>NC_133546.1:82437815-83649815 GCF_048773025.1 Camelus bactrianus | reverse complement strand
AGAGTAAGTGCCCTGTGCACTTTCTGAATTGTGAGATTAGCATAATAAAACAGAGGTTATACTAATTGAAATACTATGGTGGGTTCATCACAACCAAGGCAACACCAGCAATTAGAGATATACCATACAACACACACAGGAACAGGACATGGCATCAATGTCTAGGGAAAATTGTCCTCACAGAAATATCATGGAATTGTGTACACCAAAGAGTCTAAAGTTTTCAATTATCCAAGCCTTTTAAGTCTATATTAGATACCTGATAATACTTGACCAGTAGAGAAATAGAAGTATAGTAAAAGAAACAGGAAGTACAATTTCAGTTCCAAAGAGACTGAAGGCCCAAACAATAAGCTTTCAAGCATCTAGATGGCAAAATGCTACCAGAGCAAGCATTGAAAATGAAGGTGAGGAAAACACAGAAGAAAAACTGTGTCTCAGAATCACAAAAGGCAGAATACACGAAAAGGGGAAGGGAAACTCTAAAGAAGAATCAAATAATATCAGAAATCTCAATGGATGAGATAATAACTGGGCTAAAGTCAGTCCAAAGCAGACTAGATATTGCAGAGGGACTCGTGAATGACTGTGAAGTTATGGGAACAGATATCCCTCGATCAGAAGAAGACATAGAAAAGAAATTCCAAACCAACACAAACATCGCTGTTGAACCTTTAGGTAAGAAAAAGAGTGAAAGAATAATATTCATAAGAGTCCCAAATGGAAAAGCAAGAGATAAAATAGACAATTCTGAAGAGGTATTTGTAGAAAAATCAATGAAACATGCTGAAAGCCAAGAAAGGATCATCTATACGTATTTAGGAAGTACACAGCGTCCAAATGTGGTGAAATCCCAATAGACCAACAAGCAGCTGTAGAATTCAAATAATCAAAGTTCATGATCTTCCCAGTGATCTAAAATGCACCTTGAGGAAAGCAACTTAGTCACAACAGAACTTCCAGAGGGGTTTAAGCTCATATCTCGGCAGAAATTTTGCAAAACAGGGAGGAGTGCCAGGACATAGGCCATATCCTGAATGAGAAAAACCTGCAAACTAGGGTAGCCAATGCCAAATGACCGCCATTACTAAGAACGGCAGAGCAAGGGAATTTCACTGACCGGCAAATCTTAAAAGAATTCTGCAGTTTGAAACTGATCCTAAAACACAAGTTGAGAATCCTTCCCTGAATAGAAAAGTAGCTAGATGAAATGGAAATGAGAAAACCATTCTTGGAAATGCAAGAAGAGCATGAGTTGCAAAGAAGAAAAAGGAAGAGGGAAAGGAGGACATCAAAATCTTAAGATGGGAGAGGGTAGCAGGAAATCATAGGAGATTTTAAACACTATCTTAAGTGAATCAGCTTATATGACTGTCTGTCTGAAGCAAAGGGAGAGAAGTATGGCCTAATGTGTTTGCAAAACAAACAATCAAACAAACAAACACCAAAAGGTTACAGTTGGCTGACATATACCAAAGAAACATGGTTATTCAATACAACATACTCAAAGTGATGTCAAGGATCATTCAGCACGCATCTACCCAGTATGGCGGCTAGCATGTACCCAACACACTTGTATTCAGAAAACAGATGCATGCATTAATATTCATAAATATTGATTAATAAGTGCATATTGTGACCCAAACCAAATGATGGTTTTAAATAAGATTGGGTCATAGAACGTGATATAGACTTACAAGCCTTCCAACAGGATGAACGAATGCCATACTCTGCCCTACGTAGAGAAGAAACGGCATAAGAATATAGCAAAGACAAGTAGCTCTGCAAAACTGTACTAAGAGAAAAAGAGACAGACAGGAAACTGCACAATGGGATTGGTTTCACTTCTTGGATTTTCACCCCCATGAAACAAATGGATGCATGTTTTGAGAGTGTGGGTGTTTCAGCAGAAAGCAACAGAAGGATATGTATTCTGGGTGAGTGGATATTACACAAACATGAGTTTCATTTAGTGGGTCTCTGTGTACTGTGAAATGTTAGAAAGTTTCAAGACGTGTGAAACCGTAAACTAAAAATGGACACAGTTCTCTCCGTTTGTTCTATGTATAAAGAACTGGACCAAAGGAGAGAGGGAAGAAAAAAGGACCATGGGACGCTAGTGGATTGAATCATATTTCCCTTAGGAACCTCTGTTTTAACGCAGACCCCCCCATCAATGAAATATTGCAGCAAACATTGGGGATGGCAGGTACCGGATGGAATTCCAGATGGAACGTTGGTGTGTACCACAAGGCTTCTTGTGGCTGGTGGATCCAAGGTAACTGGGCAGAATTCTCTGGGTGGATCTGTATGATGGAGGGGCTGCCACACTCTGTGGAGACTGGCTTTTGTCTTTTGCTCGGGAAGCTTTATAAGTTCGAGTTACTGCTGCTGCCCTAAGACCTGAGTTCAAGTTTAAGTTTCCAGAATCTGAAAGGGCAGACAGTGGAAGATCTGCCTATCATCAGATTACTGGTGAGGCTCCGAGGTACATTCAGACTTCCCAGTCTTTTTGAAGTCGACTTTATGGGAGACACGAAGAGAACCTTGCCGAAAAGCTGGCTGCACGGATTTAGCAGAGATGCGAACATATTGATGAGAGTTGTTCTTCTACAATGGAGATACCGGCATGGAGACATCTCTAGAGGATACCAGGCTCGAAATTCTTTCATGAGACCTACTAAACCTCTGTGATACTGGTAGAAATATACAGAGTGTCTACGTGCACTAGAGAAATTTACTCAATTTCCTGCTCCAAGAACGGGTCCAAGATTCCTGAAGTCTAAAAGAGAAGAGATGGCAGAGATGATAAAAGCATTCATGTTCTTGGAAGAGATCATGAGAATCCACAGGTCCCAAGGGGCATTTACAAACCATTCAGACCAAAATGAACCAAGCACATGTAAGCCTTTTCCCAGGTTTGGGCCTTGCTATCAAGCACTTGCTCTTCCCTCCCCTCCACTCAGTCATCTATTTTAAAGGATCAGAACCTGAGATGCAATGAAGCCAGTAGGAGAAGAGCAAGCCCCTCCTAGAATCAGAGTTCCTCCAAATTCACACTGTGTGAACAACGGAGAACTCCTTAAAGTCAAATACTCTCGACTAAAATAGATAGGAATTGAATACTTAGCTCACACAAAGAAATGATGACCTTCCCCTAGATTCAGCAAATGCTGGGGTTATGTCTAGTTTGGGGTGAAGGGAGTGTGATAAGTGTGGGGAATCTTTGACTGAACTTGAATATGTATTCGGCCTTCAGTTTTTCACGACAGTATAGTCAAATATTATAAGTCAGATAGTGAACTGAACTGTAAAATTCATGAAATACTTTAAAGACACAGGTTATATATAGAGTCTTATGCTTCTGTCAATCCCCGGGTGCACGATATCATGAGGGTGCACACTTGGTTGTGTGAAAATGCTTTATCCAATATGATCGGATGATTAAGCATTCTCATCAATGATAGAAGAACACCTGGTTCTCAATTGCCTAGCATAGCTGCATCAGGGTTATAGCTAAAATGCCTGTAGGTGCTTTTGGAATCAAGCCTAAATTTGTATATTTTGTTGGTTTTACTTGTATTTTCCTAAAGAGGTATGTTACCCCTTGAATTGCCAACGTTGGCCAGTATGTGTCTTTGGGAATAAAGGGAACCACATACACAAGGGAAACACAGGTTCTCGGCTATTTCATGGTTCCTATAGGAACTTCATGGTTCCTGTTGGTGTTGGAGGTTTCAACAGTAAAGAGTTGACATGTCCCCTTCAACATTTTGGACTGCGATTTTACTTTCTAACTGTCTATATTTTTCTTAGAGTTGACAAAATGTTACAAATTGACAAGTCTGGAATCTAGGTGGATTTAGTATGTTACAAAAACTAACTTCATTTTCTTATAAATCCCAAAACATGTAAATCAATTCTATTAACCTTCTTAAAAACTGCAACTGAGTTGTCAACACAATATCAAAACTGGGGTCTACGGACAAACCCTCCCATGATGGGTGTATAGAAAACAGAGCTTAACAAACATCACATTTCTGTGAATTATATCAGGAAAGTGTTGATTTATCAATGCTCATTTGGCAGAGTACCAGTGTAACCTGTGCACTCTCACTCCCATGTACACAGCAATGTAAACATCCACTCACCAAGCCCTTGGCACAGGAAACTTGCCGAAGATTGGTCTGTTACATCCAAAGACAGGATGAGGCCTGAGAAAACATTGAAGCAGGAGACGGCAAAGTAGAGAATGCAAACCAGTGCAGGATCTGACCTCTGGTAATGGAGCATAAAAGGTGATACTCAGTATTACTCGGACGCACACTCTGAAGCCGGCAGCAAACTTGGGATTGAAGGTGATGCCCTGAGTGTTAGAAGCGTGCACAGCAGATGCTTGACTGACAGAACTCAAAGAACTCAACACAAAATATCCCCACAATTGAATCTGAGACCAAGATTCGAGCTGCCAAATTTCAGCTAGCAGAGGCAGCGGAAAAAGAGGGATAGGGCTACGGATGACGGCACACGCAGAACTCAGGGATCTAGAGTGCACTGTGGGTTATGGTGGGTCCTATAAAAAGAGCAAACAGAACTATGACCTCAGTGACAAATCAACCACACTGGCGTATGAGGTTGAGTTTATCAATATGTCCTATTGCCTCATCCACTGCATCTGCATGACCAGGGACCAATTTTGCATTTTGCAAATAGAGCACATGTGGGGATCAATCAGAGATATCATGCATCTGATCTGAGTGTTCCAGGGGGCGTTGGGGCTGAAATCAGTATTAAATAATTTAGGATAAGCTACATTCGTAACGTGGACTGGGATTACGTTCTGGTTTCAGGCAGACGATGCTGAACAGCTCTGTGGTTGCCTTCGAGAACCCAAGACACAAGGATGAGAGAACAAGGAAGTGTGTTCAAATTCCACAGAGTGAGAAGATGAAGCATTTACTTCAGCATTATCTCCCAAATGCAGAAGCTACATTTTGGATGGCACTGACATGGTACGGCACAGAGGAAACATAGGTCGGTCTGTGGGATCATTCCAGCAGGCCCTGAAGTATGACATCCATACATATGTTTCCACTGGTGTTTCTGAAGACAGGGAAGCTCTGGGAAGAACTGGTAACATTGGGACATTCCCATGGAAATAAAACTTACAAGCGCAATGTCTGTTGGCTGTGTTGGAAACACACCAATATGACATACAGAAGAATGCAGAGCTGAAACTCTTTAGAAGTTTCATTTCCACTAGAGGAAGTGCCATGTGCACTTTCTGAACTGTGAGATTAGCATAATAAAACAGAGGTTATACCAATTGAAATAGTATGGTGTGTTCATCACAACAAATGCAACACCAGCAAGTAGAGATATACCAGACAACACACAGATGAACAGGACATGGCATCAATGTCTAGGGAAAATTTTCCTCACAGAAATATCATGGAATTGTGTACACCAAAGAGTCTAAAGTTTTCACTTATCCAAGCCTTTTGAGTCTATATTAGATACCTGATAGTACTTGACCAGTAGAGAAATAGAAGTATAGTAAAAGAAACAGGAAGTACAATTTCAGTTCCAAAGAGACTGAAGGCCCAAACAATAAGCTTTCAAGCATCTGGATGGCAAAATGCTACCAGATCAAGCATTGAAAATGGAGGTGAGGAAAACACAGTAGAAAAAACTGTGTCTCAGAATCACAAAAGGCAGAATACACGAAAAGGGGAAGGGAAACTATAAAGAAGAATCAAATAATATCAGAAAACTCAATGGATGAGATAATAACTGTGCTAAAGTCAGTCCTAAGCAGACTAGATAATGCAGAGGGACTCGTGAATGACTGTGAAGACAGGGGAAAAGAAATCCCTCAATCAGAAGAAGACATAGAAAACCAAGTGCAAACCAACACAAACATCGCTGTTGAATCCTGGGGTAAGACAATGAATGAAAGAATAGGATTCATAAGAGTCCCATGTGGAAAAGAAATAGATGAAATAAAAAATTCTGAAAAGGTATTTGTACAAAAATCACAATGAAACATGCTGAAAGCCAAGAAAGGATCATCTATACGAATTCAGGAATTACAAATTATCCAAAGTAGGTGAAATAGCAATAGACAAACAAGCAGCTGTAGAATTCAAATAAACAAAGTTCATGATCATCCCAGTGATCTAAAATGCACCTTGAGGAAAGCAACTTAGTCACAACAGAACCTCCAGAGGCATTTCAGCTCATATCTCGGCAGAAATTTTGCAAAACAGGGAGGAGTGCCAGGACATAGGCCATATCCTGAATGAGAAAAAGCTACAATCTAGGGTAGCCAATGCCAAATAATCGCCATTACTAAGAACGGCAGAGTTAGGGAATTTCACTGACTGGCAAACCTTAAAAGAATTCAGCAGTTTGAAACTGATCCTAAAACACAAGTTGAGAATCCTTCCCTGAAAAAAAAAGTAGCAAGATGAAATGGAAATAAGAAAACCATTATTGGAAACGCAAGAAGAGCATGAGTTGCAAAGAAGATACAGGAAGAAGGCAAAGAGGACATCGCAATCCTAAACATGGGAGATTTTAGCAGGAAATCATAGGTGATTTTAAGCACTATCTTAAGTGAATCAGCTTATATGACTGTCTGAAGCAAAAGGAGAGATGCATGGCCTAATGTGTTTGCAAAACAAACAATCAAACAAACAAACAAACACCAAAAGGTTAAAGTTTGCTGACATATACCAAATAACCATAGATATTCAATACAAAATACTCAAAGTGATGTCAAGGATCATTCAGCATGCATCAACCCAGTATGGCGGCTAGCATTTACTCAACACACTTGTATTCAAAAACAGATTCGTGCATTAATATTCATCAATATTGATTCATAAGTGCACATCATGACCCAAATCAAATGACGGTTTTGAATAATATTGGGTCATAGAACATGATAAAGTCTTACAAGTCTTCCAACAGAATGAACGAAGGCCATATTCTACCCTACTTAAAGAAGAAATGGCATAAGAATATAGCAAAGACAAGTAGCTCTGCAAAACTGTACTAAGAGCAAACGAGACAGACAGTAAAGTGCACATTGGGATTGGTTCCACTTCTTGGAATTTCACACCCATGAAAAAAATGGATCCATGTTCTGAGAGTGTGGGTGTTTCAGCAGAAAGCAACAGAAGGATATGTATTCTGGGTGAATTGATTTTACACAAACATGAGTTTTCTTTAGTGGGTCTCTTTGTACTGTGAACTGTTAGAATGTTTCAAGATGTGTGAAACCGTAAACTGTAAATGAACACAATTTCTTCAGTTTGTACAGAGTAAAAAGATATGGGACAAAGGAAAGAGGGAAGAAAAAAGGACCATGGGACGCTAGTGGATTGAATCACATATCACTTAGGAACCTCTAATTTAATGCAGCCCCTCCCCCATCACTGTAAATATGCAGCAAACTTTGGGGAAGGCATTTATCGGATGGAATTCCAGATGGAATGTTGGTATGTACAGCGAGGCTTTTTGTGGCTGGTGGATCCAAGGTAACTGGGCAGAATTCTTTCGTGGATCAGTGTGATGGATGGGTTGCTGCCCTCTGTGGAGATTGGCTTTTGTCTTTTTCTCAGGAATCTGTGTTAGTTCGAGTTACTGATGCTGCCCTAAGACTGGAGTTCAAGGGTAAGTTTCCAGAAACTGAAAGGGCAGACAGTGAAAGATCTGCCTATCATCAGATTACTGGTGAGGCTCCGAGTTACTTTCAGACTTCCCAGTCCTGTTGAAGTCAACTTTATGGAAGACACGAAGAGAACCTGGCAGAAAAGCTGGCTGCACGGATTGAGGAGATATGCGAACATATTGATGAGAGTTGTTCCGCTACAATGGAGAATACTGGCATGGAGACATCTCTAGAGAATACAGGCTCGAAAGCCTTTCATGAGACCTACTGAACCTCAGTGATACTGGTAGAAATATACGGAGTGTCAACGTGCACTAGAGAAATTTACTCAATTCCCTGCTCCAAGAACGGGTCCAAGATTCCTGAAGTCTAAAAGAGAAGAGATAGTAGAGATGATAAAAGCACTCATGTTCTTGGAAGAGGTCATGAGAATCCACAGGTCCCAAGGGGCATTTACAAACCATTCAGACCAAAATGCACCAAACCCAGGTAAGCCTTTTCCCAGGTTTGGGCCTTGCTATCAAGCACGTGCTCTTCCCTCCCCTCCACTCAGGCATCCATTTTAAAGGATCAGAACCTGAGCTGCAATGAAGCCAGTAGGAGAAGAGCAAGCCCCTCCTAGAATCAGAGTTCCTCCAAATTCACACTCTTTGAACAACGGTGAACTCCTTAAAGGTCAAATACTCTCGCTTAAATAGATAGGAATTGAATACTTAGCTCACACAAAGAAATGATGACCTACCCCTAGATTCAGCAAATGCTGGGGTTATGTATTCTTTGGGGTGAAGGGAGTGTTGTAAGTGAGGGGAAACTTTGACTGAACTTGAATATGTATTCGGCCTCATGTTTTTATAAAGTATAGAGGAATATTATAAGACAGATAGTGAACTGAAGTGTAAAAGGTATGAAAGACATTAAAGACACAGCTTTTGTAGAGCGTCTTAGACTTCTGTCAAGACCCGGGTGCACGATATCATGGGGGTCACTTGGGGATATCACTTGGTTTAGTTAAATTGCTTTACGCAATATGATGGGATGATTAAACGTTCTCATCAATGATACAAGAACACCTGGTTCTCAATTGCCTAGCATAGGTGCACCAGGGTTCTCATAGCTAAAATGCCTGTAGGTGCTTTTAGAATCAAGCCTAAATGTATATATATTGTTTGGTTTTTGTTGTATTTCCCTAAAGAATAATGTTACCCTTGAAATTCCAACATTGGCCAGTATGTGTCATTGGGAGTAAAGGGAACCACATGCACAAGTGAAACCCAGGTTCTCGGTTATTTCATGGTTCCAATAGATACTTCATGGTTCCGGTTGGTGTTGGAGGCTTCAACAGTAAAGAGTTGACATATCCCCTTCAACATATTGGACAGCATTTTTACTTTATATCTTTCTATATTTTTCTTAGAGTTGACATAATCTTACAAAATTGACATGTCTGGCATCTAGGTGGATTTAGTATGTTTCAAATTCTAACTTCATTTTCTTATAAATCCCAAAACATGTAAATCAATTCTATTAACATTCTTAAAAACAGCAACTGAGTTATCAACACTTGTCAAAATTGAAGTCTACGAACAAACCCACCCACCATGGCTGTAAAGAAAACAGAGCTAATCAAACATCACATTTCTTTGAATTATATCAGGAATGTGTTGATTTATCAATGCTCAGTTAGCAGAGAACAAGTGTAACCTGTGCTCACTCCCTCCCATGTACACAGAAATGTAAACATCCACTCACCCATCCCTTGGCACAGGAAACTTGCCGAAGGATGGTCTGTTATATCGAAAGACAGGATGACGCCTCAGAAAACCTGGAAGCAGGAAAAGGCAATGTAGAGAATGGAAACCAGTGCAGGATCTGACCTCTGGTAATGGAGCATCTGTGGTGAAACTTTGTTTTACTTGGACGCACACTCTCAAGTGGGCAGCACACATGGGATTGAAGGTGATGCGCTGAGTGTTAGAAGAGTGCACAGCAGATGCTTGGCTGACAGAACTCAAAGCAATCAGCACAATATATCCCCACAATTGAATCTGAGACCAAGATCCGAACTGCCAAATTTGAGCTAGCAGACACAGCGGAAAAAGGGGGATAGGGCTATGGATGACTTCACACGGAGAACTCAGGGATCTAGAGTGCATTGTGGGTTATGGTGGGTCCTATCAAGACAACAAAAAGAACTGTGACCTCAGTGAGAAATCAACCACACTGGCGTGTGAGGTTGAGTTTATCAATATGTCCTATAGCCTCATCCACTGCATCCACAGTATAAGGGACCAATTTGGCATTTTTCAAATAGAGAACGTGTGCAGCTCAATCAGCGTTATCATGCATCTAGTCTGAGGGTTACAGAGGCGTTGGGGTTGAAATCACTGTTAAAAGATTTAGGATAAGCTACATTCGTAACCTGGACTGGGGTTATGGTCTGGTTTTAGGCAGAGGATGTGGAAAAGCTCTGTGGTTGCCTTCGTGAACCCATGACACAAGGATGAGAGAACAAGGAAGAGTGGTCTAATTCCACAGAGTGAGAAGATGAAGCATATCCTTCAGCATTATCTACCAAATGAAGAAGGTACATTTTGGATGGCACTGATATGGTACTGCACACAGGGCACATAGGTCAGTCTGCGGGATCATTCCAGCAGGCCCTGAAGTATGACATCCATACATATGTTTCCACTTGTGATTCTGAAGACAGGGAAGCTCTGGGAAGAACTGGTAACATTGGGACAATCCCATGAAAATAAAAATTACAAGCACACTGTCTGTTGGCTGGGTTTGAAACACACCAATATGACATACAGAAGAATGCAGAGCAGAAAACCTCCAGAAGCTTCATTTCCACTAGAGGAAGTGCCCTGTGCACTTTCAGAATTGTGAGATTAGCATAATACAAATGAGGATATACTAATTGAAATATTATGCTGTGTTCATCACAACAAAGGCATCACCAGCTATTAGAGATATACCAGACAACACACACAGGAACAGGACATGGCATCAATGTCTAGGGAAAATTGTCCTCACATAAATATCATGGAATTGTGTACACCAAAGTCTAAAGTTTTCACTTAACCAAGCCTTGTAAGTGTATATTAGTTACCAGATAGTACTTGACATGTAGAGAAAAAGAAGTATAGTAAAAGAAACCAGAAGTACCATTTCAGTTCCAGAGAGTTTGAAGGCCCAAACAATAAGTTTCAAGCAACTAGACGGAAAAATGCTACCAGAGCAAGCATTGAAAACGGAGGTGAGGAAAACACTGAAGAACAACAGTGTCTCAGAATCACAAAAGGCAGAATACACGAAAAGGGGAAGGGAAACTCTAAAGAAGAACCAAATAATATAAGAAAACTCAATGGATGAGATAATAACTGGGCTAAAGTCAGTCCTAAGCAGACTAGATAATGCAGAGGGACTCGTGAATGACTGTGAAGACAGGGGAACAGAAATCCCTCGATCAGAAGAAGACATAGAAAAGCAAGTACAAAGCAATGCAAACATCGAGGTTGAATCCTGGGATAAGACAAAGAATGAAAGAATAGTATTCACAAGTGTCATAAATGGAAAAGCAAGAGATAAAAAAAAATTCTGAAAAGGTATTTGTAGAAAAATCACAATGAAACATGCTGAAAGCCAAGAAAGGTTCATCTATACGAATTCAGGAAGGACAAAGTGTCCAAAGTAGATGAAAATCCAATAGACCAAAAAGCAGCTGTAGAATTCAAATAAAGAAAGTTCATGATCATCCCAGTGATCTAAAATGCACCTTGAGGTAAACAACATAGTCACAACAGAACCTCCAGAGGGGTTTCAGCTCATATCTTGGCCGAAATTTTGCAAAACAGGGAGGAGTGCCAGGACATAGGCCATATCCTGAATGAGAAAAAGCTACAATCTAGGGTAGCCAATGCCAAATGACCGTCATTTCTAAGAACGGCAGAGCTAGGGAATTTCACTGACCGGCAAACCTTAAAAGAATTCAGCAATTTGAAACTGATCCTAAAACACAAGTTGAGAATAGTTAACTGAATAGAAAAGTAGCAAGATGAAATGGAAATAAGAAAACCATTCTTGGAAATGCAAGAAGAGCATGAGTTGCAAAGAAGAAACAGGAAGAAGGCGAAGAGGACATCACAATCCTAAACATGGGAGATTTTAGCAGGAAATCATAGGTGATTTTAAGCACTATCTTAAGTGAAACAGCTTATATGACTGTCTGTCTGAAGCAAAAGGTGAGATGCATGGCCTAATGTGTTTGCAAAACAAACAAACAATCAAACAATCTAACAAACACCAAAAGGTTACAGTTGGCTGACATATACAAAAGATCCATTATTATTCGATAAAAAATACAGAAAGTGATGTCAAGGATCATTCAGCACGCATCAACCCACTAAGGCGGCTAGCATGTACTCAACACACTTGTATTCAGGAACAGATGCGTGCACTAATATTCATAAATATTTATTCAAAGTGCATATCGTGACCGAAACCAAATGACCGTTTTGAATAATATTGGGTCATAGAACGTGATAAAGGCTTTCAAGTTTTCCAACAGGATGAACGAATGCCATATTCTACCCTACTTAGAAAAGAAATGGCATAAGAATATAGCAAAGACATGTAGCTCTGTAAAACTGTACTAAGAGAAAAAGAGACAGACAGGAAAGTGCACATTGGGATTGGTTTCACTTCTTGGAATTTCACACCCATAAAAAAAATAGATCCATTTTCTGAGAGTGTGGGTGATTCAGCAGAAAGCAACAGAAGGATATGTATTCTGGGTGAATTAATATTACAAAAACATGAGTTTACTTTAGTGGGTCTCTGTGTACTGTGAATTGTTTCAAAGTTTCAAAACGTGTGAAACCAAAAAATAAAAATATACACAATTCCCTCTGTTTGTTTTGTGTATAAAGAACTGGACCAAAGGAGAGAGGGAAGAAAAAAGGACCATGGGACGCTAGTTGATTGAATCACATTTCCCTTAGGAACCTCTAGTTTAATGCAGCCTCTCCCCCATCAATTAAATAATGCAGCAACTTTTGGGGATGGCAGTTACCGGATGGAATTCCAGATGGAATGCTGGTGTGTACCACAAGGCTTGTTGTGGCTGGTGGATCCAAGGTAACTGGGCAGAATTCTCTGGGTGTATCCTTATGATGTAGGGGATGCCACATTCTGTGGAGATTGGCTTTGATCTTTTGCTCGGGAATCTGTGTTAGTTCGAGTTACTGCTGCTGCCCAAAGACCTGAGTTCAAGTGTAAGTTTCCAGAATCTGAAAGGGCAGACAGTGGAAGATCTGCCTGTCATCAGCTTACTGGTGAGGCTCCGAGGTACTTTCAGACTTGCCCAGTCCTGTTGAAGTCGACTTTATGGGAGACACGAAGAGAAACTGGCAGAATAGCTGGCTGGACGAATTGAGCTAAGATGCGAACATATTGATGAGAGTTGTTCTGCTACAATGGAGAATACCGGCATGGAGACATCTCTAGGGAATACCAGGGTCGAAAGTGTTTCATGACACATACTGAACCTCGGTGATACTGGCAGAAACATCCGGAGTGTCAACGTGCACTTGAGAAAGTTACTCAATTCCCTGCTCCAAGAACGGGTCAAGATTCCTGACGTCTAAAAGAGAAGAGATAGTAGAGATGATAAAAGCACTCATGTTCAGGGAAGACGTCAAGAGAATCCACAGGACCCAAGGGGCATTTACAAACAATTCAGACCAAAATGCACCAAGACCCGGTAAGTCTTTTCCCAGGTTTGGGCATAGCTATCAGGCACTTGCAATTCCCACCCCTCCACTCAGTCATCTATTTTAATGAATCAGATCCTGAGCTGCAATGAAGCCAGTAGGAGAAGAGCAAGTCCCTCCTAGAAACAGAGTTCCTCCGACTTCACACTCTTTGAAGAACTGTGAACTCTTTAAAGGTCAAATACTCTCGACTAAGATAGATAGGAATTGAGTAATCAGCTCACACAAAGAAATGATGACCTTTCCCTAGATTGAGCAAATGCTTTGTTTATGTCTTCTTTGGGGTGAAGGGAGTGTGGTAAGTGAGGGGACTCTGACTGAACTTGAATATGTATTATGCCTCAGTATTTCAAGACAGTATACTCAAATATTATAAGTCAGATAGTGAACACAACTGTAAAAGTCGTGAAAGACATTAAAGACACATGTTATTTGGAACATCTTACTTTTCAATCAAGCCCCGGGTGCACGATATCTTGGGGGTGCACACGGGTGTGTTAAATTGCTTTATCAAATATGATCGGATGATTAAGCGTTCTCATCACTGGTAGAAGAACACCTGCTTTTCAATAGCCTAGCATAGCTGCAGCAGGATTCTCATAGCTAAAATGTCCTTAGGTGCTTTTGGAATCAAGCCTAAATGTATATATTTTGTTTCGTTTTTCTTGTATTTTCCTAAAGAGGAATGTTACCCCTTGAAATGGCAACATTGGCCAGTATGTTTCATTGGGAGTAAAGGGCACCACATTCACAAGGGGAACCCATGTTCTTGGTTATTTCATGGTTCCAATATGTACTTCATGGTTCATGTTGTTGTTGGAGACATCAAAATAAAGGTTTGACATGTCCCCTACAAAACTTTGGACTGTGATTTTAGTATGTGTCTATTTTTTTCTTAGAGCTGACATAATGTTAAAAAATTGAAAAGTCTGGCTTCTAGTTTGATTTATTATGTTTCAAAAACTAACTACATTTTCATATAAATCCCAAAGTATGTAAATCAATTCTATTAAACTTCTTAAAATCTGCAACTGAGTTATCAACACAATTTCAAAACTGGAGTCTTCGGACAAGCCCTCTCACCATGGCTGTATAGAAAACAGAGTTAAAGAAACATCATATTTTTGTGAATAATATTTGGAAAATGTTGATGTATTGATGCCCAGTTGGCAGAGAAGCATTGTAACCTGTGTTCACTCCCTCCCATGTACATAGAAATATAAACAGCCTCTCACACAGCCCTTTGCACAGGATACTTGCCAAAGGGTGGTCTGTTATTTCCAAAGACTTGATGACGCCTCAGAAACCCTGGAAGCAGGAAACGGCAAATTAGAGAATGGAAACCAGTGCAGGATCTGACCTCTGGTAATGGAGCATCAAAGGTCAAACTCTGTTTTACTTGGATGCACACTCTCAAGCGGGCAGCAAGCATGGGATTGAAGGTGATGCGCTGAGAGTTAGAAGAGTGCAAAGCAGATATTTGGCTGACAGAAATCAAAGAAATCAGCACAAAATATCCCCACAATTGACTCTGAGACCAAGATACGATCTGCCAAATTTGAGCTATCAGAGCAGCAGAAAATTAGGAATAGGGCTGCGCATGATGGCACACGCTGAGTCTCAGGCATTTGGAGTGTGTTGTGGGTTGTGGTGGGTCCTATCAAGAGATCAAACAGGCCTGCGTCCCCAATGAGTAAGCAAACACCCTGGCACGCCAAGTTGTGTTGATCAATATGTCCCATGGCCACATCCAGTGCATCTGCAGGACCAGGTATCAATTTGGCAATTTGACAAAAGAGGACAAGTGGGGCTCAATCTGAGATATCGTGCATCTGCTCTGAGTGATCCAGGAGGCATTGTGATTGAAATCAGTATTAAAAGTTTAGGATCATGCACATTCACAATCTGGAAAGGGATTACGGTCTGGTTTTAGGCAAAGGATGTGGAAAACCTCTGTGGTTGAGATTGTGAACACATGAAACAAGGATGAGAGAAGAAGGAACAGTGGTCAAAGTCCACAGCATGAGAAGTTGAAGCATTACATTAAGCATTATCTCCCAAATACAGGTGCTACATTTTGGATGGCACTGACATGGTACTGCCCAGAGGACACAAAGTTCGGTCTGCGGGATCATTCAAGCAGGCCCTGATGTATGACATCCATACATATGTTTCCACTGCTGTTTCTGTAGACAGAGAAGCTCTGGGAAGAACTGGTAACATTGGGATATTCCCATGGCAATAGAAAGCACAAGCGCACTCTCAGTTTGCTGTTTTGGAAAGACTCCAATATGACGTACAGAAGAATGCCGAGCTGAAAATATTTAAGCTTCATTTCCAAAAGAGGAAGTGTACTCTGCACTTTCCGAAATGTGAGGTAAGTGCAATATAACGAAGTATTACTAATTGAAATAATATGGTGTGCTCATCACAACAAAGGCAACACCAGCAATTAGAGATATACCAGACAACACAAACAGGAACAGGACATGGCATCAATGCCTAGGGAAAATTGTCCTCACAGGAATATCATGGAACTTTGTACACACAATGGTCTAAAATTTTCACTTAACAAAGCCCTATAAATCTATATTTGATACCTGATATTACTTGACCAGTAGAGATAAAGAAGTATAGTAAAAGAAACAGGAAGTACCATTTTCAGTTATAAAGAGTTTGAAGGCCCAAAAAATAAGCTTTCAAACATCTAGACATCAAAAACTACCAGAGCAAGTATTGAAAACTGAGGTGAGGAAAACATGAAGTACAACAGTGTCTCAGAATCACAAAAGGCAGTATACCGGGTAAGGGGAAGAGAAACTCTAAAAACGAGGGAAACAATATCAGAAAACCCAAGGATGAGACAATACCAGGGCTAAAGTCAGTCCAAAGCAGACTTGATAATGCAGACGGACTCGTGAAAGACTGTGAAGACCGGGGAACAGAAATCCCTCAATCAGAAGAAGACATAGAAAAAGAAGGGCAAACCTATGCAAACATTGCTGTTGAAGCCTGGGTTAAGACAAAGCATGAAAGAGTATGATTCGTAGGAGTCCCAGATGGAATAGCAATATTAACAAAAAAAACCCTGAAAAGATAATTGTAGAAAAGTCAGACTGAAACTTGCTGAAAGACAAGAAAGAATCATCTATACGAATTCAGGGACTACACAGCGCCCAAAGTAGTTGGAATCACAATAGAACTAATTGCAGCTGTATAATTTAAACAACAAAGTTCATGATCACCCCAGTGATTTAAAATGCATCTAGAGGAAAGCAATTTAGTCACAACAGAACCTCCAGAGGGGTTTCAGCTCATATCTTGGCCGAAATATTGTAGAACAGGGAGTAGTGCAAGGACATAGGCCATATCCTGAATGAGAAAAAGCTGTAACCATGGGTAGCTTATGCCACATGACTGCCTTTTCTAATAATGGCAGAGCTAGGGAAATTCACAGACCAGCAAAGCTTAAAAGAATTCAGCAGTTCAAAATTTATCCTAAAAGAAAGATTGAGAATTCTACCCTGAATAGAATAGTAGCAAGATGAAATGGAAATAAGAAAAACCATTATTGGAAATGCAAGAAGAGCGTGAGTTACAAACAAGAAACAAGAAGAAGGCAAGGAGGACATCAAAGCCATAAGATGGGAGAGGGTAGCAGGAAATCATAAGTGATTTTAAGCACTATCTTAATTGATTAACATATATGACTCTCTGATTGGAGCAAACGGAGTGATTCATGGCCTAATGTGTTTGCAAATCCAACAACAAGCAAACAAACAAACAATCAAAGAAACAAACAAACAAACAAACAGACAACAAAAGGGTACGGTTGGCTGACATATACCAAAGAAACCATGAGTATTCAAAACAAAATTCTCAAAGTGATGTCAAGGATCATTCAGCACTCACCGTCCCAGTATCGCAGCTTAAATATACTCAACAAACTTGTATTCAGAAAACAGATGCGTGCATTAATATTCATAATTATTGATTCAAAAGAGCATATCGTGACCTAACCCAAATGCCGATTTTGAATAAGATTTGGTCATAGTCCGTGATATAGACTTACAGTTCTTCCAACAGCAAGAATGAATGCCATATTCTACCCTAAGTAGAGAAGAAATAGCACAAGCCTATAATAAAGACAAGTAGCTCTGCAAAACTGTACTAAGGGCAAACGAGACAGACGGTAAAGTGCACAATGGGATTGGTTTAATTTCTCGGAATTTCAGCCCCCATGAAAAAAGTGGATCCATTTTCTGAGAGCGAGGGTGTTTCAGCAGAAAGCAACAGACGGATATGTATTCTGGGTGAATGGATAATACACAAACATGAGTTTTCTTTAGTGGGGTCTCTGTGTACTGTGAGCTGTTAGAAAGTTTCAAGACGTGTGAAAACATAAATTAAAAATGGACACACTTCCCTCCATTTGTACTGTATATACAGATCTGAACCAAAGGAAAGAGGGAAGATAAAAGGACAGTGGCAGGCTAGTGGATAGAATCACATTTAACTTAGGAACCTCTCGTTTGATGCAGCCCCTCCCCGAACACTGACAATATTCAGCAACCATTGTGGATGGCATATACCGGTTGGATTCTAGGGGGAATCTTGGTGTGGACTGCGAGGTTTGTTGTGGCTGGTGGATCCAAGGTAACTGGGCAGAATTCTGTGGGTGGATCAGTGTGATGGAGGGGCTGCCGCCCTTTCTGGAGATTGGCTTACGTCTTTTGTTCGGGACGCTGTGTAAGTTCGAGATAATGCTGCTGCCCAAAGGCCTAAGTTCACGGTAAGTTTCCAGAACCTGAGAGGGCTGACAGTGAAAGATCTGCCTGTCATCAGCTTACTGGTGAGGCTCTGAGGTACCTTCAGACTTGCCCAGTCCTGTTGAAGTCGACTTTATGGGAGACACGAAGAGAAGCTGGCAGAAAAGCTGGCTGCACGGATTGAGGAGAGATGCGAACATATTGATGAGAGTTTTTCCGCTACAATGGAAAATACCGGCATGGAGACATCTCTAGAGAATACCAGGCTCGAAAGACATTCATGAGACCTACTGAACCTCTGTGAAACTGACAGAACCATTCGGAGTGTCAACGTGCACTTGAGAAAATCACTCAATTCTCTGCTCCAAGAACGGCTCCAAGATTCCTGACGTCTAAAAGAGAAGAGATGGCAGAGATGATAAAAGCGCTCATGTTCTTGGAAGAGGTCATGAGAATCCACAGGTCCCAAGGGGCATTTACAAACCATTCAGACCAAAATGCACCAAGCCCAGGTAAGCCTTTTCCCAGGGTTGGGCCTTGCTATCAAGCACTTGCTCTTCCCTCCCCTCCACTCAGGCATCCATTTTAAAGGATCAGAACCTGAGCTGCAATGAAGCCAGTAGGAGAAGAGCAAGCCCCTCCTAGAATCATAGTTCCTCCATCTTCACCCTCTGTGAACAACAGTGAACTCCTGAAAGGTCAAATACTCTCGCCTAAAATAGTTGGGAATTGAATACTTAGCTCACACAAAGAAATGATGACCTTCCCCTAGATTCAGCAAATGCTGGGTTTATGTCTTGTCTGGGGTGAAGGGAGTGTGGTAAGTGAGAGGAATCTTGCCTGAACTTGAATATGTACTAGGCCTCAGTGTTTCAAGACAGTATAGGTAAATATTATGTCAGATATTGCCCTGAACTGTAAAAGTCGTGAAAGACTATAAAGACACAGGTTTGTTGGACCCTCTTTCTCTTCAGCCAAGCATCGGGTGCACGATATATTGGGGGTGCAGACTTGGTTGTGTTAAATTGCTTTACCCAACATGATCGGATGTTTAAGCGTTCTCATCACTGATAGAAGAACACCTGCTTTTCAATAGCCTAGCATAGCTGCAGCAGGGTTCTCACAGGTAAAATGCCTGTATGTGCTTTTGGAATCAAGCCTAAATGTATATATTTTGCTGGGTTTTTCTTGTACTTTCCTAGAGAGGAATGTTACCCCTTGAAATGCCAACATAGGCCAGTATGTGTCATTGGGAGTATAGGGCACCACATGCACAACGGAAACCCAGGTTCTCAGTTATTTCATGGTTTCAATAGGTACTTCATGGTTCCTGTTGGTGTTTGAGGCTTCAATAGTAAAGAGTTGACATGTCCCCTTCAACATTTTGGACTGCAATTTTACTTTCTATATGTCTACATTTTTCTTAGAGCTGACATAATGTTACAAAAATTGACAAGTCGGATTCTAGGTAAATTTACTACGTTTCAAACACTAACTTCATTTTCATATAAATCCCAAAACATGTAAATCAATTCTATTGACCTTCTTAAAAACTGCAACTGTGTTACCAACACAATGTCAAAATTGGAGTCTTCGGACAATCCCTCCAACCATGGCTTTATAGAAAACAGTGCTAAACAAACATCACATTTCTGTGAATTACATCTGGAAAGTGTTGATTTATCGATGCCCAGTTGGCAGAGAACCAGTGCAACCTGCGCTCACTCCCTCACATGTTCAAAGCAATGTAAACATCCACTCACCCAGCCCTTGGCACAGGACACTTTCCGAAGAGTGGTCGGAAAGGCTGAGGCCTCAGAAAAACTGGAAGCAGGAGAAGGCAAAGTAGAGAATGGAAATCTTTGCAGGATCTGACCTCTGCTGATGGAGCAGCCAAGGTGAAACTCTGTTTTACTTGGACGCATACTCTCAAGCGGGCAGCACACATGGGACTGTAGGTAATGCGCTGAGTGTTAGAAGAGTGCACAGCAGATGCTTGGCTGACATAACTCCTAGAAATCAGCACAAAATATCCCACAATTTATTCTGAGACCAAGATCCGATCTGCCAAATTTGAGCTAGCAGAGGCAGCGGAAAATGAGGTATAGAGATACAGATAATGGCACACGCTGAGTCTCAGGGATCTGGAGTGCTTTGTGGGTTGTGGTGGGTTCTATGAAGAGAGCAAACCGACCTGTTACCCCAGTAAGAAAGCAACCACATTGGCGTGTGAGGTTGAGTTTTTCGATATGTGCCATGGCCACATCCACTGCATCTTGCAGGCCCAGGATCAATTTGGCATTTTGCCTTTAGAGCACGTGTGGGGCTCAACTAGAAGAAGCCGTGCATCTGGTGTGAGGGATTCAGTGGCCCTTGGGTTTGAAATCAGTATTAAAAGCTTTAGGATCTGCTATGGTCATAACCTGGACAGGGATTACGGATTGGTTTGAGGAGGAGAATTCGGTACAGCACTGTGGTTGCATTCGTGCACCCATGACCCAAGGATGAGGGATCAAGGAAGAGTGGTCAATGTCCACAACGTGAGAAGATGAAGAATTTCCTTCAGCATTATCTCCCAAAAGCAGATGCTACATTTTGGATGGCACTGACATGGTACTGCCCAGAGGACACAAAGATCGGTCTGCGGGATCATTCCAGCAGGCCCTGATGTATGACATCCATACATATGTTTCAACTGCTGTTTCTGTAGACAGAGAAACTCTGGGAAGAACTGGTAACATTGGGACAATCCCATGGCAATAGAAAGCACAAGCGTACTCTCTGTTTGTTGATTTGGAAAGACTCCAATCTGACGTACAGCAGAATACCGAGCTGAAAAGCTTTAAGCTTCATTTCCAGAAGAGGAAGTGTACTCTGCACTTTCAGAATTGTGAGGTAAGTGCAATAAAACGAAGTTTTACTAATTGAAATAATATGGTGTGCTCATCACAACAAAGGCAACACCAGCAATTAGAGATGTACCAGAAAACACACACAGGATCAGGAGATGGCATCAATGCCTAGGGAAAATTGTCCTCACAGAAATATCATGGAACTTTGTACACACAATGGTCTAAAATTTTCACTTATCAAAGCCCTAGAATTCTATAATTGATACCTGATATTACTTGACCAGTAGATATAAATAAGTATAGTAAAAGAAACAGGAAGTACCATTTTCACTTCCAAAGAGTTTGAAGGTGTGAAAAATAAGCTTTCAAATATCTAGACAGTAAAAAGCTACCAGAGCAAGTATTGAAAACTGAGGTGAGGAAATCAAGAAGTACAACCGTGTCTCAAAATCACAAAAGGCAGTATACCGGGAAAGGGGAAGAGATACTCTAAAAACGAGCCAAATAATACCAGAAAACCCAAGGATGGGACAATACCAGGGCTAAAGTCAGTCCAAAGCAGACTTGATAATGCAGACGGACTCGTGAAATACTGTGAAGGCAGGGGAACTGAAATGCCTCGATCAGAAGAAGACATAGGAAAAGAAGTGCAAAACAATGCAAACATTGCTGTTGAAGCCTGTGGTAAGACAATGCATGAAAGAGAATGAGTCGTAAGAGTCCCAGATGGAAAGAAAGATTAACAAAAAAAAGCCTGAAAAGATATTTGTACAATAGTCAGATTGAAACATTCTGAAAGACAAGAAAGAAACATCCATACGAATTCAGGAACTACACAGCGTGCAAAGGAGGTGGAATCCCAATAGACCTACTTGCAGGTCTATAATTCAAATCAACAAAGTTCATGATCACCCCAGTGATTTAAAATGCATCTAGAGGAAAGCAATTTAGTCACAACAGAACCTCCAGAGGGGTTTCAGCTCATATATTGGCAGAAATATTGCAGAACAGGGAGGAGTGCAAGGACATAGGCCATATCCTGAATGAGAAAAAGCTGTAATCATGGGTAGCCTATGCAACAAGACTGCCATTTCTAATAACGGCAGAGCTAGGGAAATTCACAGACCAGCAAAGCTTAAAAGAATTCAGCACTTCAAAACTTATCCTAAAAGAAAAATTGAGAATTCTACCCTGAATAGAAAAGTAGCAAGATGAACTGGAAATAAGAAAAACCATTATTGGAAATGCAAGAAGAGCGTGAGTTACAAACAAGAAACAAGAAGAAGGCAAGGAGGACATCAAAGCCATAAGATGGGAGAGGGTAGAAGGAAATCATAGGTGATTTCAAGCACTATCTTAAGTGATTCACATATATGACTCTCTGATTGAAGCAAACGGAGTGATGCATGGCCTAAAGTGTTTGCAAAACCAACAACAAGCAAACAAACAATCAAACAAACAAACAGACACCTAAAGGGTACGTTTGGCTGACATATACCATAGAAACCATGAGTATTCAAAACAAAATACTCAAAGTGATGTAAAAGATCATTCAGCACGGACCGACCCAGTATCGCAGCTTAAATGTATTCAACACACTTGTATTCAGAACACAGACGTGTGCATTAATATTCATAAATATTGATTCAAAAGAGCATATCGTGACCTAACCCAAATGCCGATATTGAATAAGATTTGGTCATAGTCCGTGATATAGAATTACAATTCTTTCAAAAGCAAGAATGAATGACATATTCTACCCTAAGAAGAGAAGAAACGGCATAAGCCTATAACAAAGACAAGTAACTCTGCAAAACTGTAGTAAGAGCAAACGAGACAGACAGTAAAGTGCACATTGGGATTGGTTTCATTTCTTGGAATTTCAGCCCCCATGAAACAAGTGGATCCATTTTCTGAGAGCGTGGGTGTTTCAGCAGAAAACAACAGACGGATAAGTATTCTGAGTGAATGGATATTACACAAACATGAGTTTCCTTTAGTGGGGTCTCTGTGTACTGTGAGCTGTTAGAAAGTTTCCAGACGTGTGATACCATAAACTAAAAATGGACACACTTCCCACCGTTTGTACTGTATATACAGATCTGAACCAAAGGGAAGAGGGAAGATAAAAGGACAGTGGCACGCTAGTGGATAGAATCACATTTAACTTAGGAACCTCACGTTTGATGCAGCCCCTCCCCCAACACTGACAATATTCAGCAACCATTGGGGATGGCAGTTACCGGTTGGATTCTAGGTGGGATCTTGGTGTGTACCGCGAGGCTTGTTGTGTCTGGTGGATCCAAGGTACCTGGGCAGAATTCTGTGGGTGGATCAGTGTGATGGATGGGCTGCCGCCCTTGGTGGAGATTGGCTTAGGTCTTTTGTTCGGGACGCTGTGTAAGTTCGAGATAATGCTGCTGCCCAAAGACCTAAGTTCACGGGTAAGTTTCCAGAACCTGAGAGGGCAGACAGTGGAAGATCTGCCTGTCATCAGCTTACTGGTGAGGCTCCGAGGTACTTTCAGACTTGCCCAGTCCTGTTGAAGACGACTTTATGGGAGACACGAAGAGAAGCTGGCAGAAAAGCTGGCTGCAAGATTGAGGAGAGATGCGAACATATTGATGAGAGTTGTTCCGCTACAATGGAGAATACCGGCATGGAGACATCTCTAGAGAATACCAGGCTCGAAAGACATTCATGAGACCTACTGAACCTCTGTGATACTGGCAGAACCATTCGGAGTGTCAACGTGCACTTGAGAAGTCACTCAATTCTCTGCTCCAAGAACGGCTCCAAGATTCCTGACGTCTAAAAGAGAAGAGATGGCAGAGATGATAAAAGCGCTCATGTTCCTGGAAGAGGTCATGAGAATCCACATGTCCCAAGGGGCATTTACAAACCATTCAGACCAAAATGCACCAAGCCCAGGTAAGCCTTTTCCCAGGTTTGGGCCTTGCTATCAAGCACTTGCTCTTCCCTCCACTCCACTCAGGCATCCATTTTAAAGGATCAGAACCTGAGCTGCAATGAAGCCAGTAGGAGAAGAGCAAGCCCCTCCTAGAATCAGAGTTCCTCCAACTTCACACTCTGTGAACAACAGTGAAATCCTGAAAGGTCAAATACTCTCGCCTTTAATAGTTGGGAATTGAATACTTAGCTCACACAAAGAAATGATGACCTTCCCCTAGATTCAGCAAATGCTGGGTTTATGTCTTGTCTGGGGTGAAGGGAGTGTGGTATGTGAGAGGAATCTTGACTGAATTTGAATATGTACTAGGCCTCAGTGTTTCAAGAGAGTATAGGTAAATATTATGTCAGATAGTGACCTGAACTGTAAAAGTCGTGAAAGAATTTAAAGACACACGTTTGTTGGACCGTCTTTCTCTTCAGCAAAGCACCGGTAGCACGATATATTGGTGGTGCAGACTTGGTTGTGTTAAATTGCTTTACCCAACATGATCGGATGATTAAGCGTTCTCATCACTGATAGAAGAACACCTGCTTTTCAATAGCCTAGCATAGCTGCAGCAGGGTTCTCACAGGTAAAATGCCTGTATGTGCTTTTGGAATCAAGCCTAAATGTATATATTTTGTTTGGTTTTTCTTGTACTTTCCTAGAGAGGAATGTTACCCCTTGAAATGCCAACATTGACCAGTATGTGTCATTGGGAGTATAGGGCACCAAATGCACAACGGAAACCCAGGTTCTCGGTTATTTCATGGTTTCAATAGTTACTTCATGGTTCCTGTTGGTGTTTGAGGCTTCAATAGTAAAGAGTTGACATGTCCCCTTCAACATTTTGGACTGCAATTTTACTTTCTATCTGTCTACATTTTTCTTAGAGCTTACATAATGTTACAAAAATTGACAAGTCTGACTTCTAAGTAAATTTAGTACGTTTCAAACACTGACGTCATTTTCATCTAAATGAATTCCCAAATCATGAAAATCAATTCTATTGACCTTCTTAAAAACTGCAACTGTGTTATCAACACAATGTCAAAATTGGAGTCTTCGGACAATCCCTCCAACCATGGCTTTATAGAAAACAGAGCTAAACAAACATCACATTTCTGTGAATTACATCTGGAAAGTGTTGATTTATCGATGCCCAGTTGGCAGAGAACCAGTGCAACCTGCGCTCACTCCCTACCATGTACACAGCAATGTAAACTTCCACTCACCCAGCCCTTGGCACAGGACACTGTCCGAATAGTGGTCGAAAACGCTGAGGCCTCAGAAAACATGGAAGCAGGAGAAGGCAAAGTAGAGAATGGAAATCTGTGCAGGATCTGACCTCTGCTTATGGAGCAGCAAAGGTGAAACTCTGTTTTACTTGGACGCACACTCTCAAGCGGACAGCACACATGGGACTGTAGGTAATGCGCTGAGTGTTAGAAGAGTGCACAGCAGATGCTTGGCTGACATAACTCCTAGAAATCAGCACAAAATATCCCACAATTGATTCTGAGACCAAAATCCGATCTGCCAAATTTGAGCTAGCAGAGGCAGCGGAAAATGAGTTATAGAGCTACAGATAATGGCACACGCTGAGTCTCAGGGCTCTGGAGTGTGTTGTGGGTTGTGGTGGGTTCTATCAAGAGAGCAAACGGACCTGTTACCCCAGTAAGAAAGCAACCACATTGGCGTGTGAGGTTGAGATTTTCGATATGTGCCATGGCCAAATCCACTGCATCTTGCAGGCCCAGGATCAATTTGGCATTTTGCCAATAGAGCACGTGTGGAGCTCAACCAGTGATGCCGTGCATCTGGTCTGAGGGATTCAGTGGCCCTTGTGTTTGAAATCAGTATTAAAAGCTTTAGGATCTGCTACAGTCATAACCTGGACAGGGATTACGGATTGGTTTGAGGAGGAGAATTCGGTACAGCTCTGTGGTTGCATTCGTGCACCCATGACCCAAGGATGAGGGATCAAGGAATAGTGGTAAAAGTCCACAACGTGAGAAGTTGAAGCATTTCCTTCAGCATTATCTACCAAATGCAGATGCTACATTTTGGATGGTACTGACATGGTACTGCCCAGAGGACACAAAGATCGGTCTGCGGGATCATTCCAGCAGGCCCTGATGTATGACATCCATACATATGTTTCAACTGCTGTTTCTGTAGACAGAGAAGCTCTGGGAAGAACTGGTAACATTTGGACATTCCCATGGCAATAGAAAGCACAAGCGCACTCTCAGTTTGCTGTTTTGGAAAGACTCCAAGATGACGTACAGCAGAATGCCGACCTGAAAACCTTTAAGCTTCATTTCCAGAAGAGGAAGTGTACTCTGCACTTTCAGAATTTTGAGGAAAGTGCAATAAAACGAAGTTTTACTAATTGAAATAATATCGTGTGCTCATCACAACAAAGGCAACACCAGCAATTAGAGATGTACCAGAAAACACACACAGGATCAGGAGATGGCATCAATACCTAGGGAAAATTGTCCTCACAGAAATATCATAGAACTTTGTACACACAATCGTCTAAATTTTTTACTTAACAAAGCCCAAGAAATCTGTATTTGATACCTGATATTACTTGACCAGTAGATGTAAAGAAGTATAATAAAAGAAACAGGAAGTACCATTTTCACTTCCAAAGAGTTTGAAGGTCTGAAAAATAAGCTTTAAAGTATCTAGACTGTAAAACGATACCAGAGCAAGTATTGAAAACTGAGGTGAGGAAAACATGAAGTACAACAGTGTCTCAGAATCACAAAAGGCAGTATACCGGGAAAGGGGAAGAGAAACTCTAAAAACGAGCCAAATAATACCAGAAAACCCAAGGATGAGAAAATACCAGGGCTAAAGTCAGTCCAAAGCAGACTTGAAAATGCAGACGGACTCGTGACAGACTGTGAAGACAGGGGAACAGAAATCCCTCGATCAGAAGAAGACATAGGAAAAGAAGTGCAAACCAATGCAAACATTGATGTTGAAGCCTGTGGTAAGACAAAGCATGAAAGAATATGATTCGTAAGAGTCCCAGATGGAAAAGCAAGGTTAACAAAAAAAAGCCTGAAAAGATATTTGTACAATAGTCAGATTGAAACATTCTGAAAGACAAGAAAGAAACATCCATACGAATTCAGGAACTACACAGCATCCAACGGAGGTGGAATCCCAATAGACCTACTTGCAGCTCTATAATTCAAATCAACAAAGTTCAAGATCACCCCAGTGATTTAAAATGCATCTAGAGGAAAGCAATTTAGTCACAACAGAACCTCCAGAGGGGTTTCAGCTCATATATTGGCAGAAATATTGCAGAACAGGGAGGAGTGCAAGGACATAGGCCATATCATGAAAGAGAAAAAGCTGTAATCATGGGTAGCCTATGCAACAAGACTGCCATTTCTAATAACGGCAGAGCTAGGGAAATTCACAGACCAGCAAAGCTTAAAAGAATTCAGCACTTCAAAACTTATCCTAAAAGAAAAATTGAGAATTCTACCCTGAATAGAAAAGTAGCAAGATGAAATGGAAATAAGAAAAACCATTATTGGAAATGCAAGAAGAGCGTGAGTTACAAACAAGAAACAAGAAGAAGGCAAGGAGGACATCAAAGCCATAAGATGGGAGAGGGTAGCAGGAAATCATAGGTGATTTTAAGCACTATCTTAAGTGATTCACGTATATGACTTTCTGATTGAAGCAAACGGAGTGATGCATGTCCTAAAGTGTTTGCAAAACCAACAACAAGCAAACAAACAATCAAACAAACAAACAGACAACTAAAGGGTACGTTTCGCTGACATATACCATAGAAACCATGAGTATTCAAAACAAAATACTCAAAGTGATGTAAAAGATCATTCAGCACGGACCGACCCAGTATCGCAGCTTAAATGTATTCAACACACTTGTATTCAGAACACAGACGCATGCAATAATATTCATAAATATTGATTCAAAAGAGCATATCGTGACCTAACACAAATGCCGATTTTGAATAAGATTTGGTCTTAGTCCGTGATATAGAATTACAATTCTTTCAAAAGCAAGAATGAATGACATATTCTACCCTAAGTAGAGAAGAAACGGCATAAGCCTATAACAAAGACAAGTAGCTCTGCAAAACTGTAGTAAGAGCAAACGAGACAGACATTAAAGTGCACATTGGGATTGGTTTCATTTCTCGGAATTTCAGCCCCCATGAAACAAGTGGATCCATTTTCTGAGACCGTGGGTGTTTCAGCAGAAAACAACAGACGGATAAGTATTCTGAGTGAATGGATATTATACAAACATGAGTTTCTTTAGTGGGGTCTCTGTGACATGTGAGCTGTTAGAAATTTTCAAGACGTGTGATACCATAAACTAAAAATGGACACACTTCCCACCGTTTGTACTGTATATACAGATCTGAACCAAAGGGAAGAGGGAAGATAAAAGGACAGTGGCACGCTAGTGGATAGAATCACATTTAACTTAGGAACCTCACGTTTGATGCAGCCCCTCCCCCAACACAGACAATATTCAGCAACCATTGGGGATGGCAGTTACCGGTTGGATTCTAGGTGGGATCTTGGTGTGTACCGCGAGGCTTGTTGTGTCTGGTGGATCCAAGGTACCTGGGCAGAATTCTGTGGGTGGATCAGTGTGATGGATGGGCTGCCGCCCTTGGTGGAGATTGGCTTAGGTCTTTTGTTCGGGACGCTGTGTAAGTTCGAGATAATGCTGCTGCCCAAAGACCTAAGTTCACGGGTAAGTTTCCAGAACCTGAGAGGGCAGACAGTGGAAGATCTGCCTGTCATCAGCTTACTGGTGAGGCTCCGAGGTACTTTCAGACTTGCCCAGTCCTGTTGAAGTCGACTTTATGGGAGACACGAAGAGAAGCTGGCAGAAAAGCTGGCTGCAAGATTGAGGAGAGATGCGAACATATTGATGAGAGTTGTTCCGCTACAATGGAGAATACCGGCATGGAGACATCTCTAGAGAATACCAGGCTCGAAAGACATTCATGAGACCTACTGAACCTCTGTGATACTGGCAGAACCATTCGGAGTGTCAACGTGCACTTGAGAAAGTCACTCAATTCTCTGCTCCAAGAACGGCTCCAAGATTCCTGACGTCTAAAAGAGAAGAGATGGCAGAGATGATAAAAGCGCTCATGTTCTTGGAAGAGGTCATGAGAATCCACATGTCCCAAGGGGCATTTACAAACCATTCAGACCAAAATGCACCAAGCCCAGGTAAGCCTTTTCCCAGGTTTGGGCCTTGCTATCAAGCACTTGCTCTTCCCTCCCCTCCACTAAGGCATCCATTTTAAAGGATCAGAACCTGAGCTGCAATGAAGCCAGTAGGAGAAGAGCAAGCCCCTCCTAGAATCAGAGTTCCTCCAACTTCACCCTCTGTGAACAACAGTGAACTCCTGAAAGGTCAAATACTCTCGCCTTTAATAGTTGGGAATTGAATACTTAGCTCACACAAAGAAATGATGACCTTCCCCTAGATTCAGCAAATGCTGGGTTTATGTCTTGTCTGGGGTGAAGGGAGTGTGGTATGTGAGAGGAATCTTGACTGAATTTGAATATGTACTAGGCCTCAGTGTTTCAAGAGAGTATAGGTAAATATTATGTCAGATAGTGACCTGAACTGTAAAAGTCGTGAAAGAATTTAAAGACACACGTTTGTTGGACCGTCTTTCTCTTCAGCAAAGCACCGGGAGCACGATATATTGGTGGTGCAGACTTGGTTGTGTTAAATTGCTTTACCCAACATGATCGGATGATTAAGCGTTCTCATCACTGATAGAAGAACACCTGCTTTTCAATAGCCTAGCATAGCTGCAGCAGGGTTCTCACAGGTAAAATGCTTGTATGTGCTTTTGGAATCAAGCCTAATTGTATATATTTTGTTTGGTTTTTCTTGTACTTTCCTAGAGAGGAATGTTACCCCTTGAAATGCCAACATTGACCAGTATGTGTCATTGGGAGTATAGGGCACCAAATTCACAACGGAAACCCAGGTTCTCGGTTATTTCATGGTTTCAATAGTTACTTCATGGTTCCTGTTGGTGTTTGAGGCTTCAATAGTAAAGAGTTGACATGTCCCCTTCAACATTTTGGACTGCAATTTTACTTTCTATCTGTCTACATTTTTCTTAGAGCTTACATAATGTTACAAAAATTGACAAGTCTGACTTCTAAGTAAATTTAGTACGTTTCAAACACTGACGTCATTTTCATCTAAATGAATTCCCAAATCATGAAAATCAATTCTATTGACCTTCTTAAAAACTGCAACTGTGTTATCAACACAATGTCAAAATTGGAGTCTTCGGACAATCCCTCCAACCATGGCTTTATAGAAAACAGAGCTAAACAAACATCACATTTCTGTGAATTACATCTGGAAAGTGTTGATTTATCGATGCCCAGTTGGCAGAGAACCAGTGCAACCTGCGCTCACTCCCTACCATGTACACAGCAATGTAAACTTCCACTCACCCAGCCCTTGGCACAGGACACTGTCCGAATAGTGGTCGAAAACGCTGAGGCCTCAGAAAACATGGAAGCAGGAGAAGGCAAAGTAGAGAATGGAAATCTGTGGAGGATCTGACCTCTGCTTATGGAGCAGCAAAGGTGAAACTCTGTTTTACTTGGACGCACACTCTCAAGCGGACAGCACACATGGGACTGTAGGTAATGCGCTGAGTGTTAGAAGAGTGCACAGCAGATGCTTGGCTGACATAACTCCTAGAAATCAGCACAAAATATCCCACAATTGATTCTGAGACCAAGATCCGATCTGCCAAATTTGAGCTAGCAGAGGCAGCGGAAAATGAGTTATAGAGCTACAGATAATGGCACACGCTGAGTCTCAGGGCTCTGGAGTGTGTTGTGGGTTGTGGTGGGTTCTATCAAGAGAGCAAACCGACCTGTTACCCCAGTAAGAAAGCAACCACATTGGCGTGTGAGGTTGAGATTTTCGATATGTGCCATGGCCACATCCACTGCATCTTGCAGGCCCAGGATCAATTTGGCATTTTGCCAATAGAGCACGTGTGGGGCTCAACCAGTGATGCCGTGCATCTGGTCTGAGGGATTCAGTGGCCCTTGGGTTTGAAATCAGTATTAAAAGCTTTAGGATCTGCTACAGTCATAACCTGGACAGGGATTACGGATTGGTTTGAGGAGGAGAATTCGGTACAGCTCTGTGGTTGCATTCGTGCACCCATGACCCAAGGATGAGGGATCAAGGAATAGTGGTAAAAGTCCACAACGTGAGAAGTTGAAGCATTTCCTTCAGCATTATCTCCCAAATGCAGATGCTACATTTTGGATGGTACTGACATGGTACTGCCCAGAGGACACAAAGATCGGTCTGCGGGATCATTCCAGCAGGCCCTGATGTATGACATCCATACATATGTTTCAACTGCTGTTTCTGTAGACAGAGAAGCTCTGGGAAGAACTGGTAACATTGGGACATTCCCATGGCAATAGAAAGCACAAGCGCACTCTCAGTTTGCTGTTTTGGAAAGACTCCAAGATGACGTACAGCAGAATGCCGAGCTGAAAACCTTTAAGCTTCATTTCCAGAAGAGGAAGTGTACTCTGCACTTTCAGAATTTTGAGGTAAGTGCAATAAAACGAAGTTTTACTAATTGAAATAATATCGTGTGCTCATCACAACAAAGGCAACACCAGCAATTAGAGATGTACCAGAAAACACACACAGGATCAGGAGATGGCATCAATACCTAGGGAAAATTGTCCTCACAGAAATATCATAGAACTTTGTACACACAATCGTCTAAATTTTTTACTTAACAAAGCCCAAGAAATCTGTATTTGATATCTGATATTACTTGACCAGTAGATGTAAAGAAGTATAATAAAAGAAACAGGAAGTACCATTTTCACTTCCAAAGAGTTTGAAGGTCTGAAAAATAAGCTTTAAAGTATCTAGACTGTAAAACGATACCAGAGCAAGTATTGAAAACTGAGGTGAGGAAAACATGAAGTACAACAGTGTCTCAGAATCACAAAAGGCAGTATACCGGGAAAGGGGAAGAGAAACTCTAAAAACGAGCCAAATAATACCAGAAAACCCAAGGATGAGAAAATACCAGGGCTAAAGTCAGTCCAAAGCAGACTTGAAAATGCAGACGGACTCGTGACAGACTGTGAAGAGAGGGGAACAGAAATCCCTCGATCAGAAGAAGACATAGGAAAAGAAGTGCAAACCAATGCAAACATTGATGTTGAAGCCTGTGGTAAGACAAAGCATGAAAGAATATGATTCGTAAGAGTCCCAGATGGAAAAGCAAGGTTAACAAAAAAAAGCCTGAAAAGATATTTGTACAATAGTCAGATTGAAACATTCTGAAAGACAAGAAAGAAACATCCATACGAATTCAGGAACTACACAGCATCCAACGGAGGTGGAATCCCAATAGACCTACTTGCAGCTCTATAATTCAAATCAACAAAGTTCAAGATCACCCCAGTGATTTAAAATGCATCTAGAGGAAAGCAATTTAGTCACAACAGAACCTCCAGAGGGGTTTCAGCTCATATATTGGCAGAAATATTGCAGAACAGGGAGGAGTGCAAGGACATAGGCCATATCATGAAAGAGAAAAAGCTGTAATCATGGGTAGCCTATGCAACAAGACTGCCATTTCTAATAACGGCAGAGCTAGGGAAATTCACAGACCAGCAAAGCTTAAAAGAATTCAGCACTTCAAAACTTATCCTAAAAGAAAAATTGAGAATTCTACCCTGAATAGAAAAGTAGCAAGATGAAATGGAAATAAGAAAAACCATTATTGGAAATGCAAGAAGAGCGTGAGTTACAAACAAGAAACAAGAAGAAGGCAAGGAGGACATCAAAGCCATAAGATGGGAGAGGGTAGCAGGAAATCATAGGTGATTTTAAGCACTATCTTAAGTGATTCACATATATGACTTTCTGATTGAAGCAAACGGAGTGATGCATGTCCTAAAGTGTTTGCAAAACCAACAACAAGCAAACAAACAATCAAACAAACAAACAGACAACTAAAGGGTACGTTTCGCTGACATATACCATAGAAACCATGAGTATTCAAAACAAAATACTCAAAGTGATGTAAAAGATCATTCAGCACGGACCGACCCAGTATCGCAGCTTAAATGTATTCAACACACTTGTATTCAGAACACAGACGCATGCAATAATATTCATAAATATTGATTCAAAAGGGCATATCGTGACCTAACACAAATGCCGATTTTGAATAAGATTTGGTCTTAGTCCGTGATATAGAATTACAATTCTTTCAAAAGCAAGAATGAATGACATATTCTACCCTAAGTAGAGAAGAAACGGCATAAGCCTATAACAAAGACAAGTAGCTCTGCAAAACTGTAGTAAGAGCAAACGAGACAGACATTAAAGTGCACATTGGGATTGGTTTCATTTCTCGGAATTTCAGCCCCCATGAAACAAGTGGATCCATTTTCTGAGACCGTGGGTGTTTCAGCAGAAAACAACAGACGGATAAGTATTCTGAGTGAATGGATATTATACAAACATGAGTTTCTTTAGTGGGGTCTCTGTGACATGTGAGCTGTTAGAAATTTTCAAGACGTGTGATACCATAAACTAAAAATGGACACACTTCCCACCGTTTGTACTGTATATACAGATCTGAACCAAAGGGAAGAGGGAAGATAAAAGGACAGTGGCACGCTAGTGGATAGAATCACATTTAACTTAGGAACCTCACGTTTGATGCAGCCCCTCCCCCAACACTGACAATATTCAGCAACCATTGGGGATGGCAGTTACCGGTTGGATTCTAGGTGGGATCTTGGTGTGTACCGCGAGGCTTGTTGTGTCTGGTGGATCCAAGGTACCTGGGCAGAATTCTGTGGGTGGATCAGTGTGATGGATGGGCTGCCGCCCTTGGTGGAGATTGGCTTAGGTCTTTTGTTCGGGACGCTGTGTAAGTTCGAGATAATGCTGCTGCCCAAAGACCTAAGTTCACGGGTAAGTTTCCAGAACCTGAGAGGGCAGACAGTGGAAGATCTGCCTGTCATCAGCTTACTGGTGAGGCTCCGAGGTACTTTCAGACTTGCCCAGTCCTGTTGAAGTCGACTTTATGGGAGACACGAAGAGAAGCTGGCAGAAAAGCTGGCTGCAAGATTGAGGAGAGATGCGAACATATTGATGAGAGTTGTTCCGCTACAATGGAGAATACCGGCATGGAGACATCTCTAGAGAATACCAGGCTCGAAAGACATTCATGAGACCTACTGAACCTCTGTGATACTGGCAGAACCATTCGGAGTGTCAACGTGCACTTGAGAAAGTCACTCAATTCTCTGCTCCAAGAACGGCTCCAAGATTCCTGACGTCTAAAAGAGAAGAGATGGCAGAGATGATAAAAGCGCTCATGTTCTTGGAAGAGGTCATGAGAATCCACATGTCCCAAGGGGCATTTACAAACCATTCAGACCAAAATGCACCAAGCCCAGGTAAGCCTTTTCCCAGGTTTGGGCCTTGCTATCAAGCACTTGCTCTTCCCTCCCCTCCACTCAGGCATCCATTTTAAAGGATCAGAACCTGAGCTGCAATGAAGCCAGTAGGAGAAGAGCAAGCCCCTCCTAGAATCAGAGTTCCTCCAACTTCACCCTCTGTGAACAACAGTGAACTCCTGAAAGGTCAAATACTCTCGCCTTTAATAGTTGGGAATTGAATACTTAGCTCACACAAAGAAATGATGACCTTCCCCTAGATTCAGCAAATGCTGGGTTTATGTCTTGTCTGGGGTGAAGGGAGTGTGGTATGTGAGAGGAATCTTGACTGAATTTGAATATGTACTAGGCCTCAGTGTTTCAAGAGAGTATAGGTAAATATTATGTCAGATAGTGACCTGAACTGTAAAAGTCGTGAAAGAATTTAAAGACACACGTTTGTTGGACCGTCTTTCTCTTCAGCAAAGCACCGGGAGCACGATATATTGGGGGTGCAGACTTGGTTGTGTTAAATTGCTTTACCCAACATGATCGGATGATTAAGCGTTCTCATCACTGATAGAAGAACACCTGCTTTTCAATAGCCTAGCATAGCTGCAGCAGGGTTCTCACAGGTAAAATGCTTGTATGTGCTTTTGGAATCAAGCCTAATTGTATATATTTTGTTTGGTTTTTCTTGTACTTTCCTAGAGAGGAATGTTACCCCTTGAAATGCCAACATTGACCAGTATGTGTCATTGGGAGTATAGGGCACCAAATGCACAACGGAAACCCAGGTTCTCGGTTATTTCATGGTTTCAATAGTTACTTCATGGTTCCTGTTGGTGTTTGAGGCTTCAATAGTAAAGAGTTGACATGTCCCCTTCAACATTTTGGACTGCAATTTTACTTTCTATCTGTCTACATTTTTCTTAGAGCTTACATAATGTTACAAAAATTGACAAGTCTGACTTCTAAGTAAATTTAGTACGTTTCAAACACTGACGTCATTTTCATCTAAATGAATTCCCAAATCATGAAAATCAATTCTATTGACCTTCTTAAAAACTGCAACTGTGTTATCAACACAATGTCAAAATTGGAGTCTTCGGACAATCCCTCCAACCATGGCTTTATAGAAAACAGAGCTAAACAAACATCACATTTCTGTGAATTACATCTGGAAAGTGTTGATTTATCGATGCCCAGTTGGCAGAGAACCAGTGCAACCTGCGCTCACTCCCTACCATGTACACAGCAATGTAAACTTCCACTCACCCAGCCCTTGGCACAGGACACTGTCCGAAGAGTGGTCGAAAACGCTGAGGCCTCAGAAAACATGGAAGCAGGAGAAGGCAAAGTAGAGAATGGAAATCTGTGGAGGATCTGACCTCTGCTTATGGAGCAGCAAAGGTGAAACTCTGTTTTACTTGGACGCACACTCTCAAGCGGACAGCACACATGGGACTGTAGGTAATGCGCTGAGTGTTAGAAGAGTGCACAGCAGATGCTTGGCTGACATAACTCCTAGAAATCAGCACAAAATATCCCACAATTGATTCTGAGACCAAGATCCGATCTGCCAAATTTGAGCTAGCAGAGGCAGCGGAAAATGAGTTATAGAGCTACAGATAATGGCACACGCTGAGTCTCAGGGCTCTGGAGTGTGTTGTGGGTTGTGGTGGGTTCTATCAAGAGAGCAAACCGACCTGTTACCCCAGTAAGAAAGCAACCACATTGGCGTGTGAGGTTGAGATTTTCGATATGTGCCATGGCCACATCCACTGCATCTTGCAGGCCCAGGATCAATTTGGCATTTTGCCAATAGAGCACGTGTGGGGCTCAACCAGTGATGCCGTGCATCTGGTCTGAGGGATTCAGTGGCCCTTGTGTTTGAAATCAGTATTAAAAGCTTTAGGATCTGCTACAGTCATAACCTGGACAGGGATTACGGATTGGTTTGAGGAGGAGAATTCGGTACAGCTCTGTGGTTGCATTCGTGCACCCATGACCCAAGGATGAGGGATCAAGGAATAGTGGTAAAAGTCCACAACGTGAGAAGTTGAAGCATTTCCTTCAGCATTATCTCCCAAATGCAGATGCTACATTTTGGATGGTACTGACATGGTACTGCCCAGAGGACACAAAGATCGGTCTGCGGGATCATTCCAGCAGGCCCTGATGTATGACATCCATACATATGTTTCAACTGCTGTTTCTGTAGACAGAGAAGCTCTGGGAAGAACTGGTAACATTGGGACATTCCCATGGCAATAGAAAGCACAAGCGCACTCTCAGTTTGCTGTTTTGGAAAGACTCCAAGATGACGTACAGCAGAATGCCGAGCTGAAAACCTTTAAGCTTCATTTCCAGAAGAGGAAGTGTACTCTGCACTTTCAGAATTTTGAGGTAAGTGCAATAAAACGAAGTTTTACTAATTGAAATAATATCGTGTGCTCATCACAACAAAGGCAACACCAGCAATTAGAGATGTACCAGAAAACACACACAGGATCAGGAGATGGCATCAATACCTAGGGAAAATTGTCCTCACAGAAATATCATAGAACTTTGTACACACAATCGTCTAAATTTTTTACTTAACAAAGCCCAAGAAATCTGTATTTGATACCTGATATTACTTGACCAGTAGATGTAAAGAAGTATAATAAAAGAAACAGGAAGTACCATTTTCACTTCCAAAGAGTTTGAAGGTCTGAAAAATAAGCTTTAAAGTATCTAGACTGTAAAACGATACCAGAGCAAGTATTGAAAACTGAGGTGAGGAAAACATGAAGTACAACAGTGTCTCAGAATCACAAAAGGCAGTATACCGGGAAAGGGGAAGAGAAACTCTAAAAACGAGCCAAATAATACCAGAAAACCCAAGGATGAGAAAATACCAGGGCTAAAGTCAGTCCAAAGCAGACTTGAAAATGCAGACGGACTCGTGACAGACTGTGAAGACAGGGGAACAGAAATCCCTCGATCAGAAGAAGACATAGGAAAAGAAGTGCAAACCAATGCAAACATTGATGTTGAAGCCTGTGGTAAGACAAAGCATGAAAGAATATGATTCGTAAGAGTCCCAGATGGAAAAGCAAGGTTAACAAAAAAAAGCCTGAAAAGATATTTGTACAATAGTCAGATTGAAACATTCTGAAAGACAAGAAAGAAACATCCATACGAATTCAGGAACTACACAGCATCCAACGGAGGTGGAATCCCAATAGACCTACTTGCAGCTCTATAATTCAAATCAACAAAGTTCAAGATCACCCCAGTGATTTAAAATGCATCTAGAGGAAAGCAATTTAGTCACAACAGAACCTCCAGAGGGGTTTCAGCTCATATATTGGCAGAAATATTGCAGAACAGGGAGGAGTGCAAGGACATAGGCCATATCATGAAAGAGAAAAAGCTGTAATCATGGGTAGCCTATGCAACAAGACTGCCATTTCTAATAACGGCAGAGCTAGGGAAATTCACAGACCAGCAAAGCTTAAAAGAATTCAGCACTTCAAAACTTATCCTAAAAGAAAAATTGAGAATTCTACCCTGAATAGAAAAGTAGCAAGATGAAATGGAAATAAGAAAAACCATTATTGGAAATGCAAGAAGAGCGTGAGTTACAAACAAGAAACAAGAAGAAGGCAAGGAGGACATCAAAGCCATAAGATGGGAGAGGGTAGCAGGAAATCATAGGTGATTTTAAGCACTATCTTAAGTGATTCACATATATGACTTTCTGATTGAAGCAAACGGAGTGATGCATGTCCTAAAGTGTTTGCAAAACCAACAACAAGCAAACAAACAATCAAACAAACAAACAGACAACTAAAGGGTACGTTTCGCTGACATATACCATAGAAACCATGAGTATTCAAAACAAAATACTCAAAGTGATGTAAAAGATCTTTCAGCACGGACCGACCCAGTATCGCAGCTTAAATGTATTCAACACACTTGTATTCAGAACACAGACGCATGCAATAATATTCATAAATATTGATTCAAAAGAGCATATCGTGACCTAACACAAATGCCGATTTTGAATAAGATTTGGTCTTAGTCCGTGATATAGAATTACAATTCTTTCAAAAGCAAGAATGAATGACATATTCTACCCTAAGTAGAGAAGAAACGGCATAAGCCTATAACAAAGACAAGTAGCTCTGCAAAACTGTAGTAAGAGCAAACGAGACAGACATTAAAGTGCACATTGGGATTGGTTTCATTTCTCGGAATTTCAGCCCCCATGAAACAAGTGGATCCATTTTCTGAGACCGTGGGTGTTTCAGCAGAAAACAACAGACGGATAAGTATTCTGAGTGAATGGATATTATACAAACATGAGTTTCTTTAGTGGGGTCTCTGTGACATGTGAGCTGTTAGAAATTTTCAAGACGTGTGATACCATAAACTAAAAATGGACACACTTCCCACCGTTTGTACTGTATATACAGATCTGAACCAAAGGGAAGAGGGAAGATAAAAGGACAGTGGCACGCTAGTGGATAGAATCACATTTAACTTAGGAACCTCACGTTTGATGCAGCCCCTCCCCCAACACAGACAATATTCAGCAACCATTGGGGATGGCAGTTACCGGTTGGATTCTAGGTGGGATCTTGGTGTGTACCGCGAGGCTTGTTGTGTCTGGTGGATCCAAGGTACCTGGGCAGAATTCTGTGGGTGGATCAGTGTGATGGATGGGCTGCCGCCCTTGGTGGAGATTGGCTTAGGTCTTTTGTTCGGGACGCTGTGTAAGTTCGAGATAATGCTGCTGCCCAAAGACCTAAGTTCACGGGTAAGTTTCCAGAACCTGAGAGGGCAGACAGTGGAAGATCTGCCTGTCATCAGCTTACTGGTGAGGCTCCGAGGTACTTTCAGACTTGCCCAGTCCTGTTGAAGTCGACTTTATGGGAGACACGAAGAGAAGCTGGCAGAAAAGCTGGCTGCAAGATTGAGGAGAGATGCGAACATATTGATGAGAGTTGTTCCGCTACAATGGAGAATACCGGCATGGAGACATCTCTAGAGAATACCAGGCTCGAAAGACATTCATGAGACCTACTGAACCTCTGTGATACTGGCAGAACCATTCGGAGTGTCAACGTGCACTTGAGAAAGTCACTCAATTCTCTGCTCCAAGAACGGCTCCAAGATTCCTGACGTCTAAAAGAGAAGAGATGGCAGAGATGATAAAAGCGCTCATGTTCTTGGAAGAGGTCATGAGAATCCACATGTCCCAAGGGGCATTTACAAACCATTCAGACCAAAATGCACCAAGCCCAGGTAAGCCTTTTCCCAGGTTTGGGCCTTGCTATCAAGCACTTGCTCTTCCCTCCCCTCCACTCAGGCATCCATTTTAAAGGATCAGAACCTGAGCTGCAATGAAGCCAGTAGGAGAAGAGCAAGCCCCTCCTAGAATCAGAGTTCCTCCAACTTCACCCTCTGTGAACAACAGTGAACTCCTGAAAGGTCAAATACTCTCGCCTTTAATAGTTGGGAATTGAATACTTAGCTCACACAAAGAAATGATGACCTTCCCCTAGATTCAGCAAATGCTGGGTTTATGGCTTGTCTGGGGTGAAGGGAGTGTGGTATGTGAGAGGAATCTTGACTGAATTTGAATATGTACTAGGCCTCAGTGTTTCAAGAGAGTATAGGTAAATATTATGTCAGATAGTGACCTGAACTGTAAAAGTCGTGAAAGAATTTAAAGACACACGTTTGTTGGACCGTCTTTCTCTTCAGCAAAGCACCGGGAGCACGATATATTGGGGGTGCAGACTTGGTTGTGTTAAATTGCTTTACCCAACATGATCGGATGATTAAGCGTTCTCATCACTGATAGAAGAACACCTGCTTTTCAATAGCCTAGCATAGCTGCAGCAGGGTTCTCACAGGTAAAATGCTTGTATGTGCTTTTGGAATCAAGCCTAATTGTATATATTTTGTTTGGTTTTTTTTGTACTTTCCTAGAGAGGAATGTTACCCCTTGAAATGCCAACATTGACCAGTATGTGTCATTGGGAGTATAGGGCACCAAATGCACAACGGAAACCCAGGTTCTCGGTTATTTCATGGTTTCAATAGTTACTTCATGGTTCCTGTTGGTGTTTGAGGCTTCAATAGTAAAGAGTTGACATGTCCCCTTCAACATTTTGGACTGCAATTTTACTTTCTATCTGTCTACATTTTTCTTAGAGCTTACATAATGTTACAAAAATTGACAAGTCTGACTTCTAAGTAAATTTAGTACGTTTCAAACACTGACGTCATTTTCATCTAAATGAATTCCCAAATCATGAAAATCAATTCTATTGACCTTCTTAAAAACTGCAACTGTGTTATCAACACAATGTCAAAATTGGAGTCTTCGGACAATCCCTCCAACCATGGCTTTATAGAAAACAGAGCTAAACAAACATCACATTTCTGTGAATTACATCTGGAAAGTGTTGATTTATCGATGCCCAGTTGGCAGAGAACCAGTGCAACCTGCGCTCACTCCCTACCATGTACACAGCAATGTAAACTTCCACTCACCCAGCCCTTGGCACAGGACACTGTCCGAATAGTGGTCGAAAACGCTGAGGCCTCAGAAAACATGGAAGCAGGAGAAGGCAAAGTAGAGAATGGAAATCTGTGGAGGATCTGACCTCTGCTTATGGAGCAGCAAAGGTGAAACTCTGTTTTACTTGGACGCACACTCTCAAGCGGACAGCACACATGGGACTGTAGGTAATGCGCTGAGTGTTAGAAGAGTGCACAGCAGATGCTTGGCTGACATAACTCCTAGAAATCAGCACAAAATATCCCACAATTGATTCTGAGACCAAGATCCGATCTGCCAAATTTGAGCTAGCAGAGGCAGCGGAAAATGAGTTATAGAGCTACAGATAATGGCACACGCTGAGTCTCAGGGCTCTGGAGTGTGTTGTGGGTTGTGGTGGGTTCTATCAAGAGAGCAAACCGACCTGTTACCCCAGTAAGAAAGCAACCACATTGGCGTGTGAGGTTGAGATTTTCGATATGTGCCATGGCCACATCCACTGCATCTTGCAGGCCCAGGATCAATTTGGCATTTTGCCAATAGAGCACGTGTGGGGCTCAACCAGTGATGCCGTGCATCTGGTCTGAGGGATTCAGTGGCCCTTGGGTTTGAAATCAGTATTAAAAGCTTTAGGATCTGCTACAGTCATAACCTGGACAGGGATTACGGATTGGTTTGAGGAGGAGAATTCGGTACAGCTCTGTGGTTGCATTCGTGCACCCATGACCCAAGGATGAGGGATCAAGGAATAGTGGTAAAAGTCCACAACGTGAGAAGTTGAAGCATTTCCTTCAGCATTATCTCCCAAATGCAGATGCTACATTTTGGATGGTACTGACATGGTACTGCCCAGAGGACACAAAGATCGGTCTGCGGGATCATTCCAGCAGGCCCTGATGTATGACATCCATACATATGTTTCAACTGCTGTTTCTGTAGACAGAGAAGCTCTGGGAAGAACTGGTAACATTGGGACATTCCCATGGCAATAGAAAGCACAAGCGCACTCTCAGTTTGCTGTTTTGGAAAGACTCCAAGATGACGTACAGCAGAATGCCGAGCTGAAAACCTTTAAGCTTCATTTCCAGAAGAGGAAGTGTACTCTGCACTTTCAGAATTTTGAGGTAAGTGCAATAAAACGAAGTTTTACTAATTGAAATAATATCGTGTGCTCATCACAACAAAGGCAACACCAGCAATTAGAGATGTACCAGAAAACACACACAGGATCAAGAGATGGCATCAATACCTAGGGAAAATTGTCCTCACAGAAATATCATAGAACTTTGTACACACAATCGTCTAAATTTTTCACTTAACAAAGCCCAAGAAATCTATATTTGATACCTGATATTACTTGACAAGTAGATGTAAAGAAGTATAGTAAAAGAAACAGGAAGTACCATTTTCACTTCCAAAGAGTTTGAAGGTCTGAAAAATAAGCTTTAAAGTATCTAGACTGTAAAACGATACCAGAGCAAGTATTGAAAACTGAGGTGAGGAAAACATGAAGTACAACAGTGTCTCAGAATCACAAAAGGCAGTATACCGGGAAAGGGGAAGAGAAACTCTAAAAACGAGCCAAATAATACCAGAAAACCCAAGGATGAGACAATACCAGGGCTAAAGTCAGTCCAAAGCAGACTTGATAATGCAGACGGACTCGTGACAGACTGTGAAGACAGGGGAACAGAAATCCCTCGATCAGAAGAAGACATAGGAAAAGAAGTGCAAACCAATGCAAACATTGATGTTGAAGCCTGTGGTAAGACAAAGCATGAAAGAATATGATTCGTAAGAGTCCCAGATGGAAAAGCAAGATTAACAAAAAAAAGCCTGAAAAGATATTTGTACAATAGTCAGATTGAAACATTCTGAAAGACAAGAAAGAAACATCCATACGAATTCAGGAACTACACAGCATCCAAAGGAGGTGGAATCCCAATAGACCTACTTGCAGCTCTATAATTCAAATCAACAAAGTTCAAGATCACCCCAGTGATTTAAAATGCATCTAGAGGAAAGCAATTTAGTCACAACAGAACCTCCAGAGGGGTTTCAGCTCATATATTGGCAGAAATATTGCAGAACAGGGAGGAGTGCAAGGACATAGGCCATATCATGAAAGAGAAAAAGCTGTAATCATGGGTAGCCTATGCAACAAGACTGCCATTTCTAATAACGGCAGAGCTAGGGAAATTCACAGACCAGCAAAGCTTAAAAGAATTCAGCACTTCAAAACTTATCCTAAAAGAAAAATTGAGAATTCTACCCTGAATAGAAAAGTAGCAAGATGAAATGGAAATAAGAAAAACCATTATTGGAAATGCAAGAAGAGCGTGAGTTACAAACAAGAAACAAGAAGAAGGCAAGGAGGACATCAAAGCCATAAGATGGGAGAGGGTAGCAGGAAATCATAGGTGATTTTAAGCACTATCTTAAGTGATTCACATATATGACTTTCTGATTGAAGCAAACGGAGTGATGCATGTCCTAAAGTGTTTGCAAAACCAACAACAAGCAAACAAACAATCAAACAAACAAACAGACACCTAAAGGGTACGTTTCGCTGACATATACCATAGAAACCATGAGTATTCAAAACAAAATACTCAAAGTGATGTAAATGATCATTCAGCACGGACCGACCCAGTATCGCAGCTTAAATGTATTCAACACACTTGTATTCAGAACACAGACGCATGCAATAATATTCATAAATATTGATTCAAAAGAGCATATCGTGACCTAACCCAAATGCCGATTTTGAATAAGATTTGGTCTTAGTCCGTGATATAGAATTACAATTCTTTCAAAAGCAAGAATGAATGACATATTCTACCCTAAGTAGAGAAGAAACGGCATAAGCCTATAACAAAGACAAGTAGCTCTGCAAAACTGTAGTAAGAGCAAACGAGACAGACATTAAAGTGCACATTGGGATTGGTTTCATTTCTCGGAATTTCAGCCCCCATGAAACAAGTGGATCCATTTTCTGAGAGCGTGGGTGTTTCAGCAGAAAACAACAGACGGATAAGTATTCTGAGTGAATGGATATTATACAAACATGAGTTTCTTTAGTGGGGTCTCTGTGACATGTGAGCTGTTAGAAATTTTCAAGACGTGTGATACCATAAACTAAAAATGGACACACTTCCCACCGTTTGTACTGTATATACAGATCTGAACCAAAGGGAAGAGGGAAGATAAAAGGACAGTGGCACGCTAGTGGATAGAATCACATTTAACTTAGGAACCTCACGTTTGATGCAGCCCCTCCCCCAACACTGACAATATTCAGCAACCATTGGGGATGGCAGTTACCGGTTGGATTCTAGGTGGGATCTTGGTGTGTACCACGAGGCTTGTTGTGTCTGGTGGATCCAAGGTACCTGGGCATAATTCTGTGGGTGGATCAGTGTGATGGATGGGCTGCCGCCCTTGGTGGAGATTGGCTTAGGTCTTTTGTTCGGGACGCTGTGTAAGTTCGAGATAATGCTGCTGCCCAAAGACCTAAGTTCACGGGTAAGTTTCCAGAACCTGAGAGGGCAGACAGTGGAAGATCTGCCTGTCATCAGCTTACTGGTGAGGCTCCGAGGTACTTTCAGACTTGCCCAGTCCTGTTGAAGTCGACTTTATGGGAGACACGAAGAGAAGCTGGCAGAAAAGCTGGCTGCAAGATTGAGGAGAGATGCGAACATATTGATGAGAGTTGTTCCGCTACAATGGAGAATACCGGCATGGAGACATCTCTAGAGAATACCAGGCTCGAAAGACATTCATGAGACCTACTGAACCTCTGTGATACTGGCAGAACCATTCGGAGTGTCAACGTGCACTTGAGAAAGTCACTCAATTCTCTGCTCCAAGAACGGCTCCAAGATTCCTGACGTCTAAAAGAGAAGAGATGGCAGAGATGATAAAAGCGCTCATGTTCTTGGAAGAGGTCATGAGAATCCACATGTCCCAAGGGGCATTTACAAACCATTCAGACCAAAATGCACCAAGCCCAGGTAAGCCTTTTCCCAGGTTTGGGCCTTGCTATCAAGCACTTGCTCTTCCCTCCCCTCCACTCAGGCATCCATTTTAAAGGATCAGAACCTGAGCTGCAATGAAGCCAGTAGGAGAAGAGCAAGCCCCTCCTAGAATCAGAGTTCCTCCAACTTCACACTCTGTGAAAAACAGTGAACTCCTGAAAGGTCAAATACTCTCGCCTTTAATAGTTGGGAATTGATTACTTAGCTCACACAAAGAAATGATGACCTTCCCCTAGATTCAGCAAATGCTGGGTTTATGTCTTGTCTGGGGTGAAGGGAGTGTGGTAAGTGAGAGGAATCATGACTGAATTTGAATATGTACTAGGCCTCAGTGTTTCAAGAGAGTATAGGTAAATATTATGTCAGATAGTGACCTGAACTGTAAAAGTCGTGAAAGAATTTAAAGACACACGTTTGTTGGACCGTCTTTCTCTTCAGCAAAGCACCGGGAGCACGATATATTGGGGGTGCAGACTTGGTTGTGTTAAATTGCTTTACCCAACATGATCGGATGATTAAGCGTTCTCATCACTGATAGAAGAACACCTGCTTTTCAATAGCCTAGCATAGCTGCAGCAGGGTTCTCACAGGTAAAATGCCTGTATGTGCTTTTGGAATCAAGCCTAAATGTATATATTTTGTTTGGTTTTTCTTGTACTTTCCTAGAGAGGAATGTTACCCCTTGAAATGCCAACATTGACCAGTATGTGTCATTGGGAGTATAGGGCACCAAATGCACAACGGAAACCCAGGTTCTCGGTTATTTCATGGTTTCAATAGTTACTTCATGGTTCCTGTTGGTGTTTGAGGCTTCAATAGTAAAGAGTTGACATGTCCCCTTCAACATTTTGGACTGCAATTTTACTTTCTATCTGTCTACATTTTTCTTAGAGCTTACATAATGTTACAAAAATTGACAAGTCTGACTTCTAAGTAAATTTAGTACGTTTCAAACACTGACGTCATTTTCATCTAAATGAATTCCCAAATCATGAAAATCAATTCTATTGACCTTCTTAAAAACTGCAACTGTGTTATCAACACAATGTCAAAATTGGAGTCTTCGGACAATCCCTCCAACCATGGCTTTATAGAAAACAGAGCTAAACAAACATCACATTTCTGTGAATTACATCTGGAAAGTGTTGATTTATCGATGCCCAGTTGGCAGAGAACCAGTGCAACCTGCGCTCACTCCCTACCATGTACACAGCAATGTAAACTTCCACTCACCCAGCCCTTGGCACAGGACACTGTCCGAAGAGTGGTCGAAAACGCTGAGGCCTCAGAAAACATGGAAGCAGGAGAAGGCAAAGTAGAGAATGGAAATCTGTGCAGGATCTGACCTCTGCTTATGGAGCAGCAAAGGTGAAACTCTGTTTTACTTGGATGCACACTCTCAAGCGGACAGCACACATGGGACTGTAGGTAATGCGCTGAGTGTTAGAAGAGTGCACAGCAGATGCTTGGCTGACATAACTCCTAGAAATCAGCACAAAATATCCCACAATTGATTCTGAGACCAAGATCCGATCTGCCAAATTTGAGCTAGCAGAGGCAGCGGAAAATGAGTTATAGAGCTACAGATAATGGCACACGCTGAGTCTCAGGGCTCTGGAGTGTGTTGTGGGTTGTGGTGGGTTCTATCAAGAGAGCAAACCGACCTGTTACCCCAGTAAGAAAGCAACCACATTGGCGTGTGAGGTTGAGATTTTCGATATGTGCCATGGCCACATCCACTGCATCTTGCAGGCCCAGGATCAATTTGGCATTTTGCCAATAGAGCACGTGTGGGGCTCAACCAGTGATGCCGTGCATCTGGTCTGAGGGATTCAGTGGCCCTTGGGTTTGAAATCAGTATTAAAAGCTTTAGGATCTGCTACAGTCATAACCTGGACAGGGATTACGGATTGGTTTGAGGAGGAGAATTCGGTACAGCTCTGTGGTTGCATTCGTGCACCCATGACCCAAGGATGAGGGATCAAGGAATAGTGGTAAAAGTCCACAACGTGAGAAGTTGAAGCATTTCCTTCAGCATTATCTCCCAAATGCAGATGCTACATTTTGGATGGTACTGACATGGTACTGCCCAGAGGACACAAAGATCGGTCTGCGGGATCATTCCAGCAGGCCCTGATGTATGACATCCATACATATGTTTCAACTGCTGTTTCTGTAGACAGAGAAGCTCTGGGAAGAACTGGTAACATTGGGACATTCCCATGGCAATAGAAAGCACAAGCGCACTCTCAGTTTGCTGTTTTGGAAAGACTCCAAGATGACGTACAGCAGAATGCCGAGCTGAAAACTTTTAAGCTTCATTTCCAGAAGAGGAAGTGTACTCTGCACTTTCAGAATTTTGAGGTAAGTGCAATAAAACGAAGTTTTACTAATTGAAAAAATATCGTGTGCTCATCACAACAAAGGCAACACCAGCAATTAGAGATGTACCAGAAAACACACACAGGATCAGGAGATGGCTTCAAAACCTAGGGAAAATTGTCCTCACAGGAATATCATAGAACTTTGTACACACAATGGTCTAAATTTTTCACTTAACAAAGCCCAAGAAATCTATATTTGATACCTGATATTACTTGACCAGTAGATGTAAAGAAGTATAGTAAAAGAAACAGGAAGTACCATTTTCACTTCCAAAGAGTTTGAAGGTCTGAAAAATAAGCTTTAAAGTATCTAGACTGTAAAACGATACCAGAGCAAGTATTGAAAACTGAGGTGAGGAAAACATGAAGTACAACAGTGTCTCAGAATCACAAAAGGCAGTATACCGGGAAAGGGGAAGAGAAACTCTAAAAACGAGCCAAATAATACCAGAAAACCCAAGGATGAGACAATACCAGGGCTAAAGTCAGTCCAAAGCAGACTTGATAATGCAGACGGACTCGTGACAGTCTGTGAAGACAGGGGAACAGAAATCCCTCGATCAGAAGAAGACATAGGAAAAGAAGTGCAAACCAATGCAAACATTGATGTTGAAGCCTGTGGTAAGACAAAGCATGAAAGAATATGATTCGTAAGAGTCCCAGATGGAAAAGCAAGATTAACAAAAAAAAGCCTGAAAAGATATTTGTACAATAGTCAGATTGAAACATTCTGAAAGACAAGAAAGAAACATCCATACGAATTCAGGAACTACACAGCATCCAACGGAGGTGGAATCCCAATAGACCTACTTGCAGCTCTATAATTCAAATCAACAAAGTTCAAGATCACCCCAGTGATTTAAAATGCATCTAGAGGAAAGCAATTTAGTCACAACAGAACCTCCAGAGGGGTTTCAGCTCATATATTGGCAGAAATATTGCAGAACAGGGAGGAGTGCAAGGACATAGGCCATATCATGAAAGAGAAAAAGCTGTAATCATGGGTAGCCTATGCAACAAGACTGCCATTTCTAATAACGGCAGAGCTAGGGAAATTCACAGACCAGCAAAGCTTAAAAGAATTCAGCACTTCAAAACTTATCCTAAAAGAAAAATTGAGAATTCTACCCTGAATAGAAAAGTAGCAAGATGAAATGGAAATAAGAAAAACCATTATTGGAAATGCAAGAAGAGCGTGAGTTACAAACAAGAAACAAGAAGAAGGCAAGGAGGACATCAAAGCCATAAGATGGGAGAGGGTAGCAGGAAATCATAGGTGATTTTAAGCACTATCTTAAGTGATTCACATATATGACTTTCTGATTGAAGCAAACGGAGTGATGCATGTCCTAAAGTGTTTGCAAAACCAACAACAAGCAAACAAACAATCAAACAAACAAACAGACACCTAAAGGGTACGTTTCGCTGACATATACCATAGAAACCATGAGTATTCAAAACAAAATACTCAAAGTGATGTAAATGATCATTCAGCACGGACCGACCCAGTATCGCAGCTTAAATGTATTCAACACACTTGTATTCAGAACACAGACGCATGCAATAATATTCATAAATATTGATTCAAAAGAGCATATCGTGACCTAACCCAAATGCCGATTTTGAATAAGATTTGGTCTTAGTCCGTGATATAGAATTACAATTCTTTCAAAAGCAAGAATGAATGACATATTCTACCCTAAGTAGAGAAGAAACGGCATAAGCCTATAACAAAGACAAGTAGCTCTGCAAAACTGTAGTAAGAGCAAACGAGACAGACATTAAAGTGCACATTGGGATTGGTTTCATTTCTCGGAATTTCAGCCCCCATGAAACAAGTGGATCCATTTTCTGAGAGCGTGGGTGTTTCAGCAGAAAACAACAGACGGATAAGTATTCTGAGTGAATGGATATTATACAAACATGAGTTTCTTTAGTGGGGTCTCTGTGACATGTGAGCTGTTAGAAATTTTCAAGACGTGTGATACCATAAACTAAAAATGGACACACTTCCCACCGTTTGTACTGTATATACAGATCTGAACCAAAGGGAAGAGGGAAGATAAAAGGACAGTGGCACGCTAGTGGATAGAATCACATTTAACTTAGGAACCTCACGTTTGATGCAGCCCCTCCCCCAACACTGACAATATTCAGCAACCATTGGGGATGGCAGTTACCGGTTGGATTCTAGGTGGGATCTTGGTGTGTACCACGAGGCTTGTTGTGTCTGGTGGATCCAAGGTACCTGGGCATAATTCTGTGGGTGGATCAGTGTGATGGATGGGCTGCCGCCCTTGGTGGAGATTGGCTTAGGTCTTTTGTTCGGGACGCTGTGTAAGTTCGAGATAATGCTGCTGCCCAAAGACCTAAGTTCACGGGTAAGTTTCCAGAACCTGAGAGGGCAGACAGTGGAAGATCTGCCTGTCATCAGCTTACTGGTGAGGCTCCGAGGTACTTTCAGACTTGCCCAGTCCTGTTGAAGTCGACTTTATGGGAGACACGAAGAGAAGCTGGCAGAAAAGCTGGCTGCAAGATTGAGGAGAGATGCGAACATATTGATGAGAGTTGTTCCGCTACAATGGAGAATACCGGCATGGAGACATCTCTAGAGAATACCAGGCTCGAAAGACATTCATGAGACCTACTGAACCTCTGTGATACTGGCAGAACCATTCGGAGTGTCAACGTGCACTTGAGAAAGTCACTCAATTCTCTGCTCCAAGAACGGCTCCAAGATTCCTGACGTCTAAAAGAGAAGAGATGGCAGAGATGATAAAAGCGCTCATGTTCTTGGAAGAGGTCATGAGAATCCACATGTCCCAAGGGGCATTTACAAACCATTCAGACCAAAATGCACCAAGCCCAGGTAAGCCTTTTCCCAGGTTTGGGCCTTGCTATCAAGCACTTGCTCTTCCCTCCCCTCCACTCAGGCATCCGTTTTAAAGGATCAGAACCTGAGCTGCAATGAAGCCAGTAGGAGAAGAGCAAGCCCCTCCTAGAATCAGAGTTCCTCCAACTTCACACTCTGTGAAAAACAGTGAACTCCTGAAAGGTCAAATACTCTCGCCTTTAATAGTTGGGAATTGATTACTTAGCTCACACAAAGAAATGATGACCTTCCCCTAGATTCAGCAAATGCTGGGTTTATGTCTTGTCTGGGGTGAAGGGAGTGTGGTAAGTGAGAGGAATCATGACTGAATTTGAATATGTACTAGGCCTCAGTGTTTCAAGAGAGTATAGGTAAATATTATGTCAGATAGTGACCTGAACTGTAAAAGTCGTGAAAGAATTTAAAGACACACGTTTGTTGGACCGTCTTTCTCTTCAGCAAAGCACCGGGAGCACGATATATTGGGGGTGCAGACTTGGTTGTGTTAAATTGCTTTACCCAACATGATCGGATGATTAAGCGTTCTCATCACTGATAGAAGAACACCTGCTTTTCAATAGCCTAGCATAGCTGCAGCAGGGTTCTCACAGGTAAAATGCCTGTATGTGCTTTTGGAATCAAGCCTAAATGTATATATTTTGTTTGGTTTTTCTTGTACTTTCCTAGAGAGGAATGTTACCCCTTGAAATGCCAACATTGACCAGTATGTGTCATTGGGAGTATAGGGCACCAAATGCACAACGGAAACCCAGGTTCTCGGTTATTTCATGGTTTCAATAGTTACTTCATGGTTCCTGTTGGTGTTTGAGGCTTCAATAGTAAAGAGTTGACATGTCCCCTTCAACATTTTGGACTGCAATTTTACTTTCTATCTGTCTACATTTTTCTTAGAGCTTACATAATGTTACAAAAATTGACAAGTCTGACTTCTAAGTAAATTTAGTACGTTTCAAACACTGACGTCATTTTCATCTAAATGAATTCCCAAATCATGAAAATCAATTCTATTGACCTTCTTAAAAACTGCAACTGTGTTATCAACACAATGTCAAAATTGGAGTCTTCGGACAATCCCTCCAACCATGGCTTTATAGAAAACAGAGCTAAACAAACATCACATTTCTGTGAATTACATCTGGAAAGTGTTGATTTATCGATGCCCAGTTGGCAGAGAACCAGTGCAACCTGCGCTCACTCCCTACCATGTACACAGCAATGTAAACTTCCACTCACCCAGCCCTTGGCACAGGACACTGTCCGAAGAGTGGTCGAAAACGCTGAGGCCTCAGAAAACATGGAAGCAGGAGAAGACAAAGTAGAGAATGGAAATCTGTGCAGGATCTGACCTCTGCTTATGGAGCAGCAAAGGTGAAACTCTGTTTTACTTGGATGCACACTCTCAAGCGGACAGCACACATGGGACTGTAGGTAATGCGCTGAGTGTTAGAAGAGTGCACAGCAGATGCTTGGCTGACATAACTCCTAGAAATCAGCACAAAATATCCCACAATTGATTCTGAGACCAAGATCCGATCTGCCAAATTTGAGCTAGCAGAGGCAGCGGAAAATGAGTTATAGAGCTACAGATAATGGCACACGCTGAGTCTCAGGGCTCTGGAGTGTGTTGTGGGTTGTGGTGGGTTCTATCAAGAGAGCAAACCGACCTGTTACCCCAGTAAGAAAGCAACCACATTGGCGTGTGATTTTGAGATTTTCGATATGTGCCATGGCCACATCCACTGCATCTTGCAGGCCCAGGATCAATTTGGCATTTTGCCAATAGAGCACGTGTGGGGCTCAACCAGTGATGCCGTGCATCTGGTCTGAGGGATTCAGTGGCCCTTGGGTTTGAAATCAGTATTAAAAGCTTTAGGATCTGCTACAGTCATAACCTGGACAGGGATTACGGATTGGTTTGAGGAGGAGAATTCGGTACAGCTCTGTGGTTGCATTCGTGCACCCATGACCCAAGGATGAGGGATCAAGGAATAGTGGTAAAAGTCCACAACGTGAGAAGTTGAAGCATTTCCTTCAGCATTATCTCCCAAATGCAGATGCTACATTTTGGATGGTACTGACATGGTACTGCCCAGAGGACACAAAGATCGGTCTGCGGGATCATTCCAGCAGGCCCTGATGTATGACATCCATACATATGTTTCAACTGCTGTTTCTGTAGACAGAGAAGCTCTGGGAAGAACTGGTAACATTGGGACATTCCCATGGCAATAGAAAGCACAAGCGCACTCTCAGTTTGCTGTTTTGGAAAGACTCCAAGATGACGTACAGCAGAATGCCGAGCTGAAAACTTTTAAGCTTCATTTCCAGAAGAGGAAGTGTACTCTGCACTTTCAGAATTTTGAGGTAAGTGCAATAAAACGAAGTTTTACTAATTGAAAAAATATCGTGTGCTCATCACAACAAAGGCAACACCAGCAATTAGAGATGTACCAGAAAACACACACAGGATCAGGAGATGGCTTCAAAACCTAGGGAAAATTGTCCTCACAGAAATATCATAGAACTTTGTACACACAATGGTCTAAATTTTTCACTTAACAAAGCCCAAGAAATCTATATTTGATACCTGATATTACTTGACCAGTAGATGTAAAGAAGTATAGTAAAAGAAACAGGAAGTACCATTTTCACTTCCAAAGAGTTTGAAGGTCTGAAAAATAAGCTTTAAAGTATCTAGACTGTAAAACGATACCAGAGCAAGTATTGAAAACTGAGGTGAGGAAAACATGAAGTACAACAGTGTCTCAGAATCACAAAAGGCAGTATACCGGGAAAGGGGAAGAGAAACTCTAAAAACGAGCCAAATAATACCAGAAAACCCAAGGATGAGACAATACCAGGGCTAAAGTCAGTCCAAAGCAGACTTGATAATGCAGACGGACTCGTGACAGTCTGTGAAGACAGGGGAACAGAAATCCCTCGATCAGAAGAAGACATAGGAAAAGAAGTGCAAACCAATGCAAACATTGATGTTGAAGCCTGTGGTAAGACAAAGCATGAAAGAATATGATTCGTAAGAGTCCCAGATGGAAAAGCAAGATTAACAAAAAAAAGCCTGAAAAGATATTTGTACAATAGTCAGATTGAAACATTCTGAAAGACAAGAAAGAAACATCCATACGAATTCAGGAACTACACAGCATCCAACGGAGGTGGAATCCCAATAGACCTACTTGCAGCTCTATAATTCAAATCAACAAAGTTCAAGATCACCCCAGTGATTTAAAATGCATCTAGAGGAAAGCAATTTAGTCACAACAGAACCTCCAGAGGGGTTTCAGCTCATATATTGGCAGAAATATTGCAGAACAGGGAGGAGTGCAAGGACATAGGCCATATCATGAAAGAGAAAAAGCTGTAATCATGGGTAGCCTATGCAACAAGACTGCCATTTCTAATAACGGCAGAGCTAGGGAAATTCACAGACCAGCAAAGCTTAAAAGAATTCAGCACTTCAAAACTTATCCTAAAAGAAAAATTGAGAATTCTACCCTGAATAGAAAAGTAGCAAGATGAAATGGAAATAAGAAAAACCATTATTGGAAATGCAAGAAGAGCGTGAGTTACAAACAAGAAACAAGAAGAAGGCAAGGAGGACATCAAAGCCATAAGATGGGAGAGGGTAGCAGGAAATCATAGGTGATTTTAAGCACTATCTTAAGTGATTCACATATATGACTTTCTGATTGAAGCAAACGGAGTGATGCATGTCCTAAAGTGTTTGCAAAACCAACAACAAGCAAACAAACAATCAAACAAACAAACAGACACCTAAAGGGTACGTTTCGCTGACATATACCATAGAAACCATGAGTATTCAAAACAAAATACTCAAAGTGATGTAAATGATCATTCAGCACGGACCGACCCAGTATCGCAGCTTAAATGTATTCAACACACTTGTATTCAGAACACAGACGCATGCAATAATATTCATAAATATTGATTCAAAAGAGCATATCGTGACCTAACACAAATGCCGATTTTGAATAAGATTTGGTCTTAGTCCGTGATATAGAATTACAATTCTTTCAAAAGCAAGAATGAATGACATATTCTACCCTAAGTAGAGAAGAAACGGCATAAGCCTATAACAAAGACAAGTAGCTCTGCAAAACTGTAGTAAGAGCAAACGAGACAGACATTAAAGTGCACATTGGGATTGGTTTCATTTCTCGGAATTTCAGCCCCCATGAAACAAGTGGATCCATTTTCTGAGAGCGTGGGTGTTTCAGCAGAAAACAACAGACGGATAAGTATTCTGAGTGAATGGATATTATACAAACATGAGTTTCTTTAGTGGGGTCTCTGTGACATGTGAGCTGTTAGAAATTTTCAAGACGTGTGATACCATAAACTAAAAATGGACACACTTCCCACCGTTTGTACTGTATATACAGATCTGAACCAAAGGGAAGAGGGAAGATAAAAGGACAGTGGCACGCTAGTGGATAGAATCACATTTAACTTAGGAACCTCACGTTTGATGCAGCCCCTCCCCCAACACTGACAATATTCAGCAACCATTGGGGATGGCAGTTACCGGTTGGATTCTAGGTGGGATCTTGGTGTGTACCACGAGGCTTGTTGTGTCTGGTGGATCCAAGGTACCTGGGCATAATTCTGTGGGTGGATCAGTGTGATGGATGGGCTGCCGCCCTTGGTGGAGATTGGCTTAGGTCTTTTGTTCGGGACGCTGTGTAAGTTCGAGATAATGCTGCTGCCCAAAGACCTAAGTTCACGGGTAAGTTTCCAGAACCTGAGAGGGCAGACAGTGGAAGATCTGCCTGTCATCAGCTTACTGGTGAGGCTCCGAGGTACTTTCAGACTTGCCCAGTCCTGTTGAAGTCGACTTTATGGGAGACACGAAGAGAAGCTGGCAGAAAAGCTGGCTGCAAGATTGAGGAGAGATGCGAACATATTGATGAGAGTTGTTCCGCTACAATGGAGAATACCGGCATGGAGACATCTCTAGAGAATACCAGGCTCGAAAGACATTCATGAGACCTACTGAACCTCTGTGATACTGGCAGAACCATTCGGAGTGTCAACGTGCACTTGAGAAAGTCACTCAATTCTCTGCTCCAAGAACGGCTCCAAGATTCCTGACGTCTAAAAGAGAAGAGATGGCAGAGATGATAAAAGCGCTCATGTTCTTGGAAGAGGTCATGAGAATCCACATGTCCCAAGGGGCATTTACAAACCATTCAGACCAAAATGCACCAAGCCCAGGTAAGCCTTTTCCCAGGTTTGGGCCTTGCTATCAAGCACTTGCTCTTCCCTCCCCTCCACTCAGGCATCCGTTTTAAAGGATCAGAACCTGAGCTGCAATGAAGCCAGTAGGAGAAGAGCAAGCCCCTCCTAGAATCAGAGTTCCTCCAACTTCACACTCTGTGAAAAACAGTGAACTCCTGAAAGGTCAAATACTCTCGCCTTTAATAGTTGGGAATTGATTACTTAGCTCACACAAAGAAATGATGACCTTCCCCTAGATTCAGCAAATGCTGGGTTTATGTCTTGTCTGGGGTGAAGGGAGTGTGGTAAGTGAGAGGAATCATGACTGAATTTGAATATGTACTAGGCCTCAGTGTTTCAAGAGAGTATAGGTAAATATTATGTCAGATAGTGACCTGAACTGTAAAAGTCGTGAAAGAATTTAAAGACACACGTTTGTTGGACCGTCTTTCTCTTCAGCAAAGCACCGGGAGCACGATATATTGGGGGTGCAGACTTGGTTGTGTTAAATTGCTTTACCCAACATGATCGGATGATTAAGCGTTCTCATCACTGATAGAAGAACACCTGCTTTTCAATAGCCTAGCATAGCTGCAGCAGGGTTCTCACAGGTAAAATGCCTGTATGTGCTTTTGGAATCAAGCCTAAATGTATATATTTTGTTTGGTTTTTCTTGTACTTTCCTAGAGAGGAATGTTACCCCTTGAAATGCCAACATTGACCAGTATGTGTCATTGGGAGTATAGGGCACCAAATGCACAACGGAAACCCAGGTTCTCGGTTATTTCATGGTTTCAATAGTTACTTCATGGTTCCTGTTGGTGTTTGAGGCTTCAATAGTAAAGAGTTGACATGTCCCCTTCAACATTTTGGACTGCAATTTTACTTTCTATCTGTCTACATTTTTCTTAGAGCTTACATAATGTTACAAAAATTGACAAGTCTGACTTCTAAGTAAATTTAGTACGTTTCAAACACTGACGTCATTTTCATCTAAATGAATTCCCAAATCATGAAAATCAATTCTATTGACCTTCTTAAAAACTGCAACTGTGTTATCAACACAATGTCAAAATTGGAGTCTTCGGACAATCCCTCCAACCATGGCTTTATAGAAAACAGAGCTAAACAAACATCACATTTCTGTGAATTACATCTGGAAAGTGTTGATTTATCGATGCCCAGTTGGCAGAGAACCAGTGCAACCTGCGCTCACTCCCTACCATGTACACAGCAATGTAAACTTCCACTCACCCAGCCCTTGGCACAGGACACTGTCCGAAGAGTGGTCGAAAACGCTGAGGCCTCAGAAAACATGGAAGCAGGAGAAGGCAAAGTAGAGAATGGAAATCTGTGCAGGATCTGACCTCTGCTTATGGAGCAGCAAAGGTGAAACTCTGTTTTACTTGGATGCACACTCTCAAGCGGACAGCACACATGGGACTGTAGGTAATGCGCTGAGTGTTAGAAGAGTGCACAGCAGATGCTTGGCTGACATAACTCCTAGAAATCAGCACAAAATATCCCACAATTGATTCTGAGACCAAGATCCGATCTGCCAAATTTGAGCTAGCAGAGGCAGCGGAAAATGAGTTATAGAGCTACAGATAATGGCACACGCTGAGTCTCAGGGCTCTGGAGTGTGTTGTGGGTTGTGGTGGGTTCTATCAAGAGAGCAAACCGACCTGTTACCCCAGTAAGAAAGCAACCACATTGGCGTGTGATTTTGAGATTTTCGATATGTGCCATGGCCACATCCACTGCATCTTGCAGGCCCAGGATCAATTTGGCATTTTGCCAATAGAGCACGTGTGGGGCTCAACCAGTGATGCTGTGCATCTGGTCTGAGGGATTCAGTGGCCCTTGGGTTTGAAATCAGTATTAAAAGCTTTAGGATCTGCTACAGTCATAACCTGGACAGGGATTACGGATTGGTTTGAGGAGGAGAATTCGGTACAGCTCTGTGGTTGCATTCGTGCACCCATGACCCAAGGATGAGGGATCAAGGAATAGTGGTAAAAGTCCACAACGTGAGAAGTTGAAGCATTTCCTTCAGCATTATCTCCCAAATGCAGATGCTACATTTTGGATGGTACTGACATGGTACTGCCCAGAGGACACAAAGATCGGTCTGCGGGATCATTCCAGCAGGCCCTGATGTATGACATCCATACATATGTTTCAACTGCTGTTTCTGTAGACAGAGAAGCTCTGGGAAGAACTGGTAACATTGGGACATTCCCATGGCAATAGAAAGCACAAGCGCACTCTCAGTTTGCTGTTTTGGAAAGACTCCAAGATGACGTACAGCAGAATGCCGAGCTGAAAACTTTTAAGCTTCATTTCCAGAAGAGGAAGTGTACTCTGCACTTTCAGAATTTTGAGGTAAGTGCAATAAAACGAAGTTTTACTAATTGAAAAAATATCGTGTGCTCATCACAACAAAGGCAACACCAGCAATTAGAGATGTACCAGAAAACACACACAGGATCAGGAGATGGCTTCAAAACCTAGGGAAAATTGTCCTCACAGGAATATCATAGAACTTTGTACACACAATGGTCTAAATTTTTCACTTAACAAAGCCCAAGAAATCTATATTTGATACCTGATATTACTTGACCAGTAGATGTAAAGAAGTATAGTAAAAGAAACAGGAAGTACCATTTTCACTTCCAAAGAGTTTGAAGGTCTGAAAAATAAGCTTTAAAGTATCTAGACTGTAAAACGATACCAGAGCAAGTATTGAAAACTGAGGTGAGGAAAACATGAAGTACAACAGTGTCTCAGAATCACAAAAGGCAGTATACCGGGAAAGGGGAAGAGAAACTCTAAAAACGAGCCAAATAATACCAGAAAACCCAAGGATGAGACAATACCAGGGCTAAAGTCAGTCCAAAGCAGACTTGATAATGCAGACGGACTCGTGACAGTCTGTGAAGACAGGGGAACAGAAATCCCTCGATCAGAAGAAGACATAGGAAAAGAAGTGCAAACCAATGCAAACATTGATGTTGAAGCCTGTGGTAAGACAAAGCATGAAAGAATATGATTCGTAAGAGTCCCAGATGGAAAAGCAAGATTAACAAAAAAAAGCCTGAAAAGATATTTGTACAATAGTCAGATTGAAACATTCTGAAAGACAAGAAAGAAACATCCATACGAATTCAGGAACTACACAGCATCCAACGGAGGTGGAATCCCAATAGACCTACTTGCAGCTCTATAATTCAAATCAACAAAGTTCAAGATCACCCCAGTGATTTAAAATGCATCTAGAGGAAAGCAATTTAGTCACAACAGAACCTCCAGAGGGGTTTCAGCTCATATATTGGCAGAAATATTGCAGAACAGGGAGGAGTGCAAGGACATAGGCCATATCATGAAAGAGAAAAAGCTGTAATCATGGGTAGCCTATGCAACAAGACTGCCATTTCTAATAACGGCAGAGCTAGGGAAATTCACAGACCAGCAAAGCTTAAAAGAATTCAGCACTTCAAAACTTATCCTAAAAGAAAAATTGAGAATTCTACCCTGAATAGAAAAGTAGCAAGATGAAATGGAAATAAGAAAAACCATTATTGGAAATGCAAGAAGAGCGTGAGTTACAAACAAGAAACAAGAAGAAGGCAAGGAGGACATCAAAGCCATAAGATGGGAGAGGGTAGCAGGAAATCATAGGTGATTTTAAGCACTATCTTAAGTGATTCACATATATGACTTTCTGATTGAAGCAAACGGAGTGATGCATGTCCTAAAGTGTTTGCAAAACCAACAACAAGCAAACAAACAATCAAACAAACAAACAGACACCTAAAGGGTACGTTTCGCTGACATATACCATAGAAACCATGAGTATTCAAAACAAAATACTCAAAGTGATGTAAATGATCATTCAGCACGGACCGACCCAGTATCGCAGCTTAAATGTATTCAACACACTTGTATTCAGAACACAGACGCATGCAATAATATTCATAAATATTGATTCAAAAGAGCATATCGTGACCTAACCCAAATGCCGATTTTGAATAAGATTTGGTCTTAGTCCGTGATATAGAATTACAATTCTTTCAAAAGCAAGAATGAATGACATATTCTACCCTAAGTAGAGAAGAAACGGCATAAGCCTATAACAAAGACAAGTAGCTCTGCAAAACTGTAGTAAGAGCAAACGAGACAGACATTAAAGTGCACATTGGGATTGGTTTCATTTCTCGGAATTTCAGCCCCCATGAAACAAGTGGATCCATTTTCTGAGAGCGTGGGTGTTTCAGCAGAAAACAACAGACGGATAAGTATTCTGAGTGAATGGATATTATACAAACATGAGTTTCTTTAGTGGGGTCTCTGTGACATGTGAGCTGTTAGAAATTTTCAAGACGTGTGATACCATAAACTAAAAATGGACACACTTCCCACCGTTTGTACTGTATATACAGATCTGAACCAAAGGGAAGAGGGAAGATAAAAGGACAGTGGCACGCTAGTGGATAGAATCACATTTAACTTAGGAACCTCACGTTTGATGCAGCCCCTCCCCCAACACTGACAATATTCAGCAACCATTGGGGATGGCAGTTACCGGTTGGATTCTAGGTGGGATCTTGGTGTGTACCACGAGGCTTGTTGTGTCTGGTGGATCCAAGGTACCTGGGCATAATTCTGTGGGTGGATCAGTGTGATGGATGGGCTGCCGCCCTTGGTGGAGATTGGCTTAGGTCTTTTGTTCGGGACGCTGTGTAAGTTCGAGATAATGCTGCTGCCCAAAGACCTAAGTTCACGGGTAAGTTTCCAGAACCTGAGAGGGCAGACAGTGGAAGATCTGCCTGTCATCAGCTTACTGGTGAGGCTCCGAGGTACTTTCAGACTTGCCCAGTCCTGTTGAAGTCGACTTTATGGGAGACACGAAGAGAAGCTGGCAGAAAAGCTGGCTGCAAGATTGAGGAGAGATGCGAACATATTGATGAGAGTTGTTCCGCTACAATGGAGAATACCGGCATGGAGACATCTCTAGAGAATACCAGGCTCGAAAGACATTCATGAGACCTACTGAACCTCTGTGATACTGGCAGAACCATTCGGAGTGTCAACGTGCACTTGAGAAAGTCACTCAATTCTCTGCTCCAAGAACGGCTCCAAGATTCCTGACGTCTAAAAGAGAAGAGATGGCAGAGATGATAAAAGCGCTCATGTTCTTGGAAGAGGTCATGAGAATCCACATGTCCCAAGGGGCATTTACAAACCATTCAGACCAAAATGCACCAAGCCCAGGTAAGCCTTTTCCCAGGTTTGGGCCTTGCTATCAAGCACTTGCTCTTCCCTCCCCTCCACTCAGGCATCCGTTTTAAAGGATCAGAACCTGAGCTGCAATGAAGCCAGTAGGAGAAGAGCAAGCCCCTCCTAGAATCAGAGTTCCTCCAACTTCACACTCTGTGAAAAACAGTGAACTCCTGAAAGGTCAAATACTCTCGCCTTTAATAGTTGGGAATTGATTACTTAGCTCACACAAAGAAATGATGACCTTCCCCTAGATTCAGCAAATGCTGGGTTTATGTCTTGTCTGGGGTGAAGGGAGTGTGGTAAGTGAGAGGAATCATGACTGAATTTGAATATGTACTAGGCCTCAGTGTTTCAAGAGAGTATAGGTAAATATTATGTCAGATAGTGACCTGAACTGTAAAAGTCGTGAAAGAATTTAAAGACACACGTTTGTTGGACCGTCTTTCTCTTCAGCAAAGCACCGGGAGCACGATATATTGGGGGTGCAGACTTGGTTGTGTTAAATTGCTTTACCCAACATGATCGGATGATTAAGCGTTCTCATCACTGATAGAAGAACACCTGCTTTTCAATAGCCTAGCATAGCTGCAGCAGGGTTCTCACAGGTAAAATGCCTGTATGTGCTTTTGGAATCAAGCCTAAATGTATATATTTTGTTTGGTTTTTCTTGTACTTTCCTAGAGAGGAATGTTACCCCTTGAAATGCCAACATTGACCAGTATGTGTCATTGGGAGTATAGGGCACCAAATGCACAACGGAAACCCAGGTTCTCGGTTATTTCATGGTTTCAATAGTTACTTCATGGTTCCTGTTGGTGTTTGAGGCTTCAATAGTAAAGAGTTGACATGTCCCCTTCAACATTTTGGACTGCAATTTTACTTTCTATCTGTCTACATTTTTCTTAGAGCTTACATAATGTTACAAAAATTGACAAGTCTGACTTCTAAGTAAATTTAGTACGTTTCAAACACTGACGTCATTTTCATCTAAATGAATTCCCAAATCATGAAAATCAATTCTATTGACCTTCTTAAAAACTGCAACTGTGTTATCAACACAATGTCAAAATTGGAGTCTTCGGACAATCCCTCCAACCATGGCTTTATAGAAAACAGAGCTAAACAAACATCACATTTCTGTGAATTACATCTGGAAAGTGTTGATTTATCGATGCCCAGTTGGCAGAGAACCAGTGCAACCTGCGCTCACTCCCTACCATGTACACAGCAATGTAAACTTCCACTCACCCAGCCCTTGGCACAGGACACTGTCCGAAGAGTGGTCGAAAACGCTGAGGCCTCAGAAAACATGGAAGCAGGAGAAGGCAAAGTAGAGAATGGAAATCTGTGCAGGATCTGACCTCTGCTTATGGAGCAGCAAAGGTGAAACTCTGTTTTACTTGGATGCACACTCTCAAGCGGACAGCACACATGGGACTGTAGGTAATGCGCTGAGTGTTAGAAGAGTGCACAGCAGATGCTTGGCTGACATAACTCCTAGAAATCAGCACAAAATATCCCACAATTGATTCTGAGACCAAGATCCGATCTGCCAAATTTGAGCTAGCAGAGGCAGCGGAAAATGAGTTATAGAGCTACAGATAATGGCACACGCTGAGTCTCAGGGCTCTGGAGTGTGTTGTGGGTTGTGGTGGGTTCTATCAAGAGAGCAAACCGACCTGTTACCCCAGTAAGAAAGCAACCACATTGGCGTGTGATTTTGAGATTTTCGATATGTGCCATGGCCACATCCACTGCATCTTGCAGGCCCAGGATCAATTTGGCATTTTGCCAATAGAGCACGTGTGGGGCTCAACCAGTGATGCTGTGCATCTGGTCTGAGGGATTCAGTGGCCCTTGGGTTTGAAATCAGTATTAAAAGCTTTAGGATCTGCTACAGTCATAACCTGGACAGGGATTACGGATTGGTTTGAGGAGGAGAATTCGGTACAGCTCTGTGGTTGCATTCGTGCACCCATGACCCAAGGATGAGGGATCAAGGAATAGTGGTAAAAGTCCACAACGTGAGAAGTTGAAGCATTTCCTTCAGCATTATCTCCCAAATGCAGATGCTACATTTTGGATGGTACTGACATGGTACTGCCCAGAGGACACAAAGATCGGTCTGCGGGATCATTCCAGCAGGCCCTGATGTATGACATCCATACATATGTTTCAACTGCTGTTTCTGTAGACAGAGAAGCTCTGGGAAGAACTGGTAACATTGGGACATTCCCATGGCAATAGAAAGCACAAGCGCACTCTCAGTTTGCTGTTTTGGAAAGACTCCAAGATGACGTACAGCAGAATGCCGAGCTGAAAACTTTTAAGCTTCATTTCCAGAAGAGGAAGTGTACTCTGCACTTTCAGAATTTTGAGGTAAGTGCAATAAAACGAAGTTTTACTAATTGAAAAAATATCGTGTGCTCATCACAACAAAGGCAACACCAGCAATTAGAGATGTACCAGAAAACACACACAGGATCAGGAGATGGCTTCAAAACCTAGGGAAAATTGTCCTCACAGGAATATCATAGAACTTTGTACACACAATGGTCTAAATTTTTCACTTAACAAAGCCCAAGAAATCTATATTTGATACCTGATATTACTTGACCAGTAGATGTAAAGAAGTATAGTAAAAGAAACAGGAAGTACCATTTTCACTTCCAAAGAGTTTGAAGGTCTGAAAAATAAGCTTTAAAGTATCTAGACTGTAAAACGATACCAGAGCAAGTATTGAAAACTGAGGTGAGGAAAACATGAAGTACAACAGTGTCTCAGAATCACAAAAGGCAGTATACCGGGAAAGGGGAAGAGAAACTCTAAAAACGAGCCAAATAATACCAGAAAACCCAAGGATGAGACAATACCAGGGCTAAAGTCAGTCCAAAGCAGACTTGATAATGCAGACGGACTCGTGACAGTCTGTGAAGACAGGGGAACAGAAATCCCTCGATCAGAAGAAGACATAGGAAAAGAAGTGCAAACCAATGCAAACATTGATGTTGAAGCCTGTGGTAAGACAAAGCATGAAAGAATATGATTCGTAAGAGTCCCAGATGGAAAAGCAAGATTAACAAAAAAAAGCCTGAAAAGATATTTGTACAATAGTCAGATTGAAACATTCTGAAAGACAAGAAAGAAACATCCATACGAATTCAGGAACTACACAGCATCCAACGGAGGTGGAATCCCAATAGACCTACTTGCAGCTCTATAATTCAAATCAACAAAGTTCAAGATCACCCCAGTGATTTAAAATGCATCTAGAGGAAAGCAATTTAGTCACAACAGAACCTCCAGAGGGGTTTCAGCTCATATATTGGCAGAAATATTGCAGAACAGGGAGGAGTGCAAGGACATAGGCCATATCATGAAAGAGAAAAAGCTGTAATCATGGGTAGCCTATGCAACAAGACTGCCATTTCTAATAACGGCAGAGCTAGGGAAATTCACAGACCAGCAAAGCTTAAAAGAATTCAGCACTTCAAAACTTATCCTAAAAGAAAAATTGAGAATTCTACCCTGAATAGAAAAGTAGCAAGATGAAATGGAAATAAGAAAAACCATTATTGGAAATGCAAGAAGAGCGTGAGTTACAAACAAGAAACAAGAAGAAGGCAAGGAGGACATCAAAGCCATAAGATGGGAGAGGGTAGCAGGAAATCATAGGTGATTTTAAGCACTATCTTAAGTGATTCACATATATGACTTTCTGATTGAAGCAAACGGAGTGATGCATGTCCTAAAGTGTTTGCAAAACCAACAACAAGCAAACAAACAATCAAACAAACAAACAGACACCTAAAGGGTACGTTTCGCTGACATATACCATAGAAACCATGAGTATTCAAAACAAAATACTCAAAGTGATGTAAATGATCATTCAGCACGGACCGACCCAGTATCGCAGCTTAAATGTATTCAACACACTTGTATTCAGAACACAGACGCATGCAATAATATTCATAAATATTGATTCAAAAGAGCATATCGTGACCTAACCCAAATGCCGATTTTGAATAAGATTTGGTCTTAGTCCGTGATATAGAATTACAATTCTTTCAAAAGCAAGAATGAATGACATATTCTACCCTAAGTAGAGAAGAAACGGCATAAGCCTATAACAAAGACAAGTAGCTCTGCAAAACTGTAGTAAGAGCAAACGAGACAGACATTAAAGTGCACATTGGGATTGGTTTCATTTCTCGGAATTTCAGCCCCCATGAAACAAGTGGATCCATTTTCTGAGAGCGTGGGTGTTTCAGCAGAAAACAACAGACGGATAAGTATTCTGAGTGAATGGATATTATACAAACATGAGTTTCTTTAGTGGGGTCTCTGTGACATGTGAGCTGTTAGAAATTTTCAAGACGTGTGATACCATAAACTAAAAATGGACACACTTCCCACCGTTTGTACTGTATATACAGATCTGAACCAAAGGGAAGAGGGAAGATAAAAGGACAGTGGCACGCTAGTGGATAGAATCACATTTAACTTAGGAACCTCACGTTTGATGCAGCCCCTCCCCCAACACTGACAATATTCAGCAACCATTGGGGATGGCAGTTACCGGTTGGATTCTAGGTGGGATCTTGGTGTGTACCACGAGGCTTGTTGTGTCTGGTGGATCCAAGGTACCTGGGCATAATTCTGTGGGTGGATCAGTGTGATGGATGGGCTGCCGCCCTTGGTGGAGATTGGCTTAGGTCTTTTGTTCGGGACGCTGTGTAAGTTCGAGATAATGCTGCTGCCCAAAGACCTAAGTTCACGGGTAAGTTTCCAGAACCTGAGAGGGCAGACAGTGGAAGATCTGCCTGTCATCAGCTTACTGGTGAGGCTCCGAGGTACTTTCAGACTTGCCCAGTCCTGTTGAAGTCGACTTTATGGGAGACACGAAGAGAAGCTGGCAGAAAAGCTGGCTGCAAGATTGAGGAGAGATGCGAACATATTGATGAGAGTTGTTCCGCTACAATGGAGAATACCGGCATGGAGACATCTCTAGAGAATACCAGGCTCGAAAGACATTCATGAGACCTACTGAACCTCTGTGATACTGGCAGAACCATTCGGAGTGTCAACGTGCACTTGAGAAAGTCACTCAATTCTCTGCTCCAAGAACGGCTCCAAGATTCCTGACGTCTAAAAGAGAAGAGATGGCAGAGATGATAAAAGCGCTCATGTTCTTGGAAGAGGTCATGAGAATCCACATGTCCCAAGGGGCATTTACAAACCATTCAGACCAAAATGCACCAAGCCCAGGTAAGCCTTTTCCCAGGTTTGGGCCTTGCTATCAAGCACTTGCTCTTCCCTCCCCTCCACTCAGGCATCCATTTTAAAGGATCAGAACCTGAGCTGCAATGAAGCCAGTAGGAGAAGAGCAAGCCCCTCCTAGAATCAGAGTTCCTCCAACTTCACACTCTGTGAAAAACAGTGAACTCCTGAAAGGTCAAATACTCTCGCCTTTAATAGTTGGGAATTGATTACTTAGCTCACACAAAGAAATGATGACCTTCCCCTAGATTCAGCAAATGCTGGGTTTATGTCTTGTCTGGGGTGAAGGGAGTGTGGTAAGTGAGAGGAATCATGACTGAATTTGAATATGTACTAGGCCTCAGTGTTTCAAGAGAGTATAGGTAAATATTATGTCAGATAGTGACCTGAACTGTAAAAGTCGTGAAAGAATTTAAAGACACACGTTTGTTGGACCGTCTTTCTCTTCAGCAAAGCACCGGGAGCACGATATATTGGGGGTGCAGACTTGGTTGTGTTAAATTGCTTTACCCAACATGATCGGATGATTAAGCGTTCTCATCACTGATAGAAGAACACCTGCTTTTCAATAGCCTAGCATAGCTGCAGCAGGGTTCTCACAGGTAAAATGCCTGTATGTGCTTTTGGAATCAAGCCTAAATGTATATATTTTGTTTGGTTTTTCTTGTACTTTCCTAGAGAGGAATGTTACCCCTTGAAATGCCAACATTGACCAGTATGTGTCATTGGGAGTATAGGGCACCAAATGCACAACGGAAACCCAGGTTCTCGGTTATTTCATGGTTTCAATAGTTACTTCATGGTTCCTGTTGGTGTTTGAGGCTTCAATAGTAAAGAGTTGACATGTCCCCTTCAACATTTTGGACTGCAATTTTACTTTCTATCTGTCTACATTTTTCTTAGAGCTTACATAATGTTACAAAAATTGACAAGTCTGACTTCTAAGTAAATTTAGTACGTTTCAAACACTGACGTCATTTTCATCTAAATGAATTCCCAAATCATGAAAATCAATTCTATTGACCTTCTTAAAAACTGCAACTGTGTTATCAACACAATGTCAAAATTGGAGTCTTCGGACAATCCCTCCAACCATGGCTTTATAGAAAACAGAGCTAAACAAACATCACATTTCTGTGAATTACATCTGGAAAGTGTTGATTTATCGATGCCCAGTTGGCAGAGAACCAGTGCAACCTGCGCTCACTCCCTACCATGTACACAGCAATGTAAACTTCCACTCACCCAGCCCTTGGCACAGGACACTGTCCGAAGAGTGGTCGAAAACGCTGAGGCCTCAGAAAACATGGAAGCAGGAGAAGGCAAAGTAGAGAATGGAAATCTGTGCAGGATCTGACCTCTGCTTATGGAGCAGCAAAGGTGAAACTCTGTTTTACTTGGATGCACACTCTCAAGCGGACAGCACACATGGGACTGTAGGTAATGCGCTGAGTGTTAGAAGAGTGCACAGCAGATGCTTGGCTGACATAACTCCTAGAAATCAGCACAAAATATCCCACAATTGATTCTGAGACCAAGATCCGATCTGCCAAATTTGAGCTAGCAGAGGCAGCGGAAAATGAGTTATAGAGCTACAGATAATGGCACACGCTGAGTCTCAGGGCTCTGGAGTGTGTTGTGGGTTGTGGTGGGTTCTATCAAGAGAGCAAACCGACCTGTTACCCCAGTAAGAAAGCAACCACATTGGCGTGTGATTTTGAGATTTTCGATATGTGCCATGGCCACATCCACTGCATCTTGCAGGCCCAGGATCAATTTGGCATTTTGCCAATAGAGCACGTGTGGGGCTCAACCAGTGATGCCGTGCATCTGGTCTGAGGGATTCAGTGGCCCTTGGGTTTGAAATCAGTATTAAAAGCTTTAGGATCTGCTACAGTCATAACCTGGACAGGGATTACGGATTGGTTTGAGGAGGAGAATTCGGTACAGCTCTGTGGTTGCATTCGTGCACCCATGACCCAAGGATGAGGGATCAAGGAATAGTGGTAAAAGTCCACAACGTGAGAAGTTGAAGCATTTCCTTCAGCATTATCTCCCAAATGCAGATGCTACATTTTGGATGGTACTGACATGGTACTGCCCAGAGGACACAAAGATCGGTCTGCGGGATCATTCCAGCAGGCCCTGATGTATGACATCCATACATATGTTTCAACTGCTGTTTCTGTAGACAGAGAAGCTCTGGGAAGAACTGGTAACATTGGGACATTCCCATGGCAATAGAAAGCACAAGCGCACTCTCAGTTTGCTGTTTTGGAAAGACTCCAAGATGACGTACAGCAGAATGCCGAGCTGAAAACTTTTAAGCTTCATTTCCAGAAGAGGAAGTGTACTCTGCACTTTCAGAATTTTGAGGTAAGTGCAATAAAACGAAGTTTTACTAATTGAAAAAATATCGTGTGCTCATCACAACAAAGGCAACACCAGCAATTAGAGATGTACCAGAAAACACACACAGGATCAGGAGATGGCTTCAAAACCTAGGGAAAATTGTCCTCACAGGAATATCATAGAACTTTGTACACACAATGGTCTAAATTTTTCACTTAACAAAGCCCAAGAAATCTATATTTGATACCTGATATTACTTGACCAGTAGATGTAAAGAAGTATAGTAAAAGAAACAGGAAGTACCATTTTCACTTCCAAAGAGTTTGAAGGTCTGAAAAATAAGCTTTAAAGTATCTAGACTGTAAAACGATACCAGAGCAAGTATTGAAAACTGAGGTGAGGAAAACATGAAGTACAACAGTGTCTCAGAATCACAAAAGGCAGTATACCGGGAAAGGGGAAGAGAAACTCTAAAAACGAGCCAAATAATACCAGAAAACCCAAGGATGAGACAATACCAGGGCTAAAGTCAGTCCAAAGCAGACTTGAAAATGCAGACGGACTCGTGACAGACTGTGAAGACAGGGGAACAGAAATCCCTCGATCAGAAGAAGACATAGGAAAAGAAGTGCAAACCAATGCAAACATTGATGTTGAAGCCTGTGGTAAGACAAAGCATGAAAGAATATGATTCGTAAGAGTCCCAGATGGAAAAGCAAGATTAACAAAAAAAAGCCTGAAAAGATATTTGTACAATAGTCAGATTGAAACATTCTGAAAGACAAGAAAGAAACATCCATACGAATTCAGGAACTACACAGCATCCAACGGAGGTGGAATCCCAATAGACCTACTTGCAGCTCTATAATTCAAATCAACAAAGTTCAAGATCACCCCAGTGATTTAAAATGCATCTAGAGGAAAGCAATTTAGTCACAACAGAACCTCCAGAGGGGTTTCAGCTCATATATTGGCAGAAATATTGCAGAACAGGGAGGAGTGCAAGGACATAGGCCATATCATGAAAGAGAAAAAGCTGTAATCATGGGTAGCCTATGCAACAAGACTGCCATTTCTAATAACGGCAGAGCTAGGGAAATTCACAGACCAGCAAAGCTTAAAAGAATTCAGCACTTCAAAACTTATCCTAAAAGAAAAATTGAGAATTCTACCCTGAATAGAAAAGTAGCAAGATGAAATGGAAATAAGAAAAACCATTATTGGAAATGCAAGAAGAGCGTGAGTTACAAACAAGAAACAAGAAGAAGGCAAGGAGGACATCAAAGCCATAAGATGGGAGAGGGTAGCAGGAAATCATAGGTGATTTTAAGCACTATCTTAAGTGATTCACATATATGACTTTCTGATTGAAGCAAACGGAGTGATGCATGTCCTAAAGTGTTTGCAAAACCAACAACAAGCAAACAAACAATCAAACAAACAAACAGACACCTAAAGGGTACGTTTCGCTGACATATACCATAGAAACCATGAGTATTCAAAACAAAATACTCAAAGTGATGTAAATGATCATTCAGCACGGACCGACCCAGTATCGCAGCTTAAATGTATTCAACACACTTGTATTCAGAACACAGACGCATGCAATAATATTCATAAATATTGATTCAAAAGAGCATATCGTGACCTAACCCAAATGCCGATTTTGAATAAGATTTGGTCTTAGTCCGTGATATAGAATTACAATTCTTTCAAAAGCAAGAATGAATGACATATTCTACCCTAAGTAGAGAAGAAACGGCATAAGCCTATAACAAAGACAAGTAGCTCTGCAAAACTGTAGTAAGAGCAAACGAGACAGACATTAAAGTGCACATTGGGATTGGTTTCATTTCTCGGAATTTCAGCCCCCATGAAACAAGTGGATCCATTTTCTGAGAGCGTGGGTGTTTCAGCAGAAAACAACAGACGGATAAGTATTCTGAGTGAATGGATATTATACAAACATGAGTTTCTTTAGTGGGGTCTCTGTGACATGTGAGCTGTTAGAAATTTTCAAGACGTGTGATACCATAAACTAAAAATGGACACACTTCCCACCGTTTGTACTGTATATACAGATCTGAACCAAAGGGAAGAGGGAAGATAAAAGGACAGTGGCACGCTAGTGGATAGAATCACATTTAACTTAGGAACCTCACGTTTGATGCAGCCCCTCCCCCAACACTGACAATATTCAGCAACCATTGGGGATGGCAGTTACCGGTTGGATTCTAGGTGGGATCTTGGTGTGTACCGCGAGGCTTGTTGTGTCTGGTGGATCCAAGGTACCTGGGCATAATTCTGTGGGTGGATCAGTGTGATGGATGGGCTGCCGCCCTTGGTGGAGATTGGCTTAGGTCTTTTGTTCGGGACGCTGTGTAAGTTCGAGATAATGCTGCTGCCCAAAGACCTAAGTTCACGGGTAAGTTTCCAGAACCTGAGAGGGCAGACAGTGGAAGATCTGCCTGTCATCAGCTTACTGGTGAGGCTCCGAGGTACTTTCAGACTTGCCCAGTCCTGTTGAAGTCGACTTTATGGGAGACACGAAGAGAAGCTGGCAGAAAAGCTGGCTGCAAGATTGAGGAGAGATGCGAACATATTGATGAGAGTTGTTCCGCTACAATGGAGAATACCGGCATGGAGACATCTCTAGAGAATACCAGGCTCGAAAGACATGCATGAGACCTACTGAACCTCTGTGATACTGGCAGAACCATTCGGAGTGTCAACGTGCACTTGAGAAAGTCACTCAATTCTCTGCTCCAAGAACGGCTCCAAGATTCCTGACGTCTAAAAGAGAAGAGATGGCAGAGATGATAAAAGCGCTCATGTTCTTGGAAGAGGTCATGAGAATCCACATGTCCCAAGGGGCATTTACAAACCATTCAGACCAAAATGCACCAAGCCCAGGTAAGCCTTTTCCCAGGTTTGGGCCTTGCTATCAAGCACTTGCTCTTCCCTCCCCTCCACTCAGGCATCCATTTTAAAGGATCAGAACCTGAGCTGCAATGAAGCCAGTAGGAGAAGAGCAAGCCCCTCCTAGAATCAGAGTTCCTCCAACTTCACCCTCTGTGAACAACAGTGAACTCCTGAAAGGTCAAATACTCTCGCCTTTAATAGTTGGGAATTGAATACTTAGCTCACACAAAGAAATGATGACCTTCCCCTAGATTCAGCAAATGCTGGGTTTATGTCTTGTCTGGGGTGAAGGGAGTGTGGTAAGTGAGAGGAATCTTGACTGAATTTGAATATGTACTAGGCCTCAGTGTTTCAAGAGAGTATAGGTAAATATTATGTCAGATAGTGACCTGAACTGTAAAAGTCGTGAAAGAATTTAAAGACACACGTTTGTTGGACCGTCTTTCTCTTCAGCAAAGCACCGGGAGCACGATATATTGGGGGTGCAGACTTGGTTGTGTTAAATTGCTTTACCCAACATGATCGGATGATTAAGCGTTCTCATCACTGATAGAAGAACACCTGCTTTTCAATAGCCTAGCATAGCTGCAGCAGGGTTCTCACAGGTAAAATGCCTGTATGTGCTTTTGGAATCAAGCCTAAATGTATATATTTTGTTTGGTTTTTCTTGTACTTTCCTAGAGAGGAATGTTACCCCTTGAAATGCCAACATTGACCAGTATGTGTCATTGGGAGTATAGGGCACCAAATGCACAACGGAAACCCAGGTTCTCGGTTATTTCATGGTTTCAATAGTTACTTCATGGTTCCTGTTGGTGTTTGAGGCTTCAATAGTAAAGAGTTGACATGTCCCCTTCAACATTTTGGACTGCAATTTTACTTTCTATCTGTCTACATTTTTCTTAGAGCTTACATAATGTTACAAAAATTGACAAGTCTGACTTCTAAGTAAATTTAGTACGTTTCAAACACTGACGTCATTTTCATCTAAATGAATTCCCAAATCATGAAAATCAATTCTATTGACCTTCTTAAAAACTGCAACTGTGTTATCAACACAATGTCAAAATTGGAGTCTTCGGACAATCCCTCCAACCATGGCTTTATAGAAAACAGAGCTAAACAAACATCACATTTCTGTGAATTACATCTGGAAAGTGTTGATTTATCGATGCCCAGTTGGCAGAGAACCAGTGCAACCTGCGCTCACTCCCTACCATGTACACAGCAATGTAAACTTCCACTCACCCAGCCCTTGGCACAGGACACTGTCCGAAGAGTGGTCGAAAACGCTGAGGCCTCAGAAAACATGGAAGCAGGAGAAGACAAAGTAGAGAATGGAAATCTGTGCAGGATCTGACCTCTGCTTATGGAGCAGCAAAGGTGAAACTCTGTTTTACTTGGACGCACACTCTCAAGCGGACAGCACACATGGGACTGTAGGTAATGCGCTGAGTGTTAGAGGAGTGCACAGCAGATGCTTGGCTGACATAACTCCTAGAAATCAGCACAAAATATCCCACAATTGATTCTGAGACCAAGATCCGATCTGCCAAATTTGAGCTAGCAGAGGCAGCGGAAAATGAGTTATAGAGCTACAGATAATGGCACACGCTGAGTCTCAGGGCTCTGGAGTGTGTTGTGGGTTGTGGTGGGTTCTATCAAGAGAGCAAACCGACCTGTTACCCCAGTAAGAAAGCAACCACATTGGCGTGTGAGGTTGAGATTTTCGATATGTGCCATGGCCACATCCACTGCATCTTGCAGGCCCAGGATCAATTTGGCATTTTGCCAATAGAGCACGTGTGGGGCTCAACCAGTGATGCCGTGCATCTTGTCTGAGGGATTCAGTGGCCCTTGGGTTTGAAATCATTATTAAAAGCTTTAGGATCTGCTACAGTCATAACCTGGACAGGGATTACGGATTGGTTTGAGGAGGAGAATTCGGTACAGCTCTGTGGTTGCATTCGTGCACCCATGACCCAAGGATGAGGGATCAAGGAATAGTGGTAAAAGTCCACAACGTGAGAAGTTGAAGCATTTCCTTCAGCATTATCTCCCAAATGCAGATGCTACATTTTGGATGGTACTGACATGGTACTGCCCAGAGGACACAAAGATCGGTCTGCGGGATCATTCCAGCAGGCCCTGATGTATGACATCCATACATATGTTTCAACTGCTGTTTCTGTAGACAGAGAAGCTCTGGGAAGAACTGGTAACATTGGGACATTCCCATGGCAATAGAAAGCACAAGCGCACTCTCAGTTTGCTGTTTTGGAAAGACTCCAAGATGACGTACAGCAGAATGCCGAGCTGAAAACCTTTAAGCTTCATTTCCAGAAGAGGAAGTGTACTCTACACTTTCAGAATTTTGAGGTAAGTGCAATAAAACGAAGTTTTACTAATTGAAATAATATCGTGTGCTCATCACAACAAAGGCAACACCAGCAATTAGAGATGTACCAGAAAACACACACAGGATCAGGAGATGGCATCAATACCTAGGGAAAATTGTCCTCACAGAAATATCATAGAACTTTGTACACACAATGGTCTAAATTTTTCACTTAACAAAGCCCAAGAAATCTATATTTGATACCTGATATTACTTGACCAGTAGATGTAAAGAAGTATAGTAAAAGAAACAGGAAGTACCATTTTCACTTCCAAAGAGTTTGAAGGTCTGAAAAATAAGCTTTAAAGTATCTAGACTGTAAAACGATACCAGAGCAAGTATTGAAAACTGAGGTGAGGAAAACATGAAGTACAACAGTGTCTCAGAATCACAAAAGGCAGTATACCGGGAAAGGGGAAGAGAAACTCTAAAAACGAGCCAAATAATACCAGAAAACCCAAGGATGAGACAATACCAGGGCTAAAGTCAGTCCAAAGCAGACTTGATAATGCAGACGGACTCGTGACAGACTGTGAAGACAGGGGAACAGAAATCCCTCGATCAGAAGAAGACATAGGAAAAGAAGTGCAAACCAATGCAAACATTGATGTTGAAGCCTGTGGTAAGACAAAGCATGAAAGAATATGATTCGTAAGAGTCCCAGATGGAAAAGCAAGATTAACAAAAAAAAGCCTGAAAAGATATTTGTACAATAGTCAGATTGAAACATTCTGAAAGACAAGAAAGAAACATCCATACGAATTCAGGAACTACACAGCATCCAAAGGAGGTGGAATCCCAATAGACCTACTTGCAGCTCTATAATTCAAATCAACAAAGTTCAAGATCACCCCAGTGATTTAAAATGCATCTAGAGGAAAGCAATTTAGTCACAACAGAACCTCCAGAGGGGTTTCAGCTCATATATTGGCAGAAATATTGCAGAACAGGGAGGAGTGCAAGGACATAGGCCATATCATGAAAGAGAAAAAGCTGTAATCATGGGTAGCCTATGCAACAAGACTGCCATTTCTAATAACGGCAGAGCTAGGGAAATTCACAGACCAGCAAAGCTTAAAAGAATTCAGCACTTCAACACTTATCCTAAAAGAAAAATTGAGACTTCTACCCTGAATAGAAAAGTAGCAAGATGAAATGGAAATAAGAAAAACCATTATTGGAAATGCAAGAAGAGCGTGAGTTACAAACAAGAAACAAGAAGAAGGCAAGGAGGACATCAAAGCCATAAGATGGGAGAGGGTAGCAGGAAATCATAGGTGATTTTAAGCACTATCTTAAGTGATTCACGTATATGACTTTCTGATTGAAGCAAACGGAGTGATGCATGTCCTAAAGTGTTTGCAAAACCAACAACAAGCAAACAAACAATCAAACAAACAAACAGACACCTAAAGGGTACGTTTCGCTGACATATACCATAGAAACCATGAGTATTCAAAACAAAATACTCAAAGTGATGTAAATGATCATTCAGCACGGACCGACCCAGTATCGCAGCTTAAATGTATTCAACACACTTGTATTCAGAACACAGACGCATGCAATAATATTCATAAATATTGATTCAAAAGAGCATATCGTGACCTAACCCAAATGCCGATTTTGAATAAGATTTGGTCATAGTCCGTGATATAGAATTACAATTCTTTCAAAAGCAAGAATGAATGACATATTCTACCCTAAGTAGAGAAGAAACGGCATAAGCCTATAACAAAGACAAGTAGCTCTGCAAAACTGTAGTAAGAGCAAACGAGACAGACATTAAAGTGCACATTGGGATTGGTTTCATTTCTCGGAATTTCAGCCCCCATGAAACAAGTGGATCCATTTTCTGAGAGCGTGGGTGTTTCAGCAGAAAACAACAGACGGATAAGTATTCTGAGTGAATGGATATTATACAAACATGAGTTTCTTTAGTGGGGTCTCTGTGACATGTGAGCTGTTAGAAATTTTCAAGACGTGTGATACCATAAACTAAAAATGGACACACTTCCCACCGTTTGTACTGTATATACAGATCTGAACCAAAGGGAAGAGGGAAGATAAAAGGACAGTGGCACGCTAGTGGATAGAATCACATTTAACTTAGGAACCTCACGTTTGATGCAGCCCCTCCCCCAACACTGACAATATTCAGCAACCATTGGGGATGGCAGTTACCGGTTGGATTCTAGGTGGGATCTTGGTGTGTACCGCGAGGCTTGTTGTGTCTGGTGGATCCAAGGTACCTGGGCATAATTCTGTGGGTGGATCAGTGTGATGGATGGGCTGCCGCCCTTGGTGGAGATTGGCTTAGGTCTTTTGTTCGGGACGCTGTGTAAGTTCGAGATAATGCTGCTGCCCAAAGACCTAAGTTCACGGGTAAGTTTCCAGAACCTGAGAGGGCAGACAGTGGAAGATCTGCCTGTCATCAGCTTACTGGTGAGGCTCCGAGGTACTTTCAGACTTGCCCAGTCCTGTTGAAGTCGACTTTATGGGAGACACGAAGAGAAGCTGGCAGAAAAGCTGGCTGCAAGATTGAGGAGAGATGCGAACATATTGATGAGAGTTGTTCCGCTACAATGGAGAATACCGGCATGGAGACATCTCTAGAGAATACCAGGCTCGAAAGACATGCATGAGACCTACTGAACCTCTGTGATACTGGCAGAACCATTCGGAGTGTCAACGTGCACTTGAGAAAGTCACTCAATTCTCTGCTCCAAGAACGGCTCCAAGATTCCTGACGTCTAAAAGAGAAGAGATGGCAGAGATGATAAAAGCGCTCATGTTCTTGGAAGAGGTCATGAGAATCCACATGTCCCAAGGGGCATTTACAAACCATTCAGACCAAAATGCACCAAGCCCAGGTAAGCCTTTTCCCAGGTTTGGGCCTTGCTATCAAGCACTTGCTCTTCCCTCCCCTCCACTCAGGCATCCATTTTAAAGGATCAGAACCTGAGCTGCAATGAAGCCAGTAGGAGAAGAGCAAGCCCCTCCTAGAATCAGAGTTCCTCCAACTTCACCCTCTGTGAACAACAGTGAACTCCTGAAAGGTCAAATACTCTCGCCTTTAATAGTTGGGAATTGAATACTTAGCTCACACAAAGAAATGATGACCTTCCCCTAGATTCAGCAAATGCTGGGTTTATGTCTTGTCTGGGGTGAAGGGAGTGTGGTAAGTGAGAGGAATCTTGACTGAATTTGAATATGTACTAGGCCTCAGTGTTTCAAGAGAGTATAGGTAAATATTATGTCAGATAGTGACCTGAACTGTAAAAGTCGTGAAAGAATTTAAAGACACACGTTTGTTGGACCGTCTTTCTCTTCAGCAAAGCACCGGGAGCACGATATATTGGGGGTGCAGACTTGGTTGTGTTAAATTGCTTTACCCAACATGATCGGATGATTAAGCGTTCTCATCACTGATAGAAGAACACCTGCTTTTCAATAGCCTAGCATAGCTGCAGCAGGGTTCTCACAGGTAAAATGCCTGTATGTGCTTTTGGAATCAAGCCTAAATGTATATATTTTGTTTGGTTTTTCTTGTACTTTCCTAGAGAGGAATGTTACCCCTTGAAATGCCAACATTGACCAGTATGTGTCATTGGGAGTATAGGGCACCAAATGCACAACGGAAACCCAGGTTCTCGGTTATTTCATGGTTTCAATAGTTACTTCATGGTTCCTGTTGGTGTTTGAGGCTTCAATAGTAAAGAGTTGACATGTCCCCTTCAACATTTTGGACTGCAATTTTACTTTCTATCTGTCTACATTTTTCTTAGAGCTTACATAATGTTACAAAAATTGACAAGTCTGACTTCTAAGTAAATTTAGTACGTTTCAAACACTGACGTCATTTTCATCTAAATGAATTCCCAAATCATGAAAATCAATTCTATTGACCTTCTTAAAAACTGCAACTGTGTTATCAACACAATGTCAAAATTGGAGTCTTCGGACAATCCCTCCAACCATGGCTTTATAGAAAACAGAGCTAAACAAACATCACATTTCTGTGAATTACATCTGGAAAGTGTTGATTTATCGATGCCCAGTTGGCAGAGAACCAGTGCAACCTGCGCTCACTCCCTACCATGTACACAGCAATGTAAACTTCCACTCACCCAGCCCTTGGCACAGGACACTGTCCGAAGAGTGGTCGAAAACGCTGAGGCCTCAGAAAACATGGAAGCAGGAGAAGACAAAGTAGAGAATGGAAATCTGTGCAGGATCTGACCTCTGCTTATGGAGCAGCAAAGGTGAAACTCTGTTTTACTTGGACGCACACTCTCAAGCGGACAGCACACATGGGACTGTAGGTAATGCGCTGAGTGTTAGAGGAGTGCACAGCAGATGCTTGGCTGACATAACTCCTAGAAATCAGCACAAAATATCCCACAATTGATTCTGAGACCAAGATCCGATCTGCCAAATTTGAGCTAGCAGAGGCAGCGGAAAATGAGTTATAGAGCTACAGATAATGGCACACGCTGAGTCTCAGGGCTCTGGAGTGTGTTGTGGGTTGTGGTGGGTTCTATCAAGAGAGCAAACCGACCTGTTACCCCAGTAAGAAAGCAACCACATTGGCGTGTGAGGTTGAGATTTTCGATATGTGCCATGGCCACATCCACTGCATCTTGCAGGCCCAGGATCAATTTGGCATTTTGCCAATAGAGCACGTGTGGGGCTCAACCAGTGATGCCGTGCATCTGGTCTGAGGGATTCAGTGGCCCTTGGGTTTGAAATCAGTATTAAAAGCTTTAGGATCTGCTACAGTCATAACCTGGACAGAGATTACGGATTGGTTTGAGGAGGAGAATTCGGTACAGCTCTGTGGTTGCATTCGTGCACCCATGACCCAAGGATGAGGGATCAAGGAATAGTGGTAAAAGTCCACAACGTGAGAAGTTGAAGCATTTCCTTCAGCATTATCTCCCAAATGCAGATGCTACATTTTGGATGGTACTGACATGGTACTGCCCAGAGGACACAAAGATCGGTCTGCGGGATCATTCCAGCAGGCCCTGATGTATGACATCCATACATATGTTTCAACTGCTGTTTCTGTAGACAGAGAAGCTCTGGGAAGAACTGGTAACATTGGGACATTCCCATGGCAATAGAAAGCACAAGCGCACTCTCAGTTTGCTGTTTTGGAAAGACTCCAAGATGACGTACAGCAGAATGCCGAGCTGAAAACCTTTAAGCTTCATTTCCAGAAGAGGAAGTGTACTCTGCACTTTCAGAATTTTGAGGTAAGTGCAATAAAACGAAGTTTTACTAATTGAAATAATATCGTGTGCTCATCACAACAAAGGCAACACCAGCAATTAGAGATGTACCAGAAAACACACACAGGATCAGGAGATGGCATCAATACCTAGGGAAAATTGTCCTCACAGAAATATCATAGAACTTTGTACACACAATGGTCTAAATTTTTCACTTAACAAAGCCCAAGAAATCTATATTTGATACCTGATATTACTTGACCAGTAGATGTAAAGAAGTATAGTAAAAGAAACAGGAAGTACCATTTTCACTTCCAAAGAGTTTGAAGGTCTGAAAAATAAGCTTTAAAGTATCTAGACTGTAAAACGATACCAGAGCAAGTATTGAAAACTGAGGTGAGGAAAACATGAAGTACAACAGTGTCTCAGAATCACAAAAGGCAGTATACCGGGAAAGGGGAAGAGAAACTCTAAAAACGAGCCAAATAATACCAGAAAACCCAAGGATGAGACAATACCAGGGCTAAAGTCAGTCCAAAGCAGACTTGATAATGCAGACGGACTCGTGACAGACTGTGAAGACAGGGGAACAGAAATCCCTCGATCAGAAGAAGACATAGGAAAAGAAGTGCAAACCAATGCAAACATTGATGTTGAAGCCTGTGGTAAGACAAAGCATGAAAGAATATGATTCGTAAGAGTCCCAGATGGAAAAGCAAGATTAACAAAAAAAAGCCTGAAAAGATATTTGTACAATAGTCAGATTGAAACATTCTGAAAGACAAGAAAGAAACATCCATACGAATTCAGGAACTACACAGCATCCAAAGGAGGTGGAATCCCAATAGACCTACTTGCAGCTCTATAATTCAAATCAACAAAGTTCAAGATCACCCCAGTGATTTAAAATGCATCTAGAGGAAAGCAATTTAGTCACAACAGAACCTCCAGAGGGGTTTCAGCTCATATATTGGCAGAAATATTGCAGAACAGGGAGGAGTGCAAGGACATAGGCCATATCATGAAAGAGAAAAAGCTGTAATCATGGGTAGCCTATGCAACAAGACTGCCATTTCTAATAACGGCAGAGCTAGGGAAATTCACAGACCAGCAAAGCTTAAAAGAATTCAGCACTTCAACACTTATCCTAAAAGAAAAATTGAGACTTCTACCCTGAATAGAAAAGTAGCAAGATGAAATGGAAATAAGAAAAACCATTATTGGAAATGCAAGAAGAGCGTGAGTTACAAACAAGAAACAAGAAGAAGGCAAGGAGGACATCAAAGCCATAAGATGGGAGAGGGTAGCAGGAAATCATAGGTGATTTTAAGCACTATCTTAAGTGATTCACGTATATGACTTTCTGATTGAAGCAAACGGAGTGATGCATGTCCTAAAGTGTTTGCAAAACCAACAACAAGCAAACAAACAATCAAACAAACAAACAGACACCTAAAGGGTACGTTTCGCTGACATATACCATAGAAACCATGAGTATTCAAAACAAAATACTCAAAGTGATGTAAATGATCATTCAGCACGGACCGACCCAGTATCGCAGCTTAAATGTATTCAACACACTTGTATTCAGAACACAGACGCATGCAATAATATTCATAAATATTGATTCAAAAGAGCATATCGTGACCTAACCCAAATGCCGATTTTGAATAAGATTTGGTCATAGTCCGTGATATAGAATTACAATTCTTTCAAAAGCAAGAATGAATGACATATTCTACCCTAAGTAGAGAAGAAACGGCATAAGCCTATAACAAAGACAAGTAGCTCTGCAAAACTGTAGTAAGAGCAAACGAGACAGACATTAAAGTGCACATTGGGATTGGTTTCATTTCTCGGAATTTCAGCCCCCATGAAACAAGTGGATCCATTTTCTGAGAGCGTGGGTGTTTCAGCAGAAAACAACAGACGGATAAGTATTCTGAGTGAATGGATATTATACAAACATGAGTTTCTTTAGTGGGGTCTCTGTGACATGTGAGCTGTTAGAAATTTTCAAGACGTGTGATACCATAAACTAAAAATGGACACACTTCCCACCGTTTGTACTGTATATACAGATCTGAACCAAAGGGAAGAGGGAAGATAAAAGGACAGTGGCACGCTAGTGGATAGAATCACATTTAACTTAGGAACCTCACGTTTGATGCAGCCCCTCCCCCAACACTGACAATATTCAGCAACCATTGGGGATGGCAGTTACCGGTTGGATTCTAGGTGGGATCTTGGTGTGTACCGCGAGGCTTGTTGTGTCTGGTGGATCCAAGGTACCTGGGCATAATTCTGTGGGTGGATCAGTGTGATGGATGGGCTGCCGCCCTTGGTGGAGATTGGCTTAGGTCTTTTGTTCGGGACGCTGTGTAAGTTCGAGATAATGCTGCTGCCCAAAGACCTAAGTTCACGGGTAAGTTTCCAGAACCTGAGAGGGCAGACAGTGGAAGATCTGCCTGTCATCAGCTTACTGGTGAGGCTCCGAGGTACTTTCAGACTTGCCCAGTCCTGTTGAAGTCGACTTTATGGGAGACACGAAGAGAAGCTGGCAGAAAAGCTGGCTGCAAGATTGAGGAGAGATGCGAACATATTGATGAGAGTTGTTCCGCTACAATGGAGAATACCGGCATGGAGACATCTCTAGAGAATACCAGGCTCGAAAGACATGCATGAGACCTACTGAACCTCTGTGATACTGGCAGAACCATTCGGAGTGTCAACGTGCACTTGAGAAAGTCACTCAATTCTCTGCTCCAAGAACGGCTCCAAGATTCCTGACGTCTAAAAGAGAAGAGATGGCAGAGATGATAAAAGCGCTCATGTTCTTGGAAGAGGTCATGAGAATCCACATGTCCCAAGGGGCATTTACAAACCATTCAGACCAAAATGCACCAAGCCCAGGTAAGCCTTTTCCCAGGTTTGGGCCTTGCTATCAAGCACTTGCTCTTCCCTCCCCTCCACTCAGGCATCCATTTTAAAGGATCAGAACCTGAGCTGCAATGAAGCCAGTAGGAGAAGAGCAAGCCCCTCCTAGAATCAGAGTTCCTCCAACTTCACCCTCTGTGAACAACAGTGAACTCCTGAAAGGTCAAATACTCTCGCCTTTAATAGTTGGGAATTGAATACTTAGCTCACACAAAGAAATGATGACCTTCCCCTAGATTCAGCAAATGCTGGGTTTATGTCTTGTCTGGGGTGAAGGGAGTGTGGTAAGTGAGAGGAATCTTGACTGAATTTGAATATGTACTAGGCCTCAGTGTTTCAAGAGAGTATAGGTAAATATTATGTCAGATAGTGACCTGAACTGTAAAAGTCGTGAAAGAATTTAAAGACACACGTTTGTTGGACCGTCTTTCTCTTCAGCAAAGCACCGGGAGCACGATATATTGGGGGTGCAGACTTGGTTGTGTTAAATTGCTTTACCCAACATGATCGGATGATTAAGCGTTCTCATCACTGATAGAAGAACACCTGCTTTTCAATAGCCTAGCATAGCTGCAGCAGGGTTCTCACAGGTAAAATGCCTGTATGTGCTTTTGGAATCAAGCCTAAATGTATATATTTTGTTTGGTTTTTCTTGTACTTTCCTAGAGAGGAATGTTACCCCTTGAAATGCCAACATTGACCAGTATGTGTCATTGGGAGTATAGGGCACCAAATGCACAACGGAAACCCAGGTTCTCGGTTATTTCATGGTTTCAATAGTTACTTCATGGTTCCTGTTGGTGTTTGAGGCTTCAATAGTAAAGAGTTGACATGTCCCCTTCAACATTTTGGACTGCAATTTTACTTTCTATCTGTCTACATTTTTCTTAGAGCTTACATAATGTTACAAAAATTGACAAGTCTGACTTCTAAGTAAATTTAGTACGTTTCAAACACTGACGTCATTTTCATCTAAATGAATTCCCAAATCATGAAAATCAATTCTATTGACCTTCTTAAAAACTGCAACTGTGTTATCAACACAATGTCAAAATTGGAGTCTTCGGACAATCCCTCCAACCATGGCTTTATAGAAAACAGAGCTAAACAAACATCACATTTCTGTGAATTACATCTGGAAAGTGTTGATTTATCGATGCCCAGTTGGCAGAGAACCAGTGCAACCTGCGCTCACTCCCTACCATGTACACAGCAATGTAAACTTCCACTCACCCAGCCCTTGGCACAGGACACTGTCCGAAGAGTGGTCGAAAATGCTGAGGCCTCAGAAAACATGGAAGCAGGAGAAGGCAAAGTAGAGAATGGAAATCTGTGCAGGATCTGACCTCTGCTTATGGAGCAGCAAAGGTGAAACTCTGTTTTACTTGGACGCACACTCTCAAGCGGACAGCACACATGGGACTGTAGGTAATGCGCTGAGTGTTAGAAGAGTGCACAGCAGATGCTTGGCTGACATAACTCCTAGAAATCAGCACAAAATATCCCACAATTGATTCTGAGACCAAGATCCGATCTGCCAAATTTGAGCTAGCAGAGGCAGCGGAAAATGAGGTATAGAGCTACAGATAATGGCACACGCTGAGTCTCAGGGCTCTGGAGTGTGTTGTGGGTTGTGGTGGGTTCTATCAAGAGAGCAAACCGACCTGTTACCCCAGTAAGAAAGCAACCACATTGGCGTGTGAGGTTGAGATTTTCGATATGTGCCATGGCCACATCCACTGCATCTTGCAGGCCTAGGATCAATTTGGCATTTTGCCAATAGAGCACGTGTGGGGCTCAACCAGTGATGCCGTGCATCTGGTCTGAGGGATTCAGTGGCCCTTGGGTTTGAAATCAGTATTAAAAGCTTTAGGATCTGCTACAGTCATAACCTGGACAGAGATTACGGATTGGTTTGAGGAGGAGAATTCGGTACAGCTCTGTGGTTGCATTCGTGCACCCATGACCCAAGGATGAGGGATCAAGGAATAGTGGTAAAAGTCCACAACGTGAGAAGTTGAAGCATTTCCTTCAGCATTATCTCCCAAATGCAGATGCTACATTTTGGATGGTACTGACATGGTACTGCCCAGAGGACACAAAGATCGGTCTGCGGGATCATTCCAGCAGGCCCTGATGTATGACATCCATACATATGTTTCAACTGCTGTTTCTGTAGACAGAGAAGCTCTGGGAAGAACTGGTAACATTGGGACATTCCCATGGCAATAGAAAGCACAAGCGCACTCTCAGTTTGCTGTTTTGGAAAGACTCCAAGATGACGTACAGCAGAATGCCGAGCTGAAAACCTTTAAGCTTCATTTCCAGAAGAGGAAGTGTACTCTGCACTTTCAGAATTTTGAGGTAAGTGCAATAAAACGAAGTTTTACTAATTGAAATAATATCGTGTGCTCATCACAACAAAGGCAACACCAGCAATTAGAGATGTACCAGAAAACACACACAGGATCAGGAGATGGCATCAATACCTAGGGAAAATTGTCCTCACAGAAATATCATAGAACTTTGTACACACAATGGTCTAAATTTTTCACTTAACAAAGCCCAAGAAATCTATATTTGATACCTGATATTACTTGACCAGTAGATGTAAAGAAGTATAGTAAAAGAAACAGGAAGTACCATTTTCACTTCCAAAGAGTTTGAAGGTCTGAAAAATAAGCTTTAAAGTATCTAGACTGTAAAACGATACCAGAGCAAGTATTGAAAACTGAGGTGAGGAAAACATGAAGTACAACAGTGTCTCAGAATCACAAAAGGCAGTATACCGGGAAAGGGGAAGAGAAACTCTAAAAACGAGCCAAATAATACCAGAAAACCCAAGGATGAGACAATACCAGGGCTAAAGTCAGTCCAAAGCAGACTTGATAATGCAGACGGACTCGTGACAGACTGTGAAGACAGGGGAACAGAAATCCCTCGATCAGAAGAAGACATAGGAAAAGAAGTGCAAACCAATGCAAACATTGATGTTGAAGCCTGTGGTAAGACAAAGCATGAAAGAATATGATTCGTAAGAGTCCCAGATGGAAAAGCAAGATTAACAAAAAAAAGCCTGAAAAGATATTTGTACAATAGTCAGATTGAAACATTCTGAAAGACAAGAAAGAAACATCCATACGAATTCAGGAACTACACAGCATCCAAAGGAGGTGGAATCCCAATAGACCTACTTGCAGCTCTATAATTCAAATCAACAAAGTTCAAGATCACCCCAGTGATTTAAAATGCATCTAGAGGAAAGCAATTTAGTCACAACAGAACCTCCAGAGGGGTTTCAGCTCATATATTGGCAGAAATATTGCAGAACAGGGAGGAGTGCAAGGACATAGGCCATATCATGAAAGAGAAAAAGCTGTAATCATGGGTAGCCTATGCAACAAGACTGCCATTTCTAATAACGGCAGAGCTAGGGAAATTCACAGACCAGCAAATCTTAAAAGAATTCAGCACTTCAAAACTTATCCTAAAAGAAAAATTGAGACTTCTACCCTGAATAGAAAAGTAGCAAGATGAAATGGAAATAAGAAAAACCATTATTGGAAATGCAAGAAGAGCGTGAGTTACAAACAAGAAACAAGAAGAAGGCAAGGAGGACATCAAAGCCATAAGATGGGAGAGGGTAGCAGGAAATCATAGGTGATTTTAAGCACTATCTTAAGTGATTCACGTATATGACTTTCTGATTGAAGCAAACGGAGTGATGCATGTCCTAAAGTGTTTGCAAAACCAACAACAAGCAAACAAACAATCAAACAAACAAACAGACACCTAAAGGGTACGTTTCGCTGACATATACCATAGAAACCATGAGTATTCAAAACAAAATACTCAAAGTGATGTAAATGATCATTCAGCACGGACCGACCCAGTATCGCAGCTTAAATGTATTCAACACACTTGTATTCAGAACACAGACGCATGCAATAATATTCATAAATATTGATTCAAAAGAGCATATCGTGACCTAACCCAAATGCCGATTTTGAATAAGATTTGGTCATAGTCCGTGATATAGAATTACAATTCTTTCAAAAGCAAGAATGAATGACATATTCTACCCTAAGTAGAGAAGAAACGGCATAAGCCTATAACAAAGACAAGTAGCTCTGCAAAACTGTAGTAAGAGCAAACGAGACAGACATTAAAGTGCACATTGGGATTGGTTTCATTTCTCGGAATTTCAGCCCCCATGAAACAAGTGGATCCATTTTCTGAGAGCGTGGGTGTTTCAGCAGAAAACAACAGACGGATAAGTATTCTGAGTGAATGGATATTATACAAACATGAGTTTCTTTAGTGGGGTCTCTGTGACATGTGAGCTGTTAGAAATTTTCAAGACGTGTGATACCATAAACTAAAAATGGACACACTTCCCACCGTTTGTACTGTATATACAGATCTGAACCAAAGGGAAGAGGGAAGATAAAAGGACAGTGGCACGCTAGTGGATAGAATCACATTTAACTTAGGAACCTCACGTTTGATGCAGCCCCTCCCCCAACACTGACAATATTCAGCAACCATTGGGGATGGCAGTTACCGGTTGGATTCTAGGTGGGATCTTGGTGTGTACCGCGAGGCTTGTTGTGGCTGGTGGATCCAAGGTACCTGGGCATAATTCTGTGGGTGGATCAGTGTGATGGATGGGCTGCCGCCCTTGGTGGAGATTGGCTTAGGTCTTTTGTTCGGGACGCTGTGTAAGTTCGAGATAATGCTGCTGCCCAAAGACCTAAGTTCACGGGTAAGTTTCCAGAACCTGAGAGGGCAGACAGTGGAAGATCTGCCTGTCATCAGCTTACTGGTGAGGCTCCGAGGTACTTTCAGACTTGCCCAGTCCTGTTGAAGTCGACTTTATGGGAGACACGAAGAGAAGCTGGCAGAAAAGCTGGCTGCAAGATTGAGGAGAGATGCGAACATATTGATGAGAGTTGTTCCGCTACAATGGAGAATACCGGCATGGAGACATCTCTAGAGAATACCAGGCTCGAAAGACATTCATGAGACCTACTGAACCTCTGTGATACTGGCAGAACCATTCGGAGTGTCAACGTGCACTTGAGAAAGTCACTCAATTCTCTGCTCCAAGAACGGCTCCAAGATTCCTGACGTCTAAAAGAGAAGAGATGGCAGAGATGATAAAAGCGCTCATGTTCTTGGAAGAGGTCATGAGAATCCACATGTCCCAAGGGGCATTTACAAACCATTCAGACCAAAATGCACCAAGCCCAGGTAAGCCTTTTCCCAGGTTTGGGCCTTGCTATCAAGCACTTGCTCTTCCCTCCCCTCCACTCAGGCATCCATTTTAAAGGATCAGAACCTGAGCTGCAATGAAGCCAGTAGGAGAAGAGCAAGCCCCTCCTAGAATCAGAGTTCCTCCAACTTCACCCTCTGTGAACAACAGTGAACTCCTGAAAGGTCAAATACTCTCGCCTTTAATAGTTGGGAATTGAATACTTAGCTCACACAAAGAAATGATGACCTTCCCCTAGATTCAGCAAATGCTGGGTTTATGTCTTGTCTGGGGTGAAGGGAGTGTGGTAAGTGAGAGGAATCTTGACTGAATTTGAATATGTACTAGGCCTCAGTGTTTCAAGAGAGTATAGGTAAATATTATGTCAGATAGTGACCTGAACTGTAAAAGTCGTGAAAGAATTTAAAGACACACGTTTGTTGGACCGTCTTTCTCTTCAGCAAAGCACCGGGAGCACGATATATTGGGGGTGCAGACTTGGTTGTGTTAAATTGCTTTACCCAACATGATCGGATGATTAAGCGTTCTCATCACTGATAGAAGAACACCTGCTTTTCAATAGCCTAGCATAGCTGCAGCAGGGTTCTCACAGGTAAAATGCCTGTATGTGCTTTTGGAATCAAGCCTAAATGTATATATTTTGTTTGGTTTTTCTTGTACTTTCCTAGAGAGGAATGTTACCCCTTGAAATGCCAACATTGACCAGTATGTGTCATTGGGAGTATAGGGCACCAAATGCACAACGGAAACCCAGGTTCTCGGTTATTTCATGGTTTCAATAGTTACTTCATGGTTCCTGTTGGTGTTTGAGGCTTCAATAGTAAAGAGTTGACATGTCCCCTTCAACATTTTGGACTGCAATTTTACTTTCTATCTGTCTACATTTTTCTTAGAGCTTACATAATGTTACAAAAATTGACAAGTCTGACTTCTAAGTAAATTTAGTACGTTTCAAACACTGACGTCATTTTCATCTAAATGAATTCCCAAATCATGAAAATCATTTCTATTGACCTTCTTAAAAACTGCAACTGTGTTATCAACACAATGTCAAAATTGGAGTCTTCGGACAATCCCTCCAACCATGGCTTTATAGAAAACAGAGCTAAACAAACATCACATTTCTGTGAATTACATCTGGAAAGTGTTGATTTATCGATGCCCAGTTGGCAGAGAACCAGTGCAACCTGCGCTCACTCCCTACCATGTACACAGCAATGTAAACTTCCACTCACCCAGCCCTTGGCACAGGACACTGTCCGAAGAGTGGTCGAAAACGCTGAGGCCTCAGAAAACATGGAAGCAGGAGAAGGCAAAGTAGAGAATGGAAATCTGTGCAGGATCTGACCTCTGCTTATGGAGCAGCAAAGGTGAAACTCTGTTTTACTTGGACGCACACTCTCAAGCGGAGAGCACACATGGGACTGTAGGTAATGCGCTGAGTGTTAGAAGAGTGCACAGCAGATGCTTGGCTGACATAACTCCTAGAAATCAGCACAAAATATCCCACAATTGATTCTGAGACCAAGATCCGATCTGCCAAATTTGAGCTAGCAGAGGCAGCGGAAAATTAGTTATAGAGCTACAGATAATGGCACACGCTGAGTCTCAGGGCTCTGGAGTGTGTTGTGGGTTGTGGTGGGTTCTATCAAGAGAGCAAACCGACCTGTTACCCCAGTAAGAAAGCAACCACATTGGCGTGTGAGGTTGAGATTTTCGATATGTGCCATGGCCACATCCACTGCATCTTGCAGGCCCAGGATCAATTTGGCATTTTGCCAATAGAGCACGTGTGGGGCTCAACCAGTGATGCCGTGCATCTTGTCTGAGGGATTCAGTGGCCCTTGGGTTTGAAATCAGTATTAAAATCTTTAGGATCTGCTACAGTCATAACCTGGACAGAGATTACGGATTGGTTTGAGGAGGAGAATTCGGTACAGCTCTGTGGTTGCATTCGTGCACCCATGACCCAAGGATGAGGGATCAAGGAATAGTGGTAAAAGTCCACAACGTGAGAAGTTGAAGCATTTCCTTCAGCATTATCTCCCAAATGCAGATGCTACATTTTGGATGGTACTGACATGGTACTGCCCAGAGGACACAAAGATCGGTCTGCGGGATCATTCCAGCAGGCCCTGATGTATGACATCCATACATATGTTTCAACTGCTGTTTCTGTAGACAGAGAAGCTCTGGGAAGAACTGGTAACATTGGGACATTCCCATGGCAATAGAAAGCACAAGCGCACTCTCAGTTTGCTGTTTTGGAAAGACTCCAAGATGACGTACAGCAGAATGCCGAGCTGAAAACTTTTAAGCTTCATTTCCAGAAGAGGAAGTGTACTCTGCACTTTCAGAATTTTGAGGTAAGTGCAATAAAACGAAGTTTTACTAATTGAAATAATATCGTGTGCTCATCACAACAAAGGCAACACCAGCAATTAGAGATGTACCAGAAAACACACACAGGATCAGGAGATGGCATCAATACCTAGGGAAAATTGTCCTCACAGAAATATCATAGAACTTTGTACACACAATGGTCTAAATTTTTCACTTAACAAAGCCCAAGAAATCTATATTTGATACCTGATATTACTTGACCAGTAGATGTAAAGAAGTATAGTAAAAGAAACAGGAAGTACCATTTTCACTTCCAAAGAGTTTGAAGGTCTGAAAAATAAGCTTTAAAGTATCTAGACTGTAAAACGATACCAGAGCAAGTATTGAAAACTGAGGTGAGGAAAACATGAAGTACAACAGTGTCTCAGAATCACAAAAGGCAGTATACCGGGAAAGGGGAAGAGAAACTCTAAAAACGAGCCAAATAATACCAGAAAACCCAAGGATGAGACAATACCAGGGCTAAAGTCAGTCCAAAGCAGACTTGATAATGCAGACGGACTCGTGACAGACTGTGAAGACAGGGGAACAGAAATCCCTCGATCAGAAGAAGACATAGGAAAAGAAGTGCAAACCAATGCAAACATTGATGTTGAAGCCTGTGGTAAGACAAAGCATGAAAGAATATGATTCGTAAGAGTCCCAGATGGAAAAGCAAGATTAACAAAAAAAAGCCTGAAAAGATATTTGTACAATAGTCAGATTGAAACATTCTGAAAGACAAGAAAGAAACATCCATACGAATTCAGGAACTACACAGCATCCAAAGGAGGTGGAATCCCAATAGACCTACTTGCAGCTCTATAATTCAAATCAACAAAGTTCAAGATCACCCCAGTGATTTAAAATGCATCTAGAGGAAAGCAATTTAGTCACAACAGAACCTCCAGAGGGGTTTCAGCTCATATATTGGCAGAAATATTGCAGAACAGGGAGGAGTGCAAGGACATAGGCCATATCATGAAAGAGAAAAAGCTGTAATCATGGGTAGCCTATGCAACAAGACTGCCATTTCTAATAACGGCAGAGCTAGGGAAATTCACAGACCAGCAAATCTTAAAAGAATTCAGCACTTCAAAACTTATCCTAAAAGAAAAATTGAGACTTCTACCCTGAATAGAAAAGTAGCAAGATGAAATGGAAATAAGAAAAACCATTATTGGAAATGCAAGAAGAGCGTGAGTTACAAACAAGAAACAAGAAGAAGGCAAGGAGGACATCAAAGCCATAAGATGGGAGAGGGTAGCAGGAAATCATAGGTGATTTTAAGCACTATCATAAGTGATTCACGTATATGACTTTCTGATTGAAGCAAACGGAGTGATGCATGTCCTAAAGTGTTTGCAAAACCAACAACAAGCAAACAAACAATCAAACAAACAAACAGACACCTAAAGGGTACGTTTCGCTGACATATACCATAGAAACCATGAGTATTCAAAACAAAATACTCAAAGTGATGTAAATGATCATTCAGCACGGACCGACCCAGTATCGCAGCTTAAATGTATTCAACACACTTGTATTCAGAACACAGACGCATGCAATAATATTCATAAATATTGATTCAAAAGAACATATCGTGACCTAACCCAAATGCCGATTTTGAATAAGATTTGGTCATAGTCCGTGATATAGAATTACAATTCTTTCAAAAGCAAGAATGAATGACATATTCTACCCTAAGTAGAGAAGAAACGGCATAAGCCTATAACAAAGACAAGTAGCTCTGCAAAACTGTAGTAAGAGCAAACGAGACAGACATTAAAGTGCACATTGGGATTGGTTTCATTTCTCGGAATTTCAGCCCCCATGAAACAAGTGGATCCATTTTCTGAGAGCGTGGGTGTTTCAGCAGAAAACAACAGACGGATAAGTATTCTGAGTGAATGGATACTATACAAACATGAGTTTCTTTAGTGGGGTCTCTGTGACATGTGAGCTGTTAGAAATTTTCAAGACGTGTGATACCATAAACTAAAAATGGACACACTTCCCACCGTTTGTACTGTATATACAGATCTGAACCAAAGGGAAGAGGGAAGATAAAAGGACAGTGGCACGCTAGTGGATAGAATCACATTTAACTTAGGAACCTCACGTTTGATGCAGCCCCTCCCCCAACACTGACAATATTCAGCAACCATTGGGGATGGCAGTTACCGGTTGGATTCTAGGTGGGATCTTGGTGTGTACCGCGAGGCTTGTTGTGTCTGGTGGATCCAAGGTACCTGGGCAGAATTCTGTGGGTGGATCAGTGTGATGGATGGGCTGCCGCCCTTGGTGGAGATTGGCTTAGGTCTTTTGTTCGGGACGCTGTGTAAGTTCGAGATAATGCTGCTGCCCAAAGACCTAAGTTCACGGGTAAGTTTCCAGAACCTGAGAGGGCAGACAGTGGAAGATCTGCCTGTCATCAGCTTACTGGTGAGGCTCCGAGGTACTTTCAGACTTGCCCAGTCCTGTTGAAGTCGACTTTATGGGAGACACGAAGAGAAGCTGGCAGAAAAGCTGGCTGCAAGATTGAGGAGAGATGCGAACATATTGATGAGAGTTGTTCCGCTACAATGGAGAATACCGGCATGGAGACATCTCTAGAGAATACCAGGCTCGAAAGACATTCATGAGACCTACTGAACCTCTGTGATACTGGCAGAACCATTCGGAGTGTCAACGTGCACTTGAGAAAGTCACTCAATTCTCTGCTCCAAGAACGGCTCCAAGATTCCTGACGTCTAAAAGAGAAGAGATGGCAGAGATGATAAAAGCGCTCATGTTCTTGGAAGAGGTCATGAGAATCCACATGTCCCAAGGGGCATTTACAAACCATTCAGACCAAAATGCACCAAGCCCAGGTAAGCCTTTTCCCAGGTTTGGGCCTTGCTATCAAGCACTTGCTCTTCCCTCCCCTCCACTCAGGCATCCATTTTAAAGGATCAGAACCTGAGCTGCAATGAAGCCAGTAGGAGAAGAGCAAGCCCCTCCTAGAATCAGAGTTCCTCCAACTTCACCCTCTGTGAACAACAGTGAACTCCTGAAAGGTCAAATACTCTCGCCTTTAATAGTTGCGAATTGAATACTTAGCTCACACAAAGAAATGATGACCTTCCCCTAGATTCAGCAAATGCTGGGTTTATGTCTTGTCTGGGGTGAAGGGAGTGTGGTAAGTGAGAGGAATCTTGACTGAATTTGAATATGTACTAGGCCTCAGTGTTTCAAGAGAGTATAGGTAAATATTATGTCAGATAGTGACCTGAACTGTAAAAGTCGTGAAAGAATTTAAAGACACACGTTTGTTGGACCGTCTTTCTCTTCAGCAAAGCACCGGGAGCACGATATATTGGGGGTGCAGACTTGGTTGTGTTAAATTGCTTTACCCAACATGATCGGATGATTAAGCGTTCTCATCACTGATAGAAGAACACCTGCTTTTCAATAGCCTAGCATAGCTGCAGCAGGGTTCTCACAGGTAAAATGCCTGTATGTGCTTTTGGAATCAAGCCTAAATGTATATATTTTGTTTGGTTTTTCTTGTACTTTCCTAGAGAGGAATGTTACCCCTTGAAATGCCAACATTGACCAGTATGTGTCATTGGGAGTATAGGGCACCAAATGCACAACGGAAACCCAGGTTCTCGGTTATTTCATGGTTTCAATAGTTACTTCATGGTTCCTGTTGGTGTTTGAGGCTTCAATAGTAAAGAGTTGACATGTCCCCTTCAACATTTTGGACTGCAATTTTACTTTCTATCTGTCTACATTTTTCTTAGAGCTTACATAATGTTACAAAAATTGACAAGTCTGACTTCTAAGTAAATTTAGTACGTTTCAAACACTGACGTCATTTTCATCTAAATGAATTCCCAAATCATGAAAATCAATTCTATTGACCTTCTTAAAAACTGCAACTGTGTTATCAACACAATGTCAAAATTGGAGTCTTCGGACAATCCCTCCAACCATGGCTTTATAGAAAACAGAGCTAAACAAACATCACATTTCTGTGAATTACATCTGGAAAGTGTTGATTTATCGATGCCCAGTTGGCAGAGAACCAGTGCAACCTGCGCTCACTCCCTACCATGTACACAGCAATGTAAACTTCCACTCACCCAGCCCTTGGCACAGGACACTGTCCGAAGAGTGGTCGAAAACGCTGAGGCCTCAGAAAACATGGAAGCAGGAGAAGGCAAAGTAGAGAATGGAAATCTGTGCAGGATCTGACCTCTGCTTATGGAGCAGCAAAGGTGAAACTCTGTTTTACTTGGACGCACACTCTCAAGCGGAGAGCACACATGGGACTGTAGGTAATGCGCTGAGTGTTAGAAGAGTGCACAGCAGATGCTTGGCTGACATAACTCCTAGAAATCAGCACAAAATATCCCACAATTGATTCTGAGACCAAGATCCGATCTGCCAAATTTGAGCTAGCAGAGGCAGCGGAAAATTAGTTATAGAGCTACAGATAATGGCACACGCTGAGTCTCAGGGCTCTGGAGTGTGTTGTGGGTTGTGGTGGGTTCTATCAAGAGAGCAAACCGACCTGTTACCCCAGTAAGAAAGCAACCACATTGGCGTGTGAGGTTGAGATTTTCGATATGTGCCATGGCCACATCCACTGCATCTTGCAGGCCTAGGATCAATTTGGCATTTTGCCAATAGAGCACGTGTGGGGCTCAACCAGTGATGCCGTGCATCTTGTCTGAGGGATTCAGTGGCCCTTGGGTTTGAAATCAGTATTAAAATCTTTAGGATCTGCTACAGTCATAACCTGGACAGAGATTACGGATTGGTTTGAGGAGGAGAATTCGGTACAGCTCTGTGGTTGCATTCGTGCACCCATGACCCAAGGATGAGGGATCAAGGAATAGTGGTAAAAGTCCACAACGTGAGAAGTTGAAGCATTTCCTTCAGCATTATCTCCCAAATGCAGATGCTACATTTTGGATGGTACTGACATGGTACTGCCCAGAGGACACAAAGATCGGTCTGCGGGATCATTCCAGCAGGCCCTGATGTATGACATCCATACATATGTTTCAACTGCTGTTTCTGTAGACAGAGAAGCTCTGGGAAGAACTGGTAACATTGGGACATTCCCATGGCAATAGAAAGCACAAGCGCACTCTCAGTTTGCTGTTTTGGAAAGACTCCAAGATGACGTACAGCAGAATGCCGAGCTGAAAACTTTTAAGCTTCATTTCCAGAAGAGGAAGTGTACTCTGCACTTTCAGAATTTTGAGGTAAGTGCAATAAAACGAAGTTTTACTAATTGAAATAATATCGTGTGCTCATCACAACAAAGGCAACACCAGCAATTAGAGATGTACCAGAAAACACACACAGGATCAGGAGATGGCATCAATACCTAGGGAAAATTGTCCTCACAGAAATATCATAGAACTTTGTACACACAATGGTCTAAATTTTTCACTTAACAAAGCCCAAGAAATCTATATTTGATACCTGATATTACTTGACCAGTAGATGTAAAGAAGTATAGTAAAAGAAACAGGAAGTACCATTTTCACTTCCAAAGAGTTTGAAGGTCTGAAAAATAAGCTTTAAAGTATCTAGACTGTAAAACGATACCAGAGCAAGTATTGAAAACTGAGGTGAGGAAAACATGAAGTACAACAGTGTCTCAGAATCACAAAAGGCAGTATACCGGGAAAGGGGAAGAGAAACTCTAAAAACGAGCCAAATAATACCAGAAAACCCAAGGATGAGACAATACCAGGGCTAAAGTCAGTCCAAAGCAGACTTGATAATGCAGACGGACTCGTGACAGACTGTGAAGACAGGGGAACAGAAATCCCTCGATCAGAAGAAGACATAGGAAAAGAAGTGCAAACCAATGCAAACATTGATGTTGAAGCCTGTGGTAAGACAAAGCATGAAAGAATATGATTCGTAAGAGTCCCAGATGGAATAGCAAGATTAACAAAAAAAAGCCTGAAAAGATATTTGTACAATAGTCAGATTGAAACATTCTGAAAGACAAGAAAGAAACATCCATACGAATTCAGGAACTACACAGCATCCAAAGGAGGTGGAATCCCAATAGACCTACTTGCAGCTCTATAATTCAAATCAACAAAGTTCAAGATCACCCCAGTGATTTAAAATGCATCTAGAGGAAAGCAATTTAGTCACAACAGAACCTCCAGAGGGGTTTCAGCTCATATATTGGCAGAAATATTGCAGAACAGGGAGGAGTGCAAGGACATAGGCCATATCATGAAAGAGAAAAAGCTGTAATCATGGGTAGCCTATGCAACAAGACTGCCATTTCTAATAACGGCAGAGCTAGGGAAATTCACAGACCAGCAAAGCTTAAAAGAATTCAGCACTTCAAAACTTATCCTAAAAGAAAAATTGAGACTTCTACCCTGAATAGAAAAGTAGCAAGATGAAATGGAAATAAGAAAAACCATTATTGGAAATGCAAGAAGAGCGTGAGTTACAAACAAGAAACAAGAAGAAGGCAAGGAGGACATCAAAGCCATAAGATGGGAGAGGGTAGCAGGAAATCATAGGTGATTTTAAGCACTATCTTAAGTGATTCACGTATATGACTTTCTGATTGAAGCAAACGGAGTGATGCATGTCCTAAAGTGTTTGCAAAACCAACAACAAGCAAACAAACAATCAAACAAACAAACAGACACCTAAAGGGTACGTTTCGCTGACATATACCATAGAAACCATGAGTATTCAAAACAAAATACTCAAAGTGATGTAAATGATCATTCAGCACGGACCGACCCAGTATCGCAGCTTAAATGTATTCAACACACTTGTATTCAGAACACAGACGCATGCAATAATATTCATAAATATTGATTCAAAAGAACATATCGTGACCTAACCCAAATGCCGATTTTGAATAAGATTTGGTCATAGTCCGTGATATAGAATTACAATTCTTTCAAAAGCAAGAATGAATGACATATTCTACCCTAAGTAGAGAAGAAACGGCATAAGCCTATAACAAAGACAAGTAGCTCTGCAAAACTGTAGTAAGAGCAAACGAGACAGACATTAAAGTGCACATTGGGATTGGTTTCATTTCTCGGAATTTCAGCCCCCATGAAACAAGTGGATCCATTTTCTGAGAGCGTGGGTGTTTCAGCAGAAAACAACAGACGGATAAGTATTCTGAGTGAATGGATATTATACAAACATGAGTTTCTTTAGTGGGGTCTCTGTGACATGTGAGCTGTTAGAAATTTTCAAGACGTGTGATACCATAAACTAAAAATGGACACACTTCCCACCGTTTGTACTGTATATACAGATCTGAACCAAAGGGAAGAGGGAAGATAAAAGGACAGTGGCACGCTAGTGGATAGAATCACATTTAACTTAGGAACCTCACGTTTGATGCAGCCCCTCCCCCAACACTGACAATATTCAGCAACCATTGGGGATGGCAGTTACCGGTTGGATTCTAGGTGGGATCTTGGTGTGTACCGCGAGGCTTGTTGTGTCTGGTGGATCCAAGGTACCTGGGCATAATTCTGTGGGTGGATCAGTGTGATGGATGGGCTGCCGCCCTTGGTGGAGATTGGCTTAGGTCTTTTGTTCGGGACGCTGTGTAAGTTCGAGATAATGCTGCTGCCCAAAGACCTAAGTTCACGGGTAAGTTTCCAGAACCTGAGAGGGCAGACAGTGGAAGATCTGCCTGTCATCAGCTTACTGGTGAGGCTCCGAGGTACTTTCAGACTTGCCCAGTCCTGTTGAAGTCGACTTTATGGGAGACACGAAGAGAAGCTGGCAGAAAAGCTGGCTGCAAGATTGAGGAGAGATGCGAACATATTGATGAGAGTTGTTCCGCTACAATGGAGAATACCGGCATGGAGACATCTCTAGAGAATACCAGGCTCGAAAGACATGCATGAGACCTACTGAACCTCTGTGATACTGGCAGAACCATTCGGAGTGTCAACGTGCACTTGAGAAAGTCACTCAATTCTCTGCTCCAAGAACGGCTCCAAGATTCCTGACGTCTAAAAGAGAAGAGATGGCAGAGATGATAAAAGCGCTCATGTTCTTGGAAGAGGTCATGAGAATCCACATGTCCCAAGGGGCATTTACAAACCATTCAGACCAAAATGCACCAAGCCCAGGTAAGCCTTTTCCCAGGTTTGGGCCTTGCTATCAAGCACTTGCTCTTCCCTCCCCTCCACTCAGGCATCCATTTTAAAGGATCAGAACCTGAGCTGCAATGAAGCCAGTAGGAGAAGAGCAAGCCCCTCCTAGAATCAGAGTTCCTCCAACTTCACCCTCTGTGAACAACAGTGAACTCCTGAAAGGTCAAATACTCTCGCCTTTAATAGTTGGGAATTGAATACTTAGCTCACACAAAGAAATGATGACCTTCCCCTAGATTCAGCAAATGCTGGTTTATGTCTTGTCTGGGGTGAAGGGAGTGTGGTAAGTGAGAGGAATCTTGACTGAATTTGAATATGTACTAGGCCTCAGTGTTTCAAGAGAGTATAGGTAAATATTATGTCAGATAGTGACCTGAACTGTAAAAGTCGTGAAAGAATTTAAAGACACACGTTTGTTGGACCGTCTTTCTCTTCAGCAAAGCACCGGGAGCACGATATATTGGGGGTGCAGACTTGGTTGTGTTAACTTGCTTTACCCAACATGATCGGATGATTAAGCGTTCTCATCACTGATAGAAGAACACCTGCTTTTCAATAGCCTAGCATAGCTGCAGCAGGGTTCTCACAGGTAAAATGCCTGTATGTGCTTTTGGAATCAAGCCTAAATGTATATATTTTGTTTGGTTTTTCTTGTACTTTCCTAGAGAGGAATGTTACCCCTTGAAATGCCAACATTGACCAGTATGTGTCATTGGGAGTATAGGGCACCAAATGCACAACGGAAACCCAGGTTCTCGGTTATTTCATGGTTTCAATAGTTACTTCATGGTTCCTGTTGGTGTTTGAGGCTTCAATAGTAAAGAGTTGACATGTCCCCTTCAACATTTTGGACTGCAATTTTACTTTCTATCTGTCTACATTTTTCTTAGAGCTTACATAATGTTACAAAAATTGACAAGTCTGACTTCTAAGTAAATTTAGTACGTTTCAAACACTGACGTCATTTTCATCTAAATGAATTCCCAAATCATGAAAATCAATTCTATTGACCTTCTTAAAAACTGCAACTGTGTTATCAACACAATGTCAAAATTGGAGTCTTCGGACAATCCCTCCAACCATGGCTTTATAGAAAACAGAGCTAAACAAACATCACATTTCTGTGAATTACATCTGGAAAGTGTTGATTTATCGATGCCCAGTTGGCAGAGAACCAGTGCAACCTGCGCTCACTCCCTACCATGTACACAGCAATGTAAACTTCCACTCACCCAGCCCTTGGCACAGGACACTGTCTGAAAAGTGGTCGAAAACGCTGAGGCCTCATAAAACATGGAAGCAGGAGAAGGCAAAGTAGAGAATGGAAATCTGTGCAGGATCTGACCTCTGCTGATGGAGCAGCAAAGGTGAAACTCTGTTTTACTTTGACGCACACTCTCAAGCGGACAGCACACATGGGACTCTAGGTAATGCGCTGAGTGTTAGAAGAGTGCACAGCAGATGCTTGGCTGACATAATTCCTAGAAATCAGCACAAAATATCCCACAAGTGATTCTGAGACCAAGATCCGATCTGCCAAATTTGAGCTAGCAGAGGCAGCGGAAAATGAGGTATAGAGCTACAGATAATGGCACACGCTGAGTCTCAGGGATCTGGAGTGTGTTGTGGGTTCTGGTGGGTTCTATCAAGAGAGCAAACCGACCTGTTACCCCAGTAAGAAAGTAAACACATTGGCGTGTGAGGTTGAGTTTTTCGATATGTGCCATGGCCACATCCACTGCATCTTGCAGGCCCAGGATCAATTTGGCATTTTACCAATAGAGCACGTGTTGGGCAGAACTAGTGATGCCGTGCATCTGCTCTGAGGGATTCAGTGGCCCTTGGGTTTGAAATCAGTATTAAAAGTTTTAGGATCTGCTACAGTCATAACCTGGACAGGGATTACCGATTGGTTTGAGGAGGAGAATTCGGTACAGCTCTGTGGTTGCATTCGTGCACCCATGACCCAAGGATGAGGGATCAAGGAAGAGTGGTCAAAGTCCACAATGTGAGAAGTTGAAGCATTTCCTTCAGCATTATCTCCCAAATGCAGATGCTACATTTTGGATGGCACTGACATGGTACTGCCCAGAGGACACAAAGATCGGTCTGCGGGATCATTCCAGCAGGCCCTGATGTATGACATCCATACATATGTTTCCACTGCTGTTTCTGTAGACAGAGAAACTCTGGGAAGAACTGGTAACATTGGGACATTCCCATGGCAATAGAAAGCACAAGCGCACTCTCAGTTTGCTGTTTTGGAAAGACTCCAAGATGACGTACAGTAGAATACCAAGCTGAAAACCTTTAAGCTTCGTTTCCAGAAGAGGAAGTGTACTCTGCACTTTCAGAATTGTGAGGTAAGTGCAATAAAACGAAGTTTTACTAATTGAAATAATATGGTGTGCTCATCACAACAAAGGCAACACCAGCAATTAGAGATAGACCAGGCAAAACACACAGGATCAGGAGATGGCATCAATACCTAGGGAAAATTGTCCTCACAGAAATATCATGGAACTTTGTACACACAATGGTCTAAAATTTTCACTTAACAAAGCCAAAGAAATCTATATTTGATACCTGATATTACTAGACCAGTAGATATAAAGAAGTATAGTAAAAGAAACAGGAAGTACCATTTTCACTTCCAAAGAGTTTGAAGGTCTGAAAAATAAGCTTTCATATATCTAGACTGTAATACGCTACCAGAGCAAGTATTGAAAACTGAGGTGAGGAAAACATGAAGTACAACCGTGTCTCAGAATCACAAAAGGCAGTATACCGGGAAAGGGGAAGAGATACCCTAAAAACGAGCCAAATAATACCAGAAAACCCAAGGATGGGACAATACCAGGGCTAAAGTCAGTCCAAAGCAGACTTGATAATGCAGACGGACTCGTGAAAGACTGTGAAGACAGGGGAACAGAAATCCCTCCATCAGAAGAAGACATAGGAAAAGAAGTGCAAAACAATGCAAACATTGCTGTTGAAGCCTGTGGTAAGACAAAGCATGAAAGAATATGATTCGTAAGAGTCCCAGATGGAAAAGCAAGATTAACAAAAAAAAGCCTGAAAAGATATTTGTAAAATAGTCAGACTGAAACTTTCTGAAAGACAAGAATTAATCATCCATACGAATTCAGGAACTACACAGCATCCAAAGGAGGTGGAATCCCAATAGACCTACTTGCAGCTCTATAATTCAAATCAACAAAGTTCAAGATCACCCCAGTGATTTAAAATGCATCTAGAGGAAAGCAATTTAGTCACAACAGAACCTCCAGATGGGTTTCAGCTCATATCTTGGCAGAAATATTGCAGAACAGGGAGGAGTGCAAGGACATAGGCCATATCCTGAATGAGAAAAACCTGTAATCATGGGTAGCCTATGCCACATGACTGCCATTTCCAATAACGGCAAAGGTAGGAAAATTCACAGACCAGCAAAGCTTAAAAGAATTAAGCAGTTCAAAACTTATCCTAAATGAAAGATTGAGAATTCTACCCTGAATAGAAAAGTAGCAAGATAAAATGGAAATAAGAAAAACCATTATTGGTAATGCAAGGAGACCGTGAGTTACAAACAAGGAACAAGAAGAAGGCAAGGAGGACATCAAAGCCATAATATGGGAGAGGGTAGCAGGAAATCATAGGTGATTTTAAGCACTATCTTAAGTGATTCACATATATGAATTTCTGATTGAAGCAAACGGAGTGATGCATGGCCTAAAGTGTTTGCAAAACCAACAACAAGCAAACAAACAATCAAACAAACAAACAGACACCAAAAGGGTACGTTTGGCTGACATGTACCAAAGAAACCATGAGTATTCAAAACAAAATACTCAAAGTGATGTCAATGAACATTCAGCACGGACCGACCCAGTATCGCAGCTTAAATGTACTCAACACACTTGTATTCAGAACACAGACACATGCATTAATATTCATAAATATTGATACAAAAGAGCATATCGTGACCTAACCCAAATGCCGATTTTGAATAAGATTTGGTCATAGTCCGTGGTATAGACTTACAATTCTTCCAAAAGCAAGAATAAATGCCATATTCTACCCTAAGTAGAGAAGAAAAGGCATAAGCCTATAACAAAGTCATGTAGCTCTGCAAAACTGTAGTAAGGGTAAACGAGACAGACAGTAAAGTGCACATTGGGATTGGTTTCATTTCTCGGAATTTCAGCCCCCATGAAACAAGTGGATCCATTTTCTCAGAGCGTGGGTGTTTCAGCAGAAAGCAACAGACGGATAAGTATTCTGAGTGAATGGATATTACACAAACATGAGTTTCATTTAGTGGGGTCTCTGTGTACTGTGAGCTGTTAGAAAGTTTCAAGACGTGTGATACCATAAACTAAAAATGGACACACTTCCCACAGTTTGTAATGTATATACAGATCTGAACCAAAGGGAAGAGGGAAGATAAAAGGACAGTGGCACGCTAGTGGATAGAATCACATTTAACTTAGGAACCTCACGTTTGATGCAGCCCCTCCCCCAACACTGACAATAGTCAGCAACCATTGGGGATGGCAGTTACCGGTTGGATTCCAGGTGGGATCTTGGTGTGTACCGCGAGGCTTGTTGTGGCTGGTGGATCCAAGGTAACTGGGCAGAATTCTGTGGGTGGATCAGTGTGATGGATGGGCTGCCGCCCTTGGTGGAGATTGGCTTAGGTCTTTTGTTCGGGACGCTTTGTAAGTTCCAGATAATGCTGCTGCCCAAAGACCTAGGTTCACGGGTAAGTTTCCAGAACCTGAGAGGGCAGACAGTGGAAGATCTGCCTGTCATCAGCTTACTGGTGAGGCTCCGAGGTACTTTCATACTTGCCCAGTCCTGTTGAAGTCGACTTTATGGGAGACACGAAGAGAAGCTGGCAGAAAAGCTGGCTGCAAGATTGAGGAGAGATGCGAACATATTGATGAGAGTTGTTCCGCTACAATGGAGAATACCGGCATGGAGACATCTCTAGAGAATACCAGGTTCCAAAGACATTCATGAGACCTACTGAACCTCTGTGATACTGGCAGAACCATTCGGAGTGTCAACGTGCACTTGAGAAAGTCACTCAATTCTCTGCTCCAAGAACGGCTCCAAGATTACTGACGTCTAAAAGAGAAGAGATGGCAGAGATGATAAAAGCGCTCATGTTCTTGGAAGAGGTCATGAGAATCCACAGGTCCCAAGGGGCATTTACAAACCATTCAGACCAAAATGCACCAAGCCCAGGTAAGCCTTTTCCCAGGTTTGGGCCTTGCTATCAAGCACTTGCTCTTCCCTCCCCTCCACTCAGGCATCCATTTTAGAGGGTCAGAACCTGAGCTGCAATGAAGCCAGTAGGAGAAGAGCAAGCCCCTCCAAGAATCAGAGTTCCTCCATCTTCACCCTCTGTGAAAAACAGTGAACTCCTGAAAGGTCAAATAATCTCGCCTTTAATAGTTGGGAATTGAATACTTAGCTCACACAAAGAAATGATGACCTTCCCCTAGATTCAGCAAATGCTGGGTTTATGTCTTGTCTGGGGTGAATGGAGTGTTGTAAGTGAGAGGAATCTTGACTGAATTTGAATATGTACTAGGCCTCAGTGTTTCAAGACAGTATAGTTAAATATTATATCAGATAGTGAACTGAACTGTAAAAGTCTTGAAAGCCTTTAAAGACGCAGGTTTGGTGGACCGTCTTTCTCTTCAGCCAAGCATCGGGTGCACGATATTTTGGGAGTGCAGACTTGGAAGTGTTAAATTGCTTTACCCAACATGAACGGCTGATTAAGCGTTCTCATCAATGATAGAAAAACACATGCTTTTCAATAGCCTAGCATAGATGCAGCAGGGTTCTCACAGGTAAAATGCCTGTATGTGCTTTTGGAATCAAGCCTAAATGTATATATTTTTTTGGTTTTTCTTGTACTTTTCTAGAGAGGAATGTTACCCCTTGAAATGCCAACATTGACCAGTATGTGTCATTGGGAGTATAGGGCACCAAATGCACAACGGAAACCCAGGTTCTCGGTTATTTCATGGTTTCAATAGTTACTCCATTGTTCCTGTTGGTGTTTGAGGCTTCAATAGTAAAGTGTTGACATGTCCCCTTCAACATTTTGGACTGCAATTTTACTTTCTATCTGTCTACATTTTTCTTAGAGCTTACATAATGTTATAAAAATTGACAAGTCGGACTTCTAGGTAAATTTACTACGTTTCAAACACTAACTTCATTTTCATCTAAATGAAATCCCAAATCATGTAAATCAATTCTATTGACCTTCTTAAAAACTGCAACAGTGTTATCAACACAATGTCAAAATTGGAGACTTCGGACAATCCCTCCAACCATGGCTTTATAGAAAACAGAGCAAATCAAACATCACATTTCTGTGAATTACATCCGGAAAGTGTTGATTTATCGATGCTAAGTTGGCAGAGAACCAGTGCAACCTGCGTTCACTCCCTACCATGTACACAGTAATGTAAACTTCCACTCACACAGCCCTTGGCACAGGACAGTTTCTGAAGGGTGGTCGGAAAGGCTGAGGCCTCAGAAAACATGGAAGCAGGAGAAGGCAAAGTAGAGAATGGAAATCTGTGCAGGATCTGACCTCTACTGATGGAGCAGCAAATGTGAAACTCTGTTTTACTTGGACACACACTCTCAAGCGGACAGCACACATGGGACTGCAGGTAAGGCGCTGAGTGTTAGAAGAGTGCACAGCAGATGCTTGGCTGACATAACTCCTAGAAATCAGCATAAAATATCCCACAATTGATTCTGAGATCAAGATCCGATCTGCCAAATTTGAGCTAACAGAGGCAGCGGAATATGAGGTATAGAGCTACAGATAATGGCACACGCTGAGTCTCAGGGCTCTGGAGTGTGTTGTGGGTTGTGGTGGGTTCTATCAAGAGAGCAAACCGACCTGTTACCCCAGTAAGAAAGCAACCACATTGGCGTGTGAGGTTGAGTTTTTCGATATATGCCATGGCCACATCCACTGCATCTTGCAGGCCCAGGATCAATTTGGCATTTTGCCAGTAGAGCACGTGTGGGTCTCAAACAGAGATGCCGTGAATCTGGTCTGAGGGATTCAGTGGCCCTTGGGTTTGAAATCAGTATTAAAAGGTTTAGGATCTGCTACAGTCATAACCTGGACAGGGATTACCGATTGGTTTGAGGAGGAGAATTCGGTACAGCTCTGTGGTTGCATTCGTGCACCCATGACCCAAGGATGAGGGATCAAGGAATAGTGGTCAAAGTCCACACCGTGAGAAGTTGAAGCATTTCCTTCAGCATTATCTCCCAAATGCAGATGCTACATTTTGAATGGCACTGACATGGTACTGCCCAGAGGACACAAAGATCGGTCTGCGGGATCATTCCAGCAGGCCCTGATGTATGACATCCATACATATGTTTCCACTGCTGTTTCTGAATATAGAGAAGCTCTGGGAGGAACTGGTAACATTGGGACATTCCCATGGCAATAGAAAGCACAAGCGCACTCTCAGTTTGCTGTTTTGGAAAGACTCCAAGATGACGTACAGCAGAATGCCGAGCTGAAAACTTTTAAGCTTCATTTCCAGAAGAGGAAGTGTACTCTGCACTTTCAGAATTGTGAGGTAAGAGCAATAAAACGAAGTTTTACTAATTGAAATAATATGGTGTGCTCATCACAAAAAAGGCAACACCAGCAATTAGAGATGTACCAGACAACACACACAGGATCAGGAGATGGCATCAATTCCTAGGGAAAATTGTCCTCACAGTAATATCATGGAACTTTATACAAAAAATGGTCTAAAATTTTCACTTAACAAAGCCCTAGAAATCTATATTTGATACCTGATATTACTTGACCAGTAGATGTAAAGAAGTATAGTAAAAGAAACATGAAGTACCATTTTCACTTCCAAAGAGTTTGAAGGTCTGAAATATAAGCTTTCAAATATCTAGACTGTAAAACGCTACCAGAGCAAGTATTGAAAACTGAGGTGAGGAAAACATGAAGTACAACAGTGTCTCAGAATCACAAAAGGCATTATACCGGGAAAGGGGAAGAGAAACTCTAAAAACGAGCCAAATAATACCAGAAAACCCAAGGATGAGACAATACCAGGGCTAAAGTCAGTCCAAAGCAGACTTGATAATGCAGACGGACTCGTGAAAGACTGTGAAGACAGGGGAACAGAAATTCCTCGATCAGAAGAAGACATAGAAAAAGAAGTGCAAACCAATGCAAACATTGCTGTTGAAGCCTGTGGTAAGACAAAGCATGAAAGAGTATGATTCTAAAGAATCCCTGATGAAAAGCAAGATTAACACAAAAAAGCCTGAAAAGATATTTGTAGAAAAGTCATACTGAAACTTTCTGAAAGACAAGAAAGAAACATCCATACGAATTCAGGATCTACACAGCGTCCAAAGGAGGTGGAATTCCAATAGACCTTCTTGCAGCTGTATAATTCAAATCAACAAAGTTCATGATCACCCCAGTGATTTAAAATGCATCTAGAGGAAAGCAATTTAGTCACAACAGACCCTCCAGATGGCTTTCAGCTCATATCTTGGCAGAAATATTGCAGAACAGGGAGGAGTGCAAGGACATAGGCCATATCCTGAAAGAGAAAAAGCTGTAATCATGGGTAGCCTATGCCACATGACTGCCATTTCTAATAACGGCAGAGCAAGGGAAATTCACAGACCAGCAAAGCTTAAAAGAATTCAGCACTTCAAAACTTATCCTAAAAGAAATATTGAGAATTCTACCCTGAATAGAAAAGTAGCAAGATGAAATGGAAATAAGAAAAACCATTATTGGAAATGCAAGAAGAGCGTGAGTTACAAACAAGAAACAAGAAGAAGGCAAAGAGGACATCAAAGCCATAAGATGGGAGAGGGTAGCAGGAAATCATAGGTGATTTTAAGCTCTATCTTTAGTGATTCACATATATGACTCTCTGAATGAAGCAAACGGAGTGATGCATGGCCTAAAGTGTTTGCAATACCAACAACAAGCAAACAAACAAACAATCAAACAAACAAACAGACACCAAAATGGTACGGTTGGCTGACATATACCAAAGAAACCATGAGTATTCAAAACAAATTACTCAAAGTGATGTCAAGGATCATTCAGCACGCACCGACCCAGTATCGCAGCTTAAATGTACTAAACACACTTGATTTCAGAACACAGACGCGTGCATTAATATTCATAAATATTGATTCAAAAGAGCATATCGTGACCTAACCCAAATGCCGATTTTGAATAAAATTTGGTCACAGTCCGTGATATAGGCTTACAATTCTTCCAACAGCAAGAATGAATGCCATATTCTACCCTAAGTAGAGAAGAAATGGCATAAGCCTATAACAAAGACAAGTAGCTCTGCAAAACTGTAGTAAGAGCAAACGAGACAGACAGTAAAGTGCACATTGGGATTGGTTTCATTTCTCAGAATTTCAGCCCCCATTAAACAAGTGGATCCATTTCCTGAGAGCGTGGGTTTTTCAGCAGAGAGCAACAGACGGATATGTGTTCTGAGTGAATGGATATTACACAATCATGGGTTTCCTTTAGTGGGATCTCTGTGTACTGTGAGCTGTTAGAAAGTTTCAAGACGTGTGAAACCATAAACTAAAAATGGACACACTTCCCTCCGTTTGTAGTGTATATACAGATCTAAACCAAAGGGAAGAGGGAAGATAAATGGAGAGTGGCACGCTAGTGGATAGAATCACAATTAACTTAGGAACCTCTCGTTTGATGCAGCCTCTCCTCCAACACTGAAAATATTCAGCAAACATTGGGGATGGCAGATACCGGTTGGATTCTAGGTGGGATCTTGGTGTGTACCGCGAGGCTTGTTGTGGCTGGTGGATCCAAGGTAACTGGGCAGAATTCTGTGGGAGGATCAGTGTGATGTAGGGTCTGCCGCCCTTGGTGGAGATTGGCTTAGGTCTTTTGTTCGGGACGCATTGTAAGTTCGAGATAATGCTGCTGCCCAAAGACCTAAGTTCACGGGTAAGTTTCCAGAACCTGAGAGGGCAGACAGTGGAAGATCTGCCTGTCATCATCTTACTGGTGATGCTCCGAGGTACTTTCATACTTGCCCAGTCCTGTTGAAGTCGACTTTATGGGAGACACGAAGAGAAGCTGGCAGAAAAGTTGGCTGCACAGATTGAGGAGATATGCGAAAATATTGGTGAGAGTTGTTCCGCTACAATGGAGAATACCGGCATGGAGACATCTCTAGAGAATACCAGGCTCGAAAGACATTCATGAGACCTACTGAACCTCTGTGATACTGGCAGAACTATTCGGAGTGTCAACATGCACTTGAGAAGTCACTCAATTCTCTGCTCCAAGAACGGCTCCAAGATTCCTGACGTCTAAAAGAGAAGAGATTGCAGAGATGATAAAAGCGCTCATGTTCTTTGAAGAGGTCATTAGAATCCACAGGTCCCAAGGGGCATTTACAAACCATTCAGACCAAAATGCACCAAGCCCAGGTAAGCATTTTCCGAGGTTTGGGCCTTGCTATCAAGCACATGCTCTTCCCTCCCTTCCACTCAGGCATCCATTTTAAAGGATCAGAACCTGAGCTGCAATGAAGCCAGTAGGAAAAGAGCAAGCCCCTCTTAGAATCAGAGTTCCTCCATCTTCACACACTGTGAACAACGGTGAAATCCTGAAAGGTCAAATAATCTCGCCTAAAATATTTGGGAATTGAATACTTAGCTCACAGCAAGAAATGATGACCTTCCCCTAGATTCAGCAAATGCTGGGTTTATGTATTGTCTGGGGTGAAGGGAGTGTGGTAAGTGAGAGGAATCTTTGACTGAACTTGAATATGTACTAGGCCTCAGTGTTTCAAGACAGTATAGGTAAATATTATGTCAGATAGTGACCTGAACAGTAAAAGTCGTGAAAGCCTTTAAAGACACAGGTTTGGTGGACCGTCTTTCTCTTCAGCCAAGCACCGGGTGCACGATATATTGGGGGTGCAGACTTGGTTGTGTTAAATTGCTTTACCCAACATGATCGGATTATTAAGTTTTCTCATCACTGATACAAGAACACCTGCTTTTCAATAGCCTAGCATAGCTGCAGCAGTGTTCTCATAGCTAAAATGCCTGTATGTGCTATTGGAATCAAGCCTAAATGTATATATTTTGTTTGGTTTTTCTTTTACTTTCCTAGAGAGGAATGTTACCCCTTGAAATGCCAACACTGACCATTATGTGTCATTGGGATTATAGGGCACCACATGCACAACGGAAACTCAGGCTCTCGGTTATTTCATGGTTTCAATAGGTACTTCATGGTTCCTCTTGGTGTTGGAGGCTTCAACATTAAAGAGTTGACATGTCCCCTTCAACATTTGGGACTGCAATTTTACTTTCTATCTCTCTACATTTTTCTTAGAGCTGACATAATGTTACAAAAATTGACAAGTCTGACTTCTAGGTAAATTTAGTACGTTTCAAACACTAACTTCATTTTCATCTAAATCCCAAAACATGTAAATCAATTCTATTGACCTTCTTAAAAACTGCAACTGTGTTATCAACACAATGTCAAAATTGGAGTCTTCGGACAATCCCTCCAACCATGGCTTTATAGAAAACAGAGCTAAACAAACATCACATTTCTGTGAATTACATCTGGAAAGTGTTGATTTATCGATGCCCAGTTGGAAGAGAACCAGTGCAACCTGCGCTCACTCCCTCAGATGTACACAGCAATGTAAACTTCCACTCACCCAGCCCTTGGCACAGGACACTATCCGAAGAGTGGTCTGTTACTTCCAAAGACAGCCTGAGTCTTCAGAAAACCTGGATCAGGAGAAGGCAAAGTAGAGAATGGAAATCTGTGCAGGATCTGACCTCTGCTGATGGAGCAGCAAAGGTGAAACTCTGTTTACTTGGACGCACACTCTCAAGCGGACAGCACACATGGGACTGTAGGTAATGCGCTGAGTGTTAGAAGAGTGCACAGCAGATGCTTGGCTGACATAACTCCTAGAAATCAGCACAAAATATCCCACAATTGATTCTGAGACCAAGATCCGATCTGCCAAATTTGAGCTAACAGAGGCAGCGGAATATGAGGTATAGAAATACAGATAATGGCACACGCTGAGTCTCAGGGCTCTGGAGTGTGTTGTGGGTTGTGGTGGGTTCTATCAAGAGAGCAAACTGACCTGTTACCCCAGTAAGAAAGCAACCACATTGGCGTGTGAGGTTGAGTTTTTAGATATATGCCATGGCCACATCCACTGCATCTTGCAGGCCCAGGATCAATTTGGCAATTTGCCAGTAGAGCACGTGTGGGTCTCAAACAGAGATGCCGTGAATCTGGTCTGAGGGATTCAGTGGCCCTTGGGTTTGAAATCAGTATTAAAAGGTTTAGGATCTGCTACAGTCATAACCTGGACAGGGATTACCGATTGGTTTGAGGAGGAGAATTCGGTACAGCTCTGTGGTTGCATTCGTGCACCCATGACCCAAGGATGAGGGATCAAGGAAGAGTGGTCAAAGTCCACAACGTGAGAAGTTGAAGCATTTCCTTCAGCATTATCTCCCAAATGCAGATGCTACATTTTGGATGGCACTGACATGGTACTGCCCAGAGGACACAAAGATCGGTCTGCGGGATCATTCCAGCAGGCCCTGATGTATGACATCCATACATATGTTTCCACTGCTGTTTCTGTAGACAAAGAAGCTCTGGGAAGAACTGGTAACATTGGGACATTCCCATGGCAATAGAAAGCACAAGCGCACTCTCAGTTTGCTGTTTTGGAAAGACTCCAAGATGACGTACAGCAGAATGCCAAGCTGAAAACTTTTAAGCTTCGTTTCCAGAAGAGGAAGTGTACTCTGCACTTTCAGAATTGTGAGGTAAGAGCAATAAAACGAAGTTTTACTAATTGAAATAATATGGTGTGCTCATCACAACAAAGGCAACACCAGCAATTACAGATGTACCAGACAACACACACAGGATCAGGAGATGGCATCAATGCCTAGAGAAAATTGTCCTCACAGAAATATCATGGAACTTTGTACACACAATGGTCTAAAATTTTCTCATAACAAAGCCCTAGAAATCTATATTTGAAACCTGATATTACTTGACCAGTAGTTGTAAAGAAGTATAGTAAAAGAAACAGGAAGTACCATTTTCACTTCCAAAGAGTTTGAAGGCCTGAAAAATAAGCTTTCAAATATCTAGACAATAAAACGATACCAGAGCAAGTATTGAAAACTGAGGTGAGGAAAACATGAAGTACAACAGTGTCTCAGAATCACAAAAGGCAGTATACCAGGAAAGGGGAAGGGAAACTCTAAAAATGAGCCAAAAAATACCAGAAAACCCAAGGATGAGACAATACCAGGGCTAAAGTCAGTCCAAAGCAGACTTGATAATGCAGACGGACTCGTGAAAGACTGTGAAGACAGGGGAACAGAAATCCCTCGATTAGAAGAAGACATAGAAAAAGAAGTGCAAGCCAATTCAAACATTGCAGTTGAAGCCTGGGGTAAGACAATGCATGAAAGAGTATGATTCGTAAGAGTCCCTGATGGAAAGCAAGATTAACAAAAAAAAGCCTGAAAAGATATTTGTAGAAAAGTCATACTGAAACTTACTGAAAGACAAGAAAGATTCATCCATACGAATTCAGGAACTACACAGCGTCCAAAGGAGTTGGAATTCCAATAGACCTACTTGCAGCTGTATAATTCAAATCAACAAAGTTCATGATCACCCCAGTGATTTAAAATGCATATAGAGGAAAGCAATTTAGTCACAACAGAACCTCCAGAGGGGTTTCAGCTCATATCTTGGCAGAAATATTGCAGAACAGGTAGGAGTGCAAGGACATAGGCCATATCCTGAATGAGAAAAAGCTGTAATCATGGGTAGCCTATGCCACATGACTGCCATTTCTAATAACGGCAGAGCTAGGGAAATTCATAGACCAGCAAAGCTTAAAACAATTCAGCAGTTCAGAACTTATCCTAAAAGAAAGATTGAGAATTCTACCCTGAATAGAAAAGTAGCAAGATGAAATGGAAATAAGAAAAACCATTATTGGAAATGCAAGAAGAGTTTGAGTTACAAACAAGAAACAAGAAGAAGGCAAGGAGGACATCAAAGCCATAAGATGGGAGAGGGTAGCAGGAAATCATAGGTGATTTTAAGCACTATCTTAAGTGATTCACATATATGACTCTCTGAAGCAAACGGAGTGATGCATGGCCTAAAGTGTTTGCAACACCAACAAAAAGCAAACAAACAAACAATCAAACAAACAAACAGACACCAAAAGGGTACGGTTGGCTGACATATACCAAAGAAACCATGAGTATTCAAAACAAAATACTCAAAGAGATGTCAAGGATCATTCAGTACGCACCGACCCAGTATCGCAGCTTAAATGTACCCAACACACTTGTATTCAGAACACAGACGCGTGCATTAATATTCATAAATATTGATTCAAAAGAGCATATCGTGACCTAACCCAAATGCCGATTTTAAATAAGAATTGGTCATAGTCTGTGATATAGACTTACAATTCTTCCAACAGCAAGAATGAATGCCATATAATACCCTAAGTAGAGAAGAAACGGCATAAGCCTATAACAAAGACAAGTAGCTCGGCAAAACTGTAGTAAGAGCAAACGAGACAGACAGTAAATTGCACATTGGGATTGGTTTCATTTCTCGGAATTTCAGCCCCCATGAAAAAGTGGTTCCATTTTCTGAGAGCGTGGGTGTTACAGCAGAAAGCAACAGACGGATATGTATTCTGAGTGAATGGATATTACACAAACATGAGTTTCCTTTAGAGGGGTCTCTGTGTACTGTGAGCTGTTAGAAAGTTTCAAGACGTGTGAAACCATAAACTAAAAATGGACACACTTCCCTCCGTTTGTACTGTATATACAGATCTGAACCAAAGGGAAGAGGGAAGATAAAGGGACAGTGGAACGCTAGTGGATAGAATCACATTTAACTTAGGAACCTCTCGTTTGATGCAGCCCCTAACCCAACAATGACAATATTCAGCAACCATTGGGGATGTCAGTTACCGGTTGGATTCTAGGTGGAATCTTGGTGTGTACCGATAGGCTTGTTGTGGCTGGTGGATCCAAGGTAACTGGGCAGAATTCTGTGGGTGGATCAGTGTGATGGATGGGCTGCCGCTCTTTGTGGAGATTGGCTTAGGTCTTTTGTTCGGGACGCTTTTTTAGTTCGAGATAATGCTGCTGCCCAAAGACCTAAGTTCACGGGTAAGTTTCCAAAACCTGAAAGGGCAGACAGTGGAATATCTGCCTGTCATCAGCTTACTGGTGAGGCTCCGAGGTACTTTCAGACTTGCCCAGTCCTGTTGAAGTCGACTTTATGGGAGACACGAAGAGAAGCTTGCAGAAAAGCTGTCTGCACGGATTGAGGAGAGATGCGAACATATTGATGAGAGTTGTTCCGGTACAATGGAGAATACCGGCATGGAGACATCTCTAGAGAATACCAGGCTCAAAAGACATTCATGAGACCTACTGAACCTCTGTGATACTGGCAGAAACATAAGGAGTGTCAACGTGCACTTGAGAAAGTCACTCAATTCTCTGCTCCAAGAACGGCTCCACGATTCCTGACGTCTAAAAGAGAAGAGATGGCAGAGATGATAAAAGCGCTCATGTTCTTGGAAGAGGTCATGAGAATCCACAGGTCCCAGGGTGCATTTACAAACCATTCAGACCAAAATGCACCAAGCCCAGGTAAGCCTTTTCCTAGGTTTGGGCCTTGCTATCAAGCACTTGCTCTTCCCTCCCCTCCACTCTTGAATCCATTTTAAAGGATCAGAACCTGAGCTGCAATGAAGCCAGTAGTAGAAGAGCAAGCCCCTCCTAGAATCAGAGTTCCTCCATTTTCACACTCTGTGAAAAACAGTGAACTCCTGAAAGGTCAAACACTCTCGCCTAAAATATTTGGGAATTGAATACTTAGCTCACAGCAAGAAATGATGACCTTCCCCTAGATTCAGCAAATGCTGGGTTTATGTCTTGTCTGGGGTGAAGGGAGTGTGGTAAGTGAGAGGAAACTTTAACTGAACTTGAATATGTACTAGGCCTCAGTGTTTCAAGACAGGATTGGTAAATAATATGTCAGATAGTGACCTGAACTGTAAAAGTCGTGAAAGCCTTTAAAGACAAAGATTTGGTGGATCGTCTTTCTCTTCAGCCAAGCACCGGGTGCACGAAATATTGGGGGTGCAGACTTGGTTGTGTTAAGTTGCTTTACCCAACATGATCTGATGATTAAGCGTTCTCATCACTGATAGAAGAACACCTGCTTTTCAATAGCCTAGCATAGCTTCAGCAGGGTTCTCATAGCCAATATGCCTGTATGTGCCTTTGAAATCAAGCCTAAATTTATATATTTTGTTTGGTGTTTCTTGTACTTTCCTAGAGAGGAATGTTACCCCTTGAAATGCCAACATTGGCCAGTATGTGTCTTTGGTAGTATAGGGCACCACATGCACAATGGAAACCCAGGTTCTCGGTTATTTCATGGTTTCAATAGGTACTTCATGGTTCCTCTTGGTGTTGGAGGCTTCAACAGTAAAGAGTTTACATGTCCCCTTCAACATTTTGGACTGCGATTTTACTTTCTATCTGTCTACATTTTTCTTAGAGCTGACATAATGTTACAAAAATTGACAAGTCGGACTTCTAGGTAAATTTAGTACGTTTCAATCAGTAACTTCATTTTCATATACATCCCAAAACATGTAAATCAATTCTATTGACCTTCTTAAAAACTGCAACTGTGTTATCAACACAATGTCAAAATTGGAGTCTTCGGACAATCCCTCCAACCATGGCTTTATAGAAAACAGAGCTAAACAAACATCACATTTCTGTGAATTACATCTGGAAAGTGTTGATTTATCGATGCCCAGTTGGCAGAGAACCAGTGCAACCTGCGCTCACTCCCTACCATGTACACAGCAATGTAAACTTCCACTCACCCAGCCCTTGGCACAGGACACTTTCTGAAGAGTGGTCTGTTACTTTCAAAGACAGGCTGAGGCCTCAGAAAACCTGGAAGCAAGAGAAGGCAAAGTAGAGAATGGAAATCTGTGCAGGATCTGACCTCTGCTGATGGAGCAGCAAAGGTGAAACTCTGTTTTACTTGGACGCACACTCTCAAGCGGACAGCACACATGGGACTTTAGGTAATGCGCTGAGTGTTAGAAGAGTGCACAGCAGATGCTTGGCTGACATAACTCATAGAAATCAGCACAAAATATCCCCACAATAGTTTCTGAGACCAAGATCCGATCTGCCAAATTTGAGCTAGCAGAGGCAGCGGAAAATGAGGTATAGAGCTACATATAATGGCACACGCTGAGTCTCAGGGATCTGGAGTGCGTTGTGGGTTGTGGTGGGTTCTATCAAGAGAGCAAACCGACCTGTTACCCCAGTAAGAAAGCAACCACATTGGCGTGTGAGGTTGAGTTTTTCGATATGTGCCATGGCCACATTCACTGCATCTTGCAGGCCCAGGATCAATTTTGCATTTTGCCAATAGAGCACGTGTGGGGCTCAACTAGAGAAGCCTTGCATCTGGTCTGAGGGATTCAGTGGCCCTTGGGTTTGAAATCAGTATTAAAAGCTTTAGGATCTGCTAAAGTAAAGGGGAATCTGTGTTTTACTGGAATGCACACTCTAAAGTGGACAGGCCATTTGAGATGGAAAACAATATGCTGAGGGTTAAAAGAGTGCATAGTGTACGTTTTGTTGACATATCTGAAAGCAATAATCACAAAATTTCTCTGCAATTCATTCCCAGACCAATACTCCACCTGTTAATTTTGAGCTAGGACTGCCTGTGGAATCTGTGTGTTAGGGCTGTGGCTGATGTCACAAATTTATTCCCAGATGTTTGGAGACTGTTTTGGGCTGTGGTTGGTACTATCTAGAGAACAGATCTGCCTGGGTCCTCTCTTAATATTAAATCTGCTTTCATATGTGTTGTGGATTAGCTTAGTAACCCAGGGCCTTAGTCACAGTCTTTCCACATCCACGGTATAATTGCTCATTTTCTCCATAAAGGAGAAATGGGTCTCATTCAGAGCCATCTTCATCTAGTTTCTAGAATCCAGGGCAATTTATTGTTGAAATCAGATTCTATAGCCCAAGGATCTGCAACTTTCATAGGCAGGATTGAAATTTCTTATTGTCCAAAGCAGAGGTTTTGAAATGCCTCATGCTTGCCTTTGAGTTCCAATGCCTTATTGCAAGAGTTCTTGGAGCAGAGATCTGCTGAACAATAGGTGAATTTGAAGCCTTTCCATCAGCCTTGACTACCACATGCTAATGCAACAATAGTTGTGGTGCTGACCCAGTACTACACTAAGGATCCAACTGTGGCACTGCATGCTTCAACAGTTTCTAATGTGTGACATCATTAGATTTGTTTCCACTTTTGTTTTTGTTTGCAGAGAACCTGAGGGAACCCATTATAAAATTTTGACTTTTCCGTGACAATAGTAAGGACGAATGCACTTCCATGAGAGTGTATTGGAACCATTCCCTATCCACATATCCAGCCGGCAGCCCAGAAACCATTTGGAAGCCTCTATTCCAGCAAAAATTACTAGTCCCAGCACTGTCAGAGCTATGATAAGCATTTAACCAAAATGACACTCTGCTAACTTTACTAGAATAGGTTGTATTCACCACAACAAAAACCACACTAGCAATCATAGATATAACAGGCAACAGACACAGAAGGAATGCATGGCATCATTACATACCAAAAACAATCCTCACAGCATTAATACTAAATGTGCACAGAAATGATTTCACTTACAAAAGCTGTTCAAGTCTATAATAGATAACTGATAATCCTTAACCCATAGCGATAGAGAGATATAATAAAGTTAAAAGAACCATTGCAAATTTTCAAAAGACAGGAGTCTCCTGAAAGAACATCCAATGTATTAGACCAAAATTTACTAGAACATGACTTGAAAAGGGAGGACATAAAAACACTGAAGGAAATCTTGAGTCTATGAATACAAATGCAGGCTAGTATAAATGGAAAGAGAAACACTTTAGATGAGCCAAATATAATCAGAAAACTCAACGGTGAGAATAGCTAAGCTAAAGACAGTCCAAATCCGACTAGATAATGCAGAGGAACAAATAAGTGACTTCGAAAGCAGGATAACCGCAATCACTCAGTCAGAACACGACATAGAAAAGCAAGTGAAAACCAATGTAAGCAATGCAACTGAAACCTGGGATAAGAGAAAACATACCAGTCTATGACTCATAGGGATCCCACATGGAAAAGAAGAAAGACAAATGGTTTGAAAAGATATTTGAAGAAATCAGACTGAAATTTTCTTAAACCAAAGATAGAACCAGCTATCTCAACACAGGAAGCACAGAGGGTCCAAGCATAATGAACCCCAGTAGGCCTACAACAATATATATTCTAATTTAAATGGCCAAAGTTGATAATAAAGAAATGATTCTAAATGCACCAAAATAGAAACAAGTGCATTGCAAGAGAACTTTCTAATGTCTTCAGCTGATTTCTCAATAGATAGATTGGTAATTTTTTCTTCCCTCTTTCATTTTGTGTTGATCTCTATTCCAAGAACTGATGAAAGGCAGATTCCTTCAGTCTAAACAAGATGAGTTGGCAGAGATTCTAAAAGTGTTCAAGTTCTTGGAAGAGGTCATCAGAATCAACACATCTCAAGGGGCTTCTTCAGACAATACAAGAGACCATGCACCAAGCCCTGTTTATACTTTTCCCAGTAGTGGGCCAATGTATTAAGACTTGCTGTTCCTTCACACTAAACCAGCCATGCAGGTATACCCTCAGTCTGCTACTGCAGTTGAATTAGAGCCAGGTCCAATTTTACCAACACTGTAGGGAGAACCTGAGCCTGCTACTGCAAGAGACACAGCACTGTGTCCCATTTCACCAATCTTTCAAGGAGACCCTGAGCCTATTCCTGCAGGAGACTCAGAGCCAATCACATTCCACCAGCTGTGTAGGAAGACCCCCAAGCCTTCACTTGCAATGGATCCAGGAATGTGTCCAATTCCACTAGCCTTGTAGGGAGACCTTGAGCCTATTCCTGCAGGAGAACCAGATCTCTGTCATATTCCACCATCCCTCCAGGAAGATGCAGGGACTCCTCCTGCAGGAGACTCAGGAATGGGTCCAATTTCACCAGTCCTTCACAGACCAAGCCCTTCACAGAGAACATGAGCCAGCTCCTGCAGAAGAACAAGAGTTGTGTGACATTCTACCAGCTCTGCAGGTAATCCGTAGGCTTGCTCCTGCAGGAGACAGACATCCCAGTCCAATTCCATCAGCCTTTCCAGGGAGAACCCCAGCTTCCTCCTGTAGAAGAGCCAGAACTAGATCTCATTCCACCAACCCTGCACGGAAACACTGAGCTTGCTCCTGCAGGATACCCACAGCCAAGTCATATTCCACAAACCCTGCAGGGAGACACTGAGCCTGCAATTGCAAGAGACTGAGGACTGGGACGAATTCCACCAGCTCTGCAGGGAATCCCTCACCTGCTCCCATAGGAGACTAAGAGCCATCAGTTCTGGTGGGGTCCCTAAGCCTGCATCTGCAAAAAATACTACAGAGTGGAGTCACATTCCACCAGCCCTGCAAAGAGAACAGAACCTGCTGCTGCAGGAGACACAGGACTAGGTCCCATTCCACCAACCTTGCAGGGATACCCTGAGCCTTGGACCAAGGAATGGGACAAATTCTGCTAACCTTCTAGGGAGACCATGAGCCTCTCCTGCAAGAGAACCAGAGATGGGTCATATTACAGTATTCTTCCAGGAAGACCCAAGGCCTGTTCCTGCAGGAAATGCAAGAACAGGCCCAATTCCTCCAGCCTGAAGGTAGAGTCCAAATCTGTTCTGGCAGGTGACCCAGAGATGGGTCCCATTCCATCAGCCCTGCAGGGAGACTCTGAGCCTACTTCTACAGGAGACCCAGGAATGGGTCCCATTAAACCAACCCTGAAGGGAGACACAGAACCTACACTTGCAGGAACCACAGAGCCAGGTCACATTCCATCAGCACTGTAGTGACCCCTGAGCTGGGTCCAATTACACTATCCTTGCAAGAAGACCCTGTGCCTATTCCTGAAGCAGAACAAGTGATGGGGTCATGTTCCAACAGCCCTGCAGGAAGACCTGGAGCTTGCTTCTGCAGAAGACCCAGGACAGGGTCTGATTCCACCATCCCAGCAGGGAGAAAACTAGCCTGCTCCTGCAAGTGACCAAGGTCTGAGTCATATTCCACTAGCCCTTTAGGAAGAACATAAGACTGCTGTTACAGGAAACTCAGAGCCATGTGCCATTCCAGCAACACTGCAAGGAGAGTCTGAGCCTGCCCCTGAAGGAAACAGAAACCCAGTCACATTCCACAAGCCCTGCAGGGATACCTGAGCCTGCACATGCAGGAGACCCAGGCCTGGGGCCAATTCTACCAGCCCTGTGGAAAGACACTGAATCAGCTCTGGCAGGAGACTAAGAGCCATGTCACATTCCACCAGCCCTACAGGTAATTTATCAGCCTGCTCCTGCAGAAGACCCAGAGCCAGGTCACATTCCATGAGCAATGCAGGGAGACTTAGAACCTACACCTTCAAAAGACCCAAGAATTGGACCAATTCCAATGGCACTGCAGGGAGACCATGAGCCGTGTCCAATTCCACTAGCCCTGCAGGAAGGCCCCGAGCCTACTCCTGCAGGAGAACCTGAGATTGGTCATATTGCAACAGCTCTAAAATGACCCAGAGCCTGCTCCTCCAGGAGACCCAGGACTAAGTCCCATCCACCAGCCCTGCAGGGAAACCCTGAGACTGTTCCTTCAGGAGAACCACAACTGGCTCACATTTCACCAGCAACGCAGGGAGACTTAGAGCCTGCACCTTCAAGACACCCAAGGATTGGACCAATTCCAACAGCACTGCAGGGAGACCATTAGCCAGGTCCAATTCCACTAGACCTGCATAGAGACCCCGAGCATGCTCCTGTAGGAGACCCAGCACTGGGTCTCATTCCACAAGGCTTGCAGGGAGAAACTCTGCCTGTTTCTGCAGGAGACCAACAGCTGAGTCACATTTCACCAGCCCTGAAAGAAGACCCCAATCCTGCACCTGCAAGGGACCTAGGACTGGAACAAAATTGACTAGCCCTGTAGAGGGACCCTGAGCCTGCTTCTGCAAGAGAATCAGAGATTTGTCATATTCCATCAACCCAGCAGGGACAGTCTGAGCCTGTTCCTGCAGGTGATACAGAGTAGGGTGAAATTGCAAAACCTTGCAGGGACACCATGAATCTGCTGCTGCAGGAGAAAAAGGATGGGGTCTCATTCCACAAGTCTTACAAGGAGACCCTAAGCCTGGTCTTGCATGAGATCCTGAGCTGGATCCTGCATGAGACACAGGACTGGGTCCCATTCTACCAACTCTGCAGGGGAACCCGAACCTGCACCTGCAAAAAACACAGAACCGTGTCACATCCCACCAGCTCTGCAGGGAGACTGTAAGACTAGCCCTACAGGAGACCTAGAGACAGGTTACTTTACCAGTCCTGCAGGGAGACCCTGAGCCTGATCTTGTAGCTCCTCCTGCACCTACACACACACTTCTATGAGACCCAGAGCCAATTCAGGCATCACCACCCCTACGGGCTGAGATGCCTCTGCAAACACCAACACTGTCATCTAATTCTCAGAATCAACCCACTCCCAGACCCAAACTTTACTTCCCTTTTCCTGGCATCATTTTTGTTTGTTTTTTCTGTAATTTCCTTGTTTTCTTTCATGTCATTTAGAGTATCATCTATTTTTATGTTTTAAGTTTACAATAATAAAATTTAGATGTTTTTCCATTTTAAATTGTGCAATTCAGGAGCATTAAGTGCATTCACAATGCTGTGTAACCATCATCACTGTGTAGTTTCAGACTGTTTCTTTCCTCATAATAAAACCCTGTATCCAAAGCACACATTCTCTTTTCTCCCTCCCCAGCCCCTGACAAGCCCTAATCCTATTTCTTTCTGTGTGTCTTTCCCTACCCTGGATGTTCCCTATCAATGAAATCATACAAAAGGTGGCTGTTTGTGTCTGCTCTCATATTTTAACAAGGGACTGGTTTTTTTTTTTTTTTTTTTACTTGAAGTAGCATTTTGGTCATTTGAAAGGGAAACCCAGGTGGATTAAACATGAGATGTACAAAATGAAAATTTTTAGTAACTATGTGCATAATCTCGAGATAGGCACTGCTATTCTATGTGTGAAACCAGAGCCAGAAGGGAGATGCTTAGCTCTTCCTGTGGCAAAACATAACCTACAAAATAAAAAATAATAATATTCAAAAGCCATGAAAGACAAACCACAACCTGGAAAAATCATTTTTCATAACCTAAAGTCACAGAAAGTTTTCACATCCCTGTGGTCCAAAAACTTCTTGAAACACTGTGTTCTAAACAGAAACAGAACAAACACATGCAATTCCAACAAGAGGCAATGCAGGTGGCCAGTGTATATTAGAGGTGCTTGACCTCTCAAGTGAGGATGCACACAGATGTACACACTTTGGAGACAGCATTGGTCACCATCACACTGGCAGGAATTTAGCCTGGTGACAACCAGCTCTAGTGACAACATGAGGAGGCAGAGGCCACAGTAGATCCCCTGGAGGGAAGAGTGAGCAGACACTCCTCTCTGGGAGAACAGTATGCAGGATGAATTACAGTTCCACAAGTTCACCCCTTTCCGAGTAGTGCTGATGCTTAGTGTTGATCATACTAAAATTCTTGCACAATTTTTCAAAGACGTCTTTTCAAGGATGTTCTGGTTTAACTAGTAGGAGACTGGAAGCAACACTAATGTTCATGGAGACGGGGTGGGATTCATCAGTTCTGGTTCACATGGAGGAATGATTGTGGGCAGCTGGAAAAATGAGTGCTAGGTCTTTACCTGATGTCAAGGAAGCCCTCAGTTTGGATGCTTGTTAATCCATCATCTACATCCCAGATGCCATCTATGACCACATATGTGTCAAATCATCATAGATGTAAATGAATCTTGTGGTGTGTGAGAGACAGAGGCAGAGAGAATGAGAGAGATAGAGACTGAGAGATGTTCACCAAGCCATTCATGACGGTCACTTCTGGGGGTGGGATTTGCAAATCTCTGCACTTTTCCTTTAGGCAACATTTCAAGTGTTCAAAATGTATCTATATTGCTTTACTAATTCTAAGGTATTTAAAGCATATGTTACTTGAGATTCATTCATATTGAATCCACAGCATAAAGTTTATTATTTTTATTTTAAAGTATTTGTTACAAGTACAATCAGCATTTATGAGAGTAAAATGATAAATTCTAAAGAATTAAGAATCAGATAAAGAACAAAACCTTTTGGTGACTCAGACACAGGCCGGCTAGTTGGCAGCAAATGGCAGGGTGGGACAGGTTTCTCTAGAAGGTTGTGTATGTTTTGAATCAGCATCCAATAGAGGCAAGGAAAAATTACAAGACATGTACACTGGAAACTACAACAGCTTGTTGAGAGTAATTAAGAAAGACCTAGCCCTATTTTAAAATTTGAAGGAGCCAAAGTGACAGAGTAGACAGACTCACAGCTTGACCTCTCCCACAAATACACAAAGAATTACATCTACAAAAACATTGAATTGCACAGAAACCTCCTGAACTCTGGCACAGTGTCTCTCATTTTGAAATACAGGAAGATTCTCACAAAATATGGTAAGGAATAAAAAGAAGAAAGACAAATTCAGTGCAGGACTGATCCTGCAGGGAAAAAGTAGCATAGGAAGAAAGGCACCCTCACACTGGGACACAACCTCTCTAGCTGGGAGATCAGCTAGGAAAGAAGCAGAGCTTCCAAGGTTTGGAGGAGACAGTGGCAACTGCATGGCAGGCAGAACTGGGGAATACTGACACAGAGGGTCCCTGTGATGACCAGCCCTAGACATGAACTAGCAGGGATGAGCCAGGACTGGCTACTGGAGTCAGTGAAAAGCCCAGGCAGAGGGCTGGGCCACACTGCAGAGAGGCAGCATCAGGAAACTAGAGGTCAGTGTGAGCTCTGGCTGTGTGTGTGTGTGTGTGTGGAACAGAACAGACTGAAACTCTCATAAAAAAGCACCAATGTTGGTATAATGGGGGAGGAATGACGCATGGCTGTGCCAAAGTCACTTTCTCCACTTGGCTCCATTGTTGGTGTGTTCTCATGAGAAGAGAAATGGGGCTTGGTCATAGCCAACACTGCTGCACAAAGGCAGAGCTGAATGTTGAATCCATATCCTGTGCCATTGCAACTTCACAGGCGGGACTGAGATTTGTTTACAGCCCCAGGCAGAGAGGGTGGATTTGCTCTCTCTGGTCACTTTGTGGACCCACACCTCTGGGACTTACAGGCAGTGAGTGGAGTTCTGACTAAAGAAGGGTGGCCAGTGAGGGTATTTACAACGGGGTGGTGTATGGTTCCATATGTGGATGCGGGATTGGGGTTTGAGCTGAACCTGTAGTGGACCACAAATTCATGTGTGTGACTACACACTTGCTAAGGCAGGTCCAAGGGACTGACACTGCTGGATCTGCACTGATGTTTCCTGGGGCACAGAACCTGAGGGGCACCAGAGTAGGTGGCTGACATTCCCAAAGCTAAAGCAGGGATAAAGCCAACATCAACAAATAGTAATTTGTAAGTCTGCATAACAAGTGACAGACAACACCACAGAGGGAACTCCCCAGTGGAAATCTCCTGCCTATTTTTCTTCACAACTGAAGTGCTCCCACCCTGCCTACTACACACCACAGCTCAGAAACGGGTCTAGAAGAAATACATAGAGCCAGAGAAATATGAGTAAATAAAGAGCCGAGGAACCACTTTCAATTAAAAGAACAAGAGAAATCCCCTGAAAGAACAAACAGTAAAATAGACTGATAGTCTACTAGACTTCAAAAAGGGAATGATCAACACACTGAAAGAACTAAAAGAGACTATCAATAGAGACAGAAAACTTTGAAAAGAAAATTTAAACTATAAAGAAGAGCTAGTTAAAAATAGAAAATTCAACTACAGGCAATCAAAAACAGACTAGATAATGCAGAGGAATGAATAAATGGCTTAGGAGACAAGATAAAGGAATAACCCAATACAGCAGACATAAAAGCCAATAAAAACCAATTAAAGCAAGATAATATAAAGTGTGCCAGCCTATGCATAATAGTGGGTCCCAGAAGGAGAAGAAAGAGAAAAGGGGATTGAAAATATAGTTAAAGAAATCATGACTGAAAACTTTCCAAACCTTAAGAAGGAAAGAATTATCCAAGTACAGGAGGCACAGAGGGTCCCAAACAAGAAGAAACCAAACAGACCTACACCAAGACATATTATAATTGAAATGGTTAAAGTTAAAGATAAAGAAAATATTCTAAAGGCAGTGAGAGAAAAACAAAATGTTAGTTACAAGGGAGCCCCATAAGCATTCAGCAGATTTCTCTACATAAAAACTTCTGGCCAGAAGGGAGTGGAAAGATATATTCAAAGTCCTGAATGAGAAAAGGCTGCAAACTAGGATATTCTATCTAGAAAGACTCTCCTTTAGAACAGAAAGAGAGAGAAAGAATTTCACAGACAAGCAAAACTAAAAGAATTCAGCAGTACTAAATCTATGCTAAAAAAAATTGAAAGTTCTAATCTAAATAAAACATAAACAGGAAGCTATAGAAATTAGGAAACCATAATTGGAAATGCAATAAATACAGTGAATTGCAAGGGAAAACATGAAGATATAAATAAGTCAGTAAGTCAATAAAGAAAGCAAGAAAGAAAGAGAGAATAGCAAAATCATAAAAGGTGAAAGAGGAGAGCAAGAGAATATAGATTTTGTTCCCTTTCTTTTTTTTTTCTTCTTTCTTTTTGTCTTCTTTCTTTTTAGGATGCACTTGAGCCTACATGACTATCAACTAAAACCAAACAGATGAAGTAAGGGGTTACCATACTTGAAAGACAAGATAACCACAAATCAGAAGTATATAAAGAGTCATAAAACCCAAAAAGAAACCAAGCTTATAGAAAAGAAATTTATCATATGACAAAAATGAAAAAAAAATTAAAAGAAAGAAACAAATAAGAAATACCAAATCAACTGGAAAACAAATTTCAAAATGGCAATAAAACCACATCTATAAAATAACTACTATAAATGTCAATGGACTAAATGTTCCAATCAAAAGAAAAAGTGAAGGAGGAGGAAAGATGGTGGAGTAAAAAAGATGCTCAGAGCTCACCCTCTCCCACAAATTCACCAAGAGTGACATCCACAGACACACCCACCACCCAGAACACCTGCTGAACTTTGACAGAATATTGCCTTCTTCAAAAGATAAAATTTTCCACAAATCTGGTAGGAGAAAAGAAGGAAAAGGAAAATAGTTCAGGACCATTCCAATGAGGAGGGAGCTGCAAAAGAGTAATAGCATTAATACACTGGGTCTACCCAACTCCAATGGCGAGTTCAGCAAGATGGAGAGGGAACATCTGCGGCTCGGATCTGTACAGAATAGCCTTTGACTGACAGAACTAAGTTAATTGGGCACAAAGAGTCCCAATGATCCCCAGCCCTAGACGTGAACCAGCAGAGGTGGGATGGGACAGGCTGTCTGAGTCGAGCAGAGGATTCGGGCTGACTGTACAGAGGAAACCTTGGGGGACTGCAATGTTCTGTGTGCCATGGCTGGGAGAGTATACAGATTAGAACAGCCTGGGTCCCCCATAAAATCCAAAAAAAAAAAATAAAGGCAAAGCAACACTGCTGGTGTGCCCTGGGGGGAAGGGGATCCGTAGCCTTTGTGTCCACAGACCCACAGTGCCATTATTGGAGACTTCTTGGGAGAAGAGTGTCAAGGCTCAGCCATAGCCACCATATTTTCTGGTTCATGGTTCCCAGGTGAAGGAGGGGTCAAAAGCCGAATCCCTACCTAGGGGCTCCACAACCTCATAGGTGGGACTGAGATTTGTTTACAGTCCCAAGCAGAGGGGACCATTACACACCGATGCCTCTCTGAATTGGCTTTTCTAAGACAAATGGACAAGAAGCAGTGTTCTGGAACAGAGCAGGGGTGAGAGCTAGGGCAGCTGTTTTCTCTGAGTCCACCTATGAAGCATGGACCTAATGCGGCAGGGGAGCTACCTGCCAACTACCTTGCACAAGTGTGGTGCTGGGACCAGGCATCTGGTGGGGGTGCAGACCACCCACAAACTGATGCTGGGACACAGACCAGGAGCACGACTGGAGGGCCTCTGGAACCAGCAAGTGGAGTTTTCACAGCAGGATATGGGCAGGAGTGTGACAACCACAGGAAAAAAAGGAGCTCCTGCTCAATAGCCAGGGCAGACTCAGGCCACCAGAACACCAGCCACACCACCAAAAAAGGGGATAACAGGCAAAAGGCATGGAAGGAAGACTTGGCAACCACCCATAATTAAAAACAACCTTATGACAAAATTATTAAGAGTGCATATTCTTGGAGAAAGGCCAAGATAGTGGAGTAGAAGGATACTTGTTTCTTATCCTCTCCAATAAATACACCAAGACTGACATTCACAGACACACCCATCCACTCAGAACATCTGCTGAACTTTGATAAAACATTGCCATTTTCAAGAGACAAAATGTGCCACCAATCTGGTAGGAGAAACGGAAAAAAGAAGGAAGAAATGCAAAATGGCTTGGGGTTGGTCCTTTGAAGAGGGAGCAGCAAAGGAGGGATAGTGCTGGTTGACTGGGTCTCCCCCTTTCCAACGGAGAGGTCAGCAGGATGGACAGGGAACCTCTGAGGCTCAGATGTGTACAGAACCGCCCTTGACTGACAGAATTAAGTTACATGGGCACAAAGTGTGTCAACAACCCCCAAACGTAGAAGTGAATCAGGGATGGGAAGGGACAGGCTGCTGGATCCAGGCAGACTCTGGTTGACTGTACAGAGGTAACCCTGGGGGACTACAGTGTGCTGTGGACAACTGCTTGGATTGTATACAGATCAGAACAGCCTGGGCCCCCCATAAAATAAGAAAAAAAATAAAGCAAAGCAACACTGCTGGCTTGCCTGAGGGAAGGGGAGATTTGTCCTTTGTCTCTGCTGACCCACAGCAACATAACTGGTGATTTCTCAGAAGAAGAGAGATGAAGCTCAGCCACAGCCATCATACCCACCCAGGCAGAGGCAGGGTTGAAACCTGAATATGTACCTGGCAGTTCTGCAGCCTCATAGGTGGGACTGAGACTTGTTTACATCCCCAGACATATAGGAAGGTTCTGTCCTGGTGCATCTATGAACTCCCACCTCTAAGACAAATGAACAAGGAGCAGAGTTCTGGCAAAGAGCAGGGACTAGGGCTGGTGTGGCCATTTGCCTCAAGCCCACCTACAGAGTGTGGAACAGATGTGGAGTGGGGAGTAGCACTGAACAGGGGAGAAACCAACCCAACTACTGTGCAGGACTGCTGCACCTGGACACGGCATTGGGAAGGGGCACACCCTGCCCACCTACCATGCAGGAGAGCAGCACCAAGATGCAGCATTGGGAGGAGATGTGACATGTCTACCTACAGGCACTGGGAGCAGCACAGACCAAGGGTGTGACCAGAGGGTCTCTGGAACCAATGAGCTGAGTTCATGAAACAAGGCAGGGGCAGGAGCTGTGACAACCACAAAACAAATAGGAGTCCCCATTCAATAGCCAGGGTAGGCTCTGGTTAACAGGTTAACGGCCACATCCGTAACCAAAGGGGTAACAGACAAAAGGCACAGAAGTAAGACTTGGCAACCACACTTATTTAAGAAAGACCTCTTGATAAAATTATTAAGGGCACACAATCTCCATGGGAACATCCTCTCTTCTTTTTCTGTTCCATTTTCTTTTACTTTTTAAATGTTACTTCTTAAATAATTTTTATATTTCTATTTTTAATCCCTTTTAAAATTTTCTTTTAAAATACTAATATTATTATCTTTCAATTTGTCCAATTTCATTTTTATCTTTGTTTTGTTCTTCTGTTATGATGATACTCTGTTCTCAAATATTTTTCTTCCTTTAATGTTTTAAAAATTCATCCCAACTGAATTGTTATCTTGTTTCAATATGTTCTTCTGTTATTGATTATACTGCTTTTAAAACTAATTTCTTTGTGCTTAGTTTTATTTCTGCATCCACTTTATATAAATAAATAAACTCCTAAAGGACGACAGTAGATAACTGATACTCCATAAGCCATAGTGCCAGAGAGATATAAGCAAGATGAAGAAGCAGAGCCACCTCTCTCAATTAAAAGAACAAGATAAATCCCCTGAAAGAACAATCAATGAAATAGACATTGATAGTCTACTAGATGATTCCAAGAAAGGAGTGATCAAAGTACTGAAGAAACTAAAAGAGATTGTCTATAGAGACAGAGAATATGTCAAAAAACGAAATTGAAACTCTAAAGAGGAGCCAGTGAAAATTGGAAAACTCATTTGCTGAGATGAGAGTTGAGCTAAAGGCTGTAAAATGTAGGCTAGATAATTGAGAGGAATGAATATGTGACTTAGAAGACAGGACAACAGAACAGCTGAGAGAAAACAAATAAAAACCAATGAAAGCAATATAAGGGACCTATGGAATAACATAAAGCATGCCAACCTACTCATAATGGGGGTCCCAGAAGGAGAAGAAAGAACAAAGGGGATTGAAAAGGTATTTGAAGAAATCATGACTGAAAACTTCCCAAACCTAAAGAAGGAATCAGATATCCAAGTACAGGAAGCACAGAGCGTCCCAAACAAGGAGGTCCCAAACAGACCCACACCAAGACATATTACATTTAGGATGACCAGGGTTGAGAATAGGAAATGATTCTAAAGGCAGCAAGAGAAAAACAAAGAATGAGATACAAGGGAACCCCCATAAGATTTTCAGCTGATTTCTCTACACAAACAGTACAGGCCAGAAGGGAGGGGCAAGGAATATTCAAAGTCCTGAATGAAAAAATGATGCAGCCTACGATACTTTATCCAGCAAGGCTATCCTTTAGAATAGAAGGAGAGATAAAGAACTTCACAGACAAGCAAAAACTAAAAGAATTTAGCAACACTAAACCTATGCTAAAGGAAATATTGAAAGACCTACTCTAAACAGAAAAGAAGCAGGATGGTACAAAAAGGAGAAAACCATGATTGGAAAGGTGATTGCTACAATGAATTACAACAGAATAAACATGAAATCATAAAAGAGGACATCTAAATCATTAAGGGTGGGGGAGGCGAACAAGAAAATGTACAGGTTTCTTTCTCTCTCTCTCTCTCTCTCTTTTGTTCTTGGTAGGATGAGTTTGAGCTTATATTACTATCTGTTTAAAACAAACAGATATAGTAATGGGTTAATATATGTACAAAGTAGGGTAACCACAAGCCAAAATGTTACAATAGAGTCACAAAACTAAGAAGACTCCAAGATAATAAAAAGGAAAATTATCAAACCACAAAAAGAAAATGAAAGGAACAAAGAGGAAATACAAAATCAACTGCAAAACAAAGTTCAAAATATAATAAACACATATCTATCAATAATTATTATAAATGTCAATGGACTAAATGCTTTAATCAAAGGATATAGAGTGTAGAGTGGATAATAAAGCAAGTATCTACAATACACTGTATACAAGAGACCCACGTTAGGGAGAAGGACACACATAGATTGAAAGTGAGAGGATTGAAAAAGATATTCCACAAAAATGGAAATGACAAGAAAGCAGGAATATCAACAGTGATTTCAAATAAAATAGACTTTAAAACAAAGATTATAAAGAAAGATTAAGAAGGACATTTTATAATGATTAAAGGAGTCATAGATGAAGATATTACACTCATTAACATATATGAACCCAACATAGGAGCACCTAAATACATAACAGATAAAAGGGGAAAATTTGATCGGAATACAGTCATGGTAGAAGACTTTAACTATCCATTAACATCACTGGACAGATCTTCCATACATAAAATTAATAAGACAACATAGAAATTAAATGATAAAATAGAACAATTTGTCTTGGTTAATATTTTCAGAACATTAAATTTCCCTAAAATAGAATATACAATCTTCCCAAGTGCACGTACCACATTTTCTAGGATAGATCATATACTTTGGCACAAAAGAAGCATTAACAATTTGAAGAAGATAGAAAATATTTGAAGCAACTTTTTCTGAACACAATACCATAAAACTAGAAATTAACTACAGAAAAATAAAGGAGAAATAAATGACACCATGGAGATTAAACAACATACTACTTTAAAAAAAAAAATGGGTGGATGATGAAATCAAAGAAGAAATAAAAAAACACAGTGAGACAAATGATGATGAAAACACAACCATACAGAACCTATGGGATCCAGAAAAGGCAGTGCTTAGAGGGAAGTTTATAGCGAGAGAATCAGGTCTACCTCAAAAAAGAGGAAAAACTGCAATAAACAATCAAACTTACCACATAAAAGAATTAGAAAAAGAAGAGCAAAAAATAACAAAAGTAAGCAGAAGGAAGGAAATAATAAAGATCAGGGAGGAAATAAATAAAATAGAGATATTAGAAACATTTGAAAAAATCAAGCCAAGAGATGGTTTCTTGAAAAAGTGAACACAATTGACAAAATTATGCTGTATGCTGGAAATTGACACAACAATGCAAACTGACTATAACTCAATAAAATAAAAATTAAAAAATAAATATATTAACAAAAGAAAAAAAAAAGGTAGTTTCTACTCACCAGACTGGAGGAGGGGACTGCACCCCATGCAGGGTCACACACCATGGGAAAGCCTGGGGTCAGGATTGGAGGAGCAGGGTGCTGTGGACAGGATCTGTCACAGGGTTTCTGCAGGAGGGGAGGGTGAGGCATGTGAGCAGCCTGAGGACTGGCCATTTGAGTAAGTTCATGGGCTCTAGGGTGGAGGGGCTCCCCCAAGTGTCTGGACTTGACTCTGGGTGAGTTGGGCAGGTGGACAGTGGCTCAGTGTGAGTCCAAGTCCAGTGGAGGAGGTAGTGCGTTAGATCTAGAAGGACTCCTTCTGGGGTGGGAGGGCCCACAAGGGAGGCAGGAGGCCAAGTCCAGGTGACTGAGAAAAGGGTGTGTCTTGCATAGGCCTGCAGGGCAGACAAAAGCATCCAGTCTACAGAAGGTGGAAACACGGTCCATACAAGGGCTCAGCTCAGATGTCACCCCCTCAGAGGAGCCTTCCCTGCCTGCACAGTCTACAGGGACAGCCTCCTCCACGCACATCTCCCCAGCAGACACCTTCTCCATTTCCTGCATAGCATTCAGGACCCGGGCCCCTGCTCCACGCCCAGCCATGGTTCCGCTGCCCTGAGGAAAACCCTCACAGGAGCCATCAAGCCCTGCAAGACCTGGGCCCCACCTCTCTGTCTCTTCTGCCACCACTGTCACCACCTGGCCCTCTTCTCCTCCACTCCTGCACTCCTGACTTCCCCCAGCCCTGTGTGCTCTCCAGAACACGTGTCCCTCCTAACATGCAGTGTGTGCTCACTGTGTCTCATCCACTGCATGCCTCCCACCCAGGTCAGTATCCAGTGCACAGTAGGGCTCAGTAAGTAGAGAATGAATGACTCTTACCATCACTGCTGGGAAGACTTTTGTCTGTGGCTTACAGTGATCACACACCCGTCACACATTCGCTGACGTCCTACTGTGTGTTGGGCGGGTTCCAGATACCGGGCACAGCAGGTAGTGAAGCAGGCAGGTCTCCATTCTCATGCAGCAGACAGCCTGGTGGGGGACACAGAGAAAATTAAGTAAAATATGCACAGTGTCCGGAGGTGATATGTTCCATGGAGAAAAATAAGGTCAGGGAGGACATTTGAGCAGATTCCTGGAGGTGTTTAAGAAGCAGGCAGAGAGAGATCCTGGCTGAAAGAGCAGCCAGCGCAAAGGCCCTGAGGCCACAGTGGGATGCGCATGGAGGGTCTTAGTTATCCGTGTGAGTTCTTAGTCCTGCCGTGAGTATGTATGTTGCTTTTATTTGTAAACCTTGATTTCACCTTTATAGCAAATTAACCTGCATCATCAATCTGCATAATTTAGCCAATTCTGTTTCAGGTGTTGTGGGCACAATGGCGGGCTAGTTACTTGGGTTGATAAAGAATTACCAGCGTCTGAGAAGGGTTTAGGAAAGTTTAATAGGGACACTGCTATAGGCAACATCAGGCCACACAGGCAAGAGGTGCCTACACGAGGGCCAAGGTTGAGTGTGTGGGGTCTGTTATTGGGGGGGTGCTGTGCACACAAGGAGGAGGGGGCTGCATGATCAATTCTTGCACAGGTACCTGGTTGGTTGTGAGATCTGACAGGGGCTTCTCTGAACAACAGGCTTTACCACTTTAATAAGGGCAGGATGTGAGGCCTCTTCCTAGGGCAATGAGTTTTCATAGGGTAAACACACAGCAAGAGAAGATGTTTTATAGCTTGTGGAAATGCAGGTGTGCAAAGGGTCCTGCAGTGGGGAGTGGGAGGTAAGGTGCCACTGGGCTCTAGGCACACAGAGAGCCCAGGGGTGAGGGTGTATGACTCTAAAGAGTGACAGCTGGTTTCACACCAGTGACTTTATGTGGAAACAGGAGACTCCAGGTTGTCAGCACGTGTCTACTCAGTGAGCTCCCTAAGTCTAGCTCTGTCAGGCACCATGTGAAATGAACATGAAGGTCCCCACCCTGAGGACCCCAATGAATTAACATCTTGACATCCTCAAGCCCCTTACCCTGCACCACCGCCCCACCTCATCTGGGTCTCAGGCTCTGACCCTGATATCAGTGGCACCTTTGTTCCCTATATCCAGCTCCTCTGGACGTCTCTGTGATGAGCTGTTCCATGTCAGCGAGCCCCAAACTGAGCTCTGCCTTTACCCCATGAATGCTTCCTCCCTGTGAAGCCCCTTGAGAAAGAGCCACCACTAGCAGGATCCTTCAGCCCTGAGTCTCTGCCTTCCCCACCCCTCCAATTTCCCCCAGCCCATGATCCCCTCTGGAGGTCCCTATTATCCTCTCCCTCCCACTTCAGTCTTGGGCTGCACACCAAATCCCTCTTCACAATCTCCCACAAGACAGGTCCAGGTCCACTTGGGGACACTGAGGTGACACAGGTGGGTGTTGCTGGGAATGAAGAGCAGGATCCTGAAGCAGAGGAGAGGCAAGGGCTCCCAATCCACCAGAACACAGGCTAAAGTGGGGGCAAGACACCCATAAAGGGTGAGGCAGGCATCACACTGCAGCCCCGCCCTCTGTTCCCCCAGGGTTCCCTGTGTTTCCTGCTTTGGCCTGGGGGACTTCCCCCCTCACTCTCTGTTAGAGGGGTGCCCATTCATTCATTCACACCCTCATTCACCATGTACATGGGTCCTGCTCAGTGCCAGGCCTCAGCTGGATGACAGCTCATCCTTGGGGACACAGCTCAGATCTCACTTCCTCCATGAAGCACTTATGGATTCCCACCCCTCCTGAAGTTCCTCTGGCCTCAGTTGGGACCACTAGGGCTGAGACCACACTCTGATTACATCCCAAGTCTGTGATCTCTGTGAAAGCCCTGGGCTCAATGTGGAAAGAGACTCAGAAAAATGGGGCCAAAAGGGGCTAAGAAAAATGTTACTAGTTCTCTATTACAGAGAAGGGCACTGAGCAGAGAGAGGGCAGTGTCCAACCAAAGCCACAGAGGAGGGTCTCAGTGAGCCCTCCCATTGCCCTGTTACTAGTTCTCTGTTACAAATGAGGACACTGAGCCACAGAGAGGGAGCAGAGCCCTGCTATAGCCTTGGCCCCACAGCCTGTGTCCTTTATGACTAGCTCCATGCTGCCAGCAGGGGTATGGGCCTGGAATGGAGGTTGAAAGCAGCCTGACCCCCAGGACCCCTTCATACACAAAGTCAGTCTCAGGAAACACCCCTCAAGACCTACTCTACACCCCTGGGATTGGGACCTGATTGCTGTTCCTGGAAGCTGGCTGGGCTTCCCTGTGAATTGGCCCAGGAGATGCTTGGGACAGACACAGGGCCCCTGAGTCTCCCTGTCCCCAGATGAGCAGCTCTGGTCCCCTTGACTGTCCCTGGCAGAGGCCTGATGACATAAGGTGTTGGCCGGGTAGCCAGCTGTGGAGATGAGGAAATGGGAGCAACATGCAGGTACATGCAGAGGTCCAGGTATTCACTCAACAATCATTGATTCAGGCCTTGCTGTGTGGCTGGCCTGGGCCCAGGCCTGGGTGTCCAATAGTGAATACAGTCAACCCCTTGAGCCTTCTGGGAAAGCAGTGCTCAGAGAAACGGGCCCTCAGTGCCCCCATCCTGCTCCCCTTGAACAATCACACTGAGATGAGGCTGCAGCCATGGGTCCCAGTGGAAGGTGAAGGGAGGAAGGAAACCCAGAGTGGGCACTGACCATGAGCCTGGACACTGGAACCAGATGGCCTGGGCTCTGTAATCTGGGGTGGTCACCTCCCCTGTTCTCTCTGTGCCTCAGTTACTTCTTCTGCAGAAATGGTTGATAACGCCTGTCCCTGCCCCACAGATTTTCATGAGGAGTCAGTGATCTTCTCTTATGCGTGTAGGACAGTGCCTGGCTATGGGTCAGGATCCTGCTCACCTCACAATAGTCTGTCCCACTTTAAAGATGAGAAAGCCAAGGCTAAGGGGGTTATGAGACCAGCCTGGGCTAGCCCCCTTCTCATGCTCTGCTGTCCAGGTCTCCTGCTTATACATCATCCCTCTGCCCCCATATCCACCCAGCAAGGTAGGTGCTGAGAATCTGAGCAAATCAGAGTATGAATGGAGGCACACCATCTCCCCAACTTGGGCTCTTGGGGCGGTGGGCAGGATGGGGATATCAGGCTCCCCCAGACTGTCCAGGAGGCCCAGCATGTCCGTCACCTCATTTCCACTCAACACGGAGTAGGTGTGTGTCCAAGGGCCAGAGGGCGATGGAGTAACCCAGGGTGGGTGGATGCTAGGTACGTGTGGGAGGCACAGAGTGGCCCCTGGAAGACAGTGTCCAGGCAGCCAAGGTGTAGGGAATGAGGGTGCCCAGAAGGGGCAGAGGACAGAGTCTAGCCTGGACACCACCCCCTGCTGGACCCTGATCTGGGGTGAGAATTGGGACAAGCCAGGGCCCCTCTAGGACTCCTCATCCAGCAAAGAGGTGAGGAAAAGTTAAGGAGACAATGGAGGCTGACCCCACCGTGCTTCCTGTGTGAGGGCGCTGCTTCCAGGATCCTGGAGTTTCCTTAGACCTTTGTGAAGTGGCTGCTGTTTCCAGCCCCATGTGGGCAGAAGGACTGAGGCAGGGAGGACAGAGTGACTCAGGACAGAGCTAGGATTCATCCAAGAGTGTGTGCTGGGCCTCTTGCTGAGAGCAGCCTCTGGGCATCATGGACTCAGGAAGTGTCTTGTCCTCCCTCTTAAGGCTCCTGGCATGTTAGGCAGGAAAGGTCCCAGTGCCCATACCTGGGCCTCTCTGGGTGATGCTGACATGTGGGATCATGATGGTCCTGGGAAAGGAGAGAGAATGTAGGCTGGGCGTCAGGTCTGCATCAGACCCTAATGATGCCCCTAATGTTGTGTGACCTGGAAACTCCCTGACCTCTCTGTGCCTGGCTTTCCAGCTCTGACTAAGAGGACTGCTGTGCTTGGCACACAGTAGGACCTCAATCAGAGGAAAAAGCCAGCCCTTCCCCAGGAACCTCTCCTCTTACATGCCCAAAGCTAAGCCCATGTGCCACACATCACCAGAGCTGATACTTGACAAACAGGGCAAGTGAAATCCAGCAACCACTCCCTCCTGCCTGAGGCCCTTCCCTCCTCAGTGACAGTGGCTCAGAGCAGGTCTCTGCATCCCAGAAGTCTGAACTGAGCCTTGTGACCTGGAGGAGTCCCTGTTCCACACAACTTTGTTTCCAGGTCCTTCCAACAAGACACAAGAGCACCTGGTAAGTCTCTTAGCTGCAAGGTCCTCCCTTTGCAAATTCCCCCATCACATCCGGGCTAGAAGATGTGAGTTCCAGGGCACATGACCATCCAAATGATGACTTCAGGGAAACATCCCTGCCCACACTGCACTCTTCAGAGCCCACCTTCTAAAAGAAGGGGTAGTGACCCACGGTTGTGCAGTTTTATCACAACACAGCCCTCACCCACCCACCATTGGAAACATGTGAGAAGCAGAGATTCCCAAGTGCCTGGACCCCTGTCATCCAGAAAGCAGAGGTTAGGGTAACAGACAGAAGGGGAGAAAGTACTTTCATACTATGTATCTGATAAGGGGTTAACACCAAAAACATATAAATAACTCTTACAATTCAACAGCAAAAAAACAAGCAATCTGATTTAAAAAGTGGGCAGAGGAACTGAATAGACATTTTTCCAAAGAAGACACACAGATGTCTAACAGGTACATGAAAAGGTGCTCAACATCACTCACCATCAGGGAAATGCAAATCAAAACCACAATGAGATATCCCCTCCCACCTGTCAGGGTGGGTGTCATCAAAATACAAGAGATAACAAGTGATGGTGGTGGTGTGAAGAAAAGGGAAACTTCTGCAATGTTGGTGGGAATGTAAATTGGTGCCATCACTCTGGAAAAGAGTAAGAAGACTCCCCCAAAATTTAAAATTAGAACTTCCATATGATCCAGCAAGTCCACTGCTGGGAATATATCCAAAGGAAATGAAATCACTATGTCAATGAGACAACTGCACCCTCACGTTCACTGTATCATTATTTACAATAACCAAGATATGTAAACAACCTAAGTGTCCATCAACAGATGAATGGATACAGAAAACGTGACGCATATATATGTATATATAATGGAATCTTATTCAGACATTAAAAAAATGAAATCCTGCCATTTGTGACAACTTGGATGGACCTTCAGGGTATTATGCTAAGTGAAATAAATAAGACAGAGAAAGACAAATACCTATGATCTCATTTATATGTGGAATCTACAAAATAAACCAAAACCCATAGAAACAGAGATCAGGTTGGTGGTTGCCAGAGGTGAGTCAGGGGGTGATTGAAATTCGGGAAGATAATCAAAATGTACAAACTTCCAGTTAGAAGATAAACAAGTCCTGGGGACATAATGTACTGCAAGGTGACTGTAGTTAACAATACTGCGCTGTGCATTTGATAGTTGTTAAGAGAGTACCTCTTAAAATTTCTGATCACAAGGAAAATAGTGTGTGACTATGGGTGATGACAGACGTCAAGTAAACTTAATGCAGTGATCATTTCACAATATGCACATGTAACAAGTCATTATGCTGCACACCTAAAGCCAACAAAGTTATGTGACAATTGTATCTCAGGAATACTTATCCCAGGAAGTGGGGGTGCGAGCCTGGATTACCTACTGCAGGAGATGCCTTTGCCCTCCAACAGCAGAGGGTGGTAGTTGTGACAGGGACTGTAGGTCCCTCAAAGCCTAGAATGTTTACTGTCTGGACCTTCACAGGGAGAGTGTGCAGACCCTGCCCTGGAAGACGGTGGTCATGGAAGCAACAACGGCCTGCCTGTGTGCAGGCTCAGCCCAGACAGCTCCTGTGCTCTGCTGTCACCGCATTTACTTCCCTCCACACCCTCAGAGGGAGAGGCTTCAATGTTCCGATTTTACACATGAGAAAACTGAGGCTCATTTGCTTTGAATTATTGACCAAGTGGTGGGGGAAGCTTTGAACCCCAGTGTTCTGATTTCAAAGCCACATCTCAGTCCTGATTTTTAGAAGGTGGAGGTCCAGGCACTGGGGACCCTCCACCTTCCTCAATTGTAGTCTTACTCTAGGGCTGCCATCCCCGAGGTGTCTGGGTGAACACATTTAATCCGCTTACTCTGCACCAGCTGAGCCCTTGGCTGCCAGTCTGTTGTCGCTGCCTGACACCAGCTGAGTTTTACAAGTGAACCATCACCCCCTGCCAGCCCACCTGCCCTGCCATGTGGGGCAGACCACTCCTAGCCTGGTCATTCTAAACCCTTAGCTCACACATTTGCACAACTGCATCGAAAGGACCCTACTCCCTGTGTGGAGGTATCGACAAGGGGAAGGGAGGGGAGTTTTTGGTGGCCCCTTACTCTGAAGGTGACACATGACAGGGACATATTCATGTCCATAATGGCACTCAATTTGAAGCTAAGAACATGGTCACAGCGAGGGGTAAAAGCTGAGAGGCTACAAGGCTGCTGAGAAAGGGGCTTGACTATTGAATTGTAAATGTGTAATTTAATTTAAAAATTAGCCTCCTGGGTGATAAGAATTTGCCCCTAAGGCCAGAATTGGCCACCTGACACCTGGGAACCCCTCAATTCCAGGATGTAATCATCTGAGCATGGAGGGGGCTTAAATTGGGGTGCTGTCCTCTCATTCATGGTGCACCTGCCCACGTATGCACCCATGAACTGCAGTTCTCACACATCAAGGCACCTCTCATGCCCTGCCAAGGAGGTCCAGGTCATAAGGAAGGGATGACAGACTGTGAGGTCACACGTGTGCCCCTGCAGGGGTGAATGTTGTATAGGGAAGAGCCACCACCCACTCTCACCTCCAGGAGGGGTGCTGGAGGGAGCAGGACTCCTGAGCCCCTAGGCTTAGCAAGCATCCTGGCTGAGGGTGGGGAGGCTGTCCACTCTGAAGTCATAGGTCAGATGGTAGATTGGGGTCCCACCCCCACAGCTCACCAGTGAGACCGTCTAGTCTGTTTTCTCTGTAAACTGGAACCCAGTCACCCTCACCCTCAGAAGTGGGGGCAGCCTGTGTAAATTAAAACACAAAGCCCTGGGCTGTTTCAGGTGCCCGGGGGTGTCCAGCCCCCCTAGGCCGGGCAGGTGGGAGAGGAGATGTATGAGTTAGCAGGTGTGAGAGCAGAGCTGAGACTTGGCTGAGTGCATGCACTCTAATATCCAGGAACTGCGAGCTACCACTAGCAAATCTGTTCACTGAGGCCATGTGTACTCTCCCTTGTCATTTACAATCCCCTGTTTGAACAGAGGCCTCTGGAGTCTACTAGCCACATTGTTGCCTGTCACCACACTGTTGCAGTTCCAGGGTCTCCATTTAGCCAGCTTGAAGGAATAGTCAATCTTTTTCTTAAAACCAGTGACAGAAAACCAAAGTGGCTTAAAGAAGCAAACAGGGCAGGAGAGAATGACTTACCTAACTGAGACATCCACAGGGAGATAGCTTCAGGCAGGGCTGTACCTGGTGCTCAGTGACATCAGCAGAAGTCATCCTTCCCCACCTCTGGGCTCTGCCACTGGTGTCATCTTCACATGGCTCAGCCTTTATGAGAGCAAGATAGTCACCAACTGCCACAGGCTGACATCATCACCCCTCAACTCCCAACTGAAATAGAACTTCTCTGCTCCCAGGATTCCAGTAACTAGGCCTGACCTCCGTGGAGCCTGATTGGGCTGGTGCCCAGCCCTGAGACAATCACAGTGGCCAGGGAGGATGGAAAATCCTGATTGGCCAGATCAAGGCCATGTGACCATCCTCTCCAGGAAACCTGTGAGCTGTTTACCTGTTTTCAGGTTGGGAGAGTGTGATGTCTCCCAGAGGATCCTGCTACTAGTACAACCTGCAGGTGGCACAATGAGCTGAAATGAGCCTGTCTGCTTGGTGACAAGTGACAGGTCACTTAGTGGTTCCCTGCTCCAGGGAGGGAGGCATGTCCAAACAGTATTGGGGCTTCAGAGCCAGAATGTAGTAGAAAAGCCTCCCAGTCTCCCAAAAGGTGGGAAAGTGAGCAGTGACACTGGAAAGGCACTCCTCTCTGTGGCCCTTGGCTTTCTCCTTGTTACAGTGGAGAGTGCAGTGTTGCCCCTGACAGCCCACTTCCCTGCTGGGAGGCCTTTGCAAAAGGTGGAGAGTGCTTGGAAAAGCCCACTTATTCTGAGGAACTGTTATTGCTCCTGGTGGCATTATTATTTTCATGTCACTTGTGAGGTGGGCCCTGAGGGGTCCCTGATCTGGGGGCACAGACACCCACAGAAACTTGGCCCAGTATTGCTGTTCATTCAACAATGACTTACCGAGCACCTACTGTGTGTCAGATTCCCAGGGTAGAGCAGTGGTGTTGACAGCAAAAGCCCCTGCCTCACCTCATCTCTGAATCCCAGGTGGGGTCACCAGAATGGGAGTTCAGGAAGCAGAGGACATGGCCGAAGCCTTGTGGGAACCCCTGGGTTTTTCTCTGTGCTGAGGGCACTAGCAGCACACCGATTGTGGGACTCAGTACCCACAGGACCTAGCATTGATAGTTAAAGGAGAGAGGCATTTCTACAAGCCCATCCTCACTAACCCCAGGCTCTGGAGGGCAGCTCCAGTCTGCTCAACCTCAGGGGGCATCTTCCACCATCCTGATCACCCTCTGGTATTACTCCCCGCTCAGATACACTTTTCCCTGTGGCAGCTACACTCAGAATATGTGTTTGTTTCTCTCCCATGTGGTTAAGTGGACTTCAGACACATGATAGTGATGGAGTGGCTAAGCCTCTGGGCAGATTGCTGGGTGACTCGCGGAAATTGCTGCACATGGTGAGCTCCCTTCTGCCAACCAATGGGCCAGGCCCCACCACTGTTCTGTCTGTTCTACCTCACTTAATCTGCACAGACACTCTGTGCAGGACATCCTGTTATCCCCCATCTCTGATGACCTTGGGTGGACAAAGCTTGGGTTTGAGAAAGTTGCCCAGGTCACATTGTTGACAAGTGGGGAGCTGGGGATTTGCACCCTGGTCCCAGGAATCTGGATCATGGAAAGGCCTGGGTGGGGCAGCTTATTGCCAAGGGAAGTCCTGCCCAAGCCTCTCCCATGAGAGCCCACCCAACAGCACATCTAGCAGAGTCAGCATTTCCTGGACCAGATGGACAGAACCTCAAAACTTCTTTGCAAACAGATTGTTTCCATGTTCTTTTGCAAACACAGAAAGGCCACAGGCCAGGGAAGGATAAGGCCAAGAGTGTTTTCACTGGGGAGAGTGAAGGACAAGTGTGAAGACACACAGCACTCCCAGCAGCCTTCTCGGCAGAGCCTGCCACTGGGTGAGCAGCTACCATGACTACCTATCATAACACTGTGAGGTTCATGCCTGTACAACCCTGCCTGTGAGAAGAGCAAAGTGAAGCTCAGAGAGGTGTGGGGACACTCCAAAGACAAACAGATAAGGTGGGATCATCACCACCATGCTGTGCTGGGACAGGCAGTCACCTGTCACACTGCTCATGCATGGCCTGCTGGGAGTAGTGAAGGCCTGATAGGAGCACAGGAACACTGTGGTGAAGGTGATGTTTCTACCTGGGACAGCTGGTACTGGGGGCTCTAGCTGATTCTTCATTGTGCCTGCTTTGAGTGTCAGAATGTTGCAGCCTCATGTAGGGGAAGGGCTGTCTCCTTTCCACACCGGTGCACAAGGAAGAGCATGCACACACTGGCATCACCATAGACCACCGGCAGGATCAGGATCTGGAGCTCAGAGCAGAAACTGCCAACACCAGGAACTGGTGCAAGAGGAGGACCTGAGTGCCCCCTGAAACATTTCTAATTTTAAAAACATAATTAGGGGGAAGTGATAAACAGTTGATCCCTTCAAAATATTCTGTTTTCCAAGGAACAATAGCACCTCAGCATTGTAAGACGATTAACTCAGTCATCAATAACCATCACTATAGGTATGAGAAAACAGTGTTAGGAGTTACAAAAGGGTCTCAAGATCATGCAGGTCAGAACTGAGAACCGTCCAAAGCATGTGCTGCATGATAGCCTCTCTAAGCTACCTGAGGCTTGGTCTGCTCCTGACACAGGGCAGATGGTTCTGAGAAAACCACACTCCTCAGGGGACCCCAGGGAATTGAGAGAGTTGAGTTTGGGTTCCTGATCATCTTCTAAGTCTGGAATTTTGAGATTCTTCTGCACCTGTCCTTCCTCCAGAACAGAATCTGACTCAGGCGGGATTCCAAAGACTGAGGCATGTGCCAGGCAAGAGAGCAGGCATGGCTGGATGAGCGCATCGCCAGTGCCATCAACAAAGAGGCCAGGGCACTGAGATTTCCGGTGATTTAGCATCCTGGCTGGGAGGGGTCATGTGTTCTACAGGGAGTTCTGAGTATCCTGCACCGCCCTCGAGGACCTGCAGGGGGCGCGCGAAGCCAGCGTGTCTTAGGTGGCGGTGCGCATGCGCAGATCGCGTAAGCAGCCAGCGTCTTCCCTGGGGGCGGAGCTTGTTTTCCTCAGGACTGAGCGGGCGGCGCCATGGAGGCTCCAGGACAGCGCTGCCTGCGTGTCCGCGGGAGGAGGACGCTCCCCGCCCGCTGTCTGAACTTACGCCGGTTTCCCACTGCCTGCGCCCGCTTCCTGCCGGGGTGTGTGTGGACCTGACCGAGCTGGGGCCCCGGCCGGCTGGGCAGGAGGGGACGGGTGCGCTGGCGGGCCCGCTTCGACTATTCTCCTCGCCCGCAGGGAGCGGGTGAGTGTCCTCGTCCCTGGTCCTTACCGCCCGGGTCCCCCTCCCCCGTGTGAACAGGGGTGTGTACACCGCGCGGGTCAGGAGCAGGGACGCAGGTGTAATGGGAAAGGGGCTGAGAAAGTTCTGAAAGAGTTAAAGAGAAGTGTGTAAATCACATTATGTTAATTTTTATATTTTAAGTGTGTCAAAGTCAGAGTTTATCGTGCTTTTACTTTCTTGTCTTTAAAGGCATGCAATCATTTATTTTATACTTAAAATATGCTTCTCAGTTTATCTCGTTTTCAAGTCAAAATACTGCCATGGTTGACATTTTCTCATAATATAGTGACAATCTTCAACATGTGTGAATATAAACTCATCGAAAAAATCTTGCACCATTCCATGGTGAGTAGTCTTGTTAAAAATAATATCCGGGCCATTACTAAATTATTACAAAAATATAAATTTTTTGAATCACTTTTAGAAGTTCCACACACAGTGGTATTTTTAAAACACCAACCACTGCATAGTGCTTAAGACCATTTAAGATGAAATATATTCAAACCTAAAACTTTAGAATACTCAAAAGGCAGGATAATGGCTGTTTTTTCATTGCAATTACATTTTTTCTTCGTAAGTGCAAAATACGAAGGTATTCAGCTAAATTTTGTATATCTTTATTCAAAAGGTGAAATTAGAATATAATCTCATTTTTTATTTTAAGGCTATATTTCCCATAAAAATTGGTATTTTTATCTGTAGGATCTTAATTGTCCATTCATTTGTTTTTTCTTTTGGTTTATTTTCTTTAACAGAGAGTGCATTTTTGTGTCTTGTTAAGAGTTTTTAATTCTCCTAACTTATTCCAAGAGACTTTCTCACACTGATAGTAAATAAGGGGAGAGGCCTTATAGTAACTGTGCATCTTTTCATGTAGTCAGGATTTTTTTTTTTTTGGATGACTTTTTTTTTACAACTTCCACTTGGTTCACAATATTCCCATTATGACAACTCAATAAAAAATTGTAATCTATTTACACCAAGATACTTATGTCAGCACAGTGCTTTTGCTGATATGATTTTACATTAGATTATATTTTATTTGATTTACATATATACTAATACATATTTTACATATGTACACACATATATGAATATCTCCTAAATGCCATTAATTTGCATGGGGTGGTAGCTGGTAACATGTGATCTTTCTGACCATTGGTTACTCTTATGTGTGTCTAACGTACTTCTTAGAACAGATACTAGAACATCACACCTCTCATTATACAGTATTTTAAAGGTTATATTTTATTTTACTTATTTTTAAACATTTTTTATTGAGTAATAGTCATTTTACAATGTTATGACAAATTCCAGTGTAGAGCACAATTTTTCATTTATACATGAACGTACATACATTCATTGTCACTTTTTTTTTTGCTGTGAGTTACCACAAGACATTGCATATATTTAAGATTCCACACATGAGTGATCTCATATGGTATTCCTCTTTCTCTTTCTGTTCTGCTCCACCTAGAATAACATTCTCCAGGAGCATCCATGTCTCTGCAAATGGCGTTATGTTGTCAGTTTTTGTGGCTGAATAGTATCCCATCATATAAATATCCCACATCTTTATCCAGTCATCTGTTGATGGACATTTTAGGTCGTTTCCATGTCTTAGCTGTTGTAAATAGTGTAGAGAAATCAGCTGAAAACCTTATGGGGGTTCCCTTGTAACTCACTCTGTTTTTCTCTTGCTTCCTTTAGGATCATTTCTTTATCCTTGACTCTGGCTATCTTGATTAGGATGTGCCTTGGTGTGGGTCTGTTTGGGTTCTTCCTGTTTGGGACCCTCTGAGCCTCCTGTGCTTGGATATGATTCCTTCTTTAGGTTTGGGAAGTTTTCAGTCATGAGTCCTTCCCAAACCTTTTCAATCCCCTTTGTTCTTTTTCCCCTTCTGGAACTCCTATTATGCATAGATTGGCACACTTTATATTACCCCATAGGTCCCGTATATTGTTTTCATTGTTTTTTATTTGTTTTTCTCTCAGCTGTTCTGATTGGGTGCTTCCTGTTGTCCTGTCTTCTAGATCACATACTTGTTCTTCTGTATTTTCTAGTCTGCTTTGCACAGCCTTTAGGTCAGCTCTCATCTCAGACAATGAGTTTACTAATTCTACTTGGTTCTTCTCTATAGTTTCTATTTCATTTTTGACATATTTTATATCCCTAAACACTATCTTTTTTAGTTCCTTCAGTACTTTGATCACTCTTTTTTTGAAACCTTGATCTAGTAGGCCATCAATGTCTATTTCCTTGATCATGCTTTCAGGGGATTTCTCATGATCTTTTAATTGGGAGTGGTTTCTCTGCTTCTTCACATTGCTCATATCTCTCTGGCAACGTGGCTTAAGGAGTATCAGTTACCTACTTAACCTGGAGATGGTGTGCCCTTAATGATTTGATCGACAGGTCTTTGTATCTTCACCCTGCTTCGCGAACTCAGCTTGCTGTTTCATAGGCCTTCTGTTGGCGCCCTCATCTGTGCTGCTCTCAGTGGCTGTTGGCTAGCAGATTGTGTCCCCTCCTAACACTAGGTCAGGAGCTGAGCTCTTACCCGGTGGGCGGGCAGGTCACTCCCCCTCCTGATGCCACAGTCAGATGCTGTGATCAGGGGGAGGCAGGTGGGCAGATCACACCCCGTCCCAGCACCGTGGTCAGGTGCTGTGTTCCTGCCAGGAAGGTGGGTGGCTGCCCACCTGCTCTCTCCTCGTGCTGGTCACTCTGCTGCTCTGTGCAGCTGCCTGCTCTGCCTCGGGTAGGCGGTCTGTAGGTGGGCTCGGGGAAGACTGCGGAACAGCCCCACCTATGCTCTGTGCCAAATCTGAGCTCCTTGTTTCTCTTGGCAGCACAAGTTCTCTGAGGTGTCAGGGTAGAAAGATCCTCTCTGCCTCGGGCTATAAACAAGTCTCAGTCCTGCCTAGGAGGTTGTGGAGCCCCCACGTGCAGATTCAGGCCTCAGCCCCGCCCCCGCCCAGGCACTATGCACAGGAGGAGATGGTAGCTGTGGCTGAGCCCTGCCTCTCTTCTTGCGAGATGTGCCAGTAATGGCACAGGTCTGAGGAGACACAGGCTACAGCACCCCTCCCACCAGGGCACATGCCTGTTTACAGTTTTGTTTACCTTCTGAGTTAAAATTTACCTAACAATGAAATGTATAAATTAGGCTTTTGAGGTTCATCCTTCTATCAGTAGTTGGTTCTTTTTTATTGTTGAGTAGTATTCCATTGTTTGAATATACTATCATTTGTTTTATCCATTCTCCTACTGATAAATACTTGGGCTTTGGATATCTTTTTTTGCAAGCAAACTTTTTTTTAAAAAATGCAAATATAGTATACATGCTTATATGTGAACACATCTTAAGTATACAGCTCAGTGATTTTTCACAAAGTAAACACATCTATGTAACCTTCATCCAGTCAAGAAACAGGACATTGCTGTTCCACTTTGGGTTTCTTCCCAGTTACTACGGCACCCCTTTGATGGACTCACCATCCTAAATTCAGCCACCATGGATTGGTTTTTTTGCTTTTGAAATTTTTGGTCCCGTACTTTCCACTCAACATTATGTAAGATTCATCCACTAGTGTTTTCTGTAAACTAGTATATTTTTTATTGCTTTAAAGTATACAACTTGTATGCATGTGCCACCACTTATGGTTATGTATTTATTGTTGACAAGTGTTTGGGTCATTTTCTATTTGGGGGTATAACAAATAGTGATTATGAGAATTTTCTGGATGTCCTTTGGTGCTCAGATGTAGAAGTTTCTGAAGGGTACACACATGGCTTACCCTTGGTAATAGGTTGTGGGTGTGTGTGTATGTGTATGTGTGTGTGTGTACATACACACACACACACACACACATATATAACTTTCATTCAAAAAGCCTATTTCCAAAGTATTTGTAAGAATTTATATTCCCACTGGCCATGTGTAAGTCCCCATTGCTTGTTGCCCTCACCAATGCTTCATATCACTTAACAACTAACTATTCTAGTGGATGTCTAATGGTGTTCCAAGTGTGGTTTTAGTACGTATTTCCATTATTACTAAAGAGGTCAGCCCCTTTTCATAGCTTATGTGGATTTTTTTGTGTGTGTGTGAAGCACCTGTTCAATTATTTTGCATATTTTAATATTGAGGTTCTGCCTTTTTCTCCACTGGTTTTTGTTCTTTATATGCCCTAGATACAAGTCTTTTGTTGGATATAGGTATAGCAAATATATTTTCCCACCGTGTGGCTTAGCTTTTCACCTTCTTAATGGTATCTCTTGATAAAAATAATTCTTAATTTTACTGAAGTCCAACTTAAAACTCTTCTTTTATGTTTCATGCTTTGTCCGGTTTAAGAACTCTTTGCCACTTCAAAGTCATTAAAATATCTCCTACACTATTTTGTAGATGCTTTATTTTGGTGGGGGTTTAGGTTATTTATTTTAATGGAGGTACTGGGAGTTGAACCCAAGACCTTATGCATGCTAAGCACACATTCCACCTGAGCTTTACCCTCCCCCAGATGCTTTGCTTTATGTTTCAAATATATTAGATTTATAGTCTATCTAAAGTTACTGTTCATGTATGGTACAGGGTTTAATTCAATGCTGTTCCATTGGTCTATATGTCTAACTTTAGGTAGTTATCACATAGACTTAATATTGTTTTATAAGTCCTTTAACATTGTTCTTTAATATCATCTTGGCTATTGTTGGCCCTTCACGCTTCTCTATGTATTTAGAATCAGCTTGTCAAGTTCTACAAAAAAACAGTAACAACAATTAACTGTTGGGGATTTTGATGTGCACATATAAATCTTTGAATCAGTTGAAGGGGAACTGACATCTTTAAAATGCTGAGCCCTCCAATCCATAAAGTTGGATTACCTCACCTATATTTATTTTTATCACTGCTGTAACAAATTATCACAAATTTTGCAGCTTAAAGCAACACAAACTTATTATTTTATGGTTCTGTAGGTCAAGTCAGGAACAGGTATCATTTGGCTAAAAATCAAGATGTCAGCAGGGCTGTATGCCCTTCTGTAGGTCAAAGGAAGAATATATTTCCTTGTCTTTTCCAGCTTCTAGAGTTCACCCACATTTCTTTTCCCATGGCCCTTCCTCTATCTTCAAAGCTAACAGCTTTACAGCTTTCTAATCCTTCTTCCAAAGTCATATCTTTCTGACCACAGCTGGGAAAGATTTTCAATTTTTAAGGACTCCTATTGTTAGACTAGGCCCATGTAGATAATCCAGGCTAATCTCCCTGTCTCAGAGTCCTTAACCTGATACATCTGCAAAATCCCCTTTGCCATGTAAAATAACATATTCACAGATTTCAGGATTAGAGCATGGATATAGGTAGGGGTCAGTGTGGTGCACTATTCTGTTTATCAAACTGTTTAACATTTGACGCTTTCTGACAAACATACAAGATAGAAGATCCTGATCGTGTTTAGAATGCTTCCTCTGCAAAATATTGGGCACTGAGTTTATTTGAAAGGACTGAAAATAATATTACCACAGGAATGGTTTCCTAATTCTACTGACATTTACTTACTTTATACTTAAATACCCAAAATGGTCAGCCAGGAGTGGGATCTTGGCAAATAAAATAAAAGTATAATTCAAGCTTTTATCACTGAATTTACTAGCTAATTCTATTTTAGAAACAGACAGAAAATAAAACAATTTAGAGTAAGTCTGATTACTTATATATTAAGTGAAAATTAAGTTTTAAAAGCATGTCTGAATATGGGATAAAGTAAGCATCATAAAATGTAATGTTAATATTTAGTACCTGCAAATCTCAAACTCCCAATTTATAAACAAGTTCATACTGTATAGCACAAGGAACTATATCCAATACTGTTTTGTAGTAACTTATGGTGAAAAAGAGTATGAAAATTAATATATGTATGTTCATGTATGACTGAAGCATTGTGCTGTACACCAGAAATTGACACATTGTAAACTGACTACATATATATTTGAAAGGGCTGAAAGGACTATATATACCAAGAAAAAAAATTAGATTGATAACCAACAAAAAAATCTGTCAGTAATATAATGCTAGAAACACAGACACAAAAGAAAATCTCAGGCATACATCTGTTTATAGAGTCCTAGAAAAAATAGTGCCTATGCAAGTCCCTGATAAACATGAGAAAATAGGAAAGGCAATATAAAAGTTCAAAATGCTTTGCTATGTAAGAGCTGCAAGGTGACTCAGACACAAACAACTGGTCAAAATGTTTATATAATTAATGATAACAAAGTAATTGAGGACATCATTTTAAATGAGATAAAAATAGCTGCTCAATTTTCATATTACTAAGCAAGTCATTTCTGTTTATAGTAGGTTTATATTATTTTTATATGTATTTATATTTTATAAAGACATCAACTTAGATCCTGGCTGATAACTGACAGTGGAGCAACTGATTGATTTAAATGGGTATCATAGACTTATCAGATTTCATATGCTTTAAATATACATTAATTATTAGCTGTCAGGAAGTGTCCAATTTTCATTTATTCTAACATAGCTGTGTCACAGGCAGGTTACTCTATTTACAATGGAGAATCATGATAGATATAAAGATATCAAGTCTTATTGATCTTCATAGGGGTGCTTTTATAAGAAAAGGAGAATAAAATAAGAAGAATCTAAAATACTATTTTTTTATAGTGTTCTAACAGTTTTATCTTATTTTTATTTTTTTACTGAGTTATAGTCCGTTTACAATGTTGTGTCAATTTCTGGTGTACAGCACAATTTTTCAGTACTTTACGAATATACGTATATTTGTTTTCATATTTTTTCCCCATGAGCTACTACAAAATTTTGAATATATTTCCCTGTGCTATACAGTATAAACTTGTTTATCTATTCTATATATACCTGTCAGTATTTACAAATCTTGAACTTCCAGTCTGTCCCTACTCACACCCTGTAAAATACTATTAAATCAACATATATTTATGAAGAACTATGAAAAATGGGAAACTATAAGTTGTTTCTTTAAATTGGAGCAAAGAGAACTACTTTAACTGGAAAATAGTTAAAATCTGGCAAGTTTTATGATTTCATGTTCACCCCTGACAGCTTTTTTTCCTCCTTTCTCCTTCAATCTTTTTTGGACCTTCTAAAGAATTAAATTAAAAAAAAGAAAAAAAAAGAAAGAAAGAAAGAATAAAAGAAAATTAAGAAACAGATTTGCATCTAAAATAACCTCCTAACTGGAAAGATTGTATACTTTGTGAAAAATTTACAGCTGCCGACTTATGATCTATGTCTCTGTCCACACTGCCTTACTTGTTAGGAAGGGTCTTAAAAAAAAAAAAAAAAGGTAAAGAAAAATAGCAAATTATAATGGCTTTTACATTTTAAATTCTTTTCTATGTGTCTACAATCTGCTCTATCATGAGTTATTAAGATAAACATTATCAGCTATACTCTACTTTCCTATCATGCACATTGTGACTCTGAGAAGCATGCACGCTCTAACTTACCATCTGCAGGTGGTGTACAGGTTAATGCAGTTCTTTTGACAATATATGGTTTTGTAGTCTAGTTGTCTAACTAGTACATAATGGAAAAGATGTAGAACTACTGGTACCACTGCCCTCGGTCTCTGTCATTTACCTTAAACATACCTGGAAAAGTAGATTCAAAAACTCATTGGCAAGAACATTTTTCACACTCCAGATATGATATTCCTCTAGAGTTAAGATGGCCATTCTGAAAGAGAAACAATATTTAAGAATATCTTAAATCTTCATCTTCTTATATTATTTGAATAAAATCTGTTTTATTAAACTTGCAATGGTCATTTGTCTGAAAGAAAACTAATGATTTAACGTAGATGCTATGTGTTCATCTGAAAGTAGGCCAGCAAGAATAAGTTCAAAAGTAACCAAACTCTGAAGTAGTCAGTCACAACGTGGGCAATTTATCACCAAAAATCTTCATCCTCCAGTAAGACCTGGGAAATAACTCACAGTATCTTCTGGTTCAAGGTGAAGTTTACTAACAGAACCCACAAAAGGTTCTGGTTAGAGAAAAAGGACTATTTACTAACTTTGAAAGCATCTTTCCAAACTCTCTGGATTATGCCCTTTGACCCTAACAATTTTCTAAGATCTTCTTTAAAACATCTGGCAATATTAATAGACTTCTTAAGAGATTTTAAAAAACTAAATATATATAATAAATGAGTATCTATATTAACATTTCCTCAAAATAAAATTTAACATTACTTTCACAAGTTGAATAAAGCAGTATTTTTTTTTTTTGGTGTCAAAGTGTACCAAAAATTACATTTATATACAGTAGACAATATTTCTTGGCAGGCAAAAATATAACCAAATGCTTCTTACTTCATGTTTTGAACAATCACCTTAACAATCCTAGATGAATAATAATGTTCTTAGCTTTTATTACTTAATTATATTTTTATTATCTAATGATTTATTATTTAATGATATTTAATAATTATTATTAATGATATTCATGTATTCATTCAATATATAATATCATGTATTATAAGAAAAGATTTTAAAGCACTATGATGGTAATTATTGGCTTTCATGATGCAACTTCCATAAAAGTATATTAATACCAATGTAATGGTACAAAATAATGGGTAATACTGTCACAGTCTAGTCACCAGTGAATATGGGTAATAGGTTTGGTTGAAAGGTCCAAATTCTATTCTAAATTTTTACCATTTCATTATATGGTTACACGGAGATGGAGCAGCTAAATGATCTTTTTTTTTAATGTTCAAAAGTACAGCCATAAGAAGAAACACGGTCTTACATAAAAATAGACAGCGATGATAACCTCCATACTTATCAAACACCCAGAAAAAAGGCAATGGAAATTGTATCTGTACATAAGGTATTTCCTAACAGAAACTTTCCTATGTTTCTGTTTTCATATATACCAAATAGAAATGGCTACCTTAGTTTTGGGCAGAAAAGTAAATGAAGATGGTTATCTGAGTTGCCAAAGATCAAGCCCTGAAAAATTCATTTCTATTATTTATTTCTGTTGAGTGTCAGTTAATAAGACTATGATGATTTCTTCTGGATTTGTGATTGAAAAAAAAAAGTTACTTATTTTTCTAAGCCTGTATAAGACCACTATGGTCTACATCCTACCATCTGCTACTTGGTACATGTCAACATTTGAATACAAAGGGTCAAATTAACTCATATGTGTCTCACATATATGGATTATCTTCAGTTTCACAGGGATACATAGACATTAAGGCAAACCTATTATAATATCTTTAATAAATGTTGTGAAACTAAAAAAAATTCAAGGCTTTATTCTTTGTAAAGTACATGCTTGTTTCTGCTATTATACACTTATTCTGGCTGCTATTAAAAAACTTAGAACAGACCCTCACCAATATTATTGAAAAAAAAAATTTTAAAACTATATACACCACCCAGATTGAGATAAAAAATAATTTCCATCATCCCAGATATCCTATGGTCCTTCCCAGTTAAATGACGCATCTCCAAAATCACTATTGTAACAATTATTAACATGAGTTGTCTCTGTTCTAGAACTTCATATAAATTGAATTGTACAATGTGTTCTTTTATTCTGTGGCTTCTTTTGCTCAATATAAGCTTTGTTTTACCATAATGTATTAAAATGGGAGAAGTAAAGATTATAAACTACAGATGTCAAGGGCTGTCTCTACTTAATTTTTATAAAATGCCTAGCTTATAAAATATAATGTTTTTATGTAAATAACACTTAATGGAGTTGTTTAAAGGTGGAATGGGCTTTCCTTAGGGACAACTTGGAGGTATTGTAACCACAGGTCCAAATAAGCATTTAGCAGGGATGATGTAGAAGAGATTCAAGTATGTATACGTAAGGTATGTATAGCAATTCAGAATATAATGTATTTTTAGAAAAGAATAAATTAGTCTCTGCTAGACTCACCTTTGTGGTGTCATGTGCATTCTATGTGTCTTCTACAATGTTGGATACATCCACATGTAATTCCTTTAAAACCAGAAACCCAAATCAGTAGTTAGGATAGAGAAGGTATCATTTTTATTAGCCAGTAGCTGAAGTATAAAGTATTTTCGGTCAACTTTTTTTTTCTTTTTTTAATTACAGAAATAGATTGCTTGTTTGCCTTAAAAATTTATGACAATTTTCCAGTGGTTTCATTTTTTTAATATAATACATTCAGCTTATTAAATTTTCTAAGGCAAATTCTCTTCCCAATTTTGCATCTTTGGCTATGAATATTTTGAGTAGCATAATATAGAACCTAGAAGTAGTAAGAAATCTTTTTCTCAACCTGTTTTAAAAAATTCTTCACTCTATGTTCCTGTTGGAAGTTTACATTCAAGAAGATGTATACAATCAGACTTTACCAGGGTATCATCGGTGCAGTTGTCCTTCCAGACCTCTAAATGTGCAACCACGTGTCTCTCAGTTCAACCCTAGAGAGAACTCCATCACCGTCAACATCAAATACCTTGAAGCAAACTAAAGAAAAGAAACTCTTATGGAGGGAAATTACTTTCATATTCTGAAGTATAATACATTTTATTACAAGCCGCCCTAGTAAAATTACTTAGTTCCTCAAACAATTACATTCTGGATTAAGTTCTTATTTGGAGGAGATTGTGTCATTAAAGTCCTTTGAACTTGTAGGAATTCCTGTACACTTCACAAGTCTCTCTCCTTATATCATTAGCCAGCTTAGAGAACTCTATCCTTCACCTAAATCTAAAGTTAAATTTCTTGCAAACTGAAAAAGAAGGGCCAAGTTACTATACAATATCTCACAGATTTTGAGAAGGTAATTCAAGCTTTTAAATTAATTTCTAATATTTAAAACTGATCACTTCAGAGTTGATTCTTACAATGTTGAAAATATTCCATCTACATTAAGAATCAACAAAAAGCTGGTACAGTCAGCCCCCTGTATCCATTGGTTCTGCATTCACAGGTATAAACAATAGGTCAAAAATTATATAAATATATATATATAAATTTTCCCAGAAAGTTCTCAAAAGCAAAACTTGAATTTGCTATTCACTGACAACTATTTACATATCATTTACATTGTATTTACAAATAATTACATTGTATTAGGTATTACAAGTAACCTAGAGAGGATTGAAAGTATACAGGAGGATGTGCATAGGTTATATGCAAACACTATGCCATTTTACATAAGGACTTGAGCATCCATGGATTTGGTATCTGAGGGGGTCTCAGAACCAATCCTCAGCAGATAATGAGAGATGACTGTATAAAGATTTTGCCTCTCCAGTGTAATTAATGTGCACCCAATATTTTTGCCTAAGAACAATCTCAAATCTTCAATGAAGTTTATATACAACAAGCTAAAAATCCGAAATATCAGCACTTTGCTAATTAACATCAATATCAGCAAAATTGCTAGTTAGTCTAGTTGGTTAACTTCCACTAGTCCACTGGCAAAAAATAAATTAAAAAAAAATTTAAGACAATAATTAACCTCAATTGAGAAACAAAGACTTCAGCCTCTTTAATACCAGAACTTTAATGTGAACAAATAATCTATCACAAAGCCAGGTTAGAGTAATGGTATACTATCAGGGAAGATAAAAGAAATCTAAATTTTTAAGATTAAATAATTATCTACTTCACACACCCGTGTGTGTAATAATTATGTATTAATTATGCTATTAAATTAACTGAGTACATCACAGTACAACATTACTAAAGAATATTGAACTAATAAGTATCATACCCAAAATACGCAGTATTTGTGAAGCTGTATTTTAGAAATATGCAGAGATAATGACCCTAGTGAAAATATAAGAATTAGGTTCCAATTAAATGTAAACTGCTGCATTTTCCTAACCAAATATGGTTAAGATTTATTAATGTAATATGCTTATAAATTACGCTATAATATTTTAGCTAGGTTTAAAAGATAAATTTAGTATTTAATAAAATTGTTTTATCATAAATTTAATTTTGCTAATATCAATATACACAGTGCTAGAAAATAAGTTGGAATTCAAGTTAAGCAAGACAAATTTTCTATATAGACTACCAGAAAATATTTTCTATATGCTTAACATTTTCAAACACATCATGAATGATGTAGTTCATTTATCATGAATTGTACATTCATCTGGAAAATCAACCATTATTAATAACAAAGATCTTAAATTACTCCACAGTAAAAAAGAATAGATGATTGAACCTTTACGCTGACCTCAGTAAAACCTCAGCAAGAGATTGCTATTTGCCAAAGGGATGAAAATTCAAGCCTTAATCAGATGATTTTTTACATGAATGGATGCTAATTTTTTTCTCTGTATAGCTTCCAAATTTTGTGATGTTTAACACACTTACATTTCTGTCTTTCATCCAGAGGTCCTCTGCAACAAGCTGATAACCCACAGGATATCTCCTTAAAATCTATGTGGCTGTCATGATTTTCACCAAAAGCATTAAATAAACCTGTAAAATAGGAACACAGAATAAATCACAGCCAACAAACTTCCTGTTAATAATGACATGTTTATGAAAGGAGGCATGACTCGCATAAACTGACTTAGTTTTTAAAAGTTATCAGTAGTTTCCACTGTCTTAGGAAGTTTTTTTTTTCCCCCTGGAATAATTATACCCAAAATTTAACTTCCTAGAAGAAAATACTATCATTTAGTGTTTGGTTTTGTCTGCCTACCTGTCTCTATCTTATATTAATTCCAAAAGTCAAAAGTGATTGTAGAATGTAAAAAATTAAAATATATTTTAAAAATTTAACTGGAAAAAAGTCAGAGACCACAATTATCCTAATTTGGAAAGACTAAGAAGAAAAAAGAAAAAAGAAGAAAAGTTGAACTCTATCAAAGATATACTGTGTTGTTATTAACAAGCTTCATACAACTCCTTCATGAAGCAAAGAAAACTAACACACTATATTATAAGAGAAAGAAATTCTGTACTGCAGTCTTCATTGTACCACTTAATCTGTATAAATAAATATATTAAATTTCAGAAATAAAGGGCAATTTATAATCTAATCTTGTGGTTTTTAAACTTTTCATAAAAAATAAATAGAACCATTTTGTTTTCAAATGAAATGATTTCTCAATCTCTAATTCTAAAAAGGTAAAAACATAACTGCACTGCTGAAGTGGAAGCCCTGTCTGTTCTAGCTCCCCTAACAAATATTACTAAAACACACTAGAAACCTGAAGAATACAGACTGTCTATTTCAAGAATCTAATTCTGTGCCCTCAAAGAGCAGAAAATTGAAGCTAAGAAGTAGTTAAATGACTTGCTAGAAGTAAGAAATTTTTTTAAAAAGGTCTGAATCAGAAGCAGAACCCAAGCTTTCAGATTTCAAATACAGTTTTTGTGATTATCAGCCACAACTACTCCTTGTAAACCTCATTTAATATATATATATATATATATATATAGTAGTGAAAAGTTTAGAGCTAAGTGGGGACCTTAGAGATGGTCTAGTCCAGTGGTTTCTTAATTTTTTAAGGGTGGGGGAAGGATACAGCAGTGGAACCTTCTTCTATATAAAAGAAATACAATAGACACTACTCAGCTGAGGAAGAGGTGAGGTCAAGTGTGGAACCTAGAGCTTTGCCTATTCAGTGTCCACCACCCTGACCTTGCACCAGATGCTGAGGCACCGCACTGGAGCACAGTTTCATAATGATTGTCTTGGTCAAACTGATTTTATATATGAGAATATTCAGGTGCAGAAAGGTAAACCGACTTACACAAGGCTCCAAAGGTGGAACAAGGCTCACGTGTTTACCAAAGAACATTTGTAGAAAATAGAAGGATTCCCACCTTCACTCAGAGATGGACAAATTGGTGGTGAAGCCAATGGGCCAAATGTCTCTAAGTCAAATCATCCAGTTCGGGATTGAGCCCTCAGCAACCAACAGCATTTCTCCAGATGAATGATGTCTGATTCCTCCACTGACAATCAAATCAAAAAAGATTATAAAATCTCACTCTTCTCTTCTGGACAATTAATTAGTTCATCCTGATAATGTAACTTCTAAAGATACATTTTAATTTCCCAGTTAAACTGTTAAAAAACTACCTAAAACAAAAACTCTGAAAGACAAATATATTGTATCTAATACAAGTGGCATGCAAATTAAATTCAAATTAACATAAAAGAGGCTTTAAAATTGGAAAAAAATTTGCAATTTCCCATTAAGCAGGCTGTTTAATTCCAACATGTAAAATAATAAACTAAGATATTTATTTTTTGCTTCCCACACTTTTATCTGTATTCACGTTGGTGATTTTAATCTCTATCTTGGATTTGAAAATTCTTGATCATAGTCTCTCCTGGCTACACAGGTAACACACTAATAGCAGAATCTCTGTTTGATTTATCCTGTCATTATGGTAACCACTTACACATTTAATACTTATTAAATAAATGTACAAAGGGGATAGACCTAAGCTTCTCCTTCTTGGTCCTAAAATTCTTACTACCCCTCCTATAAAGGCAGGAGCCTCCTCTGTAGGACAGAGTGTAAATGTATCTCCTGAGAAGGATTCCCCAACAAGGGCTGTCTTTACAGCGTGCTTTTAGATAAGATGTTTTTATGGGACATTTCAATAAAAGGATCAAGGACCTAAGCTTCCCAGTATGGTGGGAGTAGTGATGGGCATGGGAGGATGCTCACTTGGGATGAGATGTTAAAGACACTAACAGTGAAAAGGACAGGGCAAGATGAAGGGCAATTGGGAAACAGGACCACAGAAATGTGACAGATACTTCCCACTGTCATCTAAGTGATACCTACTTGAAAGAAATATTTCTACAGTTAAATTCTATAATGGGGGGTTATTTAAATGAAGCACACATATTCTCAAAGAGTAGATCACATAACCTTTAGAGATTCAGAGTGCATTAGCATTTTCAGAGTACTTTTTACATCAATAACTAGTATTTATAAATTCCTGTGCGCTAAATAAGTATGTGGAATTATTTCCATTTTGCTTTTAGACTTACTACAGCTTAACCTATTCACTGCACTGATACAGAGTAATTTTTCTAATGAATAAAAATGATAATGTACAAACTTGTTAAAGATTCTTTAATTTCTCCATCACCAGATTTATGAACATTTAGGCCTATGTGTCAGGCCCCGTTTCTTACCAGCTTTTTCACCAACACCTTACATTTAGGTTATATTGCATTACCCAGAGGTCAGGAAATGTTCTTTCACACATCCATGTCTTTATTAGCTCTTGTGTCCTCTGAGGAGAAACCTTCTCCCCACTTTCACATCCTTCCATTTTACAGCCTAACCACTAATCCTTCTGTAAACACCTTCTAATGCTTTCCAACCTCACCAGCTACCCCAGGGTCTTAGCTTCTCTCTTCCGCAATTGTCCTCCACTGTATATAGTATCCAATATTCAAGTGAAGTATGAGTCCTCATTTACAGGTCTGTGGCCTCTCTAGATTACAAAGTATTTGGATTCAGTAACCTTGTCCTTTTATCACTGTTGCTGCTAGAATTCACTTCATAGGACCTGATACATAGTAACCACACAATAAATACTTGCTGAATGAATGAATGAATGAATAGCCAAGGCAATCTTCACAGCCAAGGCTTCCCCATCCCAGCTCAGTATTCTTTCTGTTACATCAAAGAGACTCTGCCCCATGAAACAACAGACCCTGCACATTTTAACAAATGTATACAATTATTAGGAACTATTATTAGAACAGAGACTAGCACTACTGTTCTCATAGTTATGTCACATAAGAAGTGTATTAAAGCTCGTTCTGATTTGTTATTTATACAAATCAGCTATGTCTGTCACCAGTTTAAATATTAGTAATTTAGAAAACAAAAGTTATTGACTTATCTACTCATCAGAAAACATTATGACAGATCTATTTACATACCTCTTTTGTCAGTTTATATACCAACTGGAAAAGAAGAGGTGTACAGTCAACTCTGAGGGTATAATTGCCTGCAAAATAAATAAGAGAGTATTTTAATACCTCCAAATGGACTTCAAACCTGTATTTAATTCTAACTTTATTTTCTAATTATAAACAAGATATAACAGATTTCAAATTGAAGGCATCATTCCTGGAGAATTAAAAATAGGGTGGACCCTACAGATTATCATATTCAGTGAAGTATGTCAGACAGAGAAAGGCAAATATCAAATTATATCACTTATATGTGGAATGTAAACAAACAAAAAAATGATACAAATGAACTTATTTACAAACCAGAAATAGATTCACGACATAGAAAAGAAACTATGGTTACCCAAGGAGAAAGGGGGAAGGGAAGAGAGATGTTAGGAGTTCAGGATTAACAGATATACACTATTATATATGAAACAGATAAACAACAAGGACCTACTGTATAGCACAGGGAATTATATTCAGTATCTTATTATAACCTATAATGGAAAAGAATCTAAAAATGTATATGTATATGTATATGTATATGTATATGTATATGTATATGTATATAACTGTGTAACTTTGCTGTACACCTGAAACTAATATTATAAATCAAATGTACTTCAGTAAAAACAAATAAATAAGATTTTAGAATAGATAGATAGGTAGGTAGATAAATAGACAGACAAACCGTCTGGCTAAAACTAAAACACAAGGTGGAAATAACTCTTCAGGAGCCAGAGAGGCTGCAGCACACACTCGAGATAGGAGACTGCAGAGGCGGACTCTGCTGCTAAGGCCGCAGCTCCTGCAGTAACAGTAAGGGCCATTGCTCATTACGGCAGCAGTACCTAGGGGTCTTTGGCAAAGGAAGTGGTAAGGCCATAATGTTCATGTTTTTATTCATTCATTCAATTCAATATCAAGACTTTAGACTAGAGCATGTCAGTAACTAACATGTGTCCTGTGACACTTACCTAGAAATAACCATAATATGATGAAAGCCTACAGATGCACATGCCACATGTCAGGGTCAAAAGGAAGTCTGTAGTGGGTGCTTATTTCAGAGTTGGTCCAATACATACAGGAACTATTTCTGTATGAAATATTTTACCCCAACTTTTAAAAATAGCTCCACAGGAAGAATGTCAAAAGTACTAAAGTTTTAAGTAGTAATCCAAGATAGGCAAATGGTAAATATTCTAAAGAAATTAGGATCAATAGCTTAGTTATGAATCATATTGATTCATTTGAATCATAATAATGTTCTCTCTGGTAAAATGGAGAAATGGAGGTATTATTGAGGCATCTCATAGAAAGAGGATAATCCTAGTTTATGAGTTGGAGTTGATAGACTTAAATACTGGTATACTATTTAATGACAATCTGAAATAAAATTTACCTTCTGTGTATGAGTCTGCATTGATATATGCAACCTCTCTCTCCTGGAGTGTTTTCACATTCTCCTGTAGTTGAAGCAAAGCAGTCACTTAACTCACAGCATTTACAATTGTGGAAATACAAGCAAAACAAATTAATTCAGTAAAAGAGTGGTTTGCAGATACCATTATAAATCAAACGCCTATGCCTTTGACCATAATTTTAAGAAAATGCTATTAACTGCTTGATAATATTAATGCAATTAAAACAAGAAAGAAAAATATTAGTGATGCTGTAGCCACTTTTCATAGCAACAGCACGGAGACCCAGAGGAAAACTGCCCCTGATCCCCTGCACCATAATATGAAGGGGGAAGGCTCGGAGATGCTCAGCCTCACCCTGGATCTACTGGAAGAGAACTGCTCAAAGTAAGGCCTGGAAATCTGTACTTTTAAAAGGTGTCCCTGGCAATCCTTACAGACATTAAAGTATGAGATCCCTTGACATTGGGGATCCAAGTAACTTTACCATATTAAAAGTGAGGAAGTTGGAAATTTGATTTATCAAGAATTTTTTGAAAGAGAAGGTATTGATGAAAAAGAAAAAGAAAGGAGGGGAGGATAGAGAAAAAACTAGAGGGAGAGAAGAGTGGCTATTAGGACAAAGACAAGACATTTCTCTCTCACACATACATGCACACACGCACACACATTCTAGAAAAATACAGCAGAAGAAGACTAATGCCATCACACACATGGGAATATGCAGAGAGAACTCTTTTCTTCTCTCTGTTTCTCTCTCTCTCTCTCTCTAGCTTGCTACCTTATAAGAGCAGTTACAGTAAAAACATTTAAAGCTGTGAGTGGTCATCCCACAAATGAGAATTCTCACCTCTGCACTTGGCCACACGGGATAGATGACAGCTGATTCTGCTGCAGAGTTTCCATTATGACAGAGCTACAGTAGAAATAAAAAAGATTCCTTAACTATATGTAAAGGTAAATGTGCTGCTGAATATGATCAAGAAGCTAGTAGAAAATGGGAAACAATATTCAAATTGTCTTTTAACTCACATGAATTTAAATTAATGCAAGGCATATTATCTTGTATCTTGGATTTATTTTATCTGTATTCTAAGCTGCTTAAATTATAGAAAGACACATGTATTTCTATATACATGTATTCATAAGAAATTACATATTTCTAAAAGTAAATGACCTTAATGAATAAGATCTGATTCATCTAAATAAGTGTATTATGAAATGCATGTTCATAACACCAACATAATAATAAGACTTTGCAATATAAATGGAATCAAATGTGATACAAGTAACTGTGATTTTATTCCCATACTTATTTGATTCATATTATTATTTTAAAGTATGCAGAAATGAGTCAGAAGGAAAGCATTTTAAAAACCAGACACAATGATAAGAAAGATATGACATCCTTCAAATCAATTCTATAAAATTTGGACTCATAAATGATGAACAAAACAGAGGATAGTCACAGGAAAGTGCTTTTTGGTGCACCTGCCTTTAAAAAAAACACACAAGCCTACCATGAACATGTAAGAACTTAGAGTTACTGGACAGAGAGCCTAAGGGAAGAAGACGAAAGAAGGGGGCCTATGAAAGACACTTTAAAATAAAGCATTAAGAGCCAGTGACAAATGAAAACTAATCATAATTGAATTAAAAATAAATCCTTGAAATTTTAGAGTAATTCAATTTACAAAATGATTGTATTATACTTCCCAATCAGGCAATTTTGTAAATGGTAAAATATACCTATGGTTACAATTTAGTACAGAATCCATAAAGGAGAGACTATAATCAGAGTATAGTCATCTTAAAAGAGCATGTTGTTTTCCTAGATAGAAGAAATCCAAGGAAACTGTAAAAACTTGAAAATTAATGCCAAGGATCTATATCAGATTTTCAATAAGCTAATTCACTTGTCAGAAGCAGCTTCCTAGGTTTGACTATTTTCTGAGCTTACAGATTTTACTTACTTATCACAAAACAAATACAAATAGAAACTAAAATATTTTTAAAATAATGAAAAACTTGGTTTGTACTTAGTAATTAAGAGGTTGTTCTGTTTTACCAAACTGATGTAAAAGCAAAAGCAAACTCTATTTCTTAAATTTTCTTGAGTATTTATCCAAATTAAAACAATATCAGGTAATGGAACACATCTGTGATTACCCTGAGATACATGTTGACCAAGAAGATACGTTTTCTGTCTTAGTTACCTCAGCCCATTTGTGGAACCCAGAAGTCCAAATTTTTCTGCATCCCAGCTGGCAAAAATGGTAGTTCTTCTCGGTCTCCAGCCTGTAATCATTGTTAACATACATGGTTAGGTACATCTGCCTAAAAACAAAGGAAAATTCACTCAAGTCACTTTCTGTCATCACTTGCCAAGGAAATATTATTTACCTCTACTAATCAGTTTTCCAAAATTCTGGACAACTTCTTATAAATCAGCAGTTCCACTGGTTAGGTCAGTACCTCCAAATACCCAGAAGTCCTGATGATCTCCCAGAATAACACACCTGTTTGGAAAGGAAGGCATTCAAAAGAATGACAACTTAGAATGTATTATAAAGAGCAGTAATTTATGTTTTTAAATTAAACTTCCTCCTGCTTGAGTTTCCTCCATAGAAAACCATCAAGGTAGTGTCTCCTTTTAGAATTTACCTTTTTTTCCCCACATTTAATTATATCACATCAACGAGGAAAAAAATATTAAGAGTTGATTAAAATTTATCTTCTCTTACTCCTGTAATCTTTGTAAAAACAAAATGTTTTAAGACATTTTAAAAAATCCACCAACTCACCAAGTTTCACAGATCCTCAGGTAGTTCTGATTACATCGTAAATGCTTGTGATTTTCTTGATGTTATGAACATGCAATTTAACCTTCCTAGAATTTCACAAAGGGAACAAATTACTTCACATAGAGCATTATGTCTAACAGGTTCCTTCCAATGTTTTATTCTAAGTCTCAGAAGTACAGAAAACTGTTTAATAGGATGATAAATTCCCATATGCCCACCATCTAAATTCAATCATTGTTAATACTGTTGAACTATTTGCAAGCGAGTTGCGCAAATCATGACAGTTCTCTCCTATGTATTTAAGAATGCACCTTACGGTGAGATTAAAAAAAAAAATCAGTATTTTATATTTTTCCTCCCTCATAGCTCTATTGTTGGTATTTATTTAAACTCCAAAATCATTATTCAACGTGAAAAAGAATCTTGTTCTTAGTAATTAAAAAAAAAAATTGTGTATTTGTCCATTTAGAGCTCAAATCAATTAAAGGATATAAGCCCCAGATGCTTTTTTTGATATTTTGACCAGGGAAAATTTCTGTTTCTGACTTTTCTCTTAAACTGTTACTGAAGCTACATACTCTGTTTTCCTTGTGTCTGTATGTGTCTGTTTATAAATCACATTTTTCATTCTGTACCTCTAGAGGGTATTAATACATGAGATAATAAAGTCTATGTTAAAGGAACTCAGTTCTAATTGAGTTAAATAAACACTTTTTAAAAAATTCTTATAAAATAAAACTGAACTTCTAATATCTTAAGAGTTTTGAAATTTTAAAACAAGCTTCTTACAGAACTTATACAATACTTGCAGAATCCAAATTCACATTGCTAAGGCAAATCATTAACCAACAAGGCTCATTTAACCATTTTAGTTTAATAAAAACAGCTATCTCCTCTCTGATTCATCAGTGTGAAGTTTCCCTTTCCCTCTACATTTCAAGCCAGTCAAAGGAAAGTTCTGATCATGCCATGCTGTTCCCCAAACCTGCACAAGCTGTCCTCTGCAGCTGTCGTTTACTGCCTGTCTTGATTCTGTGGAAATCTTAGTTTGTGTAAAATTAAGCTCAATGAGCACACGGTCCGTGGTCATGCCTCCTTAACACCAGTGCTGTCCGGGGTTAGTAACAGTAACGACTATGCTGGTAAGCGCACGGGGCCATGTAGCAGTTAAGAGTTCACCACTGTGACCATCTAACCCACCCCCACAGAAGTGACCAGTGAACTTCGCTCCTTCCCCTCTTCTCTCCTACTCCTTCCCTTAAGTTAACCTAGGGTTTTGCATGCATAGCGTTTTGACAGTTATCTGAAACACTGTTTTAAACCCTCAGTTGAAAAGGGAAGACAAAATGTTACACCTGGCCCGGAGAAGGAGAGGGGTGGGGAGTGGCCCAGAGGAAGCCGAACGGGACGTGCGGCCTCAGATCACAACACAGCCCCGTTCCTTCCCGAGTTTCGCAGCCGGGAAAGCAGAGGCCTGGGGCCCGGACCGCCTCGGGGCCTTCGGGGGAGGCCGAGGGAGGGACGGAGACCCGCGCAGGGCTGGGGAGGGGCCAGCAGGGACTCACCGTCTGTGCAGCGGCTCCTGACCCACGGTGGACGGGCGGCGGTGGCGGTTGAGGCTGCGGTGCCGGCTGAGGGGGCTGAGGAGGCGGCAGCTGCGGTGCCGGCTGAGTGGGCTGAAGCGGCGGCGGCGGCGGCGGTTGAGGCTGCGGTGCCGGCTGAGGCGGCGGCGGTACCGGCTGAGGGGGCTGAGGCGGCGGCGGTACCGGCTGAGGCGGCGGCGGCTGCGGTGCTGGCTGAGGGGGCTGAGGCGGCGGCGGCACCGGGTGAGGCGGCGGCAGCTGCGGTGCCGGCTTAGAGAGCTGAGGCGGCGGCAGCTGCGGTGCCGGCTGAGGGGGCTGAGGCGGCGGCTGCGGTGCCGGCTGAGGGGGCTGAGGCGGCGGCGGCGGCGGTGGAGGCTGCGGTGCCGGCTGAGGGGGCGGCGGCTGCGGTGCCGGCTGAGGCGGCGGCGGCTGCGGTGCCGGCTGAGGGGGCTGAGGCGGCGGCGGTACCGGCTGAGGCGGCGGCAGCTGCGGTGCCGGCTGAGGGGGCTGAGGCGGCGGCGGCGGCGGTGCCGGCTGAGAGAGCTGAGGCGGCGGCAGCTGCGGTGCCGGCTGAGGGGGCTGAGGCTGCGGCGGCGGCGGTACCGGCTGAGGGGGCGGCGGCTGCGGTGCCGGCTGAGGCGACGGCGGCTGTGGTGCTGGCTGACGGGGCTGAGGCGGCGGCGGTACCGGCTGAGGGGGCTGAGGCGGCGGCGGTACCGGGTGAGGCGGCGGCGGCTGCGGTGCCGGCTGAGGGGGCTGAGGCGGCGGCCGCTGGAAGGACTTGAGGGACTCGAAGGCCTTCGCCAGCTTTTCCAGGGTCGCCATGGCGGCCTCCCGCCCCGCGGGGACAGCCCACGGAGTCGCCAGGCCGACTGGCGGCTCCGGTCAGCAGCGGTGGCAGTAAACGGGGCTCGAGGCCGCCAGCAGGTGCGGACCCCAAGCGCGCGGCCATCTTGGAGCCGTCCCAACAGCCCCCGCGGCCCTGCGTCCTGCCACGCTCCGCCGGTGGGGCGGGGCCGGGCCGCGGGATTGACAGCCGGAGGCAGCGGCCTCCGCCAATGGCTGCCGCGCCCGCCCCTTGGGCCCAAAGAGCCGCCACGGCTGCTGGAGTCACTTCTTCCCGGCGAGGGGCGAGGGGTACTGCACGGAGATCGGGAGGGCGGTTCGGGGGCGGGGTTGCGTGGCACGGCGAGGAGGGTGGGGAGGGCGGGGTGACTTGTGATTGAGGGTCTCTCTCGGCAAGGGGCGTCCCCGGACGACGCCTAGCGGGTGGCGGGGAGGCGGGGCAGTGGGCTGGGAGCCCGAGACCCCCGCGGGGCGCTAGCCCACCCCGCGGCGCGGGCGGAGGGCCGGCTCGCCGGACAGCCTGCTGTAATATGCTGACTGTTATATATTTGGCCTTACCCTTGTTAGTTGCCTCAAATCACTCCTTGTTCACCTTCATGATCATTACCATAGATATACGTCTTACAATCCTCGTACTTACTATGTTCCCTCATGCTACAGGGCCATACACATGCTATTCTCACTCTCAGAAATAATCTTTTACACATCAATGCCCTACTCCCCTCAAGAGATTTGCCTATCTAATTCCAATCACTCTCAGTGCTCAGCTAATTTGTGAATTCATAAAGCCCATTACATTAACATAATTTCTTAACACCATGTCATTCTCCTTTATCACATTATTAAAGTATACGTTATAATAACATAAAAACTCTTCCATGCATGAAGGTAGATATTAAACAATTAAGTTCACAGTATAAAGTTGTAAGTACATATACTGTATATTATGAAAAATGTTAAGGAATAACATACTATAGTTAAATGCATTCATAATTTTTCATAGAAATATGGGAATATTTATTCCAAGTTGGATCATCACTATATGTGTGTGTGTATATATGTATATATCTCTCATCCTTCATTCACATTAAAAATTCTGATAAAATATTGCCAACAATTAACTTTTATACCCCAAATTACCAATAAAGGAATAGGAAAGAAGGGAGAAAAGAAGAAAGGAAAGAAGGAAAGAGGAAGGAAGGAAAGAAGGAAATTGAGGGGTTTTAGAACTCTTGAGATTGAGACATATTAGATACAGACTCAGATGTGTACATTTATATATGATAATTATTTTCCTGAAATTATATAAAAACACATAAAGAAAACTGAAAGCTAAATATAAAATTATTTACAACCCAAATTTGAGGTTAATTTATATCTTCAATTGATATGCATTTTTTAAAATTTAATATTACACTGTTCCTTTGCTATAATATAATCAAATTCATAAACAGAAAACTATATATGATATATACATCCTCTCACCATTTATAACATCTCTGAAAGCATTTTTGAAGTAGAATATTTTATGTTTAAAGTTTTTATCATTAGAAAGGCTTAGAATGTTTTCACACTACTAGATTTAATTTACTTCATCGTATAATTTTTTTCCAATACATGAGAAATAATATCTTATATGGTTTTGATTCATTCTTTAAGCAGTTTGTTAATATTGTGTAATAAGTGAATTCATGGAATATTGTTATAGAGTTAGACATTTTTTGTTTGAAGATGTCATCTTTTGTAGTATAATAATAAGGCCATTATTGTAGGAATGTGAAGGAGTCAGACATTGCTTTTAGTAAAAACATCACTCTAAAGGGCATATTGGCAATAGCAGCATGTGGTTAAGATCATGTCAATTTTTTGTAAATCTTTAACAAATTCTGAAATCACTCTGGTTGCTTACAAATTTATAAAACACAATTACTTACAGGAAGAACAAAGCTATAGTCACTGCATGACAAAGGAATGCTGCTTAATAAATAAGTGAGGAGAAGAATTAAGTTTAATTCAAGGAAAGCAGCATTCTTAAAATATTTTGAATTGATTTGAGAAATAGGGATTTTATGATTATTTATTTAGTAGAGTTTATATAGACATTTATGTGTGTGTGTGTATCCTTCATCTCTGTATCAATTCAAATAAGATTTTGCCAAAAAAATAAACTTTAGAGCAAAAAATACCAATCAAAAAGAAAGAAAAGAAGAGGGAAGGAAAGCAGGAAGGCAATTTAACATCAAAAAATTTCATCATTATTTAGAGTAAAGATCTATATCAACTAAACATGTGTATTGTGACCTCCACATTCCACTAAAACTTATGCCATTTACCTATAAATACAAGCTTTTATTTGCTTCTACAATAAATAATACATAAATTTAATGAAACTGCAGCTCAAAAGAAGGAAATAACATTAGAAATTCAGTCATCCAGTGCAGTTGCTAAAGTATGGGTATGACCTGACTCTTAGCAATCAGAGAACAACCAAGAAAATGTGCCAAACTGTTGGATACCCAGATCTGTTCCCAGGGCAGGGAAATAGGCATATCAACATAAGTAAAAGAATATACCACGTTTAAAGCTTAATTATAATGCAAAATAGATATTTATCTATATCTATTTCAAAATGTTAAATTTAAAAGTGGACCAGAAAAAAATATAAACAAAATTACTTCTCTAGAGAAAACAAAGAATAGCCTTGTCTTCTTCTATTAAAGACTGACTAGCCACAATATATTATGGAAATAGCTATAAAGCTTTGAGGAAAATATTATAATTCTATAATTGTGTTACCACTAAGGTTGTTATGTTTGTAGTTAAGCCAAAGTAATACTAAGATATTCAAAGAATCAGAAGGAATGGTAACTATATATTTATCCTAAAAAAATAATAGTAAGTACTAAGAAAAGGATACATTTTTTATAATGTAAGAAGTAAGACAAGATTATATAAATGCTATGTTAAAGGGTATTGAATCTACAGGTAGACAAAGTGAGGATCACGTCTATTTTGAAAATATTTCAAAATAAATGCCAATAAATAAAAATAATTCTTAAAATGATATTTCAGTCTAACTTGTTTGATTTTGTAAATGCATGTTACTTTATATCAATTTGCATTATTTATTATTATATGGTTAATAACACAGATACAATTAAAAGAAAATGTATAAAAAACTTGAGATAGCAAAAATAACTTTCTTTTCTAATATTTACAAATAAAAGATTTAACAGTGAATTTTTATCAATCATAAGTCTTTATATTTTCAAGTAAAATATAAAATTATAATGGAGAAAAAAGTAATCAAAAATAATTCAAATAAAAATGTTAAGGAGAATAATCATTTATACCATTTGCCATCTACCTCTGCTTGCTACTGTAACCAATCACGAGCCACTGTAGCCGCTGACCTCCAACACTCCCTGAAAGTTCACGGTGGAGATTAGGAATGGGGCACTTTGTGCTTTGGGAAAACTGACAAAATAGAGATTCAGATAGATGTTTTCAGGAGAAAATTTTATGAGCCCCAATTCTTGCATCTCCTTATATCTAGAAGAGCACTAAATTCATTAACAGTGATGTCTGCTCCTCATAACTGGCAAAAGAACTCAATGTGTGTTTGACTGCACATACTCCCCTTCACTAAAATTACATATATAATACTGAGTTTCCCCCTGCCTCTTCAGAAAAGTTCCTCAGAGCCACCTGAGGTGCTGTCTCCTAGATTATAGTCCTCATTTAGCCCCAAATAAAACTTAACCCACAACTCTTACGTTATACAATTTTATTTCAGTAAACAGCATGTATATTAAAATTGTTCAAAACATTGATGTCACAATTGATGAAAAGATACCTCTGCCTATATAATTTCGAATTGAAATAAAAAAAAAAAAAACTGGGCCACCGTGATAATGAATCTGTGTAAGGAGAGACATTTTCATCATGATGAATGGAAGATAAATCACTCTAAGCTTAAAACTATGCATCTGGACAAATTAGCAGTTGTGAGAGTGATAACCAAATATACTTCTAGAAATAAAAAGGATGCCAAAAAATTTACACCCAGACATCTTCACAGAGAGAATTGCTGGAGGATGTACTTCAGCCCAGTCTGCTTGATGATCCACGAACTGGTCCAACACAGAGGGGAAGGAGAGACCATAGGAAGAAGCAGAGCACTGCAGTTTAGTGGGTGGCAGGTCTTTTCAGCAAGATAACTTACTTATGAGACTTGTCTTGAGCAGCCACAAGAGTCTCCTCGCAACCCCACCAGAATCTTAAAAGTTTATATAAAAGCCTTAAAAAACTGTCCAGGTAGTCTTGGCAACAAGCACATTACTGTCACAAGGCTGAGTACTTGGTGGGGCTTCTTCAGAGAAGGCAAGTGAAACACATTCCAGCAGTCATGTCCTCTTGATGATCCCTTCAAGACTGATCCATATCAGGTATAAGTAGTGGGGAAAAAGAAGAAAAGGAAAACAGAGTTAATGACTTCTTGGATATGTAAAACATTTTAAAATTTCTGTGCAAAATTTATGATTACAATATTGAGTACATTTTTAATGATTCCGTTCTGGAAGTCTCTATATCAAAGATTAAATTTAGTTAATTATGGGCTTGTGAGTAATATTTTTTCTGTCTCTAAATTTCATAACCTATATTATTCACTAAAGATTTTTGAGAATTTAATTACAAAGTTAAAGTCGTTTCAAATGCATAAATAAAGAGATATTAGAATGGTTATTTTAATAGAAAAATGCCAGTGTGAAGCATTAAAAACAATGTAACAGCATCAGTAAAGCTGAGTAATTATATTTCTTATGGTTTTCACAAATAAAAATTTACTTTGTTATTAATTATATTTAAAGTCTTTTAAAACCATAAGGGATTCTCAATATAGAATGTCTAATGTTCATAGAGCAAAATTGTGTGCATAATTTGATTCTAGGACAAAAACATTCATATATATAACATACACACACATAACTAATACCCAGGAATTACATGCAAAAAAATGTTTAATTATTTGTTACATTACAGTAAGATTTGATTATATTTTTTATTTGCATTTCTAAATTATGAAACATTTGATACATACAGGTTATGATTATAAAATATATATCCATTACTCTACCACCCAAACTGAGAAATAAAACACGACATTTCCAATATATTTACCCTTGCTCTTTTATGTTGCTTAAATCTAAAACTGATATAACTACTTTTTATAGTAATAGGTATTTCTTTCTGGTGTTTCTTTTTCCATATTTTATTTTCAATAATTTTTGTAGCATGTTTAAGTGTTCCTCTTGCAAATATCATAGAGATTCCCCCCAAATATCTGAGAATCTATGCATTTTAATGTCTTTTAATAGGAAAATTGACTCAATTTAGGCTTATCCATATGTATTATTGACTAATTTATTTATGACTGTCTATTTTGTTTTCCTCATAAAACTTTGTTCATTTATTTTCATTTTTTTGTGTGACTTTCTTTTGTTTTTCCTTCAGATGTGTTTTTCAGGCATTAAACCCCTCATTCTTTATATCACTGAAGATAACTTCATTTATTTCATACTTGTATAATATTTTGGCTATTTCTAGAATATAAAATTCAGGATGACTTTTCTACAAAACATAAATTTCAAGAAGCTGTCTTCTTTAATCCAGTTTTGCCAATATTATATAAAAAACAACCTGTTTGTTGTTTTTTCCTGATAGTTATTATTCTGTAGTTAAATTTTTTCTGATTATATATTTTTATATATTTTCTACTTTATATAAAGAAACTAGTCATTTTAACTGGTTTTTATATTATAGGTACATTATGGTATTTTGCTCCATCTTTGGAAATTTGGTTCTGTTATTTAAAGGATTATCTAGTCCATATTTTGACTTTGTTCACTTTTCTTTTTGATAAAGCACCAAAGGCATGATCAACGAAAGGAATAATTTCAAAGCTGAACTTTTAAAAAAATCACAATTTGTTTTCTTTGCAAAAGACATTGTCAAAAGGATGATAAGACATGCCACAGATTGGGAGGATGTATTTGCAAAAAATATATCTGATAAAAGACTATTAGCCAAAATATACAAAGAATTCTAAAAAGCTCAACAATAGAACATTAAACAACCTGATTTAAAAAATGAGCAATTTACCTGAGCAGACACCTCACCAAAGAAGATAACAGATAGCAAGCAAACATATGAAAATATGTTCAGCATTATATGTCATTAGGAAACTACAAATTAAAACAAGAAGTTACTACTACATACCTATTAGACTAACCAAATCTAGAACACTGACAACACCAAACATCCTGCCAAGATGTAGAGCAACAGGAACTCTTATTTATTGCTGATGGAAATACAAAATGATTAAAACAGTTTGGAAGATAGTTTGGCAGTTTCTTACAGAACTAAATGTGCTCTTACCATAAAATCCTTCAAGTCAACTCTTTGCAGTTTACATAAAGGAGCTGAAAACTATGTCCACATGAAAACCTACACAAGGATATTTACATCAGGTTTGTTTGTAATTATCAAAACATGGAAGCAACAAAAATATCCTTCAGTAGGAGAATGGATAAACCATAGTAAAATCAGACAATGGATTATTATTCAGTGCTGAAAAGAAATGAGCTATTAAGCCATAGAAAGATAATATAGATCCTTAAATGTATAATGATAAGTGAAAGAAGCCAATCTACAAAGGCTATGTATTATATGGTTCCAACCTCATGATATTCTGGAAAAAACAATACTATGGAGATAATAAAAAGATGAAAAATTGCTAAGTGTTATGAGAAAGGGAAGATTGATTAGGTAAAGCACAGAGGATTTTTAGGGCAGTGAAACAATTGTGTGTGGTACTGTAATAATGGATAAATACCATTGTACACTTGTCCAGACATATAGAGTATTCAACGCCAAAAGTGAGTCCAAAGGTTATTATGAGTGATTATAATGTGCCAGTGTAGATAAATATATATTTATATATGCTGCTGGGTCCTATAGATCCCAGGACATGGGCTTCCTCTGGGAAGAATGATTGTGGCATCAGGGTCTTGGTCCTCTCATATATGTAGATATAGGGTAGACTGAAAAAAAAGGATGTCGGGATATTGAGAAACTCAAAATTAAAGTGAGAGGATTTACAGTAATAAAAACAAACAAATCCCTTGAAACTTTCTAGATTAATTAGACAAAAAAAAGTATAGAGAGGATTTTCTTATAGAGTTTCCAACTTTTGTCTAACAATTTGTACACCTCACAGAATATATATTTTTAAAGGTACATATAAAAATGACAAAAAGTAACTATGTAGTAAGTCAGAAAGGAAGTGTCCACAAATTTCCTAAGGCTAAAGTTGTACTATTTTCACAAAAATAAGTAAGATAAAATTTAAACAACAAAAGTGGATAATTGTCTGGCTAACTGAAATTTATGAACCTTCTTTTTGAAATTAACTAAAGCATGTACTTTATTATTAAAGCCCCTAATGTGCTTTTATTTTTATCCTATTTACCTCTCTTTCTTCACTATGGAGGTATCCTGAGATTTTAAAATGCATTCTCCTGCTTTTCTTTATAATTTCTTGAACACACATATATATCAATAAAATGATATCATTTAGTTTAAGTTGCCATTTATATTTATTAAATGTTATATTTTTGTTCAATTTCCCCCGAAACATTCACTTTACTACAATTTTTATATTTAGAATTATTAGTTTTTATAAAACTGAAATTTTTAGAATGCAACTTAGAAATTACTCCATTAATCCATTTTCCAAAAAGTGGATATTTGAGTTATTTACAATGTTTGATTACTATAAGCAATGATGTTATGAACATACTTGTATATTTATCTTGGTGAACACAGAACACATGCAGAAGGTTGAAGGTAACTTAGGAAAAAAATTGCTGGAGTTCGTGTGTGTACACCTTTAATTTATAAGGATATTATAATTTTCTGAAGTTAATGTAATAGAGGAGAACAAATCTGACTCTTTATTAGATCTGTTCCTTTAGTTTTGATCACTGTGCCCTGTTTCCTAGGCTTAGTCTTGCTAGCTCTGCACTCACATAAAGATAAGAAGCTGCAGAATAGAGAATAACACTTGTTTGTTGGAGGTTTACAGGGACACCATGAACTGACCCACATGGACAGCTGTAAGAACAAAGAATTTCTACAGCAAGAAGTTTGCAACAACCAACCATACACCCTCCCTTGTTTTTGTTGTTTGTTTTTTGTTTTTGTTTTTGTTTTGTATAAAAGAAGCCTGTATTGTGACTGGATCTGGATGGTTCTCCAAGACATTAGTCAGCCATCCTCTCGGTCTGCCAGCTTTCCAAATAAAGTCTCTATTCCTTGCCCCAACACCACATCACTTGTACTTAAAGTTTAAAGTTTAAACTTAAAGTTTCACATTTGTGTGTTTTTCTATCTTTTCTGCTGTGTTACTGGCTAATATTTATGGCTGGAATTTACATTCACCTAATTTTCTTCAAGAATAACTTGACTATTATTGGCTGTGTCTTTTTCCATATAAATTTTAGAGTAAGTTTGTTGACTACCATTCAAACCTCTGCCAGAATTTAATCATAGAGATTAAATCTGAATCACTTTGGTAAGATTTTATATGGTTAAGATATTGGCTTTCCATATTCATGAAGAAGCTATGTTTATCCAGTTACTTTTGTATCTTTAATGCATTTCCACACAGTCATATTTTTTTTTTCGGATGGCATGCAAGACTTTTATTTGGTGAATTTCTTTTCTTCATATTTTTCTGTGTTTAAAATTGTATGTGTTTATTGCATTTCTAACATTTTGTTTCTAGGCATAGAAATACACCTGATACTTAGTCTCTGAAAACTACTCTTTTTATACCTATCTTTTTGGTTTTTTTAACATAAACAGTTTAGATTACTTCATTCAGATTCTAGTAAATAATACACTTGATTCTATTTCTTACTAAGGTCTTAAGTACCTCCCTTACAATGATGAATGGAAGAGGTCATAGAGGTTATTGTTAACTTGTTTCTAATTTTGCAGTTAATATTTTTACCTTTTTTGTATTCATCACAATAGTTTACTTTGTTGTTTTTTTTTTTTAAGGTATTCTTTGTCAGAATAAAGAAGTTCTTTCATTTCTTGTTTTCTAAGAGCTTTTTATTAGGACCAGTATTGGACTTTAATCACGTATTTTCTCTGCATCTTCTGAAATGATCAATTGCTTTTCCACTTGTAGTTTTGTAATCTATTAATGTGCCATACTACATTAATTTATTGTATACAGGCAAACTAATTTGCATTGTTGGAATAATCCCATTTATTTTTACAGGTCAATTTTGCCTACAGATTTATATTTTTCTACTGTATTTACCTATTTTTGTTCTGTTATTTTGTGTGATAGTAAATATGAGACAGTTTACACTTTAAGAGTTAAATATGCAATGCTGAATCTCGCTTTTTTCATAAGGCGTACATGAGCTCAAACTATTTAAATTTTGAGTTGTGAACAAGTCACATTTAATCAACCTGAGGTGAAAGAGTCACGGTGAAAAAACGCCCACTATAAAAGTATGTAGAGTGAACGCTAGGGCCTTGCTTCACCTAATCCACACAACTGGATGTTTACATTTGCTTTTCTCACTGGAGGGTACGCCCTTCTTTCAATTTTATATTTATATATAATGTGCTGAAAGAAGCATTTTCTTGTCAGAGATTTTACAGCTACTAATAATTTAATCTAGTTTTTAAAAGGTCCATGTCAAAGTGTACCAAATAACTGCTTCCAGAGATTTGAGGTGTGACTATAATCACTGAAAATACAGTTAATTTATGCCAGATGACTTTCTATTATTAATGTACATATGTACATGAAAAGGTTGTTTTAGTAAATTTAGTAACTTATACAAGGACTAACAATACAAAGGTCCCTAAACATTTAACTTTTCATTAGTAATATATTTATGTGTGATCATTGAGTCACATAATACTATTTATTGCTCATACATGATATACCAACATCATGAAAGACATAGCTCTAAGGACTAGAGGTGTATAATATAAAATAAGAGTGTGCTTTATTTTAAGGAGTTAACAATTGCATATTAATGGCTTTAAGTCTAGCACATATTTCTTTCTCTTAGTGTCCTTGAATTTTTATATTTATGTTGCCTATTTGTCATTTTTTGAGCCAACTCAGATGAAACACAAACACAACTCTAAAAAATTACCTAAACACGCTGACAGAACTTTTTTTTTAAATCAAGAAGCAACTCCATCACTGTCTTCCATGTTTATGTAAGCTGGTTAACTACACAGGGAGCTTACAGGGCCTTCTGAGGAGAATAATTTGCCTATACTTTGATGATCACTTAAGAAATTGTCATGGATACATTTGGCAGAATAGAATCATTCATATTATTACATTTATACCATTGATGTTTTCACTGTTTCTGCCTTTGTTGCTTGGTTCTTAAATTGTAGTTAAATAATGATGAAGCCTCTGTTTCCTTAAAACAGAGAACACATATTTATACTCTTGTAAATATTTTTAAATACAAGATCTAAAAAGAAAAACAGATCTGTTATTGCAATCACTATAAACCACAGATTCATTTGTGTCTGTCAGCTATGGGTCTGCAACAAAACATCCCAAAGCTTAGAGGCTTATAAAGCTAAGTATTCTTATGCACTGACTAATTGTTCATCTGGGGTTCTACCTCAAACTGCTGACCCACTGGGCCAGCTCTGCTGAGAACTCTGATGCCCTCACTTAGGTTTAGTTCCAGGACATGGGTTCAGTTCAGGTCTAATCTTAAGTGCCTTTGAATTGTTTGAGGCCAATCAATATACTCAGCATGTCCTCATGGTAGAGGTAGAGTACAAGATATAAAGCCCAGTGCATAAGCACATTTCAAGCCTTGGCTTGCATCACATCATATCTGCTGATAGCCTACGGGCCAAAGCAAGTTACAAGTTCAAGCCCAAAAGTAGGAGAAGATAAATACTCCTCATGTGGAAATAGAATGCCAAAGGATATTCTAATACACACCATAACCTTCTCTGAATTTCACTCAAAAATTCCCCACTGAAAATTAGAAGCTTAAGTTAATTATAATGGTTAGTAATTTAAGAAAAGAGCCTTTTGAGAAAAAGGTCTCTATATTAACACTTTCTATATCACTAACATTTAACACAGTGCTGGTCACATATTAGGCACTCTCTAAATGTTTACTGGCTAAGCTGACTGGGTGACCTGGTGTAAGACATCAATATAATAATGTCCAACTAAAAGAAAATTACATTACTGTACCAAGAACTAGATTGTCTTGCCCACACAGTTTTTAAAAATTATGCATATAAAATATAATATACACTATAATTCACTCAATTCACAATATGAAACACAACAATGAAGGTAATATTCCCACTGGATATTCCCCATTGACATTCTCTAATGTATTAACTCTCCTGGAAGGAGTTGCATTAATTATTAGATATTTAATTAGATTTTCACTAATGGTGTAAACACAATATGAAAATTCACTTTGATTTGCATTGTCATTTAGAATTACTAATCAACTGAGAGGTATGAACAATCATGGCAGGAGACTGAAACTTCAGCATTGAGGGGTTTTTAAAATATGCTTGGCATCATTAGATGAACATATAGTCTCAATTACAGAATGTGAAATTCCATTAAATTATCCCATATGAGCCAATGCCCAGAGGACCATTTCTGATCAGGGTAGAATAACTCATTTTTGAGGACCTTAGGATGGAAAATTTCATATTTTAATGAAAAGTCACATCATGAATACTCTTTATTCCTTCACTGTAAAAGGCAGGAACTGTCATTCCCCTTCACTAAGAATAACATTAGCTTGAAAAAATAAACAGATTTTGGATTTAAAAACTAGAAAAACTCTGTAATTTTTACTTATTTTGCCAGTGTTTTTCTTTAGAATTATTAATAGTAAAAATCACAAAGTCACTTGGGATCTATGTCCCACCCCTTGTTTTTAGTATTGGCTAAACGAGCTAACCCTGCCAATAACACATACCTTTGCCCACAACAGGCATGTGTGTGTGTGCCCCCACATGCACAACACAATGTATCCACACATCCTCCTTACTACTATTTATTGTAGTATAAAATCTCCTAAGTTTAGGACCAAAGTCATTGTTTTGAACTCTATGTCTCTGATGAAAACACAGAAATGAATTCTTCACTGCCTCTCCTATGAAACAGTCATTGTCAAATACTTGCACTGCTCTGTAACTACTGACTACATGTCTTTCACTATCTTAATAAGACCACATACTCCCAACATCAGGCACTGTGGTTTGAACCTCAGTCTATATACCATGTACATAACAAGGCCTAGCCCAGATTTGTTAAAATCTGTTTTCTGCAATAGGGCCATAGGTTTGATTGGGATAGTATCTTGCAAGGTCTCCTTTGATTTTTGTTTAAAATGAATTTCTAATTCCTCAGTTGTTTTAGTTATGATTAGGTTTGCAAATCCAAATGAATTTGGAACAAACCATAATCAACATTTGTATGACTGAATCATAGAAATATGTGCACAATTGGTAAAATATATACCAATTGGTGGTTGGTGTAAGTAGTCAGTTGTATTACAAAAAGCAATAATAAAATAAAGCAGGCACATGAAAAGTTTAGTAACTTATACAAAAAGTTTATTTATGATCTATATAATTTTTCTTACTTTATCTGGGTAATTTTCTTTTTTTATCTATCAAATGATAGGATTAAGAAAGATAATTTTGAAAGTTCTCTTCATTTCCAAGAAAAATATAGTAGAACTTTAAAAATCTATACATTAATGGCATTTGCATTTATTTATACACAGTTCCTATGTGTTTCTGGCCAGAAGTAGAAATTACCAGCTTAAATGTGTGTTGGTCTCCACTGTTCATTAGCTAAAATTGAAGTAAATAAGTATTAAAAATCATAACTATTAAAAACTCAAAGCACTGAATTTCCTTCCAACTAATTTTATCAGAGCAGCAGTTACATAAAATTCAAATCTATATTTATAATTTTCTTGGTAGTACAAGAACTTCAGAATTCCATGTAATAGATTTTGTAAGCTATCCACCTCTTTGTCTGTATGTGTCATGAACATTAAATTATTAATGTATTATCTTATAAGTCACAAGTAAGGATTTAGTTAACAGATGATTATTGAATTTTTTATGTAAATTGTGCATACTGCACTGTAAAAATTTGAAATCTACAATCATAGACTATAGAACAAGCAGATATACACAAGACAAGTTAAGCCCACACTGTTTCAAGAGGCTTCTATTTTTAAAATGTATGAAATATTTATTTTCACAGATTGATGTGTTTAGGCAAATCATTTTAAAATATGTTGTCACAATTACTTTGAAACAACAATAATTTTTATCATTATTGTAATTTTCAGTGTATATTCACATGTGATTCCAACAACTATGACACTGAGTTGCTGAAGCAAAATCAAACATTTTAGAAATAAAGAAATTAAAGGACAGGAAAATTAATTGACTTGCAGCAATTTTTTTATACTGTCATCTTGGCTAAGCTAGAATAGTTTACAAGAATCCCCTATCCTGTATGATAGTTTGTTAACTGGCCCAAATAAGAAATTCTTTTTACAAATTTTGGAAGGGGAAAATAAAGCAGCTCATCTGAAATCTGTTAATTTAGAGGTACGAGTAACAAAGAGATACATGTGGATTCTAGCTAGTTCTTGCTGTCTTTGGCTCCACACCCACATCATCTTCCCAAAAGAAAATCTTGCTGACCAAGAGCCACTGAGACCCAACAGATATGTGGAGACAGCAGCTTTCCATAATCTTTTGCACCAGGTCTCCTTTGCAGACCCACTTGGGCAGCCCAAACTGCTTTATTTCAAAGGGTTGGTTATTGTCTTTTCCATGAGCCTCCAATTCTCCCTTTTAGAAATTTATGACCCCAGCAATACACACAATTTGGGGAAGTGCTATCACATATCTAACCCCTTTTCACATAATACTCATATTTGTTTTCATTTTCAGATTGAATCTGACTGAGACATAACTTCGATGAGATCACACTGCTATTAAACATCAGTATTGAAAATCAAATAATTCATACTATTTCTCAATCTTGAAAGAAAGAGTATTTCCAAAAAAAAAAAAAAAAAAAGAGGAGTTGTTAAGGTATGTATTTACTGAAAAAAGAAGTTGGGAGCAAGAAATAAGAGGTTTTAAGAGACATAGAAGTGAGAAAAAAGGAGATAATCTAGCAGGAGAGAATGATTCATGCTTAAGAATATTTTCATGGTAGCCATAGCTAACTACCAGGTGGCTGGTTATATCAGGAAATACTGGTATAATTGATAACATGGAAAACTTTCAAAGCTTCATGCCCTTAACTTTCATTGAAGATGAAACTGTCCTGATTTTGTATATAGGCTAAATGTCCTCATATATGTGTGTGTGTGGATTTAATCCAAATTTCAGTGGATTAAACAACAAAGATTTAGAATTTACTCTAGCAAAGTCTGTATCCAGATAAGAAGCAAGATGAACTGTCCCAAAACCAGCAACTCAGTGATTCAGAATAAAAGGAAAGTACCACCATCTTGAAGCAACATCATATGGAGCTTACTGCCTCCTGATGGGCATCTCAGAAAAAGAGGCACCTGCAGAGCCATTGCTGGTTTTTCCATGCTTTGTGCCAAAACTTATACATGTAAATTTGATTCATGGCCATTGGACAAAGCTAATCACATGACCTTAATGATCTTCAAGTGGATAAATAATGTAGTCTTGCTGGTGCACAGAAAGGATACTGATGAACACTGATAATATTCTTTCCATAAAGCTTAATATTTGAAATAATTGACTTTGGCATAGGGCTTTATGATATTGGTCATATTAGTTAAATTATCTTTTCCTCAATTTTCTCATTAATAAAATGGAAGGCAGTAATATTCCCCTATTAGAACAATTAGGGAATCAAATGCAGGCATATAACACTCAATAATATTAGACATTATCAAAATCATCATTATCATCTTCATCATTCTCTATATCTCTAGTCTTTGACAACGTGTATCACTGAGGCTGATAGATTTTGACAAAAAAAAATATTAGAGCTGGAAATAATTTTAGAAATTACCTACTCTGATCCTGTCCTTTCATTTATGAGAAAAGAGATGTCCATCAGTTAAGTGACCTACCTGGGCCCAAATCTCCTTAACAGCAAAATTGGAAACAGATGTCTAAGTCCAGTGTCCTTTGTTCTCAAGATAGGGAAATTAGAACTTTCTATCAAGCATAGACTGAAGATATCCAACTCTTTCGTATACTGCTAAATCTGTTCCATGTTACCTTTGTTCATTTTACTCCATCAATTAATTGACATTTTGTAATTAATTAAAATCTTCCCAAAGGTGTCAGCTTAATGATTTTATAAGCATGGCAGAAATATGTTGATATAGTAAAGCCCTTATTGCCTGAGCAAATGCATTTACCAATTTCTAAGATCTAGTCACCCAAGGAAATTTTGCTTACTGTGCTAAAAATTAGGGATTTTCATGGTGGGAAATGAACAAGAAAAAATTAAAAAGTTAAACTGTTAATAGGTCAGTTTACTTAAAATATTTAATTATTGAAAGAAAGTAGTATTTGACTTATAATGATACAAATGATTTTTTATTCTCCCATTTCCACCAAAAAAGAAAAAAGATGCTATTAGAATTGTATGGTTCAATAAAACCTTACAGAACACAAAGTCAAGAATATAACTAAGATTCTTGCCATTATGAACTTTCTTTGGGGAAGAAATTTGTACCATCTAGAAATATATGAATAAGACAGAAAAGGCCAGGTGACAAAAACACATTAAATTGCTTAATAAATGGATAAAACTTAAAATGTTAAATGCCAAAATGTCAAAATTCCACTTCAAGTTTAGGAATGCTATTTTGAAAGACTTTCCAAAGCATTTTACCACTTTTTCTATGAAATCAAAAATTTCTTTTTAATCAATCACTTACAGATGCATAAGAACCTCATTCAGACTCACAAAAAGACCAACCAAGAAATATGTTTGCTATATCCATGGCATGTTGCTGACACAATTGAGAAAAAAAGAGAGAGTGATGACTCTGTGTGTGTGTGTGTGTGTGTGTGTGTGTGTGTGTGTATGTGTATGCATGTTTTTGGGGAGGGGCAGGAGGTTTGAAGGTGAAGTAGACAGGGAAAAAAGAGGCTTTGTTTATGGTGTTTTAAACTTAACAGATAATAAAAACACTGATGTAAATTTATTTAAATCTGTAATGTTTCATCATTACAAAGAATGGAAATCAAAATGCATTAAGGTTAAAGAAACCTAGATGCTAAAAATAGAAAGATGTGTTGCATAAATGAACTGCATCTAAAAACTGTTATTCTCATTAATGTGTATTAAGAATCACAATTTGTGAATGACGGCCATTCTGACTGGTGTGAGGTGATACCTCATTGTAGTTTTGATTTGCATTTCTCTGATAATTAGTGATATTGAGCATTTTTTCATGTGCATATTGATCATTTGTATGTCTTCCTTCGAGAATTGCTTGTCTAGGTATTCTGCCCATTTATGGATTGGGTTGTTTATTTTTTTTTTATTGAGTCATATGAGCTGCTTATATATCCTGGAGATCAAGCCTTTGTCGGTTTCACTTGCAAAAATTTTCTCCCATTCCATAGGTTTTCTTCTTGTTTTATTTTTGGTTTCCTTTGCTGTGCAGAAGCTTGTAAGTTTCATTAGGTCCCATTTGTTTATTCTTGCTTTGATTTCTTCTAAGAGAAAATTTTTTAAATGTATGTCAGATAATATTTTGCCTATGTTTTCCTCTAGGAGGTTTATTGTATCTTGTCTCATGATTAAGTTTTAATCCATTTTGAGTTGATTTTTGTATATGGTGTAAGGGAGTATTCTAGCTTCATTGTTTTACATGCTGCTGTCCAGTTTTCCCAACACCATTTGCTGAAGAGACTGTCTTTATTCCAATGTATATTCTTGCCTCCTTTGTCAAAGATGAGTTGACCAAAAGTTTGTGGGTTCATTTCTGGGCTCTCTATTCTGTTCCATTGGTCTATATGTCTGTTTTGGTACCAATACCATGTGTCTTGATGACTGTAGCTCTATAGTATTGTCTGAAGTCTGGGAGAGTTATTCCTCCAGCCTCTTTCTTTCTCTTCAGTAATGCTTTAAACAACAACAAACAAACAAACAAAAACAAAGCTTAAGTAAAGGACAGAAATAGACTCACAGACAGAGAATACAGACTTGTGGTTACCAGGGGGGTGGAGGGTGGGAAGGGATAGACTGGGATTTCAAAATTGTAGAATAGACAACACTGTATAGCACAGGGAAATATACACAAAATGTTATGATAACTCACAGAGAAAAAAATGTGACAATGAGTGTGTATATGTCCATGAATAACTGAAAAATTGTGCTGAACACTGGTAAAAATAAAAAATAAATAAATAAAAAAAAGAATCACAATTTCAATTTATTTGTCAATTATTCCTGAGTTAAATGAAAAATAAAATTAAAAAGTCACAATACACTGTATTATATCTTACAGAACAGAATGGGTCTTTAAACAGAACAGCAATGAGTTGGGGGAAGTACACAAGGCAGAAGTCAGAAAGGCTAGCTAGGAAAGTACTGAAGTTGACCAGGAGAGAATGTAAAGGGTTATAAAAAGGTGGATTTATTCAAGAATTATTAAGGAGATAGAATTGATGGGCTTATGTACTATTTAAAAGTAGAACATGAAGTTGGCAATTATAGATTGACCTTCATTCAAGATTCTTGCTGGAGTAACTGAGTCAAAGGAGTGACTTACAGCAATAGAGAGTGGGGAAGAAATAAGAAGATAGGGAAATGCACCAAGTGTACTGAATTCAGTTTTAGATATGTTGGGTAGTCTGTGCCTGATTTTAGAAGACATATGCAATTTTGGTATATAAATGAGTACTAGTTTAAACCACAGCTTTTGATATTATTCCAAAACTGTATATAAAGGACGATCCTTAAGAAGACCAGCATTTTAGGCATTATAGGGGATGGTAAATCCAAATTTTTTAGAGACATAATAAAGATGAAAGAGCCTGACAAGAATACTGGATTTGATAAAGAAAGGAAAAGTCTATGTATTAAACGATGAGGCCTGTATAATACCACAAACTAGATGGCTTAAGCAGCGATTTATTGATTAGGATGCTAAAAGTCTGAGATCTAGGTGTTAGTGGGGCTGATTCCTTCTAGGGTTTCTCCCCTAGTTTCTGGTGCTTTTCTGGCAGTCCTTAGCGTTCCTTGGTGTGAAGAAGCATTGCCCTGATCTCTACCTTCATTTCCACGTGGCATTCTCCCTGTGTCCATGTGTATCCATGCTCTAATATTCCCTTTTCACAGGGACTCCGTTCGTATTAGGTTACAGACCCACACTAGCCCACCATGATTTCATCTTCACTAATCACACCTTCAACAGCTCTATTCCATATAAGGTCACATTCTGAGGCAGCCAAGTTTTAGACTTCAGCATACAAATTATACAGGGACACAGTTCATTCTATAACAAAATTCTAGATCAATGGTAGAGTGCATGCTTAGTATACAGAGGATCCTGGGTTCAATCCCCAGTATCTTCATTTAAATAAACAAACAAACAAACAAATAATAAATAGATAGATAGATAGATAGATAGATAGATAGATAGATAGATACCTCCCCATCAAAACAAAATTTAAAAAATATGACCACAAGGAAAGTCATTTTTACTAACCAGTTTCAATTGGTAGTAGAGGCTGATGTTGAAAATTATTTACTTAGTTTAAAAGATAAACTAGAGACAATAAATTTAAACTCATTTAAAAAGGCACTTGGATTTTAAGTGAATGTCAAATATAAAGACACATTTAGAAGAGGGAGTTTGATCTTGAATTAAATATGAGAAAAAAATAGATGTTCAATTTTTTATTTAATTTGGCCTACCTGAAATTTCTTTTGAGAAAGTAAACTGTGGAGATAGATCTGGGCTGCCTGGATCTATTTCTGGAAGTAACATGGTCTAGCAGAACGAGTAAGAGATTTGGAGTCACAAGATTCACTGTGTGGTTCTGAATCTGAAATCTAAAATGTGCAACTTTGAACATGTTTACTGAACTCTCGGACTCACTTCTCTTCAATTGTAGATAATAGCATTCCTGCACCAGAATGTTATGAAAATTAAATATTATTATGTTGTCTAAATGCACTTTTTATCAAAATATTATATGTGTATACTATTTTTTATATTGTCAGCATCATTTTATTCTGTCTTATTTTCCCTCATATTAAAATTATTTGTGGTAGCTATAAAGCTTTTATAAACATTTAGAAAATGCAGAATTTGACTTCCTCTGATTGCCAGAGCATAGGAAGGATTGTTAGAAACATAACCATATTTCCAAAATACTACATCTTTTTGTCTTAAAATACGAAAGGAATGTATTACTATATAAATGTGTTGTATTGTGGCAATGGCAGAAACAAATCTTAAGAAAACTTTATGAACATCACTCAAGACACAGAATGTGCAAACCAAATGGCAGCAGAAACAGAAACATTTTTGAATTTAATAAAATAGTACAATTGCATTCTGGTGCATGGACATCAACCCACAGGAAATATTAATAGCTATTTTACTCACATTTATAATTCAATAAAATGTAATTTTATATCCTTTTTAATATCAGAAAACACTAATAAGATGGATTGATTAAATTAGATTTGAATAATGACAATATGTCATAGAGAAAATGGGAAACAACGTTGTTTCAATCACAAAAGCCCTCATTGTTTGCTTCCCCAAGCTAAAAGCAGATAGTGGCCTTTAAAGATTGATATGAAAATTTTGAAATTGTGAATTTTCTCATGTTAAAGTGTTCTATTTTTTCTACACAGGGAATTAAAATGTGTTAAATTTGTATTCTATTTACCTGTAACATCAGGTTTTCTGACAGACTATAACACTGCATAATTTGTCCAAAAGTTTAATTGAATTAAACTAAATACCTAAGGAGATATATTATATATATCTATAATACTATTATATATATAATACTAAAAAGTAGCTTATTTTGGGGGGGTACACATTGTAAGAGGAGTAGTAATCTATCGTGTCATATTCCAGAGCATTCTGTGCCCACCATCCCCTCCAGCCATCCACAGGTAGTGTGATTACCCTGATCACCTACTCCAATTACCTCGCAAGCATGCTGCATGTAAGAAGCATGACCTCAGTGTTTCACATACAAAAGGGAAACTTAAATCGTCTTAGTGCTGTGCTTAGACATTTACACTGAATCTGTCATTCTAGCCAGTGGCAGAATTCTCCAGTTGAGTATGCTATGGAGTTTCCTATTGAAACACTTATCTTCACCCAGCATCTTCATGATATGTATATGTTAGTGATCAAAATGCTCAAGTACACTTCTGCAAGAAAGTACATGTATTGAGGAACACATAAAAAAAGGAAGTACCCTCAAATCATTTGTCTTATTGTTTGAGTATATTTACACCTTGTCTCTTTCCCAAAACAAGTGGAAACATTTCTTCTTCTACTTTCCCTTTGAATGCAAATTAATAAGGATTTATCTCCTGGAAAATGGGAAGAATGTATTACTTAACTCTACAGTAAAGTGTATAGTATAGTACACTATAGTATAATATAATATGTAGCATATATGTTGTAGCATGTATAACATAACATATTCTATATGTGGCATGTGTATGTGTGGTAAAGTTGTTCATGCTGGTTGTTGAAATACTTGTCATCTTCTCATTGTACTATGAGTGTCTGGGGGTCTGTAACACATCACAATTTGATCTATATTTTGTTCTCTTCTAAAGGAATTATCAGGACTAACACAGATCTTGATATGCATTAAGTCCGACCAACATTTACTCAATGAATAGCATCATCCAAATATATTTAAAATGAAATAAAGCTACCTGTCCCATGCTCTAAGCACAAACTTAAAGGAACCAAAAATAATTATAACAATCACAAAACATCCTGAAGGCCTTCAGTGTCGAGGACTGAGCAGTGTCTAAAGTTTCTTTAGAACACACTTCAACTCTTTCACAATAGATCAATTTTGCTTTTGGCATCTGAGAAATATTTTCTCCTCTGAATGAGCAGCTGACTTACTGAGAGCAAGTGACGTTAGAGCAGAGGAAGGCAGGACACAAATGCTTACTCTTGATTCTGAAACTCACTTTTCTTTTCTGTGAGACAAGGGTTGAGAGTCATAAAACTACAGGTTTATAAGAGGATTTACACTGATTCTTTATTAAAGGAGATGTGGGCCAGACTGCCAGTTATCTATCATTCAATGTCCACTGCTCCTTTCCTGGGTAGAAATGATACTTGTACTTATCTGGGAACATTTAACAGCATGACTTGTAGCTAGATTTAGTGAATAAATTGTAGTCAGTCACATATAAAAGTAAGTGTCACTTGTTCTTTGAGTACAATTTTAAAGGGTTTCAATGCCCTTCTTCATCCTTCTTCTTTTCAGCTGCCCCAGATACATATGCACTGGCTTGAGGACCAGCATATTGAAGGAACTTGAAAATGGAAGACCACCTCCAACCTACTGCCCTCTTCAACAGAAAAGCAATGGGACTGGTTCCTGACATTGTGCCCTGTGGAGCTGTCATTACAGCTTAATCACTCCACTCACCAGAGAACTCGACATATCACATCACACGTCTTAAGACTATTTAGGATGATGGCACACATTCCAAGCCAACTTTATGATTTACTTTTTGGTGATCTCCTCCTGTTGAAAAGTAAAATGTCCTCCCAAAGGTTGTTTTCTGACGTTGGTTATTTTAAGTGTCCCCTATCAGATTGCCATTCTCCCCTCTCTTTTCTCATGTTCTCCTCTGAATGGATATCCATCCCTTTGTCATCATTTTGTCTACTTTTCTGATATCCTAACCATTCTCTTAATTTCCAGTTCCACCTCCTGTATACAAGGAAAATTATTCTGGAAGACACTTCCCTGAAACCTGACTTTCAACAGAAACTTGGGGGCAAGGGTTCTGCCCATACAGTGAGAACAAGCAATTATAACCTTAAGAGAGTATGGGAATTCTGATGTCACTACTCCGTGATTCTTTATTTTCAGTCAATAAATAACATGTACCTCTGATGATGGCTGTATGGTCAGGCAACTCAAAATGGCTTCTCTCTATACATCTCCTGCTTGACTGGTGCCTGCTTCACCTACACACAACTCATAAGACTGATCTTCCTTCATATTCACCCCAGGCCCCAGCTAATGACTGTTCTAGATTTAGATCAGAACTCACCACTATGCTTATCCAAGGGGTGGTGAGAGGCATGACCCTGTGCTGATTACCCTCGTAACCAATGAGCCAACCTGACATCAACTCCCCTATGACTGGTAACCACTTCTTCCCCACCAGGAGCAAAGACTGCCATCATGTCCTGACCTCCAGCTCCCACACATGGCAGGATGTTGCTCCAGGGCTTTGCTTCAGATGTGTAAGATCACCCTAATCATTAAACTATTGATTATCTCTGTTGCTGACTCTGGGATCTTTCTCAGGTCTTGAAGCTGGGCAAGTACAGGGCTTGTAGACCTGCAGGGTGCAGTCCAGTGCTGACATAGCTAATTAATACCCTCACATAAAACACTTTGTTTATATAAACATAATGTAACTAGCAGCCAAATTGGGTTCAAAAGAATGGAAATACATGGAGATCAGAAGCAACCTTAGCTCTAGGGTCCTCAGAAAGCCCAGATTCAGTGGGATATCATGGTACAGCACAAGGCTTGTGGGGAGAAATGAATAGCAGGCACAGCTTTGCCCATCTCTTATCTAATTCTCAATAGTTCCTTCTGCTATTGGACCAACCTGGGATGTGTCTATGTCCATTCAAATACTATCCCTTTCTGAAACTCTTATGAAAATTTCAGTGCACATCATGTTAATTATGATGTTTCACTCATGATGCCACTTAAACTTATCATCATCTTGCATTGTTTCAAAATATTGAATGTATGTAATTACTCTAATTATTTATGTTGCCTTATTTTAGTTGTGATGGTTATATATTTTTCCAGGTTTATTTTCTTCTCTTGTAAAACTGTGCTCAAGCAAAGTAGATCTACCCAATGTTTCACAATGATACCCTGTACATTTTGCCTTCCCAAAATGTCACTTTAAATATTCTATTTGAAGAGTTTTCTCTCTCTTCTCACTCTGTGTGAATAGTGTTCATCCTTCAAAAACCAGTCAATGCCAGTGACTTCAAAAGGGTCATTCCTCTCACAAAAGTGTATCTGACCTTGTGAGTATGCTTTTTCTCAGAAAAAAAGAATCATGAATTTGCATAATTTGTTTGGCAGTTTCTATATGCAGGTATATCTTATTTTATTGTGCTTCACTTAACTGTACTTTGCAGATACTGAGTTTTTTCTTTACAAATTGAAAGTTTGTGGCAACCTGGTCTCTGGCAAGTCTATCACTGCCATTTTTCCACATTGTATCTCTCTGTCACACTTTGGTAATTTTCCCAGTATTTCAAACTTTTTCATTATTATTATATTTGTTATGGTGACCTGTGATCTTTGATGTTAATATTGTAATTGTTTCAGAGTGCCATGAACCCCACTCACATGAGATGAAAACCAGATTCACAGATGCTGTGTGTGTTCTGACTGCTCCATTGACTTGACTGTTCCCCCATCTCTCTTTCTTTCCTTGGGCCTCACTATTCCCTGAGACACAATAATATTTAAATTAGATGAGTTGATAACCCTACAATGGCCTCTAAGTGTTCAAGTGAAAGAGGAATCAATCAATATTTTGCTATCAATTATTATTTATTGTTATTTTAAGAAATTGCCAGACATCTCGACTTTCAGCAACTGTTAGCCTGATCTGTCAGCATCGAGGCAAGACCCTTCACAAGTAAAAAAATTATGACTCACTGAAGGCTCAGATGATGGCTAACAGTTTTTAAAGTATTTTTAATTGAGGTATGTGTATTGTTTTTTTAGATATAATAGTATTGCAAGCTAAATAGTCTACAATGTAGTATAACATAAATTTTATATGCACTTGGAAACCAAAAACATTATGTGGCTCATTTTACTGTGATATGTGCTTTATCGTAGTTGTCTGGAATTGAACATGCAATATCTTTGAGATATGCCTGTATACCTCTTTCTATCATGTATCTAATTATGTCCCTATGAATCTACTTTCATATCTACACATATATCACTTAGTTTGTAAATGCTAAGAAAGTTAATACAATTTGAGGTACCACTTCACACCTACCAGGATGGCTATCATTAAAAAAAAAAAAAAGACAGGCAATAACAGAAAAGAATGTGAAGAAATTGGAAAATTCATACATTGCTTGGAGTCGGGGGAGATGTAAAATGGTGAAGCCAATTTGTAAGGCAGCTAGTTCTTCAAAAAGTTAAAGAAAGAATTATCATATGATCCAGCAACTCCACTGTCATGCCCAAGAAAATTTTAAAAATATATTCAAAAATTTGTACACAAATTTTCACAGCATCAGTATTCATGATAGCCCCAAAATGGAAACAAGCCAAAGTCTATCAACAAGTAATTGTGTAAATAAAATATGGTACATCCATAGAATACAATATTATTTGGCCATAAAAAGAATGTAGTTCTGATTATGCTAAGTGAAAGGAGTCATACACAAAAAGCCACATATTGGATACAATTTATATGAAATGTTTAGAATAAGTAGGATGATAGAGACAGAAAGTAGGTCAGTGAATGTCAGGGGCAATAACCAACTGATATATGGTTGAATAGAGGACTGACTAAATTATAAATAATAAGATAAAGGGGTACTTTGAAACAATCCAATCCAATTTTCCTCTTTTTGTTTATTATATTTGTTGGCCATCTTTTTCTTTTTTAAATTTTTTAGTTTCTTTCTTTCTTTCTTTCTTTCTTTCTTTCTTTCTTTCTTTCTTTCTTTCTTTCTTTCTTTCTTATCTTTCAATTGAAGTAAAGTCAGTTTACAAAGTTGTGTCAATTTCTGGTGCACAGCATAATGTTTCTGTCATATATGTATTCATACATATATTTGTTTTCATATTATTCTTCATTATAGGTTACTACAAAATACTGAACATACTTCCCTGTGCTATACAGAAGAAACTTGTTGCTTATATATTATATATATAATAGTACATATATCTACAAACTCCTAATTTATTCATTCCCACCTCCTTTCACCCTATTAACCATAAGTTTTTTCTATGTCTGTGAGTCTATTTCTGCTTTGTAAAGAAGTTCGTGTCTTTATTTTTAATTTGTTTTAGATTCCACATATGAGTGATATCATATATAATTTTCTTTTTCTTTCTGGCTTACTTCACTTAGAATGATAACCTCCAGGTCCATCCATATTGCTGCAAATGACATTCTTTTATTCTTTTTATGGCTGAGTAGCATTCCATTGTATAAATATTCCAGTTTCTTTATCCAGCCATCTGTCAATGGACACTTAGGCTGCTTCCATATCTTGGCTATTGTATATAGTGCTGCTATGAATATTGGGGTGCATGTATCTTTTTGAATTAGAGTTATCTCCAGATATATGCCCAGGAGTGGGATTGCTGGATAATATTGTAAGTTTATTTTTAGTTTTTGTTAAGGAATCTCCATATTGTTTTCCATAATAGCTGTACCAAACTACATTCTCACCAGCAGTGTGTGAAGGCTCCCTTTTCTCCACACTCTCTCTTCCGTTTATCATTCATGGACTTTTTAATGATTGCTTTTGGTAGTGTGGCCATTTTAACAATATTAATGTCTCCAATCCAAGACCATGGGATATCTTTCTATTTCTTTGAGTTATCTTTAATTTCCTTAATTAATGTTTTGTAGTCCTCCTGATACAAATCTTTCTCCTCCTTGGTCAGATTTATTCCTAAGAATTTTTTTTTAATTGGATGAGATTTTAAGAGATTGTTTCTTTATTTTCCTTTTCTGATATTTCATTGTTAGTGTGAAGAAATGCAACTGAATTGTCAATGCTAATCTTGTATCCTGCTATCTTGCCAAATTTTTTTTATCAGATTTATTAGTTTTGTGTGGAGCCTTTAAGGTTTTCTATATATAGTATCATGTAATCCACATTTAGTGACAATTTTACTTCTTCTCTTTGAATTTAGATTCCTTTTATTTATTTTTCTTGTCTGATTGCTGTGGCCAGGACTTCCACTACTCTGTTGAATAGAAGTGATGAGAATGGGCATCTTTGTCTTGTTCCAGATTTTAGAGGGAAGGTTTTCACATTTTCACTGTTGAGTATTATGCTGGCTGTGGGTTTGTTATAAATAGCTTTCATTATGTTGAGATATGTTCCTTCTATGCCCACTTAGGTAAGAATTTTTATCATAAATGAGTTTTGAATTTTATCAAATGCTTTGTCTGCATCTATTGATATGATCATGTGATTTTTGTCCTTTCTTTTGTTGATGTGGTGTATCACATTGTTTGATTTGTGTATATTGAACCATCCCTGGGATGAATCCAAATTGATCATTGTGTATGATCTTTTTTATGTGTTGTTGGAGTCTGTTTGCTAATATTTTGTGAGGGATTTTTGCATCTATGTTTATCAATGATATTGGCCTATAGTTTTCTTTTTTGGTAGTATATTTACCTGGTTTTGATATTGGGGTGATGGTGACTTTGTAGAATGAGTTTGGTAGTATTTCCTCCTCTTCAATCTTTTGGAAGAGTTTGAGAAGGATCAATATGTGTTCTTCTCTGTATGTTTGGTAGAATTCCCCAGTGAAACCAAATGTAAATTTTCTTTGCATTCGTCATAGGATGTGTTAAAGCCTATATGACTACCATTCTAAAGCAAATAGATATACTAATGGGCTAACATAATTAAAAAACAGGGTAACCACAAATCAAAAGCAGGGTACACAGACCCACGGTTGATGCCAAACCCATCCCCAATGTGCACCAAATCTCCACTCATTTGTCTTAGAGGCACAGGTCCACAAATGCACCAGACGAGCAAATCAACCACCTCTGCCTGGGACCAGAATGACAGTCTTGCCTGTGATGTTGCAGGGCCCCTGGGTAACAGTTCATGTTTCAGCCCCTCCTTTGCCCAGAAGACAAGCACCAGCAGTTGTACCCCTCCAGAGCAAGCTGAGAAGATGGCTGTGACTGAACCCCACCTCTCTTCTCACAAGAATGCTCATCAACATTGGTGCAGAGCAATACCCTGTGCACTAGTGGAGATGGCAGCTATGAAGGTTGCAATGCACCCCTCATCCCCGATGCAATGGTGCTTTCTATGGAGGGACCCAGATTGATTTGCACTCTCTTCTAGCCACAGCCCGCACCACACTCCAGGCTCCTGAGGCTGCCTGTGTGCAGTCAACCCCAGTCCCCTCCTCAGGCTCATCCATGGAAGCCTGAGTTCCAGCAGTTCAGCCCAGCCTGTCCCCACTGGCATGCATCTTAGGCTAGGGTTCACAGAGACTCTCATTGCTGGTTTCTCTTAGTTCTTTCTGCTAAGCTGCTGTTGCTGCCTCCTCTAAACCTCTGAAGCTCCTGTTCTGTCCCTGTGGATCTCTTTGCTGGAGAGGGAGCTTCCCAGGGTGAGGGCACTTTTCTTTCTATGCTGCTCTCTCTCTGTGAAGCATATCATGCACCAATTTCCTTTTTCTTTCTTTTTTTCCTCTACCTGGTTTTGTGGGGCTTTCCTTGTATTTCCAAAGTAAGAGAAGTTATGTCAAATTTCAGGAGTTATTCTGTGTGAATTGTTCTGTATTTGTATATAATTTTTGGTGTGTTCATGGGACAGGGTGAGCTATGTGTCCTTCTACTCTGTCATCTTGGCAATCCCTTTTCTGGTCTTCAAACTGCCATACATTTTCTTAACAAATAACACCAACTGTAAGTGCATAGCAGTTATATGACTGTCCACTGCTGTGCTTCCCTAAAGAGTCATAAAGAATGTGAATGGATCTACACTTAATAGTGCAAGTATTCAATCTTTGATCTCAATTTTTCGAAGGCATTCCTTGCAGTTGCACTCAGTGCTTGGCTGTGTGGCTGAATTGCATGAATTCAGTCAGTGAGTTTATTGATGTTGAACAGCAGGAACTTGTAAATACAGACAGTTGAAATTGCCAGTTTACTGATGAACCCTTGCATGGGTAAGCAGTTGAAAGTCTCCTGCAGTCAGCCTTGCTGAGCAATCCCTGGTAAATTGGTAGAATTTCTTAACTTTTTTCTCCCAGTTTTCTGCCCTAAAGAAGTCAAATACAATTCCTTGGTTTGACCCATTTTAATTATTCACAAGAAGTACGATGCACAAAATTTTGCAAATGATGACTCAAGATTAATATCAAATAAAGAGAAACAAAATATGAGGTCAAGCTATGGCCAAAGGTGCTATTTTAAATACTAACATCTAAAATTTAATATGGAAATATCCTATCTTTTGTTTCTAAAGTTATTAAATGGAAATAATTCACCTTATCCCACAGGAAAACCACATAGCATTCAGATATGAAGACACGAATATATCTGAGTCCTTTTTAAGACTCAAATAAGCTGAATCATCTATAGAAGCAAGTACTGATATTGCCAAGTACTGCACTTATTTTCATTAAAGGCTTTTTAAAATTTGCTCATGACAGGTAGCTGAAGTATATTTTAAGTTAGTGTGTTATTTTTTCTTTATACTTTGTTAGTAGAGATTTCATATCCTTTCACTCATATCAATATTTATTTAACATGCAAAAGAATTGCAGGGAAATGAGAAAACTGCATAAATGATGGTTATTTACTGAGATGGCCAAACTCCCTTAGCCAAGCAGTTCCCTTTAGCATAGTTTAATTTAGTATAGTTTAATTTTGTACTGAGAAAGAAAGCTGAACTTATGCTTGTGTTTTGGAATTTGCATTTACACAAGTTTAGTAAAACAGTATTATTCTATTTGTATTATATTATCACAACCTTTCAAAAGTGTATCTCAAAAAAGTAACTATTTTTATTATTAAGAGATGTCCCAACAAGATGTCATAAAAAATGACATCTAGAACAGACTGTGAAATAAATGTTTTAAGGAACAATTAGGCCCTTTGTCCCATTCAGTTTCTTGCTGATTAATTTTAACTACCATTAATTGAATTTATCTTCAGCATGCTGAGTAAAAAAATCTTAAAATCAAATGTTTTGTATAGAAAATATGTTTTCTATTTCTCCTGTTACAATGGTGAAATAAAGAGACATTACATCCAAAGTTTTTGCTGGTGATTATCAGTTATAGGAAAGTACATAAATGATAAAAACAAATAGTAGTAAATATTTGTTTAATCAGTCTATGTTTAAGTAAATTGTGTTGTCCAGATTTAATAAAAAGTCAATAGTTTAAAATCCTGTTTCTTCCTTCATTATTTATGTGTTCACAGAAAGTTTATTTAATCTTCCTAAACCTTGATGTTTTCACCTTGGGGAAAAAAAAAAAAAAGCTAAACTAAATTCTGGGGATAACAGAACCAGTGCTGGAGAATTAAGGAAATAATTTATTTTAGGGCCTGACATGTAACAGTTTGACTACAAATCCTTCCTTCCTTCCCTCCTTTTTCTCTTTCACTCCCTCTCATCTTCCTCTCTCCCTCTCTTCCCTACTTTCTTCTTATTCTGTCCTGATTTTAATAATCAGATTTGCTAGCTAGCAGGACCATTTTACTACCTCTGTATATCTAGTCATCCACAATTATAGCCATCTTATTCTACATTATATTAGTGTGATAAACACATATATAGATTACTTTTATCAAATATGTAGCTTATTATAGTTTTGATTTTAATTTAATTAGCTATTTAATTCAGATTGTCCATCATTTCTTAGAAGTCACTGAGTATTCGTTCCAACACTTAAATGAGATATGTAACCAATGGAATTTTTTCAACTGAATTGTGAAATTGAATTTTAGCAGTGACATGCAATAGTTTTGTGGATATTTATTGATAGAAGTTTGTAAGATCTCTTCTGTAATGTATACAGTGTGTACATTTTTTCCACCTGTCAAAGAACTCCAGGCTTTGAAATGTGAGGTTCTAATGGATCATGTGTTAAACTGCATTGGTTGCTTGATCCTTATAAAAGCATGTTTAGTCATTGCTATTTTTGGTAGTGGTTTTACCAAAAGAATCTGACAAATTTAATTGTGATAGTTAACAAATAATTGATAGATTATGTGTTATCACATAACATAGAATGAATAATTGAATGCAAAAAATTCAGCATGACTACTTCTACTCTATTGAAGTGTTCATATTGACAACTACCTTCTCCTTACACTATAGTTGCATTTAGTTAAATGTCTTGAAAAACATTATTTGGAAAACTCAAGTTTCTTGGGTGCCAGAACCTTTAATGTGCAATTAATTTTCACAATTTATGATTCTAAGAGAGTTGCTCCAAGTCAAGATGAGGGAATCTGTTAATCAAAATTCACAGAAAGCTACAGAAATGACTGCTTCCAGGTAGTTTTCTTTTTTCAAAGACACACAGGCATTGTGTGAACAAGACACTTCTGTTGTTTTTGTTTTTGAGTTAAGATTTTATTGCTGAATTCTGATCAAAATAATTTATACATTCTAAACTTGCACTGAATGAAGGGAAAATCTGCACAAGATGGATTGGTTAGATGGAACTTTGTATTCTCTTTTGAGAAGTGTGTGCCCCTATACTTTTGCATATAGATCAAGAACAATACTTCAAGGCATTCTCACCAACAGCAAGCAGATCTTCAATTTAGAGTGTCTTGTCTTGCTTTTAATGTGTATTTAGAGTGTACCTTATTCTAATTGGGAAGTTGTAGTCTCACTTCTGTAAGTGGAACAGTGAAGCTGTTTATGTCTGAACTTGTTACATGTTGGTATTATTGTGTCTGTTGGGGACTGGGAAATAAGTAAGCTTAATAAATTGATTCAATTTTGAGTGTGTTTGAATTTAATGAAACTTAAATTGTACTGATTGATTCTCAACACTTTAATTACAGGTTAATTTCAGATCACTGAATTGTTTTACTTACATCAGGGCATCACAGATAGGATAGAATATGTTGTAATATTTTGGATACTGTTATTTTGGTTTTCACACTATTTAAAAGTTTTACTTCCATCTCCACCAAGGACAAAGGGACAAGAATACAGTTGTTTAGAAAATGATACATTTGTAGACCATCTGCTCTTTGCATAGAACTGCATGAGCATTTGCTTATAAAAAGGAATTATGCTCCTCTTTTTAGTGTGCAGATTAAAGACAAGTCAGGAGAGAAAATGTTAATGCAGACAATGAGAGGGCAAAAGCAATATGATTTGTTAATTACTACAGGAATGTAAAATAAAGGTGGAAAGGTACATCAGTGAAGGTTAACCTAAATCTTGAATTGTGAAACAAGCTATAACCGTGTAATTAAGCTGAACTATTTACAATTGTTCAAATGCTTTGAATTTTTTAATCTCAAATCCTTTGCTCAGAATGTTCTTCCCTGTGTCCTATTAGCTTGTTATTTATTTTGAAGATTTTTCAGAATTGCTCCATATTATCCTTCTGTAACTCTCCTCTGAACTACCCTCAGTAGAATTAAATGTTTCCTCCATTGTGCTCCATTAGTAGCTAGTACATATCTTTATCATATAACTATTCAGATACATGTATATCTCTTCAGCTTGACCTTAATCCCCTAGAAGTCAAAGCTTTGTTCCATTTTTTCTGTATCTCCATTTCCTAGTGCATGCTCCAAGATTTTATTCCTCTACTCAAACCTTACTATTGAATCTATACTGGAAGTATCTTCTCTAGACACTCTTTGGGGAACCTGTTTTTATGACTTGTAATTGCAGCCCAAGACACCTCTCATTGTACCTATAACTTCAATCTGATCACCTCCTCTGAAGTTTGACCTATACTCAGCTTTCCATCTGACATCTCTGCTTTAGTGCCAGAAAAGGTGTCTCTAACACATTTTTCAAACTCATCTCACTCCTTCCATAAACTATGTCCCCTGTTTTGCTGCTTAAGCTCAGATTTTAGGGGTCATTCTTGATACTTCTGTATTCCTTAGTCCTCACATAAAAAATATCACCAATTCCTGATAATTATATTTCCAAAATACACCTTCTTGATCTTCAGCATCATGGCCACCACCCAGCATCTTCTAATATCTTTCTTTCCTTTTATTCACTGAATTTCAGTTGCACTGGACTCTGGTGTACTGAAGACTGTGACTTTCACCCATCTCAGTACTTAAATGTGATGATATTCTATCAGAAAAGCATGAATTTGAATTCTTGGGCATGGCTATTTCCTTCTCTTCACTCAGCTCTCATGTTGACTTACTTCTTTAAGGACAATACTGGGCTGCATATTCTATACAAGAATCTGCTACCCAGATTGTTTTCTTACAGAGCATTTGTCTCTTTCTTAGTACTTAAATTCTCATTATTTTGTATTCATGTCTGCCTTTATTATATAATATTCATTTCCCCATTCTAATTTAAAAACCACGAAGATAGTAATCATCTCACCATTATGTACCAAACATGTAGAACAAAGCCAAGCACATAAGAACACCATAAATATTTGTTAAAAAGATGAATGTATAGATTGAGAAAGAATCAAGAGAAACACCATAATCAGAAGGATAGAGGATGCTATAATGCATGCTTCATGGAGGCAAGCATATTTTGTTTTAATCATTATATCCCTTTGTCTAAGGATATTCTGATGTGTTATATGTATTCAATATTTGTTGAATAAATGTAAGAATTTAGAAAGTAATGCTTAAAGCAGTTTTGAATGACAACATCAATGTCAGGATATAGATTCAAGAAAAATAAAATTAAATTCTTCCACATACATGAGACACTTCAGTTTTAACAAAATTTCTGCTAACTATATTCACTGCCTTATCAATCAGTAAATAAAAGGGTTAACAGCAGTTTTTTGGGTCACTGTATAAGATAATGTAATCAAGATAATGAAGAAGCAGAAATAACTTAAAATCAAGGAACACATTAATAAACGGACTAATTATCAAAATGACTTTCATGGAGAAGAAAAAATAACAAAAAGCACTCATTTTAAATTTTGATCTGTAAGTAACAAAGGCAAAAACAAGAATTTCAAAAAAATTGAGTATACTTTTAATGGTATAAAACTTCTATAAAAATTGGTTTTCTGTCACTTCATACAATAGTTATCCAACTGCAAAAGTGTACAATAACAGATTTCACATTTATTTCTTCTTAAAGTCAATGCATTAGGCTAATTTCTCCTATCCCATTTCTTTTTCTTTTCACTCTCTCCAGGAGACAATGGAAAAGACTTCTAAATAACTACAGCATTTGGCCAGTTCACAATGGAGGAAATAATGAACAGCGTAAGGAGCTAAAAATCATCTATAGTTTGAGTTTTAACTTTCAGATGATAAACAACCTTCAACCTATTTTAGATTCTATTTTAGAAAGAATGAGAGGAGTAAATATGATATAACTAAATGTCCATCCAAATAAATTTCAGAAATACATGTAAATAGATTTTTAAAAAGTTAACATAAAAGCATAATTTAAATTACAACTTAAAAAAGGCTTAAATTTAATCCTAATTAAGCTGCATATATCTTTGTATGATGTTCAGTGTGAGGATCTCATTAAATAAGTGTTTTCTTTTAAGTCTTCTCAAAAAATAAGGGCATTATATTGCTTTTCATATGCTTAATGATATTTGTTTTGTAGTGTACTCTGATAGACACTAAAAAAATTCCTTTTATGGGCCCCAAGATCCCTGACATCACAAGGAAATGATTCATTTACAACTTGGGTAACAGGTGAGTTTTTTAAGCAGTGATTTGGGGCTATTGTTAATAACAAGGTACATGAAAGCTTCTTTATAAAACTAAAATTGTATAATAATAATAAATAATACCATTTAGTAAATGGTAAATGTATTATGTAAATTGTTTCATGGAATCCCACACTGGGGACCTGGGCCTATTGTTTCCCTTTGAATAACAGATTCTTCCCTAAATCATTTGAAATCTGTTCCCTGTAAATTTTAAATAGGATAACATTATTTTGCTATAATAGAGTAGGTTAAATTTAAGCACAACCATTCTGTTTCAATTATAGTAGTGTCATTGGGATTTAATTACACAATTTGAAAGACTGAGAGCAAAAACTACCTGCGTGCTCCTGATCTGGGAAGGAAGGCCTGGCTCCTCCAGACCAGGGTTTCTGGACTTTGGCATTATTGCCATTTTGGACAGGATTGTGCTTATGTGTGTGTCTGTGGTAGGGGGGGAGTGAGGAGGGATGCTGACTTGTACATTTTATGACCTTTAGCAGCATCTTAGACAAGATTGCAATAACAATGCACTCCTAGAATGACAATCAAAAATCTTTCCAGATCTTACCAAATGTCCCAGGGAAGAATTACTCCACGTGGAGACCTACTGCTTAAAAAAATAAATAAATACATAAAAAACTCTGAGCAACCCACCTAGCCACTTAAAAGCATAATCCTTCAGCCTCTCTTCCTTGGAAACCTGGTGGAATCAGTGTTGCAGCTGTCACCCATTCTCTACGAAAATCACTGCCTTTGTCTGAAGTAGTAAAGCTGAGATACTGCACTCAAGAACTCACTACCAAGCAGTGAGCAATCTCCTCTCTACAAACATCATGGACTCAACTCAGGAGCCCTTTATCCTTTACCCTCTTCCTCCACCCTCTAAGGTAGATGGAGGTAGTAACCAGATGTGCTTTATTCAATCTATGGTTTCTGCCAATAGCCACATTAGAGAAATGAAGCTGCTCTTGTTGGTTCAAAAAAGGACCCCATACATAGAGTGCAAAGAGAGACTGAAGAAAGAGGCAAACCACTCCAGACTGGTATGTGGCAGGTATAATAAGCATGGGAAGTTACATATGAGGTTTGTCTTTGGTGGCTGTGAGACAAATAGACTTCTGAACCTGCTCAGCAGAATCTTAAAAGTTTATTTGGAGGCCTTTACTGGATTCAGTCACATGTACTTTCCAGTTGGTCTCCATCATACATTGCTCTCTCAAGGCTGTGTCCTTGAAAACAGCTCCAGCTGTGGGAAAGGTGGTCAGAAGGTACATGGAAAGGGCAGTGGAGGGGTTGAGGAGCTCTGATTGGTGGGTCCAGCTCATGAGTCAGCTGAAGTCACATCCTCTCATTGATGACCTCCAATAGCTCTTTGTTTCTTTTTTGAAGCTCAAAGATCAATCTTTACCTAAGCCTTTATTAAGGACCTGTATGTGTTAATAAGCCAGGCCTGTTGACATTTTATATCTATTTAAAAGACCATGGTGATGTGTCCTTCCATGGACTGTGATCACATGTAACCATAGGTCCACAGTTTCTGCTCTGGAGAAAATAATAAATAGGAACAGTGCAGAATCCCACCTTTAGATGAGCAGCTACCTTCAGATGTGGCTGACAGAGGACAAGGTCAATAAGCAGGCTAGTCCACTCTCATCCATCCTCTCTAAGAAAGAAGCAACCGCAGCTCAGGGTCTCTAGAATTTCTAGACAGGTGAAGAAAGCCACATTCTGGCAGGGGGCATGAATAGTGAACTTAATATCTAGATATCACTTGATATTTAATTTGTCAGGGAAAATTTATTGAAATAATTTTGTCCAATTCATGTTGGTCAGTGTTGTATCAGTTATTTTGTGTTGAATGAAAGAAACACCTGGAAACTTAACAACTTAAAAAGATAACAATTACTTCTGTCAGGTTCTCTGGGTCAAAGCAAGTCATAGACAAGCCCAGATTCACAGAACTGAGATGCAGATTCCATCTCTTGAATAGGAGGTGCTATAAAATATGTTAGTCATTTGTTTTGTAATTTTTCTTAGATGTTCTGAATTTCATTAATTTTGCAGTTAAAACAATTAAATGAGGTGTTTTTCAAAGTAAGAAAATATCCTTAATTTTGGCAGGAGCTATGAAATTTATAATATAGTTTTGCACAATGTTTATAAATGATCCTATTTGAAGAGCAGGCATAGACAATTGTATTTTATAAAGTGCCAAGCCCAGGAAAAAGGTACTGCTTCTAGGAAAATTGACTGCAAGCCTTTTTTCTACTTATTTCTTTTTCTTCCTTTGTTCTTTCCACTCAAATTCTTGATACTTGGATGTCCTCACGTGGTAGAACAGAAGTAGTATTTTTTTTTAAATAACATTGAATAAATATTTTACTATATCCTCTTACACAGTTTCCTGTAATATTAATCTATAGGTTTATTTACTTTTAGGGGAAATCATGATTCCATTAATGTGCCCAGGATCTTTTAAAGAGTGTTTTTGGTTCATATTCAGATAACAGATGCTCTGAGGCTATGTAAACTACATAACTTTCTCTCTGCCATGACAATAATTATAAGCACTTTGGTTCTGGCTTATTTCCATAGCTTTTAATATATAAAAATTCTAAATTATATCATTTTATATTTAGTGTCTGTGTATTTGCAAACATACTATTCACATGGAGATTTTGCTTATAAGCTTAAAAATGACAAAAATATTTGTATAAAATTATAGATTTAGGAGTCGTATAAAGTTTGCTATTCTATGATCATATATATATTACATATTTTTCTCTTAAAAAGATAAGATATATTCACAAATGTACTATAAGACTGTAGATCTAAGAATAAAGGCTTATGCCACAAAGAAACAAAGCACAGTACGAAAAAGGACATGAAGAAGGGACATAAGAAAGTTTGAAGCCATTAAGTAAGAAAGGACAATAGAAAAGAGGATGAGGAGAAGAATGATATAGAGTAGTTTAAAAAATTACAAAAAAGCAATGTATATATTTTCTTTCCTCTTTTTCATAATTTTATGTGCTTTTACTGTTTTCAGAGTAAGCCACACAGTAAAAGAAACCCACATTCTACTGCTGAATACTCAAGCATGCTTTGAAAGAATCCATGGTTTAAACTGTGTGGGACAGCAGAATAATTCGGTGGACCTGAGCTCAGATCTAGTCCTACCCTGACATTTGCCATCTGAAATGAGCTGGGGAAGCCTCCCTGAAACTCATTTTCTTCAACAGGAAATTGAACATGATAATAGTTCCCTGTTAGTGTCAATGTAAATTTTGAATTTTTTTTTAACACAATCTTTTTTTGAGGTGAGTGGGGACCAAGGTAATTTGGTCTGTTTGTTTGTAAAATGGAGGTCCGGGATTGAATGTAGGACCTCGTGCATGCTAGGCATGCACTCTACCACTGAACTCTACCCTCCTCCTCAAATCTGAATTCTTGAAAAATAAAAATATGTGCAGAACAGTGTAATAGTCCAATAAATGGTAGACATTTTACAAATATACACCAACATATTTTTGAGGAACCACTTTCTATTCTGTTTCTGTTATACAAGATATTTTCATATTTGTAGTAAATAAAATATATGCAGATACTTGAGAAGTCAACCTCTCAACCTTTGCTCAACCTTTAAGCAAACACGTCTAGACTGTTTAAAACTTCAGGGATGTCAAAAAATTTCAGTTGCATCTTGCTGATATTTATGTTTTTTGACAAAATCAAGGGTTTAAAAAATGTTAGTGTAAAGTTGATTCACCAATAATTAAATACTTAAAAAGTGCTTTTTTCCTCTTGTTCATCTGGACTGGAACTCAAAGCTTTCACAATTCAGTTCTCACATTATTCCTTTGGACATCTTTCAGTACATGGTGTCCTATCTCTGTGTCTAGACAACTTTTTCATAAGACAAAAGATGATGGAGTAGTGTGTGTGTGTGTGTGTGTGTGTGTGTGTGTGTAATTTTTTAAGAAATTATCTAATAGAGAATATCACTGCCTTAGAGAAAATGCTCCACTGAAGATCAATTGAAATTAGAAGAATACCTAAGACTTTTTCATGGCCAAATTGAACCCATATTATTCCTTCACATCCACCCCATAAAACTTGCCATGGTTTTCTTCAATCCCACTAACATTTTCTCATCTTTTTCTCTCTTTCTCTCTCTCTCTCCCTCTTCCTTCCTTCCCTTTTTTCTTCAATTCTTTGGAAACCTCAAGCCACTATCCTCTTTGGAAATTAAGCCTGACATTCTCTTCTCCCAATATCCTGTTGTGGCTGAGTGTCCATTTGTCACACCCCAGCTTGAAATGTAACTCCCTAAGAGAAGACATTCAGAACACTAGCTCTAAAATAGCCATGAAAACATCCTCACTCTATACCTCTGCCCCTTATTTCTTCTTTAATTTTTTTTTTTGCATTCTGAAATTACTTTACTTATTTTTTTTCATTTACAGTGTCTCTCTCCCAGTTAGAATGTAAGTTCTTGGAATGCAAAAATTCCACAGCCCTTTAGTATAGAGAAAATGTGTGATGAATACATAGTATATATATTTGAATGACTAACCTTTTGAATCAATAGATGTATGAATATATTATTAAGGGCTGGAGAGGGGACAGGGAGACACACTTTGACTTACTCCATTCATAATTATTTCCTAAAGAATGGGTGAGTGGTTTATCTCCTGGAACACATGTAAGTCAGTGTTACACTCCTATGTGTGCGTGGGGAGGAAGTTTATTATGACATCACTGAGTGGCTCACTCGAATCTCCTTTTATCCTGAAAACGTTTAGATATATCTGCTGTGCTACACACAGAAAAAGTGATAGAGAAAGCTGCCCACCACTTGGTTTATTCCCTTCCAAGTCCATTATATTTTTCAATTTAAATATGAGAGATAATCAATACACTGGGTGCATTCCAGATGTGTTTTTAAGACAGTAAACTGTAATTGTGATATGACCTGATGTTGAAAAAAGAAAACTGTGTGCAGAGGCATCAGTGAATTTCAGTGCCATCACTGAGCAGAAGTAGCAAGAAGGATTTTGAAAGCAGGGAATGCAGCTTGTTCCTAGGGGCATTCTAAGTTTTAGGCAGTTTCTGCTTTTTTTCTCTTCCAAAAATATTAAATGACCTTACCAATGTTATTCATCTTTCTTACAGTAATTTTATTTTACATATTAACCATGGCTGATTCTACTAGAACCTGAGTTAACCTATCACAAGGAAATCATTCTGAACAGAGACACAGTAAATTATCACAATTTATGGGTTAAAGCAGTTTATGAAAAAAACTATCTTACTCAGGAAACAACTTAAAGGAAAATTGGATTAATTCTCTTCTGGAAGCAGAAAGTGTTTGTTTATTTAGTTATCTGCTTAGACATCAGGCATATAATGAAATTATAGATAGATATGCACGTATATGTATATAAAGTCCTGCTCTTCTTTTCTTCAAAATTCCTAGACTTTCTATGAAGTCTTTTCTATTAGCTTCATTACATTCACCCTTTTATTCATTTATCTATAAGTAAAGTTGTATTATAAAATTACCAAATGCCAGGCACTAATCTATAGTAGTGAATTCACAGGTCCCTAGCCTCACAGAGTTTACACTGTATTGGAAATTATTAGCTGGCATTTAAGAGCACTCCTGATACTCCAGCATTCTTAGTTCTTTGGCGGGCATTATGTTAATATCATTTCTTATTGAAAGGACAAGGAGATGAAGTCTCAGAGCATGCAAATCACTTCTTCAAGATCATCAAGCTAGTAAGCATTAAATATGAGATTTAACTCCATCCAGTTTGCCCATGCCCACGAGTCCAGCTGCCATGCTATTTCACCTTTTTAACACATGTTCTTCTAATACTTATTATCTATGCTACTCACATGTTTCCTTGCATTTTTAAGTAAATTTAATATTTTAATGGTGAAAATAGAAAACAACACAGAAATTTGGAAAATGGAGAAAATATTCATATTGACAACATGTTATAACTATTATTCTCTAAATATTCTCATGTTTCAATCTGTTAACACTTGGAATCATAGTTCATGAGCAATTTCACCTCCTGTTTTTTCCATTTTATTATAATGTTTCTATTATGTTACATGCAATTCACATACAGTTTATTATAATATTTCCACAATGCTACACAGAGTTCATAATCATTATTTTTAGAGGCCACTTAAATGTATATTGAGTTGATATAGCATAATATAATTAATACTCTCATTGGTAGCTATTTTACTTCACTGGAGAGAAGAACCCCATGATTTTATCACATAAAAAAGGTCTTTAGAATTTCAGTTCAAATTAAATTGAACATGTGCAATTGTTTGACAACTTTATGATAGCTAGCCTTCCAGGTACTGATATGTCTCCAAAAATGCACTTCAACAAATATTTCTTGTAGCCTAACATTCACCACTCACTGTGATAGGTCTTAAGGATGTTTAATTGGTGGGAAACGGTCTCTAAACTGAAGAAGCTTCTAAATCAGTCACAGGTGACAGAAATCCAAAACAGTATTAGCTAGAGCATATAAAAATTCAGCAAGTCTAGTAATGTGGTGTTGATGAAAATGGATGTGATAGAAAGGGCTTTGGAAAAGGTGATATTTACACAGAAATCTGAAAGGGTGTTAGAAATTGGTTGCTTAGGTTGAGACTGCTCAGGCTGCTATAACAAGATACCACAGACTGGGTGGATTAAACAACAGGCACACTTATTTCCATACCATTCTGGAGGCTGGCAGTCTGATATCTAGTTGCCAACAGGTTGGTCTCTGGGAGACCTCTCTTTCTGCCTTGTAGATGATGATCTGCTCTCTGTGTCTTCATATGTCCCCTTTTCTGTATGTACATGGAGAGAGAACCGGTATCTTTTCCTCTTTTGATAAAGACAGATCTCCTGTGGGATTAGGGCCCTACCCTAATGACTTAATATAACTAATTACCTCATAAGTGTCCTATGTATGGCCACAATCACATTGGGGGTTAGGACATCATATGACATCATATGAATTTTAGAAAGACACAATTCAGTCCACAACAGATAAGCAGAAGGGTGGAAATGAGAAATGAGTTAAATCCTGAGGAAGGGAAGGGATAGGTGGATAGATAGGTAGGTAAAGTTCATCAATAATACATTTAGAAAATTGTTTTAAAAACTTATGATGGGGAGAGAAGAAACTAGTAAAATAACTGCATACTATCTTAGAGGAGATTAAATTGAAATTTCCAGCAAAATTAACAATCACAGTTTGAACAGGTCTCTTAAAACTAGACAGGAAATCAATTATTTAATAGCATTTATAGTTTATAGATTTGCTTCTAGTTAGGGTCAAGTATGAATAATTAACTTACTTGATTACAAAATCATTCTGAATAATCTGCTCATATTTTTAAAGATAATATGAAAACTATAATCATAAAATGTGAGAGAAGAAAATATATAGAGAGATGAAAGAAGGTTGTTAACAAGAGATATGTACCTCCAACAGAGGTCTCTAAAGAAACTAAACTAAAACTTTGTCAGGGCAGGAGACAGGAATAAGATTATAGACTCAGATTCTTCTTTTGACCAATATTTGGACAAACTTGATCAGATTGATAAAGATGAAGAGATGACACCTGCCTTAAACTTATTATCTAATAATGATGTACAAATGTTTTCAAAGGCTGTCTGTATTTCAATATATGAAATCTCTTTCTGTATTATGGGAGTTAGAGTTCAAAAAATCTTCCTTTGTGGACTCACAATATATGTTAATATGACAGCTAAATTTTTTACATATTTTTAGAAAATGAAAATGATTTATTAAATACAATTTTAATAATTTGATTTATAAAAGAGCTGGAGGTGGCAACCCACAATAAATTAATCTGTTGTGAATTATGAAAATATTAATCAGCTTGATGTAAACATCTGTGGTTCACAGAAATGGCCTGGAATTATTTATCAGTGTCATTTCTCCTTTCTGCCTCACCTAACTCCACTTAATGACTGGGACTCGCATGTCTTTGTCATTACATAGGGAATAGAATATGTGCCAAAACATACAGCTCAGGGTTTAAAAGTTAAATTGCATGAATATTTATGAATACACTGTCTAGAATACAAAAATTCTAAAATACCTCAATGATTGAGATTTAGCATTCAACTTGACAGAGTGAGAAAATGTTCGCTTTAAATTTAAAACAAAATAACTACCATTTCTTAATCTGTTAGACTGTACTAACAGCTTTACCTCCCCTATTTAATTTAACTGTTCAAAACAATTTTATTTAAAAAATACTGAAGAATGCATGGGAATGCAAATTGATGGTAAGTTATAAAGCCAGAATTTGAAATCAAGTATATCTGATTCAAGATGCCATGCTCATTTTTCTCATCTGCAAAATTGAAAAAATATATACCATGTCCTCCTTAACTCACATTATACTGAGGTTCAAATGTAAGAGTGAGAATATTGTAAATTGTGACATCAAAATAGTTGTACAATTATTTATTCAGCTATGGGTGATGGTTGCTAGTACAAGCTAATAACAACATAAAACTCATATATATGTGGATAGTTGAGTTAGAATGAAGTTCTTCAGTGGATTAACAGGAATTACTGAACACTTGTCTTGTGGTTGTTAAGTTCATCAAATCATTGAAGAAGAAATGTTTGAAAAGTCCTTTAAATCACATGAAGAAGGTAGATGTTTGATCCAATTCCAAATCAATATCCCTTCCTTCTTTAAAAATATATGTCAAATTTCCAGCTCACTTTACAAATTTTTCCAAATCTTTCAAACCTCTATGGCATTCTTCTCTGGTGTTTCTATATGAAAAGCTTCCTGGATGTCTGTTTTATATTGTTCTAGCACTTATCCAAATATTCATTTTTAATTAACATTTCCTATCTCTATTTCCTAAGGCTGTTATGTAACTGTGTCTATGATACCAGAGAGATCACGGACTTTGCTTCTGTAAGTCACAAAACCCTTCAACTAATTATCCTGCAATTAGCAATGCACAATGAAGAAGTAAGTTCTTAATATTTGCTTGCGGTTGACAAGTATTATGACAATGCAATTTTCTGAAAAGGTTACCAGCTCACTGGGAGTGTTTAACAACCTGGGGCCTGACATAATAGACCATATTGCATTCATATCTAACATCCTGAGGCCCACTATAATATAAATGATGAAACTAAGCAAATAGCTAAACTGGTAGAGACTTTATGCATGGATTAATGTCTTTGAAAAATGTTTATTAGTGTATTTGTGCCTCCAGTATGTCTGAAAAATGTAGGTAATAATCTACCTTCTGGAACAGCACTGAATATATATATGTTTATGTGTGTATATAAATATATATATGTATATGTGTATATATATGTATGTGTATATATATATATATGTGTGTATATGAATACATTTACTTAGTTTCACATCCACACACCCACAACAAACATACAAAATATCCATTATATATATTTGTAAACCTAATAGAGGACTTCCTTTTTTATGTGTGAACTATGCACGTGGTATCTTATTTTTAAAACACATTATGCGTATAAGAAAGACTGCATTACACATATCCATATGTAGGAACCTAAGCGATTGTTGATCTTTTTTTTTAAATAGGACTATTACTCCATGATCTCTTATTTCTAAATCCAGAAATCTCTTCCCTACTGTCCTATGAAGGGGAAAGTGGCATGTGTGTTGAAGAGCAGAAGTAGATGAGAGGCCTTTGTAAATCAAAGAATGAAAACTCATCATTTTGTCCTTAGATATGTGACATACAATTTAACCACATTCATCAAAGGAAAAACATTCAGGAAAAACTTTAAGTCCCCTAGTTCCGTTTGTTAAAGGTGATATAAGTTGATCTTTTTTTTATTGCTTTATGCTTTTTTTTTTTTGAAAAATGAATTTTCCTCATGGAAGAAGTTTGCCCTGCCTTGGAAAACAGCTTGCCATCAAACATGTTCACAAGATATTTGCAAGCTTGATGCATTAAAGGGAAGAATTTTTGTATACAAGTCTTTGCAATTTTTCTTGGATGAAATGCAAGAAGGGTTTGATTTGTATGAGATTCTACCTGATGGCAAACAGGGCAGAGCTATCACATGGTTCCCAGGAGGCTTACACCCAACAGCATGAAAACTTGGAAGTCTGCCTGTATTACATTATGTGATGACTGCAGAGCTCAATCGCATTTAAGATTTAATATCATTGGCAAGATGCCTCCAGCAGCCACTGAATAATATGGAGTAAAAATGTCTTAATCTCCAAAAGATTGCTGCCTTGTGAAATAAATTACTCTAGTTACATTAACAAGTTAACTAGGTACAAGGTGAGAATATAAAATCTTAGAACTAAACTCTGGTCCATATATATTCAAAAGGTAGCAGGATAAAAGCAATGTATAGACTAAGAAGAAGCAGGGAGAAATTTGTGATGCTTGGACACCAAAGATGTCTGAAATTTAAGAGAAAGAAGTATCAACCTAGTGTAAAAAGCTGGGTCTCCTTTGGCTCTAATACTAAGTTTGTCATATCTAAGTAGTGTGATCTTGGACAAGTAACTTAAATTCTTAATATCTGTTTTCTTGATTGTAAAATTGGATTAATAATGAAACCTAGCTCATGGAATTATCAGGGAGGCTTTAAAGGATAAAATACATTAAATTATTAGAACATCTAGACTTTTATACTATAGTTTTATGTTATTATCATTATCAAAGTCATTAAAATTAGGAATTAAAAGTGATCATTTTCTTTACTTTTCTATATGTAACTTCTATTGTTACCACAATTTCTTTATTTCTTAATGCCTACATTCAGTTCAAGCTCTAAAGAGAAAAGACTGAAATTTTTCTATTATTTTAAAGGGTTAGTTACACATTCTTTAGAATGGAACAAAGTCTCTTATTCTTTATCCTAAAATGACCCACTAAAATATTAACCTGTAAGTTACAGAGAATTTGGTAAATCTAAAAACTCACCTTTCTATTTATTTTAACAACATTAAATTAAGATGAATGCAAAGATTCTTTAATCTGGAAATAAAGATGAGAGATGCATCAGTACATATTTGGTGATTGAAGCCAAAAAATTAGTAATTTTGGACATTAGGATATTTAAATCCTAGGACATTATTTAAGAATTTACAACTGCTAGACTGGCACTAAAGCACAAACACTGGAGTGGAGGCTACCAATTGTAAAGCTAGTATTCATAAACACTAAGGACTTCTCTCATAATACTTTGGTATTTTTTCCCCAAAGTGTGACCAAGGATAGAGCATTTATCGAGACTTAATTGTGATAAGTATAAGGATTATGTGTTTGTCTGAAATCCATCAATGAAACATAATGAAATAGTCTATAACCACGGATTTAATATTTCCCCTGATATTTGATTGTGAATATGGGGGGTGGAGAATAAAGCTTAATAATATTTCAATCACATAGATGCAATAGCATTCAATCTCAATATCCCAAACAAGTGGTTCAAAACAGAATGTCATATATCAAATCACTAATATGCTCATCCAGGACAATGACATTAGCATTTGTCATCTTGTCACTCATAAAAACCCTGAAGACCTCAAGAGGCAGAAATATCCATTTTCCTACCCCCAAAGGCCAGTCTCAGATAGGTTGATGTAAATTCTCATGTATTTAGAATCAATTGGAGACTTTTCAATAAAACTAAAATTATATAGTAGTTTTAAAAAGAATTTTACTCTCAGAGGAAACACAGCAGTAATGAGAGAGAGAAAAAAAAATAAAAAAAAAAAACCCTTGCATTTACTTGGCGTTAGTTTTGGCTATGTAAATTCTGCTTTCAAAGGATGTCCATGATAATTATTTTTCTTTATTTTCCTTCGGATTGGCCCTTCAATTGACAATGACTGTGTAAGCTCTATGTTTTGAATATGCGCCTGATTGACGACAGCAAAAGAGGAAGAAATGGTCACTTAACTTGAAACTCCACAGGAAAACAGGACACTCATATAAAGATGATTTTAAGAGCTGAATATATGTTATTCTGTTTGAAAATCATTGTACTGAGAGAATTTTAATAATAATATTTTAATTAATGTGTGATGAGAAGGAAGTCTGCATTTATGGTACTTGTACAATATTCACTTTGATTTCATGACTTTTAAAAATATATTTTCTACAGTAACATATCTGGTTCATTGAGAGTCATTTATACTACTCATTAGATGATAATACATGAATGAAATTGTAGTTAAATGCATAAAATATCACTACATGAGGCAAAAATTCTAAAACAAACGCATTAAAGCTGCCTGCCATTCTGTCTGATTCTCCAGTTGATAGCTGATATTTAGGTTACCATGACAACATGAAATTTGTGTACTACATAGCATTTAAGAATTTATTTTAATTTTTATCCTTATTTGATTTTTTAATATATTAATTTCTCACATATTTCTGTTATATATCAAAATAATAAAACATTTGAGCACCTTAAAATGTTCTAATAAGTTATGATAAATATTATTGTAATAAATTATATAGTTACTCTTTATGAAGTTACAATAAATTATATAATTAATAAAAATATATAGGTATATAGTTTTCTGACAAATTATTAAAATACTATAATAAAGGACACAAAAAATTATGGCAAATGCTTTGCCCTTATGGAATACTTCTTTATTCCTAATAATACAAATAATTCTAAGAATTAACAGCAGCCCTGATATTTAATAATTTACTCCATACACACACATGCAGACACACATACACTCACACACTAACACAAAAATTCTTATACTGGCCAATGTTAAGGGCTCCTTCTTAAGAAGACAGTGTCATATCTAACACTTGTTTTGTTGTTTTGGTGGTTGAAACTCTCCCAGTAGGGACTTTGCTTTATTGGTAACCCTCTTTTCCCAAAATGCCATCACAAGGAAATGATTGATTCAACTGTGGCTAAAGAGTTTATGAGTGATTTGTTCACAACTTATTTCTATTTTTCATTTTGTGAATATCAATGGAAGTCAGCAGTTATGATACTTACAAATCTAAAAAGCATTAAGTGCACCACCACATAGTAGGTCCAGAAATGTTCCCATGTGTGTTTATCAGCTTTACTTATACAAAAACCTACAGCAAAACTCCAAAGAAGGACTCCATCTTTTCACCTCCTGCTCCTGGGAAGGCGGTGGGGATATTCAGCCTGAGGGGAAAATCATATTAAAATAAAAGGTAAAGAAATGGAGCACAATCTATACAAGGCCAAAAATAATATAGACCTTCTTTAGAACTATTACCTATTAAAGGACGTGTGAAAAGCAAGAACAACTACAAATACACAAACACACTTTGATCCCAACAGCCTGTCTTTCCTTCCCACTTCTGTGTTAAAAACCACAAATAAACTTAATAAGGTTATCAGTGTTTTCAGATGACACCTTAAACTCAGGAAATGACCAATATTCAGCCCAATTGGCTTAGTTTGCCAGGGATTGTCTTCAAAGAGAACATAAGAGAAAATACTTGGTGTTTCAGGGAACATTATTTCTTCCTGATGAAAAGGGAGAGTAGTAAGAAAGATCTCCTCTACACACTCCTTCCTTGCTGCTTTCAGATGTTGTTAACTGAGGATGTGATACTGAAACCCCAGCACCATCTGATGAATGGAGGAATAGCCTGAATATTCAGCAGAATGCTTGAAAAGGATTCCATCATTCCATCACTGGAGCACCCTTTGTGAGATTCTCTTTTTCTAGAATCTCTATTAAAGGAAAGCATACATGTGCCTACAGTAGAAGCCAAAATTATTCAGATTTTCTGCAACTTGAAGACAACACATCCTCACTGAATCAGATGCCCATTTGGAAATCAGATTCAGGACTACACATATTTGTTGATTTTCTCCATTCTCTTATTCCACTAGGAAGCAGTTTTGGTTAATTTGTGAAACCAGAAAGAATTTGAAGCCATAGGAAATATATAAATTATGATGGCTATAGTATCTGCTTGCCCTCATTTTGTCCACTTGTAATTTTATCTGGTACCCTTCTTTTCTCTATTTCACTTACTTTTACTGCTTCATTTTCATGTGCTTTATCCTATCAATTAACATCAATTCATATTACCATATTTGGTTGTGCAAGATAAGAAATATTACCCATGCTAATCCAAATATCATAACATTCAACTATCAGTGAGTACACATGTATAGCATATAATTTTGTGCCTTATGTTTATCTTTGCAATTATGCTCTGTTTACCATGATATTAAAATTACTTTGATGCCTTCTACTGGTGCCAATTGAGGACAGAAAGAGGACAAAGATAGAAAACATTCAGGAAAAAGTCAGAGCATACCACAAAAGTGCAACAAATTAGAAAGCTAGAAGGTTAATAGTAACTACTTAATCCAGTTCCATTAATAAGAAAACTAAGATGAGAGACACAAAGCAGTATCAATCCCTTGTGGTGGTATTGTCAAGAAATGAATCCGGGTTCCTATTTACTGACATGGTCCTCTCTTAATTGCATTACATGGCATGCTTTCAAATGGAGCATCTTGGATGTCACATGATTTGCCCTGTTGATAAGCCAAGGCAAGGTAGCCTTACCTATGTAAAATATTAAATGAAGGATGGATGCAGAAATGAGCTAACAAAAGAATGAGGCTAAAAGAACAATTTAATTTAATTCAAAAGAGTACAGATAGATTTTCTTTTTAATCCTCTCTTCTCCCAATTCCCTGTTTGAAAATTTCTTCTGGACATTATCTTATTTAATTATAATTATTTGTTGATGTCTTCTTGCATCTGTATGTATATTTTTTAACTCTGGTCTTTCTATTCATGTATAGGCCAGGCATTTTTTCTAGGATCTAGGAAGATTGTGTAAATAAACTGACAAATTGCCCCTTCTCATGTATCTTTCACTCTAATGTGTGAAATAAATAATAACAAATAAATATATAACCTAACATTGGGTAATTTCCATGTGCCAGGCACTGTTTTAAGCCCCTTAGATAAAGTAACATTATCAATATCAAGGCACTAATATTAGCCTCATTTTTAGGGTTATGGAAACCAGAGCACAGAGTGGTAAGGTAAAATTGCTCAAGGTCACATAACTACTAAGAAGTAAAACCCAGAAAATATGGCTCCAAAAAGTCTGTAATCCTAACCACTATGCTATGACAGTTCTCCATTTAAGAAGAGTTCTGAAAACAAATTAGAGTGTAACTTGTTAAGAGAAAATAGAATTAATGTGTGAAAGGTGATAGAGTTTTTATTTAAGGAAGTAGATGCATGCACCCCAATGTTCATAGCAGCAATATATACAACAGCCAAGACATGGAAGCAACCTAAATGTCCATTGATAGATGACTGGGTAAAGAAGTTGTGGTATATTTATACAATTGAATGCTACTCAGTCATTAAAAAAAAAAAGAATAAAATAATACCATTTGCAGCAACATGGATGGATCTGGAGATTGTCATTCTAAGTAAAGTAAGCCAGAAAGAGAAAGAAAAATACCATATGATATTACTCTTATGAGGAATCTAAAAAAAAAAAAAAAAAAAGAAATAAAAGAAAAGAAAAAAGAAAAGAAAAAGGAAAAAGAGGGCACTAATGGACTCATCTACAAAATAGAAACAGATTCTCAGACATAGTAAACAATCTTATGATTACTGGGGGAAATGGGTTAGGAAGGGATAAATTTGGAAGTTTGAGATTTGCAAATGTTAACAATTATATATAAAAATAGATTAAAACATATTTCTTTTATATAGCACAAGGAACTATATTCAATATTTTGCAATAACATTTAATGGAAAAGAATATGAAAATGAATATAGGTATATATATATATGCATGACTGGGACATGATGCTTTACACCAGAAACTAATACATTGTAACTGACTATACTTCAATTAAAAAAATGAAATAAAATAAAAAAAATGGGAGAGCCTCAATGAGAAGATAAGGGAGTTAGCCAAGTAACTAGATGAGAAAGAACTTCAAAGGGGTCTGCAAAGGTAAAGCCTTACTGTGGGAAGTGCTTCCTGTGTTCAGGGCATAATCAAGAAAACACCTTGGATGATCTGCAGATGGCGGATGAGTCAACAGAGCGAGAAAAGACCAGATCATGTCAGGCTTTTGATTGCAGTATGTTTTTTTTATGAGTAATGAAAATATTTTGAGGAACTCTGAGCAACTAAGTAGCACATTCAGATGAAAAGGATTAGTTAGCCTGGGAAATACCATATAGGCACTAAAAGTGAAAGAAGAAGAATCAATAAATATTTCAGCTTTAACAGCAGAGGTGGTGAATGGTGGTCAGTATTTTTTTTTTTTTTACATTTGTATCACAATTTCCTGAACACTGGATATGAGGGGTGGAAATAGCCTAGAGTTAAGTCTGACTTCAAGTTTTTTGACCTTAGCCCACAGGCAAATGACAGTGCCAGGTACTGTAGTCGGGAAGCCTAGGAGAGAAGCAGAATTGAGGGTAGGGTAAACATGCAATTTGTGAATCTGTAACTTTGAGACACCTGTTTTTCCTACATTGTTTTGTGTGGTAGCCTCTGGTACTTAGCAGAGACCAAATTTTACATTTTATTTAATCTACTGAAGTTAAACTTAAATTTAAAGCTGCTACTCAACTCACTGAAAAATTTTCCTTGTATTTGGATCAACTTACGTTGTGACTGTACTTTCTGAACTGCAAATTTTATAAAATTCAAATACAGATCAAGTAATTGATGAAAATCTAGTATCTGAATTGGGATCTTTTAAGTGTAAAATACATGCTAGTTTTCAAAAATTTGAGGTGAGTACCCCATAAAATATATTGTCTTCCATTCGTTGGAGACATTGAGATTGGAGATACATATTTTGAAAGCATCAGTAAAAACACAGTGTTGAAGCTTTGGAACTTAATCATTTGATTAAAGAGTGTGGTTAGCAAGGAGTAACATCTTCCCATGGGTTGACAATGTGATCATGGTGAGCACCTGGCTTCTTCAGAGGAGGTCTGGTTTGCTTATTTGTGTTCAGGAGTTGGAGGATGGGTGGGAAAGGAAGGGAGAGGAAGGAGAGCTTTTATCCTCTTTGTTTTCATACAATCTTAGAAAAATAGCTAGATGCTTAGATTTCAGTCCTTTTCACCCACCATTTTCAGTACATCTAGACCAATTTTGGCAAGATAAAACTAACCCTCAAATCACTTAGCTAATTTTCAAAAATTTTCCCAGAAAATTAGTGATTAATTAAGATTAGGATTTAAATACATTTCAATGTATAATTCAGCAATGATGCCATTATCCTCAGGGTGACCAGATGCCCAGGTTTTCACAAGCCTGCTCTAGTTAGAAGCTTCTTGTTTGATTTAATTATCAACAGTGTTCCTTTTCACCCTAAACTGTTTCCTGATTCAGATGATATATTATATATTCACCCAAATTATTCTACTGTTTTTTTTAGTCTGATGAATCAAGGGTTTTTTGTTAGTTTAGTTCACCTGGTTTTCTGTTTTTGCCTTTATTTTGTTTTTTGGTTTTGTGCTTTACTTTGTTTAATTTCATATTTTTATTTTATATTTCCTAATACCTGTCTTATTGTTTTCTGTTCATCTCCACCACATTACTTTATATCAGGTCAGCATCAATTCTTACTTGGATCATGCAATCAGACTCTTAACTAGTGTTCCTGCCTCCTCATCTCATTACTCTAATCCTATCAACACTGCAGGAATGATCTTTCTAAACTACTATAAAGGAAGTAAATATGAAGGATTCAGAATGGCAGAAAAGGAAGAGATTGATAAAAGAAAGACAGAATTGGAGGTGAGACCAGCCTCACAATGTGCTGACATTTAAATTTGACCTTGATAAAGAGACAGACATTTCCCCAAGGGGGTAAATAATGAAAAGAAAAGGCAGAGACTCTGATAAGAAGAAAAGAAGGTAAAACCAGGAGAAGGTTGTAGACCTCCCTGACATAGGACCGTTCAGTTTATGCTTTCCTGCTACAAAGCTCTTAAACATTTTTTTAATCTCTTCTCAGAAAACATTTTTTGCAGAATAATGTTTATTTTTTACATAAATGCATACTGAATGCACTATAAAATGTGATAATTCAACAATATGATTCCAAACAAAGACACACTCAAAAATGGAGAGGTTTCTAGTGACAAATTGTCTAGCTTGTACAATGTCACATTGGGCATCTTTGAGTCACCTGCCATGTTTTGATGGACGCCAAGCAATTTACATTCCCCTACCTATGCCAATCAAGACAAGTAAAAATGTAGCATTTTCTGCAACTCCTCTATCTGTTTTGCATATGCAATATTTCCAAGTATTTTAAAATCCTCTCTAATATAGACTTTATCTTTTCCTAAGCAAGTTTTCTGTGTTGTAACAGTATTTAAGGGCTGCTTGTTTGTTTGCCAGAATAAGTGGCACACTAAAAGACTGGAAACATAAACAAAGAATAATGTAACTTTCTAAGAATGATCCCTTTGCTGCTTTTATCTACCAACCACAAGTCATTTATTCTTTTTTTAGTGAGGCCAGCACACATTCAGTAGAATACATGTTATGGAAATAATTTTCTAATTAATAATTTGGTGTTTTTAATAATTACTTTTAGGACCAGAGATTCCTAGCATGTTAAAATGCTAAATGTAGCCACTTCTTCCAAAAATACACACCAGGCTCATGGCATCATTGAGGTCACTTTCACTAGGGCATGAGTGTAATGAGGTAGGCAGAGTAATTGGGAATTGGGAAATCAGAACAAGAATTTTAATTCTGCTAAGAATATCCCCAGAATAGGGACTTTCTTTTATTTACTGCTGTGTTCTAGCATCTAGACCAAAGCCTGACTTTCATTAGCACTAAATAAACACTGATGAATGAACTCAAGGATACAAGCACAGCAGTTCTTCAGTTTTCTCATCTGATGTTAAAGGGTCATATCAAAGAATTCTGATGTTTCTGTTGCATCCTATATTCTATAGTTTAGCTAACAAAACAATGTTAAGTGTTATTTTTGTTGCCTATTATTTTCCCTATATCATTCTTCCTTCCTTCCTTTCCTTTCCTTCCTTTTATTCTCTTTGCTTATTTCTCTTTTGTCCTCTCCATCTTTGTCTTTTTTCTTTTTTTTTCTTTCTTATTAACACCTTAAAGATAGTGGCACTGAATCTTTTCAAGTTTAAATAGCATGAGTGATCTTCGCTTAGAAGCAGAAAATATGTAGTGGTCCAGAAAAAAGGAAACAAGGAGCCCTTCTCTGCCTTTCAGAGAATGCACAGAACATAGGAAACACTTCTTTTCACATAGAAAAGGAAAAGCTGTCAGCCCTGAGACACAGGGAGTTGCTGAGATACAGGTAGAAATGACTGATTATTAACTCAATTTTGGCCTATCTCTCCTCCCTGGAGAACAGGGGATGAGGCTGAAAGTTCCAAACTTCTGATAATGGCTTGTTCTTTCTCATGACCAGCTCTGATGCTGAAGCTATCCAAAAGCCCACCAAGAATTTACCCATTAGAACAAAAGATATTCTCATCATCCAGGAAGTTACAAGAGACTTAGAAGCTCTGTGTCAGAAATTGGCAGCAAAGACCAAATATATATCCTATGTTTCACATATATTCATATATTCAAGATAAGGAAATATATTTAATAATTAAAATAATATGCCTTAAATGAGCATTTTACCTATATTGTAATATCAATTGCCATTATCACTCACTTGGAAAGTACTATTTTAATCCTTAGTTTTACAGATAAGGAAACTAAAGCATAAAGGCTTTAAGTTACTTGATTTTATCTAGAACATACCTGAGCCAGAATTCCAATCCACGCAGTTTACTCTAGAGTTTACTAGTTTAAACATTTGTACATTTATGTAGTGATAGCTGCAATTGTTTGGGTAAAATAATTATGAAATATTTTAAATAAGACTCTTTAGATAAGTGGCTTTTCATGGTTCTACTGCACATCATCATAAAGTGATGTCTGAGTTTACCATATTGAATGGAAACTAATAATATTGTTTTTTAAAATCATAAGTAGAAGGCTTGCCTGAAGTGTTAATAATTTCCTGAAAGTGCTATAACACTTGAGTAAAGAAATTGTTTTGATCTATGTGCTATATTTATTACTTTATAAGAAAGAACAATTCTGAGAATATCAGAGAGTGACTATTTAACTTGGATATACCACAAAAACATAAGTGAGTTTGTAGATTGAAACAAATTTATGTCTGGGAGACTCATTAAAATAATTTGTTATCGATTCCTCTTAATGAATTATATGAATAGCAGTAATTACATATCCTATAGTACTACCATCAATGACAGTTCTTTTTTTTTATAAAGTAATTTAAGATAAAACAGCTGATCAAAATGTTCATATTGATGCAAAATATTTTTAATGTATTAATGTCCATATGCATAAAATAGAAACGCTCACATGGTATAATGTAAAGAGTAAAACAAATTGAATTTGGATTTTTTCCCCCCACAAGATTAGTCTCCTACATTTCTAATGAAATCATCAAGACATATAAAATAATTAAAATTTTCTATCAGCAAAATAGATTAAAATTTACTCACAGATTTGACATTTGAAAAATTATTCCCAGACAAAAACAAATAAAGCCAGCTTCAAAAATTTGCCAAGCAAAAAATCTGTAAAGCAGAATTGAACAAATAGGGATCAAAGAATGACCACATTCCTGGCCTCCAGTATCACACTAGATGAGAAAGCTTATTATTCTTATTCAGATTTATTAAGAAAATTCTCACTTCTGTAGGAATCCCTGCTGGGTGCAGAAAAAAAATACATCCATTCAGGACACAAATCTCATTGAAATTGTTAGTCTAGCCCAGTCTTTCATATGCTTATTTGGCTGTGCAAGGCACTATGGGATCATTTTCATGAGTTTTTGATAATGCAGGCCACTGGGCTATTAATCCCAGCTTGTGGACTTTGTTCTAGATACATTCAATGACTTTGTCTTCAGAAAAAGAAATTTTTACAGCAGGATGAATTTACCCACCTTGGCTACATCAGTATGCAGCAACTTCCTTCCTGTTCATCAGCCATTAGCCTCATCTGAGGGCTGGACAAATCAAACACCCTCAGGATGGCAGAGAAGAAAGATGAGAAGAACTGGGTCTTTGTTGATGTCACTGCATGTCAACAAATACAGTTTCATGATGTCCTGCCTCTAAATGTCTTGTATTCAAACAATATACATACAGTTAAATGCAAATTGTTTTGGAGTCTTCTGTTATTTGAAATCTAACAATATGTACTGGCCTGTTGTGCTTGATTCTCTAGAAAATTTCCTGATGGACTTTATTGCCTTACAACATTGTTTCTGGGATGTAGAAGGTTTGTATCTAACACTTGAATTTTATAAACTATGGCCTAAGGCTTAAAATCTGTACCTTAATATATTCTAACTTTTATTTTCAAACAGCAAAATTTTCAGTACTGAGAAATGCTCCTCTAATTTTTGTACCTTCTTTATTTATTAAATACTTAGTGAAAGGAGCAAAACAAGCTGAATTAGTGATTTTCATGCTACACGTTGCAACATCAAGTAAAATATTCACTTGCAGCTTAGACTAATCATGAAAAAAAATCCAAGTTTCTTGGATAAAATATAATCCTTGCCATTCAGTGGTCAGAGATAAATTTATTATGGTTATTTATGTTGTTATGTTTTATTTTATCTAAACAATCTTTCAATCCCCCAAATGTGAGGTCTTTTGCTTGTGTTTTTTCTGCAATCTGACACCTATAGGTGAGAGAGAAAAGCCCTACACCCATTTCTTTCTTTATACATATTCTCTGAAAGCATTCTCAAATATATATCATGCCTGTAAAGAAAAGCATAATACATCCTCTGAAATTATCCTGGTTCCCTCACCAGACACATCTTCAGCATCATGTTGATGGGCCTTTTCAGAGTGTCAGCATCTGTGATTTTATGCTTGCACTGTAGGGAAAACTGAATATGTAGTTAGATGATGCAACCAACCTATATTCTTTAGCTTGACCATGATAATTTCAGTTAGACTTCATCAAACTATATGCACTTGGTTTTGTTCATCTAAAGCTAAAGAATAACAAAGAAATACAACATTGAATATCTTTGTAGGATAATTTTTTTTTCAGGAAAATATATGTGCTGCTTCTTCTTTTTTTGCCTTTTACAGCAGAGCCTCTAAATACTCCACAAACAATATGAACAAATGAAACCAATGGATTTGTCAATATCTGAAATGTTGTCATAAGGAGAAGCCAAGAACTTAGATATATTGGGAAAGTCTTTAAAAACATGAGGAAAACAAATTAAATGGAGACACACATCTTGAATAATCCTTTATAATAAGAAAAAAAAAGACTCTAGAGGGAATGCATGGAACTATTGTGTATTCATTTTAAAGGTTCTATTTTTTGGTTCTTTGCTTAAGGCTCACTCCCTAGAATTCTAACTAGAGCACTCAGTTTTTCTTTTGTGAAATGCCATTCCCATTCCACTCTCTCCTTGAGTTCGATGGGAATGATTAATCTTAAGCTCCGTGAAGGACTCCTATTCTCCTAGCCACAGAATTCACTTCTGAGATGACCACAAGACCTAATCCAGGTCATGTGACATTGAGAACACTTAGCTAAGGCAGTAAGGAAAGAAGCTTTGTCTAACTCCTTGAGAACAACAGAATATTGGACTGGTTGGAGTAGCATAGGGATTTTAGGAACTCCTATATATATTTTACTCATCAGACAAGCTGTCCTAATGGTGAAAGTGGCTCACAAAGGAGAAAAATGCCCAAAACATCACAGAATACACAGAAATAAAGCAAAATTTCTGAGGATGTGTGAATGTGGAAATTAACATTCAAAAGAATCCAGGGCTCTTTTAAGCTTTTCTGCTCTGTGATCTAAACAGTTACCTTTTTATTTAAATGAGTATATATACATTTACAAATATTTCATATATTAAATATATTATGTATATAGTTATATTTAACTATAAAACTCAAATTTTTCAAAGACCAAGTTCAAAATTGAGACTACCAATAAGCCTTAGAAGTAAGTGAAACAATACTGAATTCAGATTTCTAATCACTTAATAATGAAGAAATAACATTGCAATGTCATTTATTCTAAAAATTGTACATATTATAGCATACATATATTTTCATTTATTTTAAAATTTTGTTTATATATATATAAACAATCAAATATTTCAAGAAGGCAATTTTGCTGAGCGTTTAATATGTCACAAACATTGTTCTAAATATTTTCACATATTAAATCATGTAATCTTTAAAACAACACCATGAATTAGGTTTCTTTATTATCTTGATATTATAGGAAAACACATCCAAGATATTGGGCATCAGCATCCAGGAATATTAACGTTTATTTATTATATAAATAATAGGTTGATTGTGAAAAGAGATTGTAGGAGGTAAAGTATAAAACCAGTGTATCACAGGTTAAGATTTAAGTTTTACCCATTAGGTTAGAATAGCTCTATTTTTGTTTTTCCTCTCACTATTGCAGACTTGTAGTACAAGAATTAAGTACATATTTCCCCATTCTACTTTATACATGCTTTCAATAACCCCAGTTCCCCCAACAGAGATATTCTAATGCTTTGGGCATGAAAAATTGAATATATGTGTCTACACACATATGTTGAATATATATGTATGCTTTTAAGTATAATGTATTTTTCTTGCATATCTTCATTGTTTACATGCATAAATGTGATTGAGAAATGATAATACAATGACATTTTATTTTTATTCTTGTTTGTGCTCAACTTCATGTTTTAAGATCCATCAAAATGCTCTGAGGGCCTCTAGTTTATACATATTTGTTTTGCTACCTATTATGGCATCGTATGAATTACACATATCCTACATTTACATTGTTATTTTTAGTAATCAGTAACAAGGATGGTTCCAATTGTTTGCTTCCACATAGAATGCTGTAATAAACATCTTGAAAATATACACTAAAGGACATATCATGTACAGAGGCCCCTCTTTCCTTTGCTTATTAGTGAGCTTTGTCCTCTTAGCATTTGGTCTCTACTGTTTTTTATTATGTTGATATAAACTTGTATAGTGTAGATGTGAAATATTTTTCAGATACTAATTTTGCAAATACCTTCATATCTCTATTATCTCAGCTTATTTTTCAGTTGTGCCTTTGATTGAACAACAATATTAAATTTGCCAATACTGAACCAGAATTTTTAATTTTTGGCCTTGTATATGTGCTTTCAAATGCTTTATTAAAATCCCTTACTGAACACAATGGTGAATATAGTTTCCTTGGTTTTATTCTATTACCTTTACAATTTTACTATTCCCATATAGTTCTTTGTGTATATTGATATGTAGAGATCCAAAGTTATAATATTCTCCATGATTCAGTTTTTCCAATACCTTCCTTTAAACAAGCTGCACTTTGTCCAATTTTTGTGATAATTTTATCACAGAATAGATTCATTCATATGTGTTTTATTTCTATTTTAAAAATTTCCATTTTATTCCAAGAAGCTGATTTGTTTACTGTGATGTTTATACTACATTGTTTTGTTTCTTTAAAATATGACATCTTATTGGGTAGGAAAAGTCTTCCAGGTTCTTTTTTTTTTTTTTGAAATGATTGAACTATTATTAAATAGATGCTCTTGTGTATGTATGCTGAGTATTTACTAAAAATAATTTGTCAGGAATTATAATTTAAACTTCACTGAAGTTATGATGGTTTGGGTAGTGATAGTGGGTGATCTGGTCTTATTGTCAATCTTAAGAAAATATGGAATGAGCAAATGCAAATTATAATATATAAAATAGATAAGCAGTAAGGATTTACTGTATAACATGGGGAATTATACCTAATATCTTGTAATAACATATACTGGAATAAAATCTGCAAAAATACTGAATCACTATGCTGCATACCTGAAACTAATACCAAAAAAACCCATATAAAATTTTCTAGTACATTTAACTTTTACAGAAAGCTATATATCATTTACAATCTTAAAATAGCTACCCTCTGTTCATTGCATTAATAGGATAATATTCTTTAAGTACTTTTATGTATCTATTTAAATAAAAACAAATATAAAGCACTTCCTGAAGTTGGTGTCCCTATAGGGTAGAATAGATTTGGACTACCCCATAGAGCCTTATTCCTACAGATATCTTTTATTATTATTTGGCATGGCAGCCCCCTGTAAACCCAAATTCAACAGCTGCTTTTTATTTGATATGAGTCAGCATGTAAAGTGGAAATGTTTACCCCAGGACACATGTTAAAGACCTTCAGCCATAATTGTTTAGTACCACAACTGCTTGAGCCAATAACAACACCTGGAGCAAATGGGAAGATGACCAAAAGACTTTAAAGGAAAAATTGGAAAATAGGACATCCATAGGGGGTTTTAAATAGCTCTGATATATTCCTGAGAATGTGGAAGGTCATGTATAGTGCAGTTTTTAAGCCCAGGAGGAACTAAGAAGATCTTAATATGTCACTTCTGGCTGATATTGAAACTTCAAAGTGAGAGATGAAGCATAGTGTAAACTGAAGGAGCATTAAAGATGTGTCTAACATGCACATAAAACCCCTCAGCAATATCCAGGAGACTTATTGGAACATTGCATTTAAGTAAAATGTGTGCACTTATTAGGTGACCGCTAAGCTAATAAAAGAGGTAGTTCTGGTGACAAGTGATATTGAACACAGACTTTACAGATTTGTTCAGGAAATGTACCAAAAAAAAAAAAAGCAGTAAGAAAAAAATCTTATTTCCACAATTGCCACATTATATTACTTTAAATGTTCAGTTTTCAAAAAAAAAAAAAAACAAACAAATTTATGAGACATGCAAAGAATCACGAAACTATGCTACACAATAGGGAAAAAAGAGTAAAGAAACTGTCCCTGAGAAAACTTAGATGTGGGATACACTTTACAAAGACTTTATATCAACTTCTACAAATATCTCCCAAGAATCAAATTAAATCATGTTTAATGAACTAAAGGAAAACATAAGAGTTATGCCTTGCCAAATATAAAAATGTTTCCATATACTTACAGATGACATGTGAGTGGATACAGAAATTACAAAGTATTTCACACACACTCAAACACAATTACAAGTAACAAATGAGTTTAGCAAGATTGTTGGATATCAAATCAGTATAAAATATTAGTTGTAATTCTATACAATAGCAGTGGACAAATTTCACACACTTATGATCTTGCATATAAAAGAATAAAATGTTTAAAATCTATTTATCAAAAGAACTATAAGACTTGTACACTGAAAACTGTAAAACCTCTTTTAAAGAAATTAAGATAAACTTACATAAGTGGAAAGGAATCTTGTATTCATACATTGGCAAAGAATATTTTGGGGGGATCAGTAGTTCCCAGACTGATTTAGATTCAGTGAATTCCCTATTGAAATTCTACCTAACTTTTTCACAGAAATTGATAAGCTGACTGTAAAATTTATATGGAAATTCAACGGTCCAGGATATCACAAAAATGGAAAAGAAAAACAAAGGTAGAAGACTCACATTTCCCAATTTCAAAACTTTCTATAAATTACATTATTCAAGATGGTGTGGCACTGTCAGAAGGATAGAGATCAAGTTAACATAACCCACCTCTTGATAAACAATGTTGGAGGGATTACAATTCAAATGATATTAAAAGAAAAACATAGTTACTAACAACTTGTGAGCCATGAAAGTATAGTGCAGAATCAAATATATTGAACAAAATACAAAACACTTAAAGGAGGGTATTAATTCTGAAAATGATCTTTTCCATAATTTGGAAAATGTTTGGAAAATTGTTTTGAATTCTCAGAAGAATGTTATTGATTAAGTGACATGGGGAACAATTTGAAAAGGTTTCCCTGAATTCACAGGACAAGAAAAAATATGCAAGTATCTATAGAAGCTCTAAACTGTTGATTCTAAAATGCAGATTACTGGTGATTACTGATAGAACAGAACAAAAAGGGAAGAAGTGGTAGCCAAAATTGTAGTGTGGATATGTTTTCTAGACAAATAAAAATGTTTAAAAATCATTGCATGTGTAATCAAATGCTCACTATGGTACATGTAATATAATTCTTAAGACACCTACATGTAAACACAGAGGAGAGAGGAAGGAAATTCATCCCATAAAATATATAACAGAAAATTCAAAGATAAAGGTTAGCTTCATACTAAAAATAGCAAATAAACAAAGTCATATTCCTCACATTTTCTTTTGAAACACAAAATGATAGAAGAAAAAATGAACTCACAACATCATCCATAGTTTAATATTGAAAATAAAAGCTCATGATCAGATATTCCTTTTCAAGATAAAATCCACTTAAAGTAAACAGGACTCAAGAAGAATTTAAACCTGTTTACTTTGCCTAAAAAAAAAAAAAAATCTATTTTAACCAATTGATAGAAAAAGGAAAATTAATACTCTTAAATAGAAAGATTGAATAAATGTCTAACAATGAACAATGCTTAGTGATAATACAGAGATGATATAAATAATTGTTAACTTTATTACAACTGTAATAGCAAATTATAATTTATAAGATAATATCTATAGCATATTGGACCTTTAAAACTAAAATTGATTGTGATTATTATGTATTTATTTCTTACATGGTTGTAACAAACACATACACCCCCTTTTTTTGGATATCTATTCTTCTACTTTGTGGAAATTTCTACCAAATTGTGTCATTTACCATTCCCAAAATTAGGCACATTGAGGTTGTTTCAAACATGTTCTCAAATTCTCACAAGACATATGAGTCTTTGGAATATGGACTGGTTTATTGACTCATTTCTAATGAATATAATGTGTCAGAAGGTACATTGTATAACTTCTGACTCTAAGAAAAAGGAAATGCAACTTCCTTCCACCTGAATCTCTTGTTCTGGAACTTTTGAGCTGACACATTAAAATCCTGATTACCCTAAGCTTCATACTGATGTCAGGTTATGAGACCACATGGAGTAAGGAAGAGATGACATAGGATTCCTGTCTATTCTGCCCCTAAGCTGTCCAACTCCCTCTAACTTCAACCTGCAGACATATGAGTGAGAGAGACTTCAGATTACTTCAGACCCCTGCCTCTGAGATGCCCTGGCAGATGTCAAGTGAAGCAGACAAGGCTTCCCCACCATTCCCTGTCTGAAGCACTGACCCACAGAACCAACAAGCAAAATGAATTTTCACAACAAAAGTTTTGATAATTTGTCAAGAAGCAGTCACTGCAAAACACAGAGTCCAACATTTCAGTTAGAATGTATCTTCCACAGATTGCAATTGGTTTAAGGATGATTATGTGGTTTAAGCTATGCAAGACAGAATTGGGATTGCTTGTTTGCCTGATTGCTTGATTAATTTGATTTATCTTGATTGATTCTTTTTTCTGGGTGGTAGAAGTAGACATATGTGGAGTTTTCAACGTGGAATTTGGAAAGGAGGATATCTCTGCATGTGAGGTCCTGAGAAATAAGTTCTTTGTTAAACTGGAACTCTGAGCAACATTCATAATGATGAAGAGAGGGTGTCTCAGAAAGAAGTCAGAAATGAGGTGCAGAAAATGATACAGGTTGCTAGTTACATATTTGAGGCCTGGAATCCATTCTTACCTGAAATGAGCATTTTTCCCCTCGGTTGTCTTGCTCCCGATTCTCAGGAGTGTACTCTCTTTTAGTACCTTTTTACTTTACTAATAAAAACCTTGCTTATATCACACTTTCTGTCTCTCATTAATTTTTTTTTTCAGTTCACTAAGAACCATAATAATTCTTATTTCCCTTATCACAGTATCTATCCTTCTCAATGTATGGACTGATAAGTAATTTTTTATGGCTTAAACTAGTTTGAATCAATGTCACTTTAAACCAAACGGTTACTGAATAATACAGTAGTAAAACATGTTTTATTGTCCTCTTACAAATCTGATTCTCACAGATTTCTTCCAAACAGTATTCAATTTCTATCAGTGTTGTTCCTCAGTAATTCTCCAAAGGGACATAATACCCTCTGAGAGCTACCCTACATCAAAGAAAATAAAAAAGTCAGTTTAATTTATTTGGTTATTATACAAATTTGGGAACACTTTTTTCTAAGGAATTTGCTTTTTAAAAAATTTGGATCTGTTACAATTGTGATTTATTATAAGTCAAAAAAAACCAGGAAAATATGAAAATTTTGAGCAATTGACAATGGATATTTGAAAATAGATAATTGAAAAGAGATATTTGACAGTATCTCATTTCCATACTCATAAAGGGAGACAAGAAGGGTTGCAGATGATCTTTCTCATCTATTGATATTATGCTGTCTATCAGATCCTAATAACACATCTGATATATATAGTTTCAGATGCATTTAAAAGCTATTTTTAGGACATTCAAAAATTAATTGTTGTAAGATTATTAAAGGAATAAACTCAAAATGTTTTCTTCTTTAAAATATTAAAATACTGTTTGAGAATTAATATTTTAAGAGACTAGTTATATTCTCCATTTCAAACTTGGGGATTGTAAATAAATAGAAGCAAGTATGAAACTCAGTTTTAGAAAAAAATATATGGATAACCATACATTTTGTTCTACCATTTTCTTTTCTTTCTTGTTTCAAACCTGAAGCTGCCAATCATGTTTTTCCATAGGACATATATTCTTCTGATTTTATTCCTTTCAAAATCTAGTTTTTCCCTTAGGGAAAAATGTTTATATTTTAAAACAGGATCTGGAATTTCTCAACAGAGTCAAGGAACCATGCTGTATGAGTCAAGGGTACAAATGGTGTCTTTTTCCCTGCACCGCTCCCACCCAATCAATCTACATGAAACACTGATGCATGGCAAATTCCAGAATAAAAAAATATAGTGTCAAAAGGAATAAAGCATGACAACAAGAGTGATACAAGATTCACTTTTCTGATTGTGTGCACATTCTCCATTTCCCCATTGTATTGTCATTAAGTTCTCACACTATGTAACAGTGCAGAGTGGCCAGAAGTTGGTGAACTATCCTTTCCATCAGAAAGCATACATGCATAAACAAACAAACAAACAAGTACAATTGTAAAACACAAACCCCAAAAAATAAGGAAAGAGAAGAGGAGTAGAGGGGAGGGGAAGATCATAAGAGAGAATGCTGTCAAAAACCCATTAGCATAAATATTAAACACACAGGAAACAGAAGCAATGTAGCAGGTGTGACCCAGAAAGAGAGCAATTGACTTAAGATACAGGAGAAATTAAGCCTTGGAAGGATAACACAGAAAGAAGATTTTCCTGTCACAGATTTGACAGGATTGTTTAATACATGTTAATTCCTGTTTTATTCTTACAACTGTATCCTACACAGCAAAGAGTGAGAGACCATGTTAACCCTTCTCCTCAAAGTCAGAGAAGCATTGTGTCCTGGGAATTGTGGCTATTCTGGACTTAAATGGACAATGGTGAGAAACTAATTTGAATATTCAAATTTTAGAATTAGAGTATTCCAAAATGTGTAAACGCAAAAAGAGTATAACTGAAAGACAGCTGCATGGCCCCAAATGATGATTTTTATAGAGTATTTTCCTTAAGCTCTGGCTCTATTACTACATGCTGCATTTGTTGCTGTGCACCATCTCTGTGTCTTGCCCAGAGCCTGCTGAGCTAAAGAGAGATAAGCTGTCAGATGTTGAAGTAGTTGATCAAGACAAAAGGCCAGATGAATGTAACAGTCAAGCCTTCTATCACTTGTTGAGATGACACAGTTAGAGGTTAAACAGGAGAAAGTGCCAGCTCCCATGGTGGTTCACATTCCCCCAGGATATTGCCCAAGACAATGGTCAGTTGGATCAATGAAAAATTTGTCTTACTTTCCCAGGAGGCTCCAAACCAAATGCTCCTGTCATGTTGGATCTGAGGTCTGTGGGGAGCCAAAGGGTAAGGGCTAGGATAGCACAGAGAAAAATAGTTTCAAGGGTCCCTGATAAGGTTTTCTGGGCAGAGGTAACTGAGAGCCTCCTCTGCAGTGAGACACTGATGATGATGCCTCCAAGAGGAGGGCCTGGGCCAGGAAATGAGGTAAGTGTAAAGACATGCATGACTAGGGGCCCTGGGTTCTGAGACTGCAATTCATTGGCTGGGCACTGAGTCTGGGTGGGCTGAGCAGCTTTCCCCTGTGAATTTCCTCAAGTAAATCCTTTGCAATTGCCTATGGTTGGACTTAAATTAGACATAGGCTTTTGGCCTGGAGCCTGACAAACTCAATTCTGTCTATGTGACTGATAGTAGTGATAGGACATTAGCCAACTAGTTTGGATGCTTTCAAAAAGAGCAGAGACCTAAGATTGATGTGCTGAATAGATCATGTCAGGGAGGGAGTCTGTGTATAGGGGAGTGCATTGTCTAACATACCAGCCAGTGAAAGTCCCAAAGGGTCAAATATAAAAATGCCAGTGAGGAGGAAACAGCTCCCTATTGTAACTTGGCTGAATAGAATAAATATTTCTCACCACATAAGGAAGAGTTGTTAATATACAAGTGATTTGATTTAAGGAAATTAAAGCAACATAATATTTCTTAACCTGAAAGATATTCAGCAAAAATATACCCATTATACAACTATAAAAATATACCAGTGAGGATTGTATTCAGCAGAATGTTACAACCTCATGTTCACCACAAACACAGGACTTTTTTTTTTAATTATTTAACAACATGCCAAGTGATAGATTTTACAAAGGGAACCTAATTTATGTTATCCCAGAAGAGACTTAATGTCTCAAGGATATGTAGGAGATATTCTGAAAAGTGTATCCCAGGTGAAACATATGTGGACCACAAGGTACCAAGGATCCTGGGCTGCTGGAGGGTCTGGATGAGGCCTCCCTGGGCCAAGTCTGATGGCAGGAGATAAAATTGGAGAGGCAATAAGATATTCTTTATGATATAAAATTTAAAACTCTCAGAAAAAAAACCACTCATGGCATTTTCTTTTATTGTACCATATGTCTCCCCCCTTATAACTGTTAACCTAAGATATGAAATATTTTTTAGCGATATGTACTAATGATTTCCTAGAAAGGCATTATAATATATTCAGTCTAGAAACCCATTAGAATTGCTCTTTTAAGATTTATAGTCATGACTTTTTATTGTATGGTTTTTCATGATTTTAGAAATGTGTCTAAATTTTCCAAATTGTGAAAATAGCTTGATTTCCAGTTATTCTTTTCCTTCCTATTTTTCTCTGAATGTGAAGCTATCATCTGAACAATGAAGCTGTCTGATCCCTCACAGCCAAAATGAAAGAGACCCTTAGAAAAGTAGTCCTTCCCTGAGAAAGCAAAAATATGCAGCTTCACTTATAAGGGAACCCAGAACATCTTAAATTTACCAACCTCACAAAGAATACAGGGATGTGATATTGGAATGAATGGCTAGAAGTAATTATAAAACTTTCATCCTTACAACCCTAACAGGTTTACTCCCATTTAGAAATCTCCAGTGCATGAGAAATCAAATATGTCAATTTATGAACTTTTAATTCCTTATCATTAAGAGAATATGCTTCACGTTTCACTGTAATTTACTAAGTTCTGTCTGAAACTGCATTTCATGTTCTCCTTACACCTATCTGTGAGATAAAGTGAGCAAATGTTTTAATTCCAATTTTGTACATATGGAAATCAAAACAGAGAGAAAGGAAATAATTTTCTCCAATTTCTTGAAACCAGTCAGTGACCAAATTGGGTTTCAAATCTAAGTCTTCATTTTTCAAACACTTAATGGCCTAAATAAATAATTGGATCTGAAGTGCTGTAAAGTTAACCCAAGCAACAATAGATTTCCTCTAAGAAGCTTAATTTTCATGGGAAAATTATTGCACACATGTGGGTAGATAATATCATCCAATGTAGCTCAAAGAAGCAGAAAGGATAGGTCAAAAGAAAAAAAACATTTAGAGATGATAAATAATCATCATCCAAGAATACTGTAAGTATCTTCTTAGCTATATAAACAAACATAAAATTGGAGAGTTGAAATTATTTAAGATTAGAAGTAGAATAAGAATCAGATGGCTTTTTTCAGGTCCTCAACATCAATTATATCTTTTTCTTTGTGATTAGTTAAAAGGAAACTATTTCTTCCCATTCAACTTCTGAAAGGAGAGTTAGGCAGTCTTTGCCTGTGACTCATAGTAGCTGGTAAAGATGAGGTGCTCAATAAACATTTCTCAAAAAAATAGTCTTACAGAATGTTTTTAGTGCTCTTCATTTTTAAAATTCTTGTTTATTCTTGTCTCCAAAACAGATAGACAACATAAAAATAATAAAAAAAAAAGAGTCATTGTTTTGGAATATGATGTATGTTTTAGCTGTGGTGTGTGCAATTAGCAGAACAACGCTCCCCATTCTCTCTTGACTCATGAATCACAGCTGAGACCAAACGTGGCATCACCTAGTGACACACACACAAATCTTCATAAAATATAGCAATACATTTCTCACATAAATTATATTTACTGGCTATTCGTCAAGTCACAGGTTCTTTCCCTTAGTTTTCACAATGATTCAGGACTTGGGACAGTTTGGTTTTGGCAGCTGTTCTCATAATTGCCTGATTGTCAGTCATTAAATTTGCCCTGTTTTTTTTTAAAAACTTTTGGGTTCACGCACACTTGGTGTAACAATGATTAAGCCTACACTTATTCAATTATCACTTTTTTATTGTAAAATATTTCTAAATAATTTTGAAAAGAAATTCACTTAACTCTTGCAACATCTCTTAATGAGGGAATCAGATCACCAGTATTGTTTTTTTTGTTTTATTTTTGTTTGTTTGTTTTTGTTTTGCCAATGACCAGCACCAAGAGGTTGCTGGCTTTATTTTATTTTCTTAAATTAAAGTATACTTGATTTACAATGTTGTGTTAATTTCAGCTGTACAGCATAGTGATTTAGTATATATATATTATTTTTCAGACTCCTTCCCATTATTGGTTATTACAAGAGATTGAATATAGTTCCCTGTGCTATACCTTGTGTGTCTGTTGATCCCAGACTCCTAATTTATCCCTCCACTTCCTCTTCCCCTTTTGTAACCATAGTTTGTTTTCTATGTCTGTAAGTCTGGTTTAGTTTTGTAAATATGTCCATTTGTATCATTTGAGATTCAGCATGTAAGTAATATGATATTTGATTTTCTCTGACTTCAGATAATATGATAATCCCTAGATCCAAAAATAATTAATAAAAACCATTCTTAGTTTCTAATCAATTCTCTCATTTGGTGGACTCAACACTTGTAGATTTTAACTTTAAACTTTTAACTCTTCCCAAGGAACCCTACAAGTTCATAGTATGTAATATTTTGTATCTTAGTTATAGTGAAATTTAGATTCATAATTTCTCTTGCTGAGATGAAGAAAAATGTTTTCGAACTATAATAAATTCACATGACCATCTCATATAAGAATATCAGTGCTTTTTCTGGTTCTTAATTCCTTGTCAATGCATAAAACTCGAGAGGAGTGCTATGAATAATATTTCCTAAGGAAACAAAAAACATTGTTTTTAAATTTTAAAACATTGAGTGAGAGAGAAAACTTCTGCCAGAAGTGAAAAGTTATGCTATGTAGATATTTTCCCATGACATATCAAAATATAGTGACTTAAAATCACATCTACCTGTTTTTTTTTTTTTTTGCAAGGTTTTGACTCAGTTTGGAGGTCTTGCTAATCTGAATTGAGTTGGACTGACATTGCTGAAGGTTCTTTCTCCTGTATAATAAGCTTATGAGTCAGTAGTGAACTGACCAGACTTGGCTGGCTTCAGCTGGGGTGACTTAACCCTGCTTGATGGGGTCTCTTAGCTGCCAGGAAGCTAGTCTCAGCTCATTCTCAGGTTGATGGTGAGGATTCAAGAGAGAGTAGGTCATGTCATGAACAGGACAATCAAAAGTGCACTCTTCTATCTTCAATTAATTTTCAGCTTATATCACAATTGTTAACATTGCTTTGACCAGAGCTTGCAACATAGAAAAGTCCATTGTCAAAGGGAAGAGCAGAAAATTACAAAGTAAATGACAGGATTTAGAAAAGAATTAATGAGACCATGAATGAAATTAGCCTACCACAAAAGGTGATTCGCTTGTTAATAACACAGTTGAAGACCTGTCTTCTAAGACAGGGACTGATTCTCCATTAAAGGGTGAAGACAGTAATAATAATAATAATAATAATAATAATAATAATAATAATAATAATAATAATAATAATAATAATTAGAACAGATACAATAAAGCAGAAACAGACTCACAGATACAGAGAATGGACTGTTGGTTGTCAGGAGAGAGGGGTGTGGGGTGGGGCAAAGCTATTATAGAGGATTATGGAATACAAGCTACTATGCATAAAACAAGATACAAAAAGACCTAATGGATAGCACAAGGAAAATAGTCACTATTTTATAATAGCTTTGTATGCAGTATAATCTATAAAAATATAAAATTTCCATGCTGTACACCAGAACTAATATATTGTAAGTCAAAAATACTTCAGTTTAAAAAAAAAAGAACTTAGTGAATGAAATAAGGGTCATTAGGCTTTTTACTATAAAATAATTACCATACAATAATTACTAGCTTCCTGATGGCATTTATAATGACTATAACTTTCAGTTAGAGGCAAACTAGGAGCCTCTAAGAAGTCAAAGAAAATACATATTTTGCATGATTGATAAGTCTTTCCTTCCAAAATACACTCATACTTCAATTTTAAAAAAAAAATCTTTATTGAGAGCCTGGAAATACAATTATGTTCAATTCAGAGTCCTTGCAATTTAATTGGCAATTGAAATATAAAGAAATCCATGTGCCAATAGAGCTAAATACATGAATTCTATGGAGTGCTACATAATCAAAAACTAAACTTTGCCACATATATGCTTTACTCTAAAAGTCTTTATTGAAATATATAAATGATAAGACAAGTGCATAAAACTTAACTTTATAGCTTGATGAGATTTCACAAATTGAAAACACTGACATAACCAGCTCTGGGATGCTTTTGAATGTTTTCTCTCTGTTGTCTATTTCTTTCCCCTTATAATTGGCAAATACTTAGAATAGCAAGTGCGTGTATTGCAAAATGTGTGGCTCACACTAGACCAGATAGCTGACCATGTTTTTTTTTCCAGATGCATTTTTCTTGAGAGACATTAAAATGTAATATACTTGTTATCAGTATATTGCCTCTCTGCTGCAAACCACCCTTAAATGACTGCTCTGAAATAATATATTTGGACCCTGTAGATGTTTCTCCTGTGGCAGATGGCATGCTTTGTTAGTAGAGTAACAGAGAGACACTAGAGTAAGAAAGGGGTTTCTCTTCAAAGTCTGCTGTGTTTTCCTAGGCTGGCTCCTGCACCATGTCAACTTCCAAGCTCAGCAGAGGGCATAGCTCCTCCAGTCCCTTGACTCCAGAAGTACCTGAATTATAAGCAGCTCAGGATTGTCCTGGGGGGTAGATTTCTCCACCAACTCCACAGTGGCTTCTTAGTGGGGATTTTCCAGCAGGGTACCTCCTATTAAAAATTTCTTCCTGTACTCCCTGGGAGGCTTGTGGCCTCGGTGAACTTCTCCACTCTCTCATGAGCCATAGATATACCCACCCTCTAAAAAGAAGTCTGGGTGTTCTCCACACTTCAGGAAATGAGTCTCTCCCTGTGGTTCATGATCTCATCTCTAGGAGATCTGGTTGTTATTTTATCTGTTATTTATAGATTTTTTATAGGACCCTTTACATTTTAGTAGATGTTTCCCTGTTATAGTTAATACTTTTAATTAAAATGTCCACATTCAAGGTACCACATGGTTCCTGCCTCTGGATTAGTGCTTGACTGATGTGCTTGCTTCCTTCAGGGTACCAGAGCTCTTCTGATTCAAGACATGATTCACAGTAGTAAAGTTGAGTGCATTTTGCATAGTATTATTTGTCAGTTTAATCTATGAAATTTAAAATATCTGTCAATGAATATTAAGCTCAACTTAGTAGAATATTAAAATCAACTTGAGATATTGGAAAAGTAATTATTGAAATTACATTGAAAGAAAGAAGCAAATGTTATTGAAAAGCAAATCAAAAGGGAGTGGGAAGGAATAAATTGGGAGTTTGTGATTTGCTGACACTACTAGGTATAAGATAGATAAACAACAAGCTTATACTGTTTAGCACAGGGAACTATGTTCAATATTTTTCAGTGACCTATAATAAAAAGAATATGAAAAGGGATATATGTATGTATATGTCTGATTGAAATATTATGCTGTACACTAGAAATTGATACATTGTAAACTGACTATACTTACATTAAAAAAAATCATCAGAAATGTATATTATTTGAGTACAAATCCCGAGACATATTTTGTTTTATCATTTGAATATATAATAGCATCAGAATATAATTTTAAATTGTCTTTATTCATTATTTATATATGTTCATACAGTTAATTAATTGATTCATTGATTTGTACACTATATATGACTGGGTGATCCAAATTCTAGCCAGGAAAAGCATACTTTACATGGGATAACTGACCTTGTCACCTCCCTTCTCTGATTTCTCTTAAATCCTTTAGAGGATCATTCACTCCTCTAAATTATATATCATTTTTTTAGGCACGTTGATAACTTTATTCTGGTTCCACCTGGTCTCAAACACCTGGGAGACACCCCATTTCCTAAAGATGATCCTATACTTTTCTCTGACAGAGTTTAATGCTTCCCTTCATCTTTGGCCTTTAGCATTATGAATTTATTTCTAGGTTGTTTTTTAATTCATTACTTGTTGAAAATTCTTGACCATTCATTTTGCAATATTTTTTCCTCATTCTTTTACTTTCTTTTCCTTCTGGGACTTCAATTAAATATATTTCAGACTGATTGGCCTACATTTCTTGGATACTCTGTTCTTTTAAATTTAAATTATTAAAATTTTCCAAGAATTTCCTCTTTTGTTTTCATTTGAGTAATGTCTGTTGACTTATATTCAAGTCCACCAAGGGTTTCCTTGAATTTGTCAGGCCTACTGATGAGCCTGTCAAAGACATTCTTCATCCCCTTTGCTGGGCATGTGTTTAAATTTATCCCTAGCCTGCTCTTTGACATTTTCTTATTGTTTCCATTTCTCTGCTGAAATGACCCATCTATTCATGAATGTATTCAAGTCTTTTCACTGGAGCGTGTGATGTATTAATCATAGTGATTTTATATCCCCTGTCTGATTTTCACTTCTATTATTTGTTTTATCTCTCAACAGTGGATTCTTTTTTCTTTCCATTTCAACTTTTAGTTGAAATCTACATATTCCATGTAGGGGGTCAGAAGCCTAAGTAAATAATGTTTAAGGCTGGAAATAGGCATGCCTCTTTTCCTGCTAGGCTTTCATTGAGGAGCTGAGCTGTGTTTCTGTTTTGCTGGTAGTTTCAATTACCTGCCATATGTGGCCAACCTCAGGTTCCTTCAGTGTCACCTTGTGGTTAGGGTGGGAGCTAGAATGATAGACTATCTGAGTTTTATTCTGGAATGTGCTAGGTCCACCTTCAGTTGTAGATGTTCCCTGTGACCCAGTATCTTGGTCCCTGTGTGCTCTTATCCCTCTGCTGGGGGTTGGTCTTCTGTTGCTTTTTCTTGGTCCTGGTTACTCCAGGTGGTGAGGAACAAAGAGGCTTTCCACATTTTCCTCATTTAGCATCAGTCTTAGGTATCTCACGTGTCTCTGAGTTTTTGGATCCAAGTTTCCTTGGTGATCCTGCCCTGCCCTCCATGGTAAAAAGAAATCTTTAATTTTCTGAAACTAGGAGGATTTCTGCCTGTCTCCATTAACCAAACTCTGAGTTTTCAACCGCTGAAAGTGACAGGATATACTGCCCTTTATTTTTAACATCTTAAGACATTATTCCACTGGGGAAAGCATCCAGGTAAGAATTGTTTTCTCCCTCAGCAGTACCACCCCAGGGCAACAGGAACACACCAACTGTGGGAGGCTTTCTCAACTCTTTCCTGCCCCCAGGCTTTTTCATAAGCAAAAAGTGAGGTCCATGGAGAAGGGGCTGCGACCATCTGTGATCCCAGAACTCCATACTCTCCCAACTGGGAGTGCTCAGCTTTGAGCAGTTCATTAAGGAGTTAGTTGATACTTTTGTATCTGTTTGCATCCCCACCTTGTCTCCTTCTGTTACCCTAAAAGGAGGAAGGAAAAGGCCACTGTTCTTGACTTACTCAAAAGATAAGAATTCACATGGGAGATGAAAGAATTGTGCAGTGAAAGATTTTATTAGGAAAGGTGAAGTACCCCTCCAAGAACAGGAGGCAGGCTGATCCAAGTGCAGACAGCAATGGTCTTTGCTCCTTCCTCTTGTACCCTCACTTAGAGGTGGTCTTTTGATTGATTGATGGCTCTTGACCCCTGGAGTGCTCAGTCATGTTTGTCCCCTTTTGTGAATGCCCTTATCCATGATGAACACAGAATAACCCATGGAGGGGCCAGAACCTCAATGCTAATTATATTAGAATGAGAACTGGGTCATGTCCGGTTAGGTCCTTGTCACTACCATGAAGTTCCAGCCTTTTAGTTCTAACTGGTTTCTTGCTGGCACTCACATAAAAGAAGTAAAGCCCCTTTATGCTGGTGGCAGGCATGCCACCATCATACACACCATCCTCTCTCTCCTCCACCTGTCTGCCTGGTGCCCCCCTTATCTAACTACCTAACACTTCCAGTGCTCTGGGACAGGTGAGGGATTGCCAGTGTCTTGTCTGTCTGTAGGCTCATGCCAGCGTTCCTCAAATTTTACCCTGATGGTAGCCGTTCAAAGTCAGCACTCTGATGGGTTCAGCAGCAGTGTGATTTTGCAGATTTCGCAGCTTTTTCTTATGGTTTGATAAGTATGACACTCTTTCCATGTGTCTATCCTTAGATGGAACCAGGTCTCTGTAATACATGTGATTAAATCAATAATTATTCATGGTTACCAAGATTCCAGGTATTTTTGGTTATTATGTTATTAATATTTCATGATGAAACCAAAATAAAGATGTGTTCTCCTTTGAAATATGCCAAAATATAGCTTAAAATCTAAATGTTTTATTTTTATTCCATTAAATTAAAAAATACAGTTCCTGTCTATTTAAAGCAATAAGAAAGAGATTTGGGATTTTCTACGTATACTTAGGGGAACTTATGTACTTTGAAATATGTGACAATTTTTATTGATTTTTTATACGTATTGCACACATGAGGGTATCTATAAGCTACATACGACTTAAAGTAAAATAATACTCTGATAACTGTAGAATTAAAAATCATTTAAAAATATACGATGTCATTTGTGGATTTTTGAATGACAGCCATTCTGACTGGTGTGAGGTGATACCTCATTGTAGTTTTGATTTGCATTTCTCTGATAATTACCGATATTGAACATTTTTTCATGTGCTTTTTGATCATTTGTATGTCTTCCTTGGAGAATTGCTTGTTTAGGTCTTCTGCCCATTTTTGGATTGGGTTGTTTATTTTTTCTTATTGAGTCGTATGAGCTGCTTACATATTCTGGAGATCAAGCCTTTTTCGGTTTCACTTGCAAAAATTTTCTCCCATTCCATAGGTTTTCTTCTTGTTTTATTTCTGGTTTCCTTTGCTGTGCAGAAGCTTGTAAGTTTCATTAGGTCCCATTTGTTTATTCTTGCTTTGATTTCTTCTAGGAGAAAGTTTTTAAATGTATATCAGATAATGTTTTCCCTATGTTTTCCTCTAGGAGGTTTATTGTATCTTGTTTCATGATTAAGTCTTTAATCCATTTTGAGTTGATTTTTGTATATGGTGTAAGGGAGTGTTCTAGCTTCATTGTTTTACATGCTGCTGTCCAGTTTTCCCAACACCATTTGCTGAAGAGACTGTCTTTATTCCAATGTATATTCTTGCTTCCTTTGTCAAAGATGAGTTGACCAAAAGTTTGTGGGTTCATTTCTGGGCTCTCTATTGTGTTCCATTGGTCTATATGTCTGTTTTGGTACCAATACCATGCTGTCTTGATGACTGTAGCTCTATAGTATTGTCTGAAGTCTGGGAGAGTTATTCCTCCAGCCTCTTTCTTTCTCTTCAGTAATGCTTTGGCAATTCTAGGTCTTTGATGGTTCCATATGAATTTTATGATGATTTTTTCTAGTTCTGTGAAATATGCCCTGGGTAATTGGATAGGGATTGCATTAAATCTGTAGATTGCCTTGGGCAGTGTGACCATTTTAACAATATTGACTCTTTCAATCCAAGAGCATGGAATATCTTTCCACTTTTTAAAGTGTTCTTTAATTTCCTTCATCAATGGTTTATAGTTTTCTGTGTATAATTCTTTCACCTCCTTGGTTAGATTTATTCCCAGATATTTTATTACTTTGGGTGCTATTTTAAAGGGGATTGTTTCTTTACTTTCTTCTTCTGTTGATTTATCGTTAGTGCAAAGAAATGCAACTGATTTTTGAATGTTAATTTTGTAACCTGCTACCTTGCTGAATTCTTCAATCAGCTCTAGTAGCTTTTGTGGGGACCTTTTAGGGTTTTCTATATATAGTAACATGTCATCAGCATATAATGACACTTTTACCTCTTCTTTTCCAATTTGGATCCCTTTTATTTCTTTCTCTTGCCTGACTGCTGTGGCTAGGACTTCCAGGACTATGTTGAATAGGAGTGGTGATAGTGGGCATCCTTGTCTTGTCCCAGATTTTAGTGGGAAGCTTTTGAGTTTTTCACCATTGAGTACTAAGCTGGCTGTAGGTTTGTCATATATAGCTTTTATTATGTTGAGATACGTTCCCTCTATACCCACTTTGGCGAGAGCTTTTATGATAAATGGGTGTTGAATGTTATCAAATGCTTTTTCTGCATCGATTGCGATGATCATGTGGTTTTTGTCCTTTCTCTTGTTGATGTGATGTATTACACTGATTGATTTGTGTATGTTGAACCAGCCTTGTGTCCCTGGGATGAACCCCACTTGGTCATGATGTATAATCCTTTTTATGTGTTGTTGGATTCTATTTGCTAAAATTTTGGTGAGGATTTTGGCGTCTATGTTCATCAGTGATATTGGGCTATAATTCTCTTTTTTTTGTAGTGTCTTTGCCTGGTTTTGGTATCAGGGTGATTTTGGCTTCATAGAATGAGTTTGGGAGTATTCCCTCCTTTTCAATCGTCTGGAAGAGTTTGAGAAGGACTGGTATGAGTTCTTTGTATGTTTGGTAGAATTCCCCGGTGAAGCCGTCCAGTCCTGGACTTTTATTTGTAGGGAGGTTTTTAATTGCTGTTTCTATTTCCTTTCTAGTGATTGGATTGTTCAAGTGTTCAGATTCTTCTTGATTCAGTTTTGGTGGACAGTATGTTTCCAGAAACTTGTCCATCTCCTCTAGGTTATCCAGTTTGGTTCCATATAGTTTTTCATAATATTCTCATATGATATTCTGTAATTCTATTTTGTTTGTTGTAATTTCTCCATTTTCCTTTCTTATTTTGCTAATTTGTGCTCTCTCTTTTTTCTTCTTTGTGACTTTGGCCAGAGTTTTGTCGATTTTATTTACTTTTTCAAAAAACCAGCTTTTGGTTTGGTTGATTTTTTCTATGGTCTTGTTAATCTCTATTGTATTTAATTCCTCTTTGATCTTTATTATTTCCTTCCTTCTGCTGCTTTTTGGGGCTTTTTGTCCTTCTTTTTCTATTTCATTCAGGTGGTGGGTTAAATTGTTTATTTGAGAATGTTGTTCTTTTTTGAGGAAGGCCTATATCGCTATAAACTTCCCTCTTAGCACTGCCTTCGCTGTGTCCCATAGGTTTTGAGTGGTTGTGCTTTCATTATCATTTGTCTCAAGGTATTTTTTAGTTTCAGCTTTGATTTCCTCATTGATCCATTGTTTTTTCAATAACATATTGTTTAATCTCCAAGCTTTCCTTTCTTCTTCTTTGTTTCTCTGTTGTTGATTTCTAGTTTCATGGCATTGTTGTCAGTAAAGATGCTAGAGATAATTACTATCTTCTTAAAATTGTTGAGGTTTCTTTTGTGCCCAAGTACATGATGAATCCTGGAAAATGTTCCATGTGCATTTGAAAAGAATGTATATCCTATTTTTGGGGGGTGTAATGCTCTGAAAATATCCACCAAATATAGTTTTTCTATTGTAGTATTTAATTTCTCTGTTGACTTGTTTATTTTCTGTCTGGAAGATCTGTCTAGTGATGTTAATGCAGTGTTAAAATCTCCAACTATGATTGTATTCCCATCAATATCCCCCTTTATATCTGTTAGTAGTTCTTGTATGTACTTAGGTGCTCATATATTGGGTGCATATATATTAACGTGTGTAATATCCTCATCTTGTATCACTCCTTTAATCATTATAAAATGTCCTTCTTTATCTTTCTTTATGGCCTTTGTTTTAAAGTCTATTTTGTCTGAAATCAGTACTGCAACACTTGCTTTTTTGGCTTTTCCATTTGCATGCAATATTCTTTTCCATCCTTTCACTCTCAATCTATATGTGTCCTTCTCCCTAAAGTGGGTCTCTTGTATGCAGCATGTTGAAGGTTCTTGCTTTATTATCCAGTCTGCCACTCTGTGTCTTTTGACTGGAGCATTTAGTCCATTAACATTTACAGTAATTAATGACATATGTGTGTTTATTGCCATTTTGAACTTATCTTTGCAGTTGAATTGTTATATCCTCTTTGTTGCTTTCTTCTTCCTTTTGTTGTTTGGTAATTTTCCTTTGTATTATCATGGATTTTATTTAATTTTTGTGACTCCTTTGTAAATTTTTGGCTTGTGGTTACCGTATTTTGTAAATCTATCAACCCATTACTATAACTGTTTTTATTAAACTGATAGTAACATGATCTCAAACCCATCCTACTGTTAAAAAATTTTAAAAAAGAAAGAAAAAATATTTTATATTTCCCTGCCTCCCTCTCCCACTCTCAGTGATTTGTATGTCTTCTTTTATAATTTCATGTTTACTTTATTTGTAATTCATGAGTTATCACCTTTCCAGTTGTGTGTTTCTCATTTCTGTAGCATCCTGCTGCTTTTCTATTTAGAATAGCCCTTTCAATATTTGTTTTAGCATGTGTTTAGTGTTGCTAAACTCTTGCAGCTTTTTTTTTTTTTTTGTCTGTGAAACTCTTTATTTCTCCTTCTATCCTCAAGGATAGCCTTGCTGGATAAAGGATCCTAGGCTGCATCTTTTTTTCATTCAGGGCTTTGAATATATCTTGCCACTCCCTTCTGGCCTGTAGTGTTTGTGTAGAGAAATCAGCTGAGAGCCTTATGGGGGTTCCCTTGTAACTTACTGTTTGCTTTTCTCTTGCTGCCTTTAGAATCATTTCTTTATCCTTGACTCTGGCCATCTTGCTTATGATAAAACTTGGTGTGGGTCTATTTGGGTTCTTCCTGTTTGGGACCCTCTGAGCTTTCTGTACTTGGATATCTGATTCCTTCTTTAAGTTTGGGAAGTTTTCAGTCATGATTTCTTCAAAAACCTTTTCAATCCACTTTGATCTTTCTCCCCCTTCTGGGACCCCTATTATGCGAAGATTGGGATGCTTTATATTATCCCATAGGTCCCTTATGCTATTTTCATTATTTTTTATTTGCTTCTCTTGTAGTTCTTCTGAATGGGTGCTTTCTATTGCCCTGTCTTCTAGATCACTAATTTGTTCCTCTGTATTATCTAGTCGGCTTTGCACAGCTATTAGATCATTCCTCATCTCTGTCAATGAGTTTACCCATTCTACTTGGCTCTTCTTTATAGCTTCAATTTCATTTTTGACATATTTTATGTCTCTAAACACTATCTCTTTTAATTCATTCAGCAATTCGATCACTCCTTTTTTGAAATCTTGATCTAGTAGGCTATCGATGTCTATTTTGTTGATCTTTCTTTCAGGGGATTTCTCTTGTTCTTTTAATTGGGAAAGGTGTTTCTGCTTCTTCGTCTTGCTCATACCTCCTTGGCACTGTTGTTTATGGAGTATCAGTTGTTTATTTTGGTCCTTAAGGATTTTATCTATCTGATGCCTATTTAGGAATAGAACTTAGGAAAAAAAAATAAGAGAGAGAAAGAAAGAATTTTAAAAGAAGGGAGAAAGAGGGTTTGAAAACAGTGTATAATGAAAGAAGTTTGAGTTGAAGCAGAGTATTAATCAGGTTGAGACGTCCTTTTAAAGCCTTTACAAAAAAAGGGGGGGAGATGAATAGATGTATTTGAAACCTGTGTCTAATCAATAGCAGGACATCAAAACCCAAGAGAAATAAAAATGAATTAAGAAGTAAAGATTAAGAGAGTAATAGAAAATAGAACAGGTAAAAACAGATTTAAAAAAAAAAAAGGGGGGGTTGTCGGTGTTCTCCTGGAGTCTGCGTGCTTTTAATGTGGAATCTTTCTGTCTTGGTCCTGTTTTGGAATCTCAGCTTGCTATTTTCAGAGGCCCTCTGTTGGCGCCCTCTTCTGTGCTGCTCCCAGCACCTGTCGGCAAGCAGATCGTGCCTCCTCCTAACACTGGGTCAGGTGCAGCTCTCTGCTTTGGGCAAGCGGGTCTCTGCCCCTCCGGATGCTGCAGTCAGATGTTGCAGACTGGCCAGGTAGGAGGGCGGGTCGTGCCCCCTCCCAGCACATCAGTCAGGGGCTGTGTTCCTGCCCTAAAGGCGGGGGGGGGCCGCTCTCCCTCTACCTGCACCGCTGGTAGTTCCGCTCTCTGTGCGGCTGCGCACTCTGCCCTGGTCGTTGCTCCGCCCTGGTCGGCGCTCCGCTGGTGGGCTCGGGGAAGACCGAGGGACTGCCCTGTCCCTGCTCCAAGGCAAAACCCAGCTCCTTGTTTGTCTTTGTGGAGCAAGTTCTCTGAGGGACCAGGATGGAAGGATCCTATCTGCCCCGGGCGGCAGGCCAGTCTCAGTCTGGCCTTTGAGGCTGCTAAGCCCTTCAGTGCGGATGCAGGTTTTGCCCTCGCCCCCGCCTGAGTGCTCAGCGCGGAGGATATGGTGGCTGTGCCTGAGCCCCACATCTCTTCCCCCGAAAACTTTCCGCAGGTTTTCAGAGATAGGGGTGTGCACCCTTACCCTGAGAGCACATCAACCTTGCTGTTTTATGGAGGGCCCAGGTTGTTCTGCCCTGTGCACCCAAAGCCATGGCGTGCAGCCCCTTGCATTCCCCCGGGGCTGCCTCCGTGCAGCCACTTCCATCCTCCGCCTGGCTTGTGCAGCCTGGCCCTGCCCATGGCTGCCGGCCCGCGTCTCAGGCTGGGTGTCTGGGGGACGCTCTGTGCCCGTTTAACTTAGTTCTGTTAGTCAAGGGCTGCTCTGTACAGATCCGAGCCTCGGAGGCTCCCCCTCCATCCCGCTGGCCTCTCAGTTGGAGAGCGGAGACCCAGCAAGTGAGCGCCAGACCTCCTTTGCCGCTCCCTCCCCGTGGGACACATCCCCTGCTGCTTTGCCTTTTGTTCTTTCTTTTTTCCTTTTCTCCTACCAGATTTTTGGCGTCTTTATCTTTTGAAGAGGGCGATGTTCTGTCGGATTTCCACAGGTGCTCTGGTCGGCTGAGTGGGTCTGTAGAAGTGGGTCTTGGTGTATTTGTGGGAGAAGGTGACCTGCGAGCATCCTTCTACTCCTCCATCTTCTCCGTCTCCTAGAAATATTTTTTAATGTGAAAGAGAAACAAACATCACTTTGTTTATGCCACTGTTCTTTGCGGTCTCTGTAACTGGCAGCTAATTTTAACTAATCCAGAAACTTATCCAAAGTGATCATGTAAGGTTCAAACCCAGGCCCACCAGTCTGCAAAGTCCACACTCTTAGGCAGAAGCCTGAAGAACTCCTGCTTATAATCTGCAAAAGATTGGTGGTGGGGGAAGTGTGTGTGTTTGTGTGTGTGTGTGTGTGTGTAAAACTGCTGACAAGAATTTGACAGAAGGAAAGAAGGAAAGTTCGAATATGCTCACAATTATGCATACCTAAGAGACAATCAAAGGGTATATGCTACTGGACAGTAAAGAATGTAGTCTCCATCAGAGGTGGACAGAGAAAGATCTGTCACCTGCATGGATCTGGAAAGAGAAAGGAAACAGAAGCTGTGTCTCTGAAATATGCTGCTGTATTTTATTTCCCATCTATATTTTATAAATTTCCTATATGCATTTATTATTCTGTTCATAGAAAATTCTAAAAGGCTCAGTCACTATTTCCACAGCCAAATTTGTCAAAGTGTAAAATTGTGTTTAGAAGTCTCATCATAAATATTAAGCATTCATTTTGTGCCCATCAGTATGCTAGATATCAAGCACAATATCAAAAAAGCATCAATCTTGATTTCTGACCTCAAGCAGCTCAGAATTTAGGTGAACACATAGAAAACAACCAAGTACTACTTACATGAAGAGATGGATCAGTGCAGGTGATAATAATCAGAAAGAGACTCATGAAAGAGAAGTAAAATTTAGAAAGACCTAAATTCTATATGTTTGCCTTATCTGCCCCAAATATTGTCTTAAAATGACCAATCCACCCTCAGGGCTCAGTCAATCTCTTTCTGGTAACCTGAGAATATCCAGAAGAAAAAGACATAGAAATACTCTGTTTTCTACAGCATCCCATTGGTTTGGGGAAATATCTAGTGGTAGGCTCCTCACATTCATATGATAAAGGAGATGACTGTGAGCAGCAATGTGGCCGGTTCCTCTGCCCAATGGCACAAGCAGAGTCACAAATAACAGAAATGAAAGGATCACTAGAAATTGTGTTATTGAACTGCATGACCTACATGGAACAATCAACTCACTCCTAGGTTTGGCAGGGCCTTTCTGAGTTGATTCCCTGAAAAACAAAACAAAACAATAAAACCCAAACCAAACCAAAAAATAAAAAATTAAAAAAAAATTTAAAAAATGAGAGACTCTGAGTGTCATCAGCTTTGCCCCATGTGGCTGCCTTGATAAGAGTTCAGTTTTCTCTGTGTCTTGAGAAAATTTTTATGATTAATGGAAGACAGAATATTATCCAGTATTAAAAGTTATTTTCCAATTCTGTATTATAAAATTATTTCTGATAATGAAAAATTCTCTATTTCTTTAAATTAATTAAAACATTGAAAGTCTACAGTGTATAAAAGAAAGCATTGGAGTTCTGGAGAGGTGAGGCAGAATACGAAGGTAAACAGGAATCGTTATTCCTTTTCTGAGAGGTATGTAATCTACAGGGGAAGCAGGCAGCACCTGAAAGGGGAGGAGAGGTTGGTGGGACATGCAGGGTTGAAGGAGGAGCATAGGAACATGGGTCTGGGAAAGTTTGGCTAGCTTTACAGTGCTCAATTGAAATACTACTTTGGAATATTGTCTCAACACCAGGGTTCAAGTTTGTTAGTCCTACTGAGACATCAGGTCAGAAGAAAAGAACAAAAGTGAGAAGGCATTCATGGCTTTGCATTCTCAGAAAGACATCCTGCTGGTTCAACTGTGTATGATTGAGCATATTGTCATTGATGAAGAATTTTTATTTATTTTTGATCAAAGACTTCACCATGTTTTCCTGACCTTTTCAATCTCCTGTTTGCAGAGTTTTAACGTGAGCTCTCCTCGGGCCTGGGAGAAATTCTGAGAGTGACCCCTGAGAATGGGCTCAGTGGTGAGAAGCCCAAGGACAGGATGAGGTCGACATTGCAAGTGTTTTTGGAATAAGGTAGCTTGACTAGAAACTGTAATTGTGCAAGGCCAGCTGTGCACTTCTGTGTGAGCTGATCCCTTATCATGGTCCCAGTCTTAAATATTCACGACCAATTACTCTGTGTTCTCACCCCACTGTGCTGATTGACCCTCTCCCTTAACTATATGACATCCCTTCTTTTTATGACAAGTGTTAGGTAGGTGATCTTCCAGGCTCTTCAAAGGAAAAACACGATTTCCTGCAGCAGGATGCCCGCCATCTCCAGCTAATCTGTCTTCTTGGAAGATGTCCAAATATTTCTTTGAAAGTTTCCCATGCATCCCATTTAAAGAATATGTACTGTCATCTGGGTCCCATATTGGAATCTGCCACACAGGAGCCAGCCAGTTATTGACTATTTTCTCTTTCCCATCCATAAAATGAAGACTTCTAAGAAAATATTTGCAAGTGAAGCCAGGCTGAAGCTTAGAATTAAAGCAGAGTTGGTGCTCCTTAGCTCCTGTGAATTGATATAAAAAACACCCTGATGAGTTCTGCTAGTGACTGAGATAGTGCTTGCTGGGATCCCTGTAAGAATTCAATCTGCTCCCTGGACCATGTTGAAATCTGGGCAAAAGTTTTCCTGATACAGTGAAAGCAGCTGGTTTCTGAGGTTCCTCATAGTCAACTTTTTCATTTCTTTGATTTGAAGTAACCCAGGTCTAATACCAGCTAGGCCTTGATTCCATGCACCTCCCATCTTTTCTTCCTCAATGACTGTGTGTGTATGTATTTGTGCATATGTGTTTCTTGGCCTAATATTAGGCTATCTGTTAATTGTAATACACATTTAATACTGAACTTCAATTCTAACCTTAACTGATTCTCTAAGACTAGGACATAATATGTATGCACATATATGTGTGTGTGTGTGTGTGTGTGTGTATGTATGTATGTATATATATATAATATATATAATTTTTTAAGAATTTTTAAGAATCAATATAAATTGTAAAAGAACAAGATTCAGAACATTTTAGAAATAGAGAAAAAGAGATATGACTCAGAAAGCGTATGAGAATTGGTATCTTGTGTTCTGCTTGTGGCTCTTCTGTCAGTGAGATCTGGGGCAAGCCACTAACAGTCTAGGCAGGAGTTTCTGTTTACTATGTGTTTAATGTAGCTATCCTGGACTATATCAGAAAAGAAGATAGGAATATTTCATGTTCCAGATATCTCAGACTTCGTTTCATTTTACCACTCATTTATCATCCAACAAATATTTATTCTATGCCTACTGTGTGCAAAACACTGGACTGGTTTCTGAGGATACATTGGTCCATTTGATGGATGTGGCCTTTGCCCTCCCGGGTTCCACAAGTTTCCAAGCATTCCTCCAGGGACCATTAGGCTGGACATGATAAATCAGTGAGGACTAACTAACCAAACCCCAGTGTGTCCCCACACCACAGTTCTCTTTGGCTTTGTCTCCTGAATCCTATGTATCCAAATGCAGGCACACCTTCCAATTATCCACTTATTCTACTAATTTATCTCTGCTAACTTCTTTATCTCCAATTCAGTCTCTCCACCAAATTGTTTTTGGAGGATATAAAAACAAATAAACATGTGCCCTCAAGAAACTTAGAGTTTAAAAAAAAATAGAGGCAAATATGTAGCTGGATATATGAGCAAATTCAGGGCTGAGTAAAATCTCCTAGTACAGGATATTGACATGGTTCAGAGCCTATGACTCAAATATGCTTTATAATAGCTGAATGTAACCAGGTCACCTTATGAAAAAGAGCAGTATGATAATAACTCAGGCGTACTTTATCTCATTACAAAATTGAAGGGCAAATGTAGTTGGGTCTTACATTGGTATATGAAAGAGTGGGCTAAAGTGGAGAGGACTTCCCAGATTTCTCACAGAAATTGAGACCTAAAGGGCAAATTAAAAAAAAAAAAAAACTACTTAAGGCTTAAGGAAGCCTGTTGTTTTTGTGAGCAGAATAGCTTTTGGTGTCTGGTAAAGGCCTCTGTGTAACTCGGGTAGTTAAAGACAGATTGATTACAAGAAAAAATGAGGGGGGGAAGCATACTAAAGAATGAAACAAATATGTAAGTGGGTGTAAATTTTATAATTTTACCTTCATCTTTGAGTGAACTTAATTATCAAATAAAATGCCTGGATTTGCTTAATTTACTTAACCAATTCAATAATCAGATATAAAATTTTGTTCTTCAGGGTCCTCAAGGACACACACACACATAAAAATGATGTATGCATTCTGACAAAACATAATCATAATGCAAATAATTTCTATTTATAAACTATTTTATAGTTCATGCATATCACTCAAACAGTGTATTACTGTCATTTCAAAATAACATTCTGTCTCCTCTGTAGTTGGCACACCTGAGAGTGACAGCATCTCTTAGCAGTCCCCAGTCTTGCTGAGTCATTCTGTTCATCCTCCTGTAGCTCAGGCATCATTCAGAGGCCAAACAGGTTGAGAATTGACAAGTGCTTAACTATGGATCCCTAACTTACTCTGGAGGAATGCTGTAAGACTGTGAACCTCAGGAGAGTAAAGGTCACATCCATCACATAAACTAGCACATCCTCAGAACTCAGTGCATTGTTGTGCATATGGCAGGCACCCAATAAATATTTGTTAGATAATAAATGAATGGGTGAAATGAAGTCTGAGGCTTCTGAAATGCACATCTTCTCTATCTTGTATAGTGCAGGGTCCTCTCAAGATTTAATCCCTAGCTCTGTCTACATTAACATGTTCTTATTTGATTGAAGAATCAACACACTTAAAGACTGGGATTTGGAAGTGAGAAGGAGTACATGGAAGTGATTAAGGAAAACAAGGAAATGAGACACAAGTGGCAACATTTGTCAAAGTAAGATAAAAGAATACTTATTACAAGATTACTTATTATATTTCTCATGTCTGTGCATGTCTTCATCTTCACCTTCTGGTAACATATACATCCACGTTGAATTGAGCCATTTTCCCCAAATCGAGGATCTTGTGACTTTGAAGTACCATAATATCTTGAGATTTCTTTGATAATTTTTGACCAATGGGTTCTAGAGATGCTGGAAACCCTGACAGTATAAAATAACAAGACAGTGTAAAAACATGAGTCAGAAACTCATGACTACCTTTAGACATAGCTACTTAAATATAGCATGGTGACTAAAAGTATGGATTCTGGAGCAAGACTACTTAGATTCAAATCCTGACTTTGCCCTTGTGAGCTGTTTGATTTTTGTTGTTAATTAATTTCTCTGTGCCTTAGTTTTGTATTTCAAAAATGAGTTGTGGTGAGGATTAAATAAACAATACTGTTAGAGCAGTTCTAGGTGTATAGGAAGTGCCATATTAATCTTAGTTCTTGTCGTGATCCTGGGTAAGTAACTTATCCACTCTGGTTTAGTTTCCAGGTATAAAATGAGAGATTTTTACTAGATTTTCTCTAAGGCCCTCCTGAACATACTGTTTTCAAATGCTTACAGTCCATGTGCTTTTCTACATATATGTATGTAGTTTGTGATAGGAAAATGCATGATTAGTTAGTAAATGCTTTCCTTGATTGATGGAAGGAGATGTCATTAGGGGATTGAGACAGTCTTCTTCACTAGGCCAAATTCCTTGAGGGTAAGAGTGTATCTTTTCCTTCTCAGGATCCCAAGGCCTAATGTGGTGCCTGGGGACAGTGGGTGCTCTGTAAACTGTTAATGGATATGGAATAAATGCCTATGTCTTGTGTACCCAGATATATGGGAATGGGAAAGGGTTGTAAGTCCTTCCTAAGCCTTATCTCAATTAAAGCTACTTACACCGAATATTCAAAAAACATTAGTTCTCTCTACTGGAGACATTCCTAGTACAGGAATTCAAGTTTGAGTTTTTGATGGCAAATTCTGATTTGAGTTCATAAGTCCTGGATTTGAGAACTAGGGTATAGTAGATACACATAGTTTACTGTGTTGCAAGCACAGATTTGGTGTTATGGCACTGAGGATGGCATGATCAGCATTAAAATGCCAAGTCTCATTTCTTTCCCATGTATTTATGCGTTTTTTTCCAGAGCAGCTTTATCTATAGATATGTACACATGTTGCGTTTGCTTTGATTCATTTTAAGTAAAAAAAAAAAAAAAAAAGAGACAGAGAGACATAGCATTAATTAAAAAAGTAATGTTAAGAAAATGAAAAGACAACCCACAAAATGGTAGAAAATATTCACAAATAATATATCTGATAAGGGACTTGTATCCAGAGTTCATAAAAACAAAACTAAGCAAAACAATAGGATTTACATTTCTCATTTAAGTTATTATTTTCTCTAAACCTCAAGTCTTTTTTTGGCATTACTGTTTTCTTTTTCATTAATTGAATATTTTCTAATATTACTTTTTATCTTCTTTAATGATTTTCTTGCTATATATTTTTAGTTATTTACTTAGTGATTGCTTTAGGCCTTACCATATATGTCTTATCAAAAACAGTTTCACAATTACACCAGCAATTTCAGAGAATGTAGAAACAGCATTCCCATATAACTCTACTCTCTTTTGTTTCTTACTGTGGTATTCTTGTCATAGGTATTATCTCTATGCATGTTATAAGCCCGACAGTACATCATTATAATTATTATTCCTTTATGTAATTTTATGTCTTTTAAAGAAGCTGAGAGGAGAAAAGAGAGCAAGTTTATACGTATAACTTTTTTCTTTTTTTTTAATTGAGTTATAGTCAGTTTACAATGTTGTGTCAGTTTCCAGTGTAGAACACAATTTTTATGTTATATGTATAATTTTTCTCATATTAGCCTTCTTTCCATTTCAGGTTCTATGCATTTGTTCCTTTGGATTCAAGTGAAACATCTGGAGTCAATTCTTAACCCAATGTTGGTTTGTTGTCACCAACCTCTTTGCCCTGCTATTGGTAAATATATTACATTTCTGTATGTTATATGCCCACAAATACAATTAAAAGTATACTGCTTTATGATTTTTAAACAAGATAAGAAAGGATAATAGGCAATTATACTCCTTTATAATTGCATAATTACCTTTATCAGTGTTCTTTGTTTTGTGTGTGTGTGTATTAAAAATACTGTCTTGGGTCACTTGCTTTAAGCCTGAAGAACTAACTTTAGTATGTCTTGTAAGGTAGGTCTACTGGCAGCAGACTCTTTCAGATTTTGTTTTCCAAATATCTTTTTATTTCATCTTCATTTTTAAATGATAATTTTGCTGGATATATGATTCTTGATTAAGAGTTTTTAAAATTTGAGGGCTGAAAATAGGTTATCCTATTGCTTCAGCCCTCTATTGTTTCTGATGATAAGTCAACTGTTAATCTTATAGGAGTTTCCTTAAGCAAGGAGTCATTTTCCTCTTGCTGCCTTCAAGATTTTCTTTGGCATGTTTACTATGTGTCTATTCATGGGTCTTTTTGAGTTTATCCTACTTGCAGTTTGTTGAACTTCCTGGATATGTAGATTTAAATTTTTTAGGAAATGGGAATTTTTTAGCCACTAATTTTTCAAATATTTTTCTGCTCCTTTCCTTCTCTGTTCTTCTGGTGCTGCCTTTACATGTCTGTTGGTATACATTAGTGTCCCACATTTCTCTGAGGCTTTGCTCATTTTTTCTTCATTCATTTTTCACCCTGTTCTTGGATTGCATAATTTCTATTGATCTATTCGTAAGTACTTTTACTTTCTGCCCGTTTAAGTGTATTATTGATTCCATCTAGTGAATTTTTAAATTTCAGTTATTGCTCTTTTCAGCTCCAAAATTTCCATTTGGTTATTTTTAATAATTTCTGTCTCTTTATTAATGTTCTCTATGTGATGTGACACTGTCATCATGCTTTACTTCTAAAATCATGGTTTTCTTTGTTTCTTTGAACATATTTATAATGGCTTCTTTTCTCACATCAGGTCTCTCCTGCAGGTGGCTTTATTGACTGCTATTCTTCTGGTATCTAGGCCATAATTTCCTGCTTATTTTGCATGTCTCATATTTTTTGGAAAATGAACATTTTAGATATTGCAGCAACTTTGGGTACTGGCTTCATCTCTCCCCTCTTTCAGTGCTTGTCATTGTTGTTAGCTTGTTTACTTGTTTAAAGACTAACTGGATTATTTTAGTGATGTACAGTCCCTTCTCTTTCTCCTCTATCCCATAAACAGACACAGGGTAAAGCCTCTGATGTTTTTCCTCGGGGATTCATCCTTGGACATGCCCAGAAACTCTGGGATAACAAGGTTTTAGCAGGACTTTGGTGGTGTTAGTCTAGTTACCTGACCACACTAACCTATGAAATTCCACTAACTGCTGGTTAAAAGCTCTATTGTTCATAACAATGCCCTGGAGAATAAACTATTTACACCCTAATACAGTCAAATTCAGGCTGCTATGAAGGGACAGTTCCTGATGGTCAATGTTTGAAATTTATTCAGACTCTAGTTCTTGCAGCTGGTTTCTTATTTTCTCCAGCAACAAGTTGGCTTATCATTTAGCCTGTATCTTCAATGAATTTATCAGTCTCCTCCCCATTGCCTCTTACCAACACTTCTACTGCTTTTGAAAGCACCCTTAGATTTGAACTTCATATGCTGTTGCAAATAATGTTGGCTCCTTTGGGGAGATAAGTTGAGCTCTCTGTCGTATGGTCTGCCTTTCCTCCAAGGGAAAATCTCTGAGCCACAACTCTGGTGCAGGAGTAAGGAACAATAGGTCAATTCTAAGTGACAGCCCAGTTTGAAGAAGTAAGTGCTCAGTGGATATATGGGCAAGAGCCCCAGGTGTCCTTGGCTTGTCTCCATTGGCACAATCCCCTGTCCTACGAGCTGAGTCAATAGCAATTGGGACCTCAATGTCCTACCATGCCGAAGGTAGAACCTTTGTCTCATGAAAGGAAATGTGGTGGAAGAATGGGGCCCCCACCTGTTGGCTGCAGTACTACAGATTTTGCCTCAGCAACAAGTATCTAGGGGCAGTATGAGAAATGTTAATGTCATGTCCTTCCCAGGAAGACAACCCTCCAACCAGGACCTGGGGGGAGTCAAAAACTTGTGTTCTTGGTTGTACAAGTCTGGGTGGAGTTCCCAGCTCAATAAGTGGAGAGGGGAAAAATACGGATTTTCAAATACTAAAGACTCATCATTTTATGGAGCTTTAGTAAATATTCTTGAGTAAATGTGTCCTCATGTGCTGTATATCTGTAGTGGCATTTCCATTTGTGTATGCTCATAAGGCCAACTATTTTTAAATGTGTTTTAAAAATAATTTTCATCAGTTTTTTGAGGAGTGATTCTGAGTTGCACACCATCGTGCCAGAAGTGGAGCCAGGAAGGGGAAACTGATACAGTATAGATTAGCATTCTCTTCAACTGAGGGCTTGCTGTATCTTTGGTTGCTAGTGGAAGGCCTAATATATATTTGTAGTATTAAAAATAAAAATTAAAAAAATAATTTTCTAATGTTAGTATGTTAGAAGCAAAGCATAAGATGGCAATTCCTGTAGATGATTTGTTGCTTGAATCCTCTGAGAAGAAATCTTTAGAGAAGTGGAGACATAGGAGGATGCAAGTTCCCAGGCATTTCTCAAGGGAGATCATGTGAGCCTTTCTAGCAGCCAGCACTCAAAGTATCTTGGGATGGATACTCTGCTGTAAAGAGACTAAGAGAGTTCAATATCAGCTATCAAAATCAACCTCATAAAAATAATCATAGTAAAGAGTATGTAGAGTAAAGAAATTCAGTGTAGAGTTTAGTAACAGCTGCTCCAAGAACCCAAATCAACCACATAAACAAAATTGTAGCAACAGTAATAAAAACAATATAACAGCCACTCTTATTGGACACTTTCTACCCTTAAAGAAGTACACTTACTATCTCTAATCCTCATGATCACACAGTAAATTAGATATTATTCCTACATTTATGCAAGTGAAGAGATTAGACTTAACATCTTCTAGGTCACATAACTTGGTTCTAGAGCTTAGTCTCAGATGCAAGCTCTCTGATTCCAAGGCCTGTCCTCTGTCCATTACTTACACAAAACTGTCCAAAAAGAGGTGAAGAAATGAGAAAAGAAAGAAAAACATAGGGTAAAAACAGATAAGAGAATAAAATGGTAAGGAAAAATGTATAAAAGTATAGTCATGCATGGGAGTGCCAGGGCAGGATCAACAGGTTCCCCTGTAGCTCTTCATTAGCACAAATACCCTCCAATTTGGTCTAAGCCTTCTGAGGTGAGCTTCATCAAGGCTCAACAATGCTGAACCCACAAATCCTTTCAATGTAGCCCTATCTCTACCTTGGGTTTTTGCTGAGAAGGCTGAGGAAAAACTCCCTTAAACTTTCCAGAAGCCCAATTGTTTGAAAGCATCTATGATACATACTGTATCTCCTCAGAAAGTCTTTTTCTGATTATGTCATACTCCAAGGATGCAACCATAATGATTCTGAGGTTTAAGCAAAAGACTCTTCAGTCACGTCCTTCGTTTCATATTTGACCCCTCCATCTTTTTTCTTTTGTTTTCTGGCAACACCCTGGATTTGTTCTTTGCTTGGAAACCATTTATGAATTTAATTTTAGGATCATTTCCCTTCCTGGGAACTGCTGCTTTGTGTCTTCCTATTCCCCTTCCCAAAATTGAGTTTATGGTCTCCATAAGATTATATATCATGACAAAAGTATCTTATAAGTCTCCTTCAACTTTCACTGCATTTTGCAAATTTTGATGAGTTGTATTTTTATTTTTATTTCATTGAATACATTTTAAAATCCCTCTTGAGACTTATTTGACCTATGTATAATGTAGAAGTGTGTTGTTTACTATCCAGGTATTTTAGGACTTTCCAGCTATCTTTCCATTGTTGATTTCTAGTTTAATTTCACTCTAGTCTGAGACATACATTATAACATTTCTGTTCCTTTCAATTTTTAAGGTGTGTTTAATGATACATAATGAGGTCTATCTTGGTGAATGTTTCATGTTAGCTTGAGGAAAATATGTATTCTGATGTTTTTGGTATTCTATAAATGTTGATTACATCCTGTAGATTCCAAATAGAAAAATCAATCAATATAATATACCACATTAAGAGAGCAAAGAAAAAAATGGTCATCCAATTGATTCACAAAAATCCTTTGATAAAATTTAATAATTTTTCTGTTAAAAAAATACCCAAAAAGTAGGAATAGAAGAAAACTTCCTCAACATGATAAAAACCATGCATGAAAAATCCACAGCTACATCCTACTCAATGATGAAAGACTGAAATCTTCTCCCCTAAGATAACAAAAAAGACAGTAATGCCCACTTTTCCCTCCTCTATTTAACATAGAATTAGGGGTACTAGCCAGTGTAATAAAACAAGGGAAAGAAATAAAGAGATTTAAAATTGGAAATGAAGAAATAAATTCTCTCTTAACACACGACATGATATTAAATATAGAAATATCAAAGATTTCACCAAAAAAATAGAAAAAATAAACGAATTCAGCAAATTTGGAGGATACAAAATCAACAATTAAAATCAGTTGCATTTCTATACACTAACATGACAATTCAAAAAATTAAGAAAGCAATCCCATTTAAAATAGGATCAAAGTGATTAATTAAAAATAAATTTAGCCTAGAAGAAGAAAGATTTGCATACTGAAAACATTGCCAATAGACATTAAATAAGACATAAAGAAATAGACATCCATGTTCATAGGTGGGAAGTTTTAATATTGTTAAGCTGTCAGTACTACTCAACAGATTCTACAGATCTCATGCAATTCTTATCAACATTCCAATATTTTTCCAGAAAATAAAAAGTTCTAAAATTCATAGGGAATTTCAAGAGATCCCAAATAAACAAATAAAAAATCTTGAAACAGAAGAACAAAGTGTGAGATATCATACTTCCTGATTTCAAAACTTAGTACAAACTATTGTAATCCAAATAGACATATAGAAGAATACAGTAAATAAATCTTCTCATATGTGGTCAAATGATTTGGTAAAGGTGTCAAGACCATTCAGTGGGAAAAGCACAATATTTTCAACAAGTGATACTGAAGAAATTCGATATTCACATGCAAAAGAATGAAGTTATACCCTTACCTTCCTCCATATTCAAAAATTTACTCAAAATAGAACAAAGATCTAAATGTAAAAGCTAAACAAAATCTCTTAGAAGAAAACGTAGGGGAAACTATTCATTCTATTGGGTTTGGCAATGATTTCTTGGATATACACCAAAGGTGTGTGTAGACAACAAATGAAAAAATAGATAAATTGGTTTTTACAAAAATTTAAAATTTTGTGCATATCAAAGGACAATATCAAAAGAATAAAGGGTAACTCACAGGATGGGAGAAAATGTTTACAAATCATACATTTGATAAGAAATTAATATTCAGAATATATAAAGAACCCTTTAACTCAGCAACAACAAAAACAAAAACAAAGAGCTCATTTCAAAAATAGTCAAGGACTTGAAGACACCTTCCCCAAATAACAAAGATAAATGGCCAATAAGTACCTGAAAAGGTGCTCATCATCATTATTCATTAAGGAAATGAGATACATTTCACACACATTAATATGGTTGCCATTTCTTTAGAAACAGAAAACAAATTTTGGTGAGGATGTAGAGAAATTGAGAATCCTGTACATCATTGGTAGGAACAAATTGAACAGCTAATGTAGAAAACAGTATAACTATTCCTCAGAAAATTAAACATAAAATTACCATTTGATTCAACAGTTCAACTTCTAGTTATATATCTCAAAATAACTGAAAGTAAGAACTCAAATATATAGTTGTACACCAATGTTTATAATTGCATTATTCAAAACAATACAAAAAAATGGAAACAATCTAGTTATCCACTAACATATGAATGGGTAAATAAATTGTAGTGTATTTGCTGGTCAGAATGGCTGTCATCAAAAGAACACAACAACAAATATTGGCAATGATGTGGATAAAAGAAACCCTTGGTGGGCTCTTGGTAGGAAAGTAAATTCATGCAGCCACTGTGGAAAATAGTATGGAGATTTCTCCAAAAATCTCAAAATATAATTACTATATGACCCAGAAATTCCACCCCTGGGGATATAAAACCAAAACCAAAACCAAAACCAAAAACACTAATTTGAAAAGATACATGCATGTCAATGTTCATAGCATCATTATCTACAATTGCCAAGGTATGGAAGCAACCTAAGTGTCCATGAACAGATGAATGGATAAAGAAGATATGATATACACACACACAGAGATAGATATAGATAGATATAGTATGCATAGATATTTATTGTATACTACACACACACACACACACACACAATGGAATACTACTCAGCCATAAAAAATGAAATTTTGCCATTAACAGCAACATGGATGGACTTGGATGGCATTGTGCGAAGTGAAATAAGTCAGACAGAGAAAGACAAATACTATATGATATCACTTATATGTAGAATGTATAAAATACAACAAACTATTGAATATAACAAAAACAACAATAAAAAAAGAAGCAGGCTCACAGATATAGAGAACAAACCAGTGGTTACCAGTGGGAAGTGGGGTGGGCAATAAAGGTGTGGAGGAGTGGGAGGAGTGGGAGTAACAAACTATTGAGTATAAGACAGGCTACAAAGATGTACTGCACAACACAGGGAACATAGCCAGTATTTTGTAATAACTGCAAATTAAGTGGAAATGTAAAAGTTCTATAATAATTAAAAATTAAAAAAATAAAATAGAGTGTAGTACATTCTTACCATGGAATGTTATTCAGCCTTAAAAAGAAGGATATTCTAACACATGTTACAGTCTAAATAAACCTGAGGACATTATGCTAACTGAAATAAGACAGTCACAAAAAGAAAAATACTATATGATGTCATTTGTATGAGGTATCCAGGGTAGTTAAATTCATAGAAACAGAAAGTTTACTCACACTTACCAGGATCTTGGGGAGAGGGAAATGAAGTCTTGTTTATTAGATACAGAGTTTCAGCTGAGCATGATGCAAAGGGTTGGAGGTAGATAGTGATGATGATTGTAACATCTATGTGAATATACTTAATTCCACTATATTGTACACTTTAAATAGTTAAAATAGTAAATACTTGTGTATATTTCATCAAAATAAAATAATTAGGTACTTTAAGTGGGAGGGAAATAGAACTTGATTGTCTGCATTTTCTATATTAGTGGACAGTCAGCAGGGGCAGAGAGAGATTGGGGCCTTAGACTAAATATATCAGGGGAGGAATTCATTACTCATGTTTTATCAGGGACCGTTTCCTGGTCTAAGAGTGGGCACCATATTCAATGCAGCCTGGGACCACTGTCCACAAAACAGTGGTCAGGGAATAAGATCACATTATCTGAAGTAAAAGGAATTCCATCCAAATAACACTGTTGAGTGGCACAACCACACTTCCATGGAAAAAGAGACACAAGGAAGAATATTCCAGAGTTGTCATATCAGTCCTATTACAGTTATAGAAACAGAATCCACTTTAGTTTGTTTAAACATAATACATTTGTACAGGTGATAAAGGAATAGAGATCAAAAAACACAAAATTCTTCACCAAAGCCTTTACTTTTTTGCCTATAGGTAATGAGAGGGATATTTATTACCCTTTGAAATAATAAACAAATGTCACACTTATTCATACATCCAACCATTAATCTATTTATTCATTGTTTCAATCACCATGCACTCTAGGTTTTACCTTACTTTAAAGTTACCATATTTGGTCCTTAGGGCTCTATAATACACAATTATATCTCCAGGCAAGATGCACTAGGTTGAAACCAAACTTAAAAAATGACTATTTGGTTGCTACTTAGGTTGTTGATCACTACACATAAAATAATTATATATATACACACACATACACATACATACACATATCTATATACACACACACACATCTATACACACACACACACATATATATATACATGTATATAATTACAATATTTATTTCTGCCTAAATAACATTATGTAAGGCCCATACACAGTGTAAGCTGCATATTGAAGACAAGATCTTTACATTTCTCTCTTTACATAATCCAGAACAACGGCAGGGAGGACATAAGAATTTAACAATGAAAATAATTAGAACCAAGCATTCCTTAATGAGGATAAGAATAGATGTGTGAATAAATTGTTATCTACTTTTTAAAGCCTTTTTATTTTTCTAAGTGACCATAGTCAGTTTTATTATTTTTTATTGAAAGAAAATAGAAACAGTATTTCAAAGAGATATCTGCACTCATGTTTATTGCAGCATTAACCACAATAGCCAAGCAATGAAAGCAACCTAAATGCCCAACACATGAGTGGATACAAAAGATGTGGCACATATATATATACACAAGGGAATATTATTCAGTCACAAGGAAGGAGGATATCCTGCCATTTGCAGCATCAATGGACCTTGAGCACATTATACTTAGTGAGATAGGTCAGAGAAAGACAAGTAGTGTGATATCACTTACATGTCGAATCTAAAAAAGGCAAGGCTTCTCTTTGCTCTTCAATGCAGGGTGTGTCTAGTCCAAGGGATTAGAACATCTGCTTAAGTCAAGCTCTCAGTGGGAACAGATATACAGATATTTCTGTAGAATCGTTTACTTTTGCATTAAACCCCATGATACATTGTTCACATATTCATTACTATATGGTTTCTTCTTTAAAAGGCAAAGCCATTCATTCTTCCTTCTGAACACTTGAAGCCACAGCTAGATGGAGTCATTTAAAGTCTCAAGTGGAAATGAGTTAACATCTTTGCAGAGATACAGAGACTGTGGTGCATAAGGTCACAGAGGGGGGGACTGTACCAAAAGTGTTTCTTCTGCTCCTCTGGCCCTTAAGTCAACTTAGAGACATTAATCTAATATCTAAAATCCAAACAATCTATTATCTCAGAGGTTTGGAGTGATCATGGAATTCTGGCAATTGAAAACAATCACACATGTGTCAGTTTTTGTTTTTACAGAAGTTTCTTACTAAGTACCCTCTGTGCCTAAACATACACTATGAAGATGTACAGAAAAAAATATATATAATGGTGTCTGTCTTCCAATGAACTTTACTTTTATTTGAAAACAAATACTAGACCAAGTTAGTTGCACTTGGGCCAAGAATGTGTTTATACCATGTACCTCTAACAGGGAGACTGTGATGTCTTTTCAGGATATGAGCATCACTCCTAGCTTGGATCCTGATTCTGAGAGTCCTTGAAGTGTTTGGGCATTCTCATTTCCCAGCATATGGATCCAAGTACATTTCCAGAGGTCCCCTAGGAGAGGCACTGTGAAAATCATTATCATTTATCCTCATCCCAGAGTTGCAAGGTCCTCTCTCTTGGGATCCTGCCCTCCCCTCCAGGTGATACTTCCATCATCTGAAATTGGTTTAGACCAAGGCTAGGGATTATAACCTTTTATCAATGTTACCTCTCAGCTTCCTATAAATATCCTTGATTTTAATTGTTTCCTCCCCATTCTTTTTTTCTCTACAGACACCTTGTTCTATTTGCCATCTTCAGAATTTTCTCTGGTCAGGTCTGCTAGCTGCCACTCCAACCAAATTATAGACTGAATGTTTGGATGTGTTCCCCAAAATCCATTTGAGGAAACTCCAACTACTAATGTCCCAATGTGCTTGGAAATGGGGTTTGGGAGGGATTAGATAATGAGTGTGGGGCCTTCATGAATCTAATTAGTGCCTGTATAACAAAAAATCATGAGATTCCCTCTCTCTCTCTCTCTCTCCCTCTCTCTCTGTCTCTCTCTCTTCAACATGCTAGGACACAGTAAGAACCTTGTCATCTGTAAAGCTGTAAGAGGACCCTTACCAAGAAAATAACAATGCTGGCACAGTTCTTTTGGACTTTCAGCCTCCAGAACTGGGAGAAATAAATGTTTGTTTTGTAAGCCACACAGTCTATGGTAATTTGTTATAGCAGCCTGAGCTAAGGCAAACCACGATGCTCATTACTCTCATTGTATGTACTTGAATTCTGATGTTTAAATGCCAACACCTGGCCTCTGTGTGTCTGGGTTTTTCATTCCCCATTACTATCAAGGCATCCATTTCTGCAGTGGTAGATCACAACTTCTGTACTTGCCTACAGCAGAGATGCCACCACTGAACTTAAGGATGATGGGAATTCCTCTCACCAGTGAATATTTTTAATGTTTAATAATTTGTTTCTAAGCACTGTAAAAGTGTAATTGAAACCTATGAAGAAAAGGTTACTCTTGCTGAGATTTCAAGGGGTAACAGGAAATTTCATACCTTATTTTTGAAGCAAATATAAGGGATTAAAAACCAAGGCCAAAGCAAAAACAAGATTAGGATGCAAACGTTATTTTCTAGTATTCTGATCTTAGTCTTAGACCCCTTATTGAGCAGGCTAATGTCATTTCTAGAAACAATGAGCAATTCCATTTATTCACATTCCATTTACTATTTTAATTATTAGTATTATACTTTGTTTTCTTTGTTATTCGAGAAATGATAACACAAGATATCTTTGCAAATTTGAAAAGATAGAGTATATAATGAAAAGCATGTGTCCTTTCCATCCCTGATGCCAAGCTGTCCTCTTCAGGAAGAACCAATGATACCAATTTCTAATGAATCTTCCGGAAATGTGCTATATATACATGTGTATGAGTGCCCATAATAATTGCATTTTTTTTACAGTGAACACATTATACAAACTGTTTTGTGCCTCATTTTTTGACTCTACAATCTATCTTCCAGATTGTTCTATATTTATACAAATAGAGCTCCACTATCTATTTACTAGCAATCTAGTATTCTAGTATGTGTGCATGCAAAATATATATTACCAAATTACTTAAATGAGCATTAAGTGGTTTCCAATCTTTTGCCATTAGAAGTGAAGCCTCAGTGAAACTCTTGTATGTATGTACATACACATATATATGATTTTGCACACATATATATTTCCTAAAAGTGAACACACTAAATCAAATTGTCCATGCATTTATTCTATCTAATGTGGGCCAGGCATCAATATCCTCTAGAAATCACTTTTTATACTTAAAGCATTGCTGAATGAAAGTGAAAAGCATGCACATCAGTAATAGGCCAGAGAATATACATGTATAATATATTATATATCTAATTTCTTTACAAGGAAAGCTACATCTTTTTAAATAGTGAGCCCAATACTTTCATAACTTTACCAAGAATGTTAGCTGGGGCAGGCAATAATGAAGTGATTATTTTGCCAAGGTTGACCAAGGCTTGTGCAAGCAAGGAACGATCATCATTTTTAGTGTCAACAATTCTCTTTCTCAAATGATTTATCTCTGTTTTCATCTTCTCACATTTCTTTATAAATCCTTCAGTACACAGATCTTCTTGGACCTAAAAAAAAAAAGTGAGGAAGGAAGTAAAACTTTTTAAATCCCCCATTTTTTCAAGGATTACATTTTGTCAAACTTTAAAACTTTGTCAGACTATCTTTGTTGTATTCCTAAAATTGTTGTCTCTTAATCATGAAAGGAGACTCTTGTAACAAGGAATATTTCCTGGTTTGGACCTAAATATTAAGAGAAAGTGTAGTTTACAGCCTTAATAATATTCATATACCTTAGGGTTTTGCCAGGAGGCTAAGCCTGGCATGAGGACAAATGTAATATTTTCCAGTCAAAAAATGCAAATGAGAGGTAGCCTTGGTCTGACTGCACTAATTTTCAGTCCCACTCAGGATGGTACTGTCACCCATATTATAGAAATCTGTTATAAACACATGGTCCACAAATTATAGAAATCTCTTATAAATCATGTTCAGATGAACAATGAGAGAAATCCCTCCAAGCCACATGATAGCTTGGGGATCTATAAAAACCTGGAGGCAATGCAGCAAGTTTAAAAGCTGCCACTTCCCTGTATTTTTAATTCTGGACATTTCTGGTAGTTTTATATCTGCAGAGACCTACCTCAGGGCCTTGGGCTGAGCAGGGCTCCTGGTAAAATGTAGTGATCTTGGTAAACCATACTATTTGTTGTTCATGTTAAACACACATAGTTGGAATATCTGTTCAATCAAGCCCTGTGAGATCATTTTAAATTTCTCTAAGTGGCTATTCAACCCTATTTATATTCTCTGAGGGCTTGGAGTAGGGGGGCATACTCATCCTGAACACTCCAAAGTCTACTTACAGAGCCGAATTTAAAGGTTTTGGAAGGATTCAAAGGCTTCAGGGTTTTAATAAATCACAAGCAGTAGATGCACTTCTGATCTCTGCATGATCTTGCTGTAACCTTCACCCATCTCTTCCTGAGGTACCAGGGCAAAGCTATCAAGCTCTACTACTGCCACAGCCTGATTCACCTTCAGCTGATGCTCCAATATCTTGTTTGGCTCTCTCAGCAGGTTTTCTCTTTCCCCCACCAGCTTCTCCATCATTTGGACTATGTGTTTCTGGAGACTTCTCTTCTGAGCCTCCACCTGCTGCTGCTGCTCCTGCAGTTTCTGTTTCAGCAGCTACTGTTCCTTATCAGCTCTCTCATTCCTGGTCCACTCCTCTGCCCCAGGGAGCCATTAGAGAGGGAAAAAATAGGCAATGATTGACCTCCACCCTCTTGAGCTCATAGGCCAAACCAAATTGAAGAGAGGGGTAGGAAATCTCCGAAGTCTTCCCCCCCACCCCGTGTCCATACCATCAAGACCACACTTCAGAATGTGAGAGAAAAGTCTCTGTCTGTCTGGCATCCAACCACAGTTCCCTTTGCTGTTTCCAGACGCAGCAGGGTTGTTCCACAGAAAGGAAGGAAGCTCCTGTATTGGGAAGGTTTTTCTCTCACACCTGTCAGAGGGCACTGCAAGAACCTACCCATCCCACTGTGAGCCCAGCCCTACCCTGTACCTGCTATGGGCTTCTCCCCATCAGTGAGGGCTTTATCTGCCTGCAGGATTTCTCTATTGCATTCTGGGACTGCAGAAATCTCTGGAGGAACTCATTTCCCTGAGGAACCAAGAAGGAGCACAGAAATTAGATTTCAAATAAGTAAATTAGTGCTGCAAAGACAACTAATTCCATGTAACTTTTGCTTCATGTTTAAAGTTCCATAGTGGTTCCTTACAATGAGTCCAAGCTCCTTAGACTGACCTGTCTCCCTCCAGTCACTTGCCCAGTGCTACTTCCTTCTCCCCACTCTAGATTCCAGCCAGTCAGAACCATGTTCAGTTCTACAAATCCAAATCTCTGGTGCTTGTACATATCTGTTTTCCCAGTGTGAAATAGTGCCTCTAAATTGTGCTGCTGTTCTCCTCTGCCACTAGCTGGTTATAACTTTAGACAACTTATTTTAACCTGCCTATGCTTCTCAGTTCAGATCTTTAAAGTGTTGATAATGTAGATGCTTCTTAATGTTATTTGAAAGATTAAACTAAAGAGTCTAGGGAAAGAGTTTAACATTTTGGCTATAGGAAACAACTGTTCAATATATATTAGTTGCATTAGTATTGTTGTTTTTTAATTATGATGATGATGATGATGATGATGATGATGATGTTTGTTTCTAACACCTAAGTAGCTCTTTCCTGAGTGTTATAACTTGTCTATGTAGTTGACTTCCTGTCTCAATTGTGATCATCCTTGTGTACAAAGACTGACTTGTAAATTGTCAGTGCTCAACACGTCAAATATGTTGTTGAGTAAAAAAAAATGAATAATTTATGTTCTGTCTCTGGATTTAAGAAATCTGTACTCATGGTTGGGAGTTGACATTTGTACTCTCTTCAGGAATAAATAGCATGCAGTGAACCTTAAGAGCCAAAGCTGTTTGAATGGCCCCATACTCTCTCTTTATGCATGCATGGAGCTGTTCTCTCAGATTTTCAGTATAGCCCTTTGACTATTCTGTAGGTTCCCCATGTTTCCCTTATTCCTCACCTTCACTCCTTTCATGGGCACTTGGTGATATTACTTTTCAATAATTTCCTTTGCTTTCCTGTAGAGTTCATGACCTCCAGGAACAGAGAAAGTTCCTTCTGGGATACTTTTTATTAGTGTCTTTGAAAGCTGATCAAGTTTAGTCTGGCAACATTTGATTGATGTCTCTTCATTCTGCATCAAGAAATCATCTTTCTTATTTTTTATGATTTCCTAGAGGGAAGAAAGATAGAGGGCTGTCACCAGAAGCAAGGAACAGAGGAAGTAAATTTCCAAAGGATCTGGTAGAAGAATTGGTCTAATTGTGTTCCTCATGAGAAAAGTATTCTGTTGGAGGACATGTAATAAAACAGCAGTCACAAGATTTGATTTATTCACAGCTCTGAAAACTCTGGAAGACCATGGGGAAGTTCCCTAACCTCCTTTGGGTATTTCATCTGAGCTGTTGGAGTTGCATTACCTAATCTCTCTGGTTCCTTGAAGCTGCCACATTCAGTGATTTTGTCTGTATTCAATGATAGATACAACAAGGAGCAACCTAAGCTGAAAGTGGCCTGAGATATGGATCTGAAAAGAGAAATTTTGGTTCCCAGCCATAGGAGTGTGTTCACAGAAAAAGAAGCCAGCTAAAGAATGTCTTGGGTGTTCTGGACAGGCTTGGAATCCACAGAAGTATTTATTTCAAGAGGATATCTATACTGATTTTTCATTGAAGGTCAAAAGGAGTTCCAGATAAACTGCCTGAGTTCTGGCAGTCAAAAAAGAAGGAAATGTAGTCCTTTGAAACTCTGTCCCTCATGAGAACATGGACTACTTTATCCTTGAGTGAGAGATGAGCCGTGGGACCGGTAACAACACTTCTAGGCTTAATTCTTCAAGGGTAGGCGACAAAAGGTAAATACTAAGACAGATTATGACAAGGTTACTCTGGAACTCCTGCTTGTCTTCCTTGAAGGAGTGCTCCATGAAGACTGCAGGGGCCTCCCACTCACAGGCAGCGTGCGCCTCCAGCAGCTCCTGCAGCATGTCTGTGGGGAAGCTCACTCGCTGGGCTATCTGCTCGCTGTAGTGGTTGTCTGCCTTCTGAATGGCAGCTGAGTTCTCCAGCTGGGCCAGAGTTGTCACTGCGTTCTCCAAGCGAGGTACTGCTCCGCTATTGATAGTATCCACATAGGTCACAACCAGAGTCCTCAGCCCTGAAGAAGCCAGGAAATTTAGGCGCTAAATATCAAGTTATCAGTCAATGGCTCCAGGATTCTGAGACTATGCTTCTAGGGTCATATACACATGCACACACACAAACACACACACGCACCCCTACCTCCCACTACTATTATCACCTTCATTTTCCTACTGACTCTTCATTTTTATGGTTTTCCAGGCCACAGGACTAAAAAAGTTAATATTTACTTCTATCTAACATACTAGGTGCTACCTGGAAAATACAGTTTCTCATTTTAAAAATTGAAAGCAATATAGATTACATAGATAGACAGATGAGGCAAAGTGTACCATGTATAATTTATTCCTAATTGTGAGGCTTTGAATGAATTTTCAGTGATTTATGGGCTAATATTTATTTTTGGACCACTCTAAATTCTCAAAATATCTTTTGAATTCTCCTTGTGAAGAACACTTATTGTATAGGACTTCCTTTGAAAACATGCAGTATTCTGTTTTTACACCAAAAGGGTGATTATATTCTAAGTGGAGAATGTTTTCAGATAAGTGGGAGCCACCGATATCATTGACAAAAATTGCAACTTGAGGAAGGAATTTGTAAATCCCCCAAAGTGAGATAATTATAAAGTATACAGATTTATTCATGGAGTATAAATGTCTGTAAAATCAGAATTCTTTTAGAATCAAACAAAAATACTAGAAAGCACATTATATAAAATATTCAACATATACCAGTCGCCATGGAAATGGGAAAAAGAGACTCACCTTTCCCAGTGACCATGATTCCTTCTGTGAGGGTCTTGGTCCTTGCATCAATGAAGGTGTAAGAACAGAAATTTTTTGTTTGCTCCTGGAATTTAGGATCCAGTTGGTCTTCAGATACCATCCCAATATTGGCTAGAATTTTTTTTTTCCTATGTTGGCCAGTCAAAGACAAAACACTTCCATCTTGGAAATAAATGCCTGATGCAGTCTCTGGGTAGATTGGATGTTTGGGCTTTGGGATTATTCCCTGAGGGACAGAAAAACAGGGACTAGAGTGTGTAGAGTCTTGAGGTGAGGGGATTACAGTTGTTCATGGCAGGGATTTGTGTGTCTTTGCCATTTCTACACATAGAACTCTTTTAACATAGACATTCAATACTTCTTTGCACATCAGACTTTTACCAATTATATAACTGCAGAGAAATTTAGGGAGACATCTGATCCAGTAAAGGAAACCTATGGCTGGTCTCTCCAGACATGCACATAGTAGAGTGGTTGTCTATGATGTGTTTGCTTAACTAGCAGCTAAAAGAATGAAAGGTCACATGAAACTTTCTGCTCAACTCAACCTCATGTAAGAAATGAGCTGTGGAACCAAAAAGGAGAGCTACAAACAAGGGATCATGGACAGTAATTGGAATATTAGGAATAACATCCTCATTATTTAAGAAAAACTGTTTCAATGCTAAAAATAATTGATGCAGTTTTATCTATTTTTTAGTAAAACCTCTGAAGTATAAATGTACCTGAAATGTAATTTTAAGGTATCACCAATAATCTATAAACTCTTTGAGGTAAATGATTATATCTGGTCCTCTCCTGCCAGCCAATTTCTTAATAGCTGTTTTGAGAAATCATAAATAGAAACGTGAAAAGAAGAATGAATAAATTGGGATTGATATTTCTCTCAAGGTTTCAATAGACACACATCCTTGGAAATGTAACCCATGAAAATAATTTATTACCTTGTAATTAATTCATGGGTAAACATGTGGGAATTAGGAGAAAGCTATGATGTGGAAGGTAAAATGAATGTTCTAATAATTGTCAGTATTATTGAAAAGGCATAGATTGTAAAGACAGTCACTTCTTCAGGTTTATTTAGAACATACAATCATTTTGTAGATGATATAATTATACAGGATTAGAAAGTTTTATATCCCTCTTTGATAAGAATAATATGTGAAATCTACATTTTGTTCTTTAGATAAGCTTTTCACTGCAGTTTCATGTCTAACAATTAGCTGATTAGTTGTTTTCTTCAACAGAGACAAATTGAAGGAATAGGAAACACAGCATCCAGTCTTTAGAATGTTTCAGCACCCATTTAAATCTGGATGCTAAATTTAAAGATGTATAAAAAACAAATTGGTTTTGAGTAATTTCACTTTACTTTTCTTGAGTAAACTTCAACTGTAGCCCCTAGATCTTTGCAACCCACTTTCCTGCCACCATTTCCACAGACTTTGATTTAGTCTCAAATACAAATGCAATCACAGAGATGAGGGATATTGTTTAGTAGATCCCACACTCTATTGGACCGTACACTGCCCAGGCCATACTCTGATACCTGGAATCAGCTTCAGGGCATTCTCCAAGTACTCATCTTCTGTGATAGGCTGACCACATAACTGCAGCTCGAGGGTGAAATCCCATACAGTCCAGATAAATTCTGGAAAGAAATTCACAAATTCTGTGGAATCTTCTACTCTATCAGGTGTTTGAGAGGACTTTGCCCTGATGTTTTGCAAGCTCTGTCACATAACTAAGACTTGGTTAGGGAAAAGAAACTCACTACCAACAATTCCCACATTTCTCTAGTATAAAAATATTATAAACACACTCTTTTGCCATGGGTCCCCTCTGCTCCACCCAAGAAAACTAAATGACAGGAAAGGAGAGACTTACTCTATCCTCATCCAATGAATTCAGTGAAACATGGTGGTTCAGGACCTGGAAGGATACTGCAGATGCTCCAGGGCCTGGTGGTTGATGGTGCTCATGCTTTTCTAGACAAAGCTACTGCAGAGAACCACGGCCAGGGCAAAGATCCATGAATCCTTCTTAGACTCATCCTAGAAAGCACATTAGAACAAGAGAGTTAGAAGTTTACCCCTACATTAGAAATTCATCTGTACACTTCTTCAATCATGGTTTCATTTATTATTTCAGCTAACATACTCACCATGCAAAGAAATTGAAGACAGATGTAAATGCAGATATCAACTTTGACAAGTACAGAGACATTTTTGTGTTTGCAAATTTTTCATATATAAAAGGATTCTAATGTTCACAGTACTTTCTTTTTCCTCAATTGGATAAAGTAAAATAACATATACAGAAAAACTAATACAGTACCTGTTGTGTAATTAGGAATTCAGTGATGAGTGTGGGCACTTATTCATTCTGCATATATTTATTAATCAGAGTCCATATAAAATATACCATAGTTGGCATAACTGGGTATTTAAATTATATCCAATCAATAAATACTTGCAGGAAGCTACTAAATATCCCCCACTGTTCTTAGATTTTAAAAAAGCAATGCTAAAAATGAAAATTATTTCTTTCAACATGACTATTTCAAAGCAGTGGACAAACATCCATAACAGTATGGCAACAAAGATAGAAGTATCTGTAAAAGGCTTACTCTCAGTAATGTATATAAGCAGTGAAACCTATAGCTATAACACTAAACTAAAATTTAGAAGTCTATCAATGAAGAACAGAGCTATGAAATTTGGAGAAAGAATTTATAATCTGAAAGCTTCCTCAAAGTCTTGAGCTGAATATTAAAGAACTGGTAAATGTGGAACTGAAGAAATGAAGGTGATCCCATAGACAGGAAAACCCAGAGAAACAAAATTAGAGATGGGAGAAGACAGGGGTCTTGTAGTTAGAGTCATTTCAGGGCAGAGGGCAAGTGGAGAAGATAAGGTGAGCTTTCATGCAGCCTAATCAAGGGCCTTAAAGCCCAGGCTAACTTGTATAAATCATAGCATTGTCTAAATAATGGCATAAACTGGAAATTTTTTTTTATTATAAATGGCATGTAAAGTTGCTCCCAGTGCAAATGCAAAAACTGTGGTTTATGTTGAGAAGATTCTAAATGGGAGTTTGGGGGGATAAGAGTCTATTCATTACTTTCTTTCCCCAAAACCCACTTTTTAAAAATAATCAATTAGGATAAGAAGCAGTAGCAGTTATGACAAACAATTATTTCAACAAGAAGATTATATCATTATTTGATATATGGCTTTAAAAATAAGCACACACTTTCTAACTCCCATTGAGAAAAAAAAGAGAGCTATAAAAATGTAGGTATTATTTCCAAATAAATCTCAAAAGGGGGAAAGGAGGGATAGTTCATTTCACCCAATAGCAGAAAGCTAAAACCCCGAAAATCCATTTTAAATTGTTTCTTGTAGGACAAAAAATTACTTTTATAGAAGTTGCACATTCAGAGATGTCTCACAGATTTCCAGATCACTCTGTGAGTAGTTGATGAACTATATCACGGAAAATGTAAACCCGTCCCTTAAATCCAACCCTCAAATACATTCTTCACCTTGTAGCTAAGAAGGTGAATCAGAAATTTTTCCTCACTCACAGATTGATACTTCTCCTCTTTCTTAGTTATGCTTAACTGTAAGCTCTCAAAACCAGTCAGGTGCTGCCTGGATTGCCTTTCAAAACTGAAGGACTTATTCCCCCAGCTGTTGGGAGTGCTGGTGGAAGACAGTCTTCAGGTGTCAGCACTCTTAATTAGAAAGGCTTCTGGAGCAGCTCTTCAAAAATGTATCAGCACCCCTCTCCCAAACTCAGGATAACTCAAAAAAGCCATTCCAGCCATGGAGCTCCCATGAAATTCCCAGAAATTGGGGATTGCAATGCAATGTAATTTCTACTTCCATCCAGCCTGCTTCTTTCCCAATTACATGGTACTAAATCTGACTGCAGATAATGTGGTCTTATCAATTGAACTAAAGACTCTTTTAGGGCAGGACCTTTACTTTGGTCACTGATATCTACAATTCTAAATCCAAAGGCCTGTAACTCAGCTGTTCAATAATGACTTACTAAATGTAATCAAGTCATCCACACAGTGCCAAGAAATAAAAGAATTTATCTAAGACACCATGATATCTTACCTAGAAGTGAGATTCAAACAAATCATAGTTTGCCTTATTTACTATAATTGATTTCTAGATTTTACAGATTAAAGCAGTAAAATTTCTAGGACCATGGAGAGATAAGGGGAAAATCCAGAATAAAAAGGATTTAACTGTGAATTTCTGCTTTACCATTCCCTTATCCCCAAGGCACTAAGTGTCCAGAAGGACCACCAGAGTGCGATTTGGCTTGCGTGGTTGAGGCACACACCACATCCAGATGCCCTTGGTTTCAGATTGCACTGTAGAGCCTAGAGGAAAGCCTGTGAGGAGAGGGGAGAAAGCAGCATTCAGTTAGAGCAGATAATCTAAACAACCAAGGGGCTAAAGAGTCAGATCTATTGGAATGTCAGTATCCCAGCATACGAGTTGGTGCTTTCTCCGTTTCCTCAAGAATGTCCTACTTTGTGTGTCATCTGTTTCAAGGAGGAAGGAATATTAATTGTGATAAAGATACCAAGCAAGGGCTCAACATAGAGGCAAAGGGGAATCCATGAATCAGACAAAATGGAAGTCACTGATAACCATAACAAGAGTATCTTGAAAGAATGGTGAGGTTCAAAGCCAGAGAGAAATGGACTGAAGACAGACATGGGAAGAGAAAAAGGTGGAAAAAAATCAAGATTATATTTTTTGTCAGAGAAATTTTTCAAAAGTGGGGAGAAGTGTTAGCCACAGTAGTATATGACATACAGGAAATATTTTTAAGATTATAGACATTTGAACACATTTATATGTAGATGAGAATAGTCCATAAAAACGCAAAATGTGTTTCAAGAGCGAGTAGACACAATTGCAAGAGTCCAGTTATTAAGCATGTAAAATAAGGTAGGATTGTGGGAATTGGTAGGAGAAATTTTGCTTTACAGGAATAAAACATACAATATGATAATGAATTACAGTAAGACAGTGGTTTAGCAGTGAGAAAAAGGAGTGGAAAGTTGATTTGTTAAGAGAAGTTTGGTTCTCCCTACACATGATCAGGACAAAAATTAAGAAGCTGAGGTATTAGCTAGAATCAAGCAATTGGTCCTTGACCCAGTACAACACTCACCATGATTCTGACCTCCAAGATGGTTCATCAAGTAGGATTTGCCTGTATGATACGGCCCTACAATGGCCACCACCAGCACTGGCAAAGAAATCTCACCAAGAATCTGCAGAGATTTTTGGTTCACTGAAAGCACCTTGACACTTTCCAGCAGACAAATGGGGTCCATCATTTTGGGTCTGGATGCCATGGCAACCTGCCAACCTAGAAGAGCTTCTTAGTGGAAATCAGATTATAAAGTCATTCTCAAACTCAGACTTATACAAAGCATCAATCAACTTAAGATAAGGTAAGTAAGAGTTCTGTGCTTTCCATGAGACAAAATGTAACCTAGAATTAGCATACTGTAGAGGTTTTCCCCCATCATTCCCTCAAGTCTCTCATGGTATTGGTAGTGAAATAATATAATATCACTCTCCAAACTGTTATTTCAAAATAATAATATAATTAAAGTTATTGTTATGATGCACTGAAGGCCTACAATATACCAAGCCCTTTGATAATAACTTACATATCCAGCTAAACTGATATTCACAAGGGACTGAAAGTTAGAAATTAATATAACTACTTTGGAAATGAGGTAAGTGGTTCTCACAAAGGCTGAGTGAATGTCATTGAGAAAGGATTGAAAATCTACATACTTGAGCAAAATGACAGACTAGCAAACTCTAAGCTCTTGTTTCCCCACGGAGATATAAACAACAACCAAAATACTGGCTAGAATAACCTTACAGTAGTTCCATAAAACAGTCAAAGGTCCAAAGCAACCAACCAAATACCAAATCAAGAAACAGCCTCATTCAAAATGGTAGGAAATTCTGTGGTTTTTCTGTTGCCCTCGGTCCCCATTGTGGTAAGGTCTTTAAGGAAGTGGCAAATCATTTCCCAATTCCCTCCCCTGATTCAGAGAGAGGGAATTTTATAATGTTCTAACCTGTCAGGGCTGCCTCTTCAGGTCTCTCTTTCACCTCACATGAAACTCAGGGAAGGGTGGCAGAGGGGTAGGTGGTGGTAAAACTTGGATATCAGGTGGAAAGAAGCAGCAGGTATTTCTCAAGGATAAATGTGGAGAGACAGCTCCACAGATGCCTAGAGCAAGAGGTTACCAGTGAATATATAAAATAGACTATCTAAGGCATCAGTTGAGTTTCCAATTCCCTTTTTCAAAGTAAACAGAGCAGAGCAGACTGCATTTACAATGTTCTGACATCTCATGGGCTGCCTGAAGGACTGTTATCTTTTCCCTTATTTGGATCTTAGGCAGGGAGAAGCAGTGGGCATTTCTTGGGAAAGCTGCAGGGAGAAAGACCTGCAGACACCTATGACAAGATATTATGGGTGTGTGATATTGAGATGTATAATAAGAAATACAAATTTGATCATTGTCCTTATTCCTGGTATATAGCTCTTAAAACCCTATGTGATGAGAGAGATGAAATTATTTTTCTTGAAACTTTTGGTCTTTTGTCCTCAATTCCTAAAATATCTCCAGACTGATAAAGATGAAAGGAGAGTCTTTTGTTATTTATAACAAGAACCTTTCAACAACAACTGAGTTTATGTTAATGAGGTGATTTTTTAAAGCCCCTAGATCACTACAATGGAGTTGGTTCCTAGAGGAATCAATGTTATTAGAAAGTTGCAACATTTAGCCTGATGCTCCAACCACTGGGGAGCAGAGAAGAGTTGAAAGTTGAGTTAATCACCAATGACCAATAGTTTACTCAACCATATCTACCTAAGAAGTCCTCCATTAAAAAAATAAATAAAACCTAACTGAAATGGTTCAGAGAGTTTCTGGCTTGATGAATATGTGGATGTTGTTAGAAGGTGGCACATCCAAAGGGGTCATGGATGCTCCACATGCTTTTCTTGATATCTTTCCCTTTGCATCTCCTATTTTGCTGTTTATAGGCTGTATCCTTTTTTAAAGTAAACCAGTAATCTAGTAAGCAAATTATCCTTCCTGAGTTCTTAAGCCATCCTAGCAAATCATTGAACCTGGGGAAGAGATGGGAAACCCCAATGTACAGCCAGTTAGTCAGAAGCACAGGTGACAACCTGGATTTGTAATTGCATCTGAACTGAGGAGAAGTCTTGTGGGACTGAGCCCTTAATATGTAGGGTATAAAGTAACTCTTGGAAGTTAGTGTCAGAATTGCTTATTGTGAAAAAATGCTCACGTAAGTGGTGACCAGAAATAAGTATAAAGAATAGAAAGTTGAGAAGAGAAACTGAATTTTTCTTTTTCTTTTCAGGGTGGAGACACACAATAGACAATCAAAAGTTCAAAGGAGACATCATTTGGGAAATTAATATACTTAAAAGGAGCACATATATGGAAAAACTGAAAAAGCAAAACACAGGCCCAGGGAAGATGCATGCTCAAAAAAGCCTAAAAAGACTTTACAACTTCTCTTAAGCTTAATCCCAAGTTTCAAAATCAAGAGCCAGCTTAGGAAAAGACTCCCTTGTCAAAAGGCAGTATGCAAAGAATGGGAAAGGTGACTGCTTTCATAAATGCTCAATTTTCAGGGGGTGGGAGGGTAATAACTCAGTAGTAGAGCATGTACTTAACATGTCCAAGATCCTGGGTTAAATACTGAGTACCTTAATTTAAAATAAATAAATAGATAAATAAATATCCAATTTTTCAACAACAACAACAAAAATCACAAGGCATACAAAATAAATGAAAATATGGCCCTTCCAAAGGAAGAATATAAAGTGGTAAAAAAAAAAAAAAAACCCTGAGGAAACATGTGCATTAGATGTTTTAGGCAAAGACTTTAAAATAACTTTTTTAAAATATGCTTAAAAAGCTAAAGGAAAACTCAGAAAAATAACCAAAGAAAATCAGAAAAACAATATATGAACAAAATTAGAAAATAAACAAGGAGATAAAAATAATTAAAAAAGGAACCAAACTGAAATTCTGAGGCTGGAAAATACAATGATTGAATTTACACATTTTCTACAGGGAATTAGACTTGGTGTTAAAGCTCAGGGGAAGAGCATTTGAATACATATAAAGGGGATTAGACTTGCACAGGCAAAAAGACTCAGCAAACTTGAAAACAGGACATTTGAAATTATCAAGTCTCAGGAGCAGAAGGAAGAAATAATTTTTTTAAAGTGAATACAGCCTAAGAAACTTATGGAATACTGTCACATAGACAGGTATATACATTATGAAAGTCCCTAAAGCAGAAGGGAGAGGCAGGGCAGAGAGATTATTTGAGGAAATAATGGCTAAAAAATTCCCAATGCAATGAAATATATAAATCTACAAATGCAAGATATTCAACAAACTCCAGTAGGATAAATAATCAGAGACCAATGCTGAGGCATATTATAATCAAACTGTCAAAAGACAAAGAGAGAATCTTGAAAGCGACAAAAAGCAGTAAATCATCAAATCTAATAAGATTGTCAGTCAATTTATCAACAAAATATTTGTAGGCCAGAAGGCAGTGGAATGATATGTTTAAATTGCTAAAAACTGAGTGATGGGGTAGGGGGGAAACTACCAATGAAGAATACTGTTTCCAGAGGAGGGGGGTCAAGATGAGGGATAATAACTTCTCACAGAAAAGTGACTGAAAACTGGCAGAACTCCTATACAAACAAGATTTCAAGAGATATTTCCACATAATTAGGGAGGAGTAAAAACTTCAGGTTGGGACCTGTGCACCTAGGGAAGGACTAAGAGGAAAAGGAAGACTGTGCAAATAGACCCTAACCCTGAGGAGTGAGTAGGTCAATCCACAGACTTGGCATCCCAGTCCTCGGGTCCTGCACAGAGGAGACAAATCCCCTTGGCTACTTTGAGAAAGACTGAAACAGATAGAAAGGCTGGAGAAGCCTAGACTAGAAGGAGTGAATGGGTGCTGGTTTGCCACCAGACAGGTTGGAGACAGGTCAGCCTGAGCAACTACCACCTTACTGTACATCCCAGGAAGATTTTCTATTCAAATAACAACAAAAAGGGTACTGTTGTGGTTATATCTATATGAGATAAAAAAGTTATTTCAAGCACTGTTAAAAGAGACAAAGAAGGACATTATGTTAAGAGAGTCAAGTTTATCTAGAAGGTAAACAATTCTAAATATGTATACCTGAACCTCAGAGTTCCAAAATATGTGAAATAAACATTGACAATATTGAGCAACAGATCACTTAACAATAATACAATAGTTTAATACCTTACTTGCAATAATAGGTAGGAAAAACAGAGTACTTGAATAACACTATAAATTAATTGAACCTAACAGACATATACAGAACACTCTCATCCAACAACAAGAGAAAACACATTTTCCCAGATGGGCATGGAATATTTCCAAGGATAGACCATATTTTAGGCCACAAAACAAGTCAACAAATTTTAAAAGGTTAAACTCATACAAAGTATCTTTTCTGAACCCAATGAAATGAAACTGGAAATTAATAGATGGAATAAAACTGCAAAGTCTACAAATATGTGAAAACTAAACAAAATACAATTAAGAATAAAAATAAACTCCCTGAACATAATGAAGTCTATGTATGGAAAAACGCACAGGTAACATCATCCTCATAGGTAAACTACTGAAGACTTTTCCCACCCTCCTGCCTCCCCTTTTTGAGAAGGAGACTGCACACTTTAGGTCAATGTTCCCACACACTTGCTCCTTCTCCCGCTTGCCACTCTTCTTCTGTTTCAGGAGGATGTCCTGAATCTTGAGAGATTTAGGCCAAGGTACTTAGCTGAGAAGGGTCAGGATTTTTGCAACTTAATCTCATAAATGAAAATAAGAATGAAAATGCAAATATTGTTTTATATTATATTGAGAGACATATACATATATTTAGAGAGAGGATGCAAATCTAGGAAAATGCCACCAGTGGGTAAATCTAGGTGAAAAGGATATGAGATTCCCTTGTAATTGTTTTCCAAGGCAAATTTGATTTTAAAAATTAAGTATTAAAAACAATTGTACCATGGTTCTTCTGGCATATTTCTGATTGGCATTATATTAAAATTTCCCTATAATATCTATGCATATTTCATAATCAGACTATATAAACATGATATTATATTCAAATGTCTCAACTATTCACTTCCATATTTATAGGTCAAGTATTCAAGATGCCTCAAATACTATCAAAAATATTTTTTAAAAATACCAGCTTTATCAGTTACTACTTGTGTGGCATTAAACAAGAAGCCTCACTTAGCTAAACCTAAGTTTTTAAGAATAATTATAGGGGTAATATGAAAAAAATGGTAAGTCCAGTCTGGAGGATGTTTTGATAATAAAATCAGATAAGTAAAAGCTTATATATGAGCATAGAATGCAGCACAAAATGGGATTTCAGTGCATGCTTACTGAATTAGATGGAGATTTATCCACAATAATTGCACTAAAAAAATTGGGTTACATATTTGAACACAATCTGCAAACTTCAGGTTACTAAGAAACAAGGTCTATAATTTTTTTTTTTTTCAGAGCAAAGCAGCAAGAAAATTCAAACACTGCTCCTGTACCATCTCCTTTTGTCTGATTCTTCATTGTGGGAGAAAAGAATACAAAGGTAAAACAGGATCCTCTAACAGCTACATTATAATGACCAGAGTTGTCCAGTCCCCCTCTTTAAATGGAAAACTTAAAGGAAGCTGCAGGAAAATGTGAGAGAAACAACTTTATAAAAACCAGGTCTGCGGAATAGAATAGAAAGCCCAGAAATGATCCCACAGGCTTTTGGTCAACTAATCTTCAACAAAGGAGGCAAGAATATACAATGGAATAAAGATAGTCTATTCAGCAAATGATTTTGGGAAAACTAGACAGCAGCATGTAAATCAATGAAGCTAGAACATTCCCTTACACCATACACAAAAATAAACTCAAAATGGATCAAATGTTTAAACATAACACAAGATACAATAAACCTCCTAGAAGAAAACATAGGTAAAACATTATCTGACATACAGCTCAAAAATGTTCTCCTAGGGCAGTCTACCCAAGCAGTATAAATAAAAGCAAGAATAAACAAATGGGGCCTAACTAAGCTTACAAGCTTCTGCTCAGCAAAGGAAACCATAAGTAAAACAAAACAAAAATATAAGGAATGGGAAAAAATTTTTGCAAATGATGAAACCAACAAAGGCTTGATCTCCAGAATATATAAGTAGATCATACTACATAATAAGAAAAAACCAACAGCCCAATTCAAAAATGGGCAGAAGATCTAAACAAGCAATTCTCCAAGGAAGACATACAAATGATCAATAGGAACAAGAAAAAATGCTCAAGATCACTAATTATCAGAGAAATGCAAATCAAAACTACAATGAGGTATCACCTCACAACAGCCAGAATGGCCATCATTCAAATGTCCACAAATGACAAATGCTGGAGAGGCTGTGGAGAAAAGGGAACCCTCTTACACTGCTGGTGGGAATGCAGTTTGGTGCAGCCACTGTGGAAAACAGTATGGAGATTCCCCAAAAGACTAGGAATAGACATAATATATGACCCAGTGATCGCACTCCTGGGCATATATCAAAAAGGAACTCTACTTCAAAAAAAGACACCTGCACCCCAATATTCATAGCAGCACTATTTACAATAGCCAAGAGATGTCAACAGCCTAAATGTCCATCAACAGATGACTTGATGAAGAAGAAGTGGTATATTTGTACAATGGAATACTATTCAGCCATAAAAACTGACAACATAACGCCATTTGCAGCAATATGGATGCTCCTGTAGAATGTCATTCTAAGTGAAGTAAGCCAGAAAGAGAAAGAAAAATACCATATGAGATATCTCATATGTGGAATCTCAAAAAATTTTAAAATGAATATAAAAACAAAACAGAAACTGACTCATAGACATAGAATACAAACTTGTGGTGGCCAAGGGGACAGGGCGGGGGGAGGGATAGACTGGGAGTTCAAAACTTGTAGATACTGACAGGCATATGCAGAATAGATAAACAAGATTATACTGTATAGCACAGGGAAATATATACAAGATCTTGTGGTACCTCACAGTGAAATGTGTGACAATTAATATATGTATGTTCATGTATAACTGAAAAATTGTGCTTTACAGTGGAATTTGACACAACATTGTAAAATGACTATAACTCAATAAAAAATGTTTTAAAGAAACAGACCTGTGATTTCTTAGCTGTGAATAAGCCACATAATTTTTAACATCAAATTAACAAACTGCAGCTATTCAATCCTGTTCCAGGTTGGTTTTCAAAATGTGATCTACAGAAAAAAAATCACCCAGAGGGATTGTTAAACCTAGGTTGTGTATGTATAAAACATGCTACAAATGATTCCAATGTTCTTATGAAAAACAACCCACAAATGTGGGGGTGGGGGTTGGGGGACAGGGGAAGAGAGAGAATAAGAGGGAGAAAGAGGGAGCCAGAGAGACAGAAAGAGAAAGATAGATTTGATGTGATCGTAATGTTTAACTAATAAAGGTCAGGGGTGAGGGGACTAAATTTATCTCTACATAGAGATTTACAGAGCTCTCACTGTGAGCTTTCTTAAATTGACTAATAGAAACATTAAAAAGAAACAATTTCTATAGATGACAGTTCCCTATAACCTCCTTGCCAGGGACGGTCTTATTCTCTGAATTCTAACGCCAGCCCATAGAGCTTGACAGAGCAAGACAGGCAGGCCCCCAGGAGGACTCTCTCAAGGAGAAGAACATCGAGGGGGACACAGTGTGTCTGGCTGTCACTTTGCAGCTGCTACTGGTCCATACAGAGAAGCTGAGCTTCCTTTGAACTAAAGCCAGCCACAGACCCCTGCATGCCAGACAGCAGGCCACTTGCCCTTCCTCAGGTGTCACTTTGAATCTGAAATCAATCTTGCTAACTACTACATACAGAATAGATAAGCAACAAAGTCCTATTGAACTATATTCAACATCTTGTAATAACCTATAATGAGAAAGAATATATATATATCAATCACTGTGTTGTACACAAGAAACTAACACAGCATTGTAAATCGACTCTATTTCAATAAAAACAGAAAAGACATCAATTTTGCACTGCATGTAAAAGACAAGGACATACCTGCTCCACACACTGGGGATAAAAGAACGGTTCTCAGTGCCTCTCACACCTTGCTCAGTAGCTCCTCCTACCAGTCTGACTCTCCTTCATGAAAGCTAAAAAAGAGCGAGGAGGTTCATCTTTTCTTGGTCCATCTAGTATGATGGTAATAAAACTGAAGCTGAAAGCAAAAGTAATTCATGCTGTTTTTCAGTTAGCAGAGTCATGCTAGATCCACTGATTACATTTCGAATATGGGTGTGTAGTTCATGGTGAGAGGAGATTAGAAAAAGCTATTTAATAGTCACATCTTAACACATGCCACCGCTTTCTGTGGGCTGCCCTGCACTGGAAGGCCTTCATAGCCCCCCTTCTTGATACATCTCTCCCCCCGTGTAAAGTTGCCAAAGGCGGCTTAAGTTTCCTTAGCAAACAAGAAAAATAGAAAATCCATGGCACAAATGTAAGCAAGGCTGTATACAACAAGTATATTTCAAGCATTTTCCTCTTGGCGGGGATTCCTGGGTATTTTTGTTAGTAAAGGGCTTTTAACATTTTACATCTGTTCCTTAATATATATGTTTAGTTAAATGAAAATCTTTTATCATAATTAGAAAATAAAGATTAAAGATGGAAATGAACAACCCTTCATTGTATTATCTGGAGATGCTCACTATTGGCATTTTGCTCAGCATGCCTGTACTTCCCTAACACATGGACCCTCTCCTAACATAGATACCCTCTTTCCACAGGAATTTAGCCAATTGGACCAGTTCCAAAGGGATGTATTTGGTCAGATAAGAAAGTGACTGGGTGCACACATTTGTGAGAAAGAAAATGGAGCAGCGTAAAAGGGAAAGATGAGAAGTGCAGCAGGGAGATGTCCAAGGAAGCCAGACTGTGAGGGTATAAGGAGTACTTCTCCTTCCTCCTCTTCTCCACCTTCCTCAGCATTCTCCGTGTCTATGGGAACTTCTTCATAAAAGGCCAGATAGTAAATATTTTAGGCTTTTTGAGATATAGGGTCTCTGTCACAACTATTCAGTGAAAGCATCCATGCAATAGGTAAACAAATGGGCATAACTATGTTCCAGTAAGACATTGTTTACAAAGGTGGACAATGGGAAGTCATCCTGGTTTAAGTAAATGTGGTGCTACGATATACCAGGGGTTGTCATCAGCTCATATATGTATCATTGTCTTACAAGCCAAGTAAAATGGTCCAAGTCCAGAATCTCAGGCTGAGTGTCTGCTTCTAGTGCCATTTGGGTTAAACAGTGTCTCACTATCCTCATTGTCTTGGAGCAGAGATGCAGAAAAGGAATCTGTGTACTGTCCATGTGTCTATGCATCATCCACATGGGTTCCTGCCTGGTCCCCAAGCCATGCATCCACACATCTATGCCAGTAACTGTCTCACTCCCAACAACATAGCACTGCCAGTAACTCCTAGATCAGCCAAAGAGAAACAAAACGTGATGGAATACACTCAGTGGTAGTGAGGAAGAGGCTGGTTTGGTGTGTGACATCTGCCTAGGTCTGCAGGCCTCTGTGAGTGTGGGAGGAAGCCTGACATCTGGATAAGTGTCAAGGTGACTGTAAACTCAATTTTGGAATGGGGACTAGGAAGACACCAAGCAGCTATCTGGGTATTTTTCAAATTCATTTGAGTTGGTAAAATATCCACTCTGTTTTCAATTAGTCTTTTCCACATGTGGTAGTTGCTTTTAGGGTCCCTACATTTCCAAAAATCCCCAGAAGGGCAAAAGAAGCCTAAAGCTGAGTGATTATAGAGAGTTTAAGGCTAGAGTGGGAAGGGGAAATTCTGATAAGGGTGGATTGAGGGTTGAAGTATATAGTTATGGGAACATTTAAATAGACCTCAGGATAGAGTTCTATTAGATTTGAAGGGGAACATGTTAGCATCTCCAGTCTTGGAATAGCCAGTATCCTTTCCATTTGGCTTTTAAACAGACAGAATGAAAGTGTTGCATGGGATACAAGTAGGAACCAGGAGTACCTTATCTAATAATTCTTGAAATATTAGCACCCATCAAGTGTCTCTTGTGTTATATTATATTGGGGTATCTTGGGGGGGGGTGGGCATGGACAGAACTAATTCTACTTACCATAGCATTCTATTATGGGGTTCTCCACCTCATACATGCCCAATTTCAGTTAAATTCCTTCTCTAGAAAGAAGAGAACTCCTGTCCACTAATTGACTTAAGTCCACAGTAAGATTGGTACTAGGTTGAAGAAGACAGAGAAGCTTAAGGAAGTCAGGTAAAGCCATTAGAGGTAACAAAAGTGAAAGAAATGAATAGGAGACCTTTGAAAGGAGTCCTGCAGTATCACAATGAATTATAATACCCAAATCCATGAAGTTATTGGAGTAGTTGGTCTAAGAGGAAAATTGGGTTGACACAGAAGGGATCTTATAGATATACTGAGGGGCTGGGAGGCAAACTATGAGGGAAATTATCAAAACCCACCACTGGCAGTTTGGTGACTTTGAAGAAGGTGCCAGAAAAGGAAGCAGTGTTAAAAGTGAAATATGTCACTCCAAAATTAAAGAGAAATGTGGTAGGGTGCCCTTCAACTCACAAGGGTAACCTCACCCTGTGAATTTAGTGGGAACTGTGGTCAAAGAATGCTTGCTTCCTCAGAGCTAAGTTAGTATTCCTCCTGTGTGTTTTGGGGGCTTTTCTTTCTATTTGGAGTCTAGACAGTCCAAAATCCAGTGAAATTTTCTTTGTAATGCCAGCAAGTATTCTATTCAATGGAAGCCCATATTTTGGGGTCCTGTCTTTGTTCAGATTTTTGCAATTGTTTTAATTGTAAAGCCATGTAATTTGATAGTGAATTTTCTATTTTTTAGAAACGTTACCCTCACAATGCTGAGCTGATGTCTGAAATTCAGGCATCTCAGCATTTTAACAGTAGACTTTTTTTCTGTCATAAAGCTCAAGTCTTATATCATTCAGAAAGCTGCGGCTAGAGCAAAGGCTACTTTTGTAATTCAGTTCAAGCCTTGACTGCTCTTTCCAAATAGTTTCTAATTGCTGGTGTTAATTTGCCACATTTCATCCTTCAGTTGTTTACAATTTTGAACACAGGACCAAACGATTTTAACAAGATAAAACTTGGAATGGCTTCTAACCCTTTTTCTCTAACTCTTACTTTCTGACTGAACTCAGCAGTAATTTGAGACCCCTCCAGGTCTTCCAAGATAGTGGTCCATTTAGCTTTCTGAAACCAAAGAAAAGTATCACCACAAATAAGTTTATAAGTTGATATAAGTTTGGTGAATCTCAGAGAGTAAGCAGCCAAGGCTTCTTGACTTTTTGCATAGTTTCCCTCTTTCCTTTTGGGACTTGGGGAAATCACTCGCCCTGCAATTTAATTGAAGACAAAGGTTTAAATGCTACTTTCTCAGTTTGTTTACGGTTGGGAGTAGGTGGCATGAGTGGTTTGAGCATTGTCTCCAGAAGGTGGAGATCCAACAGATTTATTCTCCACAGTAAGCTGAAAAGCAGGAGATCATTTTGAGGGGGGAACTAAAAGAGAGGGTGAAGAGGGAAGAATGGAGGCCCTGGAGGATAGGGCATATGGGATTGTGTTTGAGCAAGCAAACTCCTCTGCTGCCCTCTTGTGGATATCTGTGGCTGAGCAGCCAATCATCAGGCTCCCACTAACGAGCAACTGGTAGGTTGCTTTCCTCCTTGGCAGTAACCAGGATGCTGAATCAGTCATAGCCACACTTTAAAAAGATTAACCAGGGAGGCCGAGGGTGGGAAGGGATAGACTGGGATTTCAAAATTGTACAATAGATAAACAAGATTATATGTATAGCACAGGGTAATATACACAAAATGTTATGGTAGCTCACAGAGAAAAAAATGTGACAATGAGTGTGTGTATGTCCATGTATGACTGAAAAATTGTGCTGAACACTGGAATTTGACACAACATTGTAAAATGATTATAAATCAATAAAAAATGTTAAAAAATTAATTAATTGCTTTGTTTGTTTGTTTGTTTGTTTAGGCTCAGCTAGTCTTCTGTTGTTGGTAGCTTATGAGAAGTTTCCCCTATTTTCTGTCCTAGTCCCAAGGTTTAGAGTCAAGGAAGAAAGCAAAGCATTTCACAAATGTATGAAGCTGTTCCCTGCAAAGAGCTCCTGGATTGTGACTAGGTGGGATCAGAATGGTCCTTCTCAAGTGTCCAGATTGAACTTCATTCAGGGTGCCAGGGAGTTACTGAGCTATTTCTGCTGTTTTTTTTTTCCCTCCAGGAGGGTGCTAAGCATTTAAAATATCTATATCTATATCTATGTCTATATCTATATCTATATAAAAGTCACATGTTCATTTGTACTTTGGGAAAAACAAATAGTGAGAGAAAGAGAAAGGTCTCCTGTGATGTCAACACAGTGACAAGCTGTTGGTGGTTTGCATTGTATCATCCTGTGTGTACATGTATCTTTGAAGAGTTGTATCCTATTAGAGAAGATGTTCTAGACCCCTCTTCTCACACAGCACCATAATTGCAAACATGCTCCTCAGCCGTGCTCATCTTTTTCACCTGTGTAGCCATCCTCATGCTCACATCAGTGCCTTTACACTCTGCTATCACTTGTGAGGATGGGAAGATTTAAGAGGTGTCCCCCGTGGCAGCTCCTTGTTGTCACTCAAGCCTCAGCTCCAATACTGCCACCCCAATGTAACCTTCCCTCTCCCTGAATCTAGGGAAACTCCTCTGTCATTTATTATTTCCTTCATGCCATGCACCAGTCCTATTGGTAATGAATTTGTTCATTTACTTGTTGGCTTGTTTTTGGCTCTCCCCTGAGAGCAGAAGCCTTCTCTATTTTCTTTATCACTCTGTCCTCAGGGCTTAGGGTAGTATTGATGCCAAGAACTTGCCTGGGTGGTAACTGTTCACTGATTGGCTGAATTCATTCTGTGGCTGGACCATCTGTACTAAATGTGTTTAAGTGATTTATTTTTGCAGTGCATTTAGATTGTACCCTGAGTTATAATATTTTTAACAGCATTGCAAGAATGCCTTTCTACACTTGGACAGTTCTTTTCTCTCTCCAAACATTAAATTGATACATTTTAAACATACAGAAAAGTGGAAAAGATAGTGCAATGAACACCCATATACCTTCCATTAAGATTTAAAATTTGTTAATATTTTGTCACGTTTACTTTCTCTCTCTACATACTTTTTTCGATGAACCATTTAAAACTTGTTTCATGACAATTCACAATACCCCTAAGTATTTCAGAATGCATCTCCCAAGAATAAGTATCTTTTCCTAAATAAACATTTGTTATTAGTGTAACTGGGAAAGAATGGTAATTTATAATTCTCTAATATAACCTGATAGCCAATATTTGAATTTCCCCAATTGCATCTAACATACCTTTTTAGCTGTATCATTTATTTATATCTTTGAATCAGGGTCAAACCAAGTATCATGTCCTATATTTATTTGTTATATCTGTTTATATAAACCTAGAAGTATCATTTTGTGTTTTTAATGTGTTATTCATTTTAAAAACAGCATTGAATTTTAAAAGAAACTAGTTTTCATATAGAATATCCCACCTGTTTATTTTCTCATGGTGTCTTTTATATTGTTTTTCTTTCCCTAAGTTTCCTATTACTGAAGATATATCTGGATACCGGCTTAGGTTATGTGAATATAATCACTTATAGTCATGAGTCTTTTTGATATTAAAATTATCCCAAACTTGCCCATGATATGTCCATTTGGCATATTTGATATGACCTATTTGATATGACCTCACTAATCTTTGAGTGTACTTTTGTTTTCTGGCACCAAACTATATCATAGCCACATGTTGTGTTTTTCCCCTACACCTGCAATCAATCTGTGATTTCTCTAAGGAACATTGTTTGCTACATTTTATTAAGTGAACAAAAATTTGAAAACAAAAATCTGGGTGTTGCATTTATTCATTATTTCTGCAGTACTGTTGCTTCAAAAACATTTTAGTGGGCCAAACTTCTATATATATATATTATGTATATTTATATGTATATAATATGTATACACATACACACACACTTTTTAATTTAATTTTTATTAAAGTTTAGTCAGTTTACAATGTTGCATCCATTTCTGATACACAGAATAATGTTTCAGTCATAAACACATACATATATTCATTTTCATCTTTTTCTTTATATGTTACTACAAGATACTGAATATAGTTTCCTATGTTATACAGTATAAACTTGTTTATCTATTTTATATATCTTAACAAGTTTTTAAGTGTGTAGTGCAGTATTGTTAACTGTAGGCATAGTACCATACTGCAGCTCTCTGGAACATACACATCTTGTGCAACTGACAACCTAATGAGCAACCAATCTCCCTTTCATCCTCTTCATAGCTCCTGGCAACCAGCATTTTATTCACTACATCTATGACTTTGACAATATTTAGGCACCTCATGTAAGTAGAATCATGCAGTATTTGTCCTCTGTGACCAACTTAATTCGCTTATATAACGTCTTCCGGTTTCATTCATGTTGTGTTAAATGGTGGGAATTCCTTACCTTTTTAAAGCCGAGTAACATACCATTGTATGATTAGACCACATTTTCTTAATCTACTCATTTGTTGCTGGACATTAACTGTTTATAGCTTTGTCTATCTTATAGTTCTTTGTTCCTCTTTTCCTTTCTTGCTGTCTTCCTTTGTGTTTTGTTGATTTTTGTTACTTTTTGATTGTTTTCTCTTTTTCTTCTGTCTTCTCTGTTGGTATTTTCATGTCATGTGGTTACCATGAGGCTTGCATAAAATATCTTAGAGTTATGTCTCTTTTTAAACTGACAATAACTTGACTTCAATCACATACAAATACTCTACTCTTTTACTTCTCCAACTTTATATTTGTTGTCACATTTTACATATTTTTATATTGTGCATCCATTCATAACTTTTTATACTTATGTTTATTTTTAACACTTTTGTCTTTTAACTCTTATACCAAAATAAGCTGTGATTTACACACTACTATCACAGTGTACAATATTCCATATTTGTTTATATATTTATATTTATCAGTGAGTTTTATACTTTGGTATACTTTCCTGTTGCTATTTAGTGTCTTTTCTTTTCAACTTGAATAACTCCCTTTAATATTTCTTGGCGATGAACTCCTTCAGCTTTTGTTTGTCTGAGAATGTCTTTATCTCTCCTTCACTTTTGAATACCAATTTTGTGGGATATAGTAGTCTTATTTTACAGTTGTTCTTCTATCAGCATTTTGAGTATATCATTCTACTCCTTTCTAGCCTATAAGATTTATGCTGAGAAATTCTCTCATTTCTGGGCTCACTATCCTGTTCCATTGGTCCATATATCTGTTTTTGTACCAATACAATGCTGTCTTGATGACTGTAGCTCTGTAGTATTGTCTGAAGTCTGGGAGAGTTATTTCTCCAGCCTCTTTCTTTCTCTTCAGTAATGCTTTGGTAATTCTAGGTCTTTGATGGTTCCATATAATTTTATAATGATTTGTTCTAGTTCTGTTAAATATGTCCTGGGTAATTTGATAGGGATTGCATGAAATCTGTACACTGCCTTGGGTAGTGTGACCATTTTAACAATATTGATTCTTCCAATCCAAGAACATGGGATATCTTTCCATTTTTTAAAGTCTTCTTTAATTTCCTTCAGCAGTGTTTTATAGTTTTCTGTATAATTCTTTCACCTCCTTGGTTAGATTTATTCCTAGGTATTTTATTATTTTGGGTGCTATTTTAAAGGGGATTGTTTCTTTACTTTCTTTTTCTGTTGATTCATCATTAGTGTAAAGGAATGCAACTGATTTTTGAACATTAACCTTGTGACCTGCTACCTTGCTGAATTCTTTAAACAGATCTAGTAGTTTTTGTGTGGACCTTTTAGGGTCTTCTATATATAGTAACATGTCGTTGGCATATAGTGACACTTTTACCTCTTCTCTTCCAATTTGGATCCCTTTTCTCTCTCTTGCTTGATTGCTGTGTCTAGGACTTCCAAGACGATGTTGAATATGAGTGGTGATATTGGGCATCCTTGTCTTCTCCCAGATTTTAGTGGGAAGCTGCTGAGTTTTTCACCATTGAGTACTATGCTGGCTGTAGGTTTGTCATATATAGCTTTTATTATGTTGAGATATGTTCCATCTATATCCACTTTGGTAAGAATTTTTATCACAAATGGGTGTTGAATTTTATCAAATGCTTTTTCCACATCTATTGAGATGAGCATGTGGTTTTTGTCCTTTCTCTTGTTGATGTGATGTATTATATTGATTGATTTGCATATGTTGAACCATCCTTGTGTCCCTGTGATGAATGCCACTTGGTCATGATGTATAATCTTTTTTATGTGTTGTTGGATTCTATTTGCTAATATTTTGGTGAGGACTTTGGCATGTATGTTCATCAGTGATACTGGCATATAATTTTCTTTTTTGGTAGTGTCTTTGCCTGGTTTTGGTATCAGGATGATGATGGCTTCATAGAATGAGTTTGGGAGTATTCCCTCCTGTTCAGTCTTCTGGAAGAGTTTGAGAATGACTGGTATGAGTGAACCCACAAACTTTTGGTCAACTCATCTTCAACAAAGGAGGCAAGAGTATACAATGGAATAAAGACAGTCTCTTCAGCAAATGGTATGGAGGAAACTGGACAGAACATGTAAAGCAATGAAGCTAGAACACTCCCTTACACCAGACACAAAAATAAACTCAAAATGGATCAAAGACTTAAACATAAGACAAGATACAATAAACCTCCTGGAAGAAAATATAGGCAAAATATTATCTGACATACATCTCAAGAATGTTCTCCTAGAATAGTCTACTCAAGCAATAGAAGTAAAAGCAAGAATAAATAAATGGGACCTAATGAAACTTACAAGCTTCTGCACAGCAGAGGAAACCGTAAGTAAAACAAAAAGACAACCTATGGAATGGGAGAAAATGTTTGTAAATGAAACCGACAAAGGCTTGATCTCCAGAATATATAAGCAGCTCATATGACTTAATAAAAGAAGAAACCCAATCCAAAAATGGGCAGAAGAGCTAAACAACAATTCTCCAAGGAAGACATACAAATGATCAATAGGCAGAAGAAAAAATGCTCAATATCACTAATTATCAGAGAAATGCAAATCAAAACTACAATGAGGTTTCACCTCACATCAGTCAGAATGGCCATAACTTAAAAATCCACAAATGACAAGTGCTGGAGAGGCTGTCGAGAAAAGGGAACCCTCCTTCACTGCTGGTGGGAATGCAGTTTGGTGCAGCCACTGTGGAAAACAGTATGGAGATTTCTCAAAAGACTAGGAACAGACTTAATATATGACCCAAGAACCCCACTCCTGGGCATATATAGAGAAGGAGCCCTACTTCAGGATGACACCTTCACCCCAATGTTCATAGCAGCACTATTTACAATAGCCAAGACATGGAAACAGCCTAAATGTCCATCAACAGATGACTGGATAAAGAAGAAGTGGTATAGTTATACAATGGAATACTATTCAGCCATAAAAACCAACAACATAATGCCATTTGCAGCAACATGGATGTTCCTGGAGAATGTCATTCTAAGTGAAGTAAGCTAGAAAGAGAAAGAAAAATACCGTATGAGTTCGCTCATATGTGGAATCTAAAAATAAAAACAAAACAAAACAAAAAGCATAAATACAAAACAGAAATAGACTTATAGACATAGAATACAAGCTTGTGGTTGCCAAGGGGGTGGAGGGTGGGAAGGGATAGACTGGGATTTCAAAATTGTAGAACTGATAAACAAGATTATACTGTATAGCATGGAGAAAGAAATACAAGGTCTTATGGTAGCTCACAGAAAAATACATGTGACAATGAATTTATATATGTTCATGTATAACTGAAAAATTATGCTCTACACTAGAATTTGACACAACATTGTAAAGTGATTATAAATTAATAAAAACGTTAAAAAAAGGAAATTCTCTCATAGTTATGGGTTCTCTTGTATGTGACAAGTTATTTTTTTTAATGACTCTTTGTAAAGTCTGTCTTCATCTTTGATTTGACAATTGCTTATAATGTGTCTCAGTGTCGAGTTTAAAACCATTCCCTTTGGATTATGCTGTATGAATATGGATATTTATTTCCCTCCATAAATTTGGGAAGATTTCAACCATTATTTCTTTCTAATAAACTTTCTGTCCCTTCTCTGTCTCTCCTCCTCCCCTCATACTGTTCTAGTATTTCCTTCCTTCTACTCACTTTGGGCTTTCTTTGTTTATTTGTTTGTTTGCTTTAGTTTCTTTTGGTGTAAGGATAGATTGTTTATTTGCTTTCTTGTTTCCCAAGATAGGCCTTTATAACTATACATTTTTGTCTTAGAATGATTTTTGCTGTGTCCTATAGATTTTGGAATGCTGTATTTCTATTTTAATTTGTTTCAAGGTATTTTTTAATTTCCTCTTTGATTTCTTTGTTGACTCATTTACTTTTTTAGAACCTTGATCTTTAGCCTCCATGTGTTTGTGGCTTTTTTTTTCCAGTTTTCTTATTATAATTGATTTCTAATTTTATACCATTTTGGTCAGAAAAGATGCTTAATATAATTTCACTCTTCTTAAATTTATTGAGTTTTGTTTTGTGGCCTCACATGTGATCTATCTTGTATAAGACTTATGTGCATTTGAAAGGAATATGTATCTGCTGCTTCTGGGTGGAATGTTCTGTGTTTATCTATTATGTTCATCTCGTCTGAAGTATTGTTTAAGGTCATTGTTTCCTTTCTGCTTTTCTGTGATCTAGCCATTGATGTAAGTGAGGTGTTAAAGTCCTCATATATTATTGTATTATTGTCATTACTATTATTATCTTACTGTCTCCCTTTGTGTCTGTTAATATTTGCTTTGTATATTTAGGTAATCCTATGTTGGATGCATAGATATTTACAAGTCTTGTGTACTCTTTTAAAAAATATTTTATTTATTATTGTATGATTTAATTATTTAATTTTGGGGGCAGGGTAATTAGGTTTGTCTATTTTTAGAGGAGCTACTGGGGATTGAACCCAGGACCTCATGCATGCTAAGCAAGAACTCTACAACTTGAACTATTCCTTCCCCCCATAAAATTGTTATATCCTCTTGTTAAATTGATCCCTTTATCATTATGTAATGCTCTTCTTTGTCTCTTTTTACAGTCTTTGTTTTAAATCTATTTTGTCTGATGTAAGTATTTCTACCCCACCTTTCTTTTTGTCTCCCTTTGCATAGGATATATTTTGCCATTCCTTCACTTTCAGTTAGTGTGTATCTTGATCCAAAGTGAGTCTTTTGTAAGCAACATATACATCGATCTTGTTTTTCATATGTACAGTCACTCTATGTCTTCTGTTTGGAGACTTTAGTCCATCTACATTTAGAGTAATTATTGATAGGTATGCAATTATTGCCATTTTGTTAATTTCTTTCTGGTTGTTGATAGTTCTTTAAAACTGATTCTGCATTAATCTCAATTTGGTTCTGGAACACCCATTTCATATAGTTTAGATTTTCTTGCCTTATCCTCTAAGTTGCCTCATTTCTCTTCCATATCTTCTTCTCCTTCTCCTCCTACTTCCTCTTCTGTGCTGCACTCAGGATATTGTATTCTGATTTGTCTCCCAGAACAGCAGTTCTCTTGTCAGATGTCTCTAATCTGCTTTTAATAATATATTTTGGGTTTTTAACTTCAGCTATTCCATTTTTCATTTAAAGACTTTTCCATTCCTTTTGAAATTTGCTGTCACTATATAATTTTCTATTACTTGCAAATATTTTAAAGTTTGTCTTTTATTTGTTTAAACAGAGAAAGCTTATGAGTTTGTAATCTGTATTCAATAATTTTCAACATTTAAATTTTGTTAGTCACTTTATTCTTTTTTTTTTTTTGGAAGGGTGTTTGCTCATTGTTTCCTTTTGAGCTTGGCAATTTTTAAATTGTTATTGCTATTTAATTTCTTTTAAAATTTCTTGTTGGAATTGTAAGATGAATAGGGTAAAATTATCTTCCATTGTGAAGGATTCATATTTAATTCTTTAAGGTGCCTGTGGATATTACCAGTCCAGAGTCATCCTAAACCAAAATTTTGGCTTGAGTTCCTGGACCATCCAAGAGATGCAACCCTGTAGTAACTATATTTACTAGCTTCTGTATTTAATGGTTTGGCATCTTGGGACATTGCAGTCCCTGAAGAGACTGATCAATCTGGGGTTAGCCTATTCTTAGAAATAGTAAAGGACTCCCTTGCAAGTGTGCCTTTTGTAAAAAACCAACCAATCAATAGGCTATATTCCAGCCACCTCCTCTATCAGCCTTCACACTCTGGGCCACTATCCAACTGCTCTAATCACCTGAGGATCAGATATCAGTCAACTATGGACACCCCCATATCATACAGCCTGCTGAAATTATTCAAACAAACCAATCTTAACCTGACTACTTTGCTTCACCCCTTCCCTTTCCCCTTCCAGCAGCAGCCACAATAAAGCTCTTGACCAGGTTTCACCTTGCTCACTCTGCTCCTTACTGACCCTGGTACTTTCTTGTGTTGCCCCACATTGTCATGGCATGCCCTCTCCTCTTGGGAGCTGTGAATAACAAACCATCTTTTCCATGACAATCATCTCCTTATCTGTTGGCCTCACCATATTTGAATAATAACAAAACATACACTTTAAAACAAACCCCTGGCTGCAAATAAATATGATAGCCATGAATCTTTTTTTTTTTTGCTTCTCTTCTCTCTCCTTTCCATACTGTATCAAATCAACATTGAATATAATGCATTGGGAGTGAGGGAAGGCAGATTCCCTTCAAGTTCACACTTTCTTTGTAGGTGTACTCCAGTTGTTTTCATCCTTGGCTTGCAATTAAAATCACTTGGGAAGGAGGCCTTAAAAATACACTCATGCTTAGCTCCAAGTCCAGCTCTGTTAAATCAGACACTCTGGTGATGGTCCAAAGGTCAAGTGTGAGCATTTTTAAGAGCATCCCTGTTGATGTTTATGTACAGAAAATGTTAAGAATAACTAGTTTATTCTTTCAATATCTAAAGGAGGTCTCCCACTAGACCGTGTCTGTCCTCTTAACACCTTCTACAGACAAAGCTGAACTTTGCCATATTGCCAAGGAAAAATACTTGAGGAGTTAAGCTCTATTTTTTCAGAATAGAGAATAAAGAGTAGACTTGGAGTTGGGAAGTCAATGAATTGACAAATAGCACAATCACATTGAGAATCACACAAGGTGTATAGTTATCACATTTAATATATTAACATTGAGTAAGTTTAGCACAGTTCCAGGAATACAATAAGTGATTAATATATATTATACTGTTATTATATTTTCTAATATAACATATAGTTTTATGTATAATAAAACCCATTCTAGTTTTATTATCAAATAATGCTGGAATTCTAATTAACGACTCTATGATGTGTGAAATAGTGGATAATTTTCAGGAAAGATGAGATAGCTTCTATTCCCTTTAAGCTGAAAAAAACAAACAATGCACAGTTATTCATTTGCCTCTTATAGTTTAGGGATTATTCTGATCTGAAGTTATTTTTTGAAGTGAAAGTTTAAGCCCTTCAAAATGCAGCAAGAATTCTTTACTAGGGCTCTACTATGGGAATTTCAAGCTTGGAATTTTTAATGTTCAAGCAAAACATATTTCTTCATTAATAAAGACACTTTGCCATTGAAGCTTCATCACGTTTTGTGTTGAATGGAACTGTTGTCATTGCATTAATCTTCAGTGTTCTTGAGAGGCAAGAATATAGAATTATACATCCCATTTTATATTGCTTTTATTTCTCATTATTGGTTAATATCATGTTATTAAAACCTAAGTCCTTTACCTTTATTTTTCTTCTTTTCTCCTTTGATATTTTAGTACATGCATTTTTACATTATTTTTAAATTGAGATATAACTGGCATATATTACTTTCAGGTACACAAAATCATGGGTTTGAAATAGATATATTATATATATATATATCATATTTATGTATTTGATACAAATGATCACAATAAGTCTAGTTAACATCCATTGCCACAAATAGCTATATATATTTTTTCCTATGATGAGAACGTTTAATATCTACTCTCTTAGCAACTTTCAAATATATAATACAATATTATTCACTATGGTCATTAAGTACATTGCATCCCCATAGACTCTTTGGGTGAGCTCTGGCTTTTGAACTCTGGCCCCTTATCTCACACCTTCAAAATTGATGGCACATTCCTTTGTTTGACAACAGCTTCCATGCTCCACTTACCTCACTGAGTTCCCACTTTCCCTTAAAATTTGGCCTAATGATGTCATTCCATACTAGTTTAATATTTTTATTGCTTTTGAAAAGATACATTCCCTTAATCCAGAAGTTTAAATTATTTTCAGTACAAGGCTTTGTCTGAAAGTATTATTCAGATTCGGTCACTCTATTTCCCAATTCTTAGGCTTCAGTTATTTCCAATTCTCATTGCTCATCCTCTTGCCTCTGTTCTCAAACGTACTGTAGCAGAGCATTCCTGGTACCAGTAAGCTTACGTCTATGTCCTGCCTCGAGTGCCTTTCATCTATTCTGTCTCAGGCTTTTCTTCAAACTGTGAAAGGCAGCTCATTTTGCACAAGCACAGCCTGAAAGTTAAGGGGTGTTAAAGACATCTACAAAAACTCTCAATCAATGGGAAATGTGAGTTGTTGGATAAATATCCACATTGCCCTTCAAAGGGATACTTCTGAAGTGCATTCTATGTAGTTCTTCAGAATATCCATTTTGGGATTGACCTCATTTCCCAGAAGGGGAACCAGTCCCATAACTCGCCTTTCTTGACTTTTCCATTTTCCCTGTCTTACTGTCCCTTTTTGCCATCTACATCTCTCTGGATTCCTGTCATCACTTCCCAAATAAGCCACATACATCCAAATAACTTTTGCTGTGAAATTGTCTCTCTATAGGAGCTTAAGATCTTACTACTTCTCTCTTCATTTCAATTAACCTTTAAAGAAACTACATTATAGCTGTTTATGTTAGGAAACATATGATGGCAAAATTATTATTGCATGCATGGGATATATTTGTATATGTGGAATTCTACTTCACTATAATTGAATTTCTATAAAATCTACATTGAATTTATATTGAATTTTGTAAAGCACTTTTCTCAGGGAAAATTCACACATTACTGGATGGATGATGGTTTTGAGTTACCACATGATGGCAGGGTCAGTAAGCCATTACACCTTAGGTTTGGCCTTGTGCAGCACCTGTGGGAACTGTGCTGTTCTCTAATCTGTGCTGGGGATGAACAGACCATGTTGCACAAGTGTAGGCAGAAGTACCCCTGAAAAGTCTGTTATAACCTTCACCAATGCCCCACACTCTCAGCCCAGCTTAGGTCACCTTGACATGTACCCAGATATCAGGCTTCCTCGCTCACTCACAGAGGCCTGCAAACCTAGGAAGATGCCACATGGCCAAACCAGCCTCTTCCAAAACACTACCACTGACTATATCCCATCACTTTCTGTTTCTCTTTGGCTGGTCTAGGAGCCACTGGAAGTGCTATGTTGTTGGGAGTGAGACAGTTACTTGCATAGACATGTGGATGCATGGCTTGGGGACCCAGGCAGGAACTCACATGGATGATGCTTAGACAGAATGACAGTACATCTGCACCTCTGATGCAAAACAATAAGGATGTTTAGATACTGTTTAACCTTGATGGCTACTTGTATACTCCTCCCACAGTGCCTCTTAATAGCAAGTGGATTTCTACAAGGGCAATTATCATCACAACTTTAGATGACCTTGGTCTGGGTAAGTATTGGCCTCTATATCAACGTTTGATATCTGTCTTATCCACTTTTCTGCCATGGTATTGATATGGTTGCTTTGAAAATATTGGACTTTCCAATAATTTTTGTAATGATAAAAAGTCCTCATAGTTGGCACTTTGCACCAAATACTGTAGTCTGCTTTCCCCAAAGCAGGGACACTCTCCTGAAGAACCACCATATAATGTGCAAATGAGGAAGTGATATGCTTTCCACATTATTATTTAATCCGTAGGCTCACTTCAACTTTCACCAGTAGGTCTAATTGCTTGTTTTCTTTTTCTAGAATTTTTACTGAGATTCTCTCCTTTTACAACCTTGATGGGTTTAAAACATACATGATAATCACTTAATCTGGGAGAACTTTTCTTTATGGCTTTTTTCACTAGGGATCTTTTTAGTGTGTATTACTATCATGCATTGTATCAGTACTACATTCCTGATTATTTTGATTGTGATTAAAAATACATAATATGACACTTAAATCATTTTAAATCATAACATTTAAATCATTTTAAGTACACACTTTTGTGGTATTAGCTGTCTATAGATAATTGTATAAACAAACTTAGTAACATGCATACCTCCTTTAAGCATGGGAGATACCAAGAAAATTGAGTAATTCCCTGAAATGGCCCATCACTTGAAATACCATCTTCATCTAAAACCAAAAGAAAGGAAGGGTATGTTCATTGTACAGATTTAAATCTTAGCCTTCTCCATTAATAACAGTGTTTTGTTGTTGTTGTTGTTGTTGTTGTTGTTGTTGTTGTTGTTGTTGTTGTTGTTGTTGTTGTTGTTGTTGTTTGAGATTTAGTCATTTATCTATTCCTGGCACAGAGGGGGACACAACCTTTCAAATGGAGATTTCCATTATAAATATAAAATTGCCTCAAAAAGGCAAAATTGACTTGGGTTTCAGAGAACCTCATGGTTCTTTTTTAAGAAATCTGTCCATTGTAATCTTCAAGCTAAAGAGATCTATGTTAGAGTGTAATTTGCCATCCTTCACATGGATTCATGCATGGAAGGATATCCTCATATTTTAAAGATTTTAGGCATTATGAGTAGAATTGTTGTGCAAAATTGCAGGCTAGGTTTTGTTTGGACACTTTCAAAGCAGTTGTCTAAATACTAGAGACACGCTGTTGGGTCCTCAGTTGAACTTTGACTAGCTTTGGAAAAAACTGCCAAACTGTCTTTCAAAGTAGCAACACATGGATTCCTCCAGCAGTGAGGGAGAGTTCCTGTTTTTCTTCATTCTCTATAAATCACAGGTAATATCATTTCTTTGGAGTTTAGTGGTTATAATAAGTGTGCATTTCTATATCATCATTTTAGTTTGTAATTCCTTAATGGTATATGATTTTCTTTGGAAAGGTGTTTGTTAAGATCTTTGCCAGTTTTTATTTGGGTTGTTTGTTATAAAATTTTTGATGTAATTGTGTCCAAATCCTTAATCAGTTATGTGTTGTGTAGATTTATTTTTCTCAGTGTGTGGTTTGTGTTTAGGTTTTCTGAATAAGATCATAAACAATGTTTAAATTTTTATTTTTTTTAAATTCCATGATACAAATTTTTCTTTTGTGGATAGATTTGGGTTTTTTTTTTTAAAAGTTCATCACTTAGACAAGGTTATGTAGATTTTCTTACATGTTTTCCTTTAGAATATTTATAGATGTGAATTTTTATAATTGTATGGACAATTTAGAGTACACTTGGTAAACACTGAGTGGTTGCACCTGCAGTTCCCAGCTGGTCAGAAGGTGGCTCCATGCACAATCTCTGACCCTTGAGGTGCACGTTTCTCACTGAGGGGCTTGGCTCCTTGTGGAGCTAGTGGAGGCTGGGCCTCTTCAGGACCCGTCGTGGTTTCAACTTCAGGACAATGCTCAGGTAAGTACACACAGGCAGGAACCAGACTTCTTCAGGAACCAACAGGAGGCAACATCATGAGAGTAAAAATGTGGAAAAAGTGGGCAGAAGCTTTCTCCATGTGGTTACAGCCAAGGGTTTCCATTTTCAGAGGATCCAGCAGAGAAGGGGCTTTATATGGAAACTTGTGGAGTTTACTCTTAATTTTGTGTGTGATGTTGACAGTGTCTCGTGTCATTTTGGGGGGATATGGTTTCCAGTGTTCTTGGCACCATTTATTGAGGATAATGTCTTTCCCCATTATGTGTCCTTAGCTTTTTTGTTGTGAATTAACTGACAACATAAACTGGGTTTATTCCTGTGCTCTCTATTCTATCACTCTGGTTCATGTGCCTGTTTTTGTGCCAGTACCACACTGCTTAGGTGACTGTAGCTTCATCATGTTCTGTGAAGTCAGTGAGAAAGATGCCTCTAGCTGTTTTCTCCTTTCTTAGGATCATTTAGGTTATTCCGGGATCTTTGTTCTACACAAATGCTAGGATTTCTTGGTTTTTGTGTCCATGAAAAAAAAGCTATTTGAATTTGATAGAGTTTGCAATTAATGTGTACACTGCTTTGGCTTGATGAATGTTATACCAATGTTCTTCTAATGTATGAGCACAAATTTTGTGGATGTGTGTTCTGTATCAATTTCTTTATCACTGTTTTATAAATTTCCATGTGCAGGCCTTTCACAACCTTTATAATTTATTTCTAGGCATTTTGGTTATTTTTTGGTACAATTGTGAAATAAGTTTGTTTTACTAATTTATCTTTCTGGAACTTATTAGCATATAGAAAGTCAACTCATTTTTCTTTTTTTAACATTTTTTATTGCTTTATAATCATTTTACAATGTGTCAAATTCCAGTGAAGAGCACAATTTTTCAGTTACACATGAACATATATATACTCATTGTCAAATTTTTCTCTCTGTGAGCTACCATAAGATCTTGTATTTATTTCCCTGTGCTATACTGTATAATCTTGTTTATCTATTCTACAATTTTGAAATCCCAGTCTATCCCTTCCCACCGTCTGCCCCCTTGGCAACCACAAGATTGTATTCTATGTCTATGTGTCTATTTCTGATTTGTATTTATGCTGTTTGTTTGTTTGTTTGTTTGTTTTAGGTTCCACATATAAGTGATCTCATATGGTATTTTTCTTTTTCCTTCTGGTTTACTCCACTTAGTATGACATTCTCCAGGACATCCATGTTGCGCAAATGACGTTATGTTGTCGATTTATATGGCTGAATATTATTCAATTGTATAATTATACCACTTCTTATTTATCCAGTCATATGTTGATGGACATTTAGGCTGTTTCCATGTCTTGGCTACTGTAAATATTGCTGCTATAAACATTGGGACACAAGTGTCTTTTTGAAGTAGGGTTCCATCTGGACAGAGGCCCAGGAGTGGGATTCCTGGGTCATATGATAAGTCTATTCCTAGTCTTATGAGGAATCTCCATACTGTTTTCCACAGTGGCTGCACCAAACTGCATTCCCACCAACAGTGTAGGAGAATTCCCTTTTCTCCACAGCCTCTCCAGCATTTGTCATTTGTGGATTTTTGGATGATGGCCATTCTGACTGGTGTGAGGTGATACCTCATTGTAGTTTTGGTTTGCATTTCTCTGATAATTAGTGATATTGTGTATATTTTAACAATTGATTTTTCTGTATTGATATTTTATCATACAACTTTTCTAAACTCATTTATTTTATCAGGTTTTTTTTTTTTTTTTTTGGTGGTTTGTCTCTGTAACAGCATCTTCAGTATACCCGCAAAAGGAGTAGTCATAATCATAATGATCAGATATAAAAATGTCAGGTCTAAGTGTAAACTATGGGATGGCAAGTCAAGGGCCAACTTGAGTACAAATAATATATACAAAATTGTTAAGAAATGCCAAAGGAGAACATAGTTGTAAATTAAGAAGTGTGACAAATACAATCAGGACACAAAGCAGGCACACTCATCCCATCACCCTACTCAAATAGTGATAACTTTTTATAGCCCATTAGCAAGTACAAGTCATTAATGAGGAGGTGATTCATGACAATGTGAGCACACCATAGAGTGTGCTTTGATGCATTAAAGTGTAGTTGAAAGAAAAGCACCTGGTTTACACCCAGTAGATTCCTTACTTCATGAAAAATTTGAACTAAAGCCAGCCCAGGCTTCCTACCATATTCAACTATCATAAGTAAATTAGAGATTTGTTTAACACTTAATATATTGAAGATAGAAAATTAAATCTAGTAGTATAAAGTACCATTAAGGAAAGATGAAATAAGTTAAATACCTTGAAACCAGATGATGTATTTATGAACAGTTTACTGGAACAAATTCATCTATATGGTATAATAGAAGATTTATGATTAGAGGTAATAAGCCCAACAAGTCTGATGATAGCAGGTTGTTCATAAAAGAATTTTAGTTCAATTTTAATTATTAATTAAAAACAAAACTGTTAATATAATTTAATGTAATTTTAAAAGGTACAGGTTTGTAGATGCAGGATATAAGCTTCTCTAGAGAATAAGCATAAACAATGCTGTAGTTTGCTTAAAAGCAGCCACCAATTAAGAAAGTATTCAAGGTTAAGAACACATTCATCTCAATATCAATAGCAAAATAATAAACCTCATAATTTAATACTGGACTAATCTTTTAGTAAAAGCAATACTATTCATATTGGTAGCAAGAAATATTTATCCTTGCATAAGCTTATATCAGGATGAATCACTTACTGATGGTTAACAGTAAAATAAGCCCTAACCAATACTTAATTATAAAAAACTGTTAGTCCAACACAGGTTTGCATTTAAGGAATGACTTTCTAAAAGGAAAAGGAACTTTGTAATCACATGTCCTGCATGTTTACCAGGAAGGTTACCTCTAGCACTTCAAATCTTAGAGGCACTGCCTAACAAAGGACATATTGAATGGCCATGGTTTCCTGACACTGAAAATGTAGCATAATCACTTGTTTTCTAAATAAGCAGCTAGGAGAATGGCACAAGATTTTTACTATCTCTTTTCATCAGTGAAATTGACCTTCCCAATAAGAGGTGGGAGCCATATAAAATGAGAAGTTCCTTTGGTGCTTTATGTGTTTAATCTATAAAATAAATAACTGAATCTTAAGGGATAGCATAGCTTTTAATGGGTTAATAATTATGGTTGTGGTGGCCCCAATGAATATAACCAGCTTCAAGTGATTAAAATTTAGACCAGCTTTTCAAAATGCTGTAGCATGTATTGATCCAATACATTGATTAACATAATAAATTACTCTAAGAATAATAGCTCAATTCAAATTTAGAATTCATTTCAGCAATAGGTTTTATACCCTCAGAATTGGATCAGAAGATCTCAGTGTTGTAACTGCTGAAAATGTTTCATTTAATGATTAAAGTTCTGTGAGATATGAGTTCAGACTGGAATGATCCCAGTAAGTTTGTATCTATTATACACTTGTCCCAGTATGAGAGGACAAAAGAATTAAGGGTCACTTTATAAAAGCACCATCAAATTAATTGGTGATACAGTAAAATTTTAATAATTTATATATACCCTAGTGTAGAACATGGTTTGCTACAGTAGCAGAACACAATTGCTTCAAACATAAATCTTTATTTCCTTAAGGTTAAGTCCTCTTCCTAAGAACAGATTTACAATCTAAATTCTTTTACTAAGTATTACAGGTTTGCTCACTGTGTCACTTTTCACATTAATTAAAGGGAATTCCTAGGTTCTGGAAATTTAGAGAGGCCCAAATATCATCAATTTATGTATATTATTGCACCAATGCTGGCCTTAACCATGGCTTTCACATTAGCAGTTCCTCTTAACGTAACTTATCCACTATCCACTGATGTAAACTTAGGCACACTTCTTATACTGGCTGTATGAAGCCTAGCTTCTTATTCCATGCTCTGATCTGGATGAGTATAATATTAAAAATACACACTAATCAGAGCTTTATGGGCAAGAGCACAATCTCAAATAATGTAAACTAGCAATTATTGGTTTATTATCCCCACTGATAAATGGATCATTTATACTCTCATTTATTAAACAAGAATACATATGATTAATTTTCCCCTCCCAACCCCTAGCCATATTTTTCTATATTTACCTCTACTGTAGCAGAAATCAACAGAACCCCATTTTGATTTAACAGGAGAATCAAAACTTGTATATACCTTCCATGTAGAATATGTAGCAGGTCTATTTTCTCTGATCTTTATAGCTGAATATGTCAGTATCAATATAATAAATGGTTTCAAAATTATTCTATTTTTAAGGGCATTTCAAAATCCCTGGATAACAGAATTATATACAGCCAAATTACATACAGCCAATGTTATTATTCAAACATGCATCCTAACAATATCCTTTCTATGAATTTGAATATCCTACACACAATTTTTAGATGATCATCTTATACATCTCTTACTTTTTAACATTTTTATTGAGTTATAGTCATTTTCCAATGTTGTGTCTAATTCCAGTGTAGAGCATAATTTTTCAGTTATACATGAACATATATATATATATATATATATATATATATATATATATATATATATATATATACATTGTTACATTATTTTCCCTGTGAGCTACCACAAGATCTTGTATATATTTCCCTGTGCTATACAGTACAATCTTGTTTATCTATTCTGCATATGCCTGTCAGTATCTACAAATTTTGAACTCCCAGTTTATCCCTTCCCACCCCTCTCCCCCTTGGCAACCACAAGTTTGTATTCTATGTCTATGAATCTATTTCTGTTTTGGATTTATGTTCTCTTTTTAGATTTCTTTTTTATACATCCCTTATTTATGAAAAAAATTAACACAAAGACTAGCTCTATGTATATGTTTCAGTACCTGTCAGTGCATCAGGCATCCCACTACAAACATAAGAATTATGTCTGACCAAAGAGTTTTTGTTTGTTTGTTTTGCTTTGCTTTTAGGGGGGAAGTAAGTAGGTTTATTTATGCATGTTTAAATTTATTATTATTAATATTATTATTATTGTTATTTAAAATATTTAATATATTATTATTATTATTATTATTATTATTATTATTATTATCATCATCATCATCATCATCTAAGCATACACTCTACCACTGAGCTATATCCTCCCCCAAAAGAGCTCTTTTAAAATAGTAAATAAAAGAGGTTTAATCAGTTCCTAGAATCATAGGAATTGATCCTACCCCTAAGAATTTTAAAATGTTCATGCTACCACATTATGCCACATTCTATGGTGAATATAGTCTGTTAAATAAACTATCAGGTACATACCCTAAGAGTATTGTTTTATATCTTTAGTATATTAGTAAACCCTATTTTTACTGTCACTCTGCTGACCATTATCTCAGGAATCATTATTTTAATAAAAAGCTCACATGGTACTAGTATTTCCATTCTAAAAGAACATTAAATGCACAAGTTATAGAAGCAAACAACAAGTATTTTCTAACAAAAAACACCACATCAATACTATTTATATTGGATATTATTATTAATCTAGTATACTCCAGTCAATGAACAAGTACAAAATTCTTTAATCTAAGAGCATCCACCATTTTAACAATAGCCCTAGACATAAAATTGAACTTCCCCCATTTCTTTTCTGAGTGATTGAATTTATACAGGGTATACATCATACAATAGAGCCAATCTTATTAATGTGACAGATGTACACCCCTATGTGTTACAGCAAATCTCACTGCCCACTAAACATAATATTCTTCAAAGCTGTATTATGAAGTATCATCAGAAGCTGAGACAGACTAACAAAACTCACTACAAAATTTATAGCCTGCTCATCAACTGTCCATATAAGATGAATAAAAGCTATTACAATGTGTAATCCAATCATGACAACCCTAAATGCACTAATTTGTACCAAAAACACCGTCAACTTACTATTTATGCCCTGTGCATGGACTGCAACAGTATCATTATCACACACATAAAATAAAACTCTTCTGATCATAATTTTTATCCCCATCATCATATTGTCTAAGGTGGTCTGCCACCAGTACAAGGGTTTTTCCTCAAATGAGTAATAACTCAAGATATAACAAAATTCATTAATATCAATCTACTAACATTAATATTCCTTGCAGCATTTTTCAACATATATTTGTACTTCTGGCTAAAATCCTCCATAGCACTACCTATATTTTTAACAATAAATTATGAAAAAAATGAGATTTTAAACATAGAAAACAACACTCTGATTATTACTAATCCTAACAGTCACAGGATTACTGCCCTTAATATCAACTGTATCAGTGCTTATGTATGGATTCAGGTTATACACACCAACAGTCTTCAAATGTTTAAGGAAGTACAATTTCCTTTCTGAAAATATGGATTACAAGAGTTTGTACTACATCAATTGAAGCCAATCAAACACTTTAATTAAGGAAAATACTTAGTAGATTGGTGGGCTTCCACTACAGGAAGTTTCAGTCAGCAGATAAATCTAGTAAACTGGCTTCAGTCTATTTCTCTCTAGATCGCTTTGGGCACTCCTTCCATGTTTAGTTTTGTTATCAACATGGGATGTCTTCTTTTTATAAGGTTTTATTTTATTTCTTTTGGTAATGTCTTTTCCATTTCAATTTACTAGTCTTACACCTTGATAAAATTGATTCTTAAGTATTCTAGTAATATTGGTATTATGTAAAATAAAATTCTGTTAAATTATTCTTGATATTATTCATTGTTAGTGTGTACAAGAAAGAAATTCTGATACTTTGACAATTTGTATTGTCTACTTGCTGAAATATTTGAGTCGCTTACAGCTTAAAAGTTAAGCTACTCAGTGAATTGTTCATGATTTCAAGACTTATATATATATATATATATATATGATGTCATCTGATTGGTGAATAGATTTGTTTTTAGTGTAACAATTTTATTTGTTGATACTCTTACTGTCTTTCACCCTGGCTTTTTGTGGAAGTTCCAGGAAAATAGTGAATAAAAGTGTTGAAAGGAAACCTCTGGGCTTTATTCCAGATTTTTATTTACTGTTTCTTATAATGCTGTGTATCATACTAAGATAATTTGTTTCTACCCCTATTTTCAAGAGTGTTTATTCCATGAAGTAAGAGTGGAGATTTTTTTAACGTTTCTTGTGATCAGTTGAATCAGATTATGTAATTTCTCCTGCTGTAATATTGTTGTTTATTATACCATTTAGTTTTATGTTAAAATTTAAGGCATTGTTTGGTTTAAAATGTTAAAAAATTATAAAATCTTCTGTGGAGACATTTGCTTAAGGTGCATAATCTTTTTATTGTGTGGTTAAATTAAGGTAAGTAGTACTTTAGGTAAGTGGAGGAATCGAATTTAATAGGCAAGTTGATTGTTTTTGTGATGTTTCTGTGGGATTTTATTCCATCAAGATAGTCTTATGTTATTCCAAGAAAATAGGATTAAGGGATGAGGGGTAGAGACAGGGTGAAAGTAAAATAGTCAGTGGTAAGGGTTAGGCGAAGTGTGTTAGGGGTCAGTGCTAGGGAACAGGGGCCTGGGGAAGTATTGGATGTTTATGTCATGTTTATGGGCTGTGGTTGGGTCTATGGGTAAGAGCTGGGTTAGGCATTATGGCCTAGGGTCAGGGCAAAGGTCAAGGTCTGGGTCATGGTCTAGGTCAGGGTCTAGGGTTTAGGGTCTAGGGTCAGAGTCAGGGTTTTAGTGTTCGGGTTTGGGTTCAGGCTTGGGTTGGGGTTCGATTCGGGGTTGGGGCTGGGGTTGGAATCAGGTTAGGGTTAAGGTTAGGGTCAGGGTTCAGGCTTATGGTCAGCATTCAGGCTTAGGTTCAGGGTTCAGCTTCAGGGTCAGTATTTTGGTTCAGGGTCAGGGTTAGGGCTAGGGCTCTGTCTATGGCTAGGGTTAGGGTAAAGGCTTGGTTTCAGGTTAGGGTTTAGGGTTAGGGTTAGGGTAGGGTTAAGGTAAGGTTAGGGTTAGTGTTAATGGTAGGGTTAAGGTAAGGTCCTGTTCAGCATCTGGGTCTGGGTCAGAGTCTGGGTCAGGGTCAAGTTCAGGGGTCAGCATTAAGGTCTGGATAGGAGTCAGTGGTCAGTGTTAAGGTCAGTGTTTTTGGTGTGGGGACAAGTTTCAGGGACAGGTTCAGGGTCAATGTCAGTCAGGGTCATGTTCAGGTACAGGGATTATGGTCAGTGTCGGCAGATGGGTTCAGGGCTTCTGGGTCATGGCTATGGATTGGGCTAGTGTTAGGACTAGGGTTAGGACTAGAGCCAGGGCCAGGGTTAGGGCTTGGGCAGAGTCAGGGCTAGGGTCAGTGTCAGGGTCAATTTCATGGGTAGTGCTGGGTATAGGGCTAGGGGTCAGGGTACAAGTTTAGGGCACGGGTAAGTAGGATGCGGGCTCAGGTGATAGTTAGGGTACATGTTCGTGTTTAGTATGAGGGAGAGGGTGAGGTTGAGGGAGAGGATGAGGGTGAGGATCAGGATGAGAGTGAGGCTCGTGTTCAGGTTAGGGGTCAGGGACAAGTTTCTGGTTGGGGTTGGGGCAAGGTTAGGGTTGGGGCTGGGGCTGGGGCAGGTTCAGTGCCAGGGTTTAGGGATAGGAGAAGTGTTCATGGTGAGGGTCAGAGTTCAAGGTTAGGGCCTGGATCCCAGAATGGAACATGTGGAGAAGCATACATTCAGCTAGCGTAATGGGCAAGGGTAAATATAGAATCACTTACCCTGAGTTCTCACCACGTTTCCTAGAGCCGGTTTCAAGGTAAAGGCCGTTTGTGATGGAAAATCGAGTTGGAGAGAGTGCCTCCCCATATATATACATAGGTATGACTGTGTCCTAATCAATGAAACTCAGTGTTCGCAAAAAGGTAGGTGATGGATGGCTTCCACACACATTCAGTTCCGAGATTTATTTTTTAAAATTTTTGTTGATTTATAGTCATTTTACAATGTTGTGTCAATTTCCTATTTAGAGCACAATTTTTCAGTTATACATGAACATATATTTCACATTTTTCTCTCTGTGAGCTACCATAAGATCTTGTATATATTTCCCTGTGCTATACAGTATAATCTTGTTTAACTATTCTACAATTTTGAAATCCCGATCTATCTCTTCCCACCCCCCATCCCCTTGGCAGCCACAAGTTTGTATTCTATGTCTATGAGTCAGTTTCTGTTTTGTATTTATGCTTTTTTTTTTTTTTTTGATTCCACATATAAGTGATCTCTTATGGCATTTTTTCTCTCTTTCTGGCTTACTTCACTTAGAATGACATTCTCCAGGAACATCCATGTTGCTGCAAATGGCATTATATTGTCGGGTTTTATGGCTGAATATTATTCCATTGTATAAATATACCACTTCTTCTTTATCCAGTCATCTGTTGGACATTTAGGCTGTTACCATGTCTCGGCTATTGTAAAGCTGCTATGAAAATTGGGGTGCATGTATCATCCTGAAGTAGGGGTCCTTCTGGATATATGCCCAGGAGTGGGATTCCTGGATCATATGGTAAGTCTATTCCTAGTCTTTTGAGGAATCTCCATACTGTTTTCCACAGTGGCTGCACCAAACTGCATTCCCAATAGCAGTGTAGGAGAGTTCCCTTTTCTCCACAGCCTCTCCAGCATTTGTCATTTGTGGACTATTGAACGATGGCCATTCTGACTGGTGTGAGGTGATACCTCATTGTAGTTTTGATTTGCATTTTTCTGATAATTAGTGATATTGAACATTTTTTCATGTGTCTATTGATCATTTATATGTCTTCCTTGGAGAATTGCTTGTTTAGATCTTCTGCCCATTTTTGGATTGTGTCATTTATTTTTTTCTTATTGAGTCATATGGGTTGCTTATATATTCTGGAGATCAAGCCTTTATCGATTTCATTTGCAAATTTTTTCTCCCATTCCGTAGGTTGTCTTTTTATTTTACTTATGGTTTCTTTTGCTGTGCAGAAGCTTGTAAGTTTCATTAGGTCCCATTTATTTATTCTTGCTTTTATTTCTAATAGGAGAAAAGTTTTGATATGTATGTCAGATAATGTTTTGCCTATGTTTCCCTTTTATTGTATCTTGTCTTATATTTAAGTCTTTGATACATTTTGAGTTTATTTTTGTGTATGTTGTAAGGGAGTGTTCTAGCTTCATTGTTTTACATGCTGCTGTCCAGTTTTCCCAATACCATTTGCTGAAGAGTCTGTCTTTATTCCATTGTATATTCTTGCCTCCTTCATCAAAGATTAGTTGACCAAAAGTTTGTGGGTTCATTTCTGGGCTCTCTTTTCTGTTCCATTGGTCTATATGTCTGTTTTTTTACCAATACCATGCTGTGTTAATGACTGTAGCTCTATAGTATTGTCTGAAGACTTGGAGAATGATTCCTCCAGCCTCTTTCTTTCTCTTCAGTAATGCTTTGGTAATTCTAGGTCTTTGATGGTTCCATATAAATTTTATTATGATTTATTCTAGTTCTGTGAAATATGTCCTGGGTAATTTGATAGGGATTGTATTAAATATGTCAATTGTCTTCTGCAGTGTGACCATTTTAACAATATTGATTCTTCCAATCCAAGAGCATGGGATATCTTTCCAATTTTTAAAGTCTTCTTTAATTTCCTTCATCAATGTTTTCTTTTTAATATTTTATTGATTTATAATCATTTTACAATGTTGTGTCAATTTCCAGTGTAGAGCACAATTTTTTCAGTTATACATGAACATATATATATATTGATTGTCACATTTTTTTCTCTGTGAGCTACCATAAGATCTTGTATATATTTCCCTGTGCTGTACAGTGTAATCTTGTTTATGTATTCTAAAACTCTGAAATCCCAGTCTATCTCTCCCCAACCCCTGCCCCCTTGACAACCACAAGTTTGTATTCTATGTCTATGAGACTACTTCCGTTTGTATTTATGATTTGTTTTTTTGTTTTTTGGGTTTTTTTTTGTTTGTTTTGTTTTGTTTTTTTAGATTCCACAGATGAGCAATCTCATATGGTATTTTTCTTTCTCTTTCTCGCTTACTTCACTTTAATGACATTCTCCATGAACATCCATGTTGCTGCAAATGGCATTATGTTGTCAGCTTTTATTGCTGAGTAGTATTCCATTGTTTATATGTACCACTTCTTCTTTATCTAGTTATTTGTTAATGGACATTTAGGCTGTAGGTGACACCTGCACCCCAATGTTCATAGCAGCATTACCTACAATAGTCAAGACATGGAAACATCCTTCATCATTGGTTCATAGTTTTCTGTGTATAATTCGTTAACCTCCTTGGTTAGATTTGTTCCTTGTTATTTTATTAGTTTGGGTGCTATTTTAAAGGGGATTGTTTCCTTACTTTCTTTCTCTGATGATTCATAATCAGTGTAAAGAAATGCAACAGATATTTGAACGTTAATCTTGTAACCTGCTACCTTGCTGAATTCTTTGATCAGCTCTAGTAGTTTTTGTGTGGACCTTTTAGGGTTTTCTATATATAGTAACTTGTTGTTGGCATATAGTGACACTTTTATCTCTTCTTTTCCAATTTGGATCCCTTTTATTTCTCTCGTCTGATTGCTGTGGCTAAGACTTCCAAGACTATGTTGAATAGGAGTGGTAATAGTGGGCATCCTTCTCCCAGATTTTAGTGGGAAGCTTTTGAGTTTTTCATCATTGAGTACTATTGTGGCTGTAGGTTTGTCATATATAGCTTTTTTATGTTGAGATATGTTCCTTCTATACATAATTTGGTGACAGTTTTTATCATTAATGGGTGTTGAATTTTATCAAATAATTTTTCTGCATCTATTGAGATGATCATGTGGTTTTTGTCTTTTCTCTTGTTGATGTGAAGTATTACATTGATTGATTTGCATATGTTGAACCACCCTTGTGTCCCTGGGATGAACGCCACTTGGTCATGAAGTATAATCTTTTTTATGTGTTGTTAGATTCTATTTGCTAATATTTTGATGAGGATTTTGGCATCTATGTTCATCAGTGATATTGGCCTATAATTTTCTTTTTTGGTAGTGTCTTAGCCTGGTTGTGGTATCAGGATGATGGTGGCTTTATAGAATGAGTTTGGGAGCATTCCTTACTTTTCAATCTTCTGGAAGAGTTTGAGAAGGACTGGTATCGGTTCTTTTTGCATGCTTTGTACAATTCCCCATTGAAGCCATCCGGTCCTGGATTTTTATTTATAGGGAGGTTTCTTATTGCAAATTTGGTTTCATTACTAGTGATTGGTTTGCTCAAGTGGTCAGTTTTTATTGATTCAGTCTTGGTGGACAACATGTTTCCAGAAACTTGTCCATCTCCTCTAGGTTATCCAGTTTGGTTACATATAGTTTTTCATAATATTCTCAAATGATATTCTGTATTTCTATTTTATTTGTTGCAATTTCTCCATTTCTTTTCTTTTTTTGCTAATTTGTGCTCTCTCTTTTTTCTTCTTTGTGAATTTGGCCAGAGGTTTGTCGATTTTATTTACTTTTTCAAAAAACCAGATTTTGGTTTGGTTGATTTTACCTATGGTCTTGTTAATCTCTATTTTCTTTATTTCCTCCCTAATCTTTATAATTTCCTTCCTTCTGCTGCCTTTTGGGGTTTTTTGGTCTTCTTTTTCTAGTTCATTCAGCTGGTGGGTTAAATTGTTTATTTGAGGTTTTTCTTCTTTTTAGAGGAAGGGCTGTATCGCTATAAACTTCCCTCTTAGCACTGCCTTTGCTGTGTCCCATAAATTTTGTGTGGTTATGCTTTCATTGTCATTTGTCTCAAGGTATTTTTTAATTTCAGCTCTCACTTCCTCATTGACCCATTGTTTTTTTTAATAACATTTTTTTAATCTCCAAGCTTTCCTTTTCTTCTTCTTTGTTTCTCTGTTGTTGATTTCTAGTTTCATGGCATTGTTGTCAGTAAAGATGCTAGAGATAATTACTATCTTCTTAAAATTGTTGAGGTTTCTTTTGTGCCCAAGTACATGATCAATCCTGGAAAATGTTCCATGTGCACTTGAAAAGAATGTATATCCTATTTTTGGGGAGTGTAATTCTCTGAAAATATCCACCAAATATAATTTTTCTATTGTATTATTTAATTTCTCTGTTGCATTATTTAATTTCCCTCTGGAAGATCTGTCTAGTGATGTTAATGTGGTGTTAAAATCTCCAACTATGATTGTATTCCCATCAATATCCCCCTTTATCTCTGTTAGTAATGGTTTTATGTACTTAGGTGCTCCTATATTGGGTGCATATATATTAATGTGTGTAATATCCTCATCTTGTATCACTCCTTTAATCATTATAAAACGTCCTTCTTTATGGCCTTTGTTTTAATGTCTATTTTGTCTGAAATCAGTACTGCAACACCTGCTTTTTTGGCTTTTCCATTTGCATGGATTATCCTTTTCCATCCTTTCACTCTCAATCTATATGTGTCCTTCTCCCTGAAGTGGGTCTCTTGTATGCAGTATATTGAAGGTTCTTGCTTTATTATCCAGTCTGCCACTCAGTGTCTTTAGACTGGAGCATTAGTCCATTAACATTTGCAGTAATTAATGACAGTTGAGTGTTTATTGCCATTTTGAACTTATCTTTGCAGTTGATTTGGTATTTCCTCTTTGTTCCTTTCTTCTTCCTTTTGTGGTTTGGTAATTTTCCTTTGTATTATCATGAATTTTATTTAGTTTTAGTGACTCCCTTGTACGTTTTTGGCTCGTGATTACCCTTTTTTGTAAGTCTATTTACCCATTACTATAACTGTTTTTATTAAACTGATAATAACATGATCTCAAACTCATTCTACTGAGAACAAGGAATTAAAAAAAAATTCTATATTTTCCTGCCTCCCTCTCCCACTCTCAATTATTTATATGCCTTCTTTTATAATTTTGTGTTTATTTTATTTGTAATTCATGAGTTATCACCTTTCCAGTTGTGAGTTTCTCATTTATGTAGAATCCTGCTTCTTTTCTATTTAGAGTAGAACTTTCAATATTTCTTTTAGCATGGGCTTAGTGTTGCTAATCTCTGTAGTTTTTTCTTGTCTGTGAAATTCTTTGTCTCTCCTTCTATCCTAAAGGATAGCCTTGCTGGATAAAGTATACTAGTCTGCATTTTTTTTTCATTCAGGGCTTTGAATATATTTTGCCACTCCCTTCTGGCCTGTAGTGTTTGTGTAGAGAAATCAGCTGAAAGTCTTATGGCGGTTTCCTTGTAACTCCCTCTTTGCTTTTCTCTTGCTGACTTTAGGATCATTTCTTTATCTTTGACTCTGGCCGTCATGATTATGATATGTGTTGGTGTGGGTCTTTTTGGGTTCTTCCTGTTTGGGACCCTCTGAGCTTCCTATACTTGGATATCTGATTCCTTCTTTACGTTTGGGAAGTTTTCAGTCATGATTTCTTCAAAAACCTTTTCAATCCCCTTTGATCTTTCTCCCCCTTCTGGGACCCCTATTATGCGAAGATTGGGATGCTTTATATTATCCCATAGGTCCCTTATGTCATTTTCATTTATTTTAATTTGTTTATCTTGTAGCTCTTCTCATTGGGTGCTTTCTATTCTCCTGTCTTCTAGGTCACTAATTTGTTCCTCTGCATTTTCTAGTCTGGTTTGCTCAGCCATTAGATCACTCCTCATCTAAGTCAATGAGTTTATCAATTCTACTTGGCTCTTCTTTATAGCTTCAATTTCATTTTTGGCATATTTTATTTCTCTAAACACTATCTCTTTTAGTTCCCTCAATATTTTGATCACTCCTTTTTTGAAATGTTGATCTATTAGTCTATCAATGTCTATTTCATTGATTTTCTTTCAGGGTATTTCTCTTGGTCTTTTAATTGGGGATGCTTTCTCTGCTTCTTCATCATGCTCATGCCTCTCTGGCACTGTGTTTTATGAAGTATCAGTTATCTATTGTGGTCCTTAAGGAGCTTATCTATCTAATGCCTATGTAGGAATAAGACTTAGAAAAAAAAGAGAGAAAGAATTTTAAAAGAATGAAAAAAAAGGTTTGAAAAGAGTGTATAATGAATGATAGAACAGGAAGTTGAAGCAGAATAGCAATCGGGTTGAGATGTCATTTAAAAACCTTTAAAAAAGGAGAAAAGTGGAAAAGATATATCTGAAACCTGTGTGTAATCAATAACAGGACACCAAAGCCAAGAGAAATAAAAATGAATTAAGAAGTAAAAATTAAAAGGGTGATAGAAAATAGAACAGGTAAAAACAGATTTTAAAAAACAAAAAAGGAGGGGCTCAGTGTTCTCCTGTAGACTGTGTGCTTTTGATGTGAGATCTTTCTGTCTTTATCCTGTTTTGGAAGCTCAGCTTGCTGTTTCCAGAGTCCATCCATTGGCACCCTTGTCTGTGCTGCTCCCAGTGCCTGTCAGCAAGCAGATTGTGCCTCCTCCCAACACTGAGTCAGGTGCAGCTCTCCTTTGCTATGGGTGGGCATGTCACTGCCCCTCCCATTGCCACAGTCAGATTTTGCAGACTGGCCAGGTAGAAGGGTGGGTCACTGCCCCTCCCAGCACTGTGGTCAGGGGCTGCGTTCCTGTCCAAAAGTCAGGGGCCACCCTCCTTCTCCTGGTGCCAGTCGCTTTGCTGCTTTCTGCTGCTGTGCTCTCCGCCTGGGTCGGTGCTCCACAGGTGGGCTCAGGGAAGACTGAGGAATTCCCTGTCCCTGCATTGGTATATCTAGAAACAATTATTCTGATTTCTCAGCATGTTTCCTAGAGCTGGTTTCAAGGGCAAGGAGCTTTGCCCTGTAAAAATTGTGTTAGAGCGAGTGTCTCCCCTTAGATATGTAGGTAGCATAATTCCCTTAACACAGAAATCCAGTGTTCCCATCAAGCTCGGTAAAGGATGGCTTTCACACACATTCACATCCCAGAATGGAGTATGTGGAAAGGCATTCTTTCATTTACCAGAAATGGAAATTTTACATCTAGAAACACTTACTCAGATTTCTAAGCATGTTGCCTAGAGCCGGTTTAAAGGGAAAGTCTGTTTGCACTGGAAAACCGAGTTGGAACCTGTGACTACCAATAGATATGTAAGTAGTGTTGTTCCCCTAACACAGTAACAATGTGTTACCAACAAGCTAGTTGAAGGACAGCTTCACGCACATTCGGATCCCAGAATGGAGCATTTGGAGATGCATTCTTTCTTCTAGCAGAATCGGCATTTGTACATCTAAAAAACACTTACTCTGATTTCTCAGAATGTTTGCTAGATCTGATATCAAAGGAAAGGAGTTTTTGCTGGAAAACAGAGTTGGAGCGATTGCCTCCTCATAGATATGTAAGTAGTGTAGTTCTCCTAACACAGAAACACTGTGATTCATTAAAGCTAGGTGAAGGACACCATCCACACATTCACATCCCAGAATGGAGCATGTGGAGAGGAGTTCTTTCATTTAGCGTAAAAGGTAAGGTTACATCAACAAAAACTTACTCTCTTTTCTTAATATGTTTCCTAGAGCCGGTTTCAAGGTAAAGGCAGTTTGAACTGTTAAACAGACTTGGAGCCGCTGCCACCCCATAGATACGTATGTAGATTTCTTTGGCTAACCCAGAAACCATCTTCTCCCAACAAATTATTTGAAGGACGGCTTCCACACACATTCGGATCCCTATATGGAGCATGTGGAGAGGCACTCTTTCATCTAGCATAAAGGGCATAGGTACATCTAGAAACACTTACCTGATAACTCAGCATGTTTCCTAGAGCCAATTTTAAGAGAAAGGCAGTTCGCACTGAAAAACAGATTTGGAGCGAGTGCCTCCAGATAGGTCAGTTGCATAGTTCCTCTAACACAGAACACCTGTTTTCCCAACAAGTTATTTGAAGGAAGACTTCCAGACACATTCAGATCCCAGAGTGGAGCATGTAGGGAGGAGTTCTTTCACCTAACATAAAGGGCATGGGTACATCTAGAAACACTTACTCTGTTTTCTCAGCATGTTTCCTAGAGGCGGTTTCAAGGCACAGGCAGTTTGTGCTGGAAAACCGAGCTGGAGACAGGGCTTCCCCAAAGATATGTAAGTAGCATTGTTCTGCTAACCCAAAAACCCCCGTGTTACCCACTAGCTAGGGGAAGGATGTCTTATATGAACACTTACTCTGCTTTCTCAGCATGTTTCCTAGAGTTGGTTTCAAGGGAAATTCACTTTGCACTGGAAATCCAATTTGGAGCAATTGCCTCCCGAAAGATAGGTAAGTTGCATAGTTCCCCTAACACAGAATTCCTGTGTTCCATACAAGCTAGTTTAAGGCCGACTTCCACACACATTCAGATCCCACAATGAAGCATGTGGAGAGGAGTTCTTTCATTTAGCATAAAGAGTATGGGTACATCTAGCAATAAATTCTCTGATTTCTCAGCATGTTTCATACAGCCGTTTTCAAAGGAAAGGCAGTTTGCTCCAGAAAACTGATTAGAAGCAAGCGCCTCCTGATGGATATGTAAATAGCATAGTTCTCATCAAACAGAAGCCCTGTGTCCAAAGCAAGCTAGATGAAGGACAGCTTGCATATACATTAGGATCCCAAATGGACAATGTGGGGAGGTGTTCTTTCATGGAGCATAAAGGGCATGGGTACATCTAGAAAAACTTTCTGTGATTTCTCAGCATGTTTCCTAGAGCCGGTTTCAAGGGAATGGCACTTTGCCCTGGAAAATTGTGTTAGAGTGATTGCATCCCCATAGATATATAACTAGAATAATTCCCCTAATACAGAAACCCAGTGTTCCCAAAACTCTGAGGGATGGCTTCCACACACATTCGGATCCCAGAATGGAGCATGGGGACAGGTGTTCTTTCAGCTTGCAGAAAGGGAATGAGTACATCTAGAAATAATTCTTCTGATTTCTCAGCATGTTTACTACAGCCAGTTTCAAGGGAAAGGCAGTTTGCACTGGAAAACCGAGTAGGAACAAGTGCCTCCCCATGGATATGTAAGTAGTGTAGTTCTCATGCCACAGAAACCATGTGTTCAAAGCAAGCAAGATGAAGGATCGCTTTCACACACATTAGGATCCCAGAATGGAGCATGTGGAGATTCGTTCTTTCTTCTAGCATAAAGAGCATAGGTATCTAAAGATACAGTTAGTCTTAATTCTCCACATGTTTCCTAGAAGCAGTTTCAAGGGAAAGAAGATAGTGCTGGAAAACCGAGTTGGACTGAGTGCCTCCGTATTGATTTGTAAATAGAGTAATCCCCTAACACAGAAACTCTGTGTTCCCAACAAACTAGTTGAAGAATAGCTTACATACACATTTGGATCTCAGAATGAAACATGTAGAGAGGCATTAAGTTCATCTAGCATTTAGAGGATTGGTACATTTAGAAACAATGACTCTGAATTCTTAGCATGTTTCATAGGGCCTGTTTCAAGACAAAGGTAGTTTGTGCAGGAAAACTATTTTGGAGCGAGTGCCTCCCATCAATCTGTAGGTAGCGAGTTCCTCCAACACAGAAACAATGTGTTCCCATCAAGCTTGGTTAAAGAAGTCTTCCACACATATTCAGATACCAGAATGGAACATGTGGAGAAGAGTTCTTTCTTCTAGCTCAAAGGGCATGGGTACAGCTAGAAACAATTACTCTGATTTCTCAGCGTGTTTCCCATAGCAGTGTTAAAAGGAAAGGCAGTTTACTCTGGAAAACCAAGCTGGAATGTGTGATTTCCCCATACGTTTGTAAGTTGTGAAGCTCCGCTAACACAGGAAATATGTGTTCCCAACAAGCTAAGTGAAGGACAGCTTCCACACACACTCAGATCCCAGATAGGAACATGTGGAGAGGCGTTCATTCATGTAGCATAAAGGGCATGATTAGATTTAAGAACCATTACTCTGATTTCCCAGCATGTTTCCTTGAGCCGGTTTCAAGGGAAAGGAATTTTGACCTAGAAAAATATGTAGGAGTGATTGCCTCCCAATTGGTCTCTAAGTAACATTGTTCCCTTAATACAGTAACTATGGTTTTCCACCAAGCTAGATTAAGGAAGTCTTCCCAACATTCGGTTCCCAGAATGGAACATGTGGAGAAGCGTTCATTCATCTAGCCGAAAGGCATGTGTACATTTAGAAACACTTACTCTGAATTCTCAGCATGTTTTCTGGAGCCGGTTTCAAGGGAAAGGCTGTTTTCCCTGGAAAACCGAGTTGGAGCTATTGCCTCCCCATACGTATGTAACTTGTGTAGTTCCCCTAACTCAGAATCTCTGTGTTGCCAGCCAGATAGTTGATGGACGGCTTCCACAGACATTCATATTCCAGAATGGAACATGTGGTGAGGTGTTAATTCATCTAGCAGAAAGGGAATGTATACATCTAGATACACTTTGATTTCTCAGCATGTTTCCTAGAACAGGTTTCGAGGGAAAGGCAGTTTGCCTGGAAAACAGAGTTGGAGCAAGTGCCTCTATATAGGTTTGTAAGTAGAGTAGTTCCCACAACGCAGGAACTCTGTCTTCATAACAAGCTAGGTGAAGGGGCCTTACACCCACATTTGGATCCCAGAATAGAACTTGTGGAGAAGTGTTCATTCATCTTGCACAAAGGGCTTGGGTACACCTAACACAAATACTCAGATTTCTCAGCATGTTTCCTAGAGCCGGGTTCAATGGAACAGCAGTTTGTGCTGGAAAACATAGTTGGATCTACTGCATCCCCATATGTATTAATGTAATGTAGTTACTTTAACACAGAAGCTATGTGTTAAGAACAAGCTATGTGAAGGATGGCTTGCACACATATTCCGAACCAAATATGGAACTCATGGACTGGCATTCTTTCATCTAGCACAAAGGGCATCTGTACAGCTATAAACACTCTGAATTCTCAGCCTGTTTCCTAGAACCAGTTTTAAAGGAAAGGCAGTTTGCTCTTCAAAACCGAGTTGGAGTGATTGCCACGACATACATAAGTAAGTAGCGTAGTTTGGCAAACTTCAAAACACTGTGTTCCCAACAAAATATTTGAAGGAAGGCTTCCACAAATATTCATATCCCAGAATGGAGCTGTGGAGAAGCATTCTTTCATCTAGCATAAAGGTCATGGGTATATCTACGAACACTTACTCTGATTTCTCAGCATGTTTCTCACAGCCGGTCTCAAGGGAAAGGCAGTTTGCAATTCAAAACCGAGTTCGAGCGAGTGTCTCCCAATAGAAATGTAAGTAGCTTAGTTCCCCTAACACAGAACACCTGTGTTTCCAACAAGCTAGTTGAAGGGCGGCTTCCACATACATTCAGATCCCAGTATGGAGCAAATGGAGAGGCTTTCTTTCATCTAGCATAAAGGGCATGATTACATCTAGAAATACTTACACTTATTTCTCAGCATCTTTTCTACAGTTGGTTCCACGGGAAAGGCAGTTTGCCTGGAAAACCATCTTGGAGCAAGTGACCCCTCATAGATAGGTAAGTAGTGTAGTTCCCATAAAACAAGACACATGTGTTCCAAACAAACTAATTTAGCAGGACATCCACGCAGATTTAGATCACAGAATGGAGAATGTGGAGAGACATTCTTTCATCTACTATAAAGAGCTTGGGTACATCTAGAAACAAATTCTCTGATATTTCACCATGTTTCCTAGAGTCGGTTTCAACAGAAAGGCAGTTTGTGATGGAAAACAGTATTGGAGCTAGTGCCTCCCCATAGATAATTAAGTAGAATACTTCCCCTAACATACAAACCTGGTATTCCCAAAAAGCTGGATGAAGGACGACTTCCACACACATTAGGATTCCAGAATGGAGCATGGGGATAGCCATTCTCTCATCTAGCATAAAGAGCATGGGTATATCTAGAAACACGTACTCTGATTTCTCAGCATGTTTCCTAGGGCCGTTTTCAAGGGAAAGGAAGCTTGTGCAGGAAAAACTAGTTGGAGCAAGTCACTCCTCATAAATAGGTAAGTAGCATAACTCCTTTAACACAGAACACCTGTGTGACCAACAAACTTTTGAGAGCAGCTTCCACACACATTCAGATCCCAAATGGAGCATGTGGAGAGGCGCTATTTCATCTAGCATAAAGAGCATGGTTACATCTAGAAAAACTTACTGTGATTTCTCAGCATGTTTCCTAGAGCCTTTTTAAAGGGAATGGCTGTTTGCTCTGGATATATGAGTTGAAGTAAATGCCTCCCCATAGATATTTAAGTTGTGCAGTTCCCAGAACACAGATCAACTCTGTTCCCAACAAGCTATATGAAGGAAGGCTTCCACACTCATTTGGATCCCAGAATGGAGCATGTGGAATGCCGTTCTTTCATGTAGCATAAAAGGCATGGGTATATATAGAAACACTTAGTCTGATTTCTCAGCATATTTCCTAGAGCTGTTTCAAGGGATAGGCCATTTGCATTAGAAAACCTAGTTGGAGCGAGTGCCTCCCAATAGATAGGTAAGTAGCGTAATTCCCGTAACTCAGAACACCTATGTTCCCAACAAATTAGTTGAAGGACGGCTTCCACACACATTCAGATGCCAAAATGGAGCATGTGGAGAGTCGTTCTTTCTTCTATCATAAAGGGCATGTGTACATCTAGTAATACTTACTCTGATCTCTCATGTTTCCTAGAGTCGGTTTGCAGGGAAAAGCAGTTTGCGCTGGAAAATTGAGTACCAGCAAGTGCCTACTCACAGATATTTATGTAGCATAGTTCAGTTAACCCAGGAACACTGTGTTAACAATAAACAACCTGAAGGACAGCTTCCACACACATTGAGATCTCAGATATGAGCATGTGGAGAGTGGCATATTCATCCAGCATAAAGGACCTGGGTACAAGTAGAAACAATGACAATGATTTAATAAAGTGTTTCCTTCAGCTGGTTTCCAAGTAAAGTCAGTGTGCACTGGAAAGCCGAGCTGGAGTGCCTCCCTATAGATATGTAAGTAGCATAGTTCCCCCTCATCAAAAATTTGGTATTACACACAAGGTAGGTGAAGGATGGCTTCCACACACATTCAGATCTGAGTATGGAACAAGAACAGAGGCATTGCTGCACCTAGCATCAAGGGCTGGGCATCATCTATAAAGACTGACTGTGATTTCTCGGATGTTTCTTAGAGTCACTTTGCAAGGAAAGGCAGTTTGTGCTGGGAAAACGAGTAGGAGGAGCTTCTTCCTGTAGAAATGTAAGTTGCTTTGTTCCCCTCAAGCAGAAACTATGTGTTCCCAACAAGGTAGGATAAGGACGATTTCCACACATATTCAGATCTGAGAATGGAACAAGAAGAGAGGCATTGCTGCATGTAGTATCAATGGCTGGGGAATATCTGGACACACATACTGTGATTTCTCAGCATGTTTCCTAGAGCTGGATTGTAAGCAAAGGCAGTTTGCACTGGAAAACCAAGTTGGAGTGAGGACCCCCCCATGGATATGTAAGTAGCGTAGTTCCCCTCAAGCAGAAACTCTGTGTTCCCAAGAAGGTAGGTGAAGGACTGCTTCAACACACATTCTGATCTGAGAATTAAACAAGGAGCGAGATGTTGCTCCATCCAGCATCAAGGGCTGTGGGACATCTGGAAACACTCACTGTGATTTCTCATCATGTTTACTAGAGCTGGTTTGGAAGGAAAGGCATTTTGTGCTAAAAAACTAAGTTGGAGCGAGGGCCTCCCCATAGATATGTAAACCATGTTCTTCCACTCAAACAGAAACTCTGTGTTCCCAACAAGTTAGATGAAGGGTGGCTTCCTCACACACTCAAATCTTAGAATGGAACAGTGAGAGAGGCTTTGCTGCATTTAGCACCAAGGGCTGGAGGTCATCTAGAAACACTGACTGTGATCTATCAGCATGTTTCCTTGAGCCTGTTTCCAAGAAAAGGCAGTTTGTGCAAGAAAACTAAGTTGGAGCTAGAACCTCCCAATAAACATGTAAGTAGCATACTTCCCCTCTGGTAGAAACTCTGTGTTCCAAACAAGGTAGGTGAAGGACGGTTTCCACACACAATCAGATCTGATAATGGAACAAGGAGAGAGACGTTGTTACATCTAACATCAGGGATGGGGGATATCTAGAAATAATGACTGTGATTTCTCAGCATGTATCCTTGAGCTGGATTGCAAGGAAAGGCATTTTGTGCTGGAAAAAAGAGTAGACGTGAATCCATTTGAGTAGATATGTAAGTAGAATAGTTCCACGCAAGCCAAAACACAATGTTCCCTACAAGGAAGGTGAAGGACGACTTCCACACACACAGATCTGAGAATGGAACATTGAAAGAGGCGTTGCTCCATCTAGCATCAAGTGCGAGCAGATATTCAGAATCACTGACTGTGATTTCTAAATATGTTTCCTAATGCCAGTTCCCAAGGAAAGGAAGTATATGCCAGAACAACGAGTTTGAGCAAGTGCCTGCCCATACATATGTAAGTAGCATAGATCCTCTCAAGCAGAAGCTCAGTGTTCGAAACAAGGTAAGGGAAGGACGTCTTCCACACAAATTCAGGTCTGAGAATCTAATAAGGAGAGTGGTGTTGCTGCATCTAGCATCAAGGTCTTAGGGACATCTAGAAACACTGTGTGATATATCACCATGTTTCCTAGAGCCGGTTTGCAAGGAAAGGCAGTTTGCAGTGAAAAATCGAGTTGCAGCAAGGGCTTCCCCATAGATATGTAAGTCACGTAGTTCCCCTCAAACAGAACCTCTGTGTTCCCAACAAAGTATGGAAAGGCCAGCTTCCACACACATTCCGATCTGAGAATGATAAAAGAAAAGAGCTGTTGCTGCGTAAAGCATCAAGGGCTGGCAGATAGCTAGAAACAGTGGCTGTGATCTCTGCATATTTCCTTGAGCTGGTTTGTAAAGAAAGGCAATTTGCAATGACAACTAAGTTGGAGTGAGTGTCTTCCCATATATATGCAAGAATTCTAGTGCCCCTAAAGCAGAAAATTTTGTTCCCAACAAGGTAGGTGAAGGACGGCTTCCACACACATTGAGATCTGAGAATGGAACAAGGAGGGAGGTGTTACTGCATCTAGCATCAAGTGCTAGGGGACATCTGGAACTCTGATTGTGATATCTCTACATGTTTCCTTGAGCCAGTTAGCAAGGAAAGGCAGTTTGCACTTGAAATCTAACTTGGAGAGAGTGCTTCACCATTGATATGTAAGTAGCATTGCTCCACTCAAGCAAACACTCAGTGATCCCAACAAGGTAGTTGATCGATGGCTTTCACATATATTTATCTCTAACAATGGAAAAAGGAGGGAGGCGTTGCTGTATCTTGCTTCAAGGGCTAGGGGACATCTAGAAACACTGACTGTAATTTCTCTGCTTGTTTTCTAGAGACGGTTTTCAAAGAAAGGCAGTTTGCATTGGAAAAACGAGCTGGAGTGAGTGACTCCCCATAGATATGTAGTTAGCATACTTCCCCTCATGCAGAAACTCTGTGTTCCAAAGAATGTAGGTGAAAGATGGCTTCCACACACACTGTGATCTGAGAATGGAACAAGGAGATAGGCATTGCTGCATCTAGCATCAAGGGCTTGGGGACATCTAGAAACACTGACTGTGATATCTCAGCATGTTTCCTAGAGCCAGCTTGCAAGGAAAGGCAGTTTGCTTGAAAACGGTGTTGGAGAGATTGCCTCCCTTTTGATACGTAAGTAGCGCAGATTACCTCAATCAGAAACTCTGTGTTCCCAACAAGGTAGGGGAAGAACGACTTCCACACACATTCTGATCTGAAAATAGAACAAGGAGAGAGGCATTGCTGCATGTAGCATTAAGGGCTTGGTGACACCAAGAAACAATGACTGTGAATGCTCAGCAATTTTCCTAGAGCCTGTTTGCAAGGAAAGGCAGTTTGCAATGGAAAGCAGAGTTGGAGCGAGTGTCTTCCAATAGATTTGTAAGTAGAATAGTACCCCTCAGGCAGAATCTAGCTGTTCCCAACAAGGTAGGTGAAGGAAGGACTCCAATCACATTCAGAGCTGAAAATGGAACAAGGAGAGAGGCATTGCTGCATCTAGAATCAAGGACTGGGAGACATCTAGAAACACTGACTGTGATTTCTCAGCATGTTACTTAAACCTGGTTTTCAAGAAAAGGCAGTTTGCAATGGAAAACTGAGTTGGAGCGAGTGCCTCCCCATAGATATTAAAGTAGTGTAGTTCACCTCAAAAAGAAAGTTGATATTCCCAACAAGGTAGGTGAAGGACGGCTTCCACACACATTCAGATCTCAGAATTGAACAAGGAGAGAGGCTTTGCTCCATCTAACATCAAGGGCGAGTGGATATCCAGAATCACTGATTGTGATTTCTCAATTTGTTTCCTAATGCCGGTTGCCAATTAAAGGCAGTAGACACTAGAACAGCGAGTTTGAGCAAGTGCCTCCACATACGTATGTAAGTAGCATAGTTCCCCTCAAACAGAAACTCAGTGTTCACAAAAGGTAAGTTAAGGACGACTTCCACACACATTCAGATCTGAGAATGGAACAAGGAGAGAGGCAATGCTGCATCTAGCATCAAGGGCAGAAAGACATCTAGAAACACTGATTGTGATCTTTCTGCATGTTTCCTAGAGCCTGTTTCCAAGAAAGGCAGTTTGCACAAGAAAACAAAGTTGCAGCCAGAACCTCACAACAAATATTTAAGTGGAGTACTTCCCCTCTTGCAGAAACTCTGTGTTCCAAAAAAGGTAGGTGAAGGACAGCTTCCGCACACATTCAGATCTGAGAATGGAACAAGGAGGGAGGCGTTGCAGCATCTAGCATCAAGGGCTGAGGGACATGTAGAAACACTGACTGCGATCTCTCAGCATGTATCCTAGAGCCGGTTTGGAAGGAAAGGCAGTATCCGTTGGAAATGCGAGTTTGAGCGAAGGTCTCCCTCTAGATATGTATGTCATGTAGTCCCCCTCAAGTAGAAACTCTCTGTTCCCAACTAGATAGCTGAAGGACAGCTTCAAAACACATTCAGGTCAGAGAATGGAACAGAGAGAGGTGTTGCTGCATCTAGCATCAAGGGCTTAAGGACATCTAGAAACATTATCTGTGATCTATCATGTTTCCAAGAGCTGGTTTACAAGGAAAGGCAGTTTTCAGTGAAAAATCGAGTTGCAGTGAGGGCTTCCACATAGGTATGTAAGTCACGTAGTTCCCCTAAAGCAGAAACTCTGTGTTCCCACAAAGTATGTGAAGGCCGGCTTCCACACACATTAAGATCTGAGAATGGAACAAGAAAACAGGCGTTGCTGCATCTAGCATCGAGGGCTGTGGGACATCTAGAAACATTGACTCTGATATATCAGCATGTTTCTTAGAGCCAGTTTGCAAGGAAAGGTAGTTTGGACTGAAAATCGATTTCCAGTGATGGCTTCCCCATAGATATTTAAGTCACATATTTTCCCTCAAGCAGAAACTTTTGTTCCCTACAAGGTAGCTGAAGGAAGGCTTCCTCACACACTCAAACCCGAGAATGAACAAGAAGAGAGGTATTTCTGCATTTAACATCAAGGGCTGGAGGACAGCAAGAAATACTGACTTTGACTCTCAGCATGTATCCTGGATCTGGATTGCAAGGAAAGTATTTTGCGCTGGAAAACCAGGTAGGAGTGAGTCCCTTTGAATAGTTACGTAAGTCACATAGTTTCCTGCAAACCGAAAATCTGCATTCCCAACAAGGAAGGTGAAGGAAGGCTTCCAACACATTCAGATCTGAGAATGGAACAAGGATAGAGGCGTTGCTGCATCTAGACCAAGGATTGGGGGACATCTAGAAACATTGACTCAGATATATCACCATGTTTCCTAGAGCCGGTTTGCAAGGAAAGGCAGTTTGCTGGAAAACTGTGTTGGATAGAGTGCCTCCCCATAACTATGTAAGTAGTGTAGTTCCTCTCAAGCAGAAACTCTCTGTTTCCAACAAGTATGTGAAAGATGACTTCCACACACATTCAGATCTGAGAATGCAACCAGGAGAGAGATGTTGCTGCATCTAGCATCAAGGGATTGGGAACATCTAGAAACACTGACTGTGATCTTCTAGCATTTTTCCTAGATCCGCTTTACAAGGAAAGGCCACTTGCATGGGAAAGCCGAGTATGAGCGAGTGCCTATCAAGAGATATGTAAGTTGCATAGTTCCCCTTAAGCAGAAACTCTGTGTTCCCAACAAGGTAAGTGAAGGACGGCTTCCATACACATTCAGATCTGAGAATGGAACAAGGAGAGAGGCATTGCTGCATCAAGCATCAAGGGCTGTGGGACATGTAGGAAGAACGACTGTCATTTCTCAGCATGTTTCCTAGTGCAAGTTTACAAGGAAAGACAGTTTTCACTGGAAAACCGAGTTGGAGCGAATGCCTCCCCATATATATGTAAATAGTGTAGTTCACCTTAAGCAAAATATCTATGTTCCCAACAAGATAGGTGAAGGACGGCTTCCACACACATTCAGATGTGAGAATGGAACAAGGAGAGAGTCTTTGCTGCATCTAGAATCAAGGGTTGGGGAACATCTAGAAACACTGCATGTGATCTACCAGCATGTACCCTACAGCTGGTTTGTAAGGAAAGGAAGTTTCTACTGGAAACATGAGTTGGAGCGAGGGCCTCCCCATAGATATGTAAGTAGCATAGCTCACCTGAAGCAGAATGTCTATGTTCCCAACAAGGTAGGTGAAGGGCTGCTTCCATACACATTCAGATTTGAGAATGGAACAAGGACAGAGGCGTTGTTGCATCTAGCATTAAGGGCTGGGGGACACCAAGTAAGAATGACTGTGATCTCTCAACATTTTTCCTAGAACATGTTGGCAACAAAAGGCAGTTTGCAATGGAAAGCCGAGTTGGAGCGAATGCCTCCCAATAGTTATGTAATTAGCATGTTTCCTCTCAAACAGTAAGTCTGTGTTCCCAACAAGCTAGCTGAAGGACACTTGCAACACACATTCATATCTGAGAATGGAACAAAGAGAGTGGCATTGCTGCATCTAGCATTAAGGGCTGGGGGACATCCAGAAACACTGACTGCGATCTCTCAGCATGTTTCATAGAGCTGGCTTGCAAGAAAAGGTAGTTTCTGCTGTAAAATCAGTTAGAGCATGTATCTCCCAATACACATGGAAGTAGTGTACTTCCCCGCAAACAGAAACTCTGTGTTCCCAACAAGGATGGTCAAGGATGGCTTCCTCACACATTCAGACCTGAGAATGGAACAAGGATAGAGGCATTGCTGCATCTAGCATCAGGGGCTGGGTACATCTCACAACACTTACTTTGATTTCTCCACATGTTACCAAGAGCCAGTTTGCAAGGAAAGGCATTTTGCACTAGAAAACCGAGTTGGAGAGAGTGCCTCCCAATAGATATGGGAGTAATGTTATATCCCTGAAGGAGAAACTGTGTTCCTAACAAGTATTTGAAGAAAGGCTTCCACACACATTCAGATCTGAGAATGGAACAAGTACAGAGGTTTTGCTGCATCTATATGCATCTGTAAGCTAGATGAAACAATGCCTCTCCACATGCTTCATTTTAGTATCTGAATGTTTGTGGAAGCCATCCTTCTCTTAGCTTGTTGGCAACATGGAGATTCCGGTTATGAAAACTATGCTACTTATATATCTATAGGCATGCATTGACCAATCTCAGTTTTACAGCCAAAGTGCCTTTCCATTGTAACCTGTTCTAGAAAACATACTGAAAATTCATTGTAAGTGATTCTACATGTACCCATGCTGTTTATGCTAGATGATCCAATGGCTCTCCCCATGCTCCATTCTGGGATGCGTATGAATGTGGAAGACCTCCTTCACCTAGCTTGTTGGGCACTCAGAGTTTCTGTGTTAGGAGAACTAAGCTACATTCCTTTCAATGATGAGGCACTGACACCAAGTCTGTTTTCCAGCATAAAATTCCTTTCTTGGAAATCGGGCCTAGGAAACATGTAGAGAAATCAGAGTAATTGTTTCTAGAAATACTCATGACCTGTATGCTAAATGTAAGAACGCATTTCCACATGCTCCGTAATGGGACCCGAATGTGTTTGGAAGCCATAGATCACCTAGCTTTTTGAGGACAAAGATTTTCTGTGTTACGGGAAAAATGCCACATAAATATCTATGGGGAAGCACTTGCTCCAACTCAGTTTCCAGGGCAAACTGCCTGTCCTTTAAGAAAGGCACTAGGAAACATGCGGAGAAATTAGTGTATATGTTTCTAGATATACCCAAGAAATGTATGCTTAATGAGTGAATGCCTCTCCGCATGTTTCTTTCTGCAATCCGATTGTGTGTAGAAGCCGTTCTTCACCTGTCTTGTAGGGAACAGAGAGTTTCTGTGTTAGGGGACTGAACTGCTTCCATATATATGGGGAGGCACTCACTCCAACTCTGTATTCCTGCGCAAATTTCCTTAAATTTGAAAACGGCTCTAGGAAACATGCTGAGAAATCAGAGTATATGTTTTAGAGATAACCATTTCCTGTAGGATAGATTAATGAACGCCTCTCCACATGCTCCATTCTGGGATCCGAAAGTGTGTGGACGCCATCTTTCACCTAGCTTGTTGGGAACAGAGTTACTGGGCTAGGGCATCTATGCTACTTAAACACCCATGGGCATGCACTCACTCCAGCTTGGTTTTCCAATGAAAATTGCCTTTCCCTTGAAACTGGCTCCAGGAAACATGCTGAGAAATCAGAGTAAGGGTTTCTGGATGTGCCCATGCCCTGTATGCTAGATGTAAGAACACATCTCCACATGCTCCATTGTGGGATCTGAATGTGTGTGGATGCTGTCCTCCACCTAGATTGTTGGTAACACAGAGTTACTGGGCTAGAGGATCTACACTACTTGCATACCTATGGGTATTCACTCACTCCAACTTGGTGTTCCAGCACAAAATGCTTTTCCCTTAAAACCAACACTAGGGAACATGCTGAGAAGTCATAGTAAGTGTTTCTAGATGTACACATTCCCTATACACTGGATGAATGAACACCTCTCCACATGCTCCATTATGGTATCCGAGTATTTGAAGAAGCCATCCTTCACCTAGCTTGTTGGGAAAACATAGATTCTGGGTTAGGGGAACTATGCTACTTACATACAATTGTGTAGTCACCACCCAACTCTTTTTCCCAGCGCAAACTGACTTTCTTTTAACCCAGCACAAGGAAACATGCTGAGATTTCAAGGTAATTGTTCCTACTTGTACCCATGCCCTGTATCCTAGATGAATGAAGGTCTCTCCACATGCTCTCTTCTGCGATCTGAATGTGTGTGGAAGCCATCCTTCACCTAACTTGTTGGTAACACAGAGTTTCTGTGTTAGGGGTACTACGCTACTTACATACATATAGGGAGGCAGTTGCTTCAACTCAGTTTTCCAGCACAAAGTGTCTTTCCCTTCAAACCGGCTCTAGGACAGATGCATAGAAATCAGAGTAAGTGTTTCTATATATAACCATGCCATGTATGCTATTTGAATGAATGCCTCCCCACATCCTCTATTCTTAGATTGCAATACGTTTGGAAACAATCCTTCACCTAACTTGTTGGGAAAACAGAGTTTCTGTGTTAGGGTAACAATGCCACTTACATATCTGTGGGCAGGAACTCGTTCAAACTCAGTTTTCCAGGGCAAATGGCCTTTCCTTTGAAATCGGCTCTAAGAAGCATCTTGAGTTTTCAGAGTATGTGTTTCTAGATATAACAATTAAATGTATGATAGATGAATGAATGCCTCTGTACATGCTCCATTCTGAGATCTGAATGTGTGTGGCAGCTGTTCTTCATTTAAATTATTGAGAACTCTAAGTTCCTGTGTTAGGGGATCTACTCTCCTTACATATCAATGGGGAGATAATTACTCCAACTCGCTTTTCCAGGGCAAACTTCCTTTCCTTTGAAACCGGCTCTTGGAAACATGCTGAGAAATCAGTATTTCTAGATGTACCCATGCCCTGTATACTAGATGAATGGACGCTTCTCCACATGCTCCATTTTGGAATCCGAATGTGTGTGGAAGCTGTCCTTCACCTAGCTTGTTGTGAACACATACTTTCTGTGTTATGGGAAATAGGCTACTTATATACCTATGGGTATGCACTTGATCCAACCAGGTTTTCCAATGCAAACAGCCTTTCCCTTGAAACCTGTTTTAGAAAACATGATGAACGGTCAAAGTGTTCCTACAGGTCCCCATGACCTGTATGCTAGATGAACGAATTGATCTTGCCGTGCTCCATTCTGGGATCTGTATGGCTGTGGAAGACTTCCTTCACTGAGCTTGTTGGGAACACAGAATTTCTGTGTTAGGAGAACTCAGCTATATTCATACCTATGGGGAGGCACTGGCTCCACATCAGTTTTCCAGTGCAAAATGCCTTTCCTTTAAAATCGGGTTCAGGAATCATGCTGGTAAATCAGAGTAAGTGTTTCTAGATATATTCATACTTTGAATGCTACATAAATGAATGCTTTTCCACATGCTCCATTCTGGGATCTGAACGTGCGTGGAAGCCATCCTTCACCTAGCTTGTTTGCAATACAGAGTTTCTCTCTTAGGGGAACTCCACTACTTACATACCTATGGAGAGGCACTCCCTACACTCAGTTTTCCATCGCAAACTGCCTTTCCCTTGAAAACGGCTCTATGAAGGATGCTGAGAAATGAGAGTAAGTGTTTCTAGATATACCCATGTGATCTATGCTAGTTGAATAAACACCTCCCCACATACTTCATTCTTAGATCCCTATATATTTGGAAGCCATCCTTCACCTAGCTTGTTGGGAACACAGAGTTTCTGGCTTAGGGAAACTATGCTACTTACATATCTATGGGGAAGCACTCACTCCAACTCGGTTTTCCACTGCAAACTATCTTTCCCTTGAAACTGGCTCTAAGAAACATGCTGAGAAATCAGAGTAAGTGTTTCTAGATGTACTCATACCCTGTATGCTAGATGAATGAATGCCTTTCCACATGCTCCATTCTAGGATTCAAAAGTGTGTGGTAGTAGTTCTTTACCTAGATTGTTGGGAACATATAGTTTATTGGTTAGGGGATCCACACTACTTGTATTAATATGGAAAGGCACTCGCTCCACTCAGTTTTCCATCGCAAACCACCTTTCCCTTGAAAACGGCTCTATGAAAGATACTGAGAAATGAGAGTAAGTGTTTCTAGATATACCCATGTGATGTATGCTAGTTGAATGAATGCCTCCCCACATATTCCATTCTTAGATCCCTATGTATTTGGAAGCTGTCCTTCACCTAGCTTGTTGGTAACACAGAGATTCTGTATTAGGGGAACTGTGCTACTTACATACCTATGTGGAGGCACCCACTACAACTCAGTTTTCCAGTGCAAACTACAATTCCCCTGAACCCAGCTCTAGGGAACATGCTGAGTGTTTCTAGATGTACCCATACCCTGTATGCTAGATGAATGAACGCCTCTCCACATACTACATTCTGGGATCAGAATGTGTGTGGAAGCCATCCTTCACCTAGATTGCTGGGATCACAGTTTCTGTTCTAGGGGAAGTAATCTACCTACATATCTATGGGAAGGAACTGGCTCCAACTGTGTTTTCCAGCACAAAATACATTTCGCTTGAAACTGGCTGTATGAAACTTGCAGAGATATCAGAGTAAGTGTTTCTAGACATATTCATGCCCTGTATGCTAGATGAAGGAGTGTCTCTCCACATACTCCACTCTGGGATCCGAATGTACATGGAAGCCATCCTTCACCTAGCTTGTTGGGGACATGGAGTTTCTGTCTTAGGGGAATTACACTACTTATATATTTATGGGTAGGCACACGCTGCAACTCGTTTTTTCAGCGCAATCTGTCTTTCCATTAATACCGGCTTTAGGATAAACGCTGAGAATTCAGAGAGTGTTTCTACATGGACTCATGCCCTGTATGCTAGATGAATGAAGGCATCTCCACATGGTTCATTCTGGGATCTGAATGTTTGTGGAAGACGTCCTTCATCTGGATTGTTGGGAACACAGATTTCTGTGTTCAGGGATTTACACTTCTTACAAATCTATATAAATGCACTCACTCCAACTCGGTTTTCCAGTGCAAATTGCCTTTCCCTTGAAAACAGTTCTAGGAAAGATGCTGAGAAATCAGATAAGTGTTTCTAGATATACCCATGCCATGTATGCTAGTTGAATTAACTCATATCCACATACTCCAATGTTAGTTCCCAACATGTTTGGAAGCAATCCTTCAACTAGCCTGTTGGGGACCCAGAGTTTCTGGGTAAGGAGAGCAACGCCATTTACATATCTGTGGGCAGGCACTGGACCGAATTCAGTTTTCCAGCACAAATGGACATTCCTTTGATATCGGCTCTATGAAACATATTGAGAAATCAGATTATGTGTTTCTAGATATAACCATTACCTGTACGATAGATGAATGAACGCATCTCCACATGCTCCACTCTGGAATCTGAATGTGTGTGAATGCCATCTATGTCTTGCTTGTTGGGAACACTGAGTTTCTGCGTTAGGGGAACTACACTACTTACATACCTGTTTGGAGTCACTCATTCCTTCTCTGTTTTCCAGCACAAACTGCCTTTCCCTTGGAAACATCACTAGGCAACATGCTGAGAAATCATAGTAAGTGTTTCTAGATATACCTATGCTCTGTATGCTAGACAAATGAACACCTCTTCACATGATCCATTCTAGGATCCGAATGTGTTTGGAAGCCATCCTTCACATAGCTTGTTGGGAACACAGACTGTCTGTGGTTGGGGAAAAACTCTACTTACATACCTATGAGCATGCACTCTCTCCAACTCGGTTTTCCAGCACAAATTGCCTTTCTCTTGAAACCTGCTCCAGGAAACATGCTGAGCAATCAGGATAAGGGTTTCTAGATGTACACCTGCCCCTTGTGCTAGATGAATGAACGCTTCTTCACATGTTCCATTTTGAGTTTCTAATCTGTGTGGAAGCAGTCCTTCACCTACCTTGTTGTTAACATGGAGTTTCTGGGATAGGGGCACTGGCCAAATTGTATATATAAGGGAAGGCTCTCGATCCAACTCGACTTACCAGCACAAACTGCCTTTATATTGAAACCGGCTCAATGAACCATTCTGAGAAGCAGGGTATGTATTTCAATATATATCTTTCCATTTTGAGCTAGGTTAGAGAGTGCTTCTCGTCATGTTCCATTCTGGGATCCGAATGTGTGCGTAAGCCAACCTTCACAAACCTTGTTGTGAACACAGAGTTACTGGGTTAGAGTCACTGGCCTACCTATATATATTAGGGGATAGCCTCACTCCAAGTCATTTATTAGCACAAACTGCCTTTACCTTGAAACTGACTATAGGAAACATGCTGAGAAATCAGGGTAATTGTTTCTAGATGTACACTTGCTCTCTGTGCTAGATAAATGAATATTTCTCCACATTTTCCATTCTGACATTCGAATGTGTGTGCAAGCCCTCCTCACATACCTTGTTCAGAACACAGAGTTTCTGTATTAAGGGCACTAGGCTGCTTATATATATAAGAGGAGGCACTCACTTCAACTCAATTTTCCAGCGCAAACAGCCTCTTCCTTGAAACTGGCTCGATGAAATATGCTGAGAAACCAGGCAAAGTATTTCCACGTGTAACCTTGCCCACTCAGCTAGAATGAAAGAATGCTTCTGTGATCCTAATGTGTGCAGAAACTGTGATTCACATACTTTGATCCGAACACAGAGTTTCTGGTTTAGGGGCACTGGCCTTCCTATATATATTAGGGGAGGCACATGCTCCAACTCAGTTTTCCAGTGCAAACTGCCTTTACCTTGAAACCTACTCTAGGCAACATGCTTAGAAATGAGGGTAAGTGTTTCCAGATATACACTTGCCCTTTGTACTAGATGAGTGAATGCTTCTCCACATGTTCCATTCTGGGAACTGAATGTGTGTGGAAGCTGTCCTTTACCTAGCTTGTTGGGAACACAGAGGTTCTCAGATAGGGGCAGTGGCCAACCTATGTATATTATGGGAGGTACTCACTCCAACTCATTTTTCCATTGCAAACTGCCTGTACCTTGAAACTGACTGTAGAAAGCATGCTGAGAAATCAGGGTAACTCTTTCTAGATGTACCATTTCCCTTTGTGCTACATGAATGAACGATTCACCTAATGTTCCATTTTGGGATCCAAATGTGTGTGGAAGTCATTCTTCAACTGTGTTGTTTGTAGCACAGAGTTTTTCGGTTAGTGACACTGGCCTACCTATATATGTAAGGGGAGACAATTGCTCCAACATGATTTTCCAGTGCAAAAGCCTTTACCTTGAAACCTGCTCTAGGAAATATGCTGAGAAATCATGGTTAGTATTTTCAGAAGTACTCTTGCCCTTTGTGCTAGCTCAATGAACGCTTCTCCACCTGTCACATTCTGGGATCCAAATGTATGTGTAAGCCACCCTTCACCTACCTTGTTGGGAAAAAAGGGTTTCTGGGTTAGGGGTAATGGTCTACCTGTAATAAAAGTGGAGTGAATCACTTCAACTCGGTTTTCCAGCACTAACTGTGTTTACCTTGAAACCATCCCTAGAAATCATGCTGAAAAATCAGGGTAGGTGTTTTTTGAGGGTCTCTTGCACTTTCTGCTTGATGAATGAACACTTCTGCACATCTTTAGTTCTGGGATCAGACTGTGTTTGGAAGCAGCCTTTCACCTACTTTATTCTGAATGCAGTGTTTTTCGGTTAGTTGCATTGGCCTACCTATTTATAGAAGGGGAGGCACTCACTCTAACTTGGTTTTCCAGAGCAAACTGCCTTTACCTTGAAACCCACTCTAGGAAGCATGCTGAGAAGTCAAGGTACTTGTTTCTAGATGTACATTTGCCCTTTGTGCTAGCTGAAAGAAAGCTTCTCCACATGTTCCATTCTAGCATCCGAATGTGTGTGTGTAAGGCAACCTTCACCTACCTTGTTCAGAACACAGAGTTTCTGGTTTAGAGGCACTGGCCTACCTCTGTATGTAAAAAGGGGAGTGACTCTCTCCAACTTAGTTTTCCAGCAAAATTGCATTTACTTTGAAACCCTCTCTAGGAACCATGTTGAGAATTCAGGGTGTTTCTAGATATGTCCACGCCCTTTCTGCTGCAAGAATGAACGCTTCTCCACTTGTTCCATTCTGGGATCTGAAAGTGTGTAGAAGCAGTCTTTCACCTACACTTTTGTGAAAATAGTTTCTGGGTTAGTGGAACTAGCCAAACTTTATATATAAGTGAAGAACACACTCCAACTCGGTATTCCAGCACAAACTGCCTTTACCGTGAAACCAGCTCAAGGAACATGATGAGAAAGGGTAAGTGTTTCTAGATGTAATCTTGCCTTTTGTGCTCGGTGAATGAACGCTTCCCTACATGATTCATTCTGGTATCCAAATGTGTGTCGAATCCTTCATTCACATACCTTGTTCTGAGCACAGAATTTCTCGGTTAGTGGCACTGGCCTGCCTATATATAAAAGGGGAGTCACTTGCTCCAACTTGGCTTTACAGAGCAAACTGGCTTTACTTTGAAACCAGCTTCAGGAAACATGCTGAGAAATGAGGGTAATTGCTTCTAGATGTACCCTTTTCTTTTGTGCTACGTGAATGAACGCTTCTTCACATGTAACATTCTGAGATTCATCTGTGTGTGGAAGCCTTCCTTCAACTACATTTTTATGAACACAAAGTTTCTCGGTTAGTGGCACTGGCCCACCTGTACATATAAGAGAGGCACTCTCTCCAACTGTTATCCAAAGCAAACAGCCTTTACTTTGAAATCGGCTGGAGGAAACATGCAGAGAAACCAGGGTATGTGTTTCTAGATGAACCCTTGTCCTTTGTGCTAGATAAATGAACACATCTCAACATGTTGCATTCCGACATCCCAATGTGTGTGGATGCTGTCATGTAACTACCATGTTGGGAAAACAGAGTTTCTGGGTTAGGGGGTCTGTCCTACCTTTATAGATAATGGGAGGCACATGCTCCAACTTAGTTTTCCAGAGCAATCTGCCTTTACCTTGAAACGGCTTGAGGAAACATGATGAGAATTCAGGGTAAGTGTTTGTAGATGTACCCTTGTCCTTTGTGCTAGATGAATGAACGTTTCCACATGTTCCATTCTGGTATCCAAATGTGTGTGGAAGCCATCCTTCAACAACCTTGTTGGGAACACAGTGTTTCTGGGTTAGGGGCACTTGCCTGCCTATATATATATAAGCAGATTCACTTGCTCCAACATGGTTTTTGAGCACAAACTGCCTTTACATTGAAACCATCACTAGGAAACATGCTGAGAAATCAGGATAAGTGTTTCTAGATATATCCTTGCCCTTTGTGCTACATGAATAAACTCTTCAGCATATGTTCCATTCTGGGATCTGAATGTGTTTAGAAACCGTCCTTCAACTACCTTGTTTGGAACACACTGTTCCTAGGTTGTGGACACAAGCCTATATATATATATATGGTTGGTTTTTCAGCACAAACTTCCTCTCCCTTGAAACCAGCTCTTGGAAACTTGCTGAGAATTCACATTGTTTATACTTGTACCCTTCACTTTCAGTCTAGCTGAATGAAGGCTTTCCCACATGTTCCATTTTTTGATCCAAATGTGTGTGCAAGCTGTTATTCACGTACCATGTTGGGAACAAAAATTTGTTGTGTTATGTTGACAGGCCTTCCTAAATACATAATGGGAGGCACTCTATCTAACTCGGTTTTCCAGCTCAAACCTCCTTTAGCTTCAAACCATCTCTACAGAACTTGATTTTTATTTCAGGGTAATTGTTTCTACATATACCATGCCTATTCTGGCTAGCTGAATGAACGCTTCTCCACATGTTCCAATCTGGGATCTGAATGTGTTGGAAGCTGTCCTTCAACTACCTTGTTGGAAACAGACTTTCTTTGTTAGGATGACAGGCTTACCTATGTACATAAGGGGAGCAATCACTCCAAATCAACTTTCCAGCACAAACTGCCTTAATTTGAAACTTTCTCTAGGAAACATGCTGAGAAATCAGAGTATGTGTTTCTAGATATATTTATGTTTTACATGAAGTTCTATGATTCATTTTGAGTTATTTTTACATAAGGTGTAAGACTTAGGTCAAGGTTCATTTTTTTCTATGCATATCCAATTGTCCCAGTACCTTTGGTTGAAAAGACTTTTCAAAAGTTGCTTTTTGTATCTTTGTCAAAAATCAGTTTCCTGTTCTTGGGTGGGGGCTATTTCTGGGTTTTCTATTCTGTTCCATTGACTTATGTGTCTATTGACTAATATAAATTTTATGTAATGGTTCTAAATATTTCCTATTATACAATCTAGTCGCCTGTCTACTGTAGTCTCCTGTTCATTGCTGTCCTCAACCAGGGACTCTTATCATTATGTTCCTGGTGTAAGTTTTTTGCTTTGGGGTTTGTTTTTTATTTTTGGTCTATAAAGAAGATATAGAGAATCTTGAATATTATTCTATTTAATGGTATTTTGTGAATTTCCTTGTGAAGAATTTAGTCTCTTTATTAAGCTTTCTTAGAGGGAAAGCCCTCAGCCTCACCATTGAGTATATTAGCTGTGGGCTTTTCATATGTATCATTTATTATGTTGAGGTAGTTATCTTTTATTCCTAGTTTGTTAAGGGTTTACATAATTAAAAGGTGTTAAATTTTGTCAAATGCTCTTTCTGCATAAATTGAGATGATCATGGGTTCCCTTCATCTTTATTCTGCTACTGTGGTATATTAAATTGATTAATATTTGTATGTTGAACCATTCTTGCATTCCAGGAATAAATTTCCACTTGGTCACAGTGTATAATGCTTACAAACGTGCTGTTAAATTGTCTGCTGATATTTTCTTGAGAATTTTCATCAGGGATATTGGTCTGCAATTTTTATAGTGTCCTTGTCAGGATTTGGTATCAGTGTAATGCTGACAGCATAAAATGAGTCTGGAAATGCTCCATCCTCTTCAAATTTTTGGAAGAGTTTGGGGGAGAATTAATGTTAATTCCTCTGTAAATGTTTGGTAGACTTCACAAGTGAAGTCTTCTGGCCCTGAGCTTTTATTTGTTGGAAGATTTTTGATGATTGATTCAATCTCCTAAATAGTTTTGGATGTTTAGATTTTCTATTTCTTTATGGTTCAGTCTTGGTAGGTTTTGTGATTCTAGGAATTTGTCAATTTCATCTGAGATATCCAAATTTTTGGTGTACAATTTTTCATAATGCTTTTATAACACTTTTTATTTCTGTAATATTTATTGCAATATCCCTTCTTTCATTTATGATTCTAGTTATTTGAGTCTGTTTCCTTTTTCCATAGTCAACCTAGGAAAAAGTTTGTCAATTTTGTTTATGTTTTCAATAAAGCAACTCTTGGTTTTATTGATTTTTCTCTGTAGCTTTTCTATTCTCATTTTGAGTATCTCTGCTTGAATCTTTATTATTAAATTTCTGCCACTAGTTTTGCATTTAGTTTGTTCTTTTTTAGTTTTTAAGTTGTAAATCGTTGATTTGGGAATTGTTCTTTTTTTAATATAAGCATTTGCAGGTATAAATTTCCTTCTTAGTACTACTTTTGCAGAATCCCTAAGTTCTGTATGCTAAGTTTTCATTTTCATTTGACTCAGTTTTCCTAAATTTTCTTATGGTTCCTTGTCTGAACCATGGGTTGTTTAAGGGTGTTAATTCCTCACATTAGTGGATCTTCCCAGTTTTTTTCTGCTACTGATATCTAGTTTCATTCCATTTTGATTTAAAAGATTATTTGTATGGTTTCAATCTTTTTAAATTTATTGAGACATTTTTGTGGCCTGACATATAGTGTAACCTGGAGAATATTCCATATGTATTAGTGAACAATGTGTTTTGTTGTTTTGTGAAGTGAAGTTTTCTATATATATTTCTCTTAGATTCAACTGATGTATAATGTTGTTCAAGCCACCTATTTCCTTATTGACCTTCTGTCTTGTTGTTCTACCTATTATTGAAAGTGTGCTATTGATGTCTCCTACTATTATTGTAGAGCTGTCTACTTCTCCCTGCAATTTTGTCAATGTTTTCTTCATATATTTAGGAGCTTTTATGTTTGTTACATATATCATTATAAATTATATTTGTATAACAACTCAATTGAAAAATAGGCAGGAGACCTGAATAGACATTTTGCCAAATAAGACATACAGATGGCCAACAAGCACATGAAAAGATGCTCACCACCACTAATAATCAGAGAAATGCAAATCAAACCCACAATGAGGCATCACCTTTCACCTGTCAGAATGGTCATCTAAAAGAACCCAAATAACAAATGTTGGCAGGGATATGGAGAAAAGTAATCCCTCATATGCTGTCGGTGAGAATGTAAATTGGTGTAGCCATTGTAGAAAACAGTATGGAGGTTCCTCAAAAAGCTAAAAATGGAACTACCATTTGATCCTTGGTGTATATATATAGATACATATATACACACACACATACATAGAATGGAATACTAATCAGCCATAAAAAATGAAAATTTGCCATTTACAACAACATGGATGGACTTGCAGGGTATTATGCTTGGTGAAATGAGGCAGACAGAGAAAGAAAAATACTGTATGATATCACTTACACGTGGAAACTAAAAAATACAACAAATTATAAACTAGTGAATATAACAAAAGAAACAGACTTATAGAGAACAAACTAGTGGTTACCAGGTTACATTGTTTGTCTTTGTGTTGCTTTGTTAAGTGACTGTGCTAGTTTGTCATCATTCAGGATCATCAGGGTGTGCTTAAATAACACACTTCTCATAATAATTGAATCATCTTACTTTTTGGAACTCTTAAGAGTTTCTTCATTTCTAACATATGAGAGTTTTCTCCTGCACAGTGAAAATAAAGTGACAATGAATATATGTATGTTCATGTATAACTGAAACTTGTGTTCTAAACTGGAATTTGACACAACACTGTAAAATGACTATTACTCAGTACAAAAAAAAATTAAAAAGAGAAAAAGAAAAAAAAGAAACTTTTTTAATACAAAATAAAGCACTAAAATATAAAATAGAGAAAAAAAAAGAGTTTTCTCCTGGATCCATCTCCCTGTACTCACTTGAAACTCTTATTTTAAAATGTTGCTTTATGGTTTGGTTTGAAGTTTCTAACCCTAGTCTGTATTAACTTTTATATCTTTTCCTTTTTAAAGTTTATCTGAAAAGAAAACTAGAAAAAAAAACCCTCTTGCAGCTGTGATATCAAACAGAATTATATTACAATAAAAGTCTTACAAATGATGAAATGCGTTTTTAAACACCTGTAAACAGAACTTACCTGCATGAGGTATGGTTACTAAGCCTAATGTATGGATTTTCCTTGCTTCTGCTTTGAAGTCCATGATGCTGAACCAGCAGAGGGTGTTGTTGTTTTGTCCCTCCATGGTGTCATGCAGGTGGTCCCCCTATGGTGGTACAAAGAATGACCAGCAATACACCAGACAGGAGATCGTGTCTGGTATGAAAGAGATGACCATGGCCTATGCTGGGAAGAAAACAGTAAAGGTAGGTTTAATTTAGAGCCTTTTTATTTATGGTCAACAGACAAGCCAGAATTTCAATTTCAGCAGTAGATTTTTTTTTAAGATTCAGAAAACTTAATTCTTTCCTGTAAACTGAATATAGATAGTGAATGCCTTAAAATCTTTGAGCAACTGCTTTAAAGTAGAATAGTTACTTTGCTTTTGGTCTTTAACTTAAGGGAATATCCAGAAGTCCAGTGGCATTTCAAAAGCAAGGGCTTGATCCTTGCCTATTACATTTTTTAAGCACAGTAAGAATAACTGTAGACTAGGGTACTGTGGATAACTCAAGAGCTACTTGGATATGTTATATGAAAGTTATATTATCAAAAATTAGAAATATCATGAAAATCAATCAACCTTGGAGGTCAATTTGGTATAATTTATTCTTTAATAATGTAGATTTAGATAGCCCTTTTGTATTTGTAACACTTATGAAGATAAGTTGGCTTTATATAGCTCCTTTGTAGATAAATGATTAAAAATTTGATTTTTTTATCATTTGCTTCTTAAAAATAGAATATTAATTGCATAAAATATATTTTCCTTCAAATTTATAATTTTTCCCTATACTATCTTCACTTGTTTAGATAATTGAACCCACAATCTGATTTATTTTAAACACTCAGTATTGCTTCTGTCAGTTGCTTTATTAGATAGCAAGAATTCTTTATTATTTTTAATAAAATGCACTAGCAGGAAACTATACTGGGATTCTTCCATTCACAGAGTCAAGCAATGATACCTGTTTTGTTAGATCAAGTGTCTAAGCCTCTCAACTTCCAAAAGATTACATGGACAAAGTTAAAAAAGTCATAAGTGATCAACTAACAAAATTTAACATGTTCCTTGATTAAAAGTATAAATATGGGTCAATCTTAAATTCGGATGTAAAGCTTTTATGAATTACATGAGTTTTCTCCAAAATTCTTTAATTTGGGCTTTAAACCCTCCAGTAAAAAACTGGTTTGAAGGAAGAAGAAAGTCGAAAATAGATTCAATCCAAATTCTATGGGAATAAACAAAGCTAAATGTTTCAGTCATTTTTTGAAGCAGAACAGATATGTTTTCTGCACCATATGATTTTAATAGTATTCATCTTAACATACAGTTTAGACACCATGAGACCACAAGCCAACAAACAAGATCTCAGGCAAATCAAAAAAACAACTAAGGGGATTTTCTATTGAAAAATTACCCCCAACTAGAACTGTAATAGAGGAGAACGAATCTGACGCCATATTGGATCTGTTCCTTTACTTTGAAGCACTGTGCCCTGTTTTCCAGGCTTAATCTTGCTGGCTCTGCATCTTTTGTAAAACAACGTTGCCTTTAGCCTAAAACCTACAGGAAAGCCTATTCTCGGGGCTCTGACCTTTAAGGATGTTAGCACTTCTGCACTTAGGCAGAGATGGCAAGTTGCAAAATAGAGAATAACCATTGTTTTGTTGGAGGTTTACAGGGACACCATAGCCTGACCCACATGGATGGCTACAAGAACAAGGAATGCCTGCAGCAAGAAGTTTGCACAATCAACCACACCCCATCTCCTTTTTAGTTTAAAAGGAGCCTGAATTCTGACTTGGGCAAGATGGTTCTCCAGGACATTTGTCCCCCATCTTCTTGGTCTGCCAGCTTTCTGAATAAAGTTACTATTCCTTGCCCCAAAACCTCATCTCCTGATTTATTTATTTATCACTGTTGGGCAGTGAGCAGAACAAGTTTGGCCTCGGTAACAGAACCAGCTTTGTCATTTCCTCTGATGTGAAATCTCTCTGGGTGTACACGTGCTTGCCTGGTGGTTGTGGTGGTGGTGGTGATGGTGTTGGTGGTGGTGGTAAGCAAAAATATTTCACTTCTCCTAGATTTCAATAGGCTAAAATTTCCTGTTATTTAATTCAACTCTAGACTTTTACATAATCACCTGCAGATGTGCTTCTGGAAGCTACAAAAATTCCAACAAGGAAAACAATTCTATTGTCTCCTGACAAGATACTTTTCCTCAAAACTGAGCAGCTCTGAAATACACTGCGGGAGTACAGATAGATGAAGTGTGCTTCATTTCCCATGCTGTTCCAACACAATTTTCCACTTATATCAAAGTAAATTAAAATCAGCCTTCAATAGCAGATGCTCTAGCATGATTCAATAATGTCAATTTCACTTATTTATTGAGCCAGAGCAGCTTTAGAATAAATTATTTGATACCAAACTCCTGCTTGATGCCCTGTCTTCTCCCTGGTGGCTAATTTCTTCTTCTTACTTCCTTAAAGTTCTACCGTTATGGGAAGTTAGCCTTTACTATGCACATTTGATTGGGAAGGCACAAATTAAATACGTGAGGGGATGACATACATGTTTAATTCTTACTTATACATATATACAAGCACACAGGACCTGTGTCTTGGAAGTTGTCATTTCCTAATGTGGGCAAGAGGATGGTCTATAGTACAATCAATGATCTAAAAGCAGTTTTCTAGGGTATAATAAAGCAATGCCTGAGTTATAAGGCAGAACAACTACTGGATATGGATCAGTGGCACCAATCAGTGGGTGCACGTGTGTACACAAACACGCCCATGCACATGGAGCAGCCTTGGAGACAATCCATCTGTGTTGATGGAGCCAAGCCATGCTAGGGTGATGAGGAAAAAGTGCCTAATACAATCAAACCAGGACACCTGAGTAATGGGTAATAGGAGTCAATTGAATTTTCTGGTTAGCTGAAGGTGAAATAAAAACACTTTTAGTTACAAATGTCATTGCTAAAAATTTCCTTAAAGCACGGGAGCCCGCTTTCCTGCCTTGCTTAGTGTCATATGACATATTAAACATGACAGATTCATACTTCTCTGAATGTGGAACTGGAAAGGCCTCGCTGTCATATTTCTGAACATTAGTCTATGTTTTGCAGCACAGTGGATACTGAAAATGGGGCAATTTGAGTGAATGGAAATGGACATAATCTAGCAGTCATTGTCTGTGTGTGATTTGCCAACTTTCTCCAAAAAGTAGGGGTAGCAAGCAAATCAGATAAAGTGAGTGTTTTTGGGGTGGGGAGTCAGGTGGGCTGACAGCTAAGTGGTCCCAGGAATCTTGTTTTACTGTGTAAAATTGTGACTATGATCCAGACAGTGACACATTGTCAAATTCTTGTGCCTGTAGCTTTGATACCTGGCCAAGTCTGTGCAGCCAATTTTATCGATGGTGCATAATGAAGATAACTAACATTCCCTGAGGACCAGGTTGTGTGACTTCCATGCATTGACTCACTGAATTCCCTAAGCACTCTTTGTGGTACATAACAGTCTTAAAATATGCGGCAGGGAATTATTCTGTTTACAGATGATAAAATGAAGCTGTGAACTGTTGAAGCCTGGCCCGAAATCATGCAGATGGGAATCTGCCATGCTGGGAGCTGAGCTCGGGCCAGACTCTAAAACCTGAAGTGCCCAGCAAGTCCCCTAACCCAGGAACCTGGCCCACAGCCACTGCCAGGCCCTGTTCTGTTTCTATGAATGCTCATGGGAAAATGCCAGGGACTCAGGGCCAGTGTGACTTGATTAAGAAATTCAAACTGCAACAGCCTTTTGTTGGGGACTGTAATCTGGGAGTGAAATTGGCAGTGTAGTAAGGGAGGAAACAGCCCTGGTTGTAAGGGTATTTCTAGGGAAGGAGGTTCCCTGATGGGCTGGCATGGGAATCTGTGGTTGTGAGCCCCCAGTTGCCCTGTGGGAGTGGAGGCAGGGAAGGAGTGTGATTCTTCAGACTGGTCATAGTCAATACAGTTTGTAAACAGCTGAGTTCTGTTCCCTCACAGCTCAGACACATTCAGGGCATGAGGATGCTTAGCTAATGAACAACAGTGTGTAGTAAAGGCCAAGAGTGGGGTGGGGAGGAGATATGTGACCACCCCCTGGAAGGACCTCTGCCCCCAGGGGACCAGGAAGGTAATGAATGTTTGGGGATGCACAAAGTGTTTATATGGCCTCATCAGGTAGTTCCCACTTTAAACTGATAGTCTGGACTATATGGTAAAATACGGTGGAATGACTGCTCTTATTTTAGGTTCTACAAACTCTTAAACAGATAGATTTGTATCTCCATTATACAAGCACTGCTGGGTAACCTTTATATTCATGTTAGGATCAAAAGAGTGAGTACTTATTAATATTATTATCATGCTTCTACTGAATTAACACTCCAGCAACAGTATAATGGTCCCACTTCTTAACAACTGCTTCTGTAAGAGCCCTTGTAAGTCACAAATAATAATTATAAAGAAAATACATTAAAAATAATAATTACAGTTACAACAACTATGTTATTTTTAACGATGATAGTGTTAGCATCTCCCTCTCATATTAAACAATACCCAACACTGGATTCCTTAGGAAGGACCGCTAATGCATTTTTGGACTTTTCAAGGTCTTCACCGTGTGAAGCCTTTTTACTCACATTGGTCCACCACAGCCAGAATTGCTGTTCCTTGCATGATGGGCAGCCACGATCTGATGTCCTGGCCTTTTTCTGGCACCATGCATCTCTACTGGGTAGTCAAGTTTCCACGTGTCCACTCTGATTTCCAATATATTGTTCCCCAGAGCCAACAGTGGGGCCAGTGGAAAAGAGGCCACAAATAAGGTGGTGAATCTAAGTTGAATAACTGTTGAAGGAATGGACACACATCATGAAGTGGTGGATGGATGGAAGGACAACATATATTCCTTTACTCCTGTAAAGAGAGGGAGGCATATGGTGAACAAAATCCCAAAGAGAAAAGACGGTCATGGTAATAATAATGTTCAATAGTGAAAGAATCCAATCAAAAGACAAATATAAAACCTCTGGGAAGAAGACTAATTACAACCTGTTTCTTTCACGTATATACCCTTAATAGGAATAACATACTTAAAAATCTTTAACCAACCATAGTTATTTGCTGATAATAAACTTGGGAATCTTGAAGCATATTATTCATTCTCAGTGTTGAAATAATACAATCTTGGAAGATGATTTGTAATTGAGGATTAAAAAAAGAATATTGTGGAAGTATCTAACAATTTAAATAGAAATAAGAAATGTACCTTTGGGAAAGCTATGCATAGAGAATGTTGGAGGAAATATGCTGCAAATAGGCAAGTGAGCAAGCTCCCTTGAGTCTGGGAAGGTGAGTGCAGCACATCCAGAGAGTCTATGAAGTTGTTACAAGTCACAGAAAGGTATGCAATTAAAGTGTCTTCATAAGCAAAATATCCTTCTTCAGGAATTTTTATATTGATATTTCTATGGTCTGTGTGGTCACAGGAAGTGAAAATTATGGTGGTGGCTTGGAAGTTCTTTTCTCTTTGTCTGTAATTTACACGGCATTGTTACAGATGGGGCAACAGAGACCTGTGGTAAGCTGTTCCATGGGGTGGGGGAGCAGTTAGAAATGATAAGGCCAGAGATCTAAAAGACTTTTAGACCCTCCCTTCCTAACTGGCAGACCTTTAAAGTAAACTAGCACAGGTATGTAACTAAGACAGTGGATGAGAGGCAAATTTATGATCCCTTTAGGGTTACTGCTCAGTTAAGGGATAGGGACTTCTCGTGCCAGGAACGGCAAGACCGTGGATGGGGTGGATGGGTAGGAGGAGCTGACATTTGCTTCTGACCTGAGAGGCAGGGTTGTGTTGCAGAAAAGCAGACAGTTTTGGAAAGATACAGCAGCTCCATAGCCCAGAAGGAGCTGTCATATTCAGGGAGGTCAGAGAGGCAAGAACCAGAGTTAGTGATGCCACAAAGTCAGCAGCGTGGCAGCAGTGATGTCAGTATCTGTGTCCATAACACACCTAACCCTACATGAACTCATCTGCCTACAGGGGCCAGGTAAGTAACAGAAATGTGTGAAGTGGGTGCAGTTACTGGCAAATTGGCAAGTGGATATCCTAATGAAATGCACTGCTCACAATCACCATATTGGAAAGTGGGCCCCACACTGTCAGATCTCCTTCTCATTCAAGAGAAGCTAGAAATTAAGACTTTATTAGAAATCAACCCAGTTCAAATCCCAGAAATCATTTATAATGAAAACAAAAGCACAGACTATTTAGAAATAAATTAGTGAAAAATGTTAAGATGGTTCTGATAAATGAGTTAAAAAAAAAAAAAGATGATTGAATGAACATTAGAATGCACCATACTCTTCATTGGGCAGACTCAAATTTGGGAGACATAGCACACTTTTTCTGCAAAATAAATTTAGAATCTGAATGCAAATTTAGTTAATAATCCCAAATGGATTTAAGAAAAAAAGCTGAAAGGTGATGCTAAAGTTCTTCCAGAAAAATACACAAATATACAAGTAAAATAATGAGGAGGGATGGTTGAATTGGTAATATTAGGGACCTTCTGGAAAAGGATAAAGTAGGACCAACTCTAGGAGGTATTAATCTATGGTCATGGAAACAGTTTAGAAATAGTGCACTGAGATTATGAATGAAATAGAATACATTTCAAGAACAGATGTGGATATTTATGAGATTTCAGTAATATTATAAAACTGACACTTCAAATCAGTGGATTACACTATTGGAGTAATTAGCTAAATCATTGGAAGTCCTGGTAGAGTGTCCTCACTTTTGACATTAAAATAAATTCCAGATAGCTTTTTTTTAATTAAAAACTAGAACACCAGAAAAAAAACCCCAACATGATTTAATCTGTTCAGATATTCAAGCGAGAAGAACTTTCTAAAAAGCTTTTGGAACAAAGACCAACAACAACAAAGGCCTAGCAGCTCAGCAAGGCCAGAAAAGCCCACGGTAAAACAAAACTAACCCTCACCTGACCTTCTCTCACAGCCCTGTATTGCTCTCTGATACTTTATACACTTTATTCTTCCCTTTAAATTCCAGTTTCTTGGGGAAGTACATGCGCTGATAACTCCTCCAGGGCTCAGAGCCCTGCATCCCCCACGGCCCTCACCATGGCACTGAGAAGGAGTTGCACTGTCGGTGGCTGTGAGTTCCAAACCAGTGGGCGTTTTCAGTAACTGTTTATTTGATTACCAGGTAGCTTTTGCTGTGGACAAATATTTTCCTCTCTGTGGAATGTTCTTTCCCCTTGAATTTTGTTTTACTTAAATAAAATTAAAAAGCCCAGGCAGATATACACAGATCAATTTTTTAAAGGCTACCTAAGTATAGTTCTCCTCCTCCATTTCCCCAGTCTTGGCAATTAAAGGTGGGCTTTAGCTCTTGCTTTTTTGCCCCACACACCCACCTTTCTCACTATGCTTCTTTTAGTCAGTGTTCAAATCCCTCTTAAGCCAGGTTACAGTCTTCCCTGTGTTGCTTCAACTAGTTTTCTCCCAACTGCTCTGCTATTCTTCTTTCTCTTGGTGGATTTCTCTTCTCCCATTTGCCATGTACATGGCCATTTTCCCCAGGGCCTCGTCTTCAATCCTCTGCCTGGGAGGACTGAATCACCCCCATGGCCTCACCCACAGCACCTCTGAGATCCTGACTGGTGAATCCAGCTTAACAATGGACATCACCCCTCAGATGTCCCATAGACACTTCACACTCAAAATGCCACACACAGAACCACCTCCTCAAAACCAGCTTCTCCTCTTGTACTCCCCCTGCAGACCCACTCTCCGGATGGGTCGCTGGAAAGTCATCTCAGCAGCTCTGTGCCCCGCCGCCATGCAGTCACCTCTAGAGCAGTTACCACTTCTGCCGCCCATGTCACTATCACTCTGCCCAGGGCCTCTCTGCACGTGTGTGCCACTTGTTGTCAGGGTTACCTGGGGTGGCCCCCTGAAGTATCATTTCCCCCAAATATGGGCCTCCCCCCAAAATAGTATCTTCCATTCTGCTGCCAGAATAACCAGATCTTCTCTAACATATACATTATGCAATTCTCTTGCTTACAAATATTCCAATTTATACCTGTTTCTTTAAGGATACATAAAGTATACTCATCATGACAGAGGCCTTGTGTACCTTATATTTCCACCTGTGGATACTTTGTTCTAGCCCTACTTGTTCTTCAGTCTGGCCAAGCTGCTTCATGCCCGTGTACTCTTATATGTCTCCACCTCTCTGCATGAAGTGTCCACTTTCTCTACCACATGTTAGAGAACTAACTTCCATTCATCTTTCAAAATTCAGTTCAAATATCTCCAGGTCTAGGAAGTCCAATTTGCGTTCACCTGCTTAGTAATCCATCAACTACTCGCCATGCCTCACCTGGCCTGGGGAGTGCAGACACCAAGTCTTACCTGTCTTGGTCTCCCCAGCAGTTGATACAGTTTTTGGCATAGCAGGTGCTCAATGTTTGTTGGGTGGATAAATGAATGAGTGAGTAAAGAGATGAGCGGTCTACAATCCCCCCAGTTACTCAGCTGCCATTTTGGAAAGTTCATTCTGCAGAGACAAGGAAATCTCAGTGCAGGTGGTGGGCAGACAGAGCAGAGGTGAGGGCATGGGGGAGACAGGCCTGGTCCTGGAGAGCGCAGAAGAGGTGTGGATGGGATAGCACTGGAGAGAGGGGGAATGAAGGGGGCAGGTGCAAGGAGATGTTGAAGAACAACTGATATTAACTGTAGTAAATTAAAAGGAGAACATATTATATGAAGGGAAGATCAAGTTAACACAGCACAGGTGGAAGAGGCAGTACCAGAGACAAAGAGGTCTCACTTCATCATTCACTGCATTTCACTTATGGCACCTGCCCTCTGGGAAGGCATCACCAAATTCTTGACAGACTGGTGTTTGTGTTGTGGGTGCTCTAAGTACAAAAAGGTATCTTATGGCTTCCAGATTTTAAGAATGATAGATTATTTCTCTTATGTCCCATGTCTGAGTTCTCAGACAGCAGGATCATTTGCTGGTGGGGGGAGAGCTATTGTGGTTAACAACTCATGGTTACTCTAATAATCTCAAAGGATGGTAGGGAATTCACTAAAACAACTAAAAGAGAAATTTCACTCAGAATAAAACATATGCCATATAGAATCTTGTGGAGGCCTTGAGGGCAATGTTACCACCAACTCATCTAAGAGTTGTACATGAGTGTGTTGAAACTCCAAGCTCAAGTCACTTAAACACGTATGAGAACCAGGGTCCAGGCTGTGGTGCTCTGGACATGGACAGGAAGATGCAAAGCCTTACTACTGCCTCCAACAGGATCAGTCCAGCTGAGGAGCACAATGGACACGGACACAATCACACACCATCAAGAGAAGAATCAAGTGCAATTCATGCCTAGAGAGGAGAGCAGAAAATCTCTAAAAAGTGGAGGGGTTCCTGCCAAGGCTTGGCAAGAATCCTTCCAGGTAGAAAAGCAGAGAAAGGTACTTCAGGAGAAGGAGAATAGGGTTGATGTCTGGGTGCGAGGCCTAATGAAGCACAGGTGGAGGGCTCCAGGATCACCTCTCAGAAGCTGTTCCCCTTCAGCAGCTAAGAGGTATAACTAAAAAGGCAGGTGGGGTGTCATTAATGATCATGGGGAAAACTGGGAGAAGGAAACTGAGGTCAGGAGATCATCACCAAAGGCACTTTATTTTATAGGAACAAAAATAATTCAAAAAGCAATTGGAAATTCTATCTCCCATGAACCAAGAGAACAAAAAATAGGTTTCACTCCAGCGTTGAAAACAGAATAACAGACTGCCTACTCTCAGAAATGGATTGAATTTTCTAATTCATTATGGATTATTTAGATAATAGGAAAACTAATAAATCTGAAAAATCTCTCTAGAATTGATGTTACTCCATCCTGTTTTGCAGGGTAGGGGGAGGCTGAATTATTTAATTGGTATTTTAATGAGACTATAAAGTTCTAAAAATCCTATCAATTTCTCCCGAAAGCCTACAACTTTTCCTTTCAATTCCCTTTATTTGACTTAACTAGAACAATACATTATTTCCAAGGCTTTTTATGTGTGTGTTAAAATAATAAATGCTATGCTGCCCCCAGAATGTTGTTGTTATTATTAATGCTGATAATAGCTCCAATAAGAAATATTTACAATTATGACTCATTTTGGAATAACAGATCATTGTCTTATATTCCTTTTGAAAATAAGCAAAATAAACGAACATAACTTCTACACCAGGTACTGCAGCTGCACCTTTAATGGAACCTGGTCATGAAACACAGCAAAAGCAAAAATGTAACTCAAATCAGTCCCCAGGCCACAAAGCATCACTGACTGAAGATGCCACAAGATGACCTTTCCCTCACTGAGGGAACCAGATGCGTTTCCATGTATAATGTATAATTTTTAAAGCAATTATTTTATATATAGAATGTGCTTTAGGAAAAAAAAACCTTCCCCTATCTCTAGACTTATAAACAGGAAGCACAAAGTGGTGCCTTTGCAGACATGAACCCTCATGCATAAATGCAAAGCTTATTGGCCAAAATCCTTTTCTGTCTCCTAAGCATAAAAAAAAAAACTAATTCAAGGCAGTGGTGAGCTGAAAGGGCTCAGATAGAAAACGTGCACATCATCAGCTTTCTAGTAGATAAAAGTGTCCCATGCATAATAGAAAAGATGGCTTTTCCTATGGAAATCTATTTTAAGGTACAACCATTTAAAGGCAACTGAGATCTCAAAACCAAGCTCAACCAAAGAGAAACAGAGCCCAAGCAAATGTACAGAAATGGACAAAGATATTGGAGAAGGAGGGGATCTGTGCTTAACCGATATATGAGATCAGCAAGTTCATCCTGATTTCAAGCCAGTGATGTGCCATGAGGTCACTCAAGGAACCAGGCAGAAACCATTGGTCAGAAGAATGTGAAAAGGAACAATGTGAAAGGCAGGTGTGAGATGTTTAAGGGGTGACACTGTGAACCTTGCTGCCATGACACAGGATGCTCTTGCAGGCTTTCTGCACAGGCTGGCGGGCTCACATGACTCTGTTTAGAAGGATATCAGCCAACAGCTGTGCCACACGGGCTACATGAATATTCCATTTCATTCCTTTGCAGTAAATCTTCAGCTTTGTACAACATAAATATTGACAAAGATACACAGAGGCACCCTGTGTTTGAAAGCCTGACTGCATAATTGCATCTAATGGAGAAAAGCGGGCTCCGTTTCTGTATGATGGTCATTGTTTGGCTCAGTAACCGATGCTTCTGAGACCCAAAACATACTCTAGTATAACTGAGAGCACTGAAATCTCCACTGATGACTTACTCATTTCAAGGTATTCATAAAATAACCCCAGTTTTCCCATGGGCTGCAGATGGCAGTACCGTTCCCATCGTGGGGTGGTCTGTTCTGCTTCCGAAACTGCAGCACCATTAGATTCATGACCCAGATGCCAAACAGATCAAATTATAAAGCAGGATATTATCAGACCAAGGTCATAAAAGTATTACTGACAGTCCAAGCTGAACACATCATCTTCCCAAGAATTTAATTTCTTGTTTTCAGGATAAATTTCTTTTTATTGCTGCCACCCTACCCCCAAACATTGTGAAAACTAGTCCTGACTACGTATCTGTGTTTACCAAAACTGTAATGACTGCTAATTTATCTCCTACCTCCTTTTCAGGTGGGCATTTTAGCTTTTAGAAGATACCTTCCCTCATTTGTCTTTTTTCCCCCATTTCTCTGCTATTATCCACCATGGCCTTTCCAGTCTGAAAATCATCGGAGAAAATAAGTAAAAGAAAGAAAGACAGGGTCTGTGAGCTGGTGATAAGTGCTGTGGAGGAAAATAAAGGAGGACGAGGAATTTGTGGTAGGGAGGATTGGGGATGGTGCAGTGACCTTTGAATAAGGCAAAGAATGAGGCAAAGGGGTGGGCAGAGAGAACAGTGATCACGGGCCTGGAGGTCCCTCACGCTGGACAGACAGCATGGAGACTGGTGTGGGCCAGAGCAAACAGGAAATCAGTGGTGGTTTTGGGGGTGGAGCCTAAGAGACCACAGTGAGGATGTGGGCATTTTTCCCTCTGTAAGAATTGGAGAGCCATGGAGGGTCACCGAGCAGAAAAGTGTTACTCTAACTTTGATCAAACAGGTCCAAGGCCCTAATTTAAGCAGAATAAATCAAGGGTCAGAGAAGTGACATGCCGCCTCAAAGTCAGTGCAGAGCTTAAAAGAAACACAGCCTCGACTTACAGCCTAGTGCTCTGCCCCCTCCTGGATGCTGTCCCACAGAGCTGTCTCTAAGGTTACCTTTTTTCCTCACTCAGAGGCTTGTGGGCCAACTGAATGCTTACCCCTATTTCAAATGGCAATTTGTCCTGAAATGAAATTGGGGTTGGCAGTGAAACAAGGCATGGGCCTGTAGCCTACAGAGCTGTTGTCCCTGAAAGCAACAGCTAGCACGTGGCTTACTCATGGAATTCAGGAGAAGAGACAGAGCAACAACAGACAACTTAGCGTCTGGCAAAGATTCGGCTGACTGCACTGCACGTTTGGATGGATTTCAAATTTGGACAGAGTGGCAGCTTCACACGAAAGGCCGGTGTATACACCGTACATGCACACATGTCTATATGCACACACACACGGACACACACAGAGTATGTGATGTGACTTGTAAAGAGCTGCCCCTGCTAGGTTTCCCACTGCCTCTGATCTCAGCTTTAACCTTTCCCTGGCCATGCTCCCAGGTTTGCTACGAGATTTCTTTGCAATGGAACATGCCCTTCGCTTCACAAACTTTCCCCACTGCTTTCAATGACATTAGGGGAAGAGCAGGGAGCTCTGGGAAGTGGTGGGGATATGGACTGAAGATACCCCTGAATCTGAATTCACACTTCATGGCTTATTTGTTATTTAACTTTATTTACATTCAAAATGCAATTGTTGCAGATCTCAGAAGATGATTTACACTCACTGCTATGGCAGAAAGTTGCGGTTAGTAGACCCACCACTGGATCCTCTTATTCAACACGTTCTTCCAATAATTCAGATATTACTGTATCACAAATGTCCATTTCTATATTTTGATATCTGCTTTTCAGTATAATTATCTTCCTTCTTTATTCTCTAAATCTTAAGATTTTAAAACATTTTTCTGAGAAGTGGTCCACATGCTCTTTAATTATGATAAGTAGATAAAGAGATCCTGGAGATCAAAACCACATTTAAATCCTGAGATAAACTCAACTCTGTCATATACATGGCTAGGTTTAGTCTGCAAATACCTTGTTTAGTAAGTTTTGCATCAAACAACAAGGTCCTACTGTATAGCACAGGGAACTACATTCAAAAAATTTTAATAGCCGATAGTGAAAAAGAATATGACAAGGAATATATATATATATATATATGTACGTATAACTGAATCGCTATGCTGTACACCAAGAATTAACACAATATTGTAAACCAACTATACTTTCAACAAAAAAAGTTGAAATAAAATTGGGAGATGAAACTTCCACTGCCCAGGCTGCTGTCAGGATGAAACGATTCAGAGCAGGCCAGGTATTAGCAACCCCCCTAACACATCAAAATGCGGGATCTTCCTTTTGAGCAGCACAGGCTAACTGGCTGTGGCCACCTGTAAATAAGGCTGAAGTCAGTTAGACCCTTGGTTTGGGGACACCGTGGCCACAGGGTTGGGGGTCACTGCAGCACCTACGAGAATGACGGGGACAGCCTGCTGCTGAAGCTGCTCCCCAGTATGCAGCCCAGAGTGCTGCAGTCAGGTCTGAGGTTCGGCCAGGAGCACGCAGCTCCACAGCCACTTGGAGCCCTGCGGTGCGGGTGGCCCTGGGACCGCGCTCGTCCATCACCCTTCCTGGCACCCAGACTCGGGAGTCTCTTGGGGGAATTTTTCTCTGCCTCATACTTCCTGTCTCAGCCTCTTGTGGAATCCGGTCCATGTCCCACGGAAACAGGGCTTTTACCCTCCAGGACCTAAATCCATCACGGTTTGGATCCAGGATGAAACTTCCATGCTAACTCATCTGGCAATAACTTCTTGTGCTGAAATGCTCTCCCCCGCCGATGGTATTAGGTCATATTAGAAGTCCCGACTTGCTTGTCCTTAGCTAAGACTCTGACCCTCTTTCTCAGTCTTCCTGAGTGGAACCACTCATCTGTCGCAGAAAATCTTGGGCTGTCGTCTACCCATCATTGTCCTCGGTCTTTTGGGTTTTCTGTTGGGTTATGGTTCTTGTGCAGGGATATCAATTTGCACATGCGAAGCACCTGTAGACATTTTAAAAAATACAGGCACTGGATCCTCCCCCCTCTCTGGCCAAGGCTGGAAGCTTTCTCCCTCTAGCAGGGGTTACACAATCATTTGCTTGGGAATTGACCACAGATTAGCATAATCATAGTAAATTGCCCTTTACTCAGTGCTTGCCACAGTGGCACTTTCTACTTCATGTTGTCTTTGTACCTTCATTATCACATTTAATCTCTGCATTATAGATAATCACCATTTCTGTTGAGGACACTCCCACTTGCTAATCTTGAATACAAGTATCTTTGATTCTCTGAATCTATTTCATTCCTGAGTTTCCTGTTCCTGAATTTAAAGAGTGAATTACAGACACATGTATTTAAGATTCTCTTATTATATGTCTCTGCCTCATCCTCTAACCAAATCATATCTGGAGAAGAGAGATTTTCTTATTATATAGTAGTGCATACCCGTGGTGGAAAATGTAGAAAACATAAAGTAAGAAAATTACAGCCATACATTATCTAAACACCAAAGGACAATGCTATGCCATTTTGGGCATTTAACTATTTTTCTTAATATTTTATCCTAAAATTTCTCCAGGGCAAGTTGCTTAACACTGGAGTCATACTAGCCTTTTGTCAAGTACAGAATAACATTCCCAGAAATGATCCCAATATCAAAATAGTATGTGAGGCTGGGAAGGCCACAGGGCTCTCAGCTTATTCTCTGAGTCCTACAAATAATGCTGTTAATTCACTGATATTATGCATTCGATGCCTGTGAGTCACTCACTCATCAGCAGGCTTGGACTGAGACCTACTATATACCAGGTGCTGATCCAAGTGCTGGGGAGGCCCCAGTGGGAGCCTGGATCATGGCTTCACTGTCCTTCTTCATTTGCTCCCAGAATCCTACTCAAGAGCCCCACATGGAATTGGGGGGTGTAGGCAGGTGAGTTATTTCATTTCATTATGTTCCTTTGGACATATTTAAATAGCATGAAAATTGTCGCTAAATTTGATAAGTTTTCTTTTCCCTTCCTATGTATTTTTGATGATGGGTGTAGTTTTGGCATAGCAGGAATTACTGATAGATATTTGGTATGTTAGGATTTAATATGAAAAAGTAAGAAGGAAACTGTCACCTTATACAAAGAGAAGAGGCAGTGAGGAAAACACAAGCCACCCTCGAACTTGGCTACCACTCAGCATTCCTGGTTTTCAAACAAGGGAATTATAATTCAAAAAACATTCCCTAAATATTTTAGCCCATAGTAGAAATACATGGAGGCAAAGTTCAGCTCACTGGAACCTACAACAATGAGCTTACTTAAGCAAAAGAATAAACAGACCACAGATACTATAATGCATCCTTTACTTTAAACTAGTTCATGTGAGCAAGTTTCATTTCACATGAATTTCTCAGTACCAATTTAGGAAATATATCCTTCTCCTTCATTGGTTAAAATAGCTCACTGACAACCAGGTTCAACAAAATTTAGTGTTAAATAATTAACCTATTTCCTTAAGGAAATGCTTTTGAGTAACCTGAGTTTAGTATTTCCTCTATTTGATCTATTTCTTTTCACAGAGAAAAATAGTATTATTTGCACATGAGCTACATTTACTCCTCTGGAAAAATCTGACTGTGGGCTCAGTGTAAGAGTTGTGCACTGCACAGTAGGGAAAAAAAAGATTCATTTCACAGCAAAGATCAGAATCTTTTTTTTGAGGGGTGTTGTGAGCTGGGGGACAAGGGAAATGCCTTTGTTTAGAGACAGGCCCCAGTAATCCATACTGAACCTGAAAGATGAAGCCCTTGTGAAGAAATGTGGAAGGACACACTGACACCCAAAGTTGTTCACTCTGCAAAAACAGAAAGAAAGAAAGAAAAAATAATTTAACTGCCCTATAAAGAGAATGGACAGAAACTTGGTAATAAGGGAGAGAGAAGGAAGGTTTAGGGAAGGGAGGAGAAACAATGAAAGGGAAGTTGGGTGTGGTGGGCAGAATAGCAGGTTTCTGGAGCTTACAATGAAGGATGATAAGAAAAAAAGTAAAGTTTTAAAAAAGTAACAAAGTTTAAAATAGTTTAAAAATTAAAAAAAGAAGTTAAAAAATAAATTTTTTATAGTGGCATGGAAGATTTTAAAATGATGGATGTTTTTTATTTCAAATTCAAGTTGTTTGAGTTTCTCCTCCATGCTCCAAACATCAGTAAGGCTTGCTTGTGTAAGTGGTTTTGGGGGACACCACAGAGAGGGGTGAGCTCTGCAGTTAGGTTGACCAGGAGAAGAATGCTGGTGTGGAAGGCAAGACAGAAGAGAGATCAACAGTTTTGTGAGAACAGAAACTGAAAGCCAAACATTATCCTAAAAAGGTTAGCATGGTAGGCAGAAAAATGGTCCCCCCCAAAGATGTCCATGTCCTAATCCCCAGAACATATGAAGAGGTCAGGGTCCCTGGCAAAGGGGGACTATGGTTGCAGATGCAGTTAAGGTTGCTAACCAGCCAACTCTAAGAGAGAGGTGGGCCCAGTGTAATCGCCAGGGTCATTAAAGGAGGAAGAGGGAGGCAGAAGAGGGGAGAGAGGAGAGGAGATATGACCACAGAATCAGAGTCAGAGGCACACCGTGCTGACCTTGAGAGAGAGAAAATAGGTCACAGGCCAAGAGACACAGGTGGCCTCTGGAAGCCAGAAGAGGCAAAGATACAGGTTCCCCTGGGGCCTTCAGAAACAGCCCTGCCAACACCTTGACTTCAGCAGGCTTCTGCATTCAAGAACCCTAGGAGGTATAATTTGTGTTGTTTAGTGGAGACTTTTTCTTTTTTCTTCCTACTACCATGACGCTTGGGGATACTTGTTACAGCAGCAACAGAAAGTGAATACAGTAAGCTCCTTGAATTGTGCAGAAATTGCAGATAACACTGGACTGTCCACCTTGATATGGGATTGGGCTTATGTGAAAATCTAAAGGACAGTGTGACCTTAGCTAATATCTGCTTTTCTCATTTTTAGGAAGAGAACAGTAAGTCAAAACCTCTGTAGTTATTATTTTAGACAAGTGTCTCTTAAAACATTATGTAACCCTGTGCCTTAGGACCCCAAGAGAGCCTCTGTTCTTAGAAGAACATGGATTCAGAGAAATAGGGTCTTACATCTGAGTCCCACAGTGGTCTCTTATTGGCAATGAGAGCTTGGGCAAATCACTTACCCTCTTTAAGCCACAGGATCTTCATTTGCAAAAGGGAGATAAGAATAAGGATTGTTTGGGTGATTAAATTATACACACACACGCACACACACATATATGTACAACACTTAATACAGTGACTAGCACATACTAGGCACTCAACAAATTCCTGTTATGCATTTTTAAATGCATGTATAAAAGGAGGAGAAAGTTGTGGGAAGTTCTGGGAAATCTTAGCTCACAGCCCCAACAAAGGCCATCTCTCAAAGGGCTCTGATCAGTCAGCCCCCAGTGATGGGTTAATAAGCAGAAATTATAGCACTTGGGGATTTAATTTAAACATAAAAAGAAGGTATTTAAGCATAATTATTAAACAGCAGGTACGTTTACACTGTTGGATGGATCTTCTTATCTTTAATAAGCAGAGTCTCCCCTGTTTTAGAGATGAGCATGCAGGAAAATGACTTGGATGGGTGGGCCATTCTCACCCCAACATCACATGACTTAGTATTCACGGAAGTAACACCTCTTGTGTGTTATTCCAGATTGACTGTCCTCCCATGATTATTGTCAGCTGTGTCATCAGTTCAAGGAGACAGCCACCTGGGTCACACTGGAATATTAGAAAGAAAATATCATTTAAATTTTAGATAGCTATAACATGAAATAAAGTCATTATTTTCTGGCTAAAAAAATCTAAGGAACAGACAGTAAAGACACTCTTCTTTGAGCAACTAGGGGAAAACATGAACCAGGTTAGACTGTCAGAACACAAAGCTGTATTCACAGCACTTCATTTCTGTATTTTCACAGCCAATACTTCGGATCTCCTGGATAAGTCACAAATCTGCCCTTAAAGAATGTGATGTAGAAACACGAAGAGTAGTAGTTGACAAACTGGAACAAGAACACCTCCATGGCTAGGTTGTTCTCATAGTCATTCTGGTCCTTGGGAGCTCTGCAGCTAGAATAAAGAAAAGTTAAGTCTCTAAAGCTGTGAACAGCTTTGAGACTAATCAAATCCACGGATACATGAGTTAACACGGTAAAAATATATATATATATATACACAATTCACACTGTTTTCATTTAAGCTGTTTTGAATTCCTTAACATAGCTACTATGTTAATTCCAAGTGTACACACTGTTGTAAGAGTTTCTCACACTATGAACACAATATCCCACAAGGCAAAAAAAATAGTCAGCTCTTCCTTAAAATTTGTAAGCACAACAGTATCCAATGGGCAAGAACTGTCCTCTGTCAGGTGTAAGTTGATAGAAAACTACTTCTGAACATCCTGCTAAATGATATTCTCTTGTCTCCCTGAACGGCAGGAAGGTAGGACTATTGAAGAAAACAAACAAAACACGGGGAAACTTGCTAGAAGAATTTGGGGAACATAAAACAGGTCATCCTCCTAGTTTAGAATTTAAATTGGTCTTAGTGTTTTCAGAAGATGACTACTGAGCAGACCACTGGGAGAATGACCCAGCCACATGCAGCTTGTGGGAAGCACTTGGGCCGCTAAGCCGCTGGCTGGGATAAAAGCCAGAGAGAAGAAACATTTATTATAGAAGCTATAGATGATGAGAATGGAGCTACACTAACAGGAACAGCATCGGGGAAAGACACATAACACTGTGATTACTTGTCCTCTCCGTAACACATGAGCAAATCTGCCACTGGAACCATGACCCTCTTCCACTTATTTGCAATAACGAGACTATTTACTTTCAACAATAGGGTACATGATCTAATGTAATTGAAAATACTATTCAGCACTGACCTCTTTACACAGAGCTTGGACATTCTAATGCTTGCTTTGTCCCTTTAACTAATGCAAATCCGGAGCTAATTCACTTCTCATATAGGCTAGAGAAAATACGTTTACACTTGACGTTTTCTAAAGACTGTAATGTACTGGAATTGAAGTGCCCAAAAGATACAGTTTCTGTTTTGACCTGGTTCTAAAAGTGGTGTAGAAATGACCTCAGCTGCAGTAGGAGCTTACCAGAGTCAGTCCTCATGATTGCCACTTTCTCATATACTGCCTTCAGGGTCACAATGATGATAAAACTGATGAGAGAAGCAGTGATGGGCGTGGCCCATCTGCACAGTCAGGTACTTCTGGATTGGGTCTCTTCCATGCAGGTTCTTGGGAAGTTTTGCAGAAAATACAATGAACACTGAGAGTCCGTAGACAATGATCCCAATAACTGAAGCAATGGTGAACAGGACCTGACAACCCAAAAACCCAGCAGCATGAGACTCACTAATGATCATATTTTTACACAGAAAACTTGCCCCAACCCACGCTTAAACAGACAACATGCATGTGCTCTAAACCTCAAATAAACGTGAGAAGTGATGTAAATCACACATAAATGCCACAAGAGATGTGAATATCAGGTACGTTAATCTTTAGGGTAGGAGGAATGAAGGATGTCAAAAAGAATGAGTGCATTCACTAATGTAACATGCTGACAGCAGGAGCAGCTGTGTGCAGAGCATAGGGAATATATGGGAACTCCACTTTCTGTGAATTTTTCTGTAAATCTAAAACTGCACTAAAGAAGGAAGCCTGTTAAGTATATCTTTAAATGGGTGAAAATGGAGTAACTGGTGACATGTTCTTTTGGAGACAAGTCTGTGATAGCAGAACCAATGAAAATATCCCTTCTACATCTATAGAATTACATAGGTTATGAAATAGTTGTAACCCGTGAAGGGGATATGCTTCCTTTAAAGGGAGAACCTATCACTGATTCAGGGGCCAGCAGGTGCTAGCTGTCGTCTTCATTCTGAATAGGACCAGTGAAGCTGTGGACATGTCCTGAGGGAAACACTGGAAATGACAGCAGATCTCTGTTGATGAAAGCTTCACATGCTTTTCATACTCCTTGAGATTTTAAAATGGCAGGTATTCATACTCCCTGCATTTGCACAAGATTCATGTCCCTGATCCATTGTAGTTCTGACTGTGTGGACCCAAGGGCAATGGGGGTGTGAAGCATAATTTGCACGTGGCTGATAGGGTTTCAGTTCCTCACTAGGCAGGTTTTTTTTTGGCCACTGAAGAATACACATTAAAGATCCCATTTTTAAACTGATTTCCTTCCATCTATCTTCTTGGTCATAGTCCAGAAGCATGTCTCAGTGTCCCTGGCTGCTCCTGATGGCTTCCCCAGAGAGAAAGCTCCAAAGAATGTGAATTTCAAGACTAAGTAAACCACATCATGTTATTTACAGTAATAGCGGGAGGCTGGCTGGCACCTGCAGGAGAGAGCAGAGGGAGTGTTTACAAGCCCCTCCTGGAGCCACACTCCTGCCTCTGGATCCCAGCTCTGATGCTAGCTGTGGGGCCTTGTGCAAATTTCTTAACCTCTAGGGGCTTCAATCTCCTCACCCATATAATGGGGGGATAATAATAGCAATTTATAGGATTATTGTGATGAGTCAATGATTTACTAATTGTGAAAACAATTAGAATATTAATCACAGGCATGTGAAAAACTCTACCTAATTATTAGCTGTGAATATGGTGACCAAAGTCTTAAAAAGGTGTTTTTTTTCTTAGTTTTTAAGCCATCAGTTTGTAGAGAAAGCATTTTATTTCCTCCTCTACTCTCTTTCATTATCCTTTTCTTCACAGTTAAGGCTTCATGCTTGTGAAAGGAATAATATTTTGGTGTGTGTGTGTGATTAAATGTGAAAATTAGTTAAGGCTGAGAAAAATGTATTATAGAAGGTATATTAAGCTTTCCTCTCTTGTACAACACATATAGGCCATTTAAATAGTATGCATTTTTAAAAAGTCTGCATAATAAATTTTTTAATTATGTATTAATTAATCAAAATAGTTAAATTCTTTAAATGCTTACTATTGCTTCAGCACAGATCTATTTTTCCTAAATCCTCACAATCACCCTGTGGGAAAGGTAATATTATATCTCTTTTACAGACGAGGAAATAGATCCACGTGGAGATGATGCAATTTGCCCCAAATGAAACAACTATTAAGTGAAAGAACTGAAATACTCAAAGAGCCCAAAGACACACTAACCGTTTAGCACTGCCTCCTACATGGACTGTGAAATCAATTCTAATTCATTTCAGAACTTATACAAACTTGACACATTTCCATTTTTCTTCCAGGAACTTAATGGGTTCAATATTTCTTAAGAAACAGGAAAGCTTTCCATTCTCCTTCCTCAAGTTTCTTCTTACTTATCATCTTTTCTGGTCATAACTTTAATATTTGCTCATTAATGAAAATTTGAAAGTACTCAGTAGTGGACAGAACTGCTGTCCTGGAGCTGTCCCCAGTCTTAGAAGAGGACCCAGATTTTGCTTTAGGATAAATAACTTCCCTTCTATCTTTAGTCCTGTGATTTAAGCTTGATTGACACACTCTTTCTGAAGCACCAGAGGTAGATCTCAGTTGGTTTAAGACAAATAATACCCCTCATTCTATTGGTCTCACACATGATTTGAGAATTGGCAAATAACACAGTAAAAGTCACTGTTATGTGAGGAGATACGTGCTGGTGCCCATGTGAATGATGAGCTTCCTCTATCAAGAGAGGAAGCTGCCAAAAGAGACCTCTCTTGGCTTGGATGGATGTGTGATCTGTGATGCTGAGTGCCTAGAAGCAGCATGCTGAGACATCCTTGGACACAGAATGAAGGCAGGTCAAAAGCAGCCCTTGACATCATCTGGGCTACAGTATCTCTCCTTGACTGAAGCCAGACCTCAGACCTGAGATTTTCATTTACAGGAACCAATAAATCCCATGCATCCCCATTTTTTGGTTGTTGTTTAAACACATTGGAGATTGATTTTGTCACCTACAATCAAAAAACTCCAACTCTGAAAATGAATAAAAAATAAAATAAGAAAAATGCTTCTACCTATAGACATAATTCCTTCAGAACTGTGCATTGTTTGTATATTAAAAATCATTTTATATATTAATTTTATTCTCAAGCCTATCATAAGCATAACACTTTGACATGTCATAAAATATATTCATGGACACACTTTTTCATGACTGCAAAATATTCTACTATGTGAAGTGTTGGAAGAATATTTTGGCTGAGATTTTATATATATATATACATCTAAAAGTATGTCTGTGACTTTCATCCATACTGACTTTTCCCTGCCATTTTGAAATACTTCCTTATTAAAAGTTTTTCAAAGCTGAATTAGTGGATTAAAGCATATGAATATTTTTGACTCTTGATATGAACTGCCAGACTGCTCTCTAAGAAGGCTGGAGGAGTACACCAGAAACTAACACAGCATTGTAAATCAACCATACTTCACAAAAACTATCCAGTAGCCTAGGCATGGGATTGGTGATCACTGGCTCTTCATTCTCATAAACAGAGCTGTGTCACTTGAGAGGTGGAAAACTATTTCATTCTGATGTGCACTGACTGAATTACTATTGGAGTGTGACATCTATTTTTTCCTTTGTGAATATGTGTTCATCTTCTCTGCCTTCTACGCTCTTGAGATTTTTTGGTGTTACGTTTGAAGTGATCTGAACTCTCTGTGTATTGAAGGAATTAGCCCCTTGTCGGATTTGTAAACAAATAACATCCTCTGCTGTTTTGTTTAAAATTAGGATGCTTCTGATGCATGGAAATCTTTATATATTTTCCTCTGAAACTTACTGCTCATCTAGAGGTTGTATATTCATCCATATTTATTTCTAGTTTTTTTCTAATTGTGTTACTTTTTAAAATATTTCTGGAATTTCTCACAATATATGGTTCACTGTTTTATTTCAATCTTTTCTTTTCCCCTCAATTAGCTATCATATGTTCCATTTATTGAATAATCTTTATTTATCTCCCTGATTTGTAATGCCTTCCATCTCATATATTAAATTATTATTGATATCAGAAACCATATCTGGACTTCCTGTCCTATTTTCTAATCTGGCTATTCTTGAGCTAGTAACACTCTCATTGTCTTATTAATTATTATATTAGTAATATGATTTTATTCACAATAAACCACAAATCAATTTTATAACTTCTGATATTTTGGAGATATGATCTTTTAATCTAGAATCATGTGATTAAAGCTTCTTTTATGTCTTTCAGTAGTTTTTATTTATTTAATTTTTTTTGACAGTTCCTACTATCCTTTTGTTAGGCTATTCCTAGACATTTTACCTTGGTTGTTACTCTTGGAAAATTTTAGAATTCTTAATGCCTCCATCTGGTCTCTTAATCAGAACCTGGAGAATCCTAAAGCACTGATCTGATTTGAACAAATGAGTTGAAAAGAACTGGGGGAAGCACTGTGAGCAGAAGAGACTCTGGAACCTCCAGATTGGAGCCCTGCATTGGCTGAGGTGTTCTCTGGAAACAGTTTTCTCTATGAGACTACATATTCCCCATCTTGACTTTCAGTTTCCTCAGCATTTCACATTAGATTTTAAGAAGTCTGTGGCAGATTCTTACCCAGAAAAAGAGCACTTGCACAAAGGGTTATATGTATACACTTTCCCCAGGTGGTAAAAGGAACACGCTCTTCTTCCTAATTAAAAAAAATGTTTAGTCAATCAAGGGATTACACCAATGAAATGATTTTTCTCCTAACTGGTCACTAAATCCTAAGCATAATTTAAAAAAAAAAATAATTTTCAGACATAGCCTCCTTATTTTTTTACTGCATGGGTTTTTTTCCTTTTTTTTTTTTTTCTTTTCTTTTCTTTTCTGTTAATGATGTCAAACACACAACAAAATACGTACAGTGTTCATTTTAATAATATTTTTTGAAAATGCACATGTGAACAGCAAACTGTTTCCCTGCCATGGTCTGAGCTTAGGGGTCTGGGTACCTGACGAGGCCAAGCTGTAAAGCTCTATTCCTGAGCTTGCCTTAGATTTCAGAAGTGACTGAAGTGACAGCTTAGAGTCCATGCAGGACAGAAAGTTTCACAGGTGTCTGCAGCTAACTGGTCTCCACTGTGTGTTTCTTGGTTGGGCTTTGTGTGTTAATTAGCTACAACTATGAAGTTTTAGAGTTTCCATTTTAGAGTTTATATTTAGATGTTTTTTAGAGATGATATCAGTAAGACTCAAGGTTTACCTGGATTATAAAAGCAGCAGGAGTATAATAATACCTGTAGCTAAGTACATGGCCCCTCCTCTGTGCCAGGAAGTCTTCCAAGTAGATTCTGTACATTAATTCGACCCGTCCTTACCACAGTCATGAGGAACTCTCCTATTCTTATTTTATAGGAAACTATGGCACAGAGAAGTTAAGTTGTCCAAAATCACTCAGGAAGCAAGCTGCTGTGCTCAAATATGAATTTAGGCAACTTCATTCCCAAGGTCTCACTACCACAATGCTGGAATCTCTAAAAAATGGAGCATGCATTTGCAATTAAAATAAAACACTTCAATTAAAAAACTAAAAAAAATTAAAAATTTTTTTAAATAAGGAAGAATGATAAAGTGAAATGAATCTTCATCTTCAATTTTTCAACAAGTATGTTCCAATGAAAATTTAAACTTATTAGTTAGCAATTTTAAATTTAAAATTGGCAGTTTAAATGACCAAAAAACTTTTCTTCAGTATTTTTTGTATTCTGCCAATATGATACGTTTTTGTTTTTCAGGACTCAAAAACATTATGAACATCTAATTTTGTCTAAGTTTCAGCTTTCATCTCTGAATTTACAGTCTTTCACAAACATATGCTTTGACCGCCATCTTCAGTTGTAAACAATGGGAACTATTCATAATGGGGATTATTAGAAGCTTATTACATTTTAAAAGGCAAATGTCACTTTCTATTGGTAGCTGAACCTCATTTTTTTTCCATTTATAAAAAGAGGAGTTTGACCTGTTCCCTCCAGACCTTTTCAGTGCCAACGTTCTGTAGATCTGTGATTCAATTTATAAAATCTATAGTTGGAGACATTTTCAGATGCTCCTAGTAAAAGCATTTTATTTCCAAGAGTTATTCATGCTCACAACCTGCTGTCCTGCTGCTGCTGACTGCAAGTACCATCAGCTCTAAATTATCTCAGCTGATGGAAAGAAGCAATAATACAGGTGACTCAAAAAATCATCATTTCATAGCTCTGGAAGGTTGATACAAAGATATATAGTTTTATTTTTTTTAATTTTGCAGCAGGAGTGGCAGCAATAAATTTACATTTCCAATTATATAAAATGCCTAGCTCAGTGCACAAACACTGATGGCACCTCAACAAAGGTTTCCCTGCTTCTTCTACCCTTTCTCTGACTTTAGGATGAGAGCCACGCTGCTTTGTGCACATCCCAAAAGGAAGGGGGAGCAGTGATCAGGACTTAGTTCAAGCAAAAGGGCACCTAGTCTATGATGAAAAGGAGGCCGCAATAATGAAGGCACATGTGAAAAAATGGGAGTCAACTATAAAAACCAATGTGTCTTTCTTTCTACATCTATGTCATAGCGGCTAATTTATATTTTGCATTTTTTTATTGGTGTTATGAAAGGATACAATTCAATGCCTCTTTTCTTATACAATTACCAGACTTTTCCTTTTCCCCCTTTTTACTGTTATTATGAAGGAAGGACCACACTTCTCTTCTGTGTCCACCATTCCAGGCAGTGCTCCTTCACCTTGGCTGCACATTAGAATAACCAGAGGAGCTTTAAAAACTTCCCTATGCCAGAATGCACCCCAGGCCACTAAGTACCATCGGAGTTTGCAGTGATGGAATCCAAGCACCAACATTTTTTAAGGTCCCCTGGTGATTCCAACATGCAGCCAAGGCGGACAACTCCAAAAGTAAACAGACTAAAGTGCATCTAATCAGCGCCTGCTTTTCCTGGGTAATCTCATCTATCTCCACGTGGGGACACCACACCTCCTATTCTGACCAGACTTGTTCTTCCTGCTCAACCCTGTCCCATTTGTACTCAAGTTCTGCCTGGCGCCGCTTCCAGAACTCCAGAAGTATGGTGACTAACACAGAGAGAGAACAGCAGAATGTGGATCTTCAGTGAGGACTGATGCTTCAGAAATCTGTACTTAATATTTATTACACTTAACACTTTGGTAAATGATTAATAAAATCACATTTTATTTATAGGCGATACTAAAGAGAAACATGAGTTAATGCCTTTCTTTTAAGAAAAAGGAAAATGTAGATAATTTATTGAACTTGTGAAAACAGAATATCTAGCTCTCTAGCTCAGGGGAAAGGTATTAATGTGATGGTCAGAGGCAGGTGACTGTGTCTGATGCCAAAGTACCTGCTACAAGCACATTATGCCCACTAAAAACACAAATATCGGGGGGAAGGGTGGGTATAGCTCAGTGGTAGAGCACGTGCTTAGCATGTACAAGGTCCTGGGTTCAAACCCCAGTACCTCCATTACAAAAGAAAGTTAAAAAAAAGCACAAGTAACTGTCATAATTTAAAAGCAGTGCATGGTCCACCCTCCAAGTCTTCTCCTCACATCACTCTGTCTCTTCTGTCCGAAGGACCTGAGGGTAGGGAAGGGGATGAGAATGCTTTAGTAGCCCCTGCATTTCTATTCCACAACCCCAGTCACACAGAATTTAAATAATATTCTTAAATATGGGAAACTGCCATTTTCCTCAATCTTCTGTAAAGTAATTTTTAGAAATCGTCATTCTGTTTTAAGACTCAACACTTCAAATAGTAGACAAAAACAACATGAAATGTTAATTGAAAATGTGGCTTCAGGGTAAATCACCTAAGCCCTTCTTCCAACCAGACTGTTACCCCTAGGCCCCAACTACAGAGAAATTTCAGAATAACCACTGTTCCCTCCACCATTATACCTGAGTCTCTACCATGCCCTGAGAATAAAGAGAAAAGAGACACAGTCCCTGCTTCCGGGAGCTCCTAGGTGCACAGAAGTCATCATGAAATGAAGGCTGAGGAGGCGTGTTAAGAGGTCTTGGATAACAGTCAGCAGAGGGTGCTAGGGGCAGAGAGCCAGAACTGTAGCCAAGGCTTTCCCAGAGGAGGGAACCACTGTGGTGAGTTCTGAGATGCCCTAGAAGTTATCAGGTGAAAGTATAATATTAAGGCAATTTCTCCCTGGAGAGCTGCACATGCAATGGTGGGAGGCCAAAGAGAGCCAGGTCCCTTCCAGGAACTCCAAATAGTCTAGAAGTGAGCACAGGGTGTGGGAAGCAGGTGAGGCAACCAGGTGGAGAGGTCACAGGTGCACATCACAAAGGACTCTGTGTGCCTCCAAAGTAGAGGAGACATGCAAAGTGATCAAGAAAGAGACAAGATAGAGGCAGGGAGACCTATTGGCAGGTTCATGTGAAGGCCTGCTGAGGCCCCGCCAGGAGGAGAGAGAAGAAAACATTTAAGCAGGTGGATGGATTGGCCACAGGTGTGATGGAAGGGAAGGAAGTGGTCAAAGATGCCGGGCAGCTTTCTTGCTTTGGCAGTGTCTTAAATTATAGTACCATTCCCTGAAATAAGAAGGGCAGGAAGAGGGGCAAGCCATGAGAGGAGACAACTGATTCAGTTCTGGGTGGGTGCCTGTGGGCTCCAGGAGAGATGTCCAGTAGGCAAATCAAAGTCTAGAAATCAGGAGAAAGTTCTAGGCTGAGCCAAGTAGTTTTCCTGTTTCAAGAGGATAATGGGTGTGAGTGGACAAGCTCAAGAGAAGAGGTGTGGAGGGGTAGCTCTCACCCTCCTGCACATGGGAAGCATCTGGGAGCCTTTAAAAAATAGTGTGCTCCAGCCTGGAGTGGGGACTTTGTACTGTTTATTGTTTTTTAAATACGTCTTTCCTTTTTTGGGAGGTAGTTAGTTTTATTTATTTTAATGGAGGTACTGGGAATTGAACCCAGGACCTCTTGCATTCTAAGCATGGGCTCTACCACTGAGCTGTACCCTCCCCACCTTTTTTGTTTTTAGACATTAGCTCTACTGAGCAGTCAGGGTTGAGACTCAACCTGTAGAGAGCAGAGAACCTTGGGGTAGAGATCAAGGAGAAGATGCCCAGATCACTGCAGACCCCACCAGGGGCAGCCAGAGACACAGGGAGCCTCGGAAGTGCTGTGAGGAACATGAACTCAACACTTCCCAATGGCGAAGACGACAAACATGTTTCAAGCACCCACTTCCCAGCAGTGTTTGTTCCGACTTTACTAGATTTCCAGTAATACTGAGTGAGAATAGAAATAATCTGGACACAGGGATCAAATTCAAATGCCGGCTCTGACCATTCTTAACTGCGTGATTACTGATTAAAAAGCTACCCATCTGCCACGTGTAAAATGGGGGACCTAGAACGGTGCTTGTGGGCTGCTGTGAGAGTAATGAAATGACATCTATAAATGCCCTCCTGACTCTCAGAGGTAATTGCTACTATTGTCCCTATTTGGGACACCAAGAAACAGAGGCACACAAAGCTTCAAACACTTGCCCAACATGAGGGTTGGGGTCAGGAATCAAGCCAATGACTTCTTGGATCCAGAGCCCAGGATCTTCTTATGAACAACACATCACTGCCCAGGCTCCCTGCTCCAAAACCCGCCTCCCTTTGGCTCAGTTCCATGGCACCTGCACTGCACAGATGTCGTCACTGCCTGTCTGCCTGCCTGGTGTCTGATCCTGGCACTCCTCCCTCCATCCCACACAGCACTTCCTTGGGCACACCAATCCTCACAAGGCCATTGCTGTGGCTACTCGGATGTTTACATGGAAACGCAGGTGGCAGCCCAGCTTTTTGCTATAGATGCTGCTGTCAGTGGAGGCAAAGAGCTCACAGTTTGTGGGGGAGGCCAATTCTGGTCTCCTCTTTGGCTGGAGAGCTGGATGGAATCTAGTTTCCCTCTGCAACTTAGACATCCAGCATGAGAGATATGTAAGGCCATCTGGGCTCTCAACATAGAAATGATGCCCCCACAGTTGTACTTAACATTGTAATCTCCTGGCTCCACCAGAGAGCAGAGGCCATGGCCTGTTGTCCACCAAGTTTTGTTTCCTTGCATGACAGCTACAATGGGGTGAGTTAACACTGGACCAGAAAATTTACAAAGCCCTCGTGTACTATTTCTTGACACCTGCTGGTCACCCAAATATCCCAGATCCTCCAAGTAAACAACTAGTAAGAGGAACTGAGCTGGCTCATCTCTCAGACCCCTGATGGCAGGACTGATTTGGCCTATCCTGCTCTTGGGATGATCTGTTCTCCTTCTATGTGCTCTATCCCGATTGAAAGAGACTGTTCTTTGTTAATGGGCTAGGGAGTATTTGTGGCTTTCTGACCAGAACCTTCAAAAGTAGAGCTCTTAGTTTGAATGGAAGCATGGCACCCACATCTCATGAGATCAGCTACCCAACAGCCTCATCTAGCCAAGACTGTGGCCAAAACCAGGGGTCCATGCTGTTGAGTGTTGGGTCTGGAGAGCAATGCCTCCACCACTGAGAAGCTGCCCCGCCACTTGTGCCCTTGTCCCCATCCAGGGGGAGGTGACACATCCATGGGATGAAAGCCTTGAGGGCACTAGGTGACTGTGGACCAAGCTGTGACTGGCTGGTACTTCTCCCAATGTGACCCATGTTAGCCTCACAAGCAGAAAATCCCCAAAGAGACCCCTGCTTGAGTGAATGGGTCACGTAACAGCCAACTGTCCTCGGGCCACATAAGAAGCAACACAGTATACACAGTGAGCCACCAACTCACTGAATTCCCCAAGGCTCACAGCTCCCTAATTTGACACCAGGTACCCCCAGCAAAAAGAAGACCCTTATTTTGTAATTGAGTTGAGAATTCTACTGCCAATGCTGCCTTCACCTTCTACTTATGAAATTCTTTCCACTCTGTCCCCTGCTCTGCAATTGTGCAATCAGTCCAGGGCTCCTTCATGAGACAGGAGGGAAGGGGGCTGGGCAGTGCCATTAAAAGAATGGCACAGCCATTAGCACCAAGACGGTGGAAAAGTCAACTCCCAGTAGATTTTGAGCTTCAACACACACTCACCGAAATACAGCAGGATGCTAAATGGCACTCCCACAGGTGCCAGGACAGGTTCAAGGCTGACCATAAAAGTTCAAAGGGTCAGTGGTGGCCCAATTTCTGGGAATCCCAACACCTTCCCCAAAACGGTTGGAATATTCCTCCCACTTATTAGCATATGAAGATACTGAGTAAATAATAACTAACCCCACACCTCGTGGCTGCTCTCTCTGCTGAGGGAGACAGCCCACACTCTGTCTGTGGAGTGTGTATCTACTTTTACTTTAAACTGGAGCACCCAACTCCCACGCCTCATGGCTTTTCTCTTGCCTTCTGAAACAGCCCAGTCTGTCTATGGAGTATATATCTCTCTGAATAAATCTACTTTTACTGAACTGTGTCTCTCTCTTGAATTCATTCCTGTGCAAACCATGGACCCACACTTGGCAAGGTGCATCCCAGGGATCCAAATAAGACCTGGGATACGGCCATCCTTTCCCCCCCATTTTCCTGTATCATACATTCCTTCCCAAAGGATCTCACATTGTGCACTCCAAAATAGACAGCACTCATGTGTCCTGACCTGGATCTGCTTCTGCATGTATCATTCTCATGTCCACTAGAATGTCACCTTCATGAGGACAGGGATTTTGTTCTGTTCACAATGGAAGCACAGGCACATCACAGGTGCTGGAGAAGTATTAACTGTTTGAATGAGCTGTGGGAAGTCCTGGGAATTCCACCTGCTACTCCTAGCCTCTTGGGTCCCAGCTGACTCCAGTTGCTCCCAGCTACTCATGGCTGACCTCTTGCCACCACTCTCAACTCTGCCACCACCTGAGCCGGGATGAGCTTAGATGAGCACACACCCCAGAGAGCATGGCGTCTGGTTCATGAGGTTGCAACACACTCACCCCTTGACTGCTAGGGGTTACTTAGGATGGACAAACTGAAGGAAGCACCATGTGCATCGCCCTACCCCACAAATCACTTGAAGCACCAGGACTGCACACAGGGGAAATGCTGGCCATTTCCAACCTAAGGAGAGGGACTATGGGTGAGAAGAAGGTCTCTGTCAACTAACAGTCTCTTTACAAGCCCAGTCTTAGAAAAGCTCTTTAAAGACACTTTTGGTATCTTCATTGTGTTTCTGTAATCCCTCTAGATTTTGTCATTTTCATCTACACATCAGAAATACAGATGCTCTTGAAATCTCTATTGATTTTCAATGAAGAAAATCCTCAATTTCCTTCTCTGCTAAGAAAATTACTGCACTTTATATTAAAAAAAAAGCAGCTTCCTTTCATGAGTTTCTATCTTCAAACACCTAATTTCACAAGAATCAGTGAAGCAGGACATGAAAATCATGCTGTGCTTTACCACCTACTGGTGGGCAGGAATGAAATGTATGAGTACTGATCTCATGAAACGGGAAGGCTGGGGCTGTCTTATTCCTGCTACAGATGGAAGGGTCCATATCTGTAAGGGTGAGGAAGGACCAAGGATGAGAAACCAAAATTTTCTAACCCATTTCCCTTTTTCAGAGTCCCAGACAATACAGGGTGATTGTATCAACAAAAACAAGAACATCTGCACCCTTCCAAAAGCATGCTACGAATTTACTACTACACACGGCACTCTGTCACTGACCTAAAGGCTGATGACAGCCAAGAAATTTGCAGGGATCTTATTCTGTGCTCATCCCTTTTTGTCTTTGGAACCTCAGGAAATTTGCCTCCTCTCCATGAATGTCATTTTCCTCATCCTTCAAATGGGAGTGTAACAGTCATTCATTTGCTCAGTGTCTATTCGACAACAGGAGACGGCTTATGAAAACAACAACAAAAAAAAGCAAAACAGCTATTCTGATCTGTGCTGTCTTCCTCCTCCTCCCTGAACATGAACTTAAAGGGTAAAATTGTATCTTTCACTAAATCCCGAATGTAAGGAGCACTTCTGATAAGGAAGTCAGAGGACTGCCGTGTAACCGAGAAATGACCTGGTGCAAAAGAATGAGTTGCCAGCAAATCCTCAAAACCCATAAGGGTGCAAACCCTGGGAGTTACAGGCATGGGTGGGAGTTCCTTAGTTCCCCATTTCACAAAGCCGAGAACTTTGCAGGGTCCATGAAAGACAAAGATAGCCCAGTACAACCACACCATGTTTTGGAGTACACCAGGGCCACATCACTACTGAACTGCACTTCTTTGTGTCCCAGAGCAAGAGCCCTGGGCGGGGGTGACTGTGTTTGAGGATGAACAAGAAATTCCTCTTCTGTCTCTTTTGCTCTCTCTCTTCCTGCAATAAAACAACTGGTAGGACTCTGGTGGGGAGCACTGCACCCACATTCTCTGGCAAATCACACACCAGGCAGCTCTAGCTCATCTGAGAGAGGACTCTTCAATGAACATATATACACCAAAGTCAGGCAGAAGGCTGCCTGTGACCTTGGGAATCCAAACCAGCTTGCCCTGTTAATCAGGATGTTAGACATCTAAAGAAAGTGTGCACCAGGTGAAGACGATGCCTTAGACAGCATTGGTGGTTATGTTCAGCAGTGTCTAAGGGCAAGTCATGCTCTGGCAGATGGGAACTTTTTGGTTTCTTTAAGAGTTTGATACTGAAGGGCTGTGATATTTAATTGGGCCTTGAATCTCCAGACCTCTTTACTCACAAAGGCAGACAAGTTAGGTAAGCCAGCTCAGTCTTCATTCCAACTTCCTAACCAAAATTCTATGAGTTTGAAAATATATTTCTCAGACTCTTCTGCAGCAAGGGTTCCAGATGTGGCTTTAAAAATGCCCATCAGAGATTGAGATTTGAAAATATCAACTACTATATATAAAAAAAGCTAAAAAAACTAAATTTCTTCTGTATAGCACAAGGAACTATATTTAATATCTTGTAATAACTTTAATGAAAAAGAATATGGAAAGGAATTCATACATATATATGTGTATATGAATGACTGGAACATTGTGCTGTATATTAGAAATTGACACATTGTAACTGACTATACTTCAATTAAAAAAATATATATATATAATGCCCATCAGCAGCATCTGAGTGTCACTAAAAGCAGAAACCCAGATGAATGGAGGCAGAGGTGGTTGGAGGAGCTACGTTATTTTGCTGGGGCGGTTGTAGCCGTCATGGCAGAGATCTAGAAGTAATGCTCACAACAGCCACTTACTGATCTGCAAGTGAGTTAGGGTAACAGATTCCTGAAATCCTCCCCGCCCCTCCTGATGAGTAAGGTGTCTGGCATTTCTCTGAAAATCACTAGGCACAGCCTGGAACTCAAAGTTAAAAATTAAAAACTGCAGTCAGGCAGCAAAGGGACTGGAAGGACACGTTTGACAAAAGTAGGTCAGAAACAACAAGGAATGGGGAGGGGATAGAATGTGTGCTCAGGACCCTGACTTCAGTGGTGGATTGTCTGTGTTGAGGACTCTGAGTCAGTATGAGTAGATGGATTTGTGTGGACTAAAATGGTGGCCATTGTTCAGATAAGTGTGTGATTTGGACGATATTTATAAGAGGAGGGTTATTTTCCCCCCTTCAACATTGATCATTTCTAGGGAGCAGAAAAATACTCTGCCACACAACATCTAATTGCAAAAGAGATGCTACGGGCTGATGGTGATATGAAAAATTTCAGCTCTGCAGTTCCAAGATTTCTTTAATGAGGTTCACAGCAGTAGGTACTTAAAATAAAGACATCATCATATGTACAGATCCTTAAATATACACATATAGTGCTATAAGTGGGCCTGAAATGTGTTCTGCATTCTAAAATCCAATGAAATAAAATCAGTAGCTCAATATGCCTGTCGGCTCTATAAACATGATATAGCTAATGATCACAGAAAGCAAGATCAGCTAGCAAATTTGAGATTTGTCTTTTCTAGTGTCAAAGATAATATTTTTTGCTTTACTTAAAAAGCATTTTTTTAATTAGGGCTCTCAGCATCCATTGGTTTACGGGGTTTAGTAGATGTGTTCAGATATTCTAGACAGTGAATCAGAGCAAAGGCTGAGGTTTAGACAGTAGTTAAATGTCACACCCGTGTGATCAGCATCCACATATTGCTATACTGAAAATCCTTAAAAGTGAGAACTTCATTAAAGCAACAAAAAGAGACGGAAAAAAATAGCCACAGACTAGTGGAAGTTTTTTATTGTGTAAAAATGACAAAGGGCTATTCATGAGCATATTTTAAAAACTCTACACTTTAATAAGAAAAACAATAAACTGACAACAGATTGCACACTGCTCCCTGTAGGAGAAGCCATGCAGAAGGACTCTTATATGAATGGGGCTGGAGCTGTAGAATTAGTTAGTCTTGCAAGTAATTCAGTTAAAAACAAATGCACATGGGATACACTTCTAGAATATCTGAGTAAAAATCTTGGAAAACTTACTCCTCTATGAAGCAATGACAATGGCAAAATTTGTCAAAATTAACCTCTGCAGAACTCTGGAAATTAAACAGAGGCTTCCAGCAGTCCAGGGAGTGTTTATTTGAGGGAAAAAAACCAGCTAAATCTCCATAAAGATAGTGAGTTTTGTGGCATTGTAACTTGATCTACCCCCATCCCCGTATCCTCACCTAAATGGTGGCCTTTAAAAGCAACAGTCTCACAATCAAGGTAGGGGCAGAAGTGATTTGAAGTTACCCAAAAAATCCGTCCCCAGAGAGCTGTCACTATTTGACCTATCTCAAACTCATGCTGTGCAAACAGCCTGTCCCCAGAGTGTGTGTGGAAAACAATCAGCAGTGAGTATTTAACATAACAACTGCCTGAGGCAGTGGTACAGGTAGAGGCTAACTAGATGTTGACTAGGAAACTTAGAAGGCAAAATTGAGTAATGAGACATTCTGGGGGTGGAGGTCCTGTTAAAAATCTCCAAAAAAATTCTGAGAATTGTAGAAGGCCGTACATATGTGTGGCACATGGCAAGGAAAGATCTGAGAAAATCTTAAACCTTCAACTCTGGCTGAAATTGAGGTTCTGCATAAGCAAGAACTAAAGGCTTTGGAAGAACTGCAGACTGCCTGCTGGTGCTGAGGGCATCCCTCAGCACGCAGACACACAGCCACCTGGCAACAGCTCAAACTATTGGCTCCAGGCATTGAAAGAAATCACTGTCCAATCATTATTACAGTGATGACAACTAGGCTTTCTGCACACACACTGATCTCATGGCCATGCATGATAAAGAATACAGATTTTACAGAATTTGTTCAGAAAAGTAACTAAATAAATAGCTGCAGCAGTAATGACAATGGAAGCAACGATAAACCCTGGAGATGAGGAAAATCTGGCTTTCAGATCTGCCACATTGTAATATTTTAAATGTCCAGTTTTCAACAGAAAATTACAAGATGTACAAAGAAACAGAAAAATTTGGCCATAACACAGGGGAAAAAGTAGTCAATAGAAACTCCCTGAGGAAACCCAGACACTGGACTTACTAGACAAAGACATAAATAAGCAATTACACATATATTCAAAGAGCTAACAGAAACCATGCCTAAAGAATTAAATTATGTGAACATCTCATTGTACAGAGAATATCAATAGGTAAAATTTATATTAAAAACCAACTAGAAATTCTAGAGATACAAATATAATGACTAAAATGAAAAATTCAATAAGAGATTTCTTTGTAGATATGAACTTGTTGAAGAAAAAGTCAGTTAACTTAAAACTACTGAGATTATCCAGTCTGTGGAGCAGAAAGAAAAAGGAATGAAAAAAAAAAGAACACTGTGTCAGAGATAGGTGGGACACCATCAACAATACCAATAAACACATAATGGGAGCGCCAGAAGGAAGGAGAGAAAAAAAGGGTTAGAAAGATTATATAAAGAATAATGGCTGTAAACTTCCCAAATTTGATGAAAACATTAATTTGTACATCCCAGCAGCTCAACAACCTCCACGTGGTATAAACATAGAGACATCAAAAATAGGCACATCAGACTCAGTGTGTCAAAAGACAAGAACAAAGAACCTTGACAGCAGAAAGAGAAAAGTGGCTCAACATATACAAAGGCTCCTCAGTAAGACAGTTGATTTCTCATCAAAAACCATGGAGACCAGAAGGCAGTGGGATGGTATTGTCAAAGTGATAAAAGGAAAAGACTGTCACCAAGTATTTTATAGCCAGCAAAGTGATTCTTCAAAAAAATTAAAGGAGAAATTAAGACCCTCCTACAAAAACAAAATCTGAAAGAATTCATTGCTAGCAGACCTGCCCTACAAGAAATACTAAGGATAGTCCAGCAGGTGTAAATGAAAGGACACTCACCTGAAAAATAAAGAGCACTAGTAGAGGTAACTACATGAGTAAAAAAAAAAACACAGTATAAATATAGTATTACATGTAAGTGTTTTCTTCTATTTGATGTAAAACACAACTGCATAAAACAATACTTATGAAACTCTATAAATGTGCTTATAAATGCATAAAGGTGTAATTTGTATGACAGTGACAGCATGAGGAGGGGGAGGGAAAAGATTGATACCAAAGCCAAGTTTTTGTGTACTATTGAAATTAAGTTGGCATTCATGTGAACTAGATTGCTTTAAAACAAGATGTTAATTATAATCTCCAGGGCAATGGAGGAGAAGGAGGAGGAGTAGGAGGAGGAGAAGGAGAAGAAAAAGATAAAACAACAAATTAAAATGGCACACTGGAAAATGCCTCCTTTTACCAAAAAAGTGTAGTAATAGAGGAATGGGGAAAAAAAAGACATATAGAAAGCAGATAGCAGAGTTAACTTCAACCTGATAAGAAATTACATTAATGTAAATGAATTAAACATTCTAATCAAAATACTAAAGGCAGAAATAAATGGAATAGAGAATTGATGAATAACAGAGAATAACCAACAAGAAGAAAATTTGGTTCTTTGAAAAGATCAACAAAATTGACAAAGTTTAACTAGTACTGAAGACAAAAAGAGAGAAGATTCAAATTACTAAAAAGAAATGAAAGAAGGATGTCACTACTGCCCTTACAAAAATAACAAGGAATATAAGGAAATACCATGAATAATTATATAGCCAATAAATGAGATAATCTAGATGAAATGGATTAATTCCTAGAAGGTCATAAATGACTGAAGATAATTCAAGGAGAAATAGAAAACTCAAATAAACCTACAATAAGTAGTGACTGAAATAGTAATCCAAAACATTCCCACGAGGAAATGCTAGGCCCCTATGGCTTTGCTGGTGAATTCCTTCAACTACTTAAAGAAAAAAACAAACAAACAAAAAAAAAGAAAAATAAACAATGCTTCACAAACTCGTCTAAAAAAATGAGGTTGGCACACTTCCCAATTCATTCAATGAGACTAGTATCACACTGATACCAAAACCAGACAAAGGCATCACAAGAAACTAAAGACTGTCTCTTATGAATATAAAGGCAAAAATCCTCAACAGAATACAAGCAAATCCAATCCAGTAACATATAAAATAGGCCACAATTAAGTGGGATGTATCCAGGTATGCAAAGGCAGTTCAACGTACAAAAGTCAATTCATGTAATATGCCATATTAATAGAATAATGGATAAAAACTAGGAATAGAAGAGAACTTCCTCAAATTGACAGACAACATTTATGAAAATCCTGGAGCAAAGATCATACATAATGGTGAAAGACTGAATTATTTCCTCCCAAAATCTACATTGTACTAGAGGTTCTAGTCAAAGCAACCAGAGAAAGAAAATAAAGCCTCAAGATTAGAAAGAAAGAAATAAAACTATTTCGATTCCACATGACATGATATTATATATTGAAATCCCAAGGAATCCACAAAGAAAAAGAGAGAGAGAGAAAAGAAAAAAAAACTTATTAGAATTAATAACCCAGTCTGACAAAAATTGTAAGACACAAATCAATATATAAAAAAGTAATCATACTTCTATACAACAGCAGTGAATAATCTAAAAATAAAATGAAGGAAACATTTTCATTTACAATAGCATCCAAAAGAATATAATACTTAGGAATATTAAGAAAAATATGTGGAATACTGAGAAAAATGACTGAAACTTGTATATTGAAAAGTAAAATACTACTGATAGAAGTTAAAAATGACCTAAAATAAATGGAAAGCTCTTCTGTGTTCATGGATCAGAAGCCTTATTGTTAGGATGGCAATTGTCCTCAAAATGACCTATAGATTCAATGCAACTCTGGCTTTTTGGCAGAAATGAACAAGCTGATCCCAAAACTAATATGGAAATGCAAGATACCCAGAATGGTCAAAAAAATCTTGAAAAAGAACAAAGTTTTGAATTTTCCACATTCAAAACTCACTAACAAAACTGTAATCCATACAGTGTGGTACTTGCATAAAGGACAGACAAAAAGATTGAGAGAAAAGAACTGAGAGTCCAGAAACAAACTCTTACACGTAGCCAGTTAATTTTTGACAAAGGTGCCATGACAACCCAATGGGGAAAAATAATCTTTACAAAAATGATGCTGGGACACCTGAACATACACCTGGAAAGAAAGAAAACTGAACTTTTATCTTAACACCATTTATGAAAATTAACTCAAAATAAATCACAGACCTGAAACTATAAAATTTTACAAAATGAACAATGAGAAAATCTTCAGGACATTGGATTACAAATACTTCTAAGATATGACACCAAAAGCACAAACAACAAAAGAAAAAAAATCAAGTAAACCGGACTTCTGTAAAATTAAAAACTTCTGTGCTTCAAAGGACTTCATCAAGAAAGTAAGAAGACAATCCACAGAATGGGTGAAAATATTTCAAATATTTTCCCTGATAAGGGACTTTTTTCCAGAATAGACAAAGAAGACTTAAAACGTGACAATACAAAGACAAATACAATTAAAATGGGCAAAGAATTTGAATAGATGTTTCTCCAGAGAAGACATACGAATGGGAAATAAGCACATAAAAAGATGTTCAACATCAGTAGGCATTAGGGAAACAGAAATCAAAAGCACAATGTCATGCCACTTCATACCAACTAGGGTGACAAATATATATGATATATGATATATAAATATGTATGTATAAACCCGGTAATAAAAAGTGTTGATGAGGATGTGGAGAAACTGGACTCCTCATACATTACTACTGGAAATATAAAATGGTGCAGTCACTTTAAAAACTACTTTAGCAATTCCTCAAAATGTTAAAAGTAGAATACATCCCAGCAATTCCATTTTTTGATATATCCTCAAGAGAACTGAAAATATGTGTTCACACAAAAACTTGTCCATGAGCATTTACAGCAGAATTATTCATCATCAACAGATGGATGGATAAGCAATGTGGTGTATTTATAAAAATGGCAAATTATTTGAACACAAAAAGGAATTTGGGTACTTATATATGCTACACCATGGATGAGCCTTGACAACGTCACACTAAATGAAAGACAACAATCAAAAAAGGCAGCATACTGTATGGTTCTACTTATATGAAATGCCCAGAACAGGCAAATCCATAGAGGCAGAAAGTAGAGTGGTGGCTGCTGGTGGCTAAGAGAAAGGAAGGTTAGGGGGTGACTTACAAAAGGTACTGCTTCCTTTTGGGGGTGATGGCTACACAACCCTGAAATGTACTTAAAACCCTAATGCACACTTTCAAAGGTTGCATTTTACGGCATGTGAATTATATCTGCATAAAGTTGTTATTCTTGAAGCTGAGCCCACCTATGGAGCAAGTGGCACAGCACTGACTGTGGCATCTGGAGGGGGAATGACCCACCCGCCCACCACAAAGGAGAGCAGCATCTGATCCAGTGCTGGAGGGGCACGATCTTCTTGCCGACAGACACTGTGAGCAGCACAGACGAGGGTATCAACAGAGCAAGCTGAGTTCGTGAAACAGGGCAAAGACACAAAGACCTCTCAATAAAACCATTAAGAGCGCAGTCTTTAGGAGAACACATCTTTGTTTTTTAAATCTTTTTATATCTGTTTTATTTTCTATTACCTTTTTAACCTTTACTTTTTAAACATTTCTATATGTTTACAGTTCTCATTTCATTTTTAATTCTCTTGGTTTTGATCTGTTATTATTATTCACAGGTTTCAAATATTGTGTTTTGATTTTTTCTTCTTTTTATTAACATTTTTAAAAGACATCTCAACTCGATTCCTATTCTGCTTTAACTTGCTCTTCTATTATTTATGATACACAGTTTTCAAACCTTCTTTTCCTCCATTCTTTTAAAATTCTCTCTCTCTCTCTCATTTTTAAGTTTTATTCCCACATAGGCTTTAGATAGATAAATAAATAAACATCCTTTAAGGACCACAATAGATAACTGATACTCCTTAAGCCACAGTGCCAGAGAGATATGAGCAGCATGAAGAAACAGAGGAAGCACTCCCAATTAAAAGAGCAAGAGAAATTGCCTGAAAGAACGGTCAAAAAAATAGGCATTGATGGCCTACTAGATCAAGATTTCAAAAAAGAAGTATCAAATTACTGAAGGAACAAAAAGATATAGTGTTTAGAGACATAAAATATGCCAAAAACAAAATAGAAGCTATAAAGAAGAGCCAAGTAGAATTGGTAAATTCATTGGCTGAAATGAGATCTGACCTAAAGCCTATACAAAGCAGGCTAGAAAATGCAGACTAACGAATAAGTGACCTAGTAGACAGGACAACAGAAAGCACCCAATCAGAACAGATGAGAGAAAAACAAATAAAAAACAATGAAAACAATATAAGGAACCTATGGGATAAAATAAAGCATGCCAATCTATGCATAATATGGGTTCCAGAAGGGGAAGAAAAAACAAAGGGGATGGAAAAGGTATTTAAAGAAATCATGACTGAAAACTTCCCAAACCTAAAGAAGGAATCAGACACCAAAATACAGGAGGCTCAGAGATTCCCAAACAGGAAGAGCCCAAAGAGACCCACACCAAGACATATCATAATCAAGATGGGTAGACTGAAGGATAAAGAAATGAGCCTAAAGGCAGCAAGAGAAAAAAAAAGAGTGAGTTACAAGAGAAGACTCTCAGCTGATTTCTCTACAGAAACACAACAGGCCAGAATGGAGAGGGAAGTTATATTCAAAGTCCAGAATGAAAAAAAAAAAAAAAAGCAGCCAAGGATACTTTCTCCAGCAAGGCTATCCTTTAGAATAGACGGAGAGATAAAGAATTTCACTGAGAAGCAAAAACTAAAAGACTTTAGCAACACTAAACACATGCTAAAAGAAATGTGGACCCAGCAGCCACAACAAGCCTCGTGGAACACACCAAAGTTCCACCTGGAATCAAACCGGTAACTGCCATACACAAAGGTTGCAGCATTTTTTCAGTGTTGGGGGAGGGACTGCATCAGACGAGAGATTCCTAAGTTAAAAGTAATTCTCTCCATTAGCATCCCATGGTCTTGTTTTTCCGACACTCTTTCCTTTAGTTCAGATGTCAATACACATTACAAAGAGAGGGAAGTGTGTGAATATTAAGTTTATATTTCCACACGACTTTAAGCTTTCTAACAGTTAACAATTCACAAAGACCACCCAAAGGAATCTTATGTTTGTGTAATAGCCATTCACTCAGAATACATATCCGTCTGTTGCTTTTCTGCACAAAAACCCACAGTCACAAGACATGGATCCATTTGTTTCATGGGGGCTGAAATTCCTAGAAATGAAGCCCATCCCAATATACTCTTTACTGTCTTTCTATTTTGTACTTAGAACTGTTTTGTAGAACTACTTGTATTTGTTATGGGCGTATGCCATTTATTCTCTAACTAGGGATGAATATCACATTCAATCTTCCTGTTGGAAGAAGAGTCAACCTATATAAAGTAATATGAATCAAATTTATACAAAATAGGCATTTGGTTAGGTCACGATTTGCTCTTATGAATGAAAATTTTTCAAACTTATTGCTCGCATCTGTTTTCTGAATACAAGTGTGTTGAGTACATGCAAGCAGCGATACTGTGTCGGTGCGTGCTGAAAGATACTTGACAGCCCTTTGAGTATTTTCCTTTGAATTCTCATGGTTCCTTTGCATATATGTCAGCCAACAGTACTATTTGGTGTTTGTTTGTTTGTTTGATATTTTGATTGTTTGCTTGTTGTTTGTTTTGCAAACACATTAGGACATGCATCTCTCCATTTGCATTAAACAGAGAGTCATATAGGATGATTCAATTAGTATATTGCTGAAAATCACCTATGTATTCCTGCTTCCCTCTCCCATCTGTAGGGTTTTGATGTCCTCCTTGCCTTCTTCTTGTTAATTCTCTGCAACTCATGGCTCTTCTTGCATTTCCAATGATGGTATTCTTATTTCAATTTCATCTTACTACTTTTCTCTTCAGGGAAGTATTGTCAATCTTTGTCTAAGGATAAGTATTGAACTGCTGAATTCTATTCAGTTTTGCCGCTCTGTGAAATTTTCTAGATCTGCTGTTATCAGATATGGCGTTCTTGTGGCATAGGTTACTCTAGATTGCAGCTTTTTCTCATTCAGGTTTCGGTGTATGTCTGGCACTCCTTCCTGTACTGCAATATTTGTGTCGAGTTATCAGCTGAAACACTTCCGGAGTTTCTGTTGTGACTACTTTTCTATTCAGGGTAGAATTCTCAATCTTTCTTTTAGGATAATTATTTAAATGCTGAATTATTTTACACTTTGCCGATCTGTGAAATTGCCAAGTTCTGTCATTAATGGTAATGGCTGTCTTGTGGCATATGCTACCGTATAATGCAGCTTTGTCTCATTCAAGATTTTGTCTATGTCTTGGCACTCCTTCCTGTACTGTGATATTTTGGTCTAAGTATAAGCTGAAATACGTGTGGGGGTTCGGTTGTGACTGAGTTGCTGTCCTCTAGGTGCATCGAAAATCACAGAGCTTACCATGATCTTTGATGATTTGAATGAAAATATAGCTGCTTGTAGGTCTATTGGGATTCCACATTATTTTGGATGCTGTTTGCTCCTGGTTTCATATAGATGATTGTATCTTGGCTTTCAGTAAGTTTCAGTCTGCTTTTTCTCCAAATACCAATTCAGAGTTTGATTTTTATATCTAGCTTTTCCCTATGGGTCTCTTATGAATCCTAGTCTTTCATGCTTTGTCTTACCCAAGGATTCAACAGCAATATTTGCACTGGTTTACACTTGCTTTTCTATGCCATCTTCTGATACAGGGATTTCTTTTCCCTTGTTTTCATGGACATTCACGCGTCCCTCTGCATTATCTACTCTGCTTATGACTGAATTTTGCCCTGCTATTATCTAACACTTTGAGTATTCTGATTTTATTTGGCTCGTCTCAATGATTCTCTTCCACATTTCTGTTATTGTGACTTTTGTGATTCTGAGAAACTGTTTTACTTCAGTGTTTCTTTCACCAAGTTTTTCAATATATGCTCTGATAATGTTTCATAATCAAGATGTTTGAAAGCTTTTTTTGGACCTTCAAACTCTTTGTATCGGAAAATGGTACTTCCTGTTTCTTGTACTATACTTCTTTATCTCAACTGGTCTATTACTATCAGGTATCTAATGTAGAATTTTAGGGATTTGTAAAGTGAAAATTTTAGTCTCTTATTTGTAGGCAATTCCATGATATTTCTGTGAGGACAAATTTTCCTGCACATTGATTCCATGTCATTTTCCTGTGTGTGTGTTGTCTTGTATATCTCTAACGGCTGGTGTTGACTTTGATGTGATCAACGCAACATACTCCCATCGTTTAGAACAATCTCATTTTTATTACGCTTATGTCACTTTTCTGAAAGTTCAGAGAACCCTCCCCCTTGTGGAAACGGAGCATCTAAATATATTCAGCTTTGCAGGCTGTTGTATGTCATTTTGAAGTGTATTCAATAGAGCACATTGATAGTGCGCTTGTAATTTCTACTTCCATAAGAATGTTCCAATTTTACCAGTTCTTCCCAGAGATTCTCTGTCCACAGAAAAACCTGTGGAAACACATCTATGGATGTCATGCATCAGGGCATGCTGCCATTTTTGCTAAACCCGCCTAGGTGTCCTCAGGGCTGTGCAATTTCAACACCATCCAAAATGTAGCATCTGCATTTGGGAGATAATGGTGAAGGAAATGCTTCTTCTTCTCACGCTGCGGACCTAGACAAATGGTCTTTGTTCTCTCATCCTTGTGGCTTGGGACCACGAAAGGAAAACCAGCTGTCCCGCATCCTGTGCCTCATACCAAACCCTAATCCCAGTCCAGGCTATGACTTTAGCTGATCCAAAGGATTTGGAAAATGTTTTCAACCCCAAGGTCCCCTGGATTCCTCAGACCACATGCATGATTTCTCTGATTGAGCCCCCATGTTCTTTATTGGCAAAATGCCAAATTGGTACCTGGGCCTGCAGATGAAGTGCATGTGGCCATGGTACATTTCAATAAAGTCAACTTTGTACACCGGAGTGTTTGCTTTCTCACTGGGGTTCAAGGTCAGGTTTCTCCCCTGGTAGGGACAACCACAATCCACAACACACTCCAGATCCCTGAGACAAAACATGTGATATCATCCATAGTCCTATACCTCATTTTGTGCAGCCACTGCTAGCTCAAATTCGGCTGCTCGTTTCTTGGCCTCAGAATCAATTGTGGGGACAATTTGTGCTGATTTATTTCAGTTCTGTCAGCTTAGCATCTGCTGTGCACTCTTCTAACACTCAGCGCATCGCTTTTAATCCCATGTGTCTGGTCCCCTTAAGAGTGTGCAACCAATTGAAACAGAGTTTCACCTTTGCTGCTCCATTACCAGAGGTAAGGTACTGCACTGATTTCCATTCTCTACTTTGCTTCTCCTCCATCCACGTTTTCTGAGGCATCATACTGTCCTTGCAAGTAAGGGAGCACTCTATGGCAAGTCTCTGAACCAAGGTCATGGTGAGTGGATGTTTAAATTTCTGTGTAATTGGGAGCAAGTTAGTATATGATGCACTGGTACACTGCAACCTGGGCATCAATAAATCATCACTTTCCATACATAACTCACCGAAATGGGATTCTTGTTTATCTCTTTTTCTATAGATACATGATGTTACTGTTTGTCCAAATACCCCATTTTTGTCATTGTGCTGCTACCTCAGTTGCAGACTTTCAAAAGTTTAATACAATTGATTTACATTTTTTGGGATTTATATGAAAATGAAGTTAGTTTTTGAAACATACTAAATCTACTTACAATCCACACTTCTCAAATTCAGGTACCATTTTGTCATCTCTAAGGAAAAACTAGACAGATAAAATGTAAAGTGCCACTCAAAAATGATGAAGGGGACAGGTAAAATCTTTACTTTTGATGCCTCCAACACCAACAGGAACCATGAAATAATTATTGTAAACATGAAATTACCCCCACACTTGGTTTCCCTTGTGCATGTGGTGCCCTTTCCACCCAATGACACATACTGGCCAATGTTGTCATTTCAAGCAGTAACATTTCTCTCCAGGAAAACACAAGGAATCTTAAACAAGTTATTAATATGTGGGCTTGGTTCAAAAAGGAACTAGGGGCATTAGAGTAATGAGAAACCTGCTGCAGCTTTGCTAGTCTATTGAGAACCAAGTGCACTTCTATCAACCATGAGAACGCTTAAACGTCCAAACATGTTGGGTAAAGCACCTTAACACAACCAAGTCTGCACCCACATGATATACTGCACCCGGGATTGAATGAAGAAAACAGACTGTCAACATAAAAGTATTTCCTTACATGTCTACGGCGACTTTTACAGTTCGTTTCACTAACTGATTTATAATAGTTACCTATGCTCTCTAGAAAAACTGAAGCCTAATACATATTCAATTTCAGTCAAAAAATCCCCTCACTTACCACACTCCCTTAAACCCAAAGGAGACGTAACCCCAGAATTTGCTGAAACTAGGGGAACATCATCAATTCTTTGTGTGAGCTAATTATTTAATATCTATCTATGATAGCCGAGAGTATTTCACCATTGAGGAATTCAGTGTTGTGTGCAGAGTGTGAAGTTGCAGGAAAACTGTTTCTAGGAGGGGCTTGCTCTTCTCCTATTGGCTTCATTGCAGCTCAAGTGCTGATCCTCTGGAATGGATGAGTGAGTGAATGGGAGGGAAGGCAAATGTTTTATAAGTATGAGCAAACCCTGGTAAAATGTACCAGGACTTCATGCTCTGTGGTCTGTGTGATTTTTAAATGCCCCTTGGGAAGTGTGGATTCTCACGGCCTCTTTCAAGTACATGAGCTATTTTATCAACTCTGCCATCTCTTCTCTTTTAGACGTCAGGAATATTATACCACTCCTTGGAGCAGAGCATTGAGTACCTTCTTCAAGCTCACGTTGGCCCTCCAGAGTTTTCTGCTAGTATCAGCCAGGCTCGACATGTCTCATGAATGTCTTTGGAGCATGGTGTTCTGGAAAGAAGTCTCCATGCCATTATTCTCCATTGTAGCAGAACAACTCTCATCAATGTGTTCGCATCTCTCCTCAATCTGTGCAGCCAGCTTTTCTTCATGCTTCTTTTCATATCTCCCATGAAGTCGACCTCTACATTTCTGGGCATGTCTGAAAGTACCTCGGAGACTCACCAGTATGCTGATGACGGGCAGATCTTACACTGTCTGACTTTTCAGTTTCTAGAAACTGACCCGTGATCTCAGGTGATTGGGCAGCAGCAGTATCACGAACATAAACAGTTCCCGATAAAATAGACCCAAGCCAAGCTCCACAGAGGGTGTCAGCCCCTACATGACTCTGATCCACCCACAGAGCTCTGCCGAGTTAACTTGGATCCGGAAGCCACAACAAGCCTCGTGGAACACACCAAATTTCCACCTGGAATCCAACTGGTAACTGCCATCCACAATTGTTGCAGCATCTTTTCAGTGCTGGGGGAGGGACTGCATCAGACGAGAGATTCCTAAGTTAAAAGTAATTCTCTCCATTAGCATCCCATGGTCCTGTTTTTCTGACCCTCTTTCCTTTAGTTCATATCACAATACACATTACAAAGAGAGGGAAGTGTGTGCATGTTAAGTTTATATTTCCAATGACTATATCCTTTCTAACAGTTAAAATTCACAAAGACCACCAAAAGGAATCTTATGTTTGTGTAATAGCCATTCACTCAGAATACATATCCGTCTGTTGCTTTTCTGCTGAAAAACCCACAGTCTCAAGATTTGGATCCATTTGTTTCATGGGGGCTGAAATTCCTAGAAATGAAGCCCATTCCAAAGTACTCTTTACTGTCTGTCTCTTTTCTTCTTAGTACTGTTTTGTAGAATTAAATGTATTTGCTAGAGGCGTATGCCATTAATTCTCTAACTAGCGATAAATATCACATTCAATCTTCCTGTTGGAAGAAGAGTCAAACTATATAATGGAATATGAATCGATATTATACAAAATAGGCATTTGGGTTAGGTCACGATATGCTCTTATGAATGAAAATTTTTCAATCATTTTGCTCGCATCTGTTTTCTGAATACAAGTGTTTTGAGTACATGCAAGCAGCGATACTGGTTCGGTGCGTGCTGAATGATACTTGACAGCACTTTGAGTATTTTCTTTTGAATTCTCATGGTTCTTTGCATATATGTCAGCAAACAGTACTCTTTGGTGTTTGTTTGTTTGTTTGATATTTTGATTGTTTGCTTGTTGTTTGTTTTGCAAACACATTAGGCCATATATCTCTCCATTAGCATTAAACAGAGAGCCATATAGGATGATTCAGTTAGTATATTGCTGAAAATCACCTATGTTTTCCTGCTTCCCTATCCCATCTGTAGGGTTTTGATGTCCTCCTTGCCTTCTTCTTGTTAATTCTCTACAACTCATGGCTCTGCTTTATTTCCAATGATGGTTTCTTATTTCAATTTCATCTTGCTACTTTACTCTTCAGGGTAGAATTGTCAACCTTTGTCTAAGTATAAGAATTGAACTGCTGAATTCTATTCAGTTTTGCCGCTCTGTGAAATTTTCTAGATCTGCTGTTATCAGATATGGCATTCTTGTGGCATAGGCTACTCTAGATTACAGCTTTTTCTCATTCAGGTTTCAGTGTATGTCATGGCACTCCTTCCTGTCCTGCAATATTTGTGTCGAGTTATCAGCTGAAACACTTCCGGAGTTTCTGTTGTGACTACTTTTCTATTCAGGGTAGAATTCTCAATCTTTCTTTTAGGATAAGTTTTTAAATGCTGAATTATTTTACACTTTGCCGATCTGTGAAATTGCCAAATTCTGTTGCTAATGTTAACGGCTGTCTTGAGGCATAGGCTACCGTAATTGGAGATTTGTCTCATTCATGATTTGGTGTATGTCTTGGCACTCCTACCTGTACTGTGATATTTCTGTCTAGGTATCAGCTGAAACACATGTGGGGGTTCTGTTGTGACTGAGTTGCTGTCCTCTAGGTGCATCGAAAATCACAGAGCTTATCATGATCTTCGATGATTTGAATGAAAATATAGCTGCTTGTAAGTCTATTGGGATTCCAAATTATTTGGATGCTGTTTGCTCCTGGTTTCATATAGATGATTGTTTCTTGGATTTCAGTAATTTTCAGTCTGCTGTTCTCCAAATACCTATTCAGACTTTGATTTTTATATCTAGCTTTTCCCTATGGGGCTCTTATGAATCCTAGTCTTTCATGCTTTGTTTTACCCAAGGATACAACAGCAATATTTGCATTTTTTTACACTTGAAATTCTATGCCATCTTCTGATACAGGGATTTCGTTTCTCTTGTGTTCACGGACATTCACGTATCCCTCTGCATTATCTAGTCTGCTTAGGACTGAATTTTGCCCTGCTATTATATCATAGATTGAGTATTCTGATTTTATTTGGCTCGTCTGAATGATTCTCTTCCACATTTCTGGTATTGTGCCTTTTGTGATTCTGAGACACGGTTTTACTTCAGTGTTTCTATCACCTCGGTTTTCAATAAAAGCTCTGATAATGTTTCATAATCTAGGTGTTTGAAAGCTTTATTTTGGACCTTCAATCTCTTTGAAACAGAAAATGGTACTTCTTGTTTCGTGTACTATACGTCTTTATCTTTACTGGTCTAGTATTATCAGGTATCTAATGTAGAATTGTAGGTCTTTTTAAAGTGAAAATTTAAGTCTCTTAGTTGTAGGCAATTCCATGATATTTCTGTGAGGACATATTTTCCTGCACATTGATTCCATGTCTTTTTACTCTGTGTGTTGTCTTGTATATCTCTAAATGCTGGTGTTGCCTTTGATGTGATCAATACAACATACACTCATCGTTTAGAACAATCTCATTTTTATTACACTTATGTCACTTTTCTGAAACTTCAGAGGACCCTTCCCCTTGTGGAAACAGAGCATCTATATATTTTCAGCTTTGCAGGATGTTGCATGTCATTTTGAAGTGTTTTCTAAAGAGCACATTGACAGTGCGCTTGTCCTTTCTACTTCCATAAGAAAGTTCCAGTCTTACCAGTACTTCCCAGAGCTTCTCTGTCAACAGAAAATCCTGTGGAATCATATCTTTGGATGCCATGCATCAGGGCCTGCTGCCATTATTGCTCAACCCACATAGTTGTCCTCGGGTCTGTGCAATATAAAGGCCATCCAAAATATAGCATCTGCATTTGGGAAATAATGGTGAAGGAAATGCTTCATCTTCTCACGCTGCGGACCTAGACAAATGCTCTTTGTTCTCTCATCCTTGTGGCTTGGGACCTCGAAAGGGAACCCAGCTGTCCCGCATCCTCTGCCTCATACCAAACCCTAATCCCAGTCCAGGCTATGACTTTAGCTGATCCAAAGGCTTTGGAAACTGATTTCTATCCCAAGGCCCCCTGGATTCCTCAGACCAGATGCATGATTTCTCTGATTTAGCCCCCACGTGCTCTATTGGCAAAATGACAAATTGGTCCCTGGGCCTGCAGATGCAGTGAATGTGGCCATGGGACATTTCGATAAAGTCAACTTTGCACACCGGAGTGGTTGATTTTTCTTTGGGGGTTAAAGGCCAGTTTTCTTCTCTTGGTAGGGCCAACCACAATCCACAACACACTCCAGATCACTGAGACAAAGCGTGTGACAACATCCATTGTCCTATACCTGATTTTACGCATCCACTTCTAGCCAAAATTCGGTTGCTAGTTTCTTGGCCTCAGAATCAATTGTGGGGACAATTTGTGCTGAATTATTTCAGTTCTGTCAGATTAGCATCTGCTGTGCACTCTTCTAACACTCAGCGAATCGCTTTGAATCACATGTGTCTTTTATCCTTAAAATTGTGCGTATAATTGAAGCAGAAGTTCACCTTTGCTGCTCCATTACCAGAGGTCAGGTACTGCACTGATTTCCATTCTCTACTTTGCTTCTCCTCCATCCACGTTTTCTGAGGCATCATACTGTCTTCGGATTTAAGGGACCACTCTTTGGCAAGTCTCATGAACCAAGGGCTTGGTGAGTGGATTTTCAAAATTCTGTGTAATTGGGAGCGAGTTAGCGTATGATGCACTGGTACACTGCCACCTGGGCATCAATAAATCAACACTTTCCATATATACCTCGCCGAAATGGGATTCTCGTTTATCTCTTTTTTCTATAGAGTCTTGATGTTAGTGTTTGTCCGAAGACTCCATTTTTGTCATTGTGTTGATACCTCAGTTGCAGCCTTTCAATAGTGTAATACAATTGATTTACATATTTTGGGATTTATATGAAAATGAAGTTAGTTTTTGAAACATTCTAAATCTACTTACAATCCACACTTGTCAAATTCAGGTACCATTTTGTCATCTCTAAGGAAAAAGTAGACAGTTAAAATGGAAAATACCACTCGATAATGATGAAGGGGACAGGTAAACTCTTTACTTTTGATGCCTCCAACACCAACAGGAACCATGAAATAACTATTGTAAACATGAAATTACCCCCAAACTTGGTTTCAATTGTGAATGTGGTGCCCTATCCACCCAACGACACATACTGGCCAATGTTGTCATTTCAAGCAGTACCATTTCTCTCCAGGAAAACACAAGGAATCTGAAACAAGTTATTAATATGTGGGCTTGGTTCAAAAAGGAACTAGGGGCATTAGAGTAATGAGAAACCTGCTGCAGCTTTGCTAGTCTATTGAGAACCAGGTGCTCTTCTATCAACCATGAGAACGCTTAAACGTCCAAACATGTTGGGTAAAGCACCTTAACACAACCAAGTCTGCACCCACATGATATACTGCACCCGGGATTGAATGAAGAAAACAGACTGTCAACATAAAAGTATTTCCTTACATGTCTACGGCGACTTTTACAGTTCGTTTCACTAACTGATTTATAATAGTTACCTATGCTCTCTAGAAAAACTGAAGCCTAATACATATTCAATTTCAGTCAAAAAATCCCCTCACTTACCACACTCCCTTAAACCCAAAGGAGACGTAACCCCAGAATTTGCTGAAACTAGGGGAACATCATCAATTCTTTGTGTGAGCTAATTATTTAATATCTATCTATGATAGCCGAGAGTATTTCACCATTGAGGAATTCAGTGTTGTGTGCAGAGTGTGAAGTTGCAGGAAAACTGTTTCTAGGAGGGGCTTGCTCTTCTCCTATTGGCTTCATTGCAGCTCAAGTGCTGATCCTCTGGAATGGATGAGTGAGTGAATGGGAGGGAAGGCAAATGTTTTATAAGTATGAGCAAACCCTGGTAAAATTTACCAGGACTTCATGCTCTGTGGTCTGTGTGATTTTTAAATGCCCCTTGGGAAGTGTGGATTCTCACGGCCTCTTTCAAGTACATGAGCTATTTTATCAACTCTGCCATCTCTTCTCTTTTAGACGTCAGGAATATTATACCACTCCTTGGAGCAGAGCATTGAGTACCTTCTTCAAGCTCACGTTGGCCCTCCAGAGTTTTCTGCTAGTATCAGCCAGGCTCGACATGTCTCATGAATGTCTTTGGAGCATGGTGTTCTGGAAAGAAGTCTCCATGCCATTATTCTCCATTGTAGCAGAACAACTCTCATCAATGTGTTCGCATCTCTCCTCAATCTGTGCAGCCAGCTTTTCTTCATGCTTCTTTTCATATCTCCCATGAAGTCGACCTCTACATTTCTGGGCATGTCTGAAAGTACCTCGGAGACTCACCAGTATGCTGATGACGGGCAGATCTTACACTGTCTGACTTTTCAGTTTCTAGAAACTGACCCGTGATCTCAGGTGATTGGGCAGCAGCAGTATCACGAACATAAACAGTTCCCGATAAAATAGACCCAAGCCAAGCTCCACAGAGGGTGTCAGCCCCTACATGACTCTGATCCACCCACAGAGCTCTGCCGAGTTACCTTGGATCCGGAAGCCACAACAAGCCTCGTGGAACACACCAAATTTCCACCTGGAATCCAACTGGTAACTGCCATCCACAATTGTTGCAGCATCTTTTCAGTGCTGGGGGAGGGACTGCATCAGACGAGAGATTCCTAAGTTAAAAGTAATTCTCTCCATTAGCATCCCATGGTCCTGTTTTTCTGACCCTCTTTCCTTTAGTTCATATCACAATACACATTACAAAGAGAGGGAAGTGTGTGCATGTTAAGTTTATATTTCCAATGACTATATCCTTTCTAACAGTTAAAATTCACAAAGACCACCAAAAGGAATCTTATGTTTGTGTAATAGCCATTCACTCAGAATACATATCCGTCTGTTGCTTTTCTGCTGAAAAACCCACAGTCTCAAGATTTGGATCCATTTGTTTCATGGGGGCTGAAATTCCTAGAAATGAAGCCCATTCCAAAGTACTCTTTACTGTCTGTCTCTTTTCTTCTTAGTACTGTTTTGTAGAATTAAATGTATTTGCTAGAGGCGTATGCCATTAATTCTCTAACTAGCGATAAATATCACATTCAATCTTCCTGTTGGAAGAAGAGTCAAACTATATAATGGAATATGAATCGATATTATACAAAATAGGCATTTGGGTTAGGTCACGATATGCTCTTATGAATGAAAATTTTTCAATCATTTTGCTCGCATCTGTTTTCTGAATACAAGTGTTTTGAGTACATGCAAGCAGCGATACTGGTTCGGTGCGTGCTGAATGATACTTGACAGCACTTTGAGTATTTTCTTTTGAATTCTCATGGTTCTTTGCATATATGTCAGCAAACAGTACTCTTTGGTGTTTGTTTGTTTGTTTGATATTTTGATTGTTTGCTTGTTGTTTGTTTTGCAAACACATTAGGCCATATATCTCTCCATTTGCATTAAACAGAGAGCCATATAGGATGATTCAGTTAGTATATTGCTGAAAATCACCTATGTTTTCCTGCTTCCCTATCCCATCTGTAGGGTTTTGATGTCCTCCTTGCCTTCTTCTTGTTAATTCTCTACAACTCATGGCTCTGCTTTATTTCCAATGATGGTTTCTTATTTCAATTTCATCTTGCTACTTTACTCTTCAGGGTAGAATTGTCAACCTTTGTCTAAGTATAAGAATTGAACTGCTGAATTCTATTCAGTTTTGCCACTCTGTGAAATTTTCTAGATCTGCTGTTATCAGATATGGCATTCTTGTGGCATAGGCTACTCTAGATTACAGCTTTTTCTCATTCAGGTTTCAGTGTATGTCATGGCACTCCTTCCTGTCCTGCAATATTTGTGTCGAGTTATCAGCTGAAACACTTCCGGAGTTTCTGTTGTGACTACTTTTCTATTCAGGGTAGAATTCTCAATCTTTCTTTTAGGATAAGTTTTTAAATGCTGAATTATTTTACACTTTGCCGATCTGTGAAATTGCCAAATTCTGTTGCTAATGTTAACGGCTGTCTTGAGGCATAGGCTACCGTAATTGGAGATTTGTCTCATTCATGATTTGGTGTATGTCTTGGCACTCCTACCTGTACTGTGATATTTCTGTCTAGGTATCAGCTGAAACACATGTGGGGGTTCTGTTGTGACTGAGTTGCTGTCCTCTAGGTGCATCGAAAATCACAGAGCTTATCATGATCTTCGATGATTTGAATGAAAATATAGCTGCTTGTAAGTCTATTGGGATTCCAAATTATTTGGATGCTGTTTGCTCCTGGTTTCATATAGATGATTGTTTCTTGGATTTCAGTAATTTTCAGTCTGCTGTTCTCCAAATACCTATTCAGACTTTGATTTTTATATCTAGCTTTTCCCTATGGGGCTCTTATGAATCCTAGTCTTTCATGCTTTGTTTTACCCAAGGATACAACAGCAATATTTGCATTTTTTTACACTTGAAATTCTATGCCATCTTCTGATACAGGGATTTCGTTTCTCTTGTGTTCACGGACATTCACGTATCCCTCTGCATTATCTAGTCTGCTTAGGACTGAATTTTGCCCTGCTATTATATCATAGATTGAGTATTCTGATTTTATTTGGCTCGTCTGAATGATTCTCTTCCACATTTCTGGTATTGTGCCTTTTGTGATTCTGAGACACGGTTTTACTTCAGTGTTTCTATCACCTCGGTTTTCAATAAAAGCTCTGATAATGTTTCATAATCTAGGTGTTTGAAAGCTTTATTTTGGACCTTCAATCTCTTTGAAACAGAAAATGGTACTTCTTGTTTCGTGTACTATACGTCTTTATCTTTACTGGTCTAGTATTATCAGGTATCTAATGTAGAATTGTAGGTCTTTTTAAAGTGAAAATTTAAGTCTCTTAGTTGTAGGCAATTCCATGATATTTCTGTGAGGACATATTTTCCTGCACATTGATTCCATGTCTTTTTACTGTGTGTGTTGTCTTGTATATCTCTAAATGCTGGTGTTGCCTTTGATGTGATCAATACAACATACACTCATCGTTTAGAACAATCTCATTTTTATTACACTTATGTCACTTTTCTGAAACTTCAGAGGACCCTTCCCCTTGTGGAAACAGAGCATCTATATATTTTCAGCTTTGCAGGATGTTGCATGTCATTTTGAAGTGTTTTCTAAAGAGCACATTGACAGTGCGCTTGTCCTTTCTACTTCCATAAGAAAGTTCCAGTCTTACCAGTACTTCCCAGAGCTTCTCTGTCAACAGAAAATCCTGTGGAATCATATCTTTGGATGCCATGCATCAGGGCCTGCTGCCATTATTGCTCAACCCACATAGTTGTCCTCGGGTCTGTGCAATATAAAGGCCATCCAAAATATAGCATCTGCATTTGGGAAATAATGGTGAAGGAAATGCTTCATCTTCTCACGCTGCGGACCTAGACAAATGCTCTTTGTTCTCTCATCCTTGTGGCTTGGGACCTCGAAAGGGAACCCAGCTGTCCCGCATCCTCTGCCTCATACCAAACCCTAATCCCAGTCCAGGCTATGACTTTAGCTGATCCAAAGGCTTTGGAAACTGATTTCTATCCCAAGGCCCCCTGGATTCCTCAGACCAGATGCATGATTTCTCTGATTTAGCCCCCACGTGCTCTATTGGCAAAATGACAAATTGGTCCCTGGGCCTGCAGATGCAGTGAATGTGGCCATGGGACATTTCGATAAAGTCAACTTTGCACACCGGAGTGGTTGATTTTTCTTTGGGGGTTAAAGGCCAGTTTTCTTCTCTTGGTAGGGCCAACCACAATCCACAACACACTCCAGATCACTGAGACAAAGCGTGTGACAACATCCATTGTCCTATACCTGATTTTACGCATCCACTTCTAGCCAAAATTCGGTTGCTAGTTTCTTGGCCTCAGAATCAATTGTGGGGACAATTTGTGCTGATTTATTTCAGTTCTGTCAGATTAGCATCTGCTGTGCACTCTTCTAACACTCAGCGAATCGCTTTGAATCACATGTGTCTTTTATCCTTAAAATTGTGCGTATAATTGAAGCAGAAGTTCACCTTTGCTGCTCCATTACCAGAGGTCAGGTACTGCACTGATTTCCATTCTCTACTTTGCTTCTCCTCCATCCACGTTTTCTGAGGCATCATACTGTCTTCGGATTTAAGGGACCACTCTTTGGCAAGTCTCATGAACCAAGGGCTTGGTGAGTGGATTTTCAAAATTCTGTGTAATTGGGAGCGAGTTAGCGTATGATGCACTGGTACACTGCCACCTGGGCATCAATAAATCAACACTTTCCATATATACCTCGCCGAAATGGGATTCTCGTTTATCTCTTTTTTCTATAGAGTCTTGATGTTAGTGTTTGTCCGAAGACTCCATTTTTGTCATTGTGTTGATACCTCAGTTGCAGCCTTTCAATAGTGTAATACAATTGATTTACATATTTTGGGATTTATATGAAAATGAAGTTAGTTTTTGAAACATTCTAAATCTACTTACAATCCACACTTGTCAAATTCAGGTACCATTTTGTCATCTCTAAGGAAAAAGTAGACAGTTAAAATGGAAAATACCACTCGAAAATGATGAAGGGGACAGGTAAACTCTTTAGTTTTGATGCCTCCAACACCAACAGGAACCATGAAATAACTATTGTAAACATGAAATTACCCCCAAACTTGGTTTCAATTGTGAATGTGGTGCCCTATCCACCCAACGACACATACTGGCCAATGTTGTCATTTCAAGCAGTACCATTTCTCTCCAGGAAAACACAAGGAATCTGAAACAAGATATTAATATGTAGGCTTGGTTCAAAAAGGAACTAGGGGCATTAGAGTAATGAGATATCTGCTGCAGCTTTGCTAGTCTATTGAGAACCAGGTGCTCTTCTATCAACCATGAGAACGCTTAAACGTCCAAACATGTTGGGTAAAGCACCTTAACACAACCAAGTCTGCACCCACATGATATACTGCACCCAGGCTTGAATGAAGGGAAAAGACGGTCCACATAAAAATATTTCCTTACATGTCTACGGCGACTTTTACAGTTCACTTCACTAACTGATTTATAATAGTTACCTATGCTGTCTAAAAAAACTGAGGCCTAATACATATTCAAGTTCAGTCAAAGAATCCCCTCAGTTACCACACTCCCTTCACCCCAAAGAAGACGTAACCCCAGAATTTGCTGAAACTAGGGGAACATCATCATTTCTTTGTGTGAGCTAATTATGTAATTTCTATCTATGATAGCCGAGAGTATTTGACAATTGAGGAATTCAGTGTTGTGCACAGATTGTGAAGTTGTAGGAAAACTGGTTCTAGGAGGGGTTTGCTCTTCTCCTATTGGCTTCATTGCAGCTCAAGTGCTGATCCTCTGGAATGGATGAATGAGTGGTTGGGAGGGAATGGCAAGTGCTTAATAGGTATGACCAAACCCGGGTAAAACTTACCAGGACTTCGTGCTCTGTGGTCTGTGTGATTTTTAAATGCCCCTTGGGAAGTGTGGATTCTCACGGCCTCTTTCAAAAACATGAGCTATTTTATCAACTCTGCCATCTCTTCTCTTTTAGACGTCAGGGATATTGGACATCTACTTTGAGCAGAGAATACAGTACCTTCTTCAAGTTCACGTTGACCCTCCACAGGTTTCTGCTAGTATCAGCCAGGCTCAACATGTCTCATGAATGTCTTTGGAGTGTGGTGTTCTGGAAAGAATTCTCCATGCCATTATTCTCCATTGTAGCAGAACAACTCTCATCAATGTGTTCGCATCTCTCCTCAACATGTGCAGCCAGCTTTCCTTCATGCTTCTCTTCGTGTCTCCCATAAAGTCGACTTCTACATTACTGGGCAAGTCTGAAAGTACCTCGGAGCCTCACCAGTATGCTGATGACGGGCATATCTTCCAATGCCTGACTTTTCAGTTTCTAGAAATTGACCTGTGATCTCAGGTGATTGGGCAGCAGAAGTATCACGAACATAAATAGCTCCCCATATAATAGACCTAAGCCTAGCTCCACAGAGGGTGTCAGCACCTACATGACTCTGATCCACCCACAGAGCTCTGCCGAGTTACCTTGGATCCGGAAGCCACAACAAGCCTCGTGGAACACACCAACGTTCCACCTGGAATCCAACTGGTAACTGCCATCCACAAAGGTTGCAGCATCTTTTCAGTGCTGGGGGAGGGACTGCATCAGACCAGAGATTCCTAAGTTAAAATTAATTCTCTCCATTAGCATCCCATGGTCCTGTTTTTCCAACCCTCTTTCCTTTAGTACAGATCTCAATACAGATTACAAAGTGAGGGAAGTGTGTGCATGTTAAGTGTATATTTCCAAGGGCTTTAAACTTTCTAACAGTTAACAATTCACAAAGACCACCCAAAGGAATCTTATGTTTGTGTAATAGCCATTCACTCAGAATACATATCCGTCTGTTGCTTTTCTGCTTAAACTCCCACAGTCTCAAGACATGGATCCATTTGTTTCATGGGGGCTGAAATTCCTAGAAATGAAGCCCATCCCAATGTACACTTTTCTGTCTGTCTCTTTTGCTCTTAGTACAGTTTTGTAGAACTACTTGTCTTTGTTAGAGGCGTATGCCATTAATTCTCTAACTAGGGATGGATATCACATTCAATCTTCCTGTTGGAAGAAGAGTCAAACTATATAATGGAATATGAATCGATTTTATACAAAATAGGCATTTGGGTTAGGTCACGATATGCTCTTATGAATGAAAATTTTTCAATCATTTTGCTCGCATCTGTTTTCTGAATACAAGTGTTTTGAGTACATGCAAGCAGCGATACTGGTTCGGTGCGTGCTGAATGATACTTGACAGCACTTTGAGTATTTTCTTTTGAATTCTCATGGTTTTTTGCATATATGTCAGCAAAGATTACCCTTTGGTGTTTGATTGTTTGTTTGATATTTTGATTGTTTGCTTGTTGTTTGTTTTGCAAACACATTAGGCCATATATCTCTCCATTTGCATTAAACAGAGAGCCATATAGGATGATTCAGTTAGTATATTGCTGAAAATCACCTATGTTTTCCTGCTTCCCTATCCCATCTGTAGGGTTTTGATGTCCTCCTTGCCTTCTTCTTGTTAATTCTCTACAACTCATGGCTCTTCTTTATTTCCAATGATGGTTTCTTATTTCAATTTCATCTTGCTACTTTACTCTTCAGGGTAGAATTGTCAACCTTTGTCTAAGTATAAGAATTGAACTGCTGAATTCTATTCAGTTTTGCCGCTCTGTGAAATTTTCTAGATCTGCTGTTATCAGATATGGCATTCTTGTGGCATAGGCTACTCTAGATTACAGCTTTTTCTCATTCAGGTTTCAGTGTATGTCATGGCACTCCTTCCTGTCCTGCAATATATGTGTCGAGTTATCAGCTGAAACACTTCCGGAGTTTCTGTTGTGACTACTTTTCTATTCAGGGTAGAATTCTCAATCTTTCTTTTAGGATAAGTTTTTAAATGCTGAATTATTTTACACTTTGCCGATCTGTGAAATTGCCAAATTCTGTTGTTAATGTTAACGGCTGTCTTGAGGCATAGGCTACCGTAATTGGAGATTTGTCTCATTCATGATTTGGTGTATGTCTTGGCACTCCTACCTGTACTGTGATATTTCTGTCTAGGTATCAGCTGAAACACATGTGGGGGTTCTGTTGTGACTGAGTTGCTGTCCTCTAGGTGCATCGAAAATCACAGAGCTTATCATGATCTTCGATGATTTGAATGAAAATATAGCTGCTTGTAAGTCTATTGGGATTCCAAATTATTTGGATGCTGTTTGCTCCTGGTTTCATATAGATGATTGTTTCTTGGATTTCAGTAATTTTCAGTCTGCTGTTCTCCAAATACCTATTCAGACTTTGATTTTTATATCTAGCTTTTCCCTATGGGGCTCTTATGAATCCTAGTCTTTCATGCTTTGTCTTATCCAAGGATTCAACAGCAATATTTGCATTGGTTTACACTTGCATTTCTATGCCATCTTCTGATACAGGGATTTCTTTTCTCTTGTGTTCACGGACATTCACGTATCCCTCTGCATTATCTAGTCTGCTTAGGACTGAATTTTGCCCTGCTATTATATCATAGATTGAGTATTCTGATATTATTTGGCTCGTCTGAATGATTCTCTTCCACATTTCTTTTATTGTGCCTTTTGTGATTCTGAGACACGGTTTTACTTCAGTGTTTCTATCACCTCGGTTTTCAATAAAAGCTCTGATAATGTTTCATAATCTAGGTGTTTGAAAGCTTTATTTTGGACCTTCAATCTCTTTGAAACAGAAAATTGTACTTCCTGTTTCGTGTACTATACGTCTTTATCTTTACTGGTCTAGTATTATCAGGTATCTAATGTAGAATTGTAGGTCTTTTTAAAGTGAAAATTTAAGTCTCTTAGTTGTAGGCAATTCCATGATATTTCTGTGAGGACATATTTTCCTGCACATTGATTCCATGTCTTTTTACTCTGTGTGTTGTCTTGTATATCTCTAAATGCTGGTGTTGCCTTTGATGTGATCAATACAACATACACTCATCGTTTAGAACAATCTCATTTTTATTACACTTATGTCACTTTTCTGAAACTTCAGAGGACCCTTCCCCTTGTGGAAACAGTGCATCTATATATTTTCAGCTTTGCAGGATGTTGCATGTCATTTTGAAGTGTTTTCTAAAGAGCACATTGACAGTGCCCTTGTCCTTTCTACTTCCATAAGAAAGTTCAGTCTTACCAGTACTTCCCAGAGCTTCTCTGTCAACAGAAAATCCTGTGGAATCATATCTTTGGATGCCATGCATCAGGGCCTGCTGCCATTATTGCTCAACCCACATAGTTGTCCTCGGGTCTGTGCAATATAAAGGCCATCCAAAATATAGCATCTGCATTTGGGAGATAATGGTGAAGGAAATGCTTCATCTTCTCACGCTGCGGACCTAGACAAATGCTCTTTGTTCTCTCATCCTTGTGGCTTGGGACCTCGAAAGGGAACCCAGCTGTCCCGCATCCTCTGCCTCATACCAAACCCTAATCCCAGTCCAGGCTATGACTTTAGCTGATCCAAAGGCTTTGGAAACTGATTTCTATCCCAAGGCCCCCTGGATTCCTCAGACCAGATGCATGATTTCTCTGATTTAGCCCCCACGTGCTCTATTGGCAAAATGACAAATTGGTCCCTGGGCCTGCAGATGCAGTGAATGTGGCCATGGGACATTTCGATAAAGTCAACTTTGCACACCGGAGTGGTTGATTTTTCTTTGGGGGTTAAAGGCCAGTTTTCTTCTCTTGGTAGGGCCAACCACAATCCACAACACACTCCAGATCACTGAGACAAAGCGTGTGACATCATCCATTGTCCTAGACCTGATTTTACGCATCCACTTCTAGCCAAAATTCGGTTGCTAGTTTCTTGGCCTCAGAATCAAATGTGGGGACAATTTGTGCTGATTTATTTCAGTTCTGTCAGATTAGAATCTGCTGTGCACTCTTCTAACACTCAGCGAATCGCTTTGAATCACATGTGTCTTTTATCCTTAAAATTGTGCGTATAATTGAAGCAGAAGTTCACCTTTGCTGCTCCATTACCAGAGGTCAGGTACTGCACTGATTTCCATTCTCTACTTTGCTTCTCCTCCATCCACGTTTTCTGAGGCATCATACTATCTTCGGATTTAAGGGACCACTCTTTGGCAAGTCTCATGAACCAAGGGCTTGGTGAGTGGATTTTCAAAATTCTGTGTAATTGGGAGGGAGTTAGCGTATGATGCACTGGCACACTGCCTCCTGGGCATCAATAAATCAACACTTTCCATATATACCTCGCCGAAATGGGATTCTCGTTTATCTCTTTTTTCTATAGATTCTTGATGTTAGTGTTTGTCCGAAGACACCATTTTTGTCATTGTGTTGATACCTCAGTTGCAGCCTTTCAATAGTGTAATACAATTGATTTACATATTTTGGGATTTATATGAAAATGAAGTTAGTTTTTGAAACATACTAAATCTACTTACAATCCACACTTGTCAAATTCAGGTACCATTTTGTCATCTCTAAGGAAAAAGTAGACAGTTAAAATGGAAAATACCACTCGAAAATGATGAAGGGGACAGGTAAACTCTTTACTTTTGATGCCTCCAACACCAACAGGAACCATGAAATAACTATTGTAAACATGAAATTACCCCCAAACTTGGTTTCAATTGTGAATGTGGTGCCCTATCCACCCAACGACACATACTGGCCAATGTTGTCATTTCAAGCAGTACCATTTCTCTCCAGGAAAACACAAGGAATCTGAAACAAGATATTAATATGTAGGCTTGGTTCAAAAAGGAACTTGGGGCATTAGAATAATGAGATATCTGCTGCAGCTTTGCTAGTCTATTGAGAACCAGGTGCTCTTCTATCAACCATGAGAACGCTTAAACGTCCAAACATGTTGGGTAAAGCACCTTAACACAACCAAGTCTGCACCCACATGATATACTGCACCCAGGCTTGAATGAAGGGAAAAGACGGTCCACATAAAAATATTTCCTTACATGTCTACGGCGACTTTTACAGTTCACTTCACTAACTGATTTATAATAGTTACCTATACTGTCTAAAAAAACTGAGGCCTAATACATATTCAAGTTCAGTCAAAGAATCCCCTCAGTTACCACACTCCCTTCACCCCAAAGAAGACGTAACCCCAGAATTTGCTGAAACTAGGGGAACATCATCATTTCTTTGTGTGAGCTAATTATGTAATTTCTATCTATGATAGCCGAGAGTATTTGACAATTGAGGAATTCAGTGTTGTGCACAGATTGTGAAGTTGTAGGAAAACTGGTTCTAGGAGGGGTTTGCTCTTCTCCTATTGGCTTCATTGCAGCTCAAGTGCTGATCCTCTGGAATGGATGAATGAGTGGTTGGGAAGGAATGGCAAGTGCTTAATAGGTATGACCAAACCCGGGTAAAACTTACCAGGACTTCGTGCTCTGTGGTCTGTGTGATTTTTAAATGCCCCTTGGGAAGTGTGGATTCTCACGGCCTCTTTCAAAAACATGAGCTATTTTATCAACTCTGCCATCTCTTCTCTTTTAGACGTCAGGGATATTGGACATCTACTTTGAGCAGAGAATACAGTACCTTCTTCAAGTTCACGTTGACCCTCCACAGGTTTCTGCTAGTGTCAGCCAGGCTCAACATGTCTCATGAATGTCTTTGGAGTGTGGTGTTCTGGAAAGAATTCTCCATGCCATTATTCTCCATTGTAGCAGAACAACTCTCATCAATGTGTTCGCATCTCTCCTCAACATGTGCAGCCAGCTTTTCTTCATGCTTCTCTTCGTGTCTCCCATAAAGTCGACTTCTACATTACTGGGCAAGTCTGAAAGTACCTCGGAGCCTCACCAGTATGCTGATGACGGGCATATCTTCCAATGCCTGACTTTTCAGTTTCTAGAAATTGACCTGTGATCTCAGGTGATTGGGCAGCAGAAGTATCACGAACATAAATAGCTCCCCATATAATAGACCTAAGCCTAGCTCCACAGAGGGTGTCAGCACCTACATGACTCTGATCCACCCACAGAGCTCTGCCGAGTTACCTTGGATCCGGAAGCCACAACAAGCCTCGTGGAACACACCAACGTTCCACCTGGAATCCAACTGGTAACTGCCATCCACAAAGGTTGCAGCATCTTTTCAGTGCTGGGGGAGGGACTGCATCAGACCAGAGATTCCTAAGTTAAAATTAATTCTCTCCATTAGCATCCCATGGTCCTGTTTTTCCAACCCTCTTTCCTTTAGTACAGATCTCAATACAGATTACAAAGTGAGGGAAGTGTGTGCATGTTAAGTGTATATTTCCAAGGGCTTTAAACTTTCTAACAGTTAACAATTCACAAAGACCACCCAAAGGAATCTTATGTTTGTGTAATAGCCATTCACTCAGAATACATATCCGTCTGTTGCTTTTCTGCTTAAACTCCCACAGTCTCAAGACATGGATCCATTTGTTTCATGGGGGCTGAAATTCCTAGAAATGAAGCCCATCCCAATGTACACTTTTCTGTCTGTCTCTTTTGCTCTTAGTACAGTTTTGTAGAACTACTTGTCTTTGTTAGAGGCGTATGCCATTAATTCTCTAACTAGGGATGGATATCACATTCAATCTTCCTGTTGGAAGAAGAGTCAAACTATATAATGGAATATGAATCGATTTTATACAAAATAGGCATTTGGGTTAGGTCACGATATGCTCTTATGAATGAAAATTTTTCAATCATTTTGCTCGCATCTGTTTTCTGAATACAAGTGTTTTGAGTACATGCAAGCAGCGATACTGGTTCGGTGCGTGCTGAATGATACTTGACAGCACTTTGAGTATTTTCTTTTGAATTCTCATGGTTCTTTGCATATATGTCAGCAAACAGTACTCTTTGGTGTTTGTTTGTTTGTTTGATATTTTGATTGTTTGCTTGTTGTTTGTTTTGCAAACACATTAGGCCATATATCTCTCCATTTGCATTAAACAGAGAGCCATATAGGATGATTCAGTTAGTATATTGCTGAAAATCACCTATGTTTTCCTGCTTCCCTATCCCATCTGTAGGGTTTTGATGTCCTCCTTGCCTTCTTCTTGTTAATTCTCTACAACTCATGGCTCTTCTTTATTTCCAATGATGGTTTCTTATTTCAATTTCATCTTGCTACTTTACTCTTCAGGGTAGAATTGTCAACCTTTGTCTAAGTATAAGAATTGAACTGCTGAATTCTATTCAGTTTTGCCGCTCTGTGAAATTTTCTAGATCTGCTGTTATCAGATATGGCATTCTTGTGGCATAGGCTACTCTAGATTACAGCTTTTTCTCATTCAGGTTTCAGTGTATGTCATGGCACTCCTTCCTGTCCTGCAATATTTGTGTCGAGTTATCAGCTGAAACACTTCTGGAGTTTCTGTTGTGACTACTTTTCTATTCAGGGTAGAATTCTCAATCTTTCTTTTAGGATAAGTTTTTAAATGCTGAATTATTTTACACTTTGCCGATCTGTGAAATTGCCAAATTCTGTTGCTAATGTTAACGGCTGTCTTGAGGCATAGGCTACCGTAATTGGAGATTTGTCTCATTCATGATTTGGTGTATGTCTTGGCACTCCTACCTGTACTGTGATATTTCTGTCTAGGTATCAGCTGAAACACATGTGGGGGTTCTGTTGTGACTGAGTTGCTGTCCTCTAGGTGCATCGAAAATCACAGAGCTTATCATGATCTTCGATGATTTGAATGAAAATATAGCTGCTTGTAAGTCTATTGGGATTCCAAATTATTTGGATGCTGTTTGCTCCTGGTTTCATATAGATGATTGTTTCTTGGATTTCAGTAATTTTCAGTCTGCTGTTCTCCAAATACCTATTCAGACTTTGATTTTTATATCTAGCTTTTCCCTATGGGGCTCTTATGAATCCTAGTCTTTCATGCTTTGTCTTACCCAAGGATTCAACAGCAATATTTGCATTGGTTTACACTTGCATTTCTATGCCATCTTCTGATACAGGGATTTCTTTTCTCTTGTGTTCACGGACATTCACGAATCCCTCTGCATTATCTAGTCTGCTTAGGACTGAATTTTGCCCTGCTATTATATCATAGATTGAGTATTCTGATTTTATTTGGCTCGTCTGAATGATTCTCTTCCACATTTCTGGTATTGTGCCTTTTGTGATTCTGAGACACGGTTTTACTTCAGTGTTTCTATCACCTCGGTTTTCAATAAAAGCTCTGATAATGTTTCATAATCTAGGTGTTTGAAAGCTTTATTTTGGACCTTCAATCTCTTTGAAACAGAAAATGGTACTTCCTGTTTCGTGTACTATACGTCTTTATCTTTACTGGTCTAGTATTATCAGGTATCTAATGTAGAATTGTAGGTCTTTTTAAAGTGAAAATTTAAGTCTCTTAGTTGTAGGCAATTCCATGATATTTCTGTGAGGACATATTTTCCTGCACATTGATTCCATGTCTTTTTACTGTGTGTGTTGTCTTGTATATCTCTAAATGCTGGTGTTGCCTTTGATGTGATCAATACAACATACACTCATCGTTTAGAACAATCTCATTTTTATTACACTTATGTCACTTTTCTGAAACTTCAGAGGACCCTTCCCCTTGTGGAAACAGAGCATCTATATATTTTCAGCTTTGCAGGATGTTGCATGTCATTTTGAAGTGTTTTCTAAAGAGCACATTGACAGTGCGCTTGTCCTTTCTACTTCCATAAGAAAGTTCCAGTCTTACCAGTACTTCCCAGAGCTTCTCTGTCAACAGAAAATCCTGTGGAATCATATCTTTGGATGCCATGCATCAGGGCCTGCTGCCATTATTGCTCAACCCACATAGTTGTCCTCGGGTCTGTGCAATATAAAGGCCATCCAAAATATAGCATCTGCATTTGGGAGATAATGGTGAAGGAAATGCTTCATCTTCTCACGCTGCGGACCTAGACAAATGCTCTTTGTTCTCTCATCCTTGTGGCTTGGGACCTCGAAAGGGAACCCAGCTGTCCCGCATCCTCTGCCTCATACCAAACCCTAATCCCAGTCCAGGCTATGACTTTAGCTGATCCAAAGGCTTTGGAAACTGATTTCTATCCCAAGGCCCCCTGGATTCCTCAGACCAGATGCATGATTTCTCTGATTTAGCCCCCACGTGCTCTATTGGCAAAATGACAAATTGGTCCCTGGGCCTGCAGATGCAGTGAATGTGGCCATGGGACATTTCGATAAAGTCAACTTTGCACACCGGAGTGGTTGATTTTTCTTTGGGGGTTAAAGGCCAGTTTTCTTCTCTTGGTAGGGCCAACCACAATCCACAACACACTCCAGATCACTGAGACAAAGCGTGTGACAACATCCATTGTCCTATACCTGATTTTACGCATCCACTTCTAGCCAAAATTCGGTTGCTAGTTTCTTGGCCTCAGAATCAATTGTGGGGACAATTTGTGCTGATTTATTTCAGTTCTGTCAGATTAGCATCTGCTGTGCACTCTTCTAACACTCAGCGAATCGCTTTGAATCACATGTGTCTTTTATCCTTAAAATTGTGCGTATAATTGAAGCAGAAGTTCACCTTTGCTGCTCCATTACCAGAGGTCAGGTACTGCACTGATTTCCATTCTCTACTTTGCTTCTCCTCCATCCACGTTTTCTGAGGCATCATACTGTCTTCGGATTTAAGGGACCACTCTTTGGCAAGTCTCATGAACCAAGGGCTTGGTGAGTGGATTTTCAAAATTCTGTGTAATTGGGAGCGAGTTAGCGTATGATGCACTGGTACACTGCCACCTGGGCATCAATAAATCAACACTTTCCATATATACCTCGCCGAAATGGGATTCTCGTTTATCTCTTTTTTCTATAGAGTCTTGATGTTAGTGTTTGTCCGAAGACTCCATTTTTGTCATTGTGTTGATACCTCAGTTGCAGCCTTTCAATAGTGTAATACAATTGATTTACATATTTTGGGATTTATATGAAAATGAAGTTAGTTTTTGAAACATTCTAAATCTACTTACAATCCACACTTGTCAAATTCAGGTACCATTTTGTCATCTCTAAGGAAAAAGTAGACAGTTAAAATGGAAAATACCACTCGAAAATGATGAAGGGGACAGGTAAACTCTTTAGTTTTGATGCCTCCAACACCAACAGGAACCATGAAATAACTATTGTAAACATGAAATTACCCCCAAACTTGGTTTCAATTGTGAATGTGGTGCCCTATCCACCCAACGACACATACTGGCCAATGTTGTCATTTCAAGCAGTACCATTTCTCTCCAGGAAAACACAAGGAATCTGAAACAAGATATTAATATGTAGGCTTGGTTCAAAAAGGAACTAGGGGCATTAGAGTAATGAGATATCTGCTGCAGCTTTGCTAGTCTATTGAGAACCAGGTGCTCTTCTATCAACCATGAGAACGCTTAAACGTCCAAACATGTTGGGTAAAGCACCTTAACACAACCAAGTCTGCACCCACATGATATACTGCACCCAGGCTTGAATGAAGGGAAAAGACGGTCCACATAAAAATATTTCCTTACATGTCTACGGCGACTTTTACAGTTCACTTCACTAACTGATTTATAATAGTTACCTATGCTGTCTAAAAAAACTGAGGCCTAATACATATTCAAGTTCAGTCAAAGAATCCCCTCAGTTACCACACTCCCTTCACCCCAAAGAAGACGTAACCCCAGAATTTGCTGAAACTAGGGGAACATCATCATTTCTTTGTGTGAGCTAATTATGTAATTTCTATCTATGATAGCCGAGAGTATTTGACAATTGAGGAATTCAGTGTTGTGCACAGATTGTGAAGTTGTAGGAAAACTGGTTCTAGGAGGGGTTTGCTCTTCTCCTATTGGCTTCATTGCAGCTCAAGTGCTGATCCTCTGGAATGGATGAATGAGTGGTTGGGAGGGAATGGCAAGTGCTTAATAGGTATGACCAAACCCGGGTAAAACTTACCAGGACTTCGTGCTCTGTGGTCTGTGTGATTTTTAAATGCCCCTTGGGAAGTGTGGATTCTCACGGCCTCTTTCAAAAACATGAGCTATTTTATCAACTCTGCCATCTCTTCTCTTTTAGACGTCAGGGATATTGGACATCTACTTTGAGCAGAGAATACAGTACCTTCTTCAAGTTCACGTTGACCCTCCACAGGTTTCTGCTAGTATCAGCCAGGCTCAACATGTCTCATGAATGTCTTTGGAGTGTGGTGTTCTGGAAAGAATTCTCCATGCCATTATTCTCCATTGTAGCAGAACAACTCTCATCAATGTGTTCGCATCTCTCCTCAACATGTGCAGCCAGCTTTCCTTCATGCTTCTCTTCGTGTCTCCCATAAAGTCGACTTCTACATTACTGGGCAAGTCTGAAAGTACCTCGGAGCCTCACCAGTATGCTGATGACGGGCATATCTTCCAATGCCTGACTTTTCAGTTTCTAGAAATTGACCTGTGATCTCAGGTGATTGGGCAGCAGAAGTATCACGAACATAAATAGCTCCCCATATAATAGACCTAAGCCTAGCTCCACAGAGGGTGTCAGCACCTACATGACTCTGATCCACCCACAGAGCTCTGCCGAGTTACCTTGGATCCGGAAGCCACAACAAGCCTCGTGGAACACACCAACGTTCCACCTGGAATCCAACTGGTAACTGCCATCCACAAAGGTTGCAGCATCTTTTCAGTGCTGGGGGAGGGACTGCATCAGACCAGAGATTCCTAAGTTAAAATTAATTCTCTCCATTAGCATCCCATGGTCCTGTTTTTCCAACCCTCTTTCCTTTAGTACAGATCTCAATACAGATTACAAAGTGAGGGAAGTGTGTGCATGTTAAGTGTATATTTCCAAGGGCTTTAAACTTTCTAACAGTTAACAATTCACAAAGACCACCCAAAGGAATCTTATGTTTGTGTAATAGCCATTCACTCAGAATACATATCCGTCTGTTGCTTTTCTGCTTAAACTCCCACAGTCTCAAGACATGGATCCATTTGTTTCATGGGGGCTGAAATTCCTAGAAATGAAGCCCATCCCAATGTACACTTTTCTGTCTGTCTCTTTTGCTCTTAGTACAGTTTTGTAGAACTACTTGTCTTTGTTAGAGGCGTATGCCATTAATTCTCTAACTAGGGATGGATATCACATTCAATCTTCCTGTTGGAAGAAGAGTCAAACTATATAATGGAATATGAATCGATTTTATACAAAATAGGCATTTGGGTTAGGTCACGATATGCTCTTATGAATGAAAATTTTTCAATCATTTTGCTCGCATCTGTTTTCTGAATACAAGTGTTTTGAGTACATGCAAGCAGCGATACTGGTTCGGTGCGTGCTGAATGATACTTGACAGCACTTTGAGTATTTTCTTTTGAATTCTCATGGTTTTTTGCATATATGTCAGCAAAGATTACCCTTTGGTGTTTGATTGTTTGTTTGATATTTTGATTGTTTGCTTGTTGTTTGTTTTGCAAACACATTAGGCCATATATCTCTCCATTTGCATTAAACAGAGAGCCATATAGGATGATTCAGTTAGTATATTGCTGAAAATCACCTATGTTTTCCTGCTTCCCTATCCCATCTGTAGGGTTTTGATGTCCTCCTTGCCTTCTTCTTGTTAATTCTCTACAACTCATGGCTCTTCTTTATTTCCAATGATGGTTTCTTATTTCAATTTCATCTTGCTACTTTACTCTTCAGGGTAGAATTGTCAACCTTTGTCTAAGTATAAGAATTGAACTGCTGAATTCTATTCAGTTTTGCCGCTCTGTGAAATTTTCTAGATCTGCTGTTATCAGATATGGCATTCTTGTGGCATAGGCTACTCTAGATTACAGCTTTTTCTCATTCAGGTTTCAGTGTATGTCATGGCACTCCTTCCTGTCCTGCAATATATGTGTCGAGTTATCAGCTGAAACACTTCCGGAGTTTCTGTTGTGACTACTTTTCTATTCAGGGTAGAATTCTCAATCTTTCTTTTAGGATAAGTTTTTAAATGCTGAATTATTTTACACTTTGCCGATCTGTGAAATTGCCAAATTCTGTTGTTAATGTTAACGGCTGTCTTGAGGCATAGGCTACCGTAATTGGAGATTTGTCTCATTCATGATTTGGTGTATGTCTTGGCACTCCTACCTGTACTGTGATATTTCTGTCTAGGTATCAGCTGAAACACATGTGGGGGTTCTGTTGTGACTGAGTTGCTGTCCTCTAGGTGCATCGAAAATCACAGAGCTTATCATGATCTTCGATGATTTGAATGAAAATATAGCTGCTTGTAAGTCTATTGGGATTCCAAATTATTTGGATGCTGTTTGCTCCTGGTTTCATATAGATGATTGTTTCTTGGATTTCAGTAATTTTCAGTCTGCTGTTCTCCAAATACCTATTCAGACTTTGATTTTTATATCTAGCTTTTCCCTATGGGGCTCTTATGAATCCTAGTCTTTCATGCTTTGTCTTATCCAAGGATTCAACAGCAATATTTGCATTGGTTTACACTTGCATTTCTATGCCATCTTCTGATACAGGGATTTCTTTTCTCTTGTGTTCACGGACATTCACGTATCCCTCTGCATTATCTAGTCTGCTTAGGACTGAATTTTGCCCTGCTATTATATCATAGATTGAGTATTCTGATATTATTTGGCTCGTCTGAATGATTCTCTTCCACATTTCTTTTATTGTGCCTTTTGTGATTCTGAGACACGGTTTTACTTCAGTGTTTCTATCACCTCGGTTTTCAATAAAAGCTCTGATAATGTTTCATAATCTAGGTGTTTGAAAGCTTTATTTTGGACCTTCAATCTCTTTGAAACAGAAAATTGTACTTCCTGTTTCGTGTACTATACGTTTTTATCTTTACTGGTCTAGTATTATCAGGTATCTAATGTAGAATTGTAGGTCTTTTTAAAGTGAAAATTTAAGTCTCTTAGTTGTAGGCAATTCCATGATATTTCTGTGAGGACATATTTTCCTGCACATTGATTCCATGTCTTTTTACTGTGTGTGTTGTCTTGTATATCTCTAAATGCTGGTGTTGCCTTTGATGTGATCAATACAACATACACTCATCGTTTAGAACAATCTCATTTTTATTACACTTATGTCACTTTTCTGAAACTTCAGAGGACCCTTCCCCTTGTGGAAACAGTGCATCTATATATTTTCAGCTTTGCAGGATGTTGCATGTCATTTTGAAGTGTTTTCTAAAGAGCACATTGACAGTGCCCTTGTCCTTTCTACTTCCATAAGAAAGTTCAGTCTTACCAGTACTTCCCAGAGCTTCTCTGTCAACAGAAAATCCTGTGGAATCATATCTTTGGATGCCATGCATCAGGGCCTGCTGCCATTATTGCTCAACCCACATAGTTGTCCTCGGGTCTGTGCAATATAAAGGCCATCCAAAATATAGCATCTGCATTTGGGAGATAATGGTGAAGGAAATGCTTCATCTTCTCACGCTGCGGACCTAGACAAATGCTCTTTGTTCTCTCATCCTTGTGGCTTGGGACCTCGAAAGGGAACCCAGCTGTCCCGCATCCTCTGCCTCATACCAAACCCTAATCCCAGTCCAGGCTATGACTTTAGCTGATCCAAAGGCTTTGGAAACTGATTTCTATCCCAAGGCCCCCTGGATTCCTCAGACCAGATGCATGATTTCTCTGATTTAGCCCCCACGTGCTCTATTGGCAAAATGACAAATTGGTCCCTGGGCCTGCAGATGCAGTGAATGTGGCCATGGGACATTTCGATAAAGTCAACTTTGCACACCGGAGTGGTTGATTTTTCTTTGGGGGTTAAAGGCCAGTTTTCTTCTCTTGGTAGGGCCAACCACAATCCACAACACACTCCAGATCACTGAGACAAAGCGTGTGACATCATCCATTGTCCTAGACCTGATTTTACGCATCCACTTCTAGCCAAAATTCGGTTGCTAGTTTCTTGGCCTCAGAATCAAATGTGGGGACAATTTGTGCTGATTTATTTCAGTTCTGTCAGATTAGAATCTGCTGTGCACTCTTCTAACACTCAGCGAATCGCTTTGAATCACATGTGTCTTTTATCCTTAAAATTGTGCGTATAATTGAAGCAGAAGTTCACCTTTGCTGCTCCATTACCAGAGGTCAGGTACTGCACTGATTTCCATTCTCTACTTTGCTTCTCCTCCATCCACGTTTTCTGAGGCATCATACTATCTTCGGATTTAAGGGACCACTCTTTGGCAAGTCTCATGAACCAAGGGCTTGGTGAGTGGATTTTCAAAATTCTGTGTAATTGGGAGGGAGTTAGCGTATGATGCACTGGCACACTGCCTCCTGGGCATCAATAAATCAACACTTTCCATATATACCTCGCCGAAATGGGATTCTCGTTTATCTCTTTTTTCTATAGATTCTTGATGTTAGTGTTTGTCCGAAGACACCATTTTTGTCATTGTGTTGATACCTCAGTTGCAGCCTTTCAATAGTGTAATACAATTGATTTACATATTTTGGGATTTATATGAAAATGAAGTTAGTTTTTGAAACATACTAAATCTACTTACAATCCACACTTGTCAAATTCAGGTACCATTTTGTCATCTCTAAGGAAAAAGTAGACAGTTAAAATGGAAAATACCACTCGAAAATGATGAAGGGGACAGGTAAACTCTTTACTTTTGATGCCTCCAACACCAACAGGAACCATGAAATAACTATTGTAAACATGAAATTACCCCCAAACTTGGTTTCAATTGTGAATGTGGTGCCCTATCCACCCAACGACACATACTGGCCAATGTTGTCATTTCAAGCAGTACCATTTCTCTCCAGGAAAACACAAGGAATCTGAAACAAGATATTAATATGTAGGCTTGGTTCAAAAAGGAACTTGGGGCATTAGAATAATGAGATATCTGCTGCAGCTTTGCTAGTCTATTGAGAACCAGGTGCTCTTCTATCAACCATGAGAACGCTTAAACGTCCAAACATGTTGGGTAAAGCACCTTAACACAACCAAGTCTGCACCCACATGATATACTGCACCCAGGCTTGAATGAAGGGAAAAGACGGTCCACATAAAAATATTTCCTTACATGTCTACGGCGACTTTTACAGTTCACTTCACTAACTGATTTATAATAGTTACCTATACTGTCTAAAAAAACTGAGGCCTAATACATATTCAAGTTCAGTCAAAGAATCCCCTCAGTTACCACACTCCCTTCACCCCAAAGAAGACGTAACCCCAGAATTTGCTGAAACTAGGGGAACATCATCATTTCTTTGTGTGAGCTAATTATGTAATTTCTATCTATGATAGCCGAGAGTATTTGACAATTGAGGAATTCAGTGTTGTGCACAGATTGTGAAGTTGTAGGAAAACTGGTTCTAGGAGGGGTTTGCTCTTCTCCTATTGGCTTCATTGCAGCTCAAGTGCTGATCCTCTGGAATGGATGAATGAGTGGTTGGGAAGGAATGGCAAGTGCTTAATAGGTATGACCAAACCCGGGTAAAACTTACCAGGACTTCGTGCTCTGTGGTCTGTGTGATTTTTAAATGCCCCTTGGGAAGTGTGGATTCTCACGGCCTCTTTCAAAAACATGAGCTATTTTATCAACTCTGCCATCTCTTCTCTTTTAGACGTCAGGGATATTGGACATCTACTTTGAGCAGAGAATACAGTACCTTCTTCAAGTTCACGTTGACCCTCCACAGGTTTCTGCTAGTATCAGCCAGGCTCAACATGTCTCATGAATGTCTTTGGAGTGTGGTGTTCTGGAAAGAATTCTCCATGCCATTATTCTCCATTGTAGCAGAACAACTCTCATCAATGTGTTCGCATCTCTCCTCAACATGTGCAGCCAGCTTTTCTTCATGCTTCTCTTCGTGTCTCCCATAAAGTCGACTTCTACATTACTGGGCAAGTCTGAAAGTACCTCGGAGCCTCACCAGTATGCTGATGACGGGCATATCTTCCAATGCCTGACTTTTCAGTTTCTAGAAATTGACCTGTGATCTCAGGTGATTGGGCAGCAGAAGTATCACGAACATAAATAGCTCCCCATATAATAGACCTAAGCCTAGCTCCACAGAGGGTGTCAGCACCTACATGACTCTGATCCACCCACAGAGCTCTGCCGAGTTACCTTGGATCCGGAAGCCACAACAAGCCTCGTGGAACACACCAACGTTCCACCTGGAATCCAACTGGTAACTGCCATCCACAAAGGTTGCAGCATCTTTTCAGTGCTGGGGGAGGGACTGCATCAGACCAGAGATTCCTAAGTTAAAATTAATTCTCTCCATTAGCATCCCATGGTCCTGTTTTTCCAACCCTCTTTCCTTTAGTACAGATCTCAATACAGATTACAAAGTGAGGGAAGTGTGTGCATGTTAAGTGTATATTTCCAAGGGCTTTAAACTTTCTAACAGTTAACAATTCACAAAGACCACCCAAAGGAATCTTATGTTTGTGTAATAGCCATTCACTCAGAATACATATCCGTCTGTTGCTTTTCTGCTTAAACTCCCACAGTCTCAAGACATGGATCCATTTGTTTCATGGGGGCTGAAATTCCTAGAAATGAAGCCCATCCCAATGTACACTTTTCTGTCTGTCTCTTTTGCTCTTAGTACAGTTTTGTAGAACTACTTGTCTTTGTTAGAGGCGTATGCCATTAATTCTCTAACTAGGGATGGATATCACATTCAATCTTCCTGTTGGAAGAAGAGTCAAACTATATAATGGAATATGAATCGATTTTATACAAAATAGGCATTTGGGTTAGGTCACGATATGCTCTTATGAATGAAAATTTTTCAATCATTTTGCTCGCATCTGTTTTCTGAATACAAGTGTTTTGAGTACATGCAAGCAGCGATACTGGTTCGGTGCGTGCTGAATGATACTTGACAGCACTTTGAGTATTTTCTTTTGAATTCTCATGGTTCTTTGCATATATGTCAGCAAACAGTACTCTTTGGTGTTTGTTTGTTTGTTTGATATTTTGATTGTTTGCTTGTTGTTTGTTTTGCAAACACATTAGGCCATATATCTCTCCATTTGCATTAAACAGAGAGCCATATAGGATGATTCAGTTAGTATATTGCTGAAAATCACCTATGTTTTCCTGCTTCCCTATCCCATCTGTAGGGTTTTGATGTCCTCCTTGCCTTCTTCTTGTTAATTCTCTACAACTCATGGCTCTTCTTTATTTCCAATGATGGTTTCTTATTTCAATTTCATCTTGCTACTTTACTCTTCAGGGTAGAATTGTCAACCTTTGTCTAAGTATAAGAATTGAACTGCTGAATTCTATTCAGTTTTGCCGCTCTGTGAAATTTTCTAGATCTGCTGTTATCAGATATGGCATTCTTGTGGCATAGGCTACTCTAGATTACAGCTTTTTCTCATTCAGGTTTCAGTGTATGTCATGGCACTCCTTCCTGTCCTGCAATATTTGTGTCGAGTTATCAGCTGAAACACTTCTGGAGTTTCTGTTGTGACTACTTTTCTATTCAGGGTAGAATTCTCAATCTTTCTTTTAGGATAAGTTTTTAAATGCTGAATTATTTTACACTTTGCCGATCTGTGAAATTGCCAAATTCTGTTGCTAATGTTAACGGCTGTCTTGAGGCATAGGCTACCGTAATTGGAGATTTGTCTCATTCATGATTTGGTGTATGTCTTGGCACTCCTACCTGTACTGTGATATTTCTGTCTAGGTATCAGCTGAAACACATGTGGGGGTTCTGTTGTGACTGAGTTGCTGTCCTCTAGGTGCATCGAAAATCACAGAGCTTATCATGATCTTCGATGATTTGAATGAAAATATAGCTGCTTGTAAGTCTATTGGGATTCCAAATTATTTGGATGCTGTTTGCTCCTGGTTTCATATAGATGATTGTTTCTTGGATTTCAGTAATTTTCAGTCTGCTGTTCTCCAAATACCTATTCAGACTTTGATTTTTATATCTAGCTTTTCCCTATGGGGCTCTTATGAATCCTAGTCTTTCATGCTTTGTCTTACCCAAGGATTCAACAGCAATATTTGCATTGGTTTACACTTGCATTTCTATGCCATCTTCTGATACAGGGATTTCTTTTCTCTTGTGTTCACGGACATTCACGAATCCCTCTGCATTATCTAGTCTGCTTAGGACTGAATTTTGCCCTGCTATTATATCATAGATTGAGTATTCTGATTTTATTTGGCTCGTCTGAATGATTCTCTTCCACATTTCTGGTATTGTGCCTTTTGTGATTCTGAGACACGGTTTTACTTCAGTGTTTCTATCACCTCGGTTTTCAATAAAAGCTCTGATAATGTTTCATAATCTAGGTGTTTGAAAGCTTTATTTTGGACCTTCAATCTCTTTGAAACAGAAAATGGTACTTCCTGTTTCGTGTACTATACGTCTTTATCTTTACTGGTCTAGTATTATCAGGTATCTAATGTAGAATTGTAGGTCTTTTTAAAGTGAAAATTTAAGTCTCTTAGTTGTAGGCAATTCCATGATATTTCTGTGAGGACATATTTTCCTGCACATTGATTCCATGTCTTTTTACTGTGTGTGTTGTCTTGTATATCTCTAAATGCTGGTGTTGCCTTTGATGTGATCAATACAACATACACTCATCGTTTAGAACAATCTCATTTTTATTACGCTTATGTCACTTTTCTGAAACTTCAGAGGACCCTTCCCCTTGTGGAAACAGAGCATCTATATATTTTCAGCTTTGCAGGATGTTGCATGTCATTTTGAAGTGTTTTCTAAAGAGCACATTGACAGTGCGCTTGTCCTTTCTACTTCCATAAGAAAGTTCCAGTCTTACCAGTACTTCCCAGAGCTTCTCTGTCAACAGAAAATCCTGTGGAATCATATCTTTGGATGCCATGCATCAGGGCCTGCTGCCATTATTGCTCAACCCACATAGTTGTCCTCGGGTCTGTGCAATATAAAGGCCATCCAAAATATAGCATCTGCATTTGGGAGATAATGGTGAAGGAAATGCTTCATCTTCTCACGCTGCGGACCTAGACAAATGCTCTTTGTTCTCTCATCCTTGTGGCTTGGGACCTCGAAAGGGAACCCAGCTGTCCCGCATCCTCTGCCTCATACCAAACCCTAATCCCAGTCCAGGCTATGACTTTAGCTGATCCAAAGGCTTTGGAAACTGATTTCTATCCCAAGGCCCCCTGGATTCCTCAGACCAGATGCATGATTTCTCTGATTTAGCCCCCACGTGCTCTATTGGCAAAATGACAAATTGGTCCCTGGGCCTGCAGATGCAGTGAATGTGGCCATGGGACATTTCGATAAAGTCAACTTTGCACACCGGAGTGGTTGATTTTTCTTTGGGGGTTAAAGGCCAGTTTTCTTCTCTTGGTAGGGCCAACCACAATCCACAACACACTCCAGATCACTGAGACAAAGCGTGTGACATCATCCATTGTCCTATACCTGATTTTACGCATCCACTTCTAGCCAAAATTCGGTTGCTAGTTTCTTGGCCTCAGAATCAATTGTGGGGACAATTTGTGCTGATTTATTTCAGTTCTGTCAGATTAGCATCTGCTGTGCACTCTTCTAACACTCAGCGAATCGCTTTGAATCACATGTGTCTTTTATCCTTAAAATTGTGCGTATAATTGAAGCAGAAGTTCACCTTTGCTGCTCCATTACCAGAGGTCAGGTACTGCACTGATTTCCATTCTCTACTTTGCTTCTCCTCCATCCACGTTTTCTGAGGCATCATACTTTCTTCGGATTTAAGGGACCACTCTTTGGCAAGTCTCATGAACCAAGGGCTTGGTGAGTGGATTTTCAAAATTCTGTGTAATTGGGAGCGAGTTAGCGTATGATGCACTGGTACACTGCCACCTGGGCATCAATAAATCAACACTTTCCATATATACCTCGCCGAAATGGGATTCTCGTTTATCTCTTTTTTCTATAGATTCTTGATGTTAGTGTTTTTCCGAAGACTGCATTTTTGTCATTGAGTTGATACCTCAGTTGCAGCCTTTCAATAGTGTAATACAATTGATTTACATATTTTGGGATTTATATGAAAATGAAGTTAGTTTTTGAAACATACTAAATCTACTTACAATCCACACTTGTCAAATTCAGGTACCATTTTGTCATCTCTAAGGAAAAAGTAGACAGTTAAAATGGAAAATACCACTCGAAAATGATGAAGGGGACAGGTAAACTCTTTACTTTTGATGCCTCCAACACCAACAGGAACCATGAAATAATTATTGTAAGCATGAAATTACCCCCAAACTTGGTTTCAATTGTGAATGTGGTGCCCTATCCACCCAACGACACATACTGGCCAATGTTGTCATTTCAAGCAGTACCATTTCTCTCCAGGAAAACACAAGGAATCTGAAACAAGATATTAATATGTAGGCTTGGTTCAAAAAGGAACTAGGGGCATTAGAGTAATGAGATATCTGCTGCAGCTTTGCTAGTCTATTGAGAACCAGGTGCTCTTCTATCAACCATGAGAACGCTTAAACGTCCAAACATGTTGGGTAAAGCACCTTAACACAACCAAGTCTGCACCCACATGATATACTGCACCCAGGCTTGAATGAAGGGAAAAGACGGTCCACATAAAAATATTTCCTTACATGTCTACGGCGACTTTTACAGTTCACTTCACTAACTGATTTATAATAGTTACCTATGCTGTCTAAAAAAACTGAGGCCTAATACATATTCAAGTTCAGTCAAAGAATCCCCTCAGTTACCACACTCCCTTCACCCCAAAGAAGACGTAACCCCAGAATTTGCTGAAACTAGGGGAACATCATCATTTCTTTGTGTGAGCTAATTATGTAATTTCTATCTATGATAGCCGAGAGTATTTGACAATTGAGGAATTCAGTGTTGTGCACAGATTGTGAAGTTGTAGGAAAACTGGTTCTAGGAGGGGTTTGCTCTTCTCCTATTGGCTTCATTGCAGCTCAAGTGCTGATCCTCTGGAATGGATGAATGAGTGGTTGGGAGGGAATGGCAAGTGCTTAATAGGTATGACCAAACCCGGGTAAAACTTACCAGGACTTCGTGCTCTGTGGTCTGTGTGATTTTTAAATGCCCCTTGGGAAGTGTGGATTCTCACGGCCTCTTTCAAAAACATGAGCTATTTTATCAACTCTGCCATCTCTTCTCTTTTAGACGTCAGGGATATTGGACATCTACTTTGAGCAGAGAATACAGTACCTTCTTCAAGTTCACGTTGACCCTCCACAGGTTTCTGCTAGTATCAGCCAGGCTCAACATGTCTCATGAATGTCTTTGGAGTGTGGTGTTCTGGAAAGAATTCTCCATGCCATTATTCTCCATTGTAGCAGAACAACTCTCATCAATGTGTTCGCATCTCTCCTCAACATGTGCAGCCAGCTTTCCTTCATGCTTCTCTTCGTGTCTCCCATAAAGTCGACTTCTACATTACTGGGCAAGTCTGAAAGTACCTCGGAGCCTCACCAGTATGCTGATGACGGGCATATCTTCCAATGCCTGACTTTTCAGTTTCTAGAAATTGACCTGTGATCTCAGGTGATTGGGCAGCAGAAGTATCACGAACATAAATAGCTCCCCATATAATAGACCTAAGCCTAGCTCCACAGAGGGTGTCAGCACCTACATGACTCTGATCCACCCACAGAGCTCTGCCGAGTTACCTTGGATCCGGAAGCCACAACAAGCCTCGTGGAACACACCAACGTTCCACCTGGAATCCAACTGGTAACTGCCATCCTCAAAGGTTGCAGCATCTTTTCAGTGCTGGGGGAGGGACTGCATCAGACCAGAGATTCCTAAGTTAAAATTAATTCTCTCCATTAGCATCCCATGGTCCTGTTTTTCCAACCCTCTTTCCTTTAGTACAGATCTCAATACAGATTACAAAGTGAGGGAAGTGTGTGCATGTTAAGTGTATATTTCCAAGGGCTTTAAACTTTCTAACAGTTAACAATTCACAAAGACCACCCAAAGGAATCTTATGTTTGTGTAATAGCCATTCACTCAGAATACATATCCGTCTGTTGCTTTTCTGCTTAAACTCCCACAGTCTCAAGACATGGATCCATTTGTTTCATGGGGGCTGAAATTCCTAGAAATGAAGCCCATCCCAAAGTACACTTTTCTGTCTGTCTCTTTTGCTCTTAGTACAGTTTTGTAGAACTACTTGTCTTTGTTAGAGGCGTATGCCATTAATTCTCTAACTAGGGATGAATATCACATTCAATCTTCCTGTTGGAAGAAGAGTCAAACTTTATAATGGAATATGAATCGATTTTATACAAAATAGGCATTTGGGTTAGGTCACGATATGCTCTTATGAATGAAAATTTTTCAATCATTTTGCTCGCATCTGTTTTCTGAATACAAGTGTTTTGAGTACATGCAAGCAGCGATACTGGTTCGGTGCGTGCTGAATGATACTTGACAGCACTTTGAGTATTTTCTTTTGAATTCTCATGGTTCTTTGCGTATATGTCAGCAAACAGTACTCTTTGGTGTTTGTTTGTTTGTTTGATATTTTGATTGTTTGCTTGTTGTTTGTTTTGCAAACACATTAGGCCATATATCTCTCCATTTGCATTAAACAGAGAGCCATATAGGATGATTCAGTTAGTATATTGCTGAAAATCACCTATGTTTTCCTGCTTCCCTATCCCATCTGTAGGGTTTTGATGTCCTCCTTGCCTTCTTCTTGTTAATTCTCTACAACTCATGGCTCTTCTTTATTTCCAATGATGGTTTCTTATTTCAATTTCATCTTGCTACTTTACTCTTCAGGGTAGAATTGTCAACCTTTGTCTAAGTATAAGAATTGAACTGCTGAATTCTATTCAGTTTTGCCGCTCTGTGAAATTTTCTAGATCTGCTGTTATCAGATATGGCATTCTTGTGGCATAGGCTACTCTAGATTACAGCTTTTTCTCATTCAGGTTTCAGTGTATGTCATGGCACTCCTTCCTGTCCTGCAATATTTGTGTCGAGTTATCAGCTGAAACACTTCCGGAGTTTCTGTTGTGACTACTTTTCTATTCAGGGTAGAATTCTCAATCTTTCTTTTAGGATAAGTTTTTAAATGCTGAATTATTTTACACTTTGCCGATCTGTGAAATTGCCAAATTCTGTTGCTAATGTTAACGGCTGTCTTGAGGCATAGGCTACCGTAATTGGAGATTTGTCTCATTCATGATTTGGTGTATGTCTTGGCACTCCTACCTGTACTGTGATATTTCTGTCTAGGTATCAGCTGAAACACATGTGGGGGTTCTGTTGTGACTGAGTTGCTGTCCTCTAGGTGCATCGAAAATCACAGAGCTTATCATGATCTTCGATGATTTGAATGAAAATATAGCTGCTTGTAAGTCTATTGGGATTCCAAATTATTTGGATGCTGTTTGCTCCTGGTTTCATATAGATGATTGTTTCTTGGATTTCAGTAATTTTCAGTCTGCTGTTCTCCAAATACCTATTCAGACTTTGATTTTTATATCTAGCTTTTCCCTATGGGGCTCTTATGAATCCTAGTCTTTCATGCTTTGTCTTACCCAAGGATTCAACAGCAATATTTGCATTGGTTTACACTTGCATTTCTATGCCATCTTCTGATACAGGGATTTCTTTTCTCTTGTGTTCACGGACATTCACGAATCCCTCTGCATTATCTAGTCTGCTTAGGACTGAATTTTGCCCTGCTATTATATCATAGATTGAGTATTCTGATTTTATTTGGCTCGTCTGAATGATTCTCTTCCACATTTCTGGTATTGTGCCTTTTGTGATTCTGAGACACGGTTTTACTTCAGTGTTTCTATCACCTCGGTTTTCAATAAAAGCTCTGATAATGTTTCATATTCTAGGTGTTTGAAAGCTTTATTTTGGACCTTCAATCTCTTTGAAACAGAAAATGGTACTTCCTGTTTCGTGTACTATACGTCTTTATCTTTACTGGTCTAGTATTATCAGGTATCTAATGTAGAATTGTAGGTCTTTTTAAAGTGAAAATTTAAGTCTCTTAGTTGTAGGCAATTCCATGATATTTCTGTGAGGACATATTTTCCTGCACATTGATTCCATGTCTTTTTACTGTGTGTGTTGTCTTGTATATCTCTAAATGCTGGTGTTGCCTTTGATGTGATCAATACAACATACACTCATCGTTTAGAACAATCTCATTTTTATTACGCTTATGTCACTTTTCTGAAACTTCAGAGGACCCTTCCCCTTGTGGAAACAGAGCATCTATATATTTTCAGCTTTGCAGGATGTTGCATGTCATTTTGAAGTGTTTTCTAAAGAGCACATTGACAGTGCGCTTGTCCTTTCTACTTCCATAAGAAAGTTCCAGTCTTACCAGTACTTCCCAGAGCTTCTCTGTCAACAGAAAATCCTGTGGAATCATATCTTTGGATGCCATGCATCATTGCCTGCTGCCATTATTGCTCAACCCACATAGTTGTCCTCGGGTCTGTGCAATATAAAGGCCATCCAAAATATAGCATCTGCATTTGGGAGATAATGGTGAAGGAAATGCTTCATCTTCTCACGCTGCGGACCTAGACAAATGCTCTTTGTTCTCTCATCCTTGTGGCTTGGGACCTCGAAAGGGAACCCAGCTGTCCCGCATCCTCTGCCTCATACCAAACCCTAATCCCAGTCCAGGCTATGACTTTAGCTGATCCAAAGGCTTTGGAAACTGTTTTCTATCCCTAGGCCCCCTGGATTCCTCAGACCAGATGCATGATTTCTCTGATTTAGCCCCCACGTGCTCTATTGGCACAATGACAAATTGGTCCCTGGGCCTGCAGATGCAGTAAATGTGGCCATGGGACATTTCGATAAAGTCAACTTTGCACACCGGAGTGGTTGATTTTTCTTTGGGGGTTAAATGCCAGTTTTCTTCTCTTGGTAGGGCCAACCACAATCCACAACACACTCCAGATCACTGAGACAAAGCGTGTGACATCATCCATTGTCCTATACCTGATTTTACGCATCCACTTCTAGCCAAAATTCGGTTGCTAGTTTCTTGGCCTCAGAATCAATTGTGGGGACAATTTGTGCTGATTTATTTCAGTTCTGTCAGATTAGCATCTGCTGTGCACTCTTCTAACACTCAGCGAATCGCTTTGAATCACATGTGTCTTTTATCCTTAAAATTGTGCGTATAATTGAAGCAGAAGTTCACCTTTGCTGCTCCATTACCAGAGGTCAGGTACTGCACTGATTTCCATTCTCTACTTTGCTTCTCCTCCATCCACGTTTTCTGAGGCATCATACTGTCTTCGGATTTAAGGGACCACTCTTTGGCAAGTCTCATGAACCAAGGGCTTGGTGAGTGGATTTTCAAAATTCTGTGTAATTGGGAGCGAGTTAGCGTATGATGCACTGGTACACTGCCACCTGGGCATCAATAAATCAACACTTTCCATATATACCTCGCCGAAATGGGATTCTCGTTTATCTCTTTTTTCTATAGAGTCTTGATGTTAGTGTTTGTCCGAAGACACCATTTTTGTCATTGAGTTGATACCTCAGTTGCAGCCTTTCAATAGTGTAATACAATTGATTTACATATTTTGGGATTTATATGAAAATGAAGTTAGTTTTTGAAACATACTAAATCTACTTACAATCCACACTTGTCAAATTCAGGTACCATTTTGTCATCTCTAAGGAAAAAGTAGACAGTTAAAATGGAAAATACCACTCGAAAATGATGAAGGGGACAGGTAAACTCTTTACTTTTGATGCCTCCAACACCAACAGGAACCATGAAATAATTATTGTAAGCATGAAATTACCCCCAAACTTGGTTTCAATTGTGAATGTGGTTCCCTATCCACCCAACGACAAATACTGGCCAATGTTGTCATTTCAAGCAGTACCATTTCTCTCCAGGAAAACACAAGGAATCTGAAACAAGATATTAATATGTAGGCTTGGTTCAAAAAGGAACTAGGGGCATTAGAGTAATGAGATATCTGCCGCAGCTTTGCTAGTCTATTGAGAACCAGGTGCTCTTCTATCAACCATGAGAACGCTTAAACGTCCAAACATGTTGGGTAAAGCACCTTAACACAACCAAGTTTGCACCCACATGATATACTGCACCCAGGCTTGAATGAAGGGAAAAGACGGTCCACATAAAAATATTTCCTTACATGTCTACGGCGACTTTTACAGTTCACTTCACTAACTGATTTATAATAGTAACCTATACTCTCTAAAAAACTGAGGCATAATACATATTGAAGTTCAGTCAAAGAATCCCCTCAGTTACCACACTCCCTTCACCCCAAAGAAGACGTAACCCCAGAATTTGCTGAAACTAGGGGAACATCATCATTTCTTTGTGTGAGCTAATTATGTAATTTCTATCTATGATAGCCGAGAGTATTTGACAATTGAGGAATTCAGTGTTGTGCACAGATTGTGAAGTTGTAGGAAAACTGGTTCTAGGAGGGGTTTGCTCTTCTCCTATTGGCTTCATTGCAGCTCAAGTGCTGATCCTCTGGAATGGATGAATGAGTGGTTGGGAAGGAATGGCAAGTGCTTAATAGGTATGACCAAACCCGGGTAAAACTTACCAGGACTTCGTGCTCTGTGGTCTGTGTGATTTTTAAATGCCCCTTGGGAAGTGTGGATTCTCACGGCCTCTTTCAAAAACATGAGCTATTTTATCAACTCTGCCATCTCTTCTCTTTTAGACGTCAGGGATATTGGACATCTACTTTGAGCAGAGAATACAGTACCTTCTTCAAGTTCACGTTGACCCTCCACAGGTTTCTGCTAGTATCAGCCAGGCTCAACATGTCTCATGAATGTCTTTGGAGTGTGGTGTTCTGGAAAGAATTCTCCATGCCATTATTCTCCATTGTAGCAGAACAACTCTCATCAATGTGTTCGCATCTCTCCTCAACATGTGCAGCCAGCTTTCCTTCATGCTTCTCTTCGTGTCTCCCATAAAGTCGACTTCTACATTACTGGGCAAGTCTGAAAGTACCTCGGAGCCTCACCAGTATGCTGATGACGGGCATATCTTCCAATGCCTGACTTTTCAGTTTCTAGAAATTGACCTGTGATCTCAGGTGATTGGGCAGCAGAAGTATCACGAACATAAATAGCTCCCCATATAATAGACCTAAGCCTAGCTCCACAGAGGGTGTCAGCACCTACATGACTCTGATCCACCCACAGAGCTCTGCCGAGTTACCTTGGATCCGGAAGCCACAACAAGCCTCGTGGAACACACCAACGTTCCACCTGGAATCCAACTGGTAACTGCCATCCTCAAAGGTTGCAGCATCTTTTCAGTGCTGGGGGAGGGACTGCATCAGACCAGAGATTCCTAAGTTAAAATTAATTCTCTCCATTAGCATCCCATGGTCCTGTTTTTCCAACCCTCTTTCCTTTAGTACAGATCTCAATACAGATTACAAAGTGAGGGAAGTGTGTGCATGTTAAGTGTATATTTCCAAGGGCTTTAAACTTTCTAACAGTTAACAATTCACAAAGACCACCCAAAGGAATCTTATGTTTGTGTAATAGCCATTCACTCAGAATACATATCCGTCTGTTGCTTTTCTGCTTAAACTCCCACAGTCTCAAGACATGGATCCATTTGTTTCATGGGGGCTGAAATTCCTAGAAATGAAGCCCATCCCAAAGTACACTTTTCTGTCTGTCTCTTTTGCTCTTAGTACAGTTTTGTAGAACTACTTGTCTTTGTTAGAGGCGTATGCCATTAATTCTCTAACTAGGGATGAATATCACATTCAATCTTCCTGTTGGAAGAAGAGTCAAACTTTATAATGGAATATGAATCGATTTTATACAAAATAGGCATTTGGGTTAGGTCACGATATGCTCTTATGAATGAAAATTTTTCAATCATTTTGCTCGCATCTGTTTTCTGAATACAAGTGTTTTGAGTACATGCAAGCAGCGATACTGGTTCGGTGCGTGCTGAATGATACTTGACAGCACTTTGAGTATTTTCTTTTGAATTCTCATGGTTCTTTGCGTATATGTCAGCAAACAGTACTCTTTGGTGTTTGTTTGTTTGTTTGATATTTTGATTGTTTGCTTGTTGTTTGTTTTGCAAACACATTAGGCCATATATCTCTCCATTTGCATTAAACAGAGAGCCATATAGGATGATTCAGTTAGTATATTGCTGAAAATCACCTATGTTTTCCTGCTTCCCTATCCCATCTGTAGGGTTTTGATGTCCTCCTTGCCTTCTTCTTGTTAATTCTCTACAACTCATGGCTCTTCTTTATTTCCAATGATGGTTTCTTATTTCAATTTCATCTTGCTACTTTACTCTTCAGGGTAGAATTGTCAACCTTTGTCTAAGTATAAGAATTGAACTGCTGAATTCTATTCAGTTTTGCCGCTCTGTGAAATTTTCTAGATCTGCTGTTATCAGATATGGCATTCTTGTGGCATAGGCTACTCTAGATTACAGCTTTTTCTCATTCAGGTTTCAGTGTATGTCATGGCACTCCTTCCTGTCCTGCAATATTTGTGTCGAGTTATCAGCTGAAACACTTCCGGAGTTTCTGTTGTGACTACTTTTCTATTCAGGGTAGAATTCTCAATCTTTCTTTTAGGATAAGTTTTTAAATGCTGAATTATTTTACACTTTGCCGATCTGTGAAATTGCCAAATTCTGTTGCTAATGTTAACGGCTGTCTTGAGGCATAGGCTACCGTAATTGGAGATTTGTCTCATTCATGATTTGGTGTATGTCTTGGCACTCCTACCTGTACTGTGATATTTCTGTCTAGGTATCAGCTGAAACACATGTGGGGGTTCTGTTGTGACTGAGTTGCTGTCCTCTAGGTGCATCGAAAATCACAGAGCTTATCATGATCTTCGATGATTTGAATGAAAATATAGCTGCTTGTAAGTCTATTGGGATTCCAAATTATTTGGATGCTGTTTGCTCCTGGTTTCATATAGATGATTGTTTCTTGGATTTCAGTAATTTTCAGTCTGCTGTTCTCCAAATACCTATTCAGACTTTGATTTTTATATCTAGCTTTTCCCTATGGGGCTCTTATGAATCCTAGTCTTTCATGCTTTGTCTTACCCAAGGATTCAACAGCAATATTTGCATTGGTTTACACTTGCATTTCTATGCCATCTTCTGATACAGGGATTTCTTTTCTCTTGTGTTCACGGACATTCACGAATCCCTCTGCATTATCTAGTCTGCTTAGGACTGAATTTTGCCCTGCTATTATATCATAGATTGAGTATTCTGATTTTATTTGGCTCGTCTGAATGATTCTCTTCCACATTTCTGGTATTGTGCCTTTTGTGATTCTGAGACACGGTTTTACTTCAGTGTTTCTATCACCTCGGTTTTCAATAAAAGCTCTGATAATGTTTCATATTCTAGGTGTTTGAAAGCTTTATTTTGGACCTTCAATCTCTTTGAAACAGAAAATGGTACTTCCTGTTTCGTGTACTATACGTCTTTATCTTTACTGGTCTAGTATTATCAGGTATCTAATGTAGAATTGTAGGTCTTTTTAAAGTGAAAATTTAAGTCTCTTAGTTGTAGGCAATTCCATGATATTTCTGTGAGGACATATTTTCCTGCACATTGATTCCATGTCTTTTTACTGTGTGTGTTGTCTTGTATATCTCTAAATGCTGGTGTTGCCTTTGATGTGATCAATACAACATACACTCATCGTTTAGAACAATCTCATTTTTATTACGCTTATGTCACTTTTCTGAAACTTCAGAGGACCCTTCCCCTTGTGGAAACAGAGCATCTATATATTTTCAGCTTTGCAGGATGTTGCATGTCATTTTGAAGTGTTTTCTAAAGAGCACATTGACAGTGCGCTTGTCCTTTCTACTTCCATAAGAAAGTTCCAGTCTTACCAGTACTTCCCAGAGCTTCTCTGTCAACAGAAAATCCTGTGGAATCATATCTTTGGATGCCATGCATCATTGCCTGCTGCCATTATTGCTCAACCCACATAGTTGTCCTCGGGTCTGTGCAATATAAAGGCCATCCAAAATATAGCATCTGCATTTGGGAGATAATGGTGAAGGAAATGCTTCATCTTCTCACGCTGCGGACCTAGACAAATGCTCTTTGTTCTCTCATCCTTGTGGCTTGGGACCTCGAAAGGGAACCCAGCTGTCCCGCATCCTCTGCCTCATACCAAACCCTAATCCCAGTCCAGGCTATGACTTTAGCTGATCCAAAGGCTTTGGAAACTGTTTTCTATCCCTAGGCCCCCTGGATTCCTCAGACCAGATGCATGATTTCTCTGATTTAGCCCCCACGTGCTCTATTGGCACAATGACAAATTGGTCCCTGGGCCTGCAGATGCAGTAAATGTGGCCATGGGACATTTCGATAAAGTCAACTTTGCACACCGGAGTGGTTGATTTTTCTTTGGGGGTTAAATGCCAGTTTTCTTCTCTTGGTAGGGCCAACCACAATCCACAACACACTCCAGATCACTGAGACAAAGCGTGTGACATCATCCATTGTCCTATACCTGATTTTACGCATCCACTTCTAGCCAAAATTCGGTTGCTAGTTTCTTGGCCTCAGAATCAATTGTGGGGACAATTTGTGCTGATTTATTTCAGTTCTGTCAGATTAGCATCTGCTGTGCACTCTTCTAACACTCAGCGAATCGCTTTGAATCACATGTGTCTTTTATCCTTAAAATTGTGCGTATAATTGAAGCAGAAGTTCACCTTTGCTGCTCCATTACCAGAGGTCAGGTACTGCACTGATTTCCATTCTCTACTTTGCTTCTCCTCCATCCACGTTTTCTGAGGCATCATACTGTCTTCGGATTTAAGGGACCACTCTTTGGCAAGTCTCATGAACCAAGGGCTTGGTGAGTGGATTTTCAAAATTCTGTGTAATTGGGAGCGAGTTAGCGTATGATGCACTGGTACACTGCCACCTGGGCATCAATAAATCAACACTTTCCATATATACCTCGCCGAAATGGGATTCTCGTTTATCTCTTTTTTCTATAGAGTCTTGATGTTAGTGTTTGTCCGAAGACACCATTTTTGTCATTGAGTTGATACCTCAGTTGCAGCCTTTCAATAGTGTAATACAATTGATTTACATATTTTGGGATTTATATGAAAATGAAGTTAGTTTTTGAAACATACTAAATCTACTTACAATCCACACTTGTCAAATTCAGGTACCATTTTGTCATCTCTAAGGAAAAAGTAGACAGTTAAAATGGAAAATACCACTCGAAAATGATGAAGGGGACAGGTAAACTCTTTACTTTTGATGCCTCCAACACCAACAGGAACCATGAAATAATTATTGTAAGCATGAAATTACCCCCAAACTTGGTTTCAATTGTGAATGTGGTTCCCTATCCACCCAACGACAAATACTGGCCAATGTTGTCATTTCAAGCAGTACCATTTCTCTCCAGGAAAACACAAGGAATCTGAAACAAGATATTAATATGTAGGCTTGGTTCAAAAAGGAACTAGGGGCATTAGAGTAATGAGATATCTGCCGCAGCTTTGCTAGTCTATTGAGAACCAGGTGCTCTTCTATCAACCATGAGAACGCTTAAACGTCCAAACATGTTGGGTAAAGCACCTTAACACAACCAAGTTTGCACCCACATGATATACTGCACCCAGGCTTGAATGAAGGGAAAAGACGGTCCACATAAAAATATTTCCTTACATGTCTACGGCGACTTTTACAGTTCACTTCACTAACTGATTTATAATAGTAACCTATACTCTCTAAAAAACTGAGGCATAATACATATTGAAGTTCAGTCAAAGAATCCCCTCAGTTACCACACTCCCTTCACCCCAAAGAAGACGTAACCCCAGAATTTGCTGAAACTAGGGGAACATCATCATTTCTTTGTGTGAGCTAATTATGTAATTTCTATCTATGATAGCCGAGAGTATTTGACAATTGAGGAATTCAGTGTTGTGCACAGATTGTGAAGTTGTAGGAAAACTGGTTCTAGGAGGGGTTTGCTCTTCTCCTATTGGCTTCATTGCAGCTCAAGTGCTGATCCTCTGGAATGGATGAATGAGTGGTTGGGAAGGAATGGCAAGTGCTTAATAGGTATGACCAAACCCGGGTAAAACTTACCAGGACTTCGTGCTCTGTGGTCTGTGTGATTTTTAAATGCCCCTTGGGAAGTGTGGATTCTCACGGCCTCTTTCAAAAACATGAGCTATTTTATCAACTCTGCCATCTCTTCTCTTTTAGACGTCAGGGATATTGGACATCTACTTTGAGCAGAGAATACAGTACCTTCTTCAAGTTCACGTTGACCCTCCACAGGTTTCTGCTAGTGTCAGCCAGGCTCAACATGTCTCATGAATGTCTTTGGAGTGTGGTGTTCTGGAAAGAATTCTCCATGCCATTATTCTCCATTGTAGCAGAACAACTCTCATCAATGTGTTCGCATCTCTCCTCAACATGTGCAGCCAGCTTTTCTTCATGCTTCTCTTCGTGTCTCCCATAAAGTCGACTTCTACATTACTGGGCAAGTCTGAAAGTACCTCGGAGCCTCACCAGTATGCTGATGACGGGCATATCTTCCAATGCCTGACTTTTCAGTTTCTAGAAATTGACCTGTGATCTCAGGTGATTGGGCAGCAGAAGTATCACGAACATAAATAGCTCCCCATATAATAGACCTAAGCCTAGCTCCACAGAGGGTGTCAGCACCTACATGACTCTGATCCACCCACAGAGCTCTGCCGAGTTACCTTGGATCCGGAAGCCACAACAAGCCTCGTGGAACAAACCAACGTTCCACCTGGAATCCAACTGGTAACTGCCATCCACAAAGGTTGCAGCATCTTTTCAGTGCTGGGGGAGGGACTGCATCAGACCAGAGATTCCTAAGTTAAAATTAATTCTCTCCATTAGCATCCCATGGTCCTGTTTTTCCAACCCTCTTTCCTTTAGTACAGATCTCAATACAGATTACAAAGTGAGGGAAGTGTGTGCATGTTAAGTGTATATTTCCAAGGGCTTTAAACTTTCTAACAGTTAACAATTCACAAAGACCACCCAAAGGAATCTTATGTTTGTGTAATAGCCATTCACTCAGAATACATATCCGTCTGTTGCTTTTCTGCTTAAACTCCCACAGTCTCAAGACATGGATCCATTTGTTTCATGGGGGCTGAAATTCCTAGAAATGAAGCCCATCCCAATGTACACTTTTCTGTCTGTCTCTTTTGCTCTTAGTACAGTTTTGTAGAACTACTTGTCTTTGTTAGAGGCGTATGCCATTAATTCTCTAACTAGGGATGAATATCACATTCAATCTTCCTGTTGGAAGAAGAGTCAAACTTTATAATGGAATATGAATCGATTTTATACAAAATAGGCATTTGGGTTAGGTCACGATATGCTCTTATGAATGAAAATTTTTCAATCATTTTGCTCGCATCTGTTTTCTGAATACAAGTGTTTTGAGTACATGCAAGCAGCGATACTGGTTCGGTGCGTGCTGAATGATACTTGACAGCACTTTGAGTATTTTCTTTTGAATTCTCATGGTTCTTTGCATATATGTCAGCAAACAGTACTCTTTGGTGTTTGTTTGTTTGTTTGATATTTTGATTGTTTGCTTGTTGTTTGTTTTGCAAACACATTAGGCCATATATCTCTCCATTTGCATTAAACAGAGAGCCATATAGGATGATTCAGTTAGTATATTGCTGAAAATCACCTATGTTTTCCTGCTTCCCTATCCCATCTGTAGGGTTTTGATGTCCTCCTTGCCTTCTTCTTGTTAATTCTCTACAACTCATGGCTCTTCTTTATTTCCAATGATGGTTTCTTATTTCAATTTCATCTTGCTACTTTACTCTTCAGGGTAGAATTGTCAACCTTTGTCTAAGTATAAGAATTGAACTGCTGAATTCTATTCAGTTTTGCCGCTCTGTGAAATTTTCTAGATCTGCTGTTATCAGATATGGCATTCTTGTGGCATAGGCTACTCTAGATTACAGCTTTTTCTCATTCAGGTTTCAGTGTATGTCATGGCACTCCTTCCTGTCCTGCAATATTTGTGTCGAGTTATCAGCTGAAACACTTCCGGAGTTTCTGTTGTGACTACTTTTCTATTCAGGGTAGAATTCTCAATCTTTCTTTTAGGATAAGTTTTTAAATGCTGAATTATTTTACACTTTGCCGATCTGTGAAATTGCCAAATTCTGTTGCTAATGTTAACGGCTGTCTTGAGGCATAGGCTACCGTAATTGGAGATTTGTCTCATTCATGATTTGGTGTATGTCTTGGCACTCCTACCTGTACTGTGATATTTCTGTCTAGGTATCAGCTGAAACACATGTGGGGGTTCTGTTGTGACTGAGTTGCTGTCCTCTAGGTGCATCGAAAATCACAGAGCTTATCATGATCTTCGATGATTTGAATGAAAATATAGCTGCTTGTAAGTCTATTGGGATTCCAAATTATTTGGATGCTGTTTGCTCCTGGTTTCATATAGATGATTGTTTCTTGGATTTCAGTAATTTTCAGTCTGCTGTTCCCCAAATACCTATTCAGACTTTGATTTTTATATCTAGCTTTTCCCTATGGGGCTCTTATGAATCCTAGTCTTTCATGCTTTGTCTTACCCAAGGATTCAACAGCAATATTTGCATTGGTTTACACTTGCATTTCTATGCCATCTTCTGATACAGGGATTTCTTTTCTCTTGTGTTCACGGACATTCACGAATCCCTCTGCATTATCTAGTCTGCTTAGGACTGAATTTTGCCCTGCTATTATATCATAGATTGAGTATTCTGATTTTATTTGGCTCGTCTGAATGATTCTCTTCCACATTTCTGGTATTGTGCCTTTTGTGATTCTGAGACACGGTTTTACTTCAGTGTTTCTATCACCTCGGTTTTCAATAAAAGCTCTGATAATGTTTCATAATCTAGGTGTTTGAAAGCTTTATTTTGGACCTTCAATCTCTTTGAAACAGAAAATGGTACTTCCTGTTTCGTGTACTATACGTCTTTATCTTTACTGGTCTAGTATTATCAGGTATCTAATGTAGAATTGTAGGTCTTTTTAAAGTGAAAATTTAAGTCTCTTAGTTGTAGGCAATTCCATGATATTTCTGTGAGGACATATTTTCCTGCACATTGATTCCATGTCTTTTTACTCTGTGTGTTGTCTTGTATATCTCTAAATGCTGGTGTTGCCTTTGATGTGATCAATACAACATACACTCATCGTTTAGAACAATCTCATTTTTATTACGCTTATGTCACTTTTCTGAAACTTCAGAGGACCCTTCCCCTTGTGGAAACAGAGCATCTATATATTTTCAGCTTTGCAGGATGTTGCATGTCATTTTGAAGTGTTTTCTAAAGAGCACATTGACAGTGCGCTTGTCCTTTCTACTTCCATAAGAAAGTTCCAGTCTTACCAGTACTTCCCAGAGCTTCTCTGTCAACAGAAAATCCTGTGGAATCATATCTTTGGATGCCATGCATCATTGCCTGCTGCCATTATTGCTCAACCCACATAGTTGTCCTCGGGTCTGTGCAATATAAAGGCCATCCAAAATATAGCATCTGCATTTGGGAGATAATGGTGAAGGAAATGCTTCATCTTCTCACGCTGCGGACCTAGACAAATGCTCTTTGTTCTCTCATCCTTGTGGCTTGGGACCTCGAAAGGGAACCCAGCTGTCCCGCATCCTCTGCCTCATACCAAACCCTAATCCCAGTCCAGGCTATGACTTTAGCTGATCCAAAGGCTTTGGAAACTGTTTTCTATCACTAGGCCCCCTGGATTCCTCAGACCAGATGCATGATTTCTCTGATTTAGCCCCCACGTGCTCTATTGGCAAAATGACAAATTGGTCCCTGGGCCTGCAGATGCAGTAAATGTGGCCATGGGACATTTCGATAAAGTCAACTTTGCACACCGGAGTGGTTGATTTTTCTTTGGGGGTTAAAGGCCAGTTTTCTTCTCTTGGTAGGGCCAACCACAATCCACAACACACTCCAGATCACTGAGACAAAGCGTGTGACATCATCCATTGTCCTATACCTGATTTTACGCATCCACTTCTAGCCAAAATTCGGTTGCTAGTTTCTTGGCCTCAGAATCAATTGTGGGGACAATTTGTGCTGATTTATTTCAGTTCTGTCAGATTAGCATCTGCTGTGCACTCTTCTAACACTCAGCGAATCGCTTTGAATCACATGTGTCTTTTATCCTTAAAATTGTGCGTATAATTGAAGCAGAAGTTCACCTTTGCTGCTCCATTACCAGAGGTCAGGTACTGCACTGATTTCCATTCTCTACTTTGCTTCTCCTCCATCCACGTTTTCTGAGGCATCATACTGTCTTCGGATTTAAGGGACCACTCTTTGGCAAGTCTCATGAACCAAGGGCTTGGTGAGTGGATTTTCAAAATTCTGTGTAATTGGGAGCGAGTTAGCATATGATGCACTGGTACACTGCCACCTGGGCATCAATAAATCAACACTTTCCATATATACCTCGCCGAAATGGGATTCTCGTTTATCTCTTTTTTCTATAGAGTCTTGATGTTAGTGTTTGTCCGAAGACTCCATTTTTGTCATTGTGTTGATACCTCAGTTGCAGCCTTTCAATAGTGTAATACAATTGATTTACATATTTTGGGATTTATATGAAAATGAAGTTAGTTTTTGAAACATACTAAATCTACTTACAATCCACACTTGTCAAATTCAGGTACCATTTTGTCATCTCTAAGGAAAAAGTAGACAGTTAAAATGGAAAATACCACTCGAAAATGATGAAGGGGACAGGTAAACTCTTTACTTTTGATGCCTCCAACACCAACAGGAACCATGAAATAATTATTGTAAGCATGAAATTACCCCCAAACTTGGTTTCAATTGTGAATGTGGTGCCCTATCCACCCAACGACACATACTGGCCAATGTTGTCATTTCAAGCAGTACCATTTCTCTCCAGGAAAACACAAGGAATCTGAAACAAGATATTAATATGTAGGCTTGGTTCAAAAAGGAACTAGGGGCATTAGAGTAATGAGATATCTGCTGCAGCTTTGCTAGTCTATTGAGAACCAGGTGCTCTTCTATCAACCATGAGAACGCTTAAACGTCCAAACATGTTGGGTAAAGCACCTTAACACAACCAAGTCTGCACCCACATGATATACTGCACCCAGGCTTGAATGAAGGGAAAAGACGGTCCACATAAAAATATTTCCTTACATGTCTACGGCGACTTTTACAGTTCACTTCACTAACTGATTTATAATAGTTACCTATACTGTCTAAAAATCTGAGGCCTAATACATATTCAAGTTCAGTCAAAGAATCCCCTCAGTTACCACACTCCCTTCACCCCAAAGAAGACGTAACCCCAGAATTTGCTGAAACTAGGGGAACATCATCATTTCTTTGTGTGAGCTAATTATGTAATTTCTATCTATGATAGCCGAGAGTATTTGACAATTGAGGAATTCAGTGTTGTGCACAGATTGTGAAGTTGTAGGAAAACTGGTTCTAGGAGGGGTTTGCTCTTCTCCTATTGGCTTCATTGCAGCTCAAGTGCTGATCCTCTGGAATGGATGAATGAGAGTTTGGGAAGGAATGGCAAGTGCTTAATAGGTATGACCAAACCCGGGTAAAACTTACCAGGACTTCGTGCTCTGTGGTCTGTGTGATTTTTAAATGCCCCTTGGGAAGTGTGGATTCTCACGGCCTCTTTCAAAAACATGAGCTATTTTATCAACTCTGCCATCTCTTCTCTTTTAGACGTCAGGGATATTGGACATCTACTTTGAGCAGAGAATACTGTACCTTCTTCAAGTTCACGTTGACCCTCCACAGGTTTCTGCTAGTATCAGCCAGGCTCAACATGTCTCATGAATGTCTTTGGAGTGTGGTGTTCTGGAAAGAATTCTCCATGCCATTATTCTCCATTGTAGCAGAACAACTCTCATCAATGTGTTCGCATCTCTCCTCAACATGTGCAGCCAGCTTTTCTTCATGCTTCTCTTCGTGTCTCCCATAAAGTCGACTTCTACATTACTGGGCAAGTCTGAAAGTACCTCGGAGCCTCACCAGTATGCTGATGACGGGCATATCTTCCAATGCCTGACTTTTCAGTTTCTAGAAATTGACCTGTGATCTCAGGTGATTGGGCAGCAGAAGTATCACGAACATAAATAGCTCCCCATATAATAGACCTAAGCCTAGCTCCACAGAGGGTGTCAGCACCTACATGACTCTGATCCACCCACAGAGCTCTGCCGAGTTACCTTGGATCCGGAAGCCACAACAAGCCTCGTGGAACACACCAACGTTCCACCTGGAATCCAACTGGTAACTGCCATCCACAAAGGTTGCAGCATCTTTTCAGTGCTGGGGGAGGGACTGCATCAGACCAGAGATTCCTAAGTTAAAATTAATTCTCTCCATTAGCATCCCATGGTCCTGTTTTTCCAACCCTCTTTCCTTTAGTACAGATCTCAATACAGATTACAAAGTGAGGGAAGTGTGTGCATGTTAAGTGTATATTTCCAAGGGCTTTAAACTTTCTAACAGTTAACAATTCACAAAGACCACCCAAAGGAATCTTATGTTTGTGTAATAGCCATTCACTCAGAATACATATCCGTCTGTTGCTTTTCTGCTTAAACTCCCACAGTCTCAAGACATGGATCCATTTGTTTCATGGGGGCTGAAATTCCTAGAAATGAAGCCCATCCCAAAGTACACTTTTCTGTCTGTCTCTTTTGCTCTTAGTACAGTTTTGTAGAACTACTTGTCTTTGTTAGAGGCGTATGCCATTAATTCTCTAACTAGGGATGAATATCACATTCAATCTTCCTGTTGGAAGAAGAGTCAAACTTTATAATGGAATATGAATCGATTTTATACAAAATAGGCATTTGGGTTAGGTCACGATATGCTCTTATGAATGAAAATTTTTCAATCATTTTGCTCGCATCTGTTTTCTGAATACAAGTGTTTTGAGTACATGCAAGCAGCGATACTGGTTCGGTGCGTGCTGAATGATACTTGACAGCACTTTGAGTATTTTCTTTTGAATTCTCATGGTTCTTTGCGTATATGTCAGCAAACAGTACTCTTTGGTGTTTGTTTGTTTGTTTGATATTTTGATTGTTTGCTTGTTGTTTGTTTTGCAAACACATTAGGCCATATATCTCTCCATTTGCATTAAACAGAGAGCCATATAGGATGATTCAGTTAGTATATTGCTGAAAATCACCTATGTTTTCCTGCTTCCCTATCCCATCTGTAGGGTTTTGATGTCCTCCTTGCCTTCTTCTTGTTAATTCTCTACAACTCATGGCTCTTCTTTATTTCCAATGATGGTTTCTTATTTCAATTTCATCTTGCTACTTTACTCTTCAGGGTAGAATTGTCAACCTTTGTCTAAGTATAAGAATTGAACTGCTGAATTCTATTCAGTTTTGCCGCTCTGTGAAATTTTCTAGATCTGCTGTTATCAGATATGGCATTCTTGTGGCATAGGCTACTCTAGATTACAGCTTTTTCTCATTCAGGTTTCAGTGTATGTCATGGCACTCCTTCCTGTCCTGCAATATTTGTGTCGAGTTATCAGCTGAAACACTTCCGGAGTTTCTGTTGTGACTACTTTTCTATTCAGGGTAGAATTCTCAATCTTTCTTTTAGGATAAGTTTTTAAATGCTGAATTATTTTACACTTTGCCGATCTGTGAAATTGCCAAATTCTGTTGCTAATGTTAACGGCTGTCTTGAGGCATAGGCTACCGTAATTGGAGATTTGTCTCATTCATGATTTGGTGTATGTCTTGGCACTCCTACCTGTACTGTGATATTTCTGTCTAGGTATCAGCTGAAACACATGTGGGGGTTCTGTTGTGACTGAGTTGCTGTCCTCTAGGTGCATCGAAAATCACAGAGCTTATCATGATCTTCGATGATTTGAATGAAAATATAGCTGCTTGTAAGTCTATTGGGATTCCAAATTATTTGGATGCTGTTTGCTCCTGGTTTCATATAGATGATTGTTTCTTGGATTTCAGTAATTTTCAGTCTGCTGTTCTCCAAATACCTATTCAGACTTTGATTTTTATATCTAGCTTTTCCCTATGGGGCTCTTATGAATCCTAGTCTTTCATGCTTTGTCTTACCCAAGGATTCAACAGCAATATTTGCATTGGTTTACACTTGCATTTCTATGCCATCTTCTGATACAGGGATTTCTTTTCTCTTGTGTTCACGGACATTCACGTATCCCTCTGCATTATCTAGTCTGCTTAGGACTGAATTTTGCCCTGCTATTATATCATAGATTGAGTATTCTGATTTTATTTGGCTCGTCTGAATGATTCTCTTCCACATTTCTGGTATTGTGCCTTTTGTGATTCTGAGACACGGTTTTACTTCAGTGTTTCTATCACCTCGGTTTTCAATAAAAGCTCTGATAATGTTTCATAATCTAGGTGTTTGAAAGCTTTATTTTGGACCTTCAATCTCTTTGAAACAGAAAATGGTACTTCCTGTTTCGTGTACTATACGTCTTTATCTTTACTGGTCTAGTATTATCAGGTATCTAATGTAGAATTGTAGGTCTTTTTAAAGTGAAAATTTAAGTCTCTTAGTTGTAGGCAATTCCATGATATTTCTGTGAGGACATATTTTCCTGCACATTGATTCCATGTCTTTTTACTCTGTGTGTTGTCTTGTATATCTCTACATGCTGGTGTTGCCTTTGATGTGATCAATGCAACATACACTCATCGTTTAGAACAATCTCATTTTTATTACGCTTATGTCACTTTTCTGAAACTTCAGAGGACCCTTCCCCTTGTGGAAACATAGCATCTATATATTTTCAGCTTTGCAGGATGTTGCATGTCATTTTGAAGTGTTTTCTAAAGAGCACATTGACAGTGCGCTTGTCCTTTCTACTTCCATAAGAAAGTTCCAGTCTTACCAGTACTTCCCAGAGCTTCTCTGTCAACAGAAAATCCTGTGGAATCATATCTTTGGATGCCATGCATCAGGGCCTGCTGCCATTATTGCTCAACCCACATAGTTGTCCTCGGGTCTGTGCAATATAAAGGCCATCCAAAATATAGCATCTGCATTTGGGAGATAATGGTGAAGGAAATGCTTCATCTTCTCACGCTGCGGACCTAAACAAATGCTCTTTGTTCTCTCATCCTTGTGCCTTGGGACCTCGAAAGGGAACCCAGCTGTCCCGCATCCTCTGCCTCATACCAAACCCTAATCCCAGTCCAGGCTATGACTTTAGCTGATCCAAAGGCTTTGGAAACTGATTTCTATCCCAAGGCCCCCTGGATTCCTCAGACCAGATGCATGATTTCTCTGATTTAGCCCCCACGTGCTCTATTGGCAAAATGACAAATTGGTCCCTGGGCCTGCAGATGCAGTGAATGTGGCCATGGGACATTTCGATAAAGTCAACTTTGCACACCGGAGTGGTTGATTTTTCTTTGGGGGTTAAAGGCCAGTTTTCTTCTCTTGGTAGGGCCAACCACAATCCACAACACACTCCAGATCACTGAGACAAAGCGTGTGACAACATCCATTGTCCTATACCTGATTTTACGCATCCACTTCTAGCCAAAATTCGGTTGCTAGTTTCTTGGCCTCAGAATCAATTGTGGGGACAATTTGTGCTGATTTATTTCAGTTCTGTCAGATTAGCATCTGCTGTGCACTCTTCTAACACTAAGCGAATCGCTTTGAATCACATGTGTCTTTTACCTTTAAAATTGTGCGTATAATTGAAGCAGAAGTTCACCTTTGCTGCTCCATTACCAGAGGTCAGGTACTGCACTGATTTCCATTCTCTACTTTGCTTCTCCTCCATCCACGTTTTCTGAGGCATCATACTGTCTTCGGATTTAAGGGACCACTCTTTGGCAAGTCTCATGAACCAAGGGCTTGGTGAGTGGATTTTCAAAATTCTGTGTAATTGGGAGCGAGTTAGCATATGATGCACTGGTACACTGCCACCTGGGCATCAATAAATCAACACTTTCCATATATACCTCGCCGAAATGGGATTCTCGTTTATCTCTATTTTCTATAGAGTCTTGATGTTAGTGTTTGTCCGAAGACTCCATTTTTGTCATTGTGTTGATACCTCAGTTGCAGCCTTTCAATAGTGTAATACAATTGATTTACATATTTTGGGATTTATATGAAAATGAAGTTAGTTTTTGAAACATACTAAATCTACTTACAATCCACACTTGTCAAATTCAGGTACCATTTTGTCATCTCTAAGGAAAAAGTAGACAGTTAAAATGGAAAATACCACTCGAAAATGATGAAGGGGACAGGTAAACTCTTTACTTTTGATGCCTCCAACACCAACAGGAACCATGAAATAATTATTGTAAGCATGAAATTACCCCCAAACTTGGTTTCAATTGTGAATGTGGTGCCCTATCCACCCAACGACACATACTGGCCAATGTTGTCATTTCAAGCAGTACCATTTCTCTCCAGGAAAACACAAGGAATCTGAAACAAGATATTAATATGTAGGCTTGGTTCAAAAAGGAACTAGGGGCATTAGAGTAATGAGATATCTGCTGCAGCTTTGCTAGTCTATTGAGAACCAGGTGCTCTTCTATCAACCATGAGAACGCTTAAACGTCCAAACATGTTGGGTAAAGCACCTTAACACAACCAAGTCTGCACCCACATGATATACTGCACCCAGGCTTGAATGAAGGGAAAAGACGGTCCACATAAAAATATTTCCTTACATGTCTACGGCGACTTTTACAGTTCACTTCACTAACTGATTTATAATAGTTACCTATACTGTCTAAAAAAACTGAGGCCTAATACATATTCAAGTTCAGTCAAAGAATCCCCTCAGTTACCACACTCCCTTCACCCCAAAGAAGACGTAACCCCAGAATTTGCTGAAACTAGGGGAACATCATCATTTCTTTGTGTGAGCTAATTATGTAATTTCTATCTATGATAGCCGAGAGTATTTGACAATTGAGGAATTCAGGGTTGTGCACAGATTGTGAAGTTGTAGGAAAACTGGTTCTAGGAGGGGTTTGCTCTTCTCCTATTGGCTTCATTGCAGCTCAAGTGCTGATCCTCTGGAATGGATGAATGAGTGGTTGGGAGGGAATGGCAAGTGCTTAATAGGTATGACCAAACCCGGGTAAAACTTACCAGGACTTCGTGCTCTGTGGTCTGTGTGATTTTTAAATGCCCCTTGGGAAGTGTGGATTCTCACGGCCTCTTTCAAAAACATGAGCTATTTTATCAACTCTGCCATCTCTTCTCTTTTAGACGTCAGGGATATTGGACATCTACTTTGAGCAGAGAATACAGTACCTTCTTCAAGTTCACGTTGACCCTCCACAGGTTTCTGCTAGTATCAGCCAGGCTCAACATGTCTCATGAATGTCTTTGGAGTGTGGTGTTCTGGAAAGAATTCTCCATGCCATTATTCTCCATTGTAGCAGAACAACTCTCATCAATGTGTTCGCATCTCTCCTCAACATGTGCAGCCAGCTTTCCTTCATGCTTCTCTTCGTGTCTCCCATAAAGTCGACTTCTACATTACTGGGCAAGTCTGAAAGTACCTCGGAGCCTCACCAGTATGCTGATGACGGGCATATCTTCCAATGCCTGACTTTTCAGTTTCTAGAAATTGACCTGTGATCTCAGGTGATTGGGCAGCAGAAGTATCACGAACATAAATAGCTCCCCATATAATAGACCTAAGCCTAGCTCCACAGAGGGTGTCAGCACCTACATGACTCTGATCCACCCACAGAGCTCTGCCGAGTTACCTTGGATCCGGAAGCCACAACAAGCCTCGTGGAACACACCAACGTTCCACCTGGAATCCAACTGGTAACTGCCATCCACAAAGGTTGCAGCATCTTTTCAGTGCTGGGGGAGGGACTGCATCAGACCAGAGATTCCTAAGTTAAAATTAATTCTCTCCATTAGCATCCCATGGTCCTGTTTTTCCAACCCTCTTTCCTTTAGTACAGATCTCAATACAGATTACAAAGTGAGGGAAGTGTGTGCATGTTAAGTGTATATTTCCAAGGGCTTTAAACTTTCTAACAGTTAACAATTCACAAAGACCACCCAAAGGAATCTTATGTTTGTGTAATAGCCATTCACTCAGAATACATATCCGTCTGTTGCTTTTCTGCTTAAACTCCCACAGTCTCAAGACATGGATCCATTTGTTTCATGGGGGCTGAAATTCCTAGAAATGAAGCCCATCCCAAAGTACACTTTTCTGTCTGTCTCTTTTGCTCTTAGTACAGTTTTGTAGAACTACTTGTCTTTGTTAGAGGCGTATGCCATTAATTCTCTAACTAGGGATGAATATCACATTCAATCTTCCTGTTGGAAGAAGAGTCAAACTTTATAATGGAATATGAATCGATTTTATACAAAATAGGCATTTGGGTTAGGTCACGATATGCTCTTATGAATGAAAATTTTTCAATCATTTTGCTCGCATCTGTTTTCTGAATACAAGTGTTTTGAGTACATGCAAGCAGCGATACTGGTTCGGTGCGTGCTGAATGATACTTGACAGCACTTTGAGTATTTTCTTTTGAATTCTCATGGTTCTTTGCGTATATGTCAGCAAACAGTACTCTTTGGTGTTTGTTTGTTTGTTTGATATTTTGATTGTTTGCTTGTTGTTTGTTTTGCAAACACATTAGGCCATATATCTCTCCATTTGCATTAAACAGAGAGCCATATAGGATGATTCAGTTAGTATATTGCTGAAAATCACCTATGTTTTCCTGCTTCCCTATCCCATCTGTAGGGTTTTGATGTCCTCCTTGCCTTCTTCTTGTTAATTCTCTACAACTCATGGCTCTGCTTTATTTCCAATGATGGTTTCTTATTTCAATTTCATCTTGCTACTTTACTCTTCAGGGTAGAATTGTCAACCTTTGTCTAAGTATAAGAATTGAACTGCTGAATTCTATTCAGTTTTGCCGCTCTGTGAAATTTTCTAGATCTGCTGTTATCAGATATGGCATTCTTGTGGCATAGGCTACTCTAGATTACAGCTTTTTCTCATTCAGGTTTCAGTGTATGTCATGGCACTCCTTCCTGTCCTGCAATATTTGTGTCGAGTTATCAGCTGAAACACTTCCGGAGTTTCTGTTGTGACTACTTTTCTATTCAGGGTAGAATTCTCAATCTTTCTTTTAGGATAAGTTTTTAAATGCTGAATTATTTTACACTTTGCCGATCTGTGAAATTGCCAAATTCTGTTGCTAATGTTAACGGCTGTCTTGAGGCATAGGCTACCGTAATTGGAGATTTGTCTCATTCATGATTTGGTGTATGTCTTGGCACTCCTACCTGTACTGTGATATTTCTGTCTAGGTATCAGCTGAAACACATGTGGGGGTTCTGTTGTGACTGAGTTGCTGTCCTCTAGGTGCATCGAAAATCACAGAGCTTATCATGATCTTCGATGATTTGAATGAAAATATAGCTGCTTGTAAGTCTATTGGGATTCCAAATTATTTGGATGCTGTTTGCTCCTGGTTTCATATAGATGATTGTTTCTTGGATTTCAGTAATTTTCAGTCTGCTGTTCTCCAAATACCTATTCAGACTTTGATTTTTATATCTAGCTTTTCCCTATGGGGCTCTTATGAATCCTAGTCTTTCATGCTTTGTCTTACCCAAGGATTCAACAGCAATATTTGCATTGGTTTACACTTGCATTTCTATGCCATCTTCTGATACAGGGATTTCTTTTCTCTTGTGTTCACGGACATTCACGTATCCCTCTGCATTATCTAGTCTGCTTAGGACTGAATTTTGCCCTGCTATTATATCATAGATTGAGTATTCTGATTTTATTTGGCTCGTCTGAATGATTCTCTTCCACATTTCTGGTATTGTGCCTTTTGTGATTCTGAGACACGGTTTTACTTCAGTGTTTCTATCACCTCGGTTTTCAATAAAAGCTCTGATAATGTTTCATAATCTAGGTGTTTGAAAGCTTTATTTTGGACCTTCAATCTCTTTGAAACAGAAAATGGTACTTCCTGTTTCGTGTACTATACGTCTTTATCTTTACTGGTCTAGTATTATCAGGTATCTAATGTAGAATTGTAGGTCTTTTTAAAGTGAAAATTTAAGTCTCTTAGTTGTAGGCAATTCCATGATATTTCTGTGAGGACATATTTTCCTGCACATTGATTCCATGTCTTTTTACTCTGTGTGTTGTCTTGTATATCTCTACATGCTGGTGTTGCCTTTGATGTGATCAATGCAACATACACTCATCGTTTAGAACAATCTCATTTTTATTACGCTTATGTCACTTTTCTGAAACTTCAGAGGACCCTTCCCCTTGTGGAAACATAGCATCTATATATTTTCAGCTTTGCAGGATGTTGCATGTCATTTTGAAGTGTTTTCTAAAGAGCACATTGACAGTGCGCTTGTCCTTTCTACTTCCATAAGAAAGTTCCAGTCTTACCAGTACTTCCCAGAGCTTCTCTGTCAACAGAAAATCCTGTGGAATCATATCTTTGGATGCCATGCATCAGGGCCTGCTGCCATTATTGCTCAACCCACATAGTTGTCCTCGGGTCTGTGCAATATAAAGGCCATCCAAAATATAGCATCTGCATTTGGGAGATAATGGTGAAGGAAATGCTTCATCTTCTCACGCTGCGGACCTAGACAAATGCTCTTTGTTCTCTCATCCTTGTGCCTTGGGACCTCGAAAGTGAACCCAGCTGTCCCGCATCCTCTGCCTCATACCAAACCCTAATCCCAGTCCAGGCTATGACTTTAGCTGATCCAAAGGCATTGGAAACTGATTTCTATCCCAAGGCCCCCTGGATTCCTCAGACCAGATGCATGATTTCTCTGATTTAGCCCCCACGTGCTCTATTGGCAAAATGACAAATTGGTCCCTGGGCCTGCAGATGCAGTGAATGTGGCCATGGGACATTTCGATAAAGTCAACTTTGCACACCGGAATGGTTGATTTTTCTTTGGGGGTTAAAGGCCAGTTTTCTTCTCTTGGTAGGGCCAACCACAATCCACAACACACTCCAGATCACTGAGACAAAGCGTGTGACAACATCCATTGTCCTATACCTGATTTTACGCATCCACTTCTAGCCAAAATTCGGTTGCTAGTTTCTTGGCCTCAGAATCAATTGTGGGGACAATTTGTGCTGAATTATTTCAGTTCTGTCAGATTAGCATCTGCTGTGCACTCTTCTAACACTCAGCGAATCGCTTTGAATCACATGTGTCTTTTATCCTTAAAATTGTGCGTATAATTGAAGCAGAAGTTCACCTTTGCTGCTCCATTACCAGAGGTCAGGTACTGCACTGATTTCCATTCTCAACTTTGCTTCTCCTCCATCCACGTTTTCTGAGGCATCATACTGTCTTCGGATTTAAGGGACCACTCTTTGGCAAGTCTCATGAACCAAGGGCTTGGTGAGTGGATTTTCAAAATTCTGTGTAATTGGGAGCGAGTTAGCGTATGATGCACTGGTACACTGCCACCTGGGCATCAATAAATCAACACTTTCCATATATACCTCGCCGAAATGGGATTCTCGTTTATCTCTATTTTCTATACAGTCATGATGTTATGTGTTTGTCCGACAACTCCATTTTATTCATTGTGTTGATACCTCAGTGGCAGCCTTTCAATAGTCTAATAAAATTGATTTACATATTTTGGGATTTATATGAAAATGAAGTTAGTTTTTGAAACATACTTAATCTACTTACAATCCACACTTGTCAAATTCAGGTACAATTTTGTCATCTGTAAGGAAAAACTAGACAGATAAAATGTAAAATAACACTCGAATTTGATGAAAGGGACAGGTAAACTCTTTAATTTTGATGCCTCCAACACCAACAGGAACAATGAAATAATTATTGTAAGCATGAAATTACCCCCACACTTGGTTTCCCTTTTGCATGTGGTTCCCTTTCAACCCAATGACACATACTGAACATTGCTGTCATTTCAAGCAGTAATATTTCTCTCCAGAAATACTCAAGGTGTATGAAACAAGATATTTATATGTAGGCTTGGTTCACAAAGGAACTAGGGGTATTAGAGCAATGAGAAACCTGCTGAAGCTTTGCTAGTCTATTGAGAACCAGGTGCTCTTCTACCATCAATGAGAACGCTTAAACGTCTGATAATGTTGAGTAAAGCATTTTAACACAACAAAGTCTGCACCCACATGACATACAGCACCCAGAATTGAATGAAGGGAAAAGACGGTCCACATAAAAAAAAATGTCCTTACATGTCTAAGGCTACTTTTATTGTTCACTTCAATAACTGACTTATAATAGTTACCTATACGGTCTAGAAAACCGGAGGAGTAATACAAATTGAATTTCAGTCAAAGGATCCTCTCAGTTACCACACTCCCTTCACCTCAAAAAAGACGTAACCCCAGAATTTGCTGAATCTAGGGGAACGTCATCATTTCTTTGTGTGAGCTATTTATTTAATTTCTATCTATTACAGTCGAGAGTATTTGACCATTGAGGATTTCAGTGTTGTGCACAGAGTGTGAAGTTGTAGGAAAACTGGTTCTAGGAGGGGCTTGCTCTTCTCCTATTGGCTTCATTGCAGCTCAAGTTCGGATCTTCTGAAATGGATGCCTGAGTTGATATGAGGGAATGGCAAGTGCTTGATAGGTATTCCCAACCCTGGGTAAATGCTTACCAGGACTTCATGCCCTGTGGTCTGTGTGATTTTTAAATGCCCCTTGGGACTTGTGGATTCTCACGACCTCTTTCAAGACCATGGGCAGTTTTATCAACTCTGACATCACTTCTCTTTTAGACGTCAGGAATATTGGGCCACTTCTTGGAACAGAGAATAGAGTACCTTCTTCAAGTTCACGTTGACCCTCCACAGGTTACTGCTAGTATCAGCCAGGCTCAAAATGTCTCATGAATGTCTTCTGAGCCTGGTATCCTGTAAAGAATTCTCCATGCCAGTATTCTCCATTGTAGCAGAACAAGTCTCATCAATGTGTTCGCATCTCCCCTCAATCTGTGCAGCCAGCTTTTCAGAAGGCTTCCCTTCGTGTCTCCCATAAAGTCGACTTCTACATTACTGAGCAAGTCTGGAAGTTCCTCGGAGCCTCACCAGTATGCTGGTGACGGGGAGATCTTCCACTGTCTGACTTTTCAGTTCCTAGTAACTGACCCGAGATCTAACGTCATTGGACAGCAACAGTATCTCGTACTTAAAGAGCTCCCCATACAATAGACCTAAGCCAAGCTCCACGGAGGGTGTCAGCCCCTACATGACTCTGATCCACCCACAGATCTCTGCCGAGATACCTTAGATCCAGCAGCCACTACAAGCCTCGTGGAACACAGCAACATTCCACCTGGAATCCGACCGGTAACTGCCATCCACAAAGGTTGCAGCATATTTTCAGTGTTGGGGGAGGGAATTCATTAGTCGAGAGTTTCCTAAGTTAAAAGTGATTCTCTCCATTAGCATCCCATGGTCCTTTTTTCGACCCTCTTTCCTTTAGTTCAGATCTCTATACACAATACAGAGGGAAGTGTGTGAATGTTATGTTTATTTTTCCACACGTCTTTAACCATTCTAACAGTTAACAGTTCACAAAGACCCCACTATAGGAATCTTATGTTTGTGTAATAGACATTCACCCAGAATACATATCCGTCTGTTGCTTTTCTGCTGAAACACCCACACTCTCAAGACATGGATCCCGTTGTTTCATGGGGGCTGAAATTCCTAGAAATGAAGCCCCTCCCATTGTACACATTATTGTCTGTCTTTTTTGCTCTTAGTACATTTTTTTAGAACTACTTGTCTTTGTTATGGGCGTATGCCATTTATTCTCCATGTAGGGATGCATATCACATTCATTCTTTCTCTTCGAAATAGACTCAATCTATATAAAGGAATATGAATCTATTTTATACAAAATAGGCATTTGGGTTTGGTCACGATATGCTCTTATGAATGAACATTTTTCAATCTTTTTACTCACATCTGTTTTCTGAATATATGTGTGTTGAATACATGCAAGGAGCAATACGGTGTCGGTGCGTGCTGAATGATACTTGACACCCCTTTGAGTATTTTGTTTTGAATTTTCATGTTTCCTTTGCATATATTTCAGCCAACAGTACTCTTTGTTTTTTGTTTGATATTTTGATAATTTGCTTGTTGTTTGTTTTAAAAACACATTAGTCCATGCATCTCGCCATTTGCATGAAACAGAGAGTCACATAAGTTGATTCTGTTAGTATAGTGCTGAAATTCACCTATGTTTTCCTGCTTCCCTCTCCCAACTTTAGTGATTTGTTGTCCTCCTTGCCTTCTACTTTTTTACTCTCTACAACTCATGGCTCTTCATGCATTTCCATTGATGTATTTCTTATTTCCATTTTATGTTGCTACTTTTCTCTTCATGGTAGAATTCTCAATCTTTGTTTAATGATAAGTTTGAATTGTTGATTTCTTTTCAGTTATGCCAGTCTGTGAAATTGTCTAGATCTGCCGTTATCAGATATGGCGTACTTGTGGCATAGGCTTCTCTAGAATGCAGCTGTTTCTAATTCAGCTTTTGGTGTATGTCTTGGCACTCCTTCCTGTCCTGCAATATATGTGTCGAGTTATCAGCTGAAACACTTCCGGAGTTACTGTTGTGACTACTTTTCTATTCAGGGTAGAATTCTCAATCTTTCTTTTAGGATAAGATTTTAAGTGCTGAATTACTTTACACTTTGCCGATCTGTGAAATTGCCAAGCTCTGTCGTTAATGGTAATGGCTGTCTTGTGGCATAGGCTACTGTATAATGCAGCTTTGTCTCATTCATGTTTTGGTCTATGTCTTGACACTCCTTCCTGTACTGCGATATTTCTGTCTAGGTATCAGCAGAAACACCTGTAGGGGTTCTGTTGTGACTGAGTTGCTGTACACTACATGCATTGAAAATCACAGAATTGATCATGAACTTTGATGACTTGAATGAAAATATAGCTGCTTGTATGTCTATTGGGATTCCAAATTATTTGGATGCTGTTTGCTCCTGGTTTCGTATAGGAGATTGTTTGTTGGCTTTCAGCAAGTTTCAGTGTGATTTTTCTCCAAATACCTATTCAGAGTTTGATATTTATATCTAGCTTTTCCCTATAGGTCTCTTATGTATCCTATTCTTGCATGCTTTGTCTTACCCCAGGTTTCAACAGCAATATTTGCCTTGGTTTACACTTGCGTTTCTATGTCATCTTCTGATACAGGGATTACATTTTCCCTGTGTTCACGTACATTCACGAGACCCTCTGTATTATCTAGTCTGCTTGTAACTGAATTTTGCCCTGCTATTATCTCATACATTGAGTATTCTGATTTTATTTGGCTCGTCTCAATGTTTCTCTTCCACATTTCTGGTCTTGTGCCTTTTTTATTCTGAGTCACTGTTTTACTTCAGTGTTTCTCTCACCTCGGTTTTCAATACATGCTCTGATAATGTTTCATAATCTAGTTGTTTGAAAGCATTTTTTTGGACCTTCAATCTCTTTGAAACAGAAAATTGTACTTCCTGTTTCTTGTACTATACTTCTTTATCTCTACAGGTCTAGTATTCTCAGGTATCTAATGTAGAATTGTAGTTCTTGGTAAATTGAAAATTTTAGTCACTTTGGTGTAGGCAATTCCTTGATATTTCTATGAGGACAAATTTTCCTGCACATTGATTCCATGTCGTTTTCCTCTGTGTGTTGTCTTGTATATCTCTAACTGCTGGTGTTGCTTCGATGTGATGAACGCACCATACTCTCATGGTTTAAACAATCTCATTTTTATTACGCTTACGTCATATATCTGAAAGTTCAGAGGACCCTTCCCCTTGTGGAAACGGAGCATCTAAATATATTCAGCTTTGCAGGCTGTTGTATGTCATTTTGAAGTGTATTCAAAAGAGCACATTGACAGTGCCCTTGTCCTTTTTACTTCTATAAGAGAGTTCCAATCTTACCATTTTTTTCCAGAGCTCCTCTATCCACAGAAAAACCTGTGGAAACATATCTTTGGATGCCAGGCATCAGGGCCTGCTGCCATTATTGCTCACACTGCCTAGGTGTCCGCAGGTCTCTGCAATGTCAAGGCCATTCAAAAGTTAGCATCTGCTTTTGGGAGATAACGCTGAAGGAAATGCTTCATCTTCTCACGCTGCGGACCTAGACAAATGCTCTTTGTTCTCTCATCCTTGTGGCTTGGGACCACGAAAGGAAACCCAGCTGTCCAGCATCCTCTGCCTCATACCAAACCCTAATCCCAGTTCAGGATATGACTTTAGCTGATCCAAAGGCTTTGGAATCTGATTTCAATTCCAAGGCCCCCTGGATTCCTCAGACCAGATGCATGATTTCTCTGATTGAGACCCCACGTGCTCTTTTGGCAAAATGCCAAATTGTTCCCTGGTCCTGCAGATGCAGTGAATGTGGCCATGTGAAATTTCGATACAGTCAACTTTGCACACTGGAGTGGTTGCTTTCTCTTTGGTGTTCAAGTTCAGTTTTCTCTCTTTTTAGGGTCAACCTCAATCCACAGCACACTCCAGATCGCTGAGACAAAGCATGTGTCATAATCCATAGTCCTCTACCACATTTTACGCAGCCACTGCTAGCTCAAATTAGGCTGCTCGTTTCTTGGCCTCAGAATCGATTTTGGAGACAATTTGTGATGATTTATTTCAGTTCTCTCAACTTAGCATCTGCTGTGCACTCTTCTAAGTCTCAGCGCATCACTTTTTATCCCATGTGTCCGGTCCCCTTAAGAGTGAGCGTCCAATTGAAACAGAGTTTCACCTTTGCTGCTCCATTACCAGAGGTCAGGTACTGCACAGATTTCCATTCTCTACATTGCTTCCCCTCCGTCCACGTTATCTAAGGCATCATACTGTCTTTGGAATTAAGGGACCACTCTTTGGCAAGTCTCCTGAACCAAGGGCTTGGTGAGTGGATTTTTATAATTCTGTGTAATTGGGAGCGAGTTAGCATATGATGCACTGGTACACTGCCACCTGGGCATGATTAAATCAACACTTTCCATATATACCTCGCTGTATGTGATTCTTGATTATTTTTTTTCTATACATTCATGATATTATGTATTTGTCCGAAGAAAACATTTTTGTCATTGTGTTGATACCTCAGTTGCAGACTTTCAATAGTGTAATAAAATTGATTTAAGTATTTTGGGATTTATATGAAATTGAAGTTAGTTTTTGAAACATACTAAATCTACTTACAATCCACACTTGTCAATTTCAGGTTCCATTTTGCCAGCTCTAAGGAAATACTAGACAGATAAAATGTAAAATACCACTCGAATATGATGAAAGGGACAGTAAAACTCTTTAATTTTGATGCCTCCAACACCAACAGGAACCATGAAATAATTATTGTAAGCATGAAATTACCACCACATTTGGTTTCCCTTGTGCATGTGGTGCCCTTTCCACCCAATGACACATACTGACCAATGCTGTCATTTCAAGCAGTAACATTTCTCTCCTTGAAAACACAAGGAATCTGAAACAAGTTATTTATATGTAGGCTTGGTTCACAAAGGAACTAGGGGCACTAGAGCAATGAGAAACCTGCTACAGCTTTGCTAGTCTATTGAGAACCAGGTGCTCTTCTATTAACCATGAGAACGCTAAAACGTCCGATCATGTTGGGTAAAGCAGTTTAACACAACCAAGTCTGCACCCACATGACATACAGCACCCGGGCTTGAAAGAAGGGAAAAGAAGGTCCACATAAAAAAAATGTCCTTAAATGTCTATGGCGACTTTTAATGTTCACTTCACTTACTGACTTATAATACTTACCTATAATGTCTAGAAAACTAGACGCTTAATACATATTCAAGTTCAGACAAAGAATCCCCTCAGTTACCACACTCCCTTCACCCCAAAGAAGACGTAACCCCAGAATTTGCTGAATCTAGGGGAACGTGATCATTTCTTTCTGTGAGCTATTTACTTAAATTTTATCTATTATATTCGAGAGTATTTGACCATTGAGGATTTAAGTGTTGTGCACATAATGTGAAGTTGTAGGAAAACTGGTTCTAGGAGGGGCTTGCTCTTCTCCTACTGGCTTCATTGCAGCTCAAGTTCTGATCCTCTGAAATAGATGACTGACTGGATGGGAGGGAAGGGCAAGTGCTTGATAGGTATTCCCAAACCTGCGTAAATGCATACCAGGACTTCATGCCCTGTGGTCTGTGTGAATTTTAAATGCCCCCTGGGACTTGTGGATTCTCACGACCTCTTTCAAGACCATGGGCAGTTTTATCAACTCTGACATCTCTTCTCTTTTAAACGTCAGGAATATTGGGCCACTTCTTGGAGCAGAGAATAGAGTACCTTCTTCAAGTTCACGTTGACACTCCACAGGTTTCTGCTACTATCAGCCAGGCTCAAAATGTCTCAAGAATGACTTCGGAGCCTGATATTCTGTAAAGAAGTCTCCATGCCAGTATTCTCCATTGTAGCAGAACAAGTCTCATCAATGTGTTCGCATCTCACCTCAATCTGTGCAGCCAGCTTTTCTGCAGGCTTCCCTTCGTGTCTCCCATAAAGTCGACTTCTACATTACTGAGCAAGTCTGAAAGTTCCTCGGAGCCTCACCAGTATGCTGATGATGTGCAGATCTTCCACTGTCTGACTTTCCATTTCCTAGAAACTGACCAGGGATCTTAGCTCATTGGGCAGCAACGTTATCTCGAACTTAAAGAGCTCACAATAAAATAGACAAAATCCAAGCTCCACGGAGAGTGTCAGCCCCTACATGAGTCTGATCCACCCACAGAGCTCTGCCGAGTTACCTTGGATCCAGCAGCCACAACAAGCCTCGTGGTACACACCAGCATTCCACCTTGAATCCAACCGGTAAATGCCATCCACAATGGTTGCAGCATCTTTTCAATGTTGGGGGAGCGACTGCATCAGATGAGAGATTCCTAAGTTAAAAGTGATTCTCTCCATTAGCATCCCATTTTCCTTTTTTTCCGACCCACTTTCCTTTAGTTCAGATGTCTATACACAATACAGAGGGAAGTGTGTGAATATTATGTTTATTTTTCCACACGTCTTTAAACTTTCTAACAGTTAATAGTTCACAAAGACCCCACTATAGGGATCTTATGTTTGTGTAATAGACATTCACCCAGAATACATATCCGTCTGTTGCTTTTCTGCTGAAACACCCACACTCTCAAGACATGAATCCCGTTGTTTCATGGGGTCTGAAAATCCTAGAAATGAAGCCCCTCCCATTGTACGCATTATTGTCTGTCTTTTTTGCTCTTAGTTCAGTTTTTTAGAACTACTTGTCTTTGTTATGGGCGTATGCCATTTATTCTCCATGTAGGGATGGTTATCACATTCATTCTTTCCGTTGGAAATAGACTCAATCTATATAAAGGAATATGAATCGATTTTATACAAAATAGGCATTTGGGTTTGGTCACGATATGCTCTTATGAATGAATATTTTTCAATCTTTTTGCTCGCATCTGTTTTCTGAATACATGTGTGTTGAGTACATGCAAGGAGCAATACTGGGTCGTGCGTGCTGAATGATACTTGACACCCCTTTGAGTATTTTCTATTGAATTATCATGGTTCCTTTGCATATATGTCAGCCAACAGTACTCTTTGGTTTTTGTTTGATATTTTGATTATTTGCTTGTTGTTTCTTTGGCAAACACATTAGGCCATGCATCACTCCATTTGCATTAAACAGAGAGTCATATAAGATGATTCAGTTAGTATAGTGCTGAAATTCTCCTATGATTTCCTGCTTGCCTCTCCCAACTTTAAGGATTTGTTGTCCTCCTTGCCTTCTACTTGTTTATTCTCTGCAACTCATGGCTCTTCATAAATTTCAATTGATGTATTTCTTATTTCCATTTCATGTTGCTACTTTTCTCTTCAGGGTAGAATTCTCAATCTTTGTATAAAGATAAGTTTTGAACTGTTGAATTCTATTCAGTTTTGCCAGTCTGTGAAATTGTCTCGATGGTCCGTTATCAGATATGGCGTACTTGTGCCATAGGCTTCTCTAGAATGCAGCAGTTTCTAATTCAGCTTTTGGTGTATGTCTTGGCACTCCTTCCTGTCCTGCAATATTTGTGTCGAGTTATCAGCTGAAACACTTCCGGAGTTTGTGTTGTGACTACTTTTCTATTCAGGGTAGGATTCTCAATCTTTTTTGTGGATAAGATTTTAACTCCTGAATTATTTTACACTTTGCCGATCTGTGAAATTGCCAAGCTCTGTCATTAAAGGTAATGGCTGTCTTGTGGCATAGGCTACCGTATAATGCAGCTTTGTCTCATTCATGATTTGGTCTATGTCTTGGAATTGCTTCCTGTACTGTGATATTTCTGTCTAGGTATCAGCTGAAACACCTGTGGGGGTTCTGTTGTGACTGAGTTGCTGTAATCTACGTGCATCGAAAATCACAGATTTGATCATGAAAATTGATGATTTGAATGAAAGTATAGCTGCTTGTATGTCTATTGGGATTCCACATTATATGGATGCTGTTTGCTCCTGGTTTCGTATAGGAGATGGTTTCTTGGCTTTCAACAAGTTTCAGTGTGATTTTTCCCCAAATACCTTTTCAGAGTTTGATGTTTATATCTAGCTTTTCCCTATAGGTCTCTTATGAATCCTAGTCTTGCATGCTTTGTCTTACCCCAGGTTTCAACAGCAATATTTGCATTGTTTTACATTTGTATTCTATGTCACATTCTGATACAGGGATTTCTTTTCCCCTGTGTTCACGGACATTCACTAGTAGCTCTGCATTATCTAGTCTCCTTGGAACTGAATTTTGCCCTGCTATTACCTCATACATTGAGTATTCTGATTTTATTTGGCTCGTCTAAATGATTCTCTTCCCCATTTATGGTATTGTGCCTTTTGTGTTTCTGAGACACTGTTTTACTTCAGTGTATCTCTCACCTCAGTTTTCAATACATGCTCTGATACTGTTTCATAATCTAGTTGTATGAAAGCTTTTTCTTGGACCTTCAATCTCTTTGAAAGAGAAAATGGTACTTCCAGTTTCTTGTATTATACTTCTTTATCTCTACTGTTCTCATACTATCAGGTACCTAATGTAGATTTGTAGGGCTTGGTAAAGAGAAAATTTTATTCTATTTGCTGTAGGCAATTCCTTGATATTCCTGTGAGGACAAATTTTCCTGCACATTGATTCCATGTCATTTTCCTGTGTGTGTTGTCTTTTATATCTCTAACTGCTGGTGTTGCCTTTGATGTGATGAACGCAACATACTCTCATCGTTTAGAAATATCTCATTTTTATTACGCTTATGTCACATTTCTGAAAGTTCAGAGGACCCTTCCCCTTGTGGAAAAGGAGCATCTAAGTATATTCAGCTTTCCAGGCTGTTGTATGTGATTTTGAAGTGTATTCAATAGAGCACATTGACAGTGCGCATGTCTATTCTATTTCCATAAGAAAGTTCCAATCTTACCAGTTTTTCCCAGAGCTTCTCTGTCCACAGAAAAACCGATGGAAACATATCTTTGGATGCCATGCATCAGGGCCTCCTGCCATTATTGCTCACACAGCCTAGGTGTCCGCAGGGCTCTGCAATGCCAAGGCCATGCAAAATTTAGCATCTGCATTTGGGAGATAATGTTGAAGGAAATGCTTCATCTTCTCACGCTGTGGACCTAGACAAATGCTCTTTGTTCTCTTATCCTTGTGGCTTGGGAACATGAAAGGAAATCCAGCTGTCCCACATCTTCTGCCTCATACCAAACCCTAATCCCAGTCCAGGCTATGACTTTAGCTGATCCAAAGGCTTGGGAAACTGATTTGAATCCCAAGGCCCCCTGGATTCCTCAGACCAGATGCATGATTTGTCTGATTGAGCCCCCACGTGCTCTTTTGGCAAAATGCCAATTTGGTCCCTGGTCCTGCAGATGCAGTGCATGTGGCCATGTGATTTTTCGATAAACTCAACATGCACACTGAATTTGTTGCTTTCTCTTTGCGGTTCAAGTTCATTTTTCTCTCTTTTTAGGGTCAACCTCAATCCACAGCACACTCCAGATCGCTTAGACAAAGCATGTGTCATAATCCACAGTCCTCTACCACATTTTACGCAGCCACTGCTAGCTCAAATTCGGCTGCTCCTTTCTTGGCCTCAGAATCAAATTTGGGGACAATTTGTGCTGATTTATTTCTGTTTTGTCAACTTAGAATCTGCTGTGCACTCTTCAAACACTCAGCGCATCACATTGAATCCCATGTGTCCGGTCCACTTAACAGTGTGCATCCAATTGAAACAGAGTTTCACATTTGCTGCTCCATTACCAGAGGTCAGGTACTACACTGATTTCCATTCTCTACATTGCTTCTCCTCCGTCCACGTTATCTAAGGCATCGTACTGTCTTTGGAATTAAGGGAACACTCTTTGGCAAGTCTCCTGAACCAAGGGATAGGTGAGTGGATTTTTAAAATTCTGTGTAATTGGGAGCGAGTTAGCGTATGATGCACTGGTACACTGCCACCTGGGCATCAATAAATCAACACTTTCCATATATAACTCACCGAAATGGGATTCTTGTTTATCTCTTTTTTCTATACAGTCGTGATATCATGTGTTTGTCCGAAGAGTACATTTTTGTCATTGTGTTGATACCTCAGTTGCATCCTTTCAATAGTGTAATATAATTGATTTACATATTTTGGGATTTATATGAAAATGAAGTTAGTTTTTGAAACATATTAAATCTACTTACAATCCACACTTGTCAAATTCAGGTACCATTTTGTCAGCTCTAAGGAAAACCTAGAAGGATAAAATGTAAAATACCACTCGAATATGATGAAAGGGACAGGTAAACTCTTTAATTTTGATGCCTCCAACACCAACAGGAACCATGAAATAATTATTGTAAGCATGAAATTACCCCCACACTTGGTTTCCCTTGTGCATGTGGTGCCCTTTCCACACAATGACACATACTGACCAATGCTGTCATTTCAAGCAGTAACATTTCTCTCCAGGAAAACTCAAGGAATCTGAAACAAGATATTTATATGAAGGCTTGGTTCACAAAGGAACTAGGGGCATTAGAGCAATGAGAAACCTGCTGAAGCTTTGCTAGTCTATTGAGAACCAGGTGCTCTTCTATCAACCATGAGAACGCTTAAACGTCCGATCAGGTTGGGTAAAGCAGTTTAACACAACCAAGTCTGCACCCACATGACATACAGCACCCGGGCTTGAATGAAGGGAAAAGAAGGTTAACATAAAAAAAAAAAATGTCCTTACATGTCTATGGCGACATTTCCTGTTCACTTCACTTACTGACTTATAATAGTTACATATAATGTCTAGGAAACCAGAGGCCTAATACATATTCAAGTTCAGTCAAAGAATCCTCTCACTTACCACACTCCCTTCACCCCAAAGAAGACGTAACCCCAGAATTTGCTGAATCTAGGGGAACGTCATCATTTCTTTGTGTGAGCTATTTACTTAATTTCTATCTATTATAGTCGAGAGTATTTGACGATTGAGGATTTCAGTGTTGTGAACAGAATGTGAAGTTGTAGGAAAACTGGTTCTAGGAGGGGCTTGCTCTTCTCCTATTAGCTTCATTGCAGCTCAATTTCTGATACTCTGAAATAGATGCCTGACTGGATGGGAGGGAAGGGCAAGTGCTTGATAGGTATTCCCAACCCTGGGAAAATGCATACCAGGACTTCATGCCCTGTGGTCTGTGTGATTTTTAAATGCCCCTTGGGACGTGTGGATTCTCACGACCTCTTTCAAGACCATGGGCAGTTTTATCAACTTTGTCATCTCTTCTCTTTTAGACGTCAGGAATATTGGGCCACTTCTTGGAGTAGAGAATAGAGTACCTTCTTCAAGTTCACGTTGACCCTCCACAGGTTTCTGCTAGTATCAGCCAGGCTCAACATGTCTCATGAATGTCTTCTGAGCCTGGTATTCTGTAAAGAAGTCTCCATGCCAGTATTCTCCATTGTAGCAGAACAAGTCTCATCAATGTGTTCGCATCTCCCCTCAAACTTTGCAGCCAGCTTTTCTGCAGGCTTCACTTCATGTCTCCCATAAAGTCGACTTCTACATTACTGAGCAAGTCTGAAAGTTCCTCGGAGCCTCACCAGTATGCTGATGATGGGCAGATCTTCCAATGTCTGACTTTCCAGTTCCTAGGAACTGACACGTGAGCTCAGCTCATTGGGCAGCAACATTATCTCGAACTTAAAGAGCTACCAATACAATAGACATAAGCCAAGCTCCACGGAGAGTGTCAGCCCCTACATGTTTCTGATCCACCCACAGAGCTCTGCCGAGTTACCTTGGATCCAGCAGCCACAACAAGCCTCTTGGTACACACCAGCATTCCACCTGGAATCCAACCGGTAACTGCCATCCACAAAGGTTGTAGCATCTTTTCAGTGTTGGGGGAGGGACTGCATCAGATGAGAGATTCCTAAGTTAAAAGTGATTCTCTCCATTAGCATCCCATTTTGCTTTTTTTCCAGCCCTCTTTCCTTTAGTTCAGATGTCTATACACAATACAGAGGGAAGTGTGTGAATATTATGTTTATTTTTCCACACGTCTTTAACCTTTCTAACAGTTAACAGTTCACAAAGACCCCACTATAGGAATCTTATGTTTGTGTAATAGACATTCACCCAGAATACATATCCGTCTGTTGCTTTTCTGCTGAAACTCCCACACTCTCAAGACATGGATCCAGTTGATTCATGGGGGCTGAAATTCCTAGAAATGAAGCCCCTCCCAATGTATGCATTACTGTCTGTCTCTTTTGCTCTTAGTACAGTTTTTTAGAACTACTTGTCTTTGTTATGGGCGTATGCCATTTATTCTCAATGTAGGGATGGTTATCACATTCATTCTTTCGGTTGGAAATAGACTCAATCTATATAAAGGAATATGAATCGATTTTATACAAAATAGGCATTTGGGTTTGGTCACGATATGCTCTTATGAATGAACATTTTTCAATCTTTTTGCTCGCATCTGTTTTCTGAATACATTTGTGTTGAATACATGCAAGGAGCAATACTGGGTCGTGCGTGCTGAATGATACTTGACACCCCTTTGTGTATTTTCTTTTGAATTTTCATGTTTCCTTTGCATATATGTCAGCCAACAGTACTCTTTGGTTTTTGTTTGATATTTTGATTGTTGTTTGTTGTTTGTTTGGCAAACACATTAGGCCATGCATCAATCCATTTGCATTAAACAGAGAGTCATATAAGGTGATTCAGTTAGTATAGTGCTGAAATTCTCCTATGATTTCCTGCTTACCTCTCCCAACTTTAAGGATTTGTTGTCCTCCTTGCCTTCTACTTGTTTATTCTCAGCAACTCATGGCTCTTCATGAATTTCAATTGATGTATTTCTTATTTCCATTTCATGTTGCTACTTTTCTCTTCAGGGTAGAATTCTCAATCTTTGTTTAAAGATAAGTTTTGAACTGTTGAATTCTATTCAGTTTTGCCAGTCTGTGAAATTGTCTCGATGGTCCGTTATCAGATATGGCGTACTTGTGCCATAGGCTTCTCTAGAATGCAGCAGTTTCTAATTCAGCTTTTGGTGTATGTCTTGGCACTCCTTCCTGTCCTGCAATATTTGTGTCGAGTTATCAGCTGAAACACTTCCGGAGTTTCTGTTGTGACTACTTTTCAAATCAGGGTAGAATTCTCAATCATTTTTATGGATAAGGTTTTAACTCCTGAATTATTTTACACTTTGCCGATCTGTGAATTTGCCAAACTCTGTCGTTAATGGTAATGGCTGTCTTGTGGCATAGGCTACCGTATAATGCAGCTTTGTCTCATTCATGATTTGGTCTATGTCTTGGAAATGCTTCCTGTACTGTGATATTTCTGTCTAGGTATCAGCTGAAGCACCTGTGGGGGTTCTGTTGTGACTGAGTTGCTGTAATCTACGTGCATCGAAAATCACAGATTTGATCATGAAAATTGATGATTTGAATGAAAGTATAGCTGCTTGTATGTCTATTGGGATTCCACATTATATGGATGCTGTTTGCTCCTGGTTTCGTATAGGAGATGGTTTGTTGGCTTTCAGCTAATTTCACTCTAATTTTTCTCCAAATACATATAAAGTGTTTCATTTTTATATCGAGGTTTTCCCAATGGGGCTCTTATGATTTCTAGTCTTTCATGCTTTGTCTTACATCATGTTTCAACAGCAATATTGCATTGGTTTACACTTGTTTTTCTATGTCATCTTCTGATACAGGGATTTATTTTCCCGTGTATTCACGGATATTCAAGAGTCCCTCTGCATTATGTAGTCTGCTTAGGACTGAATTGTGCCCTGCTATTATCTCATTCATTGAGAATTCTGATTTTATTTGGCTCGTCTCAATGATTCTCTTCCCCATTTCTGGTATTGTGCCTTTTGTGTTTCTGAGACACTGGTTTATTTCAGTGTTCCTCTCACCTCGGTTTTCAATACATGCTCTGATAATGTTTGATAATCTAGTTGTTTGAAAGCTTTTTCTTGGACCTTCAATCTCTTTGAAACAGAAAATGGTACTTCCTGTTTCTTATATTATACTTCTTTATCTCTACTTGTCTAGTACTATCAGGTATCTAATGTAGAATTGTATGGCTTTGTAAAGTGAAAATATTAGTCACTTTGGTGTAGGCAATTCCATGATATTTCTGTGAGGACAAATTTTTCTGCACATTGATTCCATGTCGTTTTCCTTTGTATGTTGTCTTTTATATCTCTAACTGCTGGTGTTGCCTTTGAAGTGATGAACGCACCATACACTCAATGTTTAGAACAATCTCATTTTTATTACGCTTACGTCACATTTCTGAAAGTTCAGAGGACCCTTCCCCTTGTGGAAACGGAGCATCTAAATATATTCAGCTTTGCAGGCTGTTCTATGTCATTTTGAAGTGTATTCAAAAGAGCACATTGACAGTGCCCTTGTCCTTTCTACTTCCATAAGAAAGTTCCAATCTTACCAGTTCTTCCCAGAGCTTTTCTATCCACAGAAAAACCTGTGAAAACATATGTTTGGATGCCATGCATCAGGGCCTGCTGCCATTATTGCTCACACTGCCTAAATGTCCGCAGGGCTCTTCAATGTCAAGGCCATCCAAAATTTAGCATCTACTTTTGGGAGATAACGCTGAAGGAAATGCTACATCTTCTCAAGCTGCGGACCTAGACAAATGCTCTTTGTTCTCTCATCCTTGTGGCTTGGGACCACGAAAGGAAACCCAGCTGTCCAGCATCCTCTGCCTCATTCCAAAACCTAATCCCAGTCCAGGCTATCACTTTAGCTGATCCAAAGGTTTGGAAACTGATATCAATCCCAAGGCCCCCTGGATTCCTCAGACCAGATGCATGATTTGTCTGATTGAGCCCCCACGTGCTCTTTTGGCAAAATGCCAAATTGGTCCCTGGTCCTGCAGATGCAGTGCATGTGGCCTTGGGACATTTCGACAAATTCAACTTTGTACACTGGAGTGGTAGATTTCTCTTTGGGGTTCAAGTTCATTTTTCTCTTTTTAGGGCCAAACTCTATCCACAGCACACTGCAGATCGCTGAGACAAAGCATGTGTCATAATCCATAGTCCTATTCCTCATTTTACGCAGCCACTGCTAGTTCAAATTAGTCTGATCCTTTCTTGGCCTCAGAATCAATTTTCGGAAAAATTTGTGCTGATTTACTTCAGTTCTGTCAACTTAGCATCTGCTGTGCACTCTTCTAACACTCAGCGCATCACTTTGGATCCCATGTGTCCGGTCCCCTTAAGAATGTGCGCCAAATTGAAACAGAGTTTCACCTTTGCTGCTCCATTACCAGAGGTCAGGTACTGCACTGATTTCCATTCTCTACTTTGCTTCAATTCTGTCCACTTTATCTAAGGCATCATAATGTCTTTGGAATTAAGGGAACACTCTTTGGCAAGTCTCCTTAATCAAGGGCTTGGTGAGTGGATTTTTAAAATTCTGTGTAATTGGGAGTGAGTTAGCTTATGATGCACTGGTACACTGCCACATGGGCATCAGTAAATCGACACTTTCCATATATAACTCGATGAAATGGGATTCTTGTTTATCTCTTTTTTCTATACAGTCATGATGTTATGTGTTTTTCCGAAGAATACATTTATTTCATTGAGATGATACCTCAGTTGCAGCCTTTCAATAGTGTAATAAAATTGATTTACATATTTTGGGATTTATATGAAAATGAAGTTAGTTTTTGAAACATACTAAATCTACTTACAATCCACACTTGTCAATTTCAGGTAACATTTTGTCAGCTCTAAGGCAATACTAGACAGATAAAATGTAAAATAGCACTCGAATATGATGAAAGGGACAGGTAAACTCTTTAATTTTGATGCCACCGACACCAACAGGAACCATGAAATAATTATTGTAAGCATGAAATTACCCCCACACTTGGTTTCCCTTGTGCATGTGGTGCCCTTCCCACCCAATGACACATACTGTCAAATGTTGTCATTTCAAGAAGTAACATTTCTCTCCAGGAAAACACAAGGAATATGAAACAAGATATTTATATGTAGGCTTGGTTCACAAAGGAACTAGGGGCATTAGAGCAATGAGAAACCTGCTGCAGCTTTGCTAGTCTATTGAGAAACAGGTGCTTTTCTATCAACAATGAGAATGCTTAAAATTCTGAGCATGTTGGGTAAAGCAGTTTAACACAACCAAGTCTGCACCCACATGACATAAAGCACCCGGTCTTGAATGAAGGGAAAAGAGAGTCCAAATAAAAAAAAAAAATATCCTTACATATCTATGGCGACTTTTACTGTTCACTTCACTTAATGACTTATAATAATTACATATAATGTCTAGGAAACCAGAGGCCTAATACATATTCAAGTTCAGTCAAAGAATCCCCTCACTTACCACACACCCTTCACCCCAAAGAAGACATAACCCCAGAATTTGCTGAATATAGGGGAACGTCATCATTTCTCTGTGTGAGCTATTTACTTAATTTCTATCTATTATAGTCGAGAGTATTTGACCATTGAGGATTTCAGTGTTGTGCACATAATGTGAAGTTGTAGGAAAACTGGTTCTAGGAGGGGCTTGCTCTTCTCCTATTGGCTTCATTGCAGCTCAAGTTCTGATCCTCTGAAATAGATGCCTGACTGGATGGGAGGGAAGGGCAAGTGCTTGATAGGTATTCCCAACCCTGGGTAAATGCATACCAGGAATTCATGCCCTGTGGTCTGTGTGATTTTTAAATGCCCCTTGGGACGTGTGGATTCTCACGACCTCTTTCAAGACCATGGGCAGTTTTATCAACTCTGACATCTCTTCTCTTTTAGACGTCAGGAAAATTGGGCCACTTCTTGGAGCAGAGAATAGAGTAACTTCTTCAAGTTCACGTTGACCCTCCACAGGTTTCTGCTAATATCAGCCAGGCTCAACATTTCTCATGAAAGCCTTCTGAGCCTGGTATTCTGTAAAGAAGTCTCCAAGCCAGTATTCTCCATTGTAGCAGAACAAGTCTCATCAATGTGTTCGCATCTCCCCTCAAACTCTGCAGCCATCTTTTCTGCAGGCTTCCCTTCGTGTCTCCCATAAAGTCGACTTCTACATTACTGAGCAAGTCTGAAAGTTCCTCGGAGCCTCACCAATATGCTGATGACGGACAGATCTTCCACTGTCTTACTTTTCAGTTCCTAGAAACTGACCCGTGATCTAAGTTCATTGGGCAGCAACAGTATCTTGAAATTAAAGAGCTCCCCATCCAATAGACATAAGCTAAGCTCCACGGAATTTGTCAGCCCCTACCTGACTTTGATCCACCCACAGAGCTCTGCCGAGTTACCTTGGATCCAGCAGCCACAACAACCCTCATGGAACACACCAGCATTCCACCTGGAATCCAATCGGTAACTGCCATCCACAAAGGTTGCAGCATGTTTTCAGTGTTGGAGGAGGGACTTTATCAGACTAGAGTTTCCTAAATTAAAAATGATTCTCTCCATTAACATCCCATGGTCCTTTTTTTGTCACTCTTTCCTTTAGTTCAGATGTCTATACACAATTCAGAGGGAAGTGTGTGCATATTATGTATATTTTTCCACACGTCGTTAACCTTTCTAACAGTTAACAGTTCACAAAGACCCCACTATAGGAATCTTATGTTTGTGTAATAGACATTCACCCAGAATACATATCCGTCTGTTGCTTTTCTGCTGAAACACCCACACTCTCAAGACATGGATCCCGTTGTTTCATGGGGGCTGAAATTCCTAGAAATGAAGCCCCTCCCATTGTACGCATTACTGTCTGTCTTTTTTGCTCTTAGTACAGTTTTTTAGAACTACTTGTCTTTGTTATGGGCGTATGCCATTTATTCTCCATGTAGGGATGTATATCACATTCATTCCTTCTGTAGGAAGTAGACTCAATCTATATAAAAGAATATGAATCGATTTTATACAAAATAGGCATTTGGGTTTGGTCACGATATGCTCTTATGAATGAACTTTTTTCAATCTTTTTGCTCTCATCTGTTTTCTGAATACATGTGTGTTGAGTACATGCAAGGAGCAATACTGGGTCGTGCGTGCTGAATGATACTTGACACCCTTTGAGTATTTTTTTTTGTATTTTCATGGTTCCTTTGCATATATGTCAGCCAACAGTACTCTTTGTTTTTTGTTTGATATTTTGATTGTTTGTTGTTTGTTTGGCAAACACATTCGGCCATGCATCACTCCATTTGCATTAAACAGAGAGTCATATAAGATGATTCAGTTAGTATAGTGCTGAAAATCTCCTATGATTTCCTGCTTCCCTCTCCCAACTTTAGGGATTTGTTGTCCTCCTTGCCTTCTACTTGTTTACTCTCTACAACTCATGGCTCTTCTTGCATTTCCATTGATGTATTTCTTATTTCCATTTCATGTTGCTACTTTTCTCTTCAGTGTAGAATTCTCAATCTTTTTTTAAAGATAAGTTTTGAACTGTTGAATTTTATTAAGTTTTTCCAGTCTGTGAAATTGTCTAGATATGCTGTTATCAGATATGGCGTTCTTGTGGCATAGGCTACTCTGGAATGAATCTTTTTCTCATTCAGGTTCCCGATGTATGTCCTGGAACTCCTTCCTGTCCTGAAATATTTATATCAATTTATCAGCTGAAACACTTCTGGAGTTTCTGTTGTGACTACTTTTCTATTCAGGGTAGAATTATCTGTCTTTCTTTTAGGATAAGCTTTTAAATGCTGAATTATTTTACACTTTGCCGATCTGTGAAATTTGCCAAGTTCTGTCGTTAATGGTAATGGCTGTCTTGAGGCATAGGCTACCGTATAATGCAGCTTTGTCTCATTCATGATTTGGTCTTTGTCTTGGAAATGCTTCCTGTACTGTGATATTTCTGTCTAGGTATCAGCTGCAACACCTGTGGGGGTTCAGTAGTCACTGAGTTGCTGTTTTTTTCGTGCATCGAAAATTACAGAGTTGATCATGGACTTTGATGATTTGAATGAAAAGAAAGCAGCTTGTAAGCCTATTGGGATTCCAAATTATTTGGAATCTGTTTGCCCCTGGTTTCGTATAGGAGATTGTTTGTTGGCTTTCAGCAAATTTCAGTCTGATTTTTCCCCAAATACCTATACAGGGTTTTATTTTTATATCGAGGTTTTCCCAATGGGCTTCTTACGATTTCTAGTCTATCATGCTTTCTCTTACCCCATGTTTTAACAGCAATATTGCATTGGTTTACACTTGTTTTTCTATGTCATTTTCTGATACAGTGATTTATTTTCCCTTGTGTTCACGGATATTCAAGAGTCCCTCTGCATTATGTAGTCTGCTTAGGACTGAATTTTGCCCTGCTATTATATCATAGATTGAGTATTCTGATTTTATTTGGCTCGTCTCAATGATTCTCTTCCCCATTTCTGGTATTGTGCCTTTTGTGTTTCTGAGACACTGGTTTATTTCAGTGTTTCTCTCACCTCGGTTTTCAATACATGCTCTGATATTGTTTCATAATCTAGTTGTTTGAAAGCTTTTTCTTGGAACTTCAATCTCTTTGAAACAGAAAATGGTACTTCCTGTTTCTTATATTATACTTCTTTATCTCTACTGGTCTAGAACTATCAGGTATCTAATGTAGAATTGTAGGGCTTGATAAAGTGAAAATTTTAGTCTCTTTTGTGTAGGCAATTCCATGATATTTCTGTGAAGACAAATTTTCCTGCACATTGATTCCATGTCGTTTTCCTGTGTGTGTTGTCCTGTATATCTCTAACTGATGGTGTTGCATTTGATGTGATTAACGCACCATACTCTCATCGTTTAAAACAATCTCATATTTATTATGCTTATGTCACATTTCTGAAAGTTCAGAGGACCCTTCCCCTTGTGGAAATGGAGCATCTAAATATATTCAGCTTTGCAGGCTGTTGTATGTCATTTTGAAGTGTATTCAATAGAGCAAATTGACAGTGACCTTGTCCTTTCTACTTCCATAAGAAAGTTCCAATTTTACCAGTTTTTCCCAGAGCTTCTCTATCAACAGAAAAACCTGTGGAAACATATCTTTGGATGCCATGCATCAGGGCCTGCTGCCATTATTGCTCACACTGCCTAGGTGTCCGCAGGGCTCTGCAATGTCAAGGCCATCCAAAATTTAGCATCTGCTTTTGGGAGATAACGCAGAAGGAAATGCTACATCTTCTCACGCTGTGGACCTAGACAAATGCTCTTTGTTCTCTCATCCTTGTGGCTTGGGACCACGAAAGGAAACCCAGCTGTCCCGCATCCTCTGCCTCATAACAAACCCTAATCCCAGTCCAGGCTATCACTTTAGCTGATCCAAAGGCTTCGGAAACTTATATCAATCCCAAGGCCCCCTGGATTCCTCAGACCAGATGTATGATTTCCCTGAATGAGACCCCACGTGCTCTTTTGGCAAAATGCCAAATTGGTCCCTGGGCCTGCAGATGCAGTGCATGTGGCCATGGGACATTTCGATAAAGTCAACTTTGCACACTGGACTGGTTGCTTTCTCTTTGGTGTTCAAGTTCATTTTTCTCTCTTTTTAGGGCCAACCTCAATCCACAGCACACTCCAGATCGCTGAGACCAAGCATGTGTCATAATCCATAGTCCTATACCTCATTTTACGCAGCCACTGCTAGCTCAAATTAGGCTGCTCTTTTCTTGGCATCAGAATCAATTTTGGGGACAATTTGTGCTGATTAATTTCAGTTCTATCAACTTAGCAACTGCTAGGGACTCTTCTAACACTCAGCGAATCACTTTGAATCCCATGTGTCCGGTCAACTTAAGAGTGTGCGTCCAATTGAAACAGAGTTACACCTTTGCTGCTCCATTACCAGAGGTCAGGTATTGCACTGATTTCCATTCTCTACTTTGCTTTAATTCCGTCCACTTTATCTAAGGCATCATAATGTCTTTGGAATTAAGGGAACACTCTTTGGCAATTCTCCTTAACCAAGGGCTTGGTGAGTGGATTTTTAAAATTCTGTGTAATTGGGAGTGAGTTAGCGTATGATGCACTTGTACACTGCCACCTGGGCAACAATAAATCAACATTTTCCATATATAACTCGCCAAAATGGTATTCTTGTTTATCTCTTTTTTCTATACAGTCATGATGTTATGTGTTTATCCAAAGACTCCATATTTGTCATTTTGTTGATACCTCAGTTGCAGCCTTTCAGTAGTGTAATAAAATTGATTTACATATTTTTGGATTTATAAGAAAATGAAGTTAGTTTTTGAAACATACTAAATCTACTTACAATCCACACTTGTCAAACTCAGGTACCATTTTGTCAGCTCTAAGGAAATACTAGACAGATACAATGTAAAATACCACTCGAATATGATGAAAGGGACAGGTAAACTCTTTAATTTTGATGCCTCCAACACCAACAGGTACCACGAAATAATTATTCTAAGCACGAAATTACCCCCACACTTGGTTTCCCTTGTGCATGTGGTGCCCTTTCCACCCAATGACACATACTGACCAATGATGTCATTACAAGCAGTAACATTTCTCTCCAGGAAAACTCAAGGAATCTGAAACAAGATATTTATATGTAGGCTTGGTTCACAAAGGAACTAGGTTCATTAGAGCAATGAGAAACCTGCTGCAGCTTTGCAAGTCTATTGAGAACCAGGTGCTCTTCTATCAACCATGAGAACGCTTAAACATCCGATCATGTTGGGTAAAGCATTTTAACACAACCAAGTCTGCACCCACATGACATAGAGCACCCTGGCTTGAATGAAGGGAAAAAAGGTCCACATAAAAATAAAATGTCCTTACATGTCTATGGCGACTTTTACTGTTCACCTCACTAGCTGAGTTATAATAGTTACATATAATGTCTAGAAAACCAGAGGCCTAATAGATATTCAAGTTCAGTCAAAGAATCCCCTCACTTACCACATTCCCTTCACCCCAAAGGTGACGTAACCCCTGAATTTGCTGAATCTTCGGGAACGTCATCATTACTTTGTGTGAGCTATTTACTTAATTTCTATCTATTATAGTCGAGAGTATTTGACCATTGAGGATTTCAGTGTTGTGCACAGTATGTGAAGTTGTAGGAAAACTGGTTCTAGGAGGGGCTTGCTCTTCTCCTATTGGCTTCATCGCAGCTCAATTTCTGATCCTCTGAAATAGATGCCTGATTGGTTGGGAGGGAAGGGCAAGTGCTTGATAGGTATTCCCAACCCTGGGTAAATGCATACCAGGACTTCATGCCCTGTGGTCTGTGTGATTTTTAAATGCCCCTTGGGACATGTGGATTCTCACGACCTCTTTCAAGACCATGGGCAGTTTTATCAACTCTGACATCTCTTCTCTATTAGACGTCAGGAATATTGGGCCACTTCTTGGAGCAGAGAATAGAGTAACTTCTTCAAGTTCACGTTGACCCTCCACAGGTTTCTGCTAGTATCAGCCAGTCTCAACATGTCTCATGAATGTCTTCTGAGCCTGGTATTCTGTAAAGAAGTCTCCATGCCAGTATTCTCCATTATAGCAGAACAAGTTTCATCAATGTGTTCACATCTCCCCTCAATCTGTGCAGCCAGCTTTTCTGCAGGCTTCTCTTCGTGTCTCCCATGAAGTCAACTTCTACATTACTGAGCAAGTCTGAAAGTTCCTCGGAGCCTCACCAATATGCTGATGATGGGCAGATCTTCCACTGTCTGACTTTCCAGTTCCTAGAAACTGACCCGTGATCTTAGCTCACTGGGCAGGAACGTTATGTTGAACTTAAAGAGCTCCCAACTCAATAGATATAAGCCAAGCTCCACGGAGAGTGTCAGCCCCTACATGAATCTGATCCACCCACAGATCTCTGCCGAGTTACCTTGGATCCAGCAGCCACAACAAGCCTCGTGGTACACACCAGCATTCCACCTGGAATCCAACCGGTAAATGCCATCCACAAAGGTTGCAGCATATTTTCAGTGTTGGGGGAGGGACTGCATCAGATGAGAGATTCCTAAGTTAAAAGTGATTCTCTCCATTAGCATCCCATTTTCCTCTTTTCCGACCCTCTTTCCTTTAGTTCAGATGTCTATACTCAATACAGAGGGAAGTGTGTGAATGTTATGTTTATTTTTCCACACGTCTTTAAACTTTCTAACAGTTAACAGTTCACAAAGACCCCACTAAACGAATCTTATGTTTGTGTAATAGACATTCACCCAGAATACATATCCGTCTGTTGCTTTTCTGCTGAATCACCCACACTCTGAAGACATGGATCCAGTTGTTTCATGGGGGCTGAAATTCCTAGAAATGAAGCCCCTCCCAATGTTCGCATTACTGTCTGTCTTTTTTGCTCTTAGTACAGTTTTTTAGAACTACTTGTCTTTGTTATGGGCGTATGCCATTTATTCTCCATGTAGGGATAGATATCTCATTCATTCTTTCTGTTGGAAGTAGACTCAATCTATATAAAGGAATATGAATCGATTTTATACAAAGTAGGCATTTGAGTTTGGTCACGATATGCTCTTATGAATGAACATTTTTCAATCTTTTTGCTCGCATCTATTTTTTGAATACATGTGTTTTGAGTACATGCAAGGATCAATACTGTGTCGTGCATGCTGAATGATACTTGACATCCCTTTAAGTATTTTCTTTTGAATTTTCATGTTTCCTTTTCATATATGTCAGCCAAGAGTACTCTTTAGTATTTGTTTGATATTTTGATTGTTTGCTTGTTGTTTGTTTGGCAAACACATTAGGCCATGCATCACTCCATTTGCATTAAACAGAGAGTCATATAAGATGATTTAGTTAGTATAGTGCTGAAAATCTCCTATGATTTCCTTCTTGCCTCTCCCAACTTTAAGGATTTGTTGTCCTCCTTGCCTTCTACTTGTTTATTCTCTGCATCTCTTTGCTCTTTATAAATTTCAATTGATGTATTTCTTATTTCCAATTCATGTTGCTACTTTTCCCTTCAGTGTTGAATTCTCAATCTTTGTTTAAAGATAAGTTTTGAACTGTAGAATTCTATTCAGTTTTGCCAGTCTGTGAAATTGTCTCGTTGGTCCGTTATCAGATATGGCGTACTTGTGCCATAGGCTTCTCTAGAATGCAGCAGTTTCTAATTCAGCTTTTGGTGTATGTCTTGGCACTCCTTCCTGTCCTGCAATATTTGTGTTGAGTTATCAGCTGAAACATTTCCGGAGTTTCTGTTGTGACTACTTTTCTATTCAGGGTAGGATTCTCAATCTTTTTTGTGGATAAGATTTTAACTCCTGAATTATTTTACACATTGCCGATCTGTGAAATTGACAAGAACTGTCGTTAATGGTAATGGCTGTCCTGTGGCATAGGCTACCGTATAATGCAGCTTTGTCTCATTCATGATTTGGTCTATGTCTTGGAAATGCTTCCTGTACTGTGATATTTCTGTCTAGGTATCAGCTGAAACACCTGTGGGGGTTCTGTTGTGACTGAGTTGCTGTAATCTACGTGCATCAAAAATCACAGATTTGATCATGAAAATTGGTGATTTGAATGAAAGTATAGCTGCTTGTATGTCTATTGGGATTCCACTTTATATGGATGCTGTTTGCTCCTGGTTTCGTATAGGAGATGGTTTCTTGGCTTTCAACAAGTTTCAGTGTGATTTTTCCCCAAATACCTTTTCAGAGTTTGATATTTATATCTAGCTTTTCCCTATAGGTCTCTTATGTATCCTAGTCTTGCATGCTTTGTCTTACCCCAGGTTTCAACAGCAATATTTGCATTGCTTTACACTTGTTTTCTATGTCACTTTCTGATACAGGGATTTCTTTTCCCCTGTGTTCACGGACATTCACTAGTAGCTCTGCATTATCTAGTCTGCTTGGAACTGAATTTTGCCCTGCTATTACCTCATACATTGAGTATTCTGATTTTATTTGGCTCGTCTCAATGATTCTCTTCCCCATTTATGGTATTGTGCCTTTTGTGTTTCTGAGACACTGTTTAACTTCAGTGTATCTCTCACCTCAGTTTTCAATACATGCTCTGATACTGTTTCATAATCTAGTTGTTTGAAAGCTTTTTCTTGGACCTTCAATCTCTTTGAAACAGAAAATAGTACTTCCTGTTTCTTGTATTATACTTATTTATATCTACATTTCTCATACTATCAGGTACCTAATGTAGATTTGTAGGGCTTGGTAAAGAGAAAATTTTATTCTATTTGATGTAGGCAATTCCTTGATATTCCTGTGAGGACAAATTTTCCTGCACATTGATTCCATGTCATTTTCCTGTGTGTGTTGTCTTTTATATCTCTAACTGCTGGTGTTGCCTTTGATGTGATGAACGCAACATACTCTCATCGTTTAGAAATATCTCATTTTTATTACGCTTATGTCACATTTCTGAAAGTTCAGAGGACCCTTCCCCTTGTGGAAAAGGAGCATCTAAATATATTCAGCTTTGCAGGCTGTTGTATGTCATTTTGTACTGTATTCAATAGAGCACATTGACAGTGCGCATGTCTATTTTATTCCATAAGAAAGTTTCAATCTTACCAGTTTTTCCCAGAGCTTCTCTATCCACAGAAAAACCTGTGGAATCATATCTTTGGATGCCATTCATCAGGGCCTCCTGCCATTATTGCTCACACTGCCTAGGTGTCCGCAGGGCTCTTCAATGTCAAGGCCATCCAAAATTTAGCATCTGCATTTGGGAGATAATGGTGAAGGAAATGCTTGATCTTCTCATGCTGCAGACCTAGACAAATGCTCTTTGTTCTCTCATCCTTGTGGCTTGGGAACACGAAAGGAAACTCAGCTTTCCCACATCGTCTGCCTCATACCAAACCCTGATCCCAGTCCAGGCTATGACTTTAGCTGATCCAAAGGCTTTGGAAACTGATTTCAATCCCTAGGCCCCCTGGATTCCTCAGACCAGATTTATGATTTCTCTGATTTAGCCCCCATGTGCTCTTTTGGCAACATGCCAAATTGGTCCCTGGGCCTGCAGATTCAGTGCATGGGGCCATGGGACATTTCGATAATTCAACTTTGTAAACTGGGGTGGTTGCTTTCTCTATGGGGTTCAAGTTCATTTTTCTCTCTTTTGAGGGCCAAACTCAATCCACAGCACACTCCAGAACGCTGAGACAAATCATGTGTCATAATCCATAGTCCTATACCTCATTTTACGCAGCCACTGCTAGCTCAAATTAGGCTGCTCGTTTCTTGGCCTCAGAATCAATTTTGGGGACAATTTGCGCTGATTTATTTCAGTTCTGTCAACTTAGAATCTGCTGTGCACTCTTCTAACACTCAGCACATCGCTATGAATCCCATGTGTCCGGTCCATTTAAGATTGTTTGTCCAATTGAAACAGACTTTCATCTTTGCTGCTCCATTACCAGAGGTCAGGTACTGCACTGATTTCCATTCTCTACTTTGCTTCTCCTCCATCCACGTATTCTAAGGCATCATAATGTCTTTAGAATTAAGGGAAAACTCTTTGGCAGGTCTCATTAACTATGGCTTTGTCAGTGGATGTTTAAAATTCTTTGTAATTGTGAGCGAGTTAGCATACGATGCACTGGTACACACTGCCACCTGGGCATCAATAAATCAACATTTTCCATATATAACTCGCCAAAATGGTATTCTTGTTTATCTCTTTTTTCTATACAGTCATGATGTTATGTGTTTGTCCAAAGACTCCATTTTTGTCATTGTGTTGATACCTCAGTTGCAGCCTTTCAGTAGTGTAATAAAATTGATTTGCATATTTTGGGATTTATATGAAAATGAAGTTAGTTTTTGAAACATACTAAATCTACTTACAATCCACACTTGTCAAATTCAGGTACGATTTTGTCAGCTCTAGGGAAAAACTAGACAGATTAAATGTAAAATAACACTCGAACATGATGAAGGGGACAGGTATCCTCTTTAATTTTGATGCCTCCAACACCAACAGGAACCATGAAATAATTATTGTAAGCATGAAATTACCCCCACACTTGGTTTCCCTTGTGCATGTGGTGCCCTTTCCGCCCAATGACACATACTGACCAATGTTGTCATTTCAAGCAGTAACATTTCTCTCCAGGAAAACACAAGGAATATGAAACAAGATATTTATATGTAGGCTTGGTTCACAAAGGAACTAGGGGCACTAGAGCAATGAGAACCCTGCTGCAGCTTTGCTAGTCTATTGAGAAACAAGTGCTCTTCTATCAACCATGAGAACTCTTAATCGTCAAATCATGTTGGGTAAAGCAGTTTAACACAACCAAGTCTGCACCCACATGACATACAGCACCCGGGCATGAATGAAGGGAAAAGACAGTCCACATAAATAAAAGATACCCTTACATGTCTATGGCGACTTTTACTGTTCACTTCACTAACTGACATAATAGTTACCTATACTGTCTAGAAAATCTGAGGCCTAATACATATTCAAGTTCAGTCAAAGAATCCCCTCACTTACCACACTCCCTTCACCCCAAAGAAGATGTAACCCCTGAATTTGCTAAATCTAGGGGAACGTCATCATTTCTTTGTGTGAGCTAATTATTTAATTTCTATCTATTATAGTCGAGAGTTTTTGACCATTGAGGATTTCAGTGTTGTGCACAGAGTGTGAAGTTGTATGAAAACTGGTTCTAGGAGGGGCTTGCTCTTCTCCTATAGGCTTCAATGCAGCTCAAGTTCTGATCGTCTGAAATGGGTGCCTGAGTTAATAGGAGGGAAGGGCAAGTGCTTGATAGGTATTCTCAACCCTGGGTAAATGCATACCAGGACTTCATGCCCTGTGGTCTGTGTGATTTTTAAATGCCCCTTGGGACGTTTGGATTCTCATGACCTCTTCCAAGACCATGGGCGATTTTATCAACTCTGACATCTCTTCTCTTTTAGACGTCAGAAATATTGGGCCACTTCTTGGAGTAGAGGATAGAGTACCTTCTTCAAGTTCACGTTGACCCTCCACAGTTTTCTGCTAGTATCAGCCAGGCTCAACATTTCTCATGAACGTCTTCTGAGCCTGGTATTCTGTAAAGAAGTCTCCATGGCAGTATTCTCCATTGTAGCAGAACAAGTCTCATCAATGTGTTCGCATCTCCCCTCAATCTGTGCAGCCAGCTTTTCTACAGTCTTCTCTTCGTGTCTCCCATAAAGTCGACTTCTACATTACTGAGCAAGTCTGAAAGTTCCTCGGGGCCTCACCAATATGCTTATGACGGGCAGATCTTCCACTGTCTTACTTTTCAGTTTCTAGAAACTGACCCGTGATTTAAGGTCATTGGGCAGCAACTGTATCCCGAACGTAATAAGCTCCCCTTCCAATAGACATAAGCCAAACTTCACGGAATGTGTCAGCCCCTACATTACTCTGATCCACCCACAGATCTCTGCCGAGTTACCTTGGATCCAGCAGCCACAAGAAGCCTCGTGGAACACACCATCATTCCAACTGGAATCCAACCGGTAACTGCCATCCACAAAGGTTGCAGCATCTTTTCAGTGTTGGGGAAGGGACTTCATCAGACGAGAGTTTCCTAAGTTAAAATTGATTCTCTGCATTAACATCCCATGGTCCTTTTTTTGTCACTCTTTCCTTTAGTTCAGATGTCTATACAAAATACCGAGGGAAGTGTGTGCATGTTATGTTTATTTTCCACACGTCTTTACCCTTTCTAACAGTTAACAGTTCACAAAGACCCCACTATAGGAATCATATATTTGTGTAATAGACATTCACCCAGAATACATATCCATCTGTTGCTTTTCTGCTGAAACACCCACACTCTCAAGACATGGATCCCGTTGTTTCATGGGGGCTGAAATTCCTAGAAATGAAGCCCCTCCCAATGTACGCATTACTGTCTGTCTTTTTGCTCTTAGTACAGTTTTGTAGAACTACTTGTCTTTGTTATGGGCGTATGCCATTTATTCTCCATGTAGGGATGGTTATCACATTCATTCTTTCTGTTGAAATAGACTCAATCTATATAAAGGAATATGAATCGATTTTATACAAAATAGGTATTTGGGTTTTGTCACGATATGCTCTTATGAATGAATATTTTTCAATCTTTTTGCTCGCATCTGTTTTCTGAATACATGTGTGTTGAGTACATGCAAGGAGCAATACTGGGTCGGTGCCTGCTGAATGATACTTGACACCCCTTTGAGTATTTTCTTTTGAATTATCATGGTTCCTTTGCATATATGTTAGCCAAGAGTACTCTTTGGATTTTGTTTGATATTTTGATTGTTTGCTTGTTGTTTGTTTTGCAAACACATTAGGCCATGCATCTCTCCATTTGCATTAAACAGAGAGTCATATAAATTATTCAGTTAGTATAGTGCTAAAAATCTCCTTTGTTTTCCTGCTTCCCTCTCCCAACTTTAGGGATTTGTTGTCCTCCTTGCCTTCTACTTATTTACTCTCTACAACTCATGGATCTTTATGCATTTCCAGTGATGTTTTTCTTATTTCCATTTCATGTTGCTACTTTTCTCTTCAGGGTAGAATTCTCAATCTTTGTTTAAAGATAAGTTTTGAACTGTTGAATTCTATTCAGTTTTGCCAGTCTGTGAAATTGTCTAGATGTGCCGTTATCAGATATGTCGTTCTTGTGACATAGGCTTCTCTAGAATGCAGCTTTTTCTAATTCAGCTTTTGGTGTATGTCTTGGCACTCCTTCCTGTCCTGCAATATTCCTGTCGAGTTATCAGCTGAAACACTTACGGAGTTACTGTTGTGACTACTTTTCTATTCAGAGAAGAATTCTCAAACTTTCTTTTAGGATAAGTTTTTAAATGCTGAATTATTTTACACTTTGCCGATCTGTGAAATTGCCAAGCTCTGTCATTAATGGTAATGGCTGTCTTGAGGCATAGGCTACCGTATAATGCAGCTTTGTCTCATTCATGATTTGGACTATGTCTTGGCACTCCTTCCTGTCCTGCAATATTTCTGTCTATGTATCAGCTGAAGCACCTGTGGGGGTTCTGTTGTGACTGAGTTGCTGTACCCTACGTGCATCGAAAATCACAGAGTTGATCATGAAAATTGATGATTTGAATGAAAAGACGGCTGCTTGTATGTCTATTGGGATTCCAAATTATGTGGATGCTGTTTGATCCTGGTTTCTTATAGGAGATTGTTTTTTGGATTTCAACTTGTTTCAGTCTGATTTTTCTCCAAATACCTATTCAGAGTTTGATATTTATATCTAGCTTTTCCCTATGGAGCTGTTATGAATCCTAGTCTTTCATGCTTTGTCTTACCCCAGGTTTCAACAGCAATATTTGCATTGCTTTACCCTTGCTTTTCTATGCCATCTTCTGCTACAGGGATTTCTTATCCCTTGTGTTTACGGATATTCACGAGTCCCTCTGCATTATCTAGTCTGCTTAGGACTGAATTTTGCCCTGCTAATATCTCATACATTGAGTATTCTGATTTTATTTTTCTCGTCAAAATGATTCTCTTCCCCATTTATGGTATTGTGCCTTTTGTGATTCTGAGACACTGGTTTACTTCAGTGTTTCTCTCACCTCGCTTTTCAATACATGCTCTGATAATGTTTCATAATCTAGTTGTTTGAAAGCATTTTTTTGGACCTTCAATCTCTTTGAAACAGAAAAATTTACTTCCTGTTTCTTGTACTATACTTCTTTATGCATACAGTTCTAGTACTCTCAGATATCTAGTGTAGAATTTAGGGCTTGTTAAAGTGATAATTTTAGTCTCTTAGGTGTAGGCAATTCCATGATATTTCTGTGAGGACAGATTTTCCTGCACATTGATTCCATGTCGTTTTCCTTTGTGTGTTGTCTTGTATATCTCTAACTGCTGGTGTTGCCTTTGATGTGATGAACGCACCATACCAACATCGTTTAGAACAATCTCAATATTATTATGCTTATGTCAATTTTCTGATAGTTCAGAGGACCCTTCCCCTTGTGGAAACGTAGCATCTAAATATTTTCAGCTTTGCAGGCTGTTGTATGTCATTTTGAAGTGTTTTCTAAAGAGCACATTGACAGTGAACTTGTCCTTTCTACTGCCATAAGAATGTTCCAATCATACCAGTACTTCCCAGATCTTCTCTGTCCACGGAAAAACCTGTGGAAATATATCTATGCATGTCATGCATCAGTGCCTGCTGCCATTATTGCTCAACCCACCTAGATGTCCTCGGGTTATTGCAATATCAATGCCATCCAAAATGTATCATCTGCATTTGGGAGATAATGGTGAAGGAAATGCTTCATCTTCTCACGCTGCTGATGTAGACAAATGCTCTTTGTTCTCTCATCCTTGTGGCTTGGGACCATGAATGGAAACCCTGCTGTCCTGCATCTCTGCCTCATACCAAACCCTAATCCCAGTCCAGGCTAGGACTTTAGCTTATCCAAAGGCATTCGAAATTGAATTCAACACCAAGGTCCCCTGAATTCCTCAGACAAGTTGCATGATTTCTCTGATTGAGCCCCCACGTGCTCTATTGGAAAAATGCCAAATTGGTCCCTGGGCCTGCAGATGCAGTGCATGTGGCCATGGGATATTTCGACAAATTCAACTTTGCAAACCAGAGTGGTGCATTCACTTTGGGGTTCAACGTCAGGTTTCTCTCTTTTTAGGGCCAACCTCAATCCACAGCACACTCCAGATCGCTGAGACAAAGCATGTGTCATAATCCATAGTCCTATACCTCATTTTACGCAGCCACTGCTAGCTCAAATTAGGCTGCTCCTTTCTTGGCCTCAGAATCAATTTTGGGGACAATTTGCGCTGATTTATTTCAGTTCTGTCAACTTAGAATCTGCTGTGCACTCTTCTAACACTCAGTGCATCGCTTTGAATCCCATGTGTCCGGTCCCCTTAAAAGTGTGCGTCCAATTGAAACAGACTTTCAGCTTTGCTGCTCCATTACCAGAGGTCAGGTACTGCACTGATTTCCATTCTCTACTTTGCTTCTCCTCCGTCCACGTTATCTCAGGCATCATAATGTCTTTGGAATTAAGGGACCACACTTTGGCAAGTCTCCTGAACCAAGGGCTTGGTGAGTGAATTTTTATAATTCTGTGTAATTGGGAGCAAGTTAGCGTATGATGCACTGGTACACTGCCACCTGGGTATCAATAAATCAACACTTTCCATATATAACTTGCCAAAATGGGATTCTTGTTTATCTCTTTTTTCTATACAGTCATGATGTTATGTGTTTGTCTGAAGAATACTTTTTTGTCATTGAGTTGATACCACAGTTGCAGACTTTCAATAGTGTAATATAATTGATTTACATATTTTGGGATTTATATGAAAATGAAGTTAGTTTTTGAAACATACTAAATCTACTTACAATCCACACTTGTCAAATTCAGGTACCATTTTGTCAGCTCTAGAGAAAAACTAGACAGATAAAATGTAAATTACCACTCAAAAATGATGAAGGGGACAGGTAAACTCTTTAATTTTGATGCCTCCAACACCAACAGGAACCATGAAATAATTATTGTAAGCTTGAAATTACCCCCACACTTGGTTTTCCTTGTGCATGTGGTGCCCTTTCCACCCAATGACACATACTGACCTATGTTGTCATTTCAAGCAGTAACATTTCTCTCCAGGAAAACACAAGGAATATGAAACAAGATATTTATATTTAGGCTTGGTTCACAGAGGAACTAGGGGCATTAGAGTAATGAGAAACCTGCTGCAACTTTGCTAGTCTATTGAGAACCATGTGCTCTTCTATCAACCATGAGAATGCTTAAACGTCCGATCATGTTGGGTAAAGCAGTTTAACACAACCAAGTCTGCACCCACATGACATACTGCACCCGGGCATGAATGAAGGGAGAAGACGGTCCACATAAAAAAAAATGTTCTTACATATCTATGGCGACTTTTACTGTTCACTTCACTTACTGACTTATAATAGTTACATATAATGTCTAGAAAACCAGAGGCCTAATACATATTCAACTTCAGTCAAAGAATCCCCTCACTTACCACACTCCCTTCAGCCCAAAGAAGACGTAACCCCTGAATTTGCTGAATCTAGGGGAACGTTATCATTTCTTTGTGTGAGCTATTTACTTAATTTCTATCTATTATAGTTGAGAGTATTTGACCATTGAGGATTTCAGTGTTGTGCACAGGATGTGAAATTGTAGGAAAACTGGTTCTAGGAGGGGCTTGCTCTTCTCCTATTGGCTTCATTGCAGCTCAAGTTCTGATCCTCTGATATGGATGCCTGAGTGGATAGGAGGGAAGGGCAAGTGCTTGATAGGTATTCCCAACCCTGGGTAAATGCTTACCAGGACTTCATGCCCTGTGGTCTGTGTGATTTTTAAATGCCCCTTGGGACGTGTGGATTCTCACGACCTCTTTCAAGACCTTGGGCAGTTTTATCAACTCTGACATCTCTTCTCTTTTAGACGTCAGGAATTTTGGGCCAATTCTTAGAGCAGAGAATTTAGTACCTTCTTGAAGTTCACATTGACCCTCCACAGGTTTCTGCTAGTATCACCCAGGCTCAACATGTCTCATGAATATCTTCTGAGCCTGGTATTCTGTAAAGAAGTCTCCATGGCAGTATTCTCCATTGTAGCAGAACAAGTCTCATCAATGTGTTCGCATCTCCCCTCAATCTGTGCAGCCACCTTTTCTGCAGGCTTCTCTTCGTGTCTCCCATAAAGTCGACTTCTACAGTACTGAGGGAGTCTGAAAGTTCTTCGGAGCCTCACCAGTATGCTGATGACGGGCAGATCTTCCAATGTCTGACTTTTCAGTTCCTAGAATCTGACCCGTGATCTATACTCATTGCGCAGCAACATTATCTCGAACTTAAAGAGCTCCCCATATAATAGACCTAAGCCAAGCTCCACGGAGGGTGTCAGCCCCTACATGACTCTTATCTACCCACAGAGCTCTGCCGAGTTACCTTGGATCCAGCAGCCACATCAAGCCTCGTGGAACACACCAACATTCCCCCTGTTATCCAAACGGTAACTGCCATCCACAAAGGTTGTAGCATCTTTTCAGTGTTGGGGGAGGGACTGCATCAGATGAGAGTTTCCTAAGTTAAAAGTGATTCTCTCCATTAGCATTCCATGGTCCTTTTTTTCTGGCCCTCTTTCCTTTAGTTCAGATGTCTATACACAATACAGAGGGAAGTGTGTGCATGTTATGTTTATTTTTCCATATGTCTTTAACCTTTTTAACATTTAACAGTTCACAAAGACCCCACTATAGGAATCTTATGTTTGTGTAATAGCCATTCACCCAGAATTCATATCCGTCTGTTGCTTTTCTGCTGAAACACCCGTACTCTCAGGACATGGATCCATTTGTTTTATGGGGGCTGAAATTCCTAGAAATGAAGCCCATCCCAATGTATTCATTACTGTCTGTCTTTTTTGCTCTTAGTACTGTTTTGTAGAACTACTTGTCTTTGTTCTGGGCGTATGCCATATATTCTCCATGTAGGGATGGATATCACATTAATTCTTTCTGTTGGAAGTAGAGTCAAAGTATATAACGGAATATGAATCTATTTTATACAAAATAGGCATTTGGGTTTGGTCACGATATGCTCTTTTGAATGAACATTTTTCAATCTTTTTGATCGCATCTATTTTCTGAATACAAGTGTGTTGATTACTTGCAAGCAGCAATACTGTGCATGCTGAATGATACTTGACACCCCTTTGAGTATTTTCTGTTGAATTATCATGGTCCTTTGCATATATGTCAGCCAACAGTACTGTTTGGTGTTTGTTTGTTTGTTTGATATTTTGATTGTTTGCTTTTGTTTGTTTTTGAAACACATTAGGCTATGCATCTCTCCATTTTCTTTAAACAGAGTCATATAAGGTTTTTCAGTTAGTATAGTGCTGAAAATCACCTATGTTTTCCTTCTTCCCTCTCCCATATTTAGTGTTTTGATGTCCTCCTTGACTTCTTCTTGTTTATTCTCTGCAACTCATGACTCTTCTTGCCTTTCCAATGACGGTTTTCTTATTTCTATTTCATCTTGCTACTTTACTATTCAGGGTAGAATTCTAAATTTTTCTTTTAGGATTAGTTTTGAACTGCTGAATTCTTTTACATTTTGCTGATCTGGGAAATTGCGTAGTTCTGCTGTTTTTAGAGATGGCGGTCTTGTGGCTTATGCTGCTCTAAATTGCAGCTTTTTCTCATTCAAGTTTTGGACTATGTACTGGCACTCTTTCCTTTCCTGCAATAGTCCTGTCAAAATATCAGCTGAAACCCATCTGTAGATTCTGTTGTGACTAAGTTGCTTTCCTCTAGGTTCATTTAAAATATCTGGGTTGATCACGAACTTTAATTATTTGAATGATATAACAGCTTCTTGTGTGTCTATTGGTATTCCAGATAATTTAGATGCTGTTTGCTTCTGGTTTCTTATAGATGATTGTTTCTTGGCTTTTAGTAATTTTCTGACTGGTTTTTCTACAAATTAATTTCCAGAATTTTTTTTTTTATATATCTTGCTTTACCCTCTGGGACTCTTATGAGTCCTAGTCTTTCATGCTTTGTCTTACCCCAGGGTTCAACAGCAATATTTGCATTGGTTTTCACTTGCTTTTCTATGTCATCTTCTGATAGATGTATTTCTGTTCCCCTGTGTTCACAGTCATTCACGAGTCCCTCTGCATTATTTAGTCTGCTTAGGACTGACTTTAGCCCTGCTATTATCTCATCCATTGAGTTTTCTGATTTTATTTGGCTCCTCTTTAGAGGTTCTCCTCCCCTTTTCTGTATTCTTCCTTTTGTGATTCTGAGACACTGTTGTTCTTCAGTATTTCCCTCACTTCTGTTTTCAATAATTGCTCTGGTAGTGTTTCACAGTCTAGATGTTTGAAAGCTTTTTTGGGGGCCTTCAATTTCTTTTTAACTGAAAATGGTACTTCCTGTTTATTTTACTATACTTCTTTATCTCTACTGGTCAAGTACTCTCAGGTATCTAAGTAGACTTCTAGGGCTTTGTTAAGTGAAAATTTCAGTCTCTTGTTTGTACACAATTCCATGATATTTCTGTGAGGACAATTTTTCCTAGACTTTGATGCCATGTAGGTTTCCTTGTGTAATATCTGGTATATATGTAATTGCTGGTGATGCCTTCGTTGTGATGAACACACCATACTCTCATCGTTCAGTATAACCTCATTTTTATTATGCTTATATCACTGTTCTGAAAGTCTACAGGATCCTTGCTCTAGTGGAAACGTAGCATCTAAATGTTTTCAGCTCTGCAGGCTGTTGTATGTCATTTTTGAGTGTTTCCAAAACAGCATCGTGTCAGTGCACTTGTCCTTTCTATTTCCATAGGAATGTCCCAATGTTAACAATTCTTCCCAGAGCTTCTCTCTCTGCAGATAAACCTGTGGAAACATATCTAAGGATGTCATGCATCAGGGCCTTCTGCCATTATCACGCAGCCCCACCTAGTTTTCCTCGGTGCCGTATAATGTCATGCCATTCAAAATGTGGTTTCTGCTTTTGGGAGATAATGGTGAAGGAAATGCTTCATCTTCTCACACTGTGGAATAGACCACTATTCTTTGTTCACTCATCCTTGTGGCTTTGGACCATGAAGGGAACCACAGAGCTGTCCCGCATCCTCTGCCTCATACCAAACTCTAATCCCAGACCAGGCTATGAATGTAGCTGATCCTAAGGCTTTTGAAACTGATTTCATCCCCAAGGCCCCCTGGATATCTCAGACAAGATGCATGATTTCTCTGATTGATCCCCACATGTGCTCTATTGGCAAATTGCCAAATTGGTCCCTGGGCCTGCAGATGCAGTGGATGTGGCCATGGGATATTTCAAAAAACTCAAATTTGCCCGCCAGTGTGGTTGCATTCTTATTGGGGTCTAAGGTCAGTTTCCTCTCTTGATAGGGCCAACCACCATCCAAAATACACTCCAGATCACTGACACTCAGTGTGTGCCATGATCCATAGACCAATATCTCATTTTCCACAGCCACTGCTAGCTCAAATTTGGCAGCTCAGATCTTGGTCTCAGAATCAATTGGGATAATTTGTGCTGTTTCTTTCAGTTCTGTCAGCCAAACATGTGCTGTGCACTCTACTAACACTCAGCGCATCCCTTTCAACCCCATGTGTGCTGTCAACTTCAGATTGTGCATCCAAGTAAAACAGAGTTTCACCTTTGCTGCTCCATCATGAGTTCAGGTCCTGCACTGATTTTTCTTCTCTACTTTCCCTTCTCCTCCTTCCAGGTTTTCTGAGGCCTCATTCTGTCTTTGGTTGTTAGAGACCACTCTTCAGCATTTGGCCTGGACCACGGGCTGGGTGAGTGGATACTTATATTGCTGTGTTCATTGGGAGCGAGTGAGCATACATTGCACTGGTACTCTGCCAACTGGGCTTTGATAAATCGACACATTCCATATATAACTCACAAAAATTTGATTCTTGTTTATCTCTTTGTTCTATACTGCCCTGGTGGGAGGGATTGCCCGAAGACACCAGCATTGATATTGTGTTGATTCCTCAGTTGCAGTCTTTCAAAAGCTTAATAGAATTTATTTACATATTTTGGGATTTATATGAAAATGAAGTTAGGTTTTGAAACATACTAAATCTACTTACAAGCCAGACTTGTCAAATTCAGGTACCATTTTGTCAGCCCTAAGGGAAAAATAGACAGATAGAATGTAATATAGCAGTCTAAAATGATGAAGGGGACAGGTCAACTTTTTACTGTTGATGCCCCCAACACCAACAGGAACCATGAAATATGTATTGGAACCATGAATTAACACCCACCCTGGGTTTCCCTTGAGAATGTGGTGCCCTTTCTCCCCAGTGATACATAAAGGCAATTGTTGCCATTTCAAGGGGTAACATTTCTCTCAAGGATATCTCAAGGAAATAAAAACAGCATATTTAAATGTAGGCTTGGTGCCAAAAGCAACTAGAGACATATCTATGAGAAAACTGCTGAAGATTTTCTAGGCTATTGAGAATCATGTGCTCTTCTATCAACAATGAGAACACTTAATCTTCCAATCATGTTGGGTAAAGCAACTTAACCCAACCAAGTCTGCACACCCCATGATATACTGCACCCGGGGCTTCAATCAAGGGAAAAGTTGGTCCACATAACATGTGTCTTTACATGTTTATGGTGACTTATACTGATATCTTCACAAACTGCCTTACAATAGTTACCTATAATGTCTTAAAAAACTGAGGCCTAATATATATTCAAGTTCAGTCAAATATTCCCCTCATTTACCACACTCCCTTCACACCAAAGAAGACATAACCCCAGCATTTGCTAAATCTAGGGGAAGGTCATCATTTCTTTGTGTGAGCTAAGTATTCCATTCCTATATATTTTAGTCGAGACTATTTGACCCTAGAGGATTTCACTGTTGTGCACAGACTGTGAAGGAGGAGGAACTCTGATTCTAGTAGGGGCTTTCCCTTGTCCTACTTCCTTCATTGCAGCTCAGGTGCTGATCATTTGAAATGGATGCCTGAGTGGAGGAGAGGGAAGAGTAAGTGCTTGATAGGCCCAAACCTGGGAAAAGGCTTACCAGGCCTTGGTGCATTGTGGTCTGAATGGTTTGTAAATGCCCCTTGGGACGTGTGGATTCTCACGACTTCTTCCAAGAACATGAGTGGTTTGAACATCTCTGCCATCTCTTCTGTTTTATACATCAGGAATCTTGGACCCGTTCTTGCAGCAGTGAATTGAGTACCTTCCTCAAGTGCATGTTGACCCTCCACAGGTTTCTTACAGTATCAGCAACTCTCAATATTTTTCATGAAAGCCTTTCAAGCCTGGTATTATCTACAGAATTCTCCATGTCAGTATTCTCCATTGTAGCAGAACAACTCTTATCAGTGTATTCACATCTCACCTCAGTCTGTGCAGCCAGCTTTTCTGCTGGCTTCTCTTCATGTCTTCCATAAAGTCGACTTCTATAGGACGGGGCAGTCCTGAAATTACCTCAGAGCCTCAACAGTAAGCTGATGACTGGCAGATCTCCCACTGTCTGCCCTTTCAGGTATGGAAACTGACCCATGAACTCAGGCCATGGTCAGAAGCAGTATCTCTAACTTACACAGCTTCCCGTACAAGAGACCTAAGCCAAGCTCCACAGAGGTCGGCAGCCCCTCCATGACACTGATCCACCCACAGAGCTCTGCCCAGTTACCTTGGCTCCACCAGCCACAACAAGCCTCGTGGAACACACCAACATTCCACCTGGAATCCAACCGGTAACTGCCATCCCCAATGTTGGCTGCATCTTGTCAGTGTTGGGGAAGGGGCTGCATCAGTCGAGAGGTTCCTAAGGTTAATGTGATTCTCTCCATTAGTGTCTGATTGTCCTTTTTTTCCTTCCCTCTTTCCTTTTGTACAGATCTCTATACAAATTACAAACGGAGGGTTATGAGTCCACGTTAGTTTTATGGTTTCTCACTTCTTTAATCTTTCTAACAGTTAACAGTACACAGAGACCCACTATAGTAATCTTATGTTTGTGTAATATCCATTCACCCAGAATACATATTCGTCTTTTGCTTTTCTGCTGAAACACCCACACTCTCAGAACATGGATCCATTTGTTTCATGGTGGCTGAATTTCCTAGATATGAGGCTAATCCCAGTGTACACTTTACTTCCTGTCTCTTTTGCTCTTAGTACAGTTTTCTAGAGCTATTTGTCTTTGTTATACGCGTATGCCATGTATTCTCTACGTAGGTTTGAATAAGACATTCATTCATCCTTTTGGAAGACCCGTAAGCCTATATCACGGACTATGAAACCATTTTATTTAAAGTAAGCATTTGGGTTAAGTCACTCTGTGCTCTTATGAATCAATATTTATGAATATTAAGGCACGCATCTCTTTTCTGATTACAAGTGTGTTGAGTACATGCAAGCAGCGATACTGTGTTGATGCGTGCTTAATGATCCTTGACATCACTTTGAGTATTTTCTTTTGAATTATCATGGTTCCTTTGGATATATGTCAGCCAATCGTACTCTTTGGTGTTTGTTTTTTTGTTTGATTGTTTGTTTCTTTACTTTCTTTTTCCTTTGATTCATCATTTGTGTAAAGAAATGCAAGTGATTTTTAACATTAATCTTTTAACCTGCTACCTTGCTAAATTCTTCAATCAGCTCTAGTCGTTTTGTGTGGAACTTTTATGGTTTTCTATATATAGTATCATGTCATCTGCATATAGTGACACTTTTACCTCTTCTTTTCCAATTTAGACCCCTTTTACTTCTCTTTCTTGCCTGATTGCTGTGGCCAGGGTTTCCAAGACTATGTTGAATTGGAGTGGTGTTAGTGGGCATCCTTGCCCTGTCCCAGATTTTAGTGGGAAGGTTTTGAGTTTTTCACTGTTGAGTGCTATGCTGGCTGTAGGTTTGTCATATATAGCTTTTATGATGTTGAAATATTTTCCCTTAATACCCACTTTGGTGAGAATTTTTATCATAAATTGGTGTTGAATTTTATCAAAATCTTTTCTCCATCTATTGAGGTGATCATATGGTTTTTGTCCTTTCTCTTGTTGATGTGAAGTATTACATTGATTTATTTGCATATGTTGAACCACCCTTGTGTCCCTGGGATGAACCCCTCTTGAGCATGTTGTATAATCTTTTTTATGTGCTGTTGGAGTCTATTTGCTAGTATTTTGGTAAGGACATTTTCATCTGTGTTCATCAGTGATATTGGTCTGTAATTCTCTTTTTTGTTGGTGTCTTTGCCTGCTTTTGTTATAAGAGTGATGGTGGCTTCATAGAATGAGTTTGGGAATATTCCTTCTTTTCAAACTTCTGGAAGAGTTTGAGAAGGACTTGTATGAGTTCTTCTTTGTATGTGTGGTAGAATTCCCTGGTGAAGCTGTCCAGTCCTGGACTTTTATTTGTAGGGAGGTTTTTTATTGTTAATTCGATTTCATTCCTTGTGATCGGTTTGTTCAAGTGGTCAGTTTCTTCTTGATTCAGTCTTGGTGGACTGTATGTTTCCAGAAACTTGTCCATCTCCTCTAGGTTATCCATTATTTTCCATGTAGTTTTTCATGATATTCTCATATGATATTCTGTATTTCTTTGTTATTTGTTGTAATTTCTCCATTTTCCTTTCTTATTTTGCTTATTTGTGCTCTCTCTTTTTTCTTCTTTGTGAGTTTGGCCAGAGGTTGGTCGATTTTATTTACTCTTTCAAAAAACTAGCTTTTGGTTTGACTGATTATTTTCTTTATTTTATTTAATCTCTATTTTATTTATTTCCTCCCTGATCTTTATTATTTCCTTACTTCTGCTGACTTTTGGGTGTTTTTGCTCTTCTGTTTCTAGTTCTTTTAGCTGGTGGGTTAGATTGTTTGTTTGATATTGTTCTTCTTTTTTGAGGAAGGCCTGTATCACCCTAAACTTTCCTCTTAGCACTGCTTTTGCTGCATCCCATAAGTTTTGTGTGTTTGTGTTTTCATTTTCATTTGTCTCAAGGTATTCTTTAATTTCAACTTTGATTTCATCATTGACCCATTGTTTTTTTAATAGCATGTTGTTTAATCTCTATGCTTTCCTTTTTTTCTCCTTTGTTTCTCTGTAGTTGATTTCTAGTTTCAATGGCATTATTGTCAGTAAAGATGCTTGAGATAATTTCTATCTTCTTAAAGTTGTTGAGGCTTCTTTTGTGACCAAGTGCATGATCAATCCTAGAAAATGTTCCATGCACACTTGAAAAGAATGTATATCCTATTTTGGGGGGTTGTAATGTTCTGAAAATATCCACTAAATCTAATTTTTCTATTGTATCATTTAATTTCTCTGTTGCCTTATTTATTTTCTGTCTGGAAGATCTACCTAGTGATCTTAATGTGTTGTTAAAATTTCTGACAATGATTGTATTCCCATCAATTTCCCCCTTTATCTCTGTTAGTAGTTGTTTTATGTACTTAGGTGCTCATGTTGGGTGCATATATATTAATGATTGTAATATCCTCATCTTGTATTGCTCCTTTAATCATTATAAAATGTCTTTATTTATCTTTCTTTATGACCCTTGTTTTAAAGTATATTTTGACTGAAATCAGTACTGTTACACCTGCTTTTCTGGCATTTCCATTTGCATGGAATATCGTTTTCCCTCCATTCACTCTCAATCTATATGTGTCCTTCTTCCTAAAGTGTGTCTCTTGTATGCAGTGTACTGAAGTTTCCTGCTTTATTATCCAGTCTGCCACTCTGTCTTTTGACTGGAGCATTTAGTCCATTAACATTTACAGTAATTAATGATAGATGAGTGTTTATTGCTATTTTGAACTTATTTTTGCAGTTGATTTGGTATTTCTTCTTTGTTCCTTTCTTCATCCTTTTGTGGTATGGTAAATTTCCTTTGTATTATCTTGGATTGTATTTAGTTTTTGTGACTCACTTGTAAGTTTTTGGCTTGTGGTTTCACTATTTTTAAGTCTGTTAACCAATTACTGTAACTGTGTGTACTAAACAGATAGTAATGTAATGTCAAACCCATCCTACCGAGTACAAAACATTTAAAAAAAAAGGAGAAAGAAAAAAATACTCTATATTTTCTTGTTTCCCTCTCCCACTCAATGGTTTAGATGTCTTCTTTTACAATTTCATGGTTATTCTATTTGTAATTCATCATAGTTATCACCTTTCCATTTATGAGTTCTCATTTCTGTAGCATCCTGCTTCTTTTCTATTTAGAGTAGACCTTTCAATATTTCTTTTAGCATGGCTTTAGTGTTGCTAAAGTCTTTTAGTTTTTGCTTCTCTGTGAAATTCTTTATCTCTCTTTCTATTCTAAAGGATAGCCTTGCTGGAGAAAGAATCCTTGGCTGCTTTTTTTTTTTTTTTTTCATTCTGGACTTTGAATATATCTTGCCACTCCCTTCTGGCCTGTAGTGTTTCTGTAGAGAAATCAGCTGAGAGTCTTCTCTTGTAACTCACTCTTTTTTTTTCTCTTGCTGCCTTTAGGATCATTTCTTTATCCTTCAGTCTGGCCATCTTGATTATGATATGTCTTGGTGTGGGTCTCTTTGGGCTCTTCCTGTTTGGGAACCTCTGAGCCTCCTGTACTTGGGTGTCTGATTCCTTCTTTAGGTTTGGGAAGTTTTCAGTCATGATTTCTTTAAATACCTTTCCCATCCACTTTGTTTTTTCTTCCCCTTCTGGAACCCATATTATGCATAGATTGGCATGCTTTATATTATCCCATAGGTTCCTTATATTGTTTTCATTGTTTTTTATTTGTTTATCTCTCATCTGTTCTGATTGGGAGCTTTCTGTGGTCCTGTCTTCTAGGTCACTTATTCGTTCCTCTGCATTATCTAGCCTGCTTTGTATAGGCTTTAGGTGAGATCTCATTTCAGCCAATGAATTTACCAATTCTACTTGGCTCTTCTTTATAGCTTCTATTTTGTTTTTGGCATATTTTATGTCTCTAAACACTATCTCTTTTAGTTCCTTCAGTAATTTGATACTTCTTTTTTGAAATCTTGGTCTAGTAGGAAATCAATGCCTATTTTATTGACCGTTCTTTCAGGGGATTTCTCTTGCTCTTTTAATTGGGAGTGCTTCCTCTGCTTCTTCATGCTGCTCATATCTCTCTGGCACTGTGGCTTAAGGAGTATCAGTTATCTATTGTGGTCCTTAAAGGAGTTTACTTATTTATATATCTAAAGCCTATGCAGGAATAAAACTTAAAAACGAGAGAGAGAGAGAGAGAGAATTTTAAAAGAATGGAGGAAAAGAAGGTTTGAAAACAGTGTATAATCAATAATAGAAGAGAAAGTTAAAGCAGAATAGGAATCGAGTTGAGATGTCTTTTAAAAATGTTAATAAAAAGAAGAAAAAAACCAAAACACAATATTTGAAACCTGTGAATAATCAATAACAGATCAAAACCAAGAGAATTAAAAATGAAATGAGAAATGTAAACATATAGAAATGTTTAAAAAGTAAAGGTTAAAAAGGTAATAGAAAATAAAACAGATATAAAAAGATTTAAAAAACAAAGATGTGTTCTCCTAAACACTGCGCTCTTAATGGTTTTACTGAGAGGTCTTTGTGTCTTTGCCCTGTTTCACGAACTCAGCTTGCTCTGTTGATACCCTCATCTGTGCTGCTCACAGTGTCTGTCGGCAAGAAGATCGTGCCCCTCCAGCACTGGATCAGATGCTGCTCTCCTTCAAGGTGGGCGGGTGGGTCACTCCCCCTCCAGATGCCGCAGTCAGTGCTGTGCCACTTGCTCCATAGGTGGGCAACTTTATGGAGATATAATTCACATACCATAAAATGCAGCCTTCGAAAGTGTGCATTAGGGTTTTAAGTACATTTCAGGGTTGTGTAGCCATCACCCCCAAAAGGAAGCAGTACCCTTTTGTAAGTCACTTCCTAACCTTCCTTTCTCTTAGCCCCCAGCAGCCACCACTCTACTTTCTGCCTCTATGGATTTGCCTGTTCTGGGCATTTCATATAAGTAGAACCATACAGTATGCTGCCTTTTTTGATTGTTGTCTTTCATTTAGTGTGACGTTGTCAAGGCTCATCCATGGTGTAGCATATATCAGTACCCAAATTCCTTTTTGTGTTCAAATAATATACCATTTTTATAAATACACCACATTGCTTATCCATCCATCTGTTGATGATGAATAATTCTGCTGTAAATGCTCATGGACAAGTTTTTGTGTGAACACATATTTTCAGTTCTCTTGAGGATATATCAAAAAATGGAATTGCTGGGATGTATTCTACTTTTAACATTTTGAGGAATTGCTAAAGTAGTTTTTAAAGTGACTGCACCATTTTATATTTCCAGTAGTAATGTATGAGGAGTCCAGTTTCTCCACATCCTCATCAACACTTTTTATTACCGGGTTTATACATACATATTTATATATCATATATCATATATATTTGTCACCCTAGTTGGTATGAAGTGGCATGACATTGTGCTTTTGATTTCTGTTTCCCTAATGCCTACTGATGTTGAACATCTTTTTATGTGCTTATTTCCCATTCGTATGTCTTCTCTGGAGAAACATCTATTCAAATTCTTTGCCCATTTTAATTGTATTTGTCTTTGTATTGTCACGTTTTAAGTCTTCTTTGTCTATTCTGGAAAAAAGTCCCTTATCAGGGAAAATATTTGAAATATTTTCACCCATTCTGTGGATTGTCTTCTTACTTTCTTGATGAAGTCCTTTGAAGCACAGAAGTTTTTAATTTTACGGAAGTCCAGTTTACTTGATTTTTTTTCTTTTGTTGTTTGTGCTTTTGGTGTCATATCTTAGAAGTATTTGTAATCCAATGTCCTGAAGATTTTCTCATTGTTCATTTTGTAAAATTTTATAGTTTCAGGTCTGTGATTTATTTTGAGTTAATTTTCATAAATGGTGTTAAGATAAAAGTACAGTTTTCTTTCTTTCCAGGTGTATGTTCAGGTGTCCCAGCATCATTTTTGTAAAGATTAATTTTCCCCATTGGATTGTCATGGCACCTTTGTCAAAAATTAACTGGCTACGTGTAAGAGTTTGTTTATGGACTCTCAGTTCTTTTCTCTCAATCTATTTGTCTGTCCTTTATGCAAGTACCACACTGTATGGATTAAAGTTTTGTTAGTGAGTTTTGAATGTGGAAAATTCAAAACTTTGTTCTTTTTCAAGATTTTTTTGACCATTCTGGGTATCTTGCATTTCCATATTAGTTTTAGGATCAGCTTGTTCATTTCTGCCAAAAAGCCAGAGTTGCATTGAATCTATAGGTCATTTTGAGGACAATTGCCATCCTAACAATAAGGCTTCTGATCCATGAACACAGAAGAGCTTTCCATTTATTTTAGGTCATTTTTAACTTCTATCAGTAGTATTTTACTTTTCAATATACAAGTTTCAGACATTTTTCTCAGTATTCCACATATTTTTCTTAATATTCCTAAGTATTTTATTCTTTTGGATGCTATTGTAAATGAAAATGTTTCCTTCATTTTATTTTTAGATTATTCACTGCTGTTGTATAGAAGTATGATTACTTTTTTATATATTGATTTGTGTCTTACAATTTTTGTCAGACTGGGTTATTAATTCTAATAAGTTTTTTTTTTCTTTTCTCTCTCTCTCTTTTTCTTTGTGGATTCCTTGGGATTTCAATATATAATATCATGTCATGTGGAATCGAAATAGTTTTATTTCTTTCTTTCTAATCTAGAGGCTTTATTTTCTTTCTCTGGTTGCTTTGACTAGAACTTCTAGTACAATGTTGATTTTGGGAGGAAATAATTCAGTCTTTCACCATTATGTATGATCTTTGCTCCAGGTTTTTCATAGATGTTGTCTGTCAATTTGAGGAAGTTCTCTTCTGTTCCTAATTTTTATCCATTATTCTATTAATATGGCATATTACATGAATTGACTTTTGTACGTTGAACTGCCTTTGCATACCTGGATACATCCCACTTAATTGTGGCCTATTTTATATGTTACTGGATTGGATTTGCTTGTATTCTGTTGAGGATTTTTGCCTTTATATTCATAAGAGACAGTCTTTAGTTTCTTGTGATGCCTTTGTCTGGTTTTGGTATCAGTGTGATACTAGTCTCATTGAATGAATTGGGAAGTGTGCCCCCCTCTTATTTTTAGACGAGTTTGTGAAGCATTGTTTATTTTTCTTTTTTTTGTTTGTTTGTTTGTTTGTTTTTTTCTTTAAGTAGTTGAAGGAATTCACCAGCAAAGCCATAGGGGCCTAGCATTTCCTCGTGGGAATATTTTGGATTACTATTTCAGTCACTACTTATTGTAGGATTATTTGAGTTTTCTATTTCTCCTTGAATTAGATTCAGTCATTTATGTCCTTCTAGGAATTTATCCATTTCACCTAGATTATCTCATTTATTGGCTATATAATTATTCATGTTATTTCCTTATATTCCTTGTTATTTTTGTAAGGGCAGTAGTGACATCCTTCTTTCATTTCTTTTTAGTAATTTGAATCTTCTCTCTTTTTGTCTTCAGTACTAGTTAAACTTTGTCAATTTTGTTGATCTTTTCAAAGAACCAACTTTTCTTCTTGTTGGTTATTCTCTGTTGTTCATCAATTCTCTATTCCATTTATTTCTGCCTTTAGTATTTTGATTAGAATGTTTAATTCATTTACATTAATGTAATTTCTTATCAGGTTGAAGTTAACTCTGCTATCTGCTTTCTATATGTCTTTTTTTTCCCCATTCCTCTATTACTACACTTTTTTGGTAAAAGGAGGCATTTTCCAGTGTGCCATTTTAATTTGTTGTTTTATCTTTTTCTTCTCCTTCTCCTCCTCCTACTCCTCCTCCTTCTCCTCCATTGCCCTGGAGATTATAATTAACATCTTGTTTTAAAGCAATCTAGTTCACATGAATGCCAACTTAATTTCAATAGTACACAAAAACTTGGCTTTGGTATCAATCTTTTCCCTCCCCCTCCTCATGCTGTCACTGTCATACAAATTACACCTTTATGCATTTATAAGCACATTTATAGAGTTTCTTAAGTATTGTTTTATGCAGTTGTGTTTTACATCAAATAGAAGAAAACACTTACATGTAATACTATATTTATACTGTGTTTTTTTTTTTTTACTCATGTAGTTACCTCTACTAGTGCTCTTTATTTTTCAGGTGAGTGTCCTTTCATTTACACCTGCTGGACTATCCTTAGTATTTCTTGTAGGGCAGGTCTGCTAGCAATGAATTCTTTCAGATTTTGTTTTTGTAGGAGGGTCTTAATTTCTCCTTTAATTTTTTTGAAGAATCACTTTGCTGGCTATAAAATACTTGGTGACAGTCTTTTCCTTTTATCACTTTGACAATACCATCCAACTGCCTTCTGGTCTCCATGGTTTTTGATGAGAAATCAACTGTCTTACTGAGGAGCCTTTGTATATGTTGAGCCACTTTTCTCTTTCTGCTGTCAAGGTTCTTTGTTCTTGTCTTTTGACACACTGAGTCTGATGTGCCTATTTTTGATGTCTCTATGTTTATACCACGTGGAGGTTGTTGAGCTGCTGGGATGTACAAATTAATGTTTTCATCAAATTTGGGAAGTTTACAGCCATTATTCTTTATATAATCTTTCTAACCCTTTTTTTCTCTCCTTCCTTCTGGCGCTCCCATTATGTGTTTATTGGTATTGTTGATGGTGTCCCACCTATCTCTGACACAGTGTTCTTTTTTTTTTCATTCCTTTTTCTTTCTGCTCCACAGACTGGATAATCTCAGTAGTTTTAAGTTAACTGACTTTTTCTTCAACAAGTTCATATCTACAAAGAAATCTCTTATTGAATTTTTCATTTTAGTCATTATATTTGTATCTCTAGAATTTCTAGTTGGTTTTTAATATAAATTTTACCTATTGATATTCTCTGTACAATGAGATGTTCACATAATTTAATTCTTTAGGCATGGTTTCTGTTAGCTCTTTGAATATATGTGTAATTGCTTATTTATGTCTTTGTCTAGTAAGTCCAGTGTCTGGGTTTCCTCAGGGAGTTACTATTGACTACTTTTTCCCCTGTGTTATGGCCAAATATTTCTGTTTCTTTGTACATCTTGTAATTTTCTGTTGAAAACTGGACATTTAAAATATTACAATGTGGCAGATCTGAAAGCCAGATTTTCCTCATCTCCAGGGTTTATCGTTGCTTCCATTGTCATTACTGCTGCAGCTATTTATTTAGTTACTTTTCTGAACAAATTCTGTAAAATCTGTATTCTTTATCATGCATGGCCATGAGATCAGTGTGTGTGCAGAAAGCCTAGTTGTCATCACTGTAATAATGATTGGACAGTGATTTCTTTCAATGCCTGGAGCCAATAGTTTGAGCTGTTGCCAGGTTGCTGTGTGTCTGCGTGCTGAGGGATGCCCTCAGCACCAGCAGGCAGTCTGCAGTTCTTCCAAAGCCTTTAGTTCTTGCTTATGCAGAACCTCAATTTCAGCCAGAGTTGAAGGTTTAAGATTTTCTCAGATCTTTCCTTGCCATGTGCCACACATATGTACGGCCTTCTACAATTCTCAGAATTTTTTTGGAGATTTTTAACAGGACCTCCACCCCCAGAATGTCTCATTACTCAATTTTGCCTTCTAAGTTTCCTAGTCAACATCTAGTTAGCCTCTACTGGTACCACTGCCTCAGGCAGTTGTAATGTTAAATACTCACTGCTGATTGTTTTCCACACACACTCTGGGGACAGGCTGTTTGCACAGCATGAGTTTGAGATAGGTCAAATAGTGACAGCTCTCTGGGGACGGATTTTTTGGGTAACTTCAAATCACTTCTGCCCCTACCTTGATTGTGAGACTGTTGCTTTTAAAAGCCACCATTTAGGTGAGGATACGGGGATGGGGGTAGATCAAGTTACAATGCCACAAAACTCACTATCTTTATGGAGATTTAGCTGGTTTTTTTCCCTCAAATAAACACTCCCTGGACTGCTGGAAGCCTCTGTTTAATTTCCAGAGTTCTGCAGAAGTTAATTTTGACAAATTTTGCCATTGTCATTGCTTCATAGAGGAGTAAGTTTTCCAAGATTTTTACTCAGATATTCTAGAAGTGTATCCCATGTGCATTTGTTTTTAACTGAATTACTTGCAAGACTAACTAATTCTACAGCTCCAGCCCCATTCATATAAGAGTCCTTCTGCATGGCTTCTCCTACAGGGAGCAGTGTGCAATCTGTTGTCAGTTTATTGTTTTTCTTATTAAAGTGTAGAGTTTTTAAAATATGCTCATGAATAGTCCTTTGTCATTTTTACACAATAAAAAACTTCCACTAGTCTGTGGCTATTTTTTTCCGTCTCTTTTTGTTGCTTTAATGAAGTTCTCACTTTTAAGGATTTTCAGTATAGCAATATGTGGATGCTGATCACACGGGTGTGACATTTAACTACTGTCTAAACCTCAGTCTTTGCTCTGATTCACTGTCTAGAATATCTGAACACATCTACTAAACCCCGTACACCAATGGATGCTGAGAGCCCTAATTAAAAAAATGCTTTTTAAGTAAAGCAAAAAATATTATCTTTGACACTAGAAAAGACAAATCTCAAATTTGCTAGCTGATCTTGCTTTCTGTGATCGTTAGCTACATCATGTTTATAGAGCAGACAGGCATACTGAGCTACTGATTTTATTTCATTGGATTTTAGAATGCAGAACACATTTCAGGCCCACTTATAGCACCATATGTGTATCTTTAAGGATATGTACATATGATGATGTCTTTATTTAAGTACCTTATTTTATTTTAAGTACCTATTGCTGTGAACCTCATTAAAGAAACCTTGGAACTGCAGAACTGAAATTTTTCATATCACCATCAGCCCGTAGCATCTCTTTTGCAATTAGATGTTGTGTGGCAGAGTATTTTTCTGCTCCCTAGAAATGATCAATGTTGAAGGGGGAAAAAAAACCCTCCTCTAATAAATATCATCCAAATCACACATTTATCTGAAGAATGGCCACCATTTTAGTCCACACAAATCCATCTACTCATACTGACTCAGATTCCTCAACACAGACAATCCACCACTGAAGTCAGGGTCCTCAGCACACGTTCTATCCCCTCCCCATTCCTTGTTCTTTGTGACCTAATTTTGTCCAATGTGTCCTGCCAGGCCATTTGCAGCCTGACTGCAGTTTTTAATTTTTACCTTTGAGTTCCAGGCTGCGCCTAGTGACTTCCAGAAAAACGCCAAACAACTGGCTCATCAGGAGGGGTGGGTAGGATTTCAGGAAGCTGTTACCCTAACTCACTTACAGATCAGTGAGTGGCTGTTGTGACCATTACTTCTATATCTCTGCCATGCAGGCTGCATCCACCCCAGCAAATTAATGTAGCTCCTCCAACCACCTCTGCCTCTATTCATCTGTGTTTCTGCTTTTAGTGACACTCAGATGCTGCTGATGGGCATTATATATATATATTTTTTAATTGAAGTATAGTCAGTTACAATGTGTCAATTTCTAATATACAGCACAATGTTCCAGTCATTCATATACACATATATATGTATGAATTCCTTTCCATATTCTTTTTCATTAAAGTTACTACAAGATATTAAATATAGTTCCTTGTGCTATACAGAAGAAATTTAGTTTTTTTAGCTATTTTTATATATAGTAGTTGATATTTTCAAATCTCAATCTCTGATGGGCATTTTTAAAACCACATCTGGAACCCTTGCTGCAGAAGAGTCTGAGAAATATATTTTCAACCTCATAGCCTTTTGGTTAGGAAGTTGGAATAAAGACTGAGCTGGCTTACCTAATTTGTCTGCCTTTGTGAATAAAGAGGTCTGGAGATTCAAGGCCCAATTAAATATCCCAGCCCTTCAGTAGCAAGCTCTTAAAGCAACCAAAATGCTCTCAACTACCAGAGCATGACTTGCCCTTAGACACTGCTGAACATAACCACCAATGCTGTCTAAGGCATCGTCTTCACCTGGTGCACACTTTCTTTAGATGTCTAACATCCTGATTAACAGGGCAAGCTGGTTTGGATTCCCAAGGTCACAGGCAGCCTTCTGCCTGACTTTGGTGTATATATGTTCATTGAAGAGTCCTCTCTCAGATCAGCTAGAGCTGCCTGGTGTGTGGTTTGCTAGAGAATGTAGGTGCAGTGCTCCCCACCAGAATCCTACCAGTTGTTTTACTGCAGGAAGTGAGAGAGCAAAAGAGACAAAACAGGAATTTCTTGTCCATCCTCAATCAAATTCACCCCCACCCAGGGCTTTTGCTCTGGGACACAAAGAAGTGCAGGTCAGCAGTGATGTGGTCCCAGTGTACTCCAAAACATGGTGTGGTTGTACTGGGCTATCTTTGTCTTTCATGGACCCTGCAAAGTTCTCGGCTTTGTGAAATGGGGAACTAAGGAACTCCCACCCATGCCTGTAACTCCCAGGGTTTGCACCCTTACGGGTTTTGAGGATTTGCTGGCAACTCATTCTTTTGCACCAGGTCATTTCTCGGTTACACGGCAGTCCTCTGACTTCCTTATCAGAAGTGCTCCTTAAGTTCGGGATTTAGTGAAAGATACCATTTTGCCCTTTAAGTTCATGTTCAGGGAGGAGGAGGAAGACAGCACAGATCAGAATAGCTGTTTTGCTTTTTTTTGTTGTTGTTTTCATAAGCCGTCTCCTGTTGTCGAATAGACACTGAGCAAATGAATGACTGTTACACTCCCATTTGAAGGATGAGGAAAATGACATTCATGGAGAGGAGGCAAATTTCCTGAGGTTCCAAAGACAAAAAGGGATGAGCACAGAATAAGATCCCTGCAAATTTCTTGGCTGTCTTCAGCCTTTAGGTCAGTGACAGAGTGCCGTGTGTAGTAGTAAATTCGTAGCATGCTTTTGGAAGGGTGCAGATGTTCTTGTTTTTGTTGATACAATCACCCTGTTTTGTCTGGGACTCTGAAAAAGGGAAATGGGTTAGAAAATTTTGGTTTCTCATCCTTGGTCCTTCCTCACTCTTACAGATATGGACCTTTCCATCTGTAGCAGGAATAAGACAGCCCCAGCCTTCCCATCTCATGAGATCAGTACTCATACAATTCATTCCTGCCCACCAGTAGGTGGTAAAGCACAGCATGATTTTCATGTCCTGCTTCACTGATTCTTGTGAAATTAGGTGTTTGAAGATAGAAACTCATGAAAGGAAGCTGCTTTTTTTTTAATATAAAGTGCAGTAATTTTCTTAGCAGAGAAGGAAATTGAGGATTTTCTTCATTGAAAATCAATAGAGATTTCAAGAGCATCTGTATTTCTGATGTGTAGATGAAAATGACAAAATCTAGAGAGATTACAGAAACACAATGAAGATACCAAAAGTGTCTTTAAAGAGCTTTTCTAAGACTGGGCTTGTAAAGAGACTGTTAGTTGACAGAGACCCTCTTCTCACCCATAGTCCCTCTCCTTAGGTTGGAAAGGGTCAGCGATTCCCCTGTGTGCAGTCCTGGTGCTTCAAGTGATTTGTGGCGTAGGGCGGTGCACATGGTGCTTCCTTCAGTTTGTCCATCCTAAGTAACCCCTAGCAGTCAAGGGGTGAGTGTGTTGCAACCTCATGAACCAGCCGCCATGCTCTCTGGGGTGTGTGCTCATCTAAGCTCTTCCCGGCTCAGGTGGTGGCAGAGTTGAGAGTGGTGGCAAGAGGTCAGCCATGAGTAGCCGGGAGCAACTGGAGTCAGCTGGGTCACAAGAGGCTAGGAGTTGCAGGTGAAATTCCCAGGACTTCCCACAGCTCATTCAAACAGTTAATACTTCTCCAGCACCTGTGATGTGCTTGTGCTTCCATTGTGAACAGAACCAAATCCCTGTCCTCATGAAGGTGACATTCTAGTGGACATGAGAATGTTACATGCAGAAGCAGATCCAGGTCAGGACACATGAGTGCTGTCTATTTTGGAGTGCACAATGTGAGATCCTTTGGGAAGGAATGTATGATACAGGAAAATGGGGGGGAGAGGATGGCTGTATCCCAGGTCTTATTTGGATCCCTGGGATGCACCTTGCCAATTGTGGGTCCTTGGTTTGCACAGGAATGAATTCAAGAGAGAGACACAGTTCAGTAAAAGTAGATTTATTCAGAGAGATATATACTCCATAGACAGACTGGGTTGTTTCAGAAGGCAAGAGAAAGGCCATGAGGCGTGTGATTTGAGTGCTCCAGTTTAAAGTAAAAGTAGATACACACTCCATAGACAGAGTGTGGGCTGTCTCCCTCAGCAGAGAGAGCAGCCACGAGGTGTGGGGTTAGTTATTATTTACTCAGTATCTTCATATGCTAATAAGTGGGAGGAATATTCCAACAGTTTTGGGGAAGGTGTTGGGGTTCCCAGAAATTGGGCCACCACTGACCCTTTGACCTTTTATGTTCAGCCTTGAACCTGTCCTGGCACCTGTGGGAGTGCCATTTAGCATCCTGCTGTATTTCAGTGAATGTGTGTTGAAGCTAAAAATCTACTGGGAGTTGACTTTTCCACCATCTTGGTGCTAATGGCTGTGCCATTCTTTTAATGGCTCTGCCCAGCCCCCTTCCCTCCTGTCTCATGAAGGAGCTCTAGACTGATTGCACAATTGCAGAGCAGGGGACAGAGTGGAAAGGATTTCATAAGTGGAAGGTGAAGGCAGCATTGGCAGTAGAATTCTCAACTCAATTATAAAGTAAGGGTCTTCTTTTTGCTGGGGGTACCTGGTGTCAAATTAGGGAGCTGTGAGCCTTGGGGAATTCAGTGAGTTGGTGGCTCACTGTGTATACTGTGTTGCTTCTTATGTGGCCCGAGGACAGTTGGCTGATACGTGACCCATTCACTCAAGCAGGAGTCTCTTTGGGGATTTTCTGCTTGTGAGGCTAACATGGGTCACATTGGGAGAAGGACCAGCCAGTCACAGCTTGGTCCACAGTCACCTAGTGCCCTCAAGGCTTTCATCCCATGGATGTGTCACCTCCCCCTGGATGGGGACAAGGGCACAAGTGGCGGGGCAGCTTCTCAGTGGTGGAGGCATTGCTCTCCAGACCCAACACTCAACAGCATGGACCCCTGGTTTTGGCCACAGTCTTGGCTAGATGAGGCTGTTGGGTAGCTGATCTAATGAGATGTGGGTGCCGTGCTTCCATTCAAACTAAGAGCTCTACTTTTGAAGGTTCTGGTCAGAAAGCCACAAATACTCCCTAGCCCATTAACAAAGAACAGTCTCTTTCAATCAGGATAGAGCACATAGAAGGAGAACAGATCATCCCAAGAGCAGGATAGGCCAAATCAGTCCTGCCATCAGGGGTCTGAGAGATGAGCCAGCTCAGTTCCTCTTACTAGTTGTTTACTTGGAGGATCTGGGATATTTGGGTGACATGCAGGTGTCAAGTAATAGTACACGAGGGCTTTGTAGATTTTCTGGTCCAGTGTTAACTCACCCCATTGTAGCTGTCATGCAAGGAAACAAAACTTGGTGGACAACAGGCCATGGCCTCTGCTCTCTGGTGGAGCCAGGAGATTACAATGTTAAGTACAACTGTGGGGGCATCATTTCTATGTTGAGAGCCCAGATGGCCTTACATATCTCTCATGCTGGATGTCTAAGTTGCAGAGGGAAACTAGATTCCATCCAGCTCTCCAGCCAAAGAGGAGACCAGAATTGGCCTCCCCCACAAACTGTGAGCTCTTTGCCTCCACTGACAGCAGCATCTATAGCAAAAAGCTGGGCTGCCACCTGCGTTTCCATGTAAACATCCGAGTAGCCACAGCAATGGCCTTGTGAGGATTGGTGTGCCCAAGGAAGTGCTGTGTGGGATGGAGGGAGGAGTGCCAGGATCAGACACCAGGCAGGCAGACAGGCAGTGACGACATCTGTGCAGTGCAGGTGCCATGGAACTGAGCCAAAGGGAGGCGGGTTTTGGAGCAGGGAGCCTGGGCAGTGATGTGTTGTTCATAAGAAGATCCTGGGCTCTGGATCCAAGAAGTCATTGGCTTGATTCCTGACCCCAACCCTCATGTTGGGCAAGTGTTTGAAGCTTTGTGTGCCTCTGTTTCTTGGTGTCCCAAATAGGGACAATAGTAGCAATTACCTCTGAGAGTCAGGAGGGCATTTATAGATGTCATTTCATTACTCTCACAGCAGCCCACAAGCACCGTTCTAGGTCCCCCATTTTACACGTGGCAGATGGGTAGCTTTTTAATCAGTAATCACGCAGTTAAGAATGGTCAGAGCCGGCATTTGAATTTGATCCCTGTGTCCAGATTATTTCTATTCTCACTCAGTATTACTGGAAATCTAGTAAAGTCGGAACAAACACTGCTGGGAAGTGGGTGCTTGAAACATGTTTGTCGTCTTCGCCATTGGGAAGTGTTGAGTTCATGTTCCTCACAGCACTTCCGAGGCTCCCTGTGTCTCTGGCTGCCCCTGGTGGGGTCTGCAGTGATCTGGGCATCTTCTCCTTGATCTCTACCCCAAGGTTCTCTGCTCTCTACAGGTTGAGTCTCAACCCTGACTGCTCAGTAGAGCTAATGTCTAAAAACAAAAAAAGGTGGGGAGGGTACAGCTCAGTGGTAGAGCCCATGCTTAGCATGCAAGAGGTCCTGGGTTCAATTCCCAGTACCTCCATTAAAATAAATAAAACTAACTACCTCCCAAAAAAGGAAAGACGTATTTAAAAAACAATAAACAGTACAAAGTCCCCACTCCAGGCTGGGGCACACTATTTTTTAAAGGCTCCCAGATGCTTCCCATGTGCAGGAGGGTGAGAGCTACCCCTCCACACCTCTTCTCTTGAGCTTGTCCACTCACACCCATTATCCTCTTGAAACAGGAAAACTACTTGGCTCAGCCTAGAACTTTCTCCTGATTTCTAGACTTTGATTTGCCTACTGGACATCTCTCCTGGAGCCCACAGGCACCCACCCAGAACTGAATCAGTTGTCTCCTCTCATGGCTTGCCCCTCTTCCTGCCCTTCTTATTTCAGGGAATGGTACTATATTTTAAGACATTGCCAAAGCAAGAAAGCTGCCCGGCATCTTTGACCACTTCCTTCCCTTCCATCACACCTGTGGCCAATCCGTCCACCTGCTTAAATGTTTTCTTCTCTCTCCTCCTGGCGGGGCCTCAGCAGGCCTTCACATGAACCTGCCAATAGGTCTCCCTGCCTCTATCTTGTCTCTTTCTTGATCACTTTGCATGTCTCCTCTACTTTGGAGGCACACAGAGTCCTTTGTGATGTGCACCTGTGATCTCTTCACCTCGTTGCCTCACCTGCTTCCCACACCCTGTGCTCACTTCTAGACTATTTGGAGTTCCTGGAAGGGACCTGGCTCTCTTTGGCCCCCACCATTGCATGTGCAGCTCCCCAGGGAGAAATTGCCTTAACATTATACCTTCACCTGATAACTTCTAGGGCATCTCAGAACTCACCACAGTGGTTCCCTCCTCTGGGAAAGCCTTGGCTACAGTTCTGGCTCTCTGCCCCTAGCACCCTCTGCTGACTGTTATCCAAGACCTCTTAACACGCCTCCTCAGCCTTCATTTCATGATGACTTCTGTGCACCTAGGAGCTCCCGGAAGCAGGGACTGTGTCTCTTTTCTCTTTATTCTCAGGGCATGGTAGAGACTCAGGTATAATGGTGGAGGGAACAGTGGTTATTCTGAAATTTCTCTGTAGTTGGGGCCTAGGGGGTAACAGTGTGGTTGGAAGAAGGGCTTAGGTGATTTACCCTGAAGCCACATTTTCAATTAACATTTCATGTTGTTTTTGTCTACTATTTGAAGTGTTGAGTCTTAAAACAGAATGACGATTTCTAAAAATTACTTTACCGAAGATTGAGGAAAATGGCAGTTTCCCATATTTAAGAATATTATTTAAATTCTGTGTGACTGGGGTTGTGGAATAGAAATGCAGGGGCTACTAAAGCATTCTCATCCCCTTCCCTACCCTCAGGTCCTTCGGACAGAAGAGACAGAGTGATGTGAGGAGAAGACTTGGAGGGTGGACCATGCACTGCTTTTAAATTATGACAGTTTCTTGTGCTTTTTTTTAACTTTCTTTTGTAATGGAGGTACTGGGGTTTGAACCCAGGACCTTGTACATGCTAAGCACGTGCTCTACCACTGAGCTATACCCACCCTTCCCCCCGATATTTGTGTTTTTAGTGGGCATAATGTGCTTGTAGCAGGTACTTTAGCATCAGACACAGTCACCTGCCTCTGACCATCACATTAATACCTTTCCCCTGAGCTAGAGAGCTAGATATTCTGTTTTCACAAGTTCAATAAATTATCTACATTTTCCTTTTTCTTAAAAGAAAGGCATTAACTCATGTTTCTCTTTAGTATCGCCTATAAATAAAATGTGATTTTATTAATCATTTACCAAAGTGTTAAGTGTAATAAATATTAAGTACAGATTTCTGAAGCATCAGTCCTCACTGAAGATCCACATTCTGCTGTTCTCTCTCTGTGTTAGTCACCATACTTCTGGAGTTCTGGAAGCGGCGCCAGGCAGAACTTGAGTACAAATGGGACAGGGTTGAGCAGGAAGAACAAGTCTGGTCAGAATAGGAGGTGTGGTGTCCCCACGTGGAGATAGATGAGATTACCCAGGAAAAGCAGGCGCTGATTAGATGCACTTTAGTCTGTTTACTTTTGGAGTTGTCCGCCTTGGCTGCATGTTGGAATCACCAGGGGACCTTAAAAAATGTTGGTGCTTGGATTCCATCACTGCAAACTCCGATGGTACTTAGTGGCCTGGGGTGCATTCTGGCATAGGGAAGTTTTTAAAGCTCCTCTGGTTATTCTAATGTGCAGCCAAGGTGAAGGAGCACTGCCTGGAATGGTGGACACAGAAGAGAAGTGTGGTCCTTCCTTCATAATAACAGTAAAAAGGGGGAAAAGGAAAAGGCTGGTAATTGTATAAGAAAAGAGGCATTGAATTGTATCCTTTCATAACACCAATAAAAAAATGCAAAATATAAATTAGCCGCTATGACAAAGATGTAGAAAGAAAGACACATTGGTTTTTATAGTTGACTCCCATTTTTTCACATGTGCCTTCATTATTGCGGCCTCCTTTTCATCATAGACTAGGTGCCCTTTTGCTTGAACTAAGTCCTGATCACTGCTCCCCCTTCCTTTTGGGATGTGCACAAAGCAGCGTGGCTCTCATCCTAAAGTCAGAGAAAGGGTAGAAGAAGCAGGGAAACCTTTGTTGAGGTGCCATCAGTGTTTGTGCACTGAGCTAGGCATTTTATATAATTGGAAATGTAAATTTATTGCTGCCACTCCTGCTGCAAAATTAAAAAAAATAAAACTATATATCTTTGTATCAACCTTCCAGAGCTATGAAATGATGATTTTTTGAGTCATCTGTATTATTGCTTCTTTCCATCAGCTGAGATAATTTAGAGCTGATGGTACTTGCAGTCAGCAGCAGCAAGACAGCAGGTTGTGAGCATGAATAACTCTTGGAAATAAAATGCTTTTACTAGGAGCATCTGAAAATGTCTCCAACTATAGATTTTATAAATTGAATCACAGATCTACAGAACGTTGGCACTGAAAAGGTCTGGAGGGAGCAGGTCAAACTCCTCTTTTTATAAATGGAAAAAAAATGAGGTTCAGCTACCAATAGAAAGTGACATTTGCCTTTTAAAATGTAATAAGCTTCTAATAATCCCCATTATGAATAGTTCCCATTGTTTACAACTGAAGATGGCGGTCAAAGCATATGTTTGTGAAAGACTGTAAATTCAGAGATGAAAGCTGAAACTTAGACAAAATTAGATGTTCATAATGTTTTTGAGTCCTGAAAAACAAAAACGTATCATATTGGCAGAATACAAAAAATACTGAAGAAAAGTTTTTTGGTCATTTAAACTGCCAATTTTAAATTTAAAATTGCCAACTAATAAGTTTAAATTTTCATTGGAACATACTTGTTGAAAAATTGAAGATGAAGATTCATTTCACTTTATCATTCTTCCTTATTTAAAAAAATTTTTAATTTTCTTTAGTTTTTTAATTGAAGTGTTTTATTTTAATTGCAAATGCATGCTCCATTTTTTAGAGAGGCCAGCATTGTGGTAGTGAGACCTTGGGAATGAAGTTGCCTAAATTCATATTTGAGCACAGCAGCTTGCTTCCTGAGTGATTTTGGACAACTTAACTTCTCTGTGCCATAGTTTCCTATAAAATAAGAATAGGAGAGTTCCTCATGACTGTGGTAAGGACGGGTCGAATTAATGTACAGAATCTACTTGGAAGACTTCCTGGCACAGGGGAGGGGCCATGTACTTAGTTACAGGTATTATTATACTCCTGCTGCTTTTATAATCCAGGTAAACCTTGAGTCTTACTGATATCATCTCTAAAAAACATCTAAATATAAACTCTAAAATGGAAACTCTAAAACTTCATAGTTGTAGCTAATTAACACACAAAGCCCAACCAAGAAACACACAGTGGAGACCAGTTAGCTGCAGACACCTGTGAAACTTTCTGTCCTGCATGGACTCTAAGCTGTCACTTCAGTCACTTCTGAAATCTAAGGCAAGCTCAGGAATAGAGCTTTACAGCTTGGCCTCGTCAGGTACCCAGACCCCTAAGCTCAGACCATGGCAGGGAAACAGTTTGCTGTTCACATGTGCATTTTCAAAAAATATTATTAAAATGAACACTGTACGTATTTTGTTGTGTGTTTGACATCATTAACAGAAAAGAAAAGAAAAAAAAAAAAAAAAGGAAAAAAACCCATGCAGTAAAAAAATAAGGAGGCTATGTCTGAAAATTATTTTTTTTTTAAATTATGCTTAGGATTTAGTGACCAGTTAGGAGAAAAATCATTTCATTGGTGTAATCCCTTGATTGACTAAACATTTTTTTTAATTAGGAAGAAGAGCGTGTTCCTTTTACCACCTGGGGAAAGTGTATACATATAACCCTTTGTGCAAGTGCTCTTTTTCTGGGTAAGAATCTGCCACAGACTTCTTAAAATCTAATGTGAAATGCTGAGGAAACTGAAAGTCAAGATGGGGAATATGTAGTCTCATAGAGAAAACTGTTTCCAGAGAACACCTCAGCCAATGCAGGGCTCCAATCTGGAGGTTCCAGAGTCTCTTCTGCTCACAGTGCTTCCCCCAGTTCTTTTCAACTCATTTGTTCAAATCAGATCAGTGCTTTAGGATTCTCCAGGTTCTGATTAAGAGACCAGATGGAGGCATTAAGAATTCTAAAATTTTCCAAGAGTAACAACCAAGGTAAAATGTCTAGGAATAGCCTAACAAAAGGATAGTAGGAACTGTCAAAAAAAATTAAATAAATAAAAACTACTGAAAGACATAAAAGAAGCTTTAATCACATGATTCTAGATTAAAAGATCATATCTCCAAAATATCAGAAGTTATAAAATTGATTTGTGGTTTATTGTGAATAAAATCATATTACTAATATAATAATTAATAAGACAATGAGAGTGTTACTAGCTCAAGAATAGCCAGATTAGAAAATAGGACAGGAAGTCCAGATATGGTTTCTGATATCAATAATAATTTAATATATGAGATGGAAGGCATTACAAATCAGGGAGATAAATAAAGATTATTCAATAAATGGAACATATGATAGCTAATTGAGGGGAAAAGAAAAGATTGAAATAAAACAGTGAACCATATATTGTGAGAAATTCCAGAAATATTTTAAAAAGTAACACAATTAGAAAAAAACTAGAAATAAATATGGATGAATATACAACCTCTAGATGAGCAGTAAGTTTCAGAGGAAAATATATAAAGATTTCCATGCATCAGAAGCATCCTAATTTTAAACAAAACAGCAGAGGATGTTATTTGTTTACAAATCCGACAAGGGGCTAATTCCTTCAATACACAGAGAGTTCAGATCACTTCAAACGTAACACCAAAAAATCTCAAGAGCGTAGAAGGCAGAGAAGATGAACACATATTCACAAAGGAAAAAATAGATGTCACACTCCAATAGTAATTCAGTCAGTGCACATCAGAATGAAATAGTTTTCCACCTCTCAAGTGACACAGCTCTGTTTATGAGGATGAAGAGCCAGTGATCACCAATCCCATGCCTAGGCTACTGGATAGTTTTTGTGAAGTATGGTTGATTTACAATGCTGTGTTAGTTTCTGGTGTACTCCTCCAGCCTTCTTAGAGAGCAGTCTGGCAGTTCATATCAAGAGTCAAAAATATTCATATGCTTTAATCCACTAATTCAGCTTTGAAAAACTTTTAATAAGGAAGTATTTCAAAATGGCAGGGAAAAGTCAGTATGGATGAAATTCACAGACATACTTTTAGATGTATATATATATATAAAATCTCAGCCAAAATATTCTTCCAACACTTCACATAGTAGAATATTTTGCAGTCATGAAAAAGTGTGTCCATGAATATATTTTATGACATGTCAAAGTGTTATGCTTATGATAGGCTTGAGAATAAAATTAATATATAAAATGATTTTTAATATACAAACAATGCACAGTTCTGAAGGAATTATGTCTATAGGTAGAAGCATTTTTCTTATTTTATTTTTTATTCATTTTCAGAGTTGGAGTTTTTTGATTGTAGGTGACAAAATCAATCTCCAATGTGTTTAAACAACAACCAAAAAATGGGGATGCATGGGATTTATTGGTTCCTGTAAATGAAAATCTCAGGTCTGAGGTCTGGCTTCAGTCAAGGAGAGATACTGTAGCCCAGATGATGTCAAGGGCTGCTTTTGACCTGCCTTCATTCTGTGTCCAAGGATGTCTCAGCATGCTGCTTCTAGGCACTCAGCATCACAGATCACACATCCATCCAAGCCAAGAGAGGTCTCTTTTGGCAGCTTCCTCTCTTGATAGAGGAAGCTCATCATTCACATGGGCACCAGCACGTATCTCCTCACATAACAGTGACTTTTACTGTGTTATTTGCCAATTCTCAAATCATGTGTGAGACCAATAGAATGAGGGGTATTATTTGTCTTAAACCAACTGAGATCTACCTCTGGTGCTTCAGAAAGAGTGTGTCAATCAAGCTTAAATCACAGGACTAAAGATAGAAGGGAAGTTATTTATCCTAAAGCAAAATCTGGGTCCTCTTCTAAGACTGGGGACAGCTCCAGGACAGCAGTTCTGTCCACTACTGAGTACTTTCAAATTTTCATTAATGAGCAAATATTAAAGTTATGACCAGAAAAGATGATAAGTAAGAAGAAACTTGAGGAAGGAGAATGGAAAGCTTTCCTGTTTCTTAAGAAATATTGAACCCATTAAGTTCTTGGAAGAAAAATGGAAATGTGTCAAGTTTGTATAAGTTCTGAAATGAATTAGAATTGATTTCACAGTCCATGTAGGAGGCAGTGCTAAACGGTTAGTGTGTCTTTGGGCTCTTTGAGTATTTCAGTTCTTTCACTTAATAGTTGTTTCATTTGGGGCAAATTGCATCATCTCCACGTGGATCTATTTCCTCGTCTGTAAAAGAGATATAATATTACCTTTCCCACAGGGTGATTGTGAGGATTTAGGAAAAATAGATCTGTGCTGAAGCAATAGTAAGCATTTAAAGAATTTAACTATTTTGATTAATTAATACATAATTAAAAAATTTATTATGCAGACTTTTTAAAAATGCATACTATTTAAATGGCCTATATGTGTTGTACAAGAGAGGAAAGCTTAATATACCTTCTATAATACATTTTTCTCAGCCTTAACTAATTTTCACATTTAATCACACACACACACCAAAATGTTATTCCTTTCACAAGCATGAAGCCTTAACTGTGAAGAAAAGGATAATGACAGAGAGTAGAGGAGGAAATAAAATGCTTTCTCTACAAACTGATGGCTTAAAAACTAAGAAAAAAAACACCTTTTTAAGACTTTGGTCACCATATTCACAGCTAATAATTAGGTAGATTTTTTCACATGCCTGTGATTAATGTTCTAATTGTTTTCACAATTAGTAAATCATTGACTCATCACAATAATCCTATAAATTGCTATTATTATCCCCCCATTATATGGGTGAGGAGATTGAAGCCCCTAGAGGTTAAGAAATTTGCACAAGGCCCCACAGCTAGCATCAGAGCTGGGATCCAGAGGCAGGAGTGTGGCTCCAGGAGGGGCTTGTAAACACTCCCTCTGCTTTCTCCTGCAGGTGCAAGCCAGCCTCCCGCTATTACTGTAAATAACATGATGTGGTTTACTTAGTCTTGAAATTCACATTCTTTGGAGCTTTCTCTCTGGGGAAGCCATCAGGAGCAGCCAGGGACACTGAGACATGCTTCTGGACTATGACCAAGAAGATAGATGGAAGGAAATCAGTTTAAAAATGGGATCTTTAATGTGTATTCTTCAGTGGCCAAAAAAAAACCTGCCTAGTGAGGAACTGAAACCCTATCAGCCACGTGCAAATTATGCTTCACACCCCCATTGCCCTTGGGTCCACACAGTCAGAACTACAATGGATCAGGGACATGAATCTTGTGCAAATGCAGGGAGTATGAATACCTGCCATTTTAAAATCTCAAGGAGTATGAAAAGCATGTGAAGCTTTCATCAACAGAGATCTGCTGTCATTTCCAGTGTTTCCCTCAGGACATGTCCACAGCTTCACTGGTCCTATTCAGAATGAAGACGACAGCTAGCAAATGCTGGCCCCTGAATCAGTGATAGGTTCTCCCTTTAAAGGAAGCATATCCCCTTCACGGGTTACAACTATTTCATAACCTATGTAATTCTATAGATGTAGAAGGGATATTTTCATTGGTTCTGCTATCACAGACTTGTCTCCAAAAGAACATGTCACCAGTTACTCCATTTTCACCCATTTAAAGATATACTTAACAGGCTTCCTTCTTTAGTGCAGTTTTAGATTTACAGAAAAATTCACAGAAAGTGGAGTTCCCATATATTCCCTATGCTCTGCACACAGCTGCTCCTGCTGTCAGCATGTTACATTAGTGAATGCACTCATTCTTTTTGACATCCTTCATTCCTCCTACCCTAAAGATTAACGTACCTGATATTCACATCTCTTGTGGCATTTATGTGTGATTTACATCACTTCTCACGTTTATTTGAGGTTTAGAGCACATGCATGTTGTCTGTTTAAGCGTGGGTTGGGGCAAGTTTTCTGTGTAAAAATATGATCATTAGTGAGTCTCATGCTGCTGGGTTTTTGGGTTGTCAGGTCCTGTTCACCATTGCTTCAGTTATTGGGATCATTGTCTACGGACTCTCAGTGTTCATTGTATTTTCTGCAAAACTTCCCAAGAACCTGCATGGAAGAGACCCAATCTAGAAGTACCTGACTGTGCAGATGGGCCACGCCCATCACTGCTTCTCTCATCAGTTTTATCATCATTGTGACCCTGAAGGCAGTATATGAGAAAGTGGCAATCATGAGGACTGACTCTGGTAAGCTCCTACTGCAGCTGAGGTCATTTCTACACCACTTTTAGAACCAGGTCAAAACAGAAACTATCTTTTGGGCACTTCAATTCCAGTACATTACAGTCTTTAGAAAACGTCAAGTGTAAACGTATTTTCTCTAGCCTATATGAGAAGTGAATTAGCTCCGGATTTGCATTAGTTAAAGGGACAAAGCAAGCATTAGAATGTCCAAGCTCTGTGTAAAGAGGTCAGTGCTGAATAGTATTTTCAATTACATTAGATCATGTACCCTATTGTTGAAAGTAAATAGTCTCGTTATTGCAAATAAGTGGAAGAGGGTCATGGTTCCAGTGGCAGATTTGCTCATGTGTTACGGAGAGGACAAGTAATCACAGTGTTATGTGTCTTTCCCCGATGCTGTTCCTGTTAGTGTAGCTCCATTCTCATCATCTATAGCTTCTATAATAAATGTTTCTTCTCTCTGTCTTTTATCCCAGCCAGCGGCTTAGCGGCCCAAGTGCTTCCCACAAGCTGCATGTGGCTGGGTCGTTCTCCCAGTGGTCTGCTCAGTAGTCATCTTCTGAAAACACTAAGACCAATTTAAATTCTAAACTAGGAGGATGACCTGTTTTATGTTCCCCAAATTCTTCTAGCAAGTTTCCCCGTGTTTTGTTTGTTTTCTTCAATAGTCCTACCTTCCTGCCGTTCAGGGAGACAAGAGAATATCATTTAGCAGGATGTTCAGAAGTAGTTTTCTATCAACTTACACCTGACAGAGGACAGTTCTTGCCCATTGGATACTGTTGTGCTTACAAATTTTAAGGAAGAGCTGACTATTTTTTTTGCCTTGTGGGATATTGTGTTCATAGTGTGAGAAACTCTTACAACAGTGTGTACACTTGGAATTAACATAGTAGCTATGTTAAGGAATTCAAAACAGCTTAAATGAAAACAGTGTGAATTGTGTATATATATATATATATTTTTACCGTGTTAACTCATGTATCCGTGGATTTGATTAGTCTCAAAGCTGTTCACAGCTTTAGAGACTTAACTTTTCTTTATTCTAGCTGCAGAGCTCCCAAGGACCAGAATGACTATGAGAACAACCTAGCCATGGAGGTGTTCTTGTTCCAGTTTGTCAACTACTACTCTTCGTGTTTCTACATCACATTCTTTAAGGGCAGATTTGTGACTTATCCAGGAGATCCGAAGTATTGGCTGTGAAAATACAGAAATGAAGTGCTGTGAATACAGCTTTGTGTTCTGACAGTCTAACCTGGTTCATGTTTTCCCCTAGTTGCTCAAAGAAGAGTGTCTTTACTGTCTGTTCCTTAGATTTTTTTAGCCAGAAAATAATGACTTTATTTCATGTTATAGCTATCTAAAATTTAAATGATATTTTCTTTCTAATATTCCAGTGTGACCCAGGTGGCTGTCTCCTTGAACTGATGACACAGCTGACAATAATCATGGGAGGACAGTCAATCTGGAATAACACACAAGAGGTGTTACTTCCGTGAATACTAAGTCATGTGATGTTGGGGTGAGAATGGCCCACCCATCCAAGTCATTTTCCTGCATGCTCATCTCTAAAACAGGGGAGACTCTGCTTATTAAAGATAAGAAGATCCATCCAACAGTGTAAACGTACCTGCTGTTTAATAATTATGCTTAAATACCTTCTTTTTATGTTTAAATTAAATCCCCAAGTGCTATAATTTCTGCTTATTAACCCATCACTGGGGGCTGACTGATCAGAGCCCTTTGAGAGATGGCCTTTGTTGGGGCTGTGAGCTAAGATTTCCCAGAACTTCCCACAACTTTCTCCTCCTTTTATACATGCATTTAAAAATGCATAACAGGAATTTGTTGAGTGCCTAGTATGTGCTAGTCACTGTATTAAGTGTTGTACATATATGTGTGTGTGCGTGTGTGTGTATAATTTAATCACCCAAACAATCCTTATTCTTATCTCCCTTTTGCAAATGAAGATCCTGTGGCTTAAAGAGGGTAAGTGATTTGCCCAAGCTCTCATTGCCAATAAGAGACCACTGTGGGACTCAGATGTAAGACCCTATTTCTCTGAATCCATGTTCTTCTAAGAACAGAGGCTCTCTTGGGGTCCTAAGGCACAGGGTTACATAATGTTTTAAGAGACACTTGTCTAAAATAATAACTACAGAGGTTTTGACTTACTGTTCTCTTCCTAAAAATGAGAAAAGCAGATATTAGCTAAGGTCACACTGTCCTTTAGATTTTCACATAAGCCCAATCCCATATCAAGGTGGACAGTCCAGTGTTATCTGCAATTTCTGCACAATTCAAGGAGCTTACTGTATTCACTTTCTGTTGCTGCTGTAACAAGTATCCCCAAGCGTCATGGTAGTAGGAAGAAAAAAGAAAAAGTCTCCACTAAACAACACAAATTATACCTCCTAGGGTTCTTGAATGCAGAAGCCTGCTGAAGTCAAGGTGTTGGCAGGGCTGTTTCTGAAGGCCCCAGGGGAACCTGTATCTTTGCCTCTTCTGGCTTCCAGAGGCCACCTGTGTCTCTTGGCCTGTGACCTATTTTCTCTCTCTCAAGGTCAGCACGGTGTGCCTCTGACTCTGATTCTGTGGTCATATCTCCTCTCCTCTCTCCCCTCTTCTGCCTCCCTCTTCCTCCTTTAATGACCCTGGCGATTACACTGGGCCCACCTCTCTCTTAGAGTTGGCTGGTTAGCAACCTTAACTGCATCTGCAACCATAGTCCCCCTTTGCCAGGGACCCTGACCTCTTCATATGTTCTGGGGATTAGGACATGGACATCTTTGGGGGGGACCATTTTTCTGCCTACCATGCTAACCTTTTTAGGATAATGTTTGGCTTTCAGTTTCTGTTCTCACAAAACTGTTGATCTCTCTTCTGTCTTGCCTTCCACACCAGCATTCTTCTCCTGGTCAACCTAACTGCAGAGCTCACCCCTCTCTGTGGTGTCCCCCAAAACCACTTACACAAGCAAGCCTTACTGATGTTTGGAGCATGGAGGAGAAACTCAAACAACTTGAATTTGAAATAAAAAACATCCATCATTTTAAAATCTTCCATGCCACTATAAAAAATTTATTTTTTAACTTCTTTTTTTAATTTTTAAACTATTTTAAACTTTGTTACTTTTTTAAAACTTTACTTTTTTTCTTATCATCCTTCATTGTAAGCTCCAGAAACCTGCTATTCTGCCCACCACACCCAACTTCCCTTTCATTGTTTCTCCTCCCTTCCCTAAACCTTCCTTCTCTCTCCCTTATTACCAAGTTTCTGTCCATTCTCTTTATAGGGCAGTTAAATTATTTTTTCTTTCTTTCTTTCTGTTTTTGCAGAGTGAACAACTTTGGGTGTCAGTGTGTCCTTCCACATTTCTTCACAAGGGCTTCATCTTTCAGGTTCAGTATGGATTACTGGGGCCTGTCTCTAAACAAAGGCATTTCCCTTGTCCCCCAGCTCACAACACCCCTCAAAAAAAAGATTCTGATCTTTGCTGTGAAATGAATCTTTTTTTTCCCTACTGTGCAGTGCACAACTCTTACACTGAGCCCACAGTCAGATTTTTCCAGAGGAGTAAATGTAGCTCATGTGCAAATAATACTATTTTTCTCTGTGAAAAGAAATAGATCAAATAGAGGAAATACTAAACTCAGGTTACTCAAAAGCATTTCCTTAAGGAAATAGGTTAATTATTTAACACTAAATTTTGTTGAACCTGGTTGTCAGTGAGCTATTTTAACCAATGAAGGAGAAGGATATATTTCCTAAATTGGTACTGAGAAATTCATGTGAAATGAAACTTGCTCACATGAACTAGTTTAAAGTAAAGGATGCATTATAGTATCTGTGGTCTGTTTATTCTTTTGCTTAAGTAAGCTCATTGTTGTAGGTTCCAGTGAGCTGAACTTTGCCTCCATGTATTTCTACTATGGGCTAAAATATTTAGGGAATGTTTTTTGAATTATAATTCCCTTGTTTGAAAACCAGGAATGCTGAGTGGTAGCCAAGTTCGAGGGTGGCTTGTGTTTTCCTCACTGCCTCTTCTCTTTGTATAAGGTGACAGTTTCCTTCTTACTTTTTCATATTAAATCCTAACATACCAAATATCTATCAGTAATTCCTGCTATGCCAAAACTACACCCATCATCAAAAATACATAGGAAGGGAAAAGAAAACTTATCAAATTTAGCGACAATTTTCATGCTATTTAAATATGTCCAAAGGAACATAATGAAATGAAATAACTCACCTGCCTACACCCCCCAATTCCATGTGGGGCTCTTGAGTAGGATTCTGGGAGCAAATGAAGAAGGACAGTGAAGCCATGATCCAGGCTCCCACTGGGGCCTCCCCAGCACTTGGATCAGCACCTGGTATATAGTAGGTCTCAGTCCAAGCCTGCTGATGAGTGAGTGACTCACAGGCATCGAATGCATAATATCAGTGAATTAACAGCATTATTTGTAGGACTCAGAGAATAAGCTGAGAGCCCTGTGGCCTTCCCAGCCTCACATACTATTTTGATATTGGGATCATTTCTGGGAATGTTATTCTGTACTTGACAAAAGGCTAGTATGACTCCAGTGTTAAGCAACTTGCCCTGGAGAAATTTTAGGATAAAATATTAAGAAAAATAGTTAAATGCCCAAAATGGCATAGCATTGTCCTTTGGTGTTTAGATAATGTATGGCTGTAATTTTCTTACTTTATGTTTTCTACATTTTCCACCACGGGTATGCACTACTATATAATAAGAAAATCTCTCTTCTCCAGATATGATTTGGTTAGAGGATGAGGCAGAGACATATAATAAGAGAATCTTAAATACATGTGTCTGTAATTCACTCTTTAAATTCAGGAACAGGAAACTCAGGAATGAAATAGATTCAGAGAATCAAAGATACTTGTATTCAAGATTAGCAAGTGGGAGTGTCCTCAACAGAAATGGTGATTATCTATAATGCAGAGATTAAATGTGATAATGAAGGTACAAAGACAACATGAAGTAGAAAGTGCCACTGTGGCAAGCACTGAGTAAAGGGCAATTTACTATGATTATGCTAATCTGTGGTCAATTCCCAAGCAAATGATTGTGTAACCCCTGCTAGAGGGAGAAAGCTTCCAGCCTTGGCCAGAGAGGGGGGAGGATCCAGTGCCTGTATTTTTTAAAATGTCTACAGGTGCTTCGCATGTGCAAATTGATATCCCTGCACAAGAACCATAACCCAACAGAAAACCCAAAAGACCGAGGACAATGATGGGTAGACGACAGCCCAAGATTTTCTGCGACAGATGAGTGGTTCCACTCAGGAAGACTGAGAAAGAGGGTCAGAGTCTTAGCTAAGGACAAGCAAGTCGGGACTTCTAATATGACCTAATACCATCGGCGGGGGAGAGCATTTCAGCACAAGAAGTTATTGCCAGATGAGTTAGCATGGAAGTTTCATCCTGGATCCAAACCGTGATGGATTTAGGTCCTGGAGGGTAAAAGCCCTGTTTCCGTGGGACATGGACCGGATTCCACAAGAGGCTGAGACAGGAAGTATGAGGCAGAGAAAAATTCCCCCAAGAGACTCCCGAGTCTGGGTGCCAGGAAGGGTGATGGACGAGCGCGGTCCCAGGGCCACCCGCACCGCAGGGCTCCAAGTGGCTGTGGAGCTGCGTGCTCCTGGCCGAACCTCAGACCTGACTGCAGCACTCTGGGCTGCATACTGGGGAGCAGCTTCAGCAGCAGGCTGTCCCCGTCATTCTCGTAGGTGCTGCAGTGACCCCCAACCCTGTGGCCACGGTGTCCCCAAACCAAGGGTCTAACTGACTTCAGCCTTATTTACAGGTGGCCACAGCCAGTTAGCCTGTGCTGCTCAAAAGGAAGATCCCGCATTTTGATGTGTTAGGGGGGTTGCTAATACCTGGCCTGCTCTGAATCGTTTCATCCTGACAGCAGCCTGGGCAGTGGAAGTTTCATCTCCCAATTTTATTTCAACTTTTTTTGTTGAAAGTATAGTTGGTTTACAATATTGTGTTAATTCTTGGTGTACAGCATAGCGATTCAGTTATACGTACATATATATATATATATATATTCCTTGTCATATTCTTTTTCACTATCGGCTATTAAAATTTTTTGAATGTAGTTCCCTGTGCTATACAGTAGGACCTTGTTGTTTGATGCAAAACTTACTAAACAAGGTATTTGCAGACTAAACCTAGCCATGTATATGACAGAGTTGAGTTTATCTCAGGATTTAAATGTGGTTTTGATCTCCAGGATCTCTTTATCTACTTATCATAATTAAAGAGCATGTGGACCACTTCTCAGAAAAATGTTTTAAAATCTTAAGATTTAGAGAATAAAGAAGGAAGATAATTATACTGAAAAGCAGATATCAAAATATAGAAATGGACATTTGTGATACAGTAATATCTGAATTATTGGAAGAACGTGTTGAATAAGAGGATCCAGTGGTGGGTCTACTAACCGCAACTTTCTGCCATAGCAGTGAGTGTAAATCATCTTCTGAGATCTGCAACAATTGCATTTTGAATGTAAATAAAGTTAAATAACAAATAAGCCATGAAGTGTGAATTCAGATTCAGGGGTATCTTCAGTCCATATCCCCACCACTTCCCAGAGCTCCCTGCTCTTCCCCTAATGTCATTGAAAGCAGTGGGGAAAGTTTGTGAAGCGAAGGGCATGTTCCATTGCAAAGAAATCTCGTAGCAAACCTGGGAGCATGGCCAGGGAAAGGTTAAAGCTGAGATCAGAGGCAGTGGGAAACCTAGCAGGGGCAGCTCTTTACAAGTCACATCACATACTCTGTGTGTGTCCGTGTGTGTGTGCATATAGACATGTGTGCATGTACGGTGTATACACCGGCCTTTCGTGTGAAGCTGCCACTCTGTCCAAATTTGAAATCCATCCAAACGTGCAGTGCAGTCAGCCGAATCTTTGCCAGACGCTAAGTTGTCTGTTGTTGCTCTGTCTCTTCTCCTGAATTCCATGAGTAAGCCACGTGCTAGCTGTTGCTTTCAGGGACAACAGCTCTGTAGGCTACAGGCCCATGCCTTGTTTCACTGCCAACCCCAATTTCATTTCAGGACAAATTGCCATTTGAAATAGGGGTAAGCATTCAGTTGGCCCACAAGCCTCTGAGTGAGGAAAAAAGGTAACCTTAGAGACAGCTCTGTGGGACAGCATCCAGGAGGGGGCAGAGCACTAGGCTGTAAGTCGAGGCTGTGTTTCTTTTAAGCTCTGCACTGACTTTGAGGCGGCATGTCACTTCTCTGACCCTTGATTTATTCTGCTTAAATTAGGGCCTTGGACCTGTTTGATCAAAGTTAGAGTAACACTTTTCTGCTCGGTGACCCTCCATGGCTCTCCAATTCTTACAGAGGGAAAAATGCCCACATCCTCACTGTGGTCTCTTAGGCTCCACCCCCAAAACCACCACTGATTTCCTGTTTGCTCTGGCCCACACCAGTCTCCATGCTGTCTGTCCAGCGTGAGGGACCTCCAGGCCCGTGATCACTGTTCTCTCTGCCCACCCCTTTGCCTCATTCTTTGCCTTATTCAAAGGTCACTGCACCATCCCCAATCCTCCCTACCACAAATTCCTCGTCCTCCTTTATTTTCCTCCACAGCACTTATCACCAGCTCACAGACCCTGTCTTTCTTTCTTTTACTTATTTTCTCCGATGATTTTCAGACTGGAAAGGCCATGGTGGATAATAGCAGAGAAATGGGGGAAAAAAGACAAATGAGGGAAGGTATCTTCTAAAAGCTAAAATGCCCACCTGAAAAGGAGGTAGGAGATAAATTAGCAGTCATTACAGTTTTGGTAAACACAGATACGTAGTCAGGACTAGTTTTCACAATGTTTGGGGGTAGGGTGGCAGCAATAAAAAGAAATTTATCCTGAAAACAAGAAATTAAATTCTTGGGAAGATGATGTGTTCAGCTTGGACTGTCAGTAATACTTTTATGACCTTGGTCTGATAATATCCTGCTTTATAATTTGATCTGTTTGGCATCTGGGTCATGAATCTAATGGTGCTGCAGTTTCGGAAGCAGAACAGACCACCCCACGATGGGAACGGTACTGCCATCTGCAGCCCATGGGAAAACTGGGGTTATTTTATGAATACCTTGAAATGAGTAAGTCATCAGTGGAGATTTCAGTGCTCTCAGTTATACTAGAGTATGTTTTGGGTCTCAGAAGCATCGGTTACTGAGCCAAACAATGACCATCATACAGAAACGGAGCCCGCTTTTCTCCATTAGATGCAATTATGCAGTCAGGCTTTCAAACACAGGGTGCCTCTGTGTATCTTTGTCAATATTTATGTTGTACAAAGCTGAAGATTTACTGCAAAGGAATGAAATGGAATATTCATGTAGCCCGTGTGGCACAGCTGTTGGCTGATATCCTTCTAAACAGAGTCATGTGAGCCCGCCAGCCTGTGCAGAAAGCCTGCAAGAGCATCCTGTGTCATGGCAGCAAGGTTCACAGTGTCACCCCTTAAACATCTCACACCTGCCTTTCACATTGTTCCTTTTCACATTCTTCTGACCAATGGTTTCTGCCTGGTTCCTTGAGTGACCTCATGGCACATCACTGGCTTGAAATCAGGATGAACTTGCTGATCTCATATATCGGTTAAGCACAGATCCCCTCCTTCTCCAATATCTTTGTCCATTTCTGTACATTTGCTTGGGCTCTGTTTCTCTTTGGTTGAGCTTGGTTTTGAGATCTCAGTTGCCTTTAAATGGTTGTACCTTAAAATAGATTTCCATAGGAAAAGCCATCTTTTCTATTATGCATGGGACACTTTTATCTACTAGAAAGCTGATGATGTGCACGTTTTCTATCTGAGCCCTTTCAGCTCACCACTGCCTTGAATTAGTTTTTTTTTTTATGCTTAGGAGACAGAAAAGGATTTTGGCCAATAAGCTTTGCATTTATGCATGAGGGTTCATGTCTGCAAAGGCACCACTTTGTGCTTCCTGTTTATAAGTCTAGAGATAGGGGAAGGTTTTTTTTTCCTAAAGCACATTCTATATATAAAATAATTGCTTTAAAAATTATACATTATACATGGAAACGCATCTGGTTCCCTCAGTGAGGGAAAGGTCATCTTGTGGCATCTTCAGTCAGTGATGCTTTGTGGCCTGGGGACTGATTTGAGTTACATTTTTGCTTTTGCTGTGTTTCATGACCAGGTTCCATTAAAGGTGCAGCTGCAGTACCTGGTGTAGAAGTTATGTTCGTTTATTTTGCTTATTTTCAAAAGGAATATAAGACAATGATCTGTTATTCCAAAATGAGTCATAATTGTAAATATTTCTTATTGGAGCTATTATCAGCATTAATAATAACAACAACATTCTGGGGGCAGCATAGCATTTATTATTTTAACACACACATAAAAAGCCTTGGAAATAATGTATTGTTCTAGTTAAGTCAAATAAAGGGAATTGAAAGGAAAAGTTGTAGGCTTTCGGGAGAAATTGATAGGATTTTTAGAACTTTATAGTCTCATTAAAATACCAATTAAATAATTCAGCCTCCCCCTACCCTGCAAAACAGGATGGAGTAACATCAATTCTAGAGAGATTTTTCAGATTTATTAGTTTTCCTATTATCTAAATAATCCATAATGAATTAGAAAATTCAATCCATTTCTGAGAGTAGGCAGTCTGTTATTCTGTTTTCAACGCTGGAGTGAAACCTATTTTTTGTTCTCTTGGTTCATGGGAGATAGAATTTCCAATTGCTTTTTGAATTATTTTTGTTCCTCTAAAATAAAGTGCCTTTGGTGATGATCTCCTGACCTCAGTTTCCTTCTCCCAGTTTTCCCCATGATCATTAATGACACCCCACCTGCCTTTTTAGTTATACCTCTTAGCTGCTGAAGGGGAACAGCTTCTGAGAGGTGATCCTGGAGCCCTCCACCTGTGCTTCATTAGGCCTCGCACCCAGACATCAACCCTATTCTCCTTCTCCTGAAGTACCTTTCTCTGCTTTTCTACCTGGAAGGATTCTTGCCAAGCCTTGGCAGGAACCCCTCCACTTTTTAGAGATTTTCTGCTCTCCTCTCTAGGCATGAATTGCACTTGATTCTTCTCTTGATGGTGTGTGATTGTGTCCGTGTCCATTGTGCTCCTCAGCTGGACTGATCCTGTTGGAGGCAGTAGTAAGGCTTTGCATCTTCCTGTCCATGTCCAGAGCACCACAGCCTGGACCCTGGTTCTCATACGTGTTTAAGTGACTTGAGCTTGGAGTTTCAACACACTCATGTACAACTCTTAGATGAGTTGGTGGTAACATTGCCCTCAAGGCCTCCACAAGATTCTATATGGCATATGTTTTATTCTGAGTGAAATTTCTCTTTTAGTTGTTTTAGTGAATTCCCTACCATCCTTTGAGATTATTAGAGTAACCATGAGTTGTTAACCACAATAGCTCTCCCCCCACCAGCAAATGATCCTGCTGTCTGAGAACTCAGACATGGGACATAAGAGAAATAATCTATCATTCTTAAAATCTGGAAGCCATAAGATACCTTTTTGTACTTAGAGCACCCACAACACAAACACCAGTCTGTCAAGAATTTGGTGATGCCTTCCCAGAGGGCAGGTGCCATAAGTGAAATGCAGTGAATGATGAAGTGAGACCTCTTTGTCTCTGGTACTGCCTCTTCCACCTGTGCTGTGTTAACTTGATCTTCCCTTCATATAATATGTTCTCCTTTTAATTTACTACAGTTAATATCAGTTGTTCTTCAACATCTCCTTGCACCTGCCCCCTTCATTCCCCCTCTCTCCAGTGCTATCCCATCCACACCTCTTCTGCGCTCTCCAGGACCAGGCCTGTCTCCCCCATGCCCTCACCTCTGCTCTGTCTGCCCACCACCTGCACTGAGATTTCCTTGTCTCTGCAGAATGAACTTTCCAAAATGGCAGCTGAGTAACTGGGGGGATTGTAGACCGCTCATCTCTTTACTCACTCATTCATTTATCCACCCAACAAACATTGAGCACCTGCTATGCCAAAAACTGTATCAACTGCTGGGGAGACCAAGACAGGTAAGACTTGGTGTCTGCACTCCCCAGGCCAGGTGAGGCATGGCGAGTAGTTGATGGATTACTAAGCAGGTGAACGCAAATTGGACTTCCTAGACCTGGAGATATTTGAACTGAATTTTGAAAGATGAATGGAAGTTAGTTCTCTAACATGTGGTAGAGAAAGTGGACACTTCATGCAGAGAGGTGGAGACATATAAGAGTACACGGGCATGAAGCAGCTTGGCCAGACTGAAGAACAAGTAGGGCTAGAACAAAGTATCCACAGGTGGAAATATAAGGTACACAAGGCCTCTGTCATGATGAGTATACTTTATGTATCCTTAAAGAAACAGGTATAAATTGGAATATTTGTAAGCAAGAGAATTGCATAATGTATATGTTAGAGAAGATCTGGTTATTCTGGCAGCAGAATGGAAGATACTATTTTGGGGGGAGGCCCATATTTGGGGGAAATGATACTTCAGGGGGCCACCCCAGGTAACCCTGACAACAAGTGGCACACACGTGCAGAGAGGCCCTGGGCAGAGTGATAGTGACATGGGCGGCAGAAGTGGTAACTGCTCTAGAGGTGACTGCATGGCGGCGGGGCACAGAGCTGCTGAGATGACTTTCCAGCGACCCATCCGGAGAGTGGGTCTGCAGGGGGAGTACAAGAGGAGAAGCTGGTTTTGAGGAGGTGGTTCTGTGTGTGGCATTTTGAGTGTGAAGTGTCTATGGGACATCTGAGGGGTGATGTCCATTGTTAAGCTGGATTCACCAGTCAGGATCTCAGAGGTGCTGTGGGTGAGGCCATGGGGGTGATTCAGTCCTCCCAGGCAGAGGATTGAAGACGAGGCCCTGGGGAAAATGGCCATGTACATGGCAAATGGGAGAAGAGAAATCCACCAAGAGAAAGAAGAATAGCAGAGCAGTTGGGAGAAAACTAGTTGAAGCAACACAGGGAAGACTGTAACCTGGCTTAAGAGGGATTTGAACACTGACTAAAAGAAGCATAGTGAGAAAGGTGGGTGTGTGGGGCAAAAAAGCAAGAGCTAAAGCCCACCTTTAATTGCCAAGACTGGGGAAATGGAGGAGGAGAACTATACTTAGGTAGCCTTTAAAAAATTGATCTGTGTATATCTGCCTGGGCTTTTTAATTTTATTTAAGTAAAACAAAATTCAAGGGGAAAGAACATTCCACAGAGAGGAAAATATTTGTCCACAGCAAAAGCTACCTGGTAATCAAATAAACAGTTACTGAAAACGCCCACTGGTTTGGAACTCACAGCCACCGACAGTGCAACTCCTTCTCAGTGCCATGGTGAGGGCCGTGGGGGATGCAGGGCTCTGAGCCCTGGAGGAGTTATCAGCGCATGTACTTCCCCAAGAAACTGGAATTTAAAGGGAAGAATAAAGTGTATAAGGTATCAGAGAGCAATACAGGGCTGTGAGAGAAGGTCAGGTGAGGGTTAGTTTTGTTTTACCGTGGGCTTTTCTGGCCTTGCTGAGCTGCTAGGCCTTTGTTGTTGTTGGTCTTTGTTCCAAAAGCTTTTTAGAAAGTTTTTCTCGCTTGAATATCTGAACAGATTAAATCATGTTGGGGTTTTTTTTCTGGTGTTCTAGTTTTTAATTAAAAAAAGCTATCTGGAATTTATTTTAATGTCAAAAGTGAGGACACTCTACCAGGACTTCCAATGATTTAGCTAATTACTCCAATAGTGTAATCCACTGATTTGAAGTGTCAGTTTTATAATATTACTGAAATCTCATAAATATCCACATCTGTTCTTGAAATGTATTCTATTTCATTCATAATCTCAGTGCACTATTTCTAAACTGTTTCCATGACCATAGATTAATACCTCCTAGAGTTGGTCCTACTTTATCCTTTTCCAGAAGGTCCCTAATATTACCAATTCAACCATCCCTCCTCATTATTTTACTTGTATATTTGTGTATTTTTCTGGAAGAACTTTAGCATCACCTTTCAGCTTTTTTTCTTAAATCCATTTGGGATTATTAACTAAATTTGCATTCAGATTTTAAATTTATTTTGCAGAAAAAGTGTGCTATGTCTCCCAAATTTGAGTCTGCCCAATGAAGAGTATGGTGCATTCTAATGTTCATTCAATCATCTTTTTTTTTTTTTAACTCATTTATCAGAACCATCTTAACATTTTTCACTAATTTATTTCTAAATAGTCTGTGCTTTTGTTTTCATTATAAATGATTTCTGGGATTTGAACTGGGTTGATTTCTAATAAAGTCTTAATTTCTAGCTTCTCTTGAATGAGAAGGAGATCTGACAGTGTGGGGCCCACTTTCCAATATGGTGATTGTGAGCAGTGCATTTCATTAGGATATCCACTTGCCAATTTGCCAGTAACTGCACCCACTTCACACATTTCTGTTACTTACCTGGCCCCTGTAGGCAGATGAGTTCATGTAGGGTTAGGTGTGTTATGGACACAGATACTGACATCACTGCTGCCACGCTGCTGACTTTGTGGAATCACTAACTCTGGTTCTTGCCTCTCTGACCTCCCTGAATATGACAGCTCCTTCTGGGCTATGGAGCTGCTGTATCTTTCCAAAACTGTCTGCTTTTCTGCAACACAACCCTGCCTCTCAGGTCAGAAGCAAATGTCAGCTCCTCCTACCCATCCACCCCATCCACGGTCTTGCCGTTCCTGGCACGAGAAGTCCCTGTCACTTGACTGAGCAGTAACCCTAAAGGGATCATAAATTTGCCTCTCATCCACTGTCTTAGTTACATACCTGTGCTAGTTTACTTTAAAGGTCTGCCAGTTAGGAAGGGAGGGTCTAAAAGTCTTTTAGATCTCTGGCCTTATCATTTCTAACTGCTCCCCCACCCCATGGAACAGCTTACCACAGGTCTCTGTTGCCCCATCTGTAACAATGCCGTGTAAATTACAGACAAAGAGAAAAGAACTTCCAAGCCACCACCATAATTTTCACTTCCTGTGACCACACAGACCATAGAAATATCAATATAAAAATTCCTGAAGAAGGATATTTTGCTTATGAAGACACTTTAATTGCATACCTTTCTGTGACTTGTAACAACTTCATAGACTCTCTGGATGTGCTGCACTCACCTTCCCAGACTCAAGGGAGCTTGCTCACTTGCCTATTTGCAGCATATTTCCTCCAACATTCTCTATGCATAGCTTTCCCAAAGGTACATTTCTTATTTCTATTTAAATTGTTAGATACTTCCACAATATTCTTTTTTTAATCCTCAATTACAAATCATCTTCCAAGATTGTATTATTTCAACACTGAGAATGAATAATATGCTTCAAGATTCCCAAGTTTATTATCAGCAAATAACTATGGTTGGTTAAAGATTTTTAAGTATGTTATTCCTATTAAGGGTATATACGTGAAAGAAACAGGTTGTAATTAGTCTTCTTCCCAGAGATTTTATATTTGTCTTTTGATTGGATTCTTTCACTATTGAACATTATTATTACCATGACCGTCTTTTCTCTTTGGGATTTTGTTCACCATATGCCTCCCTCTCTTTACAGGAGTAAAGGAATATATGTTGTCCTTCCATCCATCCACCACTTCATGATGTGTGTCCATTCCTTCAACAGTTATTCAACTTAGATTCACCACCTTATTTGTGGCCTCTTTTCCACTGGCCCCACTGTTGGCTCTGGGGAACAATATATTGGAAATCAGAGTGGACACGTGGAAACTTGACTACCCAGTAGAGATGCATGGTGCCAGAAAAAGGCCAGGACATCAGATCGTGGCTGCCCATCATGCAAGGAACAGCAATTCTGGCTGTGGTGGACCAATGTGAGTAAAAAGGCTTCACACGGTGAAGACCTTGAAAAGTCCAAAAATGCATTAGCGGTCCTTCCTAAGGAATCCAGTGTTGGGTATTGTTTAATATGAGAGGGAGATGCTAACACTATCATCGTTAAAAATAACATAGTTGTTGTAACTGTAATTATTATTTTTAATGTATTTTCTTTATAATTATTATTTGTGACTTACAAGGGCTCTTACAGAAGCAGTTGTTAAGAAGTGGGACCATTATACTGTTGCTGGAGTGTTAATTCAGTAGAAGCATGATAATAATATTAATAAGTACTCACTCTTTTGATCCTAACATGAATATAAAGGTTACCCAGCAGTGCTTGTATAATGGAGATACAAATCTATCTGTTTAAGAGTTTGTAGAACCTAAAATAAGAGCAGTCATTCCACCGTATTTTACCATATAGTCCAGACTATCAGTTTAAAGTGGGAACTACCTGATGAGGCCATATAAACACTTTGTGCATCCCCAAACATTCATTACCTTCCTGGTCCCCTGGGGGCAGAGGTCCTTCCAGGGGGTGGTCACATATCTCCTCCCCACCCCACTCTTGGCCTTTACTACACACTGTTGTTCATTAGCTAAGCATCCTCATGCCCTGAATGTGTCTGAGCTGTGAGGGAACAGAACTCAGCTGTTTACAAACTGTATTGACTATGACCAGTCTGAAGAATCACACTCCTTCCCTGCCTCCACTCCCACAGGGCAACTGGGGGCTCACAACCACAGATTCCCATGCCAGCCCATCAGGGAACCTCCTTCCCTAGAAATACCCTTACAACCAGGGCTGTTTCCTCCCTTACTACACTGCCAATTTCACTCCCAGATTACAGTCCCCAACAAAAGGCTGTTGCAGTTTGAATTTCTTAATCAAGTCACACTGGCCCTGAGTCCCTGGCATTTTCCCATGAGCATTCATAGAAACAGAACAGGGCCTGGCAGTGGCTGTGGGCCAGGTTCCTGGGTTAGGGGACTTGCTGGGCACTTCAGGTTTTAGAGTCTGGCCCGAGCTCAGCTCCCAGCATGGCAGATTCCCATCTGCATGATTTCGGGCCAGGCTTCAACAGTTCACAGCTTCATTTTATCATCTGTAAACAGAATAATTCCCTGCCGCATATTTTAAGACTGTTATGTACCACAAAGAGTGCTTAGGGAATTCAGTGAGTCAATGCATGGAAGTCACACAACCTGGTCCTCAGGGAATGTTAGTTATCTTCATTATGCACCATCGATAAAATTGGCTGCACAGACTTGGCCAGGTATCAAAGCTACAGGCACAAGAATTTGACAATGTGTCACTGTCTGGATCATAGTCACAATTTTACACAGTAAAACAAGATTCCTGGGACCACTTAGCTGTCAGCCCACCTGACTCCCCACCCCAAAAACACTCACTTTATCTGATTTGCTTGCTACCCCTACTTTTTGGAGAAAGTTGGCAAATCACACACAGACAATGACTGCTAGATTATGTCCATTTCCATTCACTCAAATTGCCCCATTTTCAGTATCCACTGTGCTGCAAAACATAGACTAATGTTCAGAAATATGACAGCGAGGCCTTTCCAGTTCCACATTCAGAGAAGTATGAATCTGTCATGTTTAATATGTCATATGACACTAAGCAAGGCAGGAAAGCGGGCTCCCGTGCTTTAAGGAAATTTTTAGCAATGACATTTGTAACTAAAAGTGTTTTTATTTCACCTTCAGCTAACCAGAAAATTCAATTGACTCCTATTACCCATTACTCAGGTGTCCTGGTTTGATTGTATTAGGCACTTTTTCCTCATCACCCTAGCATGGCTTGGCTCCATCAACACAGATGGATTGTCTCCAAGGCTGCTCCATGTGCATGGGCGTGTTTGTGTACACACGTGCACCCACTGATTGGTGCCACTGATCCATATCCAGTAGTTGTTCTGCCTTATAACTCAGGCATTGCTTTATTATACCCTAGAAAACTGCTTTTAGATCATTGATTGTACTATAGACCATCCTCTTGCCCACATTAGGAAATGACAACTTCCAAGACACAGGTCCTGTGTGCTTGTATATATGTATAAGTAAGAATTAAACATGTATGTCATCCCCTCACGTATTTAATTTGTGCCTTCCCAATCAAATGTGCATAGTAAAGGCTAACTTCCCATAACGGTAGAACTTTAAGGAAGTAAGAAGAAGAAATTAGCCACCAGGGAGAAGACAGGGCATCAAGCAGGAGTTTGGTATCAAATAATTTATTCTAAAGCTGCTCTGGCTCAATAAATAAGTGAAATTGACATTATTGAATCATGCTAGAGCATCTGCTATTGAAGGCTGATTTTAATTTACTTTGATATAAGTGGAAAATTGTGTTGGAACAGCATGGGAAATGAAGCACACTTCATCTATCTGTACTCCCGCAGTGTATTTCAGAGCTGCTCAGTTTTGAGGAAAAGTATCTTGTCAGGAGACAATAGAATTGTTTTCCTTGTTGGAATTTTTGTAGCTTCCAGAAGCACATCTGCAGGTGATTATGTAAAAGTCTAGAGTTGAATTAAATAACAGGAAATTTTAGCCTATTGAAATCTAGGAGAAGTGAAATATTTTTGCTTACCACCACCACCAACACCATCACCACCACCACCACAACCACCAGGCAAGCACGTGTACACCCAGAGAGATTTCACATCAGAGGAAATGACAAAGCTGGTTCTGTTACCGAGGCCAAACTTGTTCTGCTCACTGCCCAACAGTGATAAATAAATAAATCAGGAGATGAGGTTTTGGGGCAAGGAATAGTAACTTTATTCAGAAAGCTGGCAGACCAAGAAGATGGGGGACAAATGTCCTGGAGAACCATCTTGCCCAAGTCAGAATTCAGGCTCCTTTTAAACTAAAAAGGAGATGGGGTGTGGTTGATTGTGCAAACTTCTTGCTGCAGGCATTCCTTGTTCTTGTAGCCATCCATGTGGGTCAGGCTATGGTGTCCCTGTAAACCTCCAACAAAACAATGGTTATTCTCTATTTTGCAACTTGCCATCTCTGCCTAAGTGCAGAAGTGCTAACATCCTTAAAGGTCAGAGCCCCGAGAATAGGCTTTCCTGTAGGTTTTAGGCTAAAGGCAACGTTGTTTTACAAAAGATGCAGAGCCAGCAAGATTAAGCCTGGAAAACAGGGCACAGTGCTTCAAAGTAAAGGAACAGATCCAATATGGCGTCAGATTCGTTCTCCTCTATTACAGTTCTAGTTGGGGGTAATTTTTCAATAGAAAATCCCCTTAGTTGTTTTTTTGATTTGCCTGAGATCTTGTTTGTTGGCTTGTGGTCTCATGGTGTCTAAACTGTATGTTAAGATGAATACTATTAAAATCATATGGTGCAGAAAACATATCTGTTCTGCTTCAAAAAATGACTGAAACATTTAGCTTTGTTTATTCCCATAGAATTTGGATTGAATCTATTTTCGACTTTCTTCTTCCTTCAAACCAGTTTTTTACTGGAGGGTTTAAAGCCCAAATTAAAGAATTTTGGAGAAAACTCATGTAATTCATAAAAGCTTTACATCCGAATTTAAGATTGACCCATATTTATACTTTTAATCAAGGAACATGTTAAATTTTGTTAGTTGATCACTTATGACTTTTTTAACTTTGTCCATGTAATCTTTTGGAAGTTGAGAGGCTTAGACACTTGATCTAACAAAACAGGTATCATTGCTTGACTCTGTGAATGGAAGAATCCCAGTATAGTTTCCTGCTAGTGCATTTTATTAAAAATAATAAAGAATTCTTGCTATCTAATAAAGCAACTGACAGAAGCAATACTGAGTGTTTAAAATAAATCAGATTGTGGGTTCAATTATCTAAACAAGTGAAGATAGTATAGGGAAAAATTATAAATTTGAAGGAAAATATATTTTATGCAATTAATATTCTATTTTTAAGAAGCAAATGATAAAAAAATCAAATTTTTAATCATTTATCTACAAAGGAGCTATATAAAGCCAACTTATCTTCATAAGTGTTACAAATACAAAAGGGCTATCTAAATCTACATTATTAAAGAATAAATTATACCAAATTGACCTCCAAGGTTGATTGATTTTCATGATATTTCTAATTTTTGATAATATAACTTTCATATAACATATCCAAGTAGCTCTTGAGTTATCCACAGTACCCTAGTCTACAGTTATTCTTACTGTGCTTAAAAAATGTAATAGGCAAGGATCAAGCCCTTGCTTTTGAAATGCCACTGGACTTCTGGATATTCCCTTAAGTTAAAGACCAAAAGCAAAGTAACTATTCTACTTTAAAGCAGTTGCTCAAAGATTTTAAGGCATTCACTATCTATATTCAGTTTACAGGAAAGAATTAAGTTTTCTGAATCTTAAAAAAAAATCTACTGCTGAAATTGAAATTCTGGCTTGTCTGTTGACCATAAATAAAAAGGCTCTAAATTAAACCTACCTTTACTGTTTTCTTCCCAGCATAGGCCATGGTCATCTCTTTCATACCAGACACGATCTCCTGTCTGGTGTATTGCTGGTCATTCTTTGTACCACCATAGGGGGACCACCTGCATGACACCATGGAGGGACAAAACAACAACACCCTCTGCTGGTTCAGCATCATGGACTTCAAAGCAGAAGCAAGGAAAATCCATACATTAGGCTTAGTAACCATACCTCATGCAGGTAAGTTCTGTTTACAGGTGTTTAAAAACGCATTTCATCATTTGTAAGACTTTTATTGTAATATAATTCTGTTTGATATCACAGCTGCAAGAGGGTTTTTTTTTCTAGTTTTCTTTTCAGATAAACTTTAAAAAGGAAAAGATATAAAAGTTAATACAGACTAGGGTTAGAAACTTCAAACCAAACCATAAAGCAACATTTTAAAATAAGAGTTTCAAGTGAGTACAGGGAGATGGATCCAGGAGAAAACTCTTTTTTTTTCTCTATTTTATATTTTAGTGCTTTATTTTGTATTAAAAAAGTTTCTTTTTTTTCTTTTTCTCTTTTTAATTTTTTTTTGTACTGAGTAATAGTCATTTTACAGTGTTGTGTCAAATTCCAGTTTAGAACACAAGTTTCAGTTATACATGAACATACATATATTCATTGTCACTTTATTTTCACTGTGCAGGAGAAAACTCTCATATGTTAGAAATGAAGAAACTCTTAAGAGTTCCAAAAAGTAAGATGATTCAATTATTATGAGAAGTGTGTTATTTAAGCACACCCTGATGATCCTGAATGATGACAAACTAGCACAGTCACTTAACAAAGCAACACAAAGACAAACAATGTAACCTGGTAACCACTAGTTTGTTCTCTATAAGTCTGTTTCTTTTGTTATATTCACTAGTTTATAATTTGTTGTATTTTTTAGTTTCCACGTGTAAGTGATATCATACAGTATTTTTCTTTCTCTGTCTGCCTCATTTCACCAAGCATAATACCCTGCAAGTCCATCCATGTTGTTGTAAATGGCAAATTTTCATTTTTTATGGCTGATTAGTATTCCATTCTATGTATGTGTGTGTGTATATATGTATCTATATATATACACCAAGGATCAAATGGTAGTTCCATTTTTAGCTTTTTGAGGAACCTCCATACTGTTTTCTACAATGGCTACACCAATTTACATTCTCACCGACAGCATATGAGGGATTACTTTTCTCCATATCCCTGCCAACATTTGTTATTTGGGTTCTTTTAGATGACCATTCTGACAGGTGAAAGGTGATGCCTCATTGTGGGTTTGATTTGCATTTCTCTGATTATTAGTGGTGGTGAGCATCTTTTCATGTGCTTGTTGGCCATCTGTATGTCTTATTTGGCAAAATGTCTATTCAGGTCTCCTGCCTATTTTTCAATTGAGTTGTTATACAAATATAATTTATAATGATATATGTAACAAACATAAAAGCTCCTAAATATATGAAGAAAACATTGACAAAATTGCAGGGAGAAGTAGACAGCTCTACAATAATAGTAGGAGACATCAATAGCACACTTTCAATAATAGGTAGAACAACAAGACAGAAGGTCAATAAGGAAATAGGTGGCTTGAACAACATTATACATCAGTTGAATCTAAGAGAAATATATATAGAAAACTTCACTTCACAAAACAACAAAACACATTGTTCACTAATACATATGGAATATTCTCCAGGTTACACTATATGTCAGGCCACAAAAATGTCTCAATAAATTTAAAAAGATTGAAACCATACAAATAATCTTTTAAATCAAAATGGAATGAAACTAGATATCAGTAGCAGAAAAAAACTGGGAAGATCCACTAATGTGAGGAATTAACACCCTTAAACAACCCATGGTTCAGACAAGGAACCATAAGAAAATTTAGGAAAACTGAGTCAAATGAAAATGAAAACTTAGCATACAGAACTTAGGGATTCTGCAAAAGTAGTACTAAGAAGGAAATTTATACCTGCAAATGCTTATATTAAAAAAAGAACAATTCCCAAATCAACGATTTACAACTTAAAAACTAAAAAAGAACAAACTAAATGCAAAACTAGTGGCAGAAATTTAATAATAAAGATTCAAGCAGAGATACTCAAAATGAGAATAGAAAAGCTACAGAGAAAAATCAATAAAACCAAGAGTTGCTTTATTGAAAACATAAACAAAATTGACAAACTTTTTCCTAGGTTGACTATGGAAAAAGGAAACAGACTCAAATAACTAGAATCATAAATGAAAGAAGGGATATTGCAATAAATATTACAGAAATAAAAAGTGTTATAAAAGCATTATGAAAAATTGTACACCAAAAATTTGGATATCTCAGATGAAATTGACAAATTCCTAGAATCACAAAACCTACCAAGACTGAACCATAAAGAAATAGAAAATCTAAACATCCAAAACTATTTAGGAGATTGAATCAATCATCAAAAATCTTCCAACAAATAAAAGCTCAGGGCCAGAAGACTTCACTTGTGAAGTCTACCAAACATTTACAGAGGAATTAACATTAATTCTCCCCCAAACTCTTCCAAAAATTTGAAGAGGATGGAGCATTTCCAGACTCATTTTATGCTGTCAGCATTACACTGATACCAAATCCTGACAAGGACACTATAAAAATTGCAGACCAATATCCCTGATGAAAATTCTCAAGAAAATATCAGCAGACAATTTAACAGCACGTTTGTAAGCATTATACACTGTGACCAAGTGGAAATTTATTCCTGGAATGCAAGAATGGTTCAACATACAAATATTAATCAATTTAATATACCACAGTAGCAGAATAAAGATGAAGGGAACCCATGATCATCTCAATTTATGCAGAAAGAGCATTTGACAAAATTTAACACCTTTTAATTATGTAAACCCTTAACAAACTAGGAATAAAAGATAACTACCTCAACATAATAAATGATACATATGAAAAGCCCACAGCTAATATACTCAATGGTGAGGCTGAGGGCTTTCCCTCTAAGAAAGCTTAATAAAGAGACTAAATTCTTCACAAGGAAATTCACAAAATACCATTAAATAGAATAATATTCAAGATTCTCTATATCTTCTTTATAGACCAAAAATAAAAAACAAACCCCAAAGCAAAAAACTTACACCAGGAACATAATGATAAGAGTCCCTGGTTGAGGACAGCAATGAACAGGAGACTACAGTAGACAGGCGACTAGATTGTATAATAGGAAATATTTAGAACCATTACATAAAATTTATATTAGTCAATAGACACATAAGTCAATGGAACAGAATAGAAAACCCAGAAATAGCCCCCACCCAAGAACAGGAAACTGATTTTTGACAAAGATACAAAAAGCAACTTTTGAAAAGTCTTTTCAACCAAAGGTACTGGGACAATTGGATATGCATAGAAAAAAATGAACCTTGACCTAAGTCTTACACCTTATGTAAAAATAACTCAAAATGAATCATAGAACTTCATGTAAAACATAAATATATCTAGAAACACATACTCTGATTTCTCAGCATGTTTCCTAGAGAAAGTTTCAAATTAAGGCAGTTTGTGCTGGAAAGTTGATTTGGAGTGATTGCTCCCCTTATGTACATAGGTAAGCCTGTCATCCTAACAAAGAAAGTCTGTTTCCAACAAGGTAGTTGAAGGACAGCTTCCAACACATTCAGATCCCAGATTGGAACATGTGGAGAAGCGTTCATTCAGCTAGCCAGAATAGGCATGGTATATGTAGAAACAATTACCCTGAAATAAAAATCAAGTTCTGTAGAGATGGTTTGAAGCTAAAGGAGGTTTGAGCTGGAAAACCGAGTTAGATAGAGTGCCTCCCATTATGTATTTAGGAAGGCCTGTCAACATAACACAACAAATTTTTGTTCCCAACATGGTACGTGAATAACAGCTTGCACACACATTTGGATCAAAAAATGGAACATGTGGGAAAGCCTTCATTCAGCTAGACTGAAAGTGAAGGGTACAAGTATAAACAATGTGAATTCTCAGCAAGTTTCCAAGAGCTGGTTTCAAGGGAGAGGAAGTTTGTGCTGAAAAACCAACCATATATATATATATAGGCTTGTGTCCACAACCTAGGAACAGTGTGTTCCAAACAAGGTAGTTGAAGGACGGTTTCTAAACACATTCAGATCCCAGAATGGAACATATGCTGAAGAGTTTATTCATGTAGCACAAAGGGCAAGGATATATCTAGAAACACTTATCCTGATTTCTCAGCATGTTTCCTAGTGATGGTTTCAATGTAAAGGCAGTTTGTGCTCAAAAACCATGTTGGAGCAAGTGAATCTGCTTATATATATATAGGCAGGCAAGTGCCCCTAACCCAGAAACACTGTGTTCCCAACAAGGTTGTTGAAGGATGGCTTCCACACACATTTGGATACCAGAATGGAACATGTGGAAACGTTCATTCATCTAGCACAAAGGACAAGGGTACATCTACAAACACTTACCCTGAATTCTCATCATGTTTCCTCAAGCCGTTTCAAGGTAAAGGCAGATTGCTCTGGAAAACTAAGTTGGAGCATGTGCCTCCCATTATCTATAAAGGTAGGACAGACCCCCTAACCCAGAAACTCTGTTTTCCCAACATGGTAGTTACATGACAGCATCCACACACATTGGGATGTCGGAATGCAACATGTTGAGATGTGTTCATTTATCTAGCACAAAGGACAAGGGTTCATCTAGAAACACATACCCTGGTTTCTCTGCATGTTTCCTCCAGCCGATTTCAAAGTAAAGGCTGTTTGCTTTGGATAACAGTTGGAGAGAGTGCCTCTCTTATATGTACAGGTGGGCCAGTGCCACTAACCGAGAAACTTTGTGTTCATAAAAATGTAGTTGAAGGAAGGCTTCCACACACAGATGAATCTCAGAATGTTACATGTGAAGAAGCGTTCATTCACGTAGCACAAAAGAAAAGGGTACATCTAGAAGCAATTACCCTCATTTCTCAGCATGTTTCCTGAAGCTGGTTTCAAAGTAAAGCCAGTTTGCTCTGTAAAGCCAAGTTGGAGCAAGTGACTCCCCTTTTATATATAGGCAGGCCAGTGCCACTAACCGAGAAATTCTGTGCTCAGAACAAGGTATGTGAATGAAGGATTCGACACACATTTGGATACCAGAATGAATCATGTAGGGAAGCGTTCATTCACCGAGCACAAAAGGCAAGATTACATCTAGAAACACTTACCCTTTCTCATCATGTTCCTTGAGCTGGTTTCACGGTAAAGGCAGTTTGTGCTGGAATACCGAGTTGGAGTGTGTTCTTCACTTATATATAAAGTTTGGCTAGTTCCACTAACCCAGAAACTATTTTCACAAAAGTGTAGGTGAAAGACTGCTTCTACACACTTTCAGATCCCAGAATGGAACAAGTGGAGAAGCGTTCATTCTTGCAGCAGAAAGGGCGTGGACATATCTAGAAACACCCTGAATTCTCAACATGGTTCCTAGAGAGGGTTTCAAAGTAAATGCAATTTTGCTGGAAAACTAAGTTGGAGAGAGTCACTCCCCTTTTTACATACAGAGGTAGGCCAGTGCCTCTAAACCAGAAACTCTGTGTTCTGAACAAGGTAGGTGAAGGTTGCCTTACACACACACATTCGGATGCTAGAATGGAACATGTGGAGAAGCTTTCTTTCAGCTAGCACAAAGGGCAAATGTACATCTAGAAACAAGTACCTTGACTTCTCAGCATGCTTCCTAGAGTGGGTTTCAAGGTAAAGGCAGTTTGCTCTGGAAAACCAAGTTAGAGTGAGTGCCTCCCCTTCTATAAATAGGTAGGCCAATGCAACTAACCGAAAAACACTGCATTCAGAATAAAGTAGGTGAAAGGCTGCTTCCAAACACAGTCTGATCCCAGAACTAAAGATGTGCAGAAGTGTTCATTCATCAAGCAGAAAGTGCAAGAGACCCTCAAAAAACACCTACCCTGATTTTTCAGCATGATTTCTAGGGATGGTTTCAAGGTAAACACAGTTAGTGCTGGAAAACCGAGTTGAAGTGATTCACTCCACTTTTATTACAGGTAGACCATTACCCCTAACCCAGAAACCCTTTTTTCCCAACAAGGTAGGTGAAGGGTGGCTTACACATACATTTGGATCCCAGAATGTGACAGGTGGAGAAGCGTTCATTGAGCTAGCACAAAGGGCAAGAGTACTTCTGAAAATACTAACCATGATTTCTCAGCATATTTCCTAGAGCAGGTTTCAAGGTAAAGGCTTTTGCACTGGAAAATCATGTTGGAGCAATTGTCTCCCCTTACATATATAGGTAGGCCAGTGTCACTAACCGAAAAACTCTGTGCTACAAACAACACAGTTGAAGAATGACTTCCACACACATTTGGATCCCAAAATGGAACATTAGGTGAATCGTTCATTCATGTAGCACAAAGGGAAATGGTACATCTAGAAAGAGTTACCCTGATTTCTCAGCATGCTTTCTACAGTCAGTTTCAAGGTACAGGCAGTTTGCAATGGAAAAATGAGTTGGAGTGAGTACCTCCCATAATATACATAGGTTGGCCACTGCCCCTATCTGAGAACCTCTGTGTTCCCAACAAGCTAGGTAAAGGACAGCTTCCACACACATTCAGTTCCCAGAATGGAACATGTGGAGAAGCATTCACTCATCTAGTACAAAGGGCAAGTGTATATCTGGAAACACTTACCCTCATTTCTAAGCATGTTGCCTAGAGTAGGTTTCAAGGTAAAGGCAGTTTGCACTGGAAAACTGAGTTGGAGCATGTGCCTCCCCTAATATATATAGGAAGGCCAGTGCCCCTAAACCAGAAACTCTGTGTTCGGATCAAAGTATGTGAATCACAGTTTCTGCACACATTAGGATCACAGAAGCATTCTTTCATTCTAGCTGAGTGGGCAAGGTTACACGTGGAAATACTTTGCCTGGTTTCTCAGCATATTTCATCGAGCCAGTTTCAAGGAAGAGGCTGTTTGCGCTGGAAAATTGAGTTGAAGTGAGTGCCTCCTCTTATATATATAAGCAGCCTAGTGCCCTTAATACAGAAACTCTGTGTTCTGAACAAGGTATGTGAGGAGGGCTTGCACACACATTCGAATGTCAGAATGGAAAATGTGGAGAAATATTCATTTATCTAGCACAGAGAGCAAGTGTACATCTAGAAACAATTACCCTGATTTCTCAGCATGTTTCCTATAGTCAGTTTCAAGGTAAAGGCAGTTTGTGCTAATAAATGACTTGGAGTGAGGCTATCCCCTAATATATATAGGTAGGCCAGTGACTCTAACCCAGTAACTCTGTGTTCACAACAAGGTTTGTGAAGGTTGGCTTACGCACACATTCGGATCCCAGAATGGAACATGACGAGAAGCACTCTCTAACCTAGCTCAAAATGGAAAGATATATATTGAAATACATACCCTGCTTCTCAGAATGGTTCATTGAGCCGGTTTCAATATAAAGGCAGTTTGTGCTGGTAAGTCGAGTTGGATCGAGAGCCTTCCCTTATATATACAATTTGGCCAGTGCCCCTATCCCAGAAACTCCATGTTAACAACAAGGTAGGTGAAGGACTGCTTCCACACAGATTAGAAACTCAAAATGGAACATGTGAAGAAGCGTTCATTCATCTAGCACAAGGGGCAGGTGTACATCTAGAAACCCTTATCCTGATTGCTCAGCATGTTTCCTGGAGCAGGTTTCAAGAGAAAGGCAATTTGTGCTGGAAAACCGAGTTGGAGAGAGTGCATGCTCATAGGTATGTAAGTAGAGTTTTTCCCCAACCACAGACAGTCTGTGTTCCCAACAAGCTATGTGAAGGATGGCTTCCAAACACATTCGGATCCTAGAATGGATCATGTGAAGAGGTGTTCATTTGTCTAGCATACAGAGCATAGGTATATCTAGAAACACTTACTATGATTTCTCAGCATGTTGCCTAGTGATGTTTCCAAGGGAAAGGCAGTTTGTGCTGGAAAACAGAGAAGGAATGAGTGACTCCAAACAGGTATGTAAGTAGTGTAGTTCCCCTAACGCAGAAACTCAGTGTTCCCAACAAGCAAGACATAGATGGCATTCACACACATTCAGATTCCAGAGTGGAGCATGTGGAGATGCGTTCATTCATCTATCGTACAGGTAATGGTTATATCTAGAAACACATAATCTGATTTCTCAATATGTTTCATAGAGCCGATATCAAAGGAATGTCCATTTGTGCTGGAAAACTGAATTCGGTCCAGTGCCTGCCCACAGATATGTAAATGGCGTTGCTCTCCTTACCCAGAAACTCTGGGTCCCCAACAGGCTAGTTGAAGGATTGCTTCCAAACATGTTGGGAACTAACATTGGAGTATGTGGATATGAGTTAATTCAACTAGCATACATGGCATGGGTATATCTAGAAACACTTATCTGATTTCTCAGCATCTTTCCTAGAACTGTTTTCAAGGGAAAGGCAATTTGCACTGGAAAACCGAGTTGGAGTGAGTGCATTTATATAGATTTGTAAGAAGTGTAAATCCCTGAACACAGAAATCTGTGTTCCCAACAATCCAGATGAAGGACGTCTTCCACAAACATTCAGATCCCAGAATGAACCATGTGGAGATGCCTTCATTCATCTAGCATACAGGGCATGAGTCCATGTAGAAACACTCTCTGAATTCTCAGCGTTTATCCTAAAGCCGGTATTAATGGAAAGACAGATTGCGCTGAAAAAACGAGTTGCAGCGTGTGCCTACCCATAAATATATAAGTAGTGTAATTCCCCTAAGACAGAAACTCCATGTCCCCAACAAGCTAGGTGAAGGATGGCTTCCATGTACATTCGGATCCCAGAGTGGAGTATGTGGAGAGACACTCCTTCATCTAGCATACAGGGCATGAATATGTCTAGAAACACTTACTCTGATATCTCTGCAAGTTTCATACAGCCAGTTTCAAGCGAAATGTATTTTGTGCTGGAAAACACAGTTGGAGCCAGTTCCTTCCCATAGATATGTAGGTAGATTACTTCCCCTAGAACAGAAACTGTGATCCCAGCAATCTAGGTGAAGGATGGCTTCCACACACATTCTGATCCCAGAATGTAGTATGTGGAGAGGCGTTCATTCATCTAGCATACAGGGTATGGGTACATCTAGAAACACTCAGCATGTTCCCTAGAGCTGGGTTCAGGGGAATTGTAGTTTGCACTGGAAAACTGAGTTGTAGTGGGTGCCTCCACATAGGTATGTAAGTAGCACAGTTCCCCTAATACAGAATCTCTGTGTTACCAACAAGCTAGGTGAAGGACAGCTTCCAAATACATAGGGATCTAAGAATGGAATATGTGGGGAGGCATTCATTCAACTAGCATACATCACATGGGTATATCTAGAAACACTTACTCTCATTTCTCAGTATCTTTCATAGAGCCGTTTTCAAGGGAAAGGTGGTTTGCGATGGAAAACTGAGTGGAGCGAGTGCCTTTCCATATTAATACAAGTAGTGTGGATCCCCTAACCAATAAACTATATGTTCCCAACAATCTAGGTAAAGAACTACTACCACACACTTTTGAATCCTAGAATGGAGCATGTGGAAAGGCATTCATTCATCTAGCATACAGGGTATGAGTACATCTAGAAACACTTACTCTGATTTCTCAGCATGTTTCTTAGAGCCAGTTTCAAGGGAAAGATAGTTTGCAGTGGAAAACCGAGTTGGAGTGAGTGCTTCCCCATAGATATGTAAGTAGCATAGTTTCCCTAAGCCAGAAACTCTGTGTTCCCAACAAGCTAGGTGAAGGATGGCTTCCAAATATATAGGGATCTAAGAATGAAGTATGTGGGGAGGTGTTTATTCAACTAGCATAGATCACATGGGTATATCTAGAAACACTTACTCTCATTTCTCAGCATCCTTCATAGAGCCGTTTTCAAGGGAAAGGCAGTTTGCGATGGAAAACTGAGTGTAGGGAGTGCCTCTCCATAGGTATGTAAGTAGTGGAGTTCCCCTAAGAGAGAAACTCTGTATTGCAAACAAGCTAGGTGAAGGATGGCTTCCACGCACGTTCAGATCCCAGAATGGAGCATGTGGAAAAGCATTCATTTATGTAGCATTCAAAGTATGAATATATCTAGAAACACTTACTCTGATTTACCAGCATGATTCCTGAACCCGATTTTAAAGGAAAGGCATTTTGCACTGGAAAACTGATGTGGAGCCAGTGCCTCCCCATAGGTATGAATATAGCTGAGTTCTCCTAACACAGAAATTCTGTGTTCCCAACAAGCTCAGTGAAGGAAGTCTTCCACAGCCATACAGATCCCAGAATGGAGCACGGCAAGATCAATTCGTTCATCTAGCATACAGGTCATGGGGACCTGTAGGAACACTTTGACCGTTCATCATGTTTTCTAAAACAGGTTTCAAGGGAAAGGCTGTTTGCATTGGAAAACCTGGTTGGATCAAGTGCATGCCCATAGGTATATAAGTAGCCTATTTCCCATAACACAGAAAGTATGTGTTCACAACAAGCTAGGTGAAGGACAGCTTCCACACACATTCGGATTCCAAAATGGAGCATGTGGAGAAGCGTCCATTCATCTAGTATACAGGGCATGGGTACATCTAGAAATACTGATTTCTCAGCATGTTTCCAAGAGCCGGTTTCAAAGGAAAGGAAGTTTGCCCTGGAAAAGCGAGTTGGAGTAATTATCTCCCCATTGATATGTAAGGAGAGTAGATCCCCTAACACAGGAACTTAGAGTTCTCAATAATTTAAATGAAGAACAGCTGCCACACACATTCAGATCTCAGAATGGAGCATGTACAGAGGCATTCATTCATCTATCATACATTTAATTGTTATATCTAGAAACACATACTCTGAAAACTCAAGATGCTTCTTAGAGCCGATTTCAAAGGAAAGGCCATTTGCCCTGGAAAACTGAGTTTGAACGAGTTCCTGCCCACAGATATGTAAGTGGCATTGTTACCCTAACACAGAAACTCTGTTTTCCCAACAAGTTAGGTGAAGGATTGTTTCCAAACGTATTGCAATCTAAGAATAGAGGATGTGGGGAGGCATTCATTCAAATAGCATACATGGCATGGTTATATATAGAAACACTTACTCTGATTTCTATGCATCTGTCCTAGAGCCGGTTTGAAGGGAAAGACACTTTGTGCTGGAAAACTGAGTTGAAGCAACTGCCTCCCTATATGTATGTAAGTAGCGTAGTACCCCTAACACAGAAACTCTGTGTTACCAACAAGTTAGGTGAAGGATGGCTTCCACACACATTCAGATCGCAGAAGAGAGCATGTGGAGAGACCTTCATTCATCTAGGATACAGGGCATGGGTACAAGTAGGAACAATTACCTTGAAATCTCAGCATGTTTCCTTGTGCTGGGTTAAAAGAAAGTCAGTTTGCGCTGGGAAAAAGAGTTGGGTGGTGACTACACAATTGTATGTAAGTAGCATAGTTCCCCTAACCCAGAATCTATGTTTTCCCAACAAGCTAGGTGAAGGATGGCTTCTTCAAATACTCGGATACCATAATGGAGCATGTGGAGAGGTGTTCATTCATCCAGTGTATAGGGAATGTGTACATCTAGAAACACTTACTATGACTTCTCAGCATGTTCCCTAGTGTTGGTTTTAAGGGAAAAGCATTTTGTGCTGGAACACCAAGTTGGAGTGAGTGAATACCCATAGGTATGCAAGTAGTGTAGATCCTCTAGCCCAGTAACTCTGTGTTACCAACAATCTAGGTGGAGGACAGCATCCACACACATTCAGATCCCACAATGGAGCATGTGGAGATGTGTTCTTACATCTAGCATACAGGGCATGGGCACATCCAGAAACCCTTACTCTGATTTCTCAGCATGTTTCCTGGAGCCAGTTTCAAGGGAAAGGCAATTTTCATTGGAAAACCAAGCTGGAGTGAGTGCATGCCCATGGGTGTTTAAGTAGCATAGATGCCCTAGCCCAGTAACTCTGTTCCCAACAAGCTAGGTGAAAGATGGCGTCCACACACTTTCGGATCCCAGAATGGAGCATGTGGAGAGGCGTTCATTAATCTATCCTACAGGAAATGGTTATCTCTAAAACATATACTCTGATTTCTCAGCATGTTTCCTAGAGCCGTTTTCAAATTTAAGGAAATTTGCGCAGGAATACAGAGTTGGAGTGAGTGCCTCCCCATATATATGGAAGCAGTTCAGTCCCCTAACACAGAAACTCTCTGTTCCCTACAAGACAGGTGAAGAACGGCTTCTACACACAATCGGATTGCAGAAAGAAACATGCGGAGAGGCATTCACTCATTAAGCATACATTTCTTGGGTATATCTAGAAACATATACACTAATTTCTCCGCATGTTTCCTAGTGCCTTTCTTAAAGGACAGGCAGTTTGCCCTGGAAACTGAGTTGGAGCAAGTGCTTCCCCATAGATATTTATGTGGCATTTTTCCCGTAACACAGAAAATCTTTGTCCTCAAAAAGCTAGGTGATCTATGGCTTCCAAACACATTCGGGTCCCATTACGGAGCATGTGGAAATGCGTTCTTACATTTAGCATACAGGTCATGAGTATTTCTAGAAACAATTACTCTGATTTCTCTACATGTTTCCTAGGCCCGATTTCCAAGAAAGGAATTTTATGCTGGAAAACAGACTTGGTGTCAGTGCCTCATCATTGAAAGGAATGTAGCTTAGTTCTCCTAACACAGAAACTCTGAGTGCCCAACAAGCTAGGTGAAGGAGGTCTTCCACATTCATACGCATCCCAGAATGGAGCATGGGGAGAGCCATTGGATCATCTAGCATAAACAGCATGGGTACATGTAGAATCACTTACAATGAATTTTCAGTATGTTTTCTAGAACAGGTTACAATGGAAAGGCACTTTGGCTGTAAAACTGAGATTGGTCAATGCATGCCTATAGATATATAAGTAGCATAGTTTTCATAACCGGAATCTCCATGTTGCCAACAAGCTAAGAGAAGGATGGCTTCCACAAACATTCAGATACTAAAATGAAGCATGTGGAGAGGCATTGTTTCATCTAGCTTACAGATGCATATAGATGCAGCAAAACCTCTGTACTTGTTCCATTCTCAGATCTGAATGTGTGTGGAAGCCTTTCTTCAAATACTTGTTAGGAACACAGTTTCTCCTTCAGGGATATAACATTACTCCCATATCTATTGGGAGGCACTCTCTCCAACTCGGTTTTCTAGTGCAAAATGCCTTTCCTTGCAAACTGGCTCTTGGTAACATGTGGAGAAATCAAAGTAAGTGTTGTGAGATGTACCCAGCCCCTGATGCTAGATGCAGCAATGCCTCTATCCTTGTTCCATTCTCAGGTCTGAATGTGTGAGGAAGCCATCCTTGACCATCCTTGTTGGGAACACAGAGTTTCTGTTTGCGGGGAAGTACACTACTTCCATGTGTATTGGGAGATACATGCTCTAACTGATTTTACAGCAGAAACTACCTTTTCTTGCAAGCCAGCTCTATGAAACATGCTGAGAGATCGCAGTCAGTGTTTCTGGATGTCCCCCAGCCCTTAATGCTAGATGCAGCAATGCCACTCTCTTTGTTCCATTCTCAGATATGAATGTGTGTTGCAAGTGTCCTTCAGCTAGCTTGTTGGGAACACAGACTTACTGTTTGAGAGGAAACATGCTAATTACATAACTATTGGGAGGCATTCGCTCCAACTCGGCTTTCCATTGCAAACTGCCTTTTGTTGCCAACATGTTCTAGGAAAAATGTTGAGAGATCACAGTCATTCTTACTTGGTGTCCCCCAGCCCTTAATGCTAGATGCAACAACGCCTCTGTCCTTGTTCCATTCTCAAATCTGAATGTGTATGGAAGCAGCCCTTCACCTACCTTGTTGGGAACATAGACATTCTGCTTCAGGTGAGCTATGCTACTTACATATCTATGGGGAGGCCCTCGCTCCAACTCATGTTTCCAGTAGAAACTTCCTTTCCTTACAAACCAGCTGTAGGGTACATGCTGGTAGATCACATGCAGTGTTTCTAGATGTTCCCCAACCCTTGATTCTAGATGCAGCAAAGACTCTCTCCTTGTTCCATTCTCACATCTGAATGTGTGTGGAAGCCGTCCTTCACCTATCTTGTTGGGAACATAGATATTTTGCTTAAGGTGAACTACACTATTTACATATATATGGGGAGGCATTCGCTCCAACTCGGTTTTCCAGTGAAAACTGTCTTTCCTTGTAAACTTGCACTAGGAAACATGCTGAGAAATGACAGTCGTTCTTCCTACATGTCCCACAGCCCTTGATGCTTGATGCAGCAATGCCTCTCTCCTTGTTCCATTCTCAGATCTGAATGTGTATGGAAGCCGTCCTTCACTTACCTTGTTGGGAACACAGAGTTTCTGCTTAAGGGGAACTATGCAACTTACATATCTCTTGATAGGCACTCGCTCATACTCGGCTTTCCCATGCAAGTGGCCTTTCCTTGTAAAGCGGATCTAGGAAAAATGCTAGAAGATCACAGTCAGTGTTTCTAGATGTTCCCAATCCCTTGATGCTAGATGCAGCAACATCTCTCTCCTGGTTGCATTCTCAGATCTGAATGTGTGTGGAAGTCATCTTTCACATACTTGTTGGAAACAGAGAGTTTCTGCTTGAGAGGAACTACACTACTTACATAGTTATGGGGAGGCACTCTATCCAACACAGTTTTCCAGCAAACTGCCTTTCCTTGCAAACCGGCTCTAGGAAACATGGTGATATATCTGAGTCAATGTTTCTAGATGTCCCCCAATCCTTGGTCTAGATGCAGCAACGCCTCTATCCTTGTTCCATTCTCAGATCTGAATGTGTTGGAAGCCTTCCTTCACCTTCCTTGTTGGGAATGCAGATTTTCGGTTTGCAGGAAACTATGTGACTTACGTAACTATTCAAAGGGACTCACTCCTACCTGGTTTTCCAGCGCAAAATACTTTCCTTGCAATCCAGATCCAGGATACATGCTGAGAGTCAAAGTCAGTATTTCTTGCTGTCCTCCAGCCCTTGATGTTAAATGCAGAAATACCTCTCTTCTTGTTCATTCTCGGGTTTGAGTGTGTGAGGAAGCCTTCCTTCAGCTACCTTGTAGGGAACAAAAGTTTCTGCTTGAGGGAAAATATGTGACTTAAATATCTATGGGGAAGCCATCACTGGAAATCGATTTTCAGTCCAAACTACCTTTCCTTGCAAACTGGCTCTAAGAAACATGCTGATATATCAGAGTCAATGTTTCTAGATGTCCCACAGCCCTCGATGCTAGATGCAGCAACGCCTGTTTTCTTGTTCCATTCTCAGATCTTAATGTGTGTGGAAGCCGGCCTTCACATACTTTGTGGGAACACAGAGTTTCTGCTTTAGGGGAACTACGTGACTTACATACCTATGTGGAAGCCCTCACTGCAACTCGATTTTTCACTGAAAACTGCCTTTCCTTGTAAACCAGCTCTTGGAAACATGATAGATCACAGATAATGTTTCTAGATGTCCTTAAGCCCTTGATGCTAGATGCAGCAACACCTCTCTCTGTTCCATTCTCTGACCTGAATGTGTTTTGAAGCTGTCCTTCAGCTATCTAGTTGGGAACAGAGAGTTTCTACTTGAGGGGGACTACATGACATACATATCTAGAGGGAGACCTTCGCTCAAACTCGCATTTCCAACGGATACTGCCTTTCCTTCCAAACCGGCTCTAGGATACATGCTGAGAGATCGCAGTCAGTGTTTCTACATGTCCCTCAGCCCTTGATGCTAGATGCTGCAACGCCTCCCTCCTTGTTCCATTCTCAGATCTGAATGTGTGCGGAAGCTGTCCTTCACCTACCTTTTTTGGAACACAGAGTTTCTGCAAGAGGGGAAGTACTCCACTTAAATATTTGTTGTGAGGTTCTGGCTGCAACTTTGTTTTCTTGTGCAAACTGCCTTTCTTGGAAACAGGCTCTAGGAAACATGCAGAAAGATCACAATCAGTGTTTCTAGATGTCTTTCTGCCCTTGATGCTAGATGCAGCATTGCCTCTCTCCTTGTTCCATTCTCAGATCTGAATGTGTGTGGAAGTCGTCCTTAACTTACCTTTTGTGAACACTGAGTTTCTGTTTGAGGGGAACTATGCTACTTACATACGTATGTGGAGGCACTTGCTCAAACTCGCTGTTCTAGTGTCTACTGCCTTTAATTGGCAACCGGCATTAGGAAACAAATTGAGAAATCACAATCAGTGATTCTGGATATCCACTCGCCCTTGATGTTAGATGGAGCAAAGCCTCTCTCCTTGTTCAATTCTGAGATCTGAATGTGTGTGGAAGCCGTCCTTCACCTACCTTGTTGGGAATATCAACTTTCTTTTTGAGGTGAACTACACTACTTTAATATCTATGGGGAGGCACTCGCTCCAACTCAGTTTTCCATTGCAAACTGCCTTTTCTTGAAAACCAGGTTTAAGTAACATGCTGAGAAATCACAGTCAGTGTTTCTAGATGTCTCCCAGTCCTTGATTCTAGATGCAGCAATGCCTCTCTCCTTGTTCCATTTTCAGCTCTGAATGTGATTGGAGTCCTTCCTTCACCTACCTTGTTGGGAACAGCTAGATTCTGCCTGAGGGGTACTATTCTACTTACAAATCTATTGGAAGACACTCGCTCCAACTCTGCTTTCCATTGCAAACTGCCTTTCCTTGCAAACAGGCTCTAGGAAAATTGCTGAGCATTCACAGTCATTGTTTCTTGGTGTCACCAAGCCCTTAATGCTACATGCAGCAATGCCTCTCTCCTTGTTCTATTTTCAGATCAGAATGTGTGTGGAAGTCGTTCTTCCCCTACCTTGTTGGGAACACAGAGTTTCTGATTGAGGTAATCTGCGCTACTTACGTATCAAAAGGGAGGCAATCTCTCCAACACCGTTTTCAAGCAAACTGCCTTTCCTTGCAAGCTGGCTCTAGGAAACATGCTGAGATATCACAGTCAGTGTTTCTAGATGTCCCCAAGCCCTTGATGCTAGATGCAGCAATGCCTATCTCCTTGTTCCATTCTCAGATCACAGTGTGTGTGGAAGCCATCTTTCACCTACATTCTTTGGAACACAGAGTTTCTGCATGAGGGGAAGTATGCTAACTACATATCTATGGGGAGTCACTCACTCCAGCTCGTTTTTCCAATGCAAACTGCCTTTCTTTGAAAACCGTCTCTAGAAAACAAGCAGAGAAATTACAGTCAGTGTTTCTAGATGTCCCCTAGCCCTTGAAGCAAGATACAGCAACGCCTCCCTCCTTTTTCCATTGTTAGAGATAAATATATGTGAAAGCCATCGATCAACTACCTTGTTGGGATCACTGAGTGTTTGCTTGAGTGGAGCAATGCTACTTACATATCAATGGTGAAGCACTCTCTCCAAGTTAGATTTCAAGTGCAAACTGCCTTTCCTTGCTAACTGGCTCAAGGAAACATGTAGAGATATCACAATCAGAGTTCCAGATGTCCCCTAGCACTTGATGCTAGATGCAGTAACACCTCCCTCCTTGTTCCATTCTCAGATCTCAATGTGTGTGGAAGCCGTCCTTCACCTACCTTGTTGGGAACAAAATTTTCTGCTTTAGGGGCACTAGAATTCTTGCATATATATGGGAAGACACTCACTCCAACTTAGTTGTCATTGCAAATTGCCTTTCTTTACAAACCAGCTCAAGGAAATATGCAGAGATCACAGCCACTGTTTCTAGCTATCTGCCAGCCCTTGATGCTTTACGCAGCAACAGCTCTTTTCTTTTATCATTCTCAGATCGGAATGTGTGTGGAAGCTGGCCTTTCCATACTTTGTTGGGAACACAGAGGTTCTGTTTGAGGGGAACTACGTGACTTACATATCTATGGGGAAGCCCTTGCTGCAACTCGATTTTTCACTGCAAACTGCCTTTCCTTGCAAACCGGCTCTAGGAAACATGGTGATATATCACACAGTGTTTCTAGATGTCCCTAAGACCTTGATGCTAGATGCAGCAACACCACTCTCCTTATTAGATTCTCAGACCTGAATTTGTGTGGAAGACGTCCTTCCCTTACCTTGTTTCGAACACTGAGCTTCTGCTTGAGAGGATCTATGCTACTTACATATGTATGGGCAGGCACTTGCTCAAACTCGTTGTTCTGGCATATACTTCCTTTCCTTGGGAACTGGCATTAGGAAACATATTTAGAAATCACAGTCAGTGATTCTGAATATCTGCTCGCACTTGATGCTAGATGGAGCAACGCCTCTTTCAATGTTCCATTCTCAGATCTGTGTGTGTGGAAGTCGTCCTTCACCTTCCTTGTAGGGAACATTGTGTTTTGGCTTGCGTGGAACTATTCTACTTACATATCTACTCAAATGGATTCACGTCTACTCTTTTTTCCAGCACAAAATGCCTTTCCTTGCAATCCAGCTCAAGGATACATGCTGAGAAATCACAGTCATTATTTCTAGATATCCCCCATCCCTGATGTTAGATGTAACAACGTCTCTCTCCTTGTTCCATTATCAGATCTGATTGTGTGTGGAAACCGTCCTTCACCTACCTTGTTTGGAACACAGAGTTTCTACCAGAGGGGAAGTATGCTACTTACATGTTTATTGGGAGGTTCTAGCTCCAACTTAGTTTTCTTGCACAAACTGCCTTTTCTTGGAAACAGGCTCAAGGAAACATGCTGATAGATCACAGTCAGTGTTTCTAGATGACCTCCAGCCCTTGGTGCTAAATGCAGCAAAGCCTCTCTCACTGTTCCATTCTAAGATTTGAGTGTGTGAGGAAGCCACCCTTCATCTAACTTGTTGGGAACACAGAGTTTCTGTTTGAGTGGAAGAACATGGTTTACATATCTATGGGGAGGCCCTCGCTCCAACTTAGTTTTTTAGCACAAAATGCCTTTCCTTCCAAACCAGCTCTAGTAAACATGATGAGAAATCACAGTGAGTGTTTCCAGATGTCCCACAGCCCTTGATGCTGGATGGAGCAACATCTCGCTCCTTGTTTAATTCTCAGATCAGAATGTGTGTTGAAGCAGTCCTTCACCTACCTTCTTGGGAACACAGAGTTTCTGCTTGAGGGGAACTACGCTACTTACATATCCATGGGGGGGTCCTCACTCCAACTTGGTTTTCCAGTGCAAACTGCCTTTGCTTACAATCCAGCTCTAGGAAACATGCTGAGAAATCACAGTATGTGTGTCCAGATATTCCCCAGCCATTGATACTACATGCAGCAATGCCTCTCTTCTTGTTCCATTCTCAGATCTGAATATGTGTGGAAATCGTCCTTATCCTACCTTGTTGGGAACACATAGTTTCTGCTTGAGGGGAACAAAGCAACTTACATTTCTACAGGAAGAAGCTCCTCCTACTCGTTTTCCCAGCACAAACTGCCTTTCCTTGCAAAGTGACTCTAAGAAACATCCGAGAAATCACAGTCAGTCTTTATAGATGATGCCCAGCCCTTGATGCTAGGTGCAGCAATGCCTCTGTTCTTGTTCCATACTCAGATCTGAATGTGTGTGGAAGCCATCCTTCACCTACCTTGTGTGTAATACCAAATTTTTGATGAGGGGGAACTATGCTACTTACATATCTATAGGGAGGCACTCCAGCTCGGCTTTCCAGTGCACACTGACTTTACTTGGAAACCAGCTGAAGGAAACACTTTATTAAATCATTGTCATTGTTTCTACTTGTACCCAGGTCCTTTATGCTGGATGAATATGCCACTCTCCACATGCTCATATCTGAGATCTCAATGTGTGTGGAAGCTGTCCTTCAGGTTGTTTATTGTTAACACAGTGTTCCTGGGTTAACTGAACTATGCTACATAAATATCTGTGAGTAGGCACTTGCTGGTACTCAATTTTCCAGCGCAAACTGCTTTTCCCTGCAAACCGACTCTAGGAAACATGAGAGATCAGAGTAAGTATTACTAGATGTACACATGCCCTTTATGATAGAAGAAAGAACGACTCTCCACATGCTCCATTTTGGCATCTGAATGTGTGTGGAAGCCGTCCTTCAACTAATTTGTTGGGAACATAGGTGTTCTGAGTTACGGGAATTACGCTACTTACCTATCTATTGGGAGGCACTCGCTCCAACTAGGTTTTCTAATGCAAATGGCCTATCCCTTGAAACAGCTCTAGGAAATATGCTGAGAAATCAGACTAAGTGTTTCTATATATACCCATGCCTTTTATGCTACATGAAAGAACGGCATTCCACATGCTCCATTCTGGGATCCAAATGAGTGTGGAAGCCTTCCTTCATATAGCTTGTTGGGAACAGAGTTGATCTGTGTTCTGGGAACTGCACAACTTAAATATCTATGGGGAGGCATTTACTTCAACTCATATATCCAGAGCAAACAGCCATTCCCTTTAAAAAGGCTCTAGGAAACATGCTGAGAAATCACAGTAAGTTTTTCTAGATGTAACCATGCTCTTTATGCTAGATGAAATAGCGCCTCTCCACATGCTCCATTTGGGATCTGAATGTGTGTGGAAGCTGCTCTCAAAAGTTTGTTGGTCACACAGGTGTTCTGTGTTAAAGGAGTTATGCTACTTACCTATTTATGAGGAGTGACTTGCTCCAACTAGTTTTTCCTGCACAAGCTTCCTTTCCCTTGAAAACGGCCCTAGGAAACATGCTGAGAAATCAGAGTACGTGTTTCTAGATATACCCATGCTCTTTATGCTAGATGAGAGAATGGCTATCCCCATGCTCCATTCTGGAATCCTAATGTGTGTGGAAGTCGTCCTTCATCCAGCTTTTTGGGAATACCAGGTTTGTATGTTAGGGGAAGTATTCTACTTAATTATCTATGGGGAGGCACTAGCTCCAATACTGTTTTCCATCACAAACTGCCTTTCTGTTGAAACCGACTCTAGGAAACATGGTGAAATATCAGAGAATTTGTTTCTAGATGTACCCAAGCTCTTTATAGTAGATGAAAGAATGTCTCTCCACATTCTCCATTCTGTGATCTAAATCTGCGTGGATGTCCTGCTAAATTAGTTTGTTTGGAACACATGTGTCTTGTTTTATGGGAACTACACTACTTACCTATCTATGAGGGGTCACTTGCTCCAAGATGGTTTTCCAGGCAAACTGCCTTTCCCGTGGAACCAACTGTAGAAAAGATGCTGAGAAATAAGTGTAAGTATTTCTAGATGTAATCATGCCCTTTATGCTAGATGAAAGAAAGCCTCTCCATTTGCTCCATACTGGGATCTGAATGTATGTGGAAGCCGCCCTTCAACTAGCTTGTTGGAAACACAGGTGTTCTGTGTTAGGGGAACTAAGCTACTTACATTTCTATTGGGAGACACTCGCTCGAACTCGGTTTTGAATTGCAAACTGCCTTTCCCTTGAGACCGGCTGTGAGAAACATGCTGAGAAATCAGAGTAAGTGTTCGTAGATATACCCATGACCTTTATGCTAGATGAAAGAATGCTTCTCCACAGCTCCATTCTGGGATATGAATATTTGTGGAAGCCTTCCTTCAAATATTTTGTTGGGAACACAGTGTTTTGAAGTTTGCCAAACTACGCTACTTACTTATGTATGTCGTGGCAATCACTCCAACTCGGTTTTGAAGAGCAAACTGCCTTTCCTTTAAAACTGGTTCTAGGAAACAGGCTGAGAATTCAGAGTGTTTATAGCTGTACAGATGCCCTTTGTGCTAGATGAAAGAATGCCAGTCCATGAGTTCCATATTTGGTTCGGAATATGTGTGCAAGCCATCCTTCACATAGCTTGTTCTTAACACATAGCTTCTGTGTTAAAGTAACTACATTACATTAATACATATGGGGATGCAGTAGATCCAACTATGTTTTCCAGCACAAACTGCTGTTCCATTGAACCCGGCTCTAGGAAACATGCTGAGAAATCTGAGTATTTGTGTTAGGTGTACCCAAGCCCTTTGTGCAAGATGAATGAACACTTCTCCACAAGTTCTATTCTGGGATCCAAATGTGGGTGTAAGGCCCCTTCACCTAGCTTGTTATGAAGACAGAGTTCCTGCGTTGTGGGAACTACTCTACTTACAAACCTATATAGAGGCACTTGCTCCAACTCTGTTTTCCAGGCAAACTGCCTTTCCCTCGAAACCTGTTCTAGGAAACATGCTGAGAAATCAAAGTGTATCTAGATGTATACATTCCCTTTCTGCTAGATGAATTAACACCTCACCACATGTTCCATTCTGGAATATGAATGTCTGTGGAAGCCGTCCATCAACTATCTGGCTGGCAACACAGAGATTCTGAGTTAGGGGAACTACACAAGTTACATACGTATGGGGAGGCAATAGCTCCAACTCGGTTTTCCAGGGAAAACAGCCTTTCCCTTGAAACCGGCTCCAGAAAACATGCTGAGAATTCAGAGTAAGTGTTTCTAAATGTACACATGCCTTTCGGCTAGATGAATGAACGCTTCTCCACATGTTCCATTCTGGGAACCGAATGTTGGGAAGACTTCCTTAATCTAGCTTGGTGGAAAACCATAGTTACTGTATTAAGGGAACAATGTTACTTAGAGACCAATTGGGAGGCAATCACTCCTACATATTTTTCTAGGTCAAAATTCCTTTCCCTTGAAACCGGCTCAAGGAAACATGCTGGGAAATCAGAGTAATGGTTCTTAAATCTAATCATGCCCTTTATGCTACATGAATGAACGCCTCTCCACATGTTCCTATCTGGGATCTGAGTGTGTGTGGAAGCTGTCCTTCACTTAGCTTGTTGGGAACACATATTTCCTGTGTTAGTGGAGCTTCACAACTTACAAACGTATGGGGAAATCACACATTCCAGCTTGGTTTTCCAGAGTAAACTGCCTTTCCTTTTAACACTGCTATGGGAAACACGCTGAGAAATCAGAGTAATTGTTTCTAGCTGTACCCATGCCCTTTGAGCTAGAAGAAAGAACTCTTCTCCACATGTTCCATTCTGGTATCTGAATATGTGTGGAAGACTTCTTTAACCAAGCTTGATGGGAACACATTGTTTCTGTGTTGGAGGAACTCGCTACCTACAGATTGATGGGAGGCACTCGCTCCAAAATAGTTTTCCTGCACAAACTACCTTTGTCTTGAAACAGGCCCTATGAAACATGCTAAGAATTCAGAGTCATTGTTTCTAAATGTACCAATCCTCTAAATGCTAGATGAACTTAATGCCTCTCTACATGTTTCATTCTGAGATCCAAATGTGTATGTAAGCTATTCTTCAACTAGTTTGTTGGGAACACAGAGTTTCTGTGTTAGGGGATTACTCTATTTACAAATCAATACGGAGGCACTCAGTCCAACTCGGTTTTCCAGCACTATCTTCTTTCCCTTGAAACTGCTTCTAGGAAACATGTGGAGAATTAAGACTAACTGTATCTTTAGATACCTATGCTCTTTATGCTAGAAGAAAGAACGAATCTCCACATGCTCCATTCTGGGATCCTAATGTGTGTGAAAGCGATCCTTCATCTTGCTTGCTTTGAACACATGGTTTCTGTGGCATGAGAACTACACTACTTACATATCCATGGGGAGGCACTTGTTCCTACTCGGTTTTCCAGTGCAAACTGCCTTTCCCTTGAAACTGGCTGTAGTAAACATGCTGAGAAATCAGAAGAATTATTTCTAGATGTACTCATTCCCTTTCTGCAAGCTGAAAGAACACCTGTCCCCATGCTCCATTCTGGGATCCGAATGTGTGTGGAAGCCATCCCTCAGAGTTTTGGGAACACTGGGTTTCTGTATTAGGGGAATTATTCTAGTTATATATCTATGGGGATGCAATCACTCTAACACAATTTTCCAGGGCAAAGTGCCATTCCCTTGAAACCGGCTCTAGGAAACATGCTGAGAAATCACAGAAAGTTTTTCTAGATGTACCCATGCCCTTTATGCTCCATGAAAGAACACCTCCCCACATTGTCCATTTGGGATCCTAATGTATATGCAAGCTGTCCTTCATCTAGCTTGCTTTGGACACAGGGCTTCTGTTTGATGAGAACTATGCTATTTACATATCCATCAGGAGGCGCTTGCTTCTAATCAGTTTTCTGGAGCAAACTGCCTTTCCTTTGAAAACGGCTGTATGAAACATGCTGAGAAATCAGAGAATTTATTGCTAGATGTACCCATACTCTTTATGCTAAATGAAAGAACTCCTCTCCACATGCTTCATTGTGGGATCTGAATGTGTGTGGAAGTCGGCCTTAAACTAGCTTGTATGGAACACAGGAATTCTGTGTTAGGGGAACTATGCAACTTACCTATCTTTCGGGAGGCAATTGCTCCAAATTGGATTTCCAGTGCAAAGTGAATTTCCCTTGAAACCAACTCTAGGAAACATGCTGAGAAAGCAGAGTAAGTGTTCATATAAGACATCCTTCCCCTAGCTAGTGGGTAACACGGGGGTTTTTGGGTTAGCAGAACAATGCTACTTACATATCTTTGGGGAAGCCCTGTCTCCAGCTCGGTTTTCCAGCACAAACTGCCTGTGCCTTGAAACCGCCTCTAGGAAACATGCTGAGAAAACAGAGTAAGTGTTTCTAGATGTACCCATGCCCTTTATGTTAGGTGAAAGAACTCCTCCCTACATGCTCCACTCTGGGATCTGAATGTGTCTGGAAGTCTTCCTTCAAATAACTTGTTGGGAAAACAGGTGTTCTGTGTTAGAGGAACTATGCAACTGACCTATCTGGAGGCACTCGCTCCAAATCTGTTTTTCAGTGCGAACTGCCTTTCTCTTAAAATTGGCTCTAGGAAACATGCTGAGTTATCAGGTAAGTGTTTCTAGATGTACCTATGCCCTTTATGCTAGATGAAAGAGTGCCTCTCCACATGCTCCATATAGGGATCCGAATGTGTGTGGAAGCCGTCCTTCAAATAATTTGTTGGGAGAAGATGGTTTCTGGGTTAGCCAAAGAAATCTACATACGTATCTATGGGGTGGCAGCGGCTCCAAGTCTGTTTAACAGTTCAAACTGCCTTTACCTTGAAACCGGCTCTAGGAAACATATTAAGAAAAGAGAGTAAGTTTTTGTTGATGTAACCTTACCTTTTACGCTAAATGAAAGAACTCCTCTCCACATGCTCCATTCTGGGATGTGAATGTGTGGATGGTGTCCTTCACCTAGCTTTAATGAATCACAGTGTTTCTGTGTTAGGAGAACTACACTACTTACATATCTATGAGGAGGCAATCGCTCCAACTCTGTTTTCCAGCAAAAACTCCTTTCCTTTGATATCAGATCTAGCAAACATTCTGAGAAATCAGAGTAAGTGTTTTTTAGATGTACAAATGCCGATTCTGCTAGAAGAAAGAATGCATCTCCAAATGCTCCATTCTGGGATCCGAATGTGCGTGAAGCTGTCCTTCAACTAGCTTGTTGGTAACACATTGTTACTGTGTTAGGGGAACAACACTACTTACATATCTATTGGTAGTCACAGGTTCCAACTCGGTTTTCCAGTGCAAACAGACTTTCCCTTTAAACCGGCTCTAGGCAACATGCTTAGAAATCTGAGTAAGTGTTTCTAGATGTAAAATTTCCATTTCTGGTAAATGAAAGAATGCCTTTCCACATACTCCATTCTGGGATGTGAATGTGTGTGAAAGCCATCCTTTACCGAGCTTGATGGGAACACTGGATTTCTGTGTTAAGGGAATTATGCTACCTACATATCTAAGGGGAGACACTCGCTCTAACACAATTTTTACAGGGCAAAGCTCCTTGCCCTTGAAACCAGCTCTAGGAAACATGCTGAGAAATCAGAATAATTGTTTCTAGATATACCAATGCAGGGACAGGGAATTCCTCAGTCTTCCCTGAGCCCACCTGTGGAGCACCGACCCAGGCGGAGAGCACAGCAGCAGAAAGCAGCAAAGCGACTGGCACCAGGAGAAGGAGGGTGGCCCCTGACTTTTGGACAGGAACGCAGCCCCTGACCACAGTGCTGGGAGGGGCAGTGACCCACCCTTCTACCTGGCCAGTCTGCAAAATCTGACTGTGGCAATGGGAGGGGCAGTGACATGCCCACCCATAGCAAAGGAGAGCTGCACCTGACTCAGTGTTGGGAGGAGGCACAATCTGCTTGCTGACAGGCACTGGGAGCAGCACAGACAAGGGTGCCAATGGATAGACTCTGGAAACAGCAAGCTGAGCTTCCAAAACAGGATAAAGACAGAAAGATCTCACATCAAAAGCACACAGTCTACAGGAGAACACTGAGCCCCTCCTTTTTTGTTTTTTAAAATCTGTTTTTACCTGTTCTATTTTCTATCACCCTTTTAATTTTTACTTCTTAATTCATTTTTATTTCTCTTGGCTTTGGTGTCCTGTTATTGATTACACACAGGTTTCAGATATATCTTTTCCACTTTTCTCCTTTTTTAAAGGTTTTTAAATGACATCTCAACCCGATTGCTATTCTGCTTCAACTTCCTGTTCTATCATTCATTATACACTCTTTTCAAACCTTTTTTTTCATTCTTTTAAAATTCTTTCTCTCTTTTTTTTCTAAGTCTTATTCCTACATAGGCATTAGATAGATAAGCTCCTTAAGGACCACAATAGATAACTGATACTTCATAAAACACAGTGCCAGAGAGGCATGAGCATGATGAAGAAGCAGAGAAAGCATCCCCAATTAAAAGACCAAGAGAAATACCCTGAAAGAAAATCAATGAAATAGACATTGATAGACTAATAGATCAACATTTCAAAAAAGGAGTGATCAAAATATTGAGGGAACTAAAAGAGATAGTGTTTAGAGAAATAAAATATGCCAAAAATGAAATTGAAGCTATAAAGAAGAGCCAAGTAGAATTGATAAACTCATTGACTTAGATGAGGAGTGATCTAATGGCTGAGCAAACCAGACTAGAAAATGCAGAGGAACAAATTAGTGACCTAGAAGACAGGAGAATAGAAAGCACCCAATGAGAAGAGCTACAAGATAAACAAATTAAAATAAATGAAAATGACATAAGGGACCTATGGGATAATATAAAGCATCCCAATCTTCGCATAATAGGGGTCCCAGAAGGGGGAGAAAGATCAAAGGGGATTGAAAAGGTTTTTGAAGAAATCATGACTGAAAACTTCCCAAACGTAAAGAAGGAATCAGATATCCAAGTATAGGAAGCTCAGAGGGTCCCAAACAGGAAGAACCCAAAAAGACCCACACCAACACATATCATAATCATGACGGCCAGAGTCAAAGATAAAGAAATGATCCTAAAGTCAGCAAGAGAAAAGCAAAGAGGGAGTTACAAGGAAACCGCCATAAGACTTTCAGCTGATTTCTCTACACAAACACTACAGGCCAGAAGGGAGTGGCAAAATATATTCAAAGCCCTGAATGAAAAAAAAATGCAGACTAGTATACTTTATCCAGCAAGGCTATCCTTTAGGATAGAAGGAGAGACAAAGAATTTCACAGACAAGAAAAAACTACAGAGATTAGCAACACTAAGCCCATGCTAAAAGAAATATTGAAAGTTCTACTCTAAATAGAAAAGAAGCAGGATTCTACATAAATGAGAAACTCACAACTGGAAAGGTGATAACTCATGAATTACAAATAAAATAAACACAAAATTATAAAAGAAGGCATATAAATAATTGAGAGTGGGAGAGGGAGGCAGGAAAATATAGAATTTTTTTTTAATTCCTTGTTCTCAGTAGAATGAGTTTGAGATCATGTTATTATCAGTTTAATAAAAACAGTTATAGTAATGGGTAAATAGACTTACAAAAAAGGGTAATCACGAGCCAAAAACGTACAAGGGAGTCACTAAAACTAAATAAAATTCATGATAATACAAAGGAAAATTACCAAACCACAAAAGGAAGAAGAAAGGAACAAAGAGGAAATACCAAATCAACTGCAAAGATAAGTTCAAAATGGCAATAAACACTCAACTGTCATTAATTACTGCAAATGTTAATGGACTAATGCTCCAGTCTAAAGACACTGAGTGGCAGACTGGATAATAAAGCAAGAACCTTCAATATACTGCATACAAGAGACCCACTTCAGGGAGAAGGACACATATAGATTGAGAGTGAAAGGATGGAAAAGGATAATCCATGCAAATGGAAAAGCCAAAAAAGCAGGTGTTGCAGTACTGATTTCAGACAAAATAGACATTAAAACAAAGGCCATAAAGAAGGACGTTTTATAATGATTAAAGGAGTGATACAAGATGAGGATATTACACACATTAATATATATGCACCCAATATAGGAGCACCTAAGTACATAAAACCATTACTAACAGAGATAAAGGGGGATATTGATGGGAATACAATCATAGTTGGAGATTTTAACACCACATTAACATCACTAGACAGATCTTCCAGAGGGAAATTAAATAATGCAACAGAGAAATTAAATAATACAATAGAAAAATTATATTTGGTGGATATTTTCAGAGAATTACACTCCCCAAAAATAGGATATACATTCTTTTCAAGTGCACATGGAACATTTTCCAGGATTGATCATGTACTTGGGCACAAAAGAAACCTCAACAATTTTAAGAAGATAGTAATTATCTCTAGCATCTTTACTGACAACAATGCCATGAAACTAGAAATCAACAACAGAGAAACAAAGAAGAAGAAAAGGAAAGCTTGGAGATTAAAAAAATGTTATTAAAAAAAACAATGGGTCAATGAGGAAGTGAGAGCTGAAATTAAAAAATACCTTGAGACAAATGACAATGAAAGCATAACCACACAAAATTTATGGGACACAGCAAAGGCAGTGCTAAGAGGGAAGTTTATAGCGATACAGCCCTTCCTCTAAAAAGAAGAAAAACCTCAAATAAACAATTTAACCCACCAGCTGAATGAACTAGAAAAAGAAGACCAAAAAACCCCAAAAGGCAGCAGAAGGAAGGAAATTATAAAGATTAGGGAGGAAATAAAGAAAATAGAGATTAACAAGACCATAGGTAAAATCAACCAAACCAAAATCTGGTTTTTTGAAAAAGTAAATAAAATCGACAAACCTCTGGCCAAATTCACAAAGAAGAAAAAAGAGAGAGCACAAATTAGCAAAAAAAGAAAAGAAATGGAGAAATTGCAACAAATAAAATAGAAATACAGAATATCATTTGAGAATATTATGAAAAACTATATGTAACCAAACTGGATAACCTAGAGGAGATGGACAAGTTTCTGGAAACATGTTGTCCACCAAGACTGAATCAATAAAAACTGACCACTTGAGCAAACCAATCACTAGTAATGAAACCAAATTTGCAATAAGAAACCTCCCTATAAATAAAAATCCAGGACCGGATGGCTTCAATGGGGAATTGTACAAAGCATGCAAAAAGAACCGATACCAGTCCTTCTCAAACTCTTCCAGAAGATTGAAAAGTAAGGAATGCTCCCAAACTCATTCTATAAAGCCACCATCATCCTGATACCACAACCAGGCTAAGACACTACCAAAAAAGAAAATTATAGGCCAATATCACTGATGAACATAGATGCCAAAATCCTCATCAAAATATTAGCAAATAGAATCTAACAACACATAAAAAAGATTATACTTCATGACCAAGTGGCGTTCATCCCAGGGACACAAGGGTGGTTCAACATATGCAAATCAATCAATGTAATACTTCACATCAACAAGAGAAAAGACAAAAACCACATGATCATCTCAATAGATGCAGAAAAATTATTTGATAAAATTCAACACCCATTAATGATAAAAACTGTCACCAAATTATGTATAGAAGGAACATATCTCAACATAAAAAAGCTATATATGACAAACCTACAGCCACAATAGTACTCAATGATGAAAAACTCAAAAGCTTCCCACTAAAATCTGGGAGAAGGATGCCCACTATTACCACTCCTATTCAACATAGTCTTGGAAGTCTTAGCCACAGCAATCAGACGAGAGAAATAAAAGGGATCCAAATTGGAAAAGAAGAGATAAAAGTGTCACTGTATGCCAACAACAAGTTACTATATATAGAAAACCCTAAAAGGTCCACACAAAAACTACTAGAGCTGATCAAAGAATTCAGCAAGGTAGCAGGTTACAAGATTAACGTTCAAATATCTGTTGCATTTCTTTACACTGATTATGAATCATCAGAGAAAGAAAGTAAGGAAACAATCCCCTTTAAAATAGCACCCAAACTAATAAAATAACAAGGAACAAATCTAACCAAGGAGGTTAACGAATTATACACAGAAAACTATGAACCAATGATGAAGGATGTTTCCATGTCTTGACTATTGTAGGTAATGCTGCTATGAACATTGGGGTGCAGGTGTCACCTACAGCCTAAATGTCCATTAACAAATAACTAGATAAAGAAGAAGTGGTACATATAAACAATGGAATACTACTCAGCAATAAAAGCTGACAACATAATGCCATTTGCAGCAACATGGATGTTCATGGAGAATGTCATTAAAGTGAAGTAAGCGAGAAAGAGAAAGAAAAATACCATATGAGATTGCTCATCTGTGGAATCTAAAAAAACAAAACAAAACAAAAAAAAAAAACCCAAAAAACAAAAAAACAAATCATAAATACAAACGGAAGTAGTCTCATAGACATAGAATACAAACTTGTGGTTGTCAAGGGGGCAGGGGTTGGGAAGAGATAGACTGGGATTTCAGAGTTTTAGAATACATAAACAAGATTACACTGTACAGCACAGGGAAATATATACAAGATCTTATGGTAGCTCACAGAGAAAAAAATGTGACAATCAATATATATATATGTTCATGTATAACTGAAAAAATTGTGCTCTACACTGGAAATTGACACAACATTGTAAAATGATTATAAATCAATAAAAAATTAAAAAGAAAACATTGATGAAGGAAATTAAAGAAGACTTTAAAAATTGGAAAGATATCCCATGCTCTTGGATTGGAAGAATCAATATTGTTAAAATGGTCACACTGCAGAAGACAATTGACATATTTAATACAATCCCTATCAAATTACCCAGGACATATTTCACAGAACTAGAATAAATCATAATAAAATTTATATGGAACCATCAAAGACCTAGAATTACCAAAGCATTACTGAAGAGAAAGAAAGAGGCTGGAGGAATCATTCTCCAAGTCTTCAGACAATACTATAGAGCTACAGTCATTAACACAGCATGGTATTGGTAAAAAAACAGACATATAGACCAATGGAACAGAAAAGAGAGCCCAGAAATGAACCCACAAACTTTTGGTCAACTAATCTTTGATGAAGGAGGCAAGAATATACAATGGAATAAAGACAGACTCTTCAGCAAATGGTATTGGGAAAACTGGACAGCAGCATGTAAAACAATGAAGCTAGAACACTCCCTTACAACATACACAAAAATAAACTCAAAATGTATCAAAGACTTAAATATAAGACAAGATACAATAAAAGGGAAACATAGGCAAAACATTATCTGACATACATATCAAAACTTTTCTCCTATTAGAAATAAAAGCAAGAATAAATAAATGGGACCTAATGAAACTTACAAGCTTCTGCACAGCAAAAGAAACCATAAGTAAAATAAAAAGACAACCTACGGAATGGGAGAAAAAATTTGCAAATGAAATCGATAAAGGCTTGATCTCCAGAATATATAAGCAACCCATATGACTCAATAAGAAAAAAATAAATGACACAATCCAAAAATGGGCAGAAGATCTAAACAAGCAATTCTCCAAGGAAGACATATAAATGATCAATAGACACATGAAAAAATGTTCAATATCACTAATTATCAGAAAAATGCAAATCAAAACTACAATGAGGTATCACCTCACACCAGTCAGAATGGCCATCGTTCAATAGTCCACAAATGACAAATGCTGGAGAGGCTGTGGAGAAAAGGGAACTCTCCTACACTGCTATTGGGAATGCAGTTTGGTGCAGCCACTGTGGAAAACAGTATGGAGATTCCTCAAAAGACTAGGAATAGACTTACCATATGATCCAGGAATCCCACTCCTGGGCATATATCCAGAAGGACCCCTACTTCAGGATGATACATGCACCCCAATGTTCATAGCAGCTTTACAATAGCCGAGACATGGTAACAGCCTAAATGTCCAACAGATGACTGGATAAAGAAGAAGTGGTATATTTATACAATGGAATAATATTCAGCCATAAAACCCGACAATATAATGCCATTTGCAGCAACATGGATGTTCCTGGAGAATGTCATTCTAAGTGAAGTAAGCCAGAAAGAGAGAAAAAATGCCATAAGAGATCACTTATATGTGGAATCAAAAAAAAAAAAAAAGCATAAATACAAAACAGAAACTGACTCATAGACATAGAATACAAACTTGTGGCTGCCAAGGGGATGGGGGGTGGGAAGAGATAGATCGGGATTTCAAAATTGTAGAATAGTTAAACAAGATTATACTGTATAGCACAGGGAAATATATACAAGATCTTATGGTAGCTCACAGAGAGAAAAATGTGAAATATATGTTCATGTATAACTGAAAAATTGTGCTCTAAATAGGAAATTGACACAACATTGTAAAATGACTATAAATCAACAAAAATTTTAAAAAATAAATCTCGGAACTGAATGTGTGTGGAAGCCATCCATCACCTACCTTTTTGCGAACACTGAGTTTCATTGATTAGGACACAGTCATACCTATGTATATATATGGGGAGGCACTCTCTCCAACTCGATTTTCCATCACAAACGGCCTTTACCTTGAAACCGGCTCTAGGAAACGTGGTGAGAACTCAGGGTAAGTGATTCTATATTTACCCTTGCCCATTACGCTAGCTGAATGTATGCTTCTCCACATGTTCCATTCTGGGATCCAGGCCCTAACCTTGAACTCTGACCCTCACCATGAACACTTCTCCTATCCCTAAACCCTGGCACTGAACCTGCCCCAGCCCCAGCCCCAACCCTAACCTTGCCCCAACCCCAACCAGAAACTTGTCCCTGACCCCTAACCTGAACACGAGCCTCACTCTCATCCTGATCCTCACCCTCATCCTCTCCCTCAACCTCACCCTCTCCCTCATACTAAACACGAACATGTACCCTATCACCTGAGCCCGCATCCTACTTACCCGTGCCCTAAACTTGTACCCTGACCCCTAGCCCTATACCCAGCACTACCCATGAAATTGACCCTGACACTGACCCTAGCCCTGACTCTGCCCAAGCCCTAACCCTGGCCCTGGCTCTAGTCCTAACCCTAGTCCTAACACTAGCCCAATCCATAGCCATGACCCAGAAGCCCTGAACCCATCTGCCGACACTGACCATAATCCCTGTACCTGAACATGACCCTGACTGACATTGACCCTGAACCTGTCCCTGAAACTTGTCCCCACACCAAAAACACTGACCTTAACACTGACCACTGACTCCTATCCAGACCCTAATGCTGACCCCTGAACTTGACCCTGACCCAGACTCTGACCCAGACCCAGATGCTGAACAGGACCTTACCTTAACCTTACCATTAACACTAACACTAACCTTACCTTAACCCTACCCTAACCCTAACCCTAAACCCTAACCTGAAACCAAGCCTTTACCCTAACCCTAGCCATAGACAGAGCCCTAGCCCTAACCCTGACCCTGAACCAAAATACTGACCCTGAAGCTGAACCCTGAACCTAAGCCTGAATGCTGACCATAAGCCTGAACCCTGACCCTAACCTTAACCCTAACCTGATTCCAACCCCAGCCCCAACCCCGAATCGAACCCCAACCCAAGCCTGAACCCAAACCCGAACACTAAAACCCTGACTCTGACCCTAGACCCTAAACCCTAGACCCTGACCTAGACCATGACCCAGACCTTGACCTTTGCCCTGACCCTAGGCCATAATGCCTAACCCAGCTCTTACCCATAGACCCAACCACAGCCCATAAACATGACATAAACATCCAATACTTCCCCAGGCCCCTGTTCCCTAGCACTGACCCCTAACACACTTCGCCTAACCCTTACCACTGACTATTTTACTTTCACCCTGTCTCTACCCCTCATCCCTTAATCCTATTTTCTTGGAATAACATAAGACTATCTTGATGGAATAAAATCCCACAGAAACATCACAAAAACAATCAACTTGCCTATTAAATTCGATTCCTCCACTTACCTAAAGTACTACTTACCTTAATTTAACCACACAATAAAAAGATTATGCACCTTAAGCAAATGTCTCCACAGAAGATTTTATAATTTTTTAACATTTTAAACCAAACAATGCCTTAAATTTTAACATAAAACTAAATGGTATAATAAACAACAATATTACAGCAGGAGAAATTACATAATCTGATTCAACTGATCACAAGAAACGTTAAAAAAATCTCCACTCTTACTTCATGGAATAAACACTCTTGAAAATAGGGGTAGAAACAAATTATCTTAGTATGATACACAGCATTATAAGAAACAGTAAATAAAAATCTGGAATAAAGCCCAGAGGTTTCCTTTCAACACTTTTATTCACTATTTTCCTGGAACTTCCACAAAAAGCCAGGGTGAAAGACAGTAAGAGTATCAACAAATAAAATTGTTACACTAAAAACAAATCTATTCACCAATCAGATGACATCATATATATATATATATATATAAGTCTTGAAATCATGAACAATTCACTGAGTAGCTTAACTTTTAAGCTGTAAGCGACTCAAATATTTCAGCAAGTAGACAATACAAATTGTCAAAGTATCAGAATTTCTTTCTTGTACACACTAACAATGAATAATATCAAGAATAATTTAACAGAATTTTATTTTACATAATACCAATATTACTAGAATACTTAAGAATCAATTTTATCAAGGTGTAAGACTAGTAAATTGAAATGGAAAAGACATTACCAAAAGAAATAAAATAAAACCTTATAAAAAGAAGACATCCCATGTTGATAACAAAACTAAACATGGAAGGAGTGCCCAAAGCGATCTAGAGAGAAATAGACTGAAGCCAGTTTACTAGATTTATCTGCTGACTGAAACTTCCTGTAGTGGAAGCCCACCAATCTACTAAGTATTTTCCTTAATTAAAGTGTTTGATTGGCTTCAATTGATGTAGTACAAACTCTTGTAATCCATATTTTCAGAAAGGAAATTGTACTTCCTTAAACATTTGAAGACTGTTGGTGTGTATAACCTGAATCCATACATAAGCACTGATACAGTTGATATTAAGGGCAGTAATCCTGTGACTGTTAGGATTAGTAATAATCAGAGTGTTGTTTTCTATGTTTAAAATCTCATTTTTTTCATAATTTATTGTTAAAAATATAGGTAGTGCTATGGAGGATTTTAGCCAGAAGTACAAATATATGTTGAAAAATGCTGCAAGGAATATTAATGTTAGTAGATTGATATTAATGAATTTTGTTATATCTTGAGTTATTACTCATTTGAGGAAAAACCCTTGTACTGGTGGCAGACCACCTTAGACAATATGATGATGGGGATAAAAATTATGATCAGAAGAGTTTTATTTTATGTGTGTGATAATGATACTGTTGCAGTCCATGCACAGGGCATAAATAGTAAGTTGACGGTGTTTTTGGTACAAATTAGTGCATTTAGGGTTGTCATGATTGGATTACACATTGTAATAGCTTTTATTCATCTTATATGGACAGTTGATGAGCAGGCTATAAATTTTGTAGTGAGTTTTGTTAGTCTGTCTCAGCTTCTGATGATACTTCATAATACAGCTTTGAAGAATATTATGTTTAGTGGGCAGTGAGATTTGCTGTAACACATAGGGGTGTACATCTGTCACATTAATAAGATTGGCTCTATTGTATGATGTATACCCTGTATAAATTCAATCACTCAGAAAAGAAATGGGGGAAGTTCAATTTTATGTCTAGGGCTATTGTTAAAATGGTGGATGCTCTTAGATTAAAGAATTTTGTACTTGTTCATTGACTGGAGTATACTAGATTAATAATAATATCCAATATAAATAGTATTGATGTGGTGTTTTTTGTTAGAAAATACTTGTTGTTTGCTTCTATAACTTGTGCATTTAATGTTCTTTTAGAATGGAAATACTAGTACCATGTGAGCTTTTTATTAAAATAATGATTCCTGAGATAATGGTCAGCAGAGTGACAGTAAAAATAGGGTTTACTAATATACTAAAGATATAAAACAATACTCTTAGGGTATGTACCTGATAGTTTATTTAACAGACTATATTCACCATAGAATGTGGCATAATGTGGTAGCATGAACATTTTAAAATTCTTAGGGGTAGGATCAATTCCTATGATTCTAGGAACTGATTAAACCTCTTTTATTTACTATTTTAAAAGAGCTCTTTTGGGGGAGGATATAGCTCAGTGGTAGAGTGTATGCTTAGATGATGATGATGATGATAATAATAATAATAATAATAATAATAATAATATATTAAATATTTTAAATAACAATAATAATAATATTAATAATAATAAATTTAAACATGCATAAATAAACCTACTTACTTCCCCCCTAAAAGCAAAGCAAAACAAACAAACAAAAACTCTTTGGTCAGACATAATTCTTATGTTTGTAGTGGGATGCCTGATGCACTGACAGGTACTGAAACATATACATAGAGCTAGTCTTTGTGTTAATTTTTTTCATAAATAAGGGATGTATAAAAAAGAAATCTAAAAAGAGAACATAAATCCAAAACAGAAATAGATTCATAGACATAGAATACAAACTTGTGGTTGCCAAGGGGGAGAGGGGTGGGAAGGGATAAACTGGGAGTTCAAAATTTGTAGATACTGACAGGCATATGCAGAATAGATAAACAAGATTGTACTGTATAGCACAGGGAAATATATACAAGATCTTGTGGTAGCTCACAGGGAAAATAATGTAACAATGTATATATATATATATATATATATATATATATATATATGTTCATGTATAACTGAAAAATTATGCTCTACACTGGAATTAGACACAACATTGGAAAATGACTATAACTCAATAAAAATGTTAAAAAGTAAGAGATGTATAAGATGATCATCTAAAAATTGTGTGTAGGATATTCAAATTCATAGAAAGGATATTGTTAGGATGCATGTTTGAATAATAACATTGGCTGTATGTAATTTGGCTGTATATAATTCTGTTATCCAGGGATTTTGAAATGCCCTTAAAAATAGAATAATTTTGAAACCATTTATTATATTGATACTGACATATTCAGCTATAAAGATCAGAGAAAATAGACCTGCTACATATTCTACATGGAAGGTATATACAAGTTTTGATTCTCCTGTTAAATCAAAATGGGGTTCTGTTGATTTCTGCTACAGTAGAGGTAAATATAGAAAAATATGGCTAGGGGTTGGGAGGGGAAAATTAATCATATGTATTCTTGTTTAATAAATGAGAGTATAAATGATCCATTTATCAGTGGGGATAATAAACCAATAATTGCTAGTTTACATTATTTGAGATTGTGCTCTTGCCCATAAAGCTCTGATTAGTGTGTATTTTTAATATTATACTCATCCAGATCAGAGCATGGAATAAGAAGCTAGGCTTCATACAGCCAGTATAAGAAGTGTGCCTAAGTTTACATCAGTGGATAGTGGATAAGTTATGTTAAGAGGAACTGCTAATGTGAAAGCCATGGTTAAGGCCAGCATTGGTGCAATAATATACATAAATTGATGATATTTGGGCCTCTCTAAATTTCCAGAACCTAGGAATTCCCTTTAATTAATGTGAAAAGTGACACAGTGAGCAAACCTGTAATACTTAGTAAAAGAATTTAGATTGTAAATCTGTTCTTAGGAAGAGGACTTAACCTTAAGGAAATAAAGATTTATGTTTGAAGCAATTGTGTTCTGCTACTGTAGCAAACCATGTTCTACACTAGGGTATATATAAATTATTAAAATTTTACTGTATCACCAATTAATTTGATGGTGCTTTTATAAAGTGACCCTTAATTCTTTTGTCCTCTCATACTGGGACAAGTGTATAATAGATACAAACTTACTGGGATCATTCCAGTCTGAACTCATATCTCACAGAACTTTAATCATTAAATGAAACATTTTCAGCAGTTACAACACTGAGATCTTCTGATCCAATTCTGAGGGTATAAAACCTATTGCTGAAATGAATTCTAAATTTGAATTGAGCTATTATTCTTAGAGTAATTTATTATGTTAATCAATGTATTGGATCAATACATGCTACAGCATTTTGAAAAGCTGGTCTAAATTTTAATCACTTGAAGCTGGTTATATTCATTGGGGCCACCACAACCATAATTATTAACCCATTAAAAGCTATGCTATCCCTTAAGATTCAGTTATTTATTTTATAGATTAAACACATAAAGCACCAAAGGAACTTCTCATTTTATATGGCTCCCACCTCTTATTGGAAAGGTCAATTTCACTGATGAAAAGAGATAGTAAAAACCTTGTGCCATTCTCCTAGCTGCTTATTTAGAAAACAAGTGATTATGCTACATTTTCAGTGTCAGGAAACCATGGCCATTCAATATGTCCTTTGTTAGGCAGTGCCTCTAAGATTTGAAGTGCTAGAGGTAACCTTCCTGGTAAACATGCAGGACATGTGATTACAAAGTTCCTTTTCCTTTTAGAAAGTCATTCCTTAAATGCAAACCTGTGTTGGACTAACAGTTTTTTATAATTAAGTATTGGTTAGGGCTTATTTTACTGTTAACCATCAGTAAGTGATTCATCCTGATATAAGCTTATGCAAGGATAAATATTTCTTGCTACCAATATGAATAGTATTGCTTTTACTAAAAGATTAGTCCAGTATTAAATTATGAGGTTTATTATTTTGCTATTGATATTGAGATGAATGTGTTCTTAACCTTGAATACTTTCTTAATTGGTGGCTGCTTTTAAGCAAACTACAGCATTGTTTATGCTTATTCTCTAGAGAAGCTTATATCCTGCATCTACAAACCTGTACCTTTTAAAATTACATTAAATTATATTAACAGTTTTGTTTTTAATTAATAATTAAAATTGAACTAAAATTCTTTTATGAACAACCTGCTATCATCAGACTTGTTGGGCTTATTACCTCTAATCATAAATCTTCTATTATACCATATAGATGAATTTGTTCCAGTAAACTGTTCATAAATACATCATCTGGTTTCAAGGTATTTAACTTATTTCATCTTTCCTTAATGGTACTTTATACTACTAGATTTAATTTTCTATCTTCAATATATTAAGTGTTAAACAAATCTCTAATTTACTTATGATAGTTGAATATGGTAGGAAGCCTGGGCTGGCTTTAGTTCAAATTTTTCATGAAGTAAGGAATCTACTGGGTGTAAACCAGGTGCTTTTCTTTCAACTACACTTTAATGCATCAAAGCACACTCTATGGTGTGCTCACATTGTCATGAATCACCTCCTCATTAATGACTTGTACTTGCTAATGGGCTATAAAAAGTTATCACTATTTGAGTAGGGTGATGGGATGAGTGTGCCTGCTTTGTGTCCTGATTGTATTTGTCACACTTCTTAATTTACAACTATGTTCTCCTTTGGCATTTCTTAACAATTTTGTATATATTATTTGTACTCAAGTTGGCCCTTGACTTGCCATCCCATAGTTTACACTTAGACCTGACATTTTTATATCTGATCATTATGATTATGTCTACTCCTTTTGCGGGTATACTGAAGATGCTGTTACAGAGACAAACCACCAAAAAAAAAAAAAAAACCTGATAAAATAAATGAGTTTAGAAAAGTTGTATGATAAAATATCAATACAGAAAAATCAATTGTTAAAATATACACAATATCACTAATTATCAGAGAAATGCAAACCAAAACTACAATGAGGTATCACCTCACACCAGTCAGAATGGCCATCATCCAAAAATCCACAAATGACAAATGCTGGAGAGGCTGTGGAGAAAAGGGAATTCTCCTACACTGTTGGTGGGAATGCAGTTTGGTGCAGCCACTGTGGAAAACAGTATGGAGATTCCTCATAAGACTAGGAATAGACTTATCATATGACCCAGGAATCCCACTCCTGGGCCTCTGTCCAGATGGAACCCTACTTCAAAAAGACACTTGTGTCCCAATGTTTATAGCAGCAATATTTACAGTAGCCAAGACATGGAAACAGCCTAAATGTCCATCAACATATGACTGGATAAATAAGAAGTGGTATAATTATACAATTGAATAATATTCAGCCATATAAATCGACAACATAACATCATTTGCGCAACATGGATGTCCTGGAGAATGTCATACTAAGTGGAGTAAACCAGAAGGAAAAAGAAAAATACCATATGAGATCACTTATATGTGGAACCTAAAACAAACAAACAAACAAACAAACAGCATAAATACAAATCAGAAATAGACACATAGACATAGAATACAATCTTGTGGTTGCCAAGGGGGCAGACGGTGGGAAGGGATAGACTGGGATTTCAAAATTGTAGAATAGATAAACAAGATTATACAGTATAGCACAGGGAAATAAATACAAGATCTTATGGTAGCTCACAGAGAGAAAAATTTGACAATGAGTATATATATGTTCATGTGTAACTGAAAAATTGTGCTCTTCACTGGAATTTGACACATTGTAAAATGATTATAAAGCAATAAAAAATGTTAAAAAAAGAAAAATGAGTTGACTTTCTATATGCTAATAAGTTCCAGAAAGATAAATTAGTAAAACAAACTTATTTCACAATTGTACCAAAAAATAACCAAAATGCCTAGAAATAAATTATAAAGGTTGTGAAAGGCCTGCACATGGAAATTTATAAAACAGTGATAAAGAAATTGATACAGAACACACATCCACAAAATTTGTGCTCATACATTAGAAGAACATTGGTATAACATTCATCAAGCCAAAGCAGTGTACACATTAATTGCAAACTCTATCAAATTCAAATAGCTTTTTTTTCATGGACACAAAAACCAAGAAATCCTAGCATTTGTGTAGAACAAAGATCCCGGAATAACCTAAATGATCCTAAGAAAGGAGAAAACAGCTAGAGGCATCTTTCTCACTGACTTCACAGAACATGATGAAGCTACAGTCACCTAAGCAGTGTGGTACTGGCACAAAAACAGGCACATGAACCAGAGTGATAGAATAGAGAGCACAGGAATAAACCCAGTTTATGTTGTCAGTTAATTCACAACAAAAAAGCTAAGGACACATAATGGGGAAAGATATTATCCTCAATAAATGGTGCCAAGAACACTGGAAACCATATCCCCCCAAAATGACACGAGACACTGTCAACATCACACACAAAATTAAGAGTAAACTCCACAAGTTTCCATATAAAGCCCCTTCTCTGCTGGATCCTCTGAAAATGGAAACCCTTGGCTGTAACCACATGGAGAAAGCTTCTGCCCACTTTTTCCACATTTTTACTCTCATGATGTTGCCTCCTGTTGGTTCCTGAAGAAGTCTGGTTCCTGCCTGTGTGTACTTACCTGAGCATTGTCCTGAAGTTGAAACCACGACGGGTCCTGAAGAGGCCCAGCCTCCACTAGCTCCACAAGGAGCCAAGCCCCTCAGTGAGAAACGTGCACCTCAAGGGTCAGAGATTGTGCATGGAGCCACCTTCTGACCAGCTGGGAACTGCAGGTGCAACCACTCAGTGTTTACCAAGTGTACTCTAAATTGTCCATACAATTATAAAAATTCATATCTATAAATATTCTAAAGGAAAACATGTAAGAAAATCTACATAACCTTGTCTAAGTGATGAACTTTTAAAAAAAAAAACCCAAATCTATCCACAAAAGAAAAATTTGTATCATGGAATTTAAAAAAAATAAAAATTTAAACATTGTTTATGATCTTATTCAGAAAACCTAAACACAAACCACACACTGAGAAAAATAAATCTACACAACACATAACTGATTAAGGATTTGGACACAATTACATCAAAAATTTTATAACAAACAACCCAAATAAAAACTGGCAAAGATCTTAACAAACACCTTTCCAAAGAAAATCATATACCATTAAGGAATTACAAACTAAAATGATGATATAGAAATGCACACTTATTAGAACCACTAAACTCCAAAGAAATGATATTACCTGTGATTTATAGAGAATGAAGAAAAACAGGAACTCTCCCTCACTGCTGGAGGAATCCATGTGTTGCTACTTTGAAAGACAGTTTGGCAGTTTTTTCCAAAGCTAGTCAAAGTTCAACTGAGGACCCAACAGCGTGTCTCTAGTATTTAGACAACTGCTTTGAAAGTGTCCAAACAAAACCTAGCCTGCAATTTTGCACAACTCTACTCATAATGCCTAAAATCTTTAAAATATGAGGATATCCTTCCATGCATGAATCCATGTGAAGGATGGCAAATTACACTCTAACATAGATCTCTTTAGCTTGAAGATTACAATGGACAGATTTCTTAAAAAAGAACCATGAGGTTCTCTGAAACCCAAGTCAATTTTGCCTTTTTGAGGCAATTTTATATTTATAATGGAAATCTCCATTTGAAAGGTTGTGTCCCCCTCTGTGCCAGGAATAGAAAAATGACTGAATCTCAAACAACAACAACAACAACAACAACAACAACAACAACAACAACAACAACAAAACACTGTTATTAATGGAGAAAGCTAAGATTTAAATCTGTACAATGAACATACCCTTCCTTTCTTTTGGTTTTAGATGAAGATGGTATTTCAAGTGATGGGCCATTTCAGGGAATTACTCAATTTTCTTGGTATCTCCCATGCTTAAAGGAGGTATGCATGTTACTAAGTTTGTTTATACAATTATCTATAGACAGCTAATACCACAAAAGTGTGTACTTAAAATGATTTAAATGTTATGATTTAAAATGATTTAAGTGTCATATTATGTATTTTTAATCACAATCAAAATAATCAGGAATGTAGTACTGATACAATGCATGATAGTAATACACACTAAAAAGATCCCTAGTGAAAAAAGCCATAAAGAAAAGTTCTCCCAGATTAAGTGATTATCATGTATGTTTTAAACCCATCAAGGTTGTAAAAGGAGAGAATCTCAGTAAAAATTCTAGAAAAAGAAAACAAGCAATTAGACCTACTGGTGAAAGTTGAAGTGAGCCTACGGATTAAATAATAATGTGGAAAGCATATCACTTCCTCATTTGCACATTATATGGTGGTTCTTCAGGAGAGTGTCCCTGCTTTGGGGAAAGCAGACTACAGTATTTGGTGCAAAGTGCCAACTATGAGGACTTTTTATCATTACAAAAATTATTGGAAAGTCCAATATTTTCAAAGCAACCATATCAATACCATGGCAGAAAAGTGGATAAGACAGATATCAAACGTTGATATAGAGGCCAATACTTACCCAGACCAAGGTCATCTAAAGTTGTGATGATAATTGCCCTTGTAGAAATCCACTTGCTATTAAGAGGCACTGTGGGAGGAGTATACAAGTAGCCATCAAGGTTAAACAGTATCTAAACATCCTTATTGTTTTGCATCAGAGGTGCAGATGTACTGTCATTCTGTCTAAGCATCATCCATGTGAGTTCCTGCCTGGGTCCCCAAGCCATGCATCCACATGTCTATGCAAGTAACTGTCTCACTCCCAACAACATAGCACTTCCAGTGGCTCCTAGACCAGCCAAAGAGAAACAGAAAGTGATGGGATATAGTCAGTGGTAGTGTTTTGGAAGAGGCTGGTTTGGCCATGTGGCATCTTCCTAGGTTTGCAGGCCTCTGTGAGTGAGCGAGGAAGCCTGATATCTGGGTACATGTCAAGGTGACCTAAGCTGGGCTGAGAGTGTGGGGCATTGGTGAAGGTTATAACAGACTTTTCAGGGGTACTTCTGCCTACACTTGTGCAACATGGTCTGTTCATCCCCAGCACAGATTAGAGAACAGCACAGTTCCCACAGGTGCTGCACAAGGCCAAACCTAAGGTGTAATGGCTTACTGACCCTGCCATCATGTGGTAACTCAAAACCATCATCCATCCAGTAATGTGTGAATTTTCCCTGAGAAAAGTGCTTTACAAAATTCAATATAAATTCAATGTAGATTTTATAGAAATTCAATTATAGTGAAGTAGAATTCCACATATACAAATATATCCCATGCATGCAATAATAATTTTGCCATCATATGTTTCCTAACATAAACAGCTATAATGTAGTTTCTTTAAAGGTTAATTGAAATGAAGAGAGAAGTAGTAAGATCTTAAGCTCCTATAGAGAGACAATTTCACAGCAAAAGTTATTTGGATGTATGTGGCTTATTTGGGAAGTGATGACAGGAATCCAGAGAGGTGTAGATGGCAAAAAGGGACAGTAAGACAGGGAAAATGGAAAAGTCAAGAAAGGCGAGTTATGGGACTGGTTCCCCTTCTGGGAAATGAGGTCAATCCCAAAATGGATATTCTGAAGAACTACATAGAATGCACTTCAGAAGTATCCCTTTGAAGGGCAATGTGGATATTTATCCAACAACTCACATTTCCCATTGATTGAGAGTTTTTGTAGATGTCTTTAACACCCCTTAACTTTCAGGCTGTGCTTGTGCAAAATGAGCTGCCTTTCACAGTTTGAAGAAAAGCCTGAGACAGAATAGATGAAAGGCACTCGAGGCAGGACATAGACGTAAGCTTACTGGTACCAGGAATGCTCTGCTACAGTACGTTTGAGAACAGAGGCAAGAGGATGAGCAATGAGAATTGGAAATAACTGAAGCCTAAGAATTGGGAAATAGAGTGACCGAATCTGAATAATACTTTCAGACAAAGCCTTGTACTGAAAATAATTTAAACTTCTGGATTAAGGGAATGTATCTTTTCAAAAGCAATAAAAATATTAAACTAGTATGGAATGACATCATTAGGCCAAATTTTAAGGGAAAGTGGGAACTCAGTGAGGTAAGTGGAGCATGGAAGCTGTTGTCAAACAAAGGAATGTGCCATCAATTTTGAAGGTGTGAGATAAGGGGCCAGAGTTCAAAAGCCAGAGCTCACCCAAAGAGTCTATGGGGATGCAATGTACTTAATGACCATAGTGAATAATATTGTATTATATATTTGAAAGTTGCTAAGAGAGTAGATATTAAACGTTCTCATCATAGGAAAAAATATATATAGCTATTTGTGGCAATGGATGTTAACTAGACTTATTGTGATCATTTGTATCAAATACATAAATATGATATATATATATATAATATATCTATTTCAAATCCATGATTTTGTGTACCTGAAAGTAATATATGCCAGTTATATCTCAATTTAAAAATAATGTAAAAATGCATGTACTAAAATATCAAAGGAGAAAAGAAGAAAAATAAAGGTAAAGGACTTAGGTTTTAATAACATGATATTAACCAATAATGAGAAATAAAAGCAATATAAAATGGGATGTATAATTCTATATTCTTGCCTCTCAAGAACACTGAAGATTAATGCAATGACAACAGTTCCATTCAACACAAAACGTGATGAAGCTTCAATGGCAAAGTGTCTTTATTAATGAAGAAATATGTTTTGCTTGAACATTAAAAATTCCAAGCTTGAAATTCCCATAGTAGAGCCCTAGTAAAGAATTCTTGCTGCATTTTGAAGGGCTTAAACTTTCACTTCAAAAAATAACTTCAGATCAGAATAATCCCTAAACTATAAGAGGCAAATGAATAACTGTGCATTGTTTGTTTTTTTCAGCTTAAAGGGAATAGAAGCTATCTCATCTTTCCTGAAAATTATCCACTATTTCACACATCATAGAGTCGTTAATTAGAATTCCAGCATTATTTGATAATAAAACTAGAATGGGTTTTATTATACATAAAACTATATGTTATATTAGAAAATATAATAACAGTACAATATATATTAATCACTTATTGTATTCCTGGAACTGTGCTAAACTTACTCAATGTTAATATATTAAATGTGATAACTATACACCTTGTGTGATTCTCAATGTGATTGTGCTATTTGTCAATTCATTGACTTCCCAACTCCAAGTCTACTCTTTATTCTCTATTCTGAAAAAATAGAGCTTAACTCCTCAAGTATTTTTCCTTGGCAATATGGCAAAGTTCAGCTTTGTCAGTAGAAGGTGTTAAGAGGACAGACACGGTCTAGTGGGAGACCTCCTTTAGATATTGAAAGAATAAACTAGTTATTCTTAACATTTTCTGTACATAAACATCAACAGGGATGCTCTTAAAAATGCTCACACTTGACCTTTGGACCATTACCAGAGTGTCTGATTTAACAGAGCTGGACTTGGAGCTAAGCATGAGTGTTTTTTTAAGGCCTCCTTCCCAAGTGATTTTAATTGCAAGCCAAGGATGAAAACAACTGGAGTACACCTACAAAGAAAGTGTGAACTTGAAGGGAATCTGCCTTCCCTCACTCCCAATGCATTATATTCAATGTTGATTTGATACAGTATGGAAAGGAGAGAGAAGAGAAGCAAAAAAAATAAAGATTCATGGCTATCATATTTATTTGCAGCCAGGGGTTTGTTTTAAAGTGTATGTTTTGTTATTATTCAAATATGGTGAGGCCAACAGATAAGGAGATGATTGTCATGGAAAAGATGGTTTGTTATTCACAGCTCCCAAGAGGAGAGGGCATGCCATGACAATGTGGGGCAACACAAGAAAGTACCAGGGTCAGTAAGGAGCAGAGTGAGCAAGGTGAAACCTGGTCAAGAGCTTTATTGTGGCTGCTGCTGGAAGGGGAAAGGGAAGGGGTGAAGCAAAGTAGTCAGGTTAAGATTGGTTAGTTTGAATAATTTCAGCAGGCTGTATGATATGGGGGTGTCCATAGTTGACTGATATCTGATCCTCAGGTGATTAGAGCAGTTGGATAGTGGCCCAGAGTGTGAAGGCTGATAGAGGAGGTGGCTGCAATATAGCCTATTGATTGGTTGGTTTTTTACAAAAGGCACACTTGCAAGGGAGTCCTTTACTATTTCTAAGAATAGGCTAACCCCAGATTGATCAGTCTCTTCAGGGACTGCAATGTCCCAAGATGCCAAACCATTAAATACAGAAGCTAGTAAATATAGTTACTACAGGGTTGCATCTCTTGGATGGTCCAGGAACTCAAGCCAAAATTTTGGTTTAGGATGACTCTGGACTGGTAATATCCACAGGCACCTTAAAGAATTAAATATGAATCCTTCACAATGGAAGATAATTTTACCCTATTCATCTTACAATTCCAACAAGAAATTTTAAAAGAAATTAAATAATAATAACAATTTAAAAATTGCCAAGCTCAAAAGGAAACAATGAGCAAACACCCTTCCAAAAAAAAAAAAAAAAGGATAAAGTGACTAACAAAATTTAAATGTTGAAAATTATTGAATACAGATTACAAACTCATAAGCTTTCTCTGTTTAAACAAATAAAAGACAAACATTAAAATATTTGCAAGTAATAGAAAATTATATAGTGACAGCAAATTTCAAAAGGAATGGAAAAGTCTTTAAATGAAAAATGGAATAGCTGAAGTTAAAAACCCAAAATATATTATTAAAAGCAGATTAGAGACATCTGACAAGAGAACTGCTGTTCTGGGAGACAAATCAGAATACAATATCCTGAGTGCAGCACAGAAGAGGAAGTAGGAGGAGAAGGAGAAGGAGATATGGAAGAGAAATGAGGCAACTTAGAGGATAAGGCAAGAAAATCTAAACTATATGAAATGGGTGTTCCAGAACCAAATTGAGATTAATGCAGAATCAGTTTTAAAGAACTATCAACAACCAGAAAGAAATTAACAAAATGGCAATAATTGCATACCTATCAATAATTACTCTAAATGTAGATGGACTAAAGTCTCCAAACAGAAGACATAGATTGACTGAACATATGAAAAACAAGATCGATGTATATGTTGCTTACAAAAGACTCACTTTGGATCAAGATACACACTAACTGAAAGTGAAGGAATGGCAAAATATATCCTATGCAAAGGGAGACAAAAAGAAAGGTGGGGTAGAAATACTTACATCAGACAAAATAGATTTAAAACAAAGACTGTAAAAAGAGACAAAGAAGAGCATTACATAATGATAAAGGGATCAATTTAACAAGAGGATATAACAATTTTATGGGGGCAAGGTATAGTTCAAGTGGTAGAGTTCTTGCTTAGCATGCATGAGGTCCTGGGTTCAATCCCCAGTAGCTCTTCTAAAAATAGACAAACCTAATTACCCTGCCCCCAAAATTAAATAATTAAATCATACAATAATAAATAAAATACTTTTTTAAAAGAGTACACAAGACTTATAAATATCTATGCATCCAACATAGGATTACCTAAATACACAAAGCAAATATTAACAGACACAAAGGGTGACAGTAAGATAATAATAGTAATGACAATAATACAATAATATATGAGGACTTTAACACCTCACTTACATCAATGGCTAGATCACAGAAAAGCAGAAAGGAAACAATGACCTTAAACAATACTTCAGACCAGATGAACATAATAGATAAACACAGAACATTCCACCCAGAAGCAGCAGATACATATTCCTTTCAAATGCACATAAGTCTTATACAAGATAGATCACATGTGAGGCCACAAAACAAAACTCAATAAATTTAAGAAGAGTGAAATTATATTAAGCATCTTTTCTGACCAAAATGGTATAAAATTAGAAATCAATTATAAGAAAACTGGAAAAAAAAAAGCCACAAACACATGGAGGCTAAAGATCAAGGTTCTAAAAAAGTAAATGAGTCAACAAAGAAATCAAAGAGGAAATTAAAAAATACCTTGAAACAAATTAAAATAGAAATACAGCATTCCAAAATCTATAGGACACAGCAAAAATCATTCTAAGACAAAAATGTATAGTTATAAAGGCCTATCTTGGGAAACAAGAAAGCAAATAAACAATCTAACCTTACACCAAAAGAAACTAAAGCAAACAAACAAATAAACAAAGAAAGCCCAAAGTGAGTAGAAGGAAGGAAATACTAGAACAGTATGAGGGGAGGAGGAGAGAGAGAGAAGGGACAGAAAGTTTATTAGAAAGAAATAATGGTTGAAATCTTCCCAAATTTATGGAGGGAAATAAATATCCATATTCATACAGCATAATCCAAAGGGAATGGTTTTAAACTCGACACTGAGACACATTATAAGCAATTGTCAAATCAAAGATGAAGACAGACTTTACAAAGAGACATTAAAAAAAATAACTTGTCACATACAAGAGAACCCATAACTATGAGAGAATTTCCTTTTTTTAACGTTTTTATTAATTTATAATCACTTTACAATGTTGTGTCAAATTCTAGTGTAGAGCATAATTTTTCAGTTATACATGAACATATATAAATTCATTGTCACATGTATTTTTCTGTGAGCTACCATAAGACCTTGTATTTCTTTCTCCATGCTATACAGTATAATCTTGTTTATCAGTTCTACAATTTTGAAATCCCAGTCTATCCCTTCCCACCCTCCACCCCCTTGGCAACCACAAGCTTGTATTCTATGTCTATAAGTCTATTTCTGTTTTGTATTTATGCTTTTTGTTTTGTTTTGTTTTTATTTTTAGATTCCACATATGAGCGAACTCATATGGTATTTTTCTTTCTCTTTCTAGCTTACTTCACTTAGAATGACATTCTCCAGGAACATCCATGTTGCTGCAAATGGCATTATGTTGTTGGTTTTTATGGCTGAATAGTATTCCATTGTATAACTATACCACTTCTTCTTTATCCAGTCATCTGTTGATGGACATTTAGGCTGTTTCCATGTCTTGGCTATTGCAAATAGTGCTGCTATGAACATTGGGGTGAAGGTGTCATCCTGAAGTAGGGCTCCTTCTCTATATATGCCCAGGAGTGGGGTTCCTGGGTCATATATTAAGTCTGTTCCTAGTCTTTTGAGAAATCTCCATACTGTTTTCCACAGTGGCTGCACCAAACTGCATTCCCACCAGCAGTGAAGGAGGGTTCCCTTTTCTCAACAGCCTCTCCAGCACTTGTCATTTGTGGATTTTTAAGTTATGGCCATTCTGACTGATGTGAGGTGAAACCTCATTGTAGTTTTGATTTGCATTTCTCTGATAATTAGTGATATTGAGCATTTTTTCTTCTGCCTATTGATCATTTGTATGTCTTCCTTGGAGAATTGTTGTTTAGCTCTTCTGCCCATTTTTGGATTGGGTTTTTTCTTTTATTAAGTCATATGAGCTGCTTATATATTCTGGAGATCAAGCCTTTGTCGGTTTCATTTACAAACATTTTCTCCCATTCCATAGGTTGTCTTTTGGTTTTACTTATGGTTTCCTCTGCTGTGCAGAAGCTTGTAAGTTTCATTAGGTCCCATTTATTTATTCTTGCTTTTACTTCTATTGCTTGAGTAGACTATTCTAGGAGAACATTCTTGAGATGTATGTCAGATAATATTTTGCCTATATTTTCTTCCAGGAGGTTTATTGTATCTTGTCTTATGTTTAAGTCTTTGATCCATTTTGAGTTTATTTTTGTGTCTGGTGTAAGGGAGTGTTCTAGCTTCATTGCTTTACATGTTCTGTCCAGTTTCCTCCATACCATTTGCTGAAGAGACTGTCTTTATTCCATTTTATACTCTTGCCTCCTTTGTTGAAGATGAGTTGACCAAAAGTTTGTGGGTTCACTCATACCAGTCATTCTCAAACTCTTCCAGAAGACTGAACAGGAGGGAATACTCCCAAACTCATTCTATGAAGCCATCATCATCCTGATACCAAAACCAGGCAAAGACACTACCTAAAAAGAAAATTATATGCCAGTATCACTGATGAACATACATGCCAAAGTCCTCACCAAAATATTAGCAAATAGAATCCAACAACACATAAAAAATATTATACATCATGACCAAGTGGTGTTCATCCCAGGGACACAAGGATGGTTCAACATATGCAAATCAATCAATGTAATACATCACATCAACAAGAGAAAGGACAAAAACCACATGCTCATCTCAATAGATGTGGAAAAATCATTTGATAAAATTCAACACCCATTTGTGATAAAAATTCTTACCAAAGTGGATATAGATGGAACATATCTCAACATAATAAAAGCTATATATGACAAACCTACAGCCAGCATAGTACTCAATGGTGAAAAACTCAGCAGCTTCCCACTAAAATCTGGGAGAAGACAAGGATGCCCAATATCACCACTCATATTCAACATCGTCTTGGAAGTCCTAGACACAGCAATCAAGCAAGAGAGAGAAAAGGGATCCAAATTGGAAGAGAAGAGGTAAAAGTGTCACTATATGCCAACGACATGTTACTATATATAGAAGACCCTAAAAGGTCCACACAAAAACTACTAGATCTGTTTAAAGAATTCAGCAAGGTAGCAGGTCACAAGGTTAATGTTCAAAAATCAGTTGCATTCCTTTACACTAATGATGAATCAACAGAAAAAGAAAGTAAAGAAACAATCCCCTTTAAAATAGCACCCAAAATAATAAAATACCTAGGAATAAATCTAACCAAGGAGGTGAAAGAATTATACAGAAAACTATAAAACACTGCTGAAGGAAATTAAAGAAGACTTTAAAAAATGGAAAGATATCCCATGTTCTTGGATTGGAAGAATCAATATTGTTAAAATGGTCACACTACCCAAGGCAGTGTACAGATTTCATGCAATCCCTATCAAATTACCCAGGACATATTTAACAGAACTAGAACAAATCATTATAAAATTATATGGAACCATCAAAGACCTAGAATTACCAAAGCATTACTGAAGAGAAAGAAAGAGGCTGGAGAAATAACTCTCCCAGACTTCAGACAATACTACAGAGCTACAGTCATCAAGACAGCATTGTATTGGTACAAAAACAGATATATGGACCAATGGAACAGGATAGTGAGCCCAGAAATGAGAGAATTTCTCAGCATAAATCTTATAGGCTAGAAAGGAGTAGAATGATATACTCAAAATGCTGATAGAAGAAAAACTGTAAAATAAGACTACTATATCCCACAAAATTGGTATTCAAAAGTGAAGGAGAGATAAAGACATTCTCAGACAAACAAAAGCTGAAGGAGTTCATCACCAAGAAATATTAAAGGGAGTTATTCAAGTTGAAAAGAAAAGACACTAAATAGCAACAGGAAAGTATACCAAAGTATAAAACTCACTGATAAATATAAATATATAAACAAATATGGAATATTGTACACTGTGATAGTAGTGTGTAAATCACAGCTTATTTTGGTATAAGAGTTAAAAGACAAAAGTGTTAAAAATAAACATAAGTATAAAAAGTTATGAATGGATGCACAATATAAAAATATGTAAAATGTGACAACAAATATAAAGTTGGAGAAGTAAAAGAGTAGAGTATTTGTATGTGATTGAAGTCAAGTTATTGTCAGTTTAAAAAGAGACATAACTCTAAGATATTTTATGCAAGCCTCATGGTAACCACATGACATGAAAATACCAACAGAGAAGACAGAAGAAAAAGAGAAAACAATCAAAAAGTAACAAAAATCAACAAAACACAAAGGAAAACAGCAAGAAAGGAAAAGAGGAACAAAGAACTATAAGATAGACAAAGCTATAAACAGTTAATGTCCAGCAACAAATGAGTAGATTAAGAAAATGTGGTCTAATCATACAATGGTATGTTACTCGGCTTTAAAAAGGTAAGGAATTCCCACCATTTAACACAACATGAATGAAACCGGAAGACGTTATATAAGCGAATTAAGTTGGTCACAGAGGACAAATACTGCATGATTCTACTTACATGAGGTGCCTAAATATTGTCAAAGTCATAGATGTAGTGAATAAAATGCTGGTTGCCAGGAGCTATGAAGAGGATGAAAGGGAGATTGGTTGCTCATTAGGTTGTCAGTTGCACAAGATGTGTATGTTCCAGAGAGCTGCAGTATGGTACTATGCCTACAGTTAACAATACTGCACTACACACTTAAAAACTTGTTAAGATATATAAAATAGATAAACAAGTTTATACTGTATAACATAGGAAACTATATTCAGTATCTTGTAGTAACATATAAAGAAAAAGATGAAAATGAATATATGTATGTGTTTATGACTGAAACATTATTCTGTGTATCAGAAATGGATGCAACATTGTAAACTGACTAAACTTTAATAAAAATTAAATTAAAAAGTGTGTGTGTATGTGTATACATATTATATACATATAAATATACATAATATATATATATAGAAGTTTGGCCCACTAAAATGTTTTTGAAGCAACAGTACTGCAGAAATAATGAATAAATGCAACACCCAGATTTTTGTTTTCAAATTTTTGTTCACTTAAAAAAATGTAGCAAACAATGTTCCTTAGAGAAATCACAGATTGATTGCAGGTGTAGGGGAAAAACACAACATGTGGCTATGATATAGTTTGGTGCCAGAAAACAAAAGTACACTCAAAGATTAGTGAGGTCATATCAAATAGGTCATATCAAATATGCCAAATGGACATATCATGGGCAAGTTTGGGATAATTTTAATATCAAAAAGACTCATGACTATAAGTGATTATATTCACATAACCTAAGCCGGTATCCAGATATATCTTCAGTAATAGGAAACTTAGGGAAAGAAAAACAATATAAAAGACACCATGAGAAAATAAACAGGTGGGATATTCTATATGAAAACTAGTTTCTTTTAAAATTCAATGCTGTTTTTAAAATGAATAACACATTAAAAACACAAAATGATACTTCTAGGTTTATATAAACAGATATAACAAATAAATATAGGACATGATACTTGGTTTGACCCTGATTCAAAGATATAAATAAATGATACAGCTAAAAAGGTATGTTAGATGCAATTGGGGAAATTCAAATATTGGCTATCAGGTTATATTAGAGAATTATAAATTACCATTCTTTCCCAGTTACACTAATAACAAATGTTTATTTAGGAAAAGATACTTATTCTTGGGAGATGCATTCTGAAATACTTAGGGGTATTGTGAATTGTCATGAAACAAGTTTTAAATGGTTCATCGAAAAAAGTATGTAGAGAGAGAAAGTAAACGTGACAAAATATTAACAAATTTTAAATCTTAATGGAAGGTATATGGGTGTTCATTGCACTATCTTTTCCACTTTTCTGTATGTTTAAAATGTATCAATTTAATGTTTGGAGAGAGAAAAGAACTGTCCAAGTGTAGAAAGGCATTCTTGCAATGCTGTTAAAAATATTATAACTCAGGGTACAATCTAAATGCACTGCAAAAATAAATCACTTAAACACATTTAGTACAGTTGTTCCAGCCACAGAATGAATTCAGCCAATCAGTGAACAGTTACCACCCAGGCAAGTTCTTGGCATCAATACTACCCTAAGCCCTGAGGACAGAGTGATAAAGAAAATAGAGAAGGCTTCTGCTCTCAGGGGAGAGCCAAAAACAAGCCAACAAGTAAATGAACAAATTCATTACCAATAGGACTGGTGCATGGCATGAAGGAAATAATAAATGACAGAGGAGTTTCCCTAGATTCAGGGAGAGGGAAGGTTACATTGGGGTGGCAGTATTGGAGCTGAGGCTTGAGTGACAACAAGGAGCTGCCACGGGGGACACCTCTTAAATCTTCCCATCCTCACAAGTGATAGCAGAGTGTAAAGGCACTGATGTGAGCATGAGGATGGCTACACAGGTGAAAAAGATGAGCACGGCTGAGGAGCATGTTTGCAATTATGGTGCTGTGTGAGAAGAGGGGTCTAGAACATCTTCTCTAATAGGATACAACTCTTCAAAGATACATGTACACACAGGATGATACAATGCAAACCACCAACAGCTTGTCACTGTGTTGACATCACAGGAGACCTTTCTCTTTCTCTCACTATTTGTTTTTCCCAAAGTACAAATGAACATGTGACTTTTATATAGATATAGATATAGACATAGATATAGATATAGATATTTTAAATGCTTAGCACCCTCCTGGAGGGAAAAAAAAAACAGCAGAAATAGCTCAGTAACTCCCTGGCACCCTGAATGAAGTTCAATCTGGACACTTGAGAAGGACCATTCTGATCCCACCTAGTCACAATCCAGGAGCTCTTTGCAGGGAACAGCTTCATACATTTGTGAAATGCTTTGCTTTCTTCCTTGACTCTAAACCTTGGGACTAGGACAGAAAATAGGGGAAACTTCTCATAAGCTACCAACAACAGAAGACTAGCTGAGCCTAAACAAACAAACAAACAAACAAAGCAATTAATTAATTTTTTAACATTTTTTATTGATTTATAATCATTTTACAATGTTGTGTCAAATTCCAGTGTTCAGCACAATTTTTCAGTCATACATGGACATACACACACTCATTGTCACATTTTTTTCTCTGTGAGCTACCATAACATTTTGTGTATATTACCCTGTGCTATACATATAATCTTGTTTATCTATTGTACAATTTTGAAATCCCAGTCTATCCCTTCCCACCCTCGGCCTCCCTGGTTAATCTTTTTAAAGTGTGGCTATGACTGATTCAGCATCCTGGTTACTGCCAAGGAGGAAAGCAACCTACCAGTTGCTCGTTAGTGGGAGCCTGATGATTGGCTGCTCAGCCACAGATATCCACAAGAGGGCAGCAGAGGAGTTTGCTTGCTCAAACACAATCCCATATGCCCTATCCTCCAGGGCCTCCATTCTTCCCTCTTCACCCTCTCTTTTAGTTCCCCCCTCAAAATGATCTCCTGCTTTTCAGCTTACTGTGGAGAATAAATCTGTTGGATCTCCACCTTCTGGAGACAATGCTCAAACCACTCATGCCACCTACTCCCAACCGTAAACAAACTGAGAAAGTAGCATTTAAACCTTTGTCTTCAATTAAATTGCAGGGCGAGTGATTTCCCCAAGTCCCAAAAGGAAAGAGGGAAACTATGCAAAAAGTCAAGAAGCCTTGGCTGCTTACTCTCTGAGATTCACCAAACTTATATCAACTTATAAACTTATTTGTGGTGATACTTTTCTTTGGTTTCAGAAAGCTAAATGGACCACTATCTTGGAAGACCTGGAGGGGTCTCAAATTACTGCTGAGTTCAGTCAGAAAGTAAGAGTTAGAGAAAAAGGGTTAGAAGCCATTCCAAGTTTTATCTTGTTAAAATCGTTTGGTTCTGTGTTCAAAATTGTAAACAACTGAAGGATGAAATGTGGCAAATTAATACCAGCAATTAGAAACTATTTGGAAAGAGCAGTCAAGGCTTGAACTGAATTACAAAAGTAGCCTTTGCTCTAGCCGCAGCTTTCTGAATGATATAAGACTTGAGCTTTATGACAGAAAAAAAGTCTACTGTTAAAATGCTGAGATGCCTGAATTTCAGACATCAGCTCAGCATTGTGAGGGTAACGTTTCTAAAAAATAGAAAATTCACTATCAAATTACATGGCTTTACAATTAAAACAATTGCAAAAATCTGAACAAAGACAGGACCCCAAAATATGGGCTTCCATTGAATAGAATACTTGCTGGCATTACAAAGAAAATTTCACTGGATTTTGGACTGTCTAGACTCCAAATAGAAAGAAAAGCCCCCAAAACACACAGGAGGAATACTAACTTAGCTCTGAGGAAGCAAGCATTCTTTGACCACAGTTCCCACTAAATTCACAGGGTGAGGTTACCCTTGTGAGTTGAAGGGCACCCTACCACATTTCTCTTTAATTTTGGAGTGACATATTTCACTTTTAACACTGCTTCCTTTTCTGGCACCTTCTTCAAAGTCACCAAACTGCCAGTGGTGGGTTTTGATAATTTCCCTCATAGTTTGCCTCCCAGCCCCTCAGTATATCTATAAGATCTCTTCTGTGTCAACCCAATTTTCCTCTTAGAGCAACTACTCCAATAACTTCATGGATTTGGGTATTATAATTCATTGTGATACTGCAGGACTCCTTTCAAAGGTCTCCTATTCATTTCTTTCACTTTTGTTACCTCTAATGGCTTTACCTGACTTCCTTAAGCTTCTCTGTCTTCTTCAACCTAGTACCAATCTTACTGTGGACTTAAGTCAATTAGTGGACAGGAGTTCTCTTCTTTCTAGAGAAGGAATTTAACTGAAATTGGGCATGTATGAGGTGGAGAACCCCATAATAGAATGCTATGGTAAGTAGAATTAGTTCTGTCCATGCCCACCCCCCCAAGATACCCCAATATAATATAACACAAGAGAAACTTGATGGGTGCTAATATTTCAAGAATTATTAGATAAGGTACTCCTGGTTCCTACTTGTATCCCATGCAACACTTTCATTCTGTCTGTTTAAAAGCCAAATGGAAAGGATACTGTCTATTCCAAGACTGGAGATGCTAACATGTTCCCCTTCAAATCTAATAGAACTCTATCCTGAGGTCTATTTAAATGTTCCCATAACTATATACTTCAACCCTCAATCCACCCTTATCAGAATTTCCCCTTCCCACTCTAGCCCTTAAACTCTCTATAATCACTCAGCTTTAGGCTTCTTTTGCCCTTCTGGGGATTTTTGGAAATGTAGGGACCCTAAAAGCAACTACCACATGTGGAAAAGACTAACTGAAAACAGAGTGGATATTTTACCAACTCAAATGAATTTGAAAAATACCCAGATAGCTGCTTGGTGTCTTCCTAGTCCCCATTCCAAAATTGAGTTTACAGTCACCTTGACACTTATCCAGATGTCAGGCTTCCTCCCACACTCACAGAGGCCTGCAGACCTGGGCAGATGTCACACACCAAACCAGCCTCTTCTTCACTACCACTGAGTGTATTCCATCACGTTTTGTTTCTCTTTGGCTGATCTAGGAGTTACTGGCAGTGCTATGTTGTTGGGAGTGAGACAGTTACTGGCATAGATGTGTGGATGCATGACTTGGGGACCAGGCAGGAACCCATGTGGATGATGCATAGACACATGGACAGTACACAGATTCCTTTTCTGCATCTCTGCTCCAAGACAATGAGGATAGTTAGACACTGTTTAACCCAAATGGCACTAGAAGCAGACAGCCTGAGATTCTGGACTTGGACCATTTTACTTGGCTTGTAAGACAATGATACATATATGAGCTGATGACAACCCCTGGTATATCGTAGCACCACATTTACTTAAACCAGGATGACTTCCCATTGTCCACCTTTGTAAACAATGTCTTACTGGAACATAGTTATGCCCATTTGTTTACCTATTGCATGGATGCTTTCACTGAATAGTTGTGACAGAGACCCTATATCTCAAAAAGCCTAAAATATTTACTATCTGGCCTTTTATGAAGAAGTTCCCATAGACACGGAGAATGCTGAGGAAGGTGGAGAAGAGGAGGAAGGAGAAGTACTCCTTATACCCTCACAGTCTGGCTTCCTTGGACATCTCCCTGCTGCACTTCTCATCTTTCCCTTTTACGCTGCTCCATTTTCTTTCTCACAAATGTGTGCACCCAGTCACTTTCTTATCTGACCAAATACATCCCTTTGGAACTGGTCCAATTGGCTAAATTCCTGTGGAAAAAGGGTATCTATGTTAGGAGAGGGTCCATGTGTTAGGGAAGTACAGGCATGCTGAGCAAAATGCCAATAGTGAGCATCTCCAGATAATACAATGAAGGGTTGTTCATTTCCATCTTTAATCTTTATTTTCTAATTATGATAAAAGATTTTCATTTAACTAAACATATATATTAAGGAACAGATGTAAAATGTTAAAAGCCCTTTACTAACAAAAATACCCAGGAATCCCCGCCAAGAGGAAAATGCTTGAAATATACTTGTTGTATACAGCCTTGCTTACATTTGTGCCATGGATTTTCTATTTTTCTTGTTTGCTAAGGAAACTTAAGCCGCCTTTGGCAACTTTAAACGGGGGGAGAGATGTATCAAGAAGGGGGGCTATGAAGGCCTTCCAGTGCAGGGCAGCCCACAGAAAGCGGTGGCATGTGTTAAGATGTGACTATTAAATAGCTTTTTCTAATCTCCTCTCACCATGAACTACACACCCATATTCGAAATGTAATCAGTGGATCTAGCATGACTCTGCTAACTGAAAAACAGCATGAATTACTTTTGCTTTCAGCTTCAGTTTTATTACCATCATACTAGATGGACCAAGAAAAGATGAACCTCCTCGCTCTTTTTTAGCTTTCATGAAGGAGAGTCAGACTGGTAGGAGGAGCTACTGAGCAAGGTGTGAGAGGCACTGAGAACCGTTCTTTTATCCCCAGTGTGTGGAGCAGGTATGTCCTTGTCTTTTACATGCAGTGCAAAATTGATGTCTTTTCTGTTTTTATTGAAATAGAGTCGATTTACAATGCTGTGTTAGTTTCTTGTGTACAACACAGTGATTGATATATATATATTCTTTCTCATTATAGGTTATTACAAGATGTTGAATATAGTTCAATAGGACTTTGTTGCTTATCTATTCTGTATGTAGTAGTTAGCAAGATTGATTTCAGATTCAAAGTGACACCTGAGGAAGGGCAAGTGGCCTGCTGTCTGGCATGCAGGGGTCTGTGGCTGGCTTTAGTTCAAAGGAAGCTCAGCTTCTCTGTATGGACCAGTAGCAGCTGCAAAGTGACAGCCAGACACACTGTGTTCACCTCGATGTGCTGCTCCTTGAGAGAGTCCTCCTGGGGGCCTGCCTGTCTTGCTCTGTCAAGCTCTATGGGCTGGCGTTAGAATTCAGAGAATAAGACAGTCCCTGGCAAGGAGGTTATAGGGAACTGTCATCTATAAAGATTGTTTCTTTTTAATGTTTCTATTAGTCAATTTAAGAAAGCTCACAGTGAGAGCTCTGTAAATCTCTATGTAGAGATAAATTTAGTCCCCTCACCCCTGATCTTTATTACTTAAACATTACGATCACATCAAAACTATTTTTTTCTGTCTCTCTGGCTCCCTCTTCCTCCCTCTTATTCTCTCTCTTCCCCTGTCCCCCAAACCCCGCCCCCGCATTTGTGGGTTTGTTTTTCATAAGAACATTGGAATCATTTGTAGCATGTTTTATACATACACAACCTAGGTTTAACAATCCCTCTGGGTGATTTTTTTTCTGTAGATCACATTTTGAAAACCAACCTGGAACAGGATTGAATAGCTGCAGTTTGTTAATTTGATGTTAAAAATTATGTTACTTATTCACAGCTAAGAAATCACAGGTCTGTTTCTTTAAAACATTTTTTATTGAGTTATAGTCATTTTACAATGTTGTGTCAAATTCCACTGTAAAGCACAATTTTTCAATTATATATGAACATACATACATTCATTGTCACACATTTCACTGTGAGGTAACACAAGATCTTGTATATATTTCCCTGTGCTATACAGTATAATCTTGTTTATCTATTCTGCATATGCCAGTCAGTATCTACAAGTTTTGAAATACCAGGCTGTCCCTCCCCCCGCCCTGCCCCCTTGGCAACCACAAGTTTGTATTCTATGTCTATGAGTCAGTTTCTGTTTTGTATTTATATTCATTTAAAAATTTTTGAGATTCCACATATGAGAGATCTCATAAGATATTTTTCTTTCTATTTCTGGCTTACTTCACTTAAAATGACATTCTCCAGGAGCATCCATATTGCTGCAAATGGCGTTATGTTGTCAGTTTTTATGGCTGAATAGTATTCCATTCTACAAATATACCACTTCTTCTTCATCAAGTCATCTGTTGATGGACATTTAGGCTGTTGACATCTCTTGGCTATTGTAAATAGGGCTGCTATGAACATTGGGGTGCAGATGTCTTTTTGAAGTAGAGTTCCTTCTTGATATATGCCCAGGAGTGCGATCACTGGGTCATATGTTATGTCTATTCCTAGTCTTTTGAGGAATCTCCATACTGTTTTCCACTGTGGCTGCACCTAACTGCATTCCCACCAGCAGTGTAAGAGGGTTCCCTTTTCCCCACAGCCTCTCCATCATTTGTCATTTGTGGACATTTGAATGATGGCCATTCTGGCTGTTGTGAAGTGATACCTCACTGTAGTTTTGATTTGCATTTTTCTGATAATTAGTGATCTTGAGCATTTTTTCTTGTTCCTATTGATCATTTGTATGTCTTCCTTGGAGAATTGCTTGTTTAGATCTTCTGCCCATTTTTGAATTGGGCTGTTGGTTTTTTCTTATTATGTAGTATGAGCTACTTATATATTCTGGAGATCAAGCCTTTGTTGGTTTCATCATTTGCAAAAATTTTTTCCCATTCCTTATATTTTTGTTTTGTTTTACTTATGGTTTCCTTTGCTGTGCAGAAGCTTGTAAGCTTAGTTAGGTCCTATTTGTTTATTCTTGCTTTTATTTATACTGCTTGGGTAGACTGCCCTAGGAGAACATTTTTGAGCTGTATGTCAGATAATGTTTTACCTATATTTTCTTATAGGAGGTTTATTGTATCTTGTGTTATGTTTAAACATTTGATCCATTTTGAGTTTATTTTTGTGTATGGTGTAAGGGAATGTTCTAGCTTCATTGATTTACATGCTGCTGTCCAGTTTTCCCAAAATCATTTGCTGAATAGACTATCTTTAATCCATTGTATATTCTTGCCTCCTTTGTCGAAGTTTAGTTGACCAAAAGCTTGTGAGTTCATTTATGGGCTTTCTATTCTATTCCGCAGACCTGGTTTTTATAAAGTTGTTTCTCTCACATTTTCCTGCAGCTTCCTTTAAGTTTTCCATTTAAAGAGGGGGACTGGACAACTCTGGTCATTATAATGTAGCTGTTAGAGGATCCTGTTTTACCTTTGTATTCTTTTCTCCCACAATGAAGAATCAGAAAAAAGGAGATGGTACAGGAGCAGTGTTTGAATTTTCTTGCTGCTTTGCTCTGAAAAAAAAAATTATAGACCTTGTTTCTTAGTAACCTGAAGTTTGCAGATTGTGTTCATATATGTAACCCAATTTTTTTAGTGCAATTATTGTGGATAAATCTCCATCTATTTCAGTAAGAATGCACTGAATTCCCATTTTGTGCTGCATTCTATGCTCATATATAAGCTTTTACTTATCTGATTTTATTATCAAAACATCCTCCACACTGGACTTACCATTTTTTTCATATTACCCCTATAATTATTCTTAAAAACTTAGGTTTAGCTAGGTGAGGCTTCTTGTTTAAGGCCACACAAGTAGTAACTGATAAAGCTGGTATTTTTTAAAAATATTTTTGATAGTATTTGAGGCATCTTGAATACTTGACCTATAAATATGGAAGTGAATAGTTGAGACATTTGAATATAATATCATGTTTATATAGTCTGATTATGAAATATGCATAGATATTATAGGGAACTTTTATTATAATGCCAATCAGAAATATGCCAGAAGAACCATGGTGTAATTGTGTTTTTAGTACTTAATTTTTAAAATCAAATTTGCCTTGGAAAACCATTACAAGGGAATCTCATATCCTTTTCACCTAGATTTACCTACTGGTGGCATTTTCCTAGATTTGCTTCCTCTCTCTAAATATATATATATGTCTCTCAATATAATATAAAACAATATTTGCATTTTCATTCTTATTTTCATTTATGGGATTAAGTTGCAAAAATCCTGACCCTTCTCAGCTAAGTACCTTGGCCTAAATCTCTCAAGATTCAGGACATCCACCTGAAACAGAAGAAGAGTGGCAAGCGGGAGAAGGAGCAAGTGTGTGGGAACATTGACCTAAAGTGTGCAGTCTCCTTCTCAAAAAGGGGAGGCAGGAGGGTGGGAAAAATCTTCAGTTGTTTACCTATGAGGATGATGTTACCTGTGCGTTTTTCCATACATAGACTTCATTATGTTCAGGTAGTTTATTTTTATTCTTAATTGTATTTTGTTTAGTTTTCACATATTTGTAGACTTTGCAGTTTTATTCCATCTATTAATTTCCAGTTTCATTTCATTGGGTTCAGAAAAGATACTTTGTATGAGTTTAACCTTTTAAAATTTGTTGACTTGTTTTGTGGCCTAAAATATGGTCTATCCTTGGAAATATTCCATGCCCATCTGGGAAAATGTGTTTTGTCTTGTTGTTGGATGAGAGTGTTCTGTATATGTCTGTTAGGTTCAATTAATTTATAGTGTTATTCAAGTACTCTGTTTTTCCTACCTATTATTGCAAGTAAGGTATTAAACTATTGTATTATTGTTAAGTGATCTGTTGCTCAATATTGTCAATGTTTATTTCACATATTTTGGAACTCTGAGGTTCAGGTATACATATGTAGAATTGTTTATCTTCTAGATAAACTTGACTCTCTTAACAAAATGTCCTTCTTTGTCTCTTTTAACAGTGCTTGAAATAACTTTTTTATCTCATATAGATATAACCACAACAGTACTCTTTTTGTTGTTATTTGAATAGAAAATCTTCCTGGGATGTACAGTAAGGTGGTAGTTGCTCAGGCTGACCTGTCTCCAACCTGTCTGGTGGCAAACCAGCACCTATTCACTCCTTCTAGTCTAGGCTTCTCCAGCCTTTCTATCTGTTTCAGTCTTTCTCCAAGTAGCCAAGGGGATTTGTCTCCTCTGTGTAGGACCCCAGGACTGGGATGCCAAGTCTGTGGCTTGACCTACTCACTCCTCAGGGTTAGGGTCTATTTGCACAGTCTTCCTTTTCCTCTTAGTCCTTCCCTAGGTGCACAGGTCCCAACCTGAAGTTTTTACTCCTCCCTAATTATGTGGAAATATCTCTTGAAATCTTGTTTGTATAGGAGTTCTGCCAGTTTTCAGTCACTTTTCTGTGAGAAGTTATTATCCCTCATCTTGACCCCCCTCCTCTGGAAACAGTATTCTTCATTGGTAGTTTCCCCCCTACCCCATCACTCAGTTTTTAACAATTTAAACATATCATTCCACTGTCTTCTGGCCTACAAATATTTTGTTGATAAATTGACTGACAATCTTATTGGATGTGATGAGTTACTGCTTTTTGTCGCTTTCAAGATTCTCTCTTTGTCTTTTGACAGTTTGATTATAATATGCCTCAGCATTGGTCTCTGATTATTTATCCTACTGGAGTTTGTTGAATATCTTGCATTTGTAGATTTATATATTTCATTGCATTGGGAATTTTTTAGCCATTATTTCCTCAAATAATCTCTCTGCCCTGCCTCTTCCTTCTGCTTTAGGGACTTTCATAATGTATATACCTGTCTATATGACAGTATTCCATAAGTTTGTTAGGCTGTATTCACTTTAAAAAAGTTATTTCTTCCTTCTGCTCCTGATACTTGATAATTTCAAATGTCCTGTCTTCAAGTTTGCAGAGTCTTTTTGCCTGTGCAAGTCTAATCCCCTTTATATGTATTCAAATGCTCTTCCCCTGAGCTTTACCACCAAGGCTAATTCCCTGTAGAAAATGTGTAAATTCATTCATTGTATTTTCCAGCCTCAGAATTTCAGTTTGGTTCCTTTTTTAATTATTTTTATCTCCTTGTTTATTTTCTAATTTTGTTCATATATTGTTTTTCTGATTTTCTTTAGTTATTTTTCTGAGTTTTCCTTCAGCTTTTTAAGCATATTTTTAAAAAGTTATTTTAAAGTCTTTGCCTAAAACATCTAATGCACATGTTTCCTCAGGGTTGTTTTGTTTTTTTTTTTTTTTTACCACTTTATATTCTTCCTTTGGAAGGGCCATATTTTCATTTATTTTGTATGCCTTGTGATTTTTGTTGTTGTTGTTGAAAAATTGGATATTTATTTATCTATTTATTTATTTTAAATGAAGGTACTCAGTACCTAACCCAGGATTTTGGACATGTTAAGTACATGCTTTACTACTGAGTTTTTACCCTCCCACCCCCTGAAAATTGAGCATTTATGAAAGCAGTCACCTTTCCCATTCTTTGCATACTGGCCTTTTGACAACGAAGTCTTTTCCTAAGCTGGCTCTTGATTTTGAAACTTGGGATTAAACTTAAGAGAAGTTCTAAAGTCTTTTTAGGCTTTTTTGAGCATGCATCTTCCCTGGGCCTGTGTTTTGCTTTTTCAGTTTTCCCATATATGTGCTCCTTTTAAGTATATTAATTTCCCAAAGGATGCCTCCTTTGAACTTTTGATTGTCTATTGTGTGTCTCCACCCTGAAAAGAAAAAGAAAAATTCAGTTTCTCTTCTCAACTTTCTATTCTCTATACTTATTTCTGGTCACCACATACGTGAGTATTTTTTCACAATAAGCAATTCTTACCCTAACTTCCAAGTGTTATTTTATACCCTACAGATTAAGGGCTCAGTCCCACAAGACTTCTCCTCAGTTCAGATGCAATTACAAATCCAGGTTGTCACCTGTGCTTCTGACTAACTGGCTGTACATTGGAGTTACCAATCTCTTCCCCAGGTTCAATGATTTGCTAGGATGGCTTAAGAACTCAGGAAGGATAGTTTGCTTACTAGATTACTGGTTTATTTTAAAAAATGATACAGCCTATAAACAGCAAAATAGGAGATGCAAAGGGAAAGATATCAAGAAAAGCATGTGGAGCTTCCATGACCCCTTTGGATGAGCCACCTTCTAACAACATCCACATATTCATCAAGCCAGAAACTCTCTGAACCATTTCAGTTAAGTTTTATTTATTTTTTAATGGAGGACTTCTTAGATAGATATGGTTGAGTAAACTATTGGTCATTGGTGATTAACTCAACTTTCATCTCTTCTCTGCTCCCCAGTGGTTGGAGCATCAGGCTAAATGTTGCAACTTTCTATTAACATTGATTCCTCTAGCAAACAACTCCATTGTAGTGATCTAGGGGCTTTACAAAATCACCTCATTAACATAAACTCAGTTGTGGTTGAAAGGTGCTTGTTATAAATAACAAAAGACTCTCCTTTCATCTTTATCAGTCTGGAGCTATTTTAGGAATTGAGGACAAAAGACCAAAAGTTACAAGAAAAATAATTTCATCTCTCTCATCACATAGGGTTTTAAGAGCTATATACCAGGAATAAGGACAATGATTAAATTTGTGTTTCTTATTATACATCTCAATATCACACACCCATAATATCTTGTCATAGGTGTATGCAGGTAATTCTCCCTTCAGCTTTCCCAAGCAATGCCCACTGCTTCTCCCTGCCTAAGATCCAAATAAGGGAAAAGATAACAGTCATTCTGGCAGCCCATGAGATGTCAGAACATTGTAAATGCAGTCTGCTTTGCTCTGTTTATTTTGAAAAAGGGAATTGGAAACTCAATTGATGCCTTAGATAGTCTATTTTATATATTCACTGGTAACCTCTTGCTCTAGGAATCTGTGGAGCTGTCTCTCCACATTTTTCCTTGAGAAATACCTGCTGCTTCTTTCCACCTGATATCCAAGTTTTACCACCACCTACCCCTCTGCCACCCTTCCCTGAGTTTCATGTGAAGTGAAACAGAGACCTGAAGAGGCAGCCCTGACAGGTTAGAACATTATAAAATTCCCTCTCTCTGAATCAGGGGAGGGAATTGGGAAATGATTTGCCACTTCCTTAAAGACCTTACCACAATGGGGACCGAGGGCAACAGAAAAACCACAGAATTTCCTACCATTTTGAATGAGGCTGTTTCTTGATTTGGTATTTGGTTGGTTGCTTTGGACCTTTGACTGTTTTATGGAACTACTGTAAGGTTATTCTAGCTAGTATTTTGGTTGTTGTTTATATCTCCTTGGGGAAACAAGAGCTTAGATTTTGCTAGTCTGTCATTTTGCTCAAGTATGTAGATTTTCAATCCTTTCTCAATGACATTCACTCAGCCTTTGTGAGAACCATTTACCTCATTTCCAAAGTAGTTATGTTAATTTCTAACTTTCAGTCTCTTGTGAATATCAGTTTAGCTGGATATGTAAGTTATTATCAAAGGGCTTGGTATATTGTAGGCCTTCAGTGCATCATAACAATAACTTTAATTATATTATTATTTTGAAATAAGTTTGGAGAGTGATATTATATTATTTCACTACCAATATCATGAGAGACTTGAGGGAATGATGGGGGAAAACCTCTGCAGTATGCTAATTCTAGGTTACATTTTGTCTCATGGAAAGCACAGAAATCATACTTACCTTATCCTAAGTTGATAGATGCTTTGTATAAGTCTGAGTTAGAGAATGACTTTATAATCTGATTTCCACTAAGAAGCTCTTCTAGGTTGGCAGGTTGCCATGGCATCCAGACCCAAAATGATGGACCCCATTTGTCTACTGGAAAGTGTCAAGGTGCTTTCAGTGAACCAAAAATCTCTGCAGATTCTTGGTGAGATTTCTTTGCCAGTGCTGGTGGTGGCCATTGTAGGGCCGTATCATACAGGCAAATCCTACTTGATGAACCATCTTGGAGGTCAGAATCATGGTGAGTGTTGTACTGGGTCAAGGACCAATTGCTTGATTCTAGCTAATACCTCAGCTTCTTAATTTTTGTCCTGATCATGTGTAGGGAGAACCAAACTTCTCTTAACAAATCAACTTTCCACTCCTTTTTCTCACTGCTAAACCACTGTCTTACTGTAATTCATTATCATATTGTATGTTTTATTCCTGTAAAGCAAAATTTCTCCTACCAATTCTCACAATCCTACCTTATTTTACATGCTTAAGCACTGGACTCTTGCAATTGTGTCTACTAGCTCTTGAAACACATTTTGCCTTTTTATGGACTATACTCTTCAACATATAAATGTGTTCAAATGTCTATAATCTTAAAAATATTTCCTGTATGTCATATACTACTGTGGCTAACACCTCTCCCCACTTTTGAAAAATTTGTCTGACAAAAAATATAATCTTGATTTTTTTCCCACCTTTTTCTCTTCCCATGTCTGTCTTCAGTCCATTTCTCTCTGGCTTTGAACCTCACCGTTCTTTCAAGATACTCTTGTTATGGTTATCAGTGACTTCCATTTTGTCTGATTCATGGATTCCCCTTTGCCTCTATGTTGAGCCCTTGCTTGGTATCTTTATCACAATTAATGTTCCTTCCTCCTTGAAACAGATGACACACAAAGTAGGACATTCTTGAGGAAATGGAGAAAGCACCAACTCGTATGCTGGGATACTGACATTCCAATAGATCTGACTCTGTAGCCCTTTGGTTGTTTAGATTATCTGCTCTAACTGAATGCTGCTTTCTCCCCTCTCCTCACAGGCTTTCCTCTAGGCTCTACAGTGCAGTCTGAAACCAAGGGCATCTGGATGTGGTGTGTGCCTCACCCACGCAAGCCCAATCATACTCTGGTGGTCCTTCTTCACAATTAGAGCCTGGGGGATGTGTGAATGGTAAAGCAGAAATTCACAATTAAATCTTTTTATTCTGGATTTTCCCCTTATCTCTCCATGGTCCTAGAAATTTTACTGCTTTAATCTGTAAAATCTAGAAATCAATTATAGTAAATAAGGCAAACTATGTTTTGTTTGAATCTCACTTCTAGGTAAGTTATCATAGTGTCTTAGATAAATTCTTTTATTTCTTGGCACTTTGTGGATGACTTGATTACTTTTAGTAAGTCATTATTGAACGGCTGAGTTCCAGGCCTTTGGACTTAGGATTGTAGGTATCAGTGACCAAAGTAAATGTCCTGCCCTAAAAGAGTCTTTAGTTCAATTGACAAGACATTATCTGCAGTCAGATTTAATATCATGTAATTGGGAAAGAAGCAGGCTGGAGAGAAGAAGAAATTACATTGCATTGCAATCCCCAATTTCTGGGAATTTCATGGGAGCTCCATGGCTGGATTGGCTTTTTTGAGTTATCCTGATTTTGGGACAGGAGTGCTGATACATTTTTGAAGAGCTGCTCCTGAAGCCTTTCTAATTAAGAGGGCTGACACCTGAAGACTGTCTTCCACCAGCACTCCCAACAGCTGGGGGAATAAGTCCTTCAGTTTTGAAAGGCAATCCAGGCAGCACCTTACTGGTTTTGAGAACTTACAGTTAAGCATAACTAAGAAAGAGGAGAAGTATCAATCTGTGAGTGAGGAAAAATTTCTGATTCACCTTCTTAGCTACAAGGTGAAGAGTGTATTTGAGGGTTGGATTTAAGAGACGGGTTTACATTTTCTATGATGAAGTTCATCAACTACTCACAGAGTGTTCTGGAAATCTGTGAGACACCTCTGAATGTGCAAGTTCTATAAAAGTAAGTTTTTGTCCTACAAGAAACATTTTAAAATGGATTTTTGGTGTTTTAGCTTTCTGCTAATGGGTGAAATGAACTATCCCTCCTTTCCCAGTTTTGAGATTTATTTGGAAATAGTACCTACATTTTTATAGCTCTGTCTTTTTTCTCAACAGGAGTTAGAAAGTCTGCTTATTTTTAAAGCCATATATCAAACAATGATATAATCTTGCTGTTGAAATAATTGTTTCTCATAACTGCTAATTCTTCTTATCCTAATTGATTATTTTTAAAAACTGGGTTTTGGGGAAAGAAAGTAATGAATAGACTCTTATCCCCCCAAACTCCCATTTAGAATCTTCTCAACATAAACCACAGTTTTTGCATTTACACTGGGAGCAACTTTACATGCCATTTATAATAAAAAAAAAAAAAACTATTTCCAGTTTATGCCATCATTTAGACAATGCTATGATTTATACAACTTAGCCTGGGCTTTAGGGCCCTTGATTAGGCTGCATGAAACTCACCTTAACTTCTCCACTTGCCCTCTGCCCTCAAATGACTCTGTTCTAACTACAAGACCCCTGTCTTCTCCCATCTCTAATTTTGTTTCTCTGGGTTTTCCTGTCTATGGGATCACCTTCATTTCTTCAGTTCCACATTTACCAGTTCTTTAATATTCAGCTCAAGACATTGAGGAAGCGTTCAGATCAAATATTCTTTCTCCAAATTTCATAGCTCTGTTCTTCCTTGATAGACTTCTAAATTTTAGTTTAGTGTTATAGCTATAGGTTTCACTGCTTATATACATTACTGAGAGTAAGCCTTTTACAGATACTTCTACCTTTGTTGCACTTACTGTTATGGATGTTTCTCCACTGCTTTGAAATAATCATGTTGAAAGAAAATTTTCATTATTAGCATTGCTTTTTTAAAATCTAAGAACAGTGGGGGATATTTAGTAGCTTCCTGCAAGTATTTATTGATTGCATATAATTTAAATACCCAGTTATGCCAACTATGGTATATTTTATATGGACTCTGATTAATAAATATATGCAGAATGAATAAGTGCCCACACTTATCACTGAATTCCTAATTACACAACAGGTACAGTATTAGTTTTTCTGTATATGTTATTTTACTTTATCCAATTGAGGAAAAAGAAAGCAATGTGAAAACTAGAATCATTTTATATATGAAAAATTTGCAAACACAAGAAGTGTCTCTGTAATTGTCAAAGTTGATATCTGCATTTACATCTGTCTTCAATTTCTTTGCATGGTGAGTATGTTAGCTGAAATAATAAATGAAACCATGATTGAAGAAGTGTACAGATGAATTTCTAATGTAGGGGTAAACTTCTAACTCTCTTGTTCTAATGTGCTTTCTAGGATGAGTCTAAGAAGGATTCATGGATCTTTGCCCTGGCCGTGGTTCTCTGCAGTAGCTTTGTCTAGAACAGCATGAGCACCATCAACCACCAGGCCCTGGAGCATCTGCAGTATCCTTCCAGGTCCTGAACCACCATGTTTCACTGAATTCATGGGGATGAGGATAGAGTAAGTCTCTCCCTTCCTGTCATTTAGTTTCTTGGGGGGAACAGAGGGGACCCATGGCAAAAGAGTGTGTTTATAATATTTTTATACTAGAGAAATGTGGGAATTGTTGGTAGTGAGTTTCTTTTCCCTAACCAAATGTTAGTTATGCGACAGAGCTTGCAAAACATCAGGGCAAAGTCCTCTCAAACACCTGATAGAGTAGAAGATTCCACAGAATTTGTGAATTTCTTTCCAGACTTTATCTGGACTGTATGGGATTTCACCATGGAGCTGCAGTTATGTGGTCAGCCTATCACAGAAGATGAGTACTTGGAGAATGCCCTGAAGCTGATTCCAGGTATCAGAGTATGGCCTGGGCAGTGTACGGTCCAATAGAGTGTGGGATCTACTAAACAATATCCCTCATCTCTGTGATTGCATTTGTATTTGAGACTAAATCAAAGTCTGTGGAAATGGTGGCTGGAAAGTGGGTTGCAAAGATCTAGGGGCTACAGTTGAAGTTTACTCAAGAAAAGTAAAGTGTAAAGTGAAATTACTCAAAACCAATTTTTTTTATACATCTTTAAATTTAGCATCCAGATTTACATGGGTGATGAAACATTCTAAAGACTGGACACTGTGTTTCCTGTTCCATCAATTTTTCTCTGTTGAAGAGAACAACTAATCAGCTAATTGTTAGACATGAAACTGCAGTGAAAAGATTATCTAATGAACAAAATATAGATTTCACATATTATTCTTTTCAAAGAGGGCTAGAAAACTTTCTAATCCTGTATAATTATATCATCTACAAAATGACTGTATGTTCTAAATAAACCTGAAGAAGTGACTGTCTTTACAATCTATGCCTTTTCAGTAATACTGACAATTATTAGAATATTCATTTTACCTTCCACATCATAGCTTTCTCCTAATTCCCACATGTTTACCCATGAATTAATTACAAGGTAAAAAATTATTTTCATGGGTTACATTTCCAAGGATGTGTGTCTATTGAAACCTTGAGAGAAATATCAATGCCAATTTATTCATTCTTCCTTTCACGTTTCTATTTATGATTTCTCAAAACAGCTATTAAGAAATTGGCTGGCAGGAGAGGACCAGATATAAACATTTACCTCAAAGAGTTTATAGATTAGTGGTGATAACTTAAAATTATATTTCAGGTACATTTATACTTCAGAGGTTTTTACTAATAAATATATAACACTGCATCAATTATTTTTAGCATCAAAACAGTTTTTCTTAAATAATGAGGATGTCATTCCTAATATTCCAATTACTGTCCATGATCCCTTGTTTGTAGCTCTCCTTTTTGGTTCCACAGCTCAATTCCTACATGAGGTTGAGTTGAGCAGAAAGTTTCATGTGACCTTTCATCCTTTTAGCTGCTAGTTAAGCAAACACATCATAGACAACCACTCTACTATGTGCATGTCTGGAGAGACCAGCCATAGGTTTCCTTTACTGGATCAGATGTCTCCCTAAATTTCTCTGCAGTTATATAACTGGTATAAGTCTGATGTGCAAAGAAGTATTGAATGTCTATGTTAAAAGAGTTCTATGTGTAGAAATGGCAAAGACACACAAATCCCTGCCATGAACACCTGTAACCCCCTCGCCTCAAGACTCTACACACTCTAATCCCTGTTTTTCTGTCCCTCAGGGAAGAATCCCAAAGCCCAAACATCCAATCTACCCAGAGACTGCATCAGGCATTTATTTCCAAGATGGAAGTTTTTTGTCTTTGACTGGCCAACATAGGAAAAAAAAAATTCTAGCCAATATTGGGATGGTATCTGAAGAACAACTGGATCCTAAATTCCAGGAGCAAACAAAAAATTTCTGTTTTAACATCTTCACTGATGCAAGGACCAAGACCCTCACAGAAGGAATCATGGTCACTGGGAAAGGTGAGTCTCTTTTTCCCATTTCCATGGGTCTGCTATGTGTTGAATATTTTATATAATGTGCTTTCTAGTATTTTTGTTTGATTCTATAAAGGATTCTGATTTTACAGACTTTTATACTCCATGAAGAAATCTGTATACTTTATAATTATCTCACTTTGGGGGATTTACAAATTCCTTCCCCAAATTGCAAATTTTGTCAATGATATCGGTGACTCCCACTTATCTGAAAACATCCTCCACTTAGAATATAATCACTCTCGGTGTAAAAACAGAATACTGCATGTTTTCAAAGGAAGTCCTATACAATAAGTGTTCTTCACAAGGAGAATTCAAAAGATATTTTGAGAATTTAGAGTGGTCCAAAAATAAATATTAGTCCATAAATCACTGAAAATCCATTCAAAGCCTCAGAATTAGGAATAAATTAAACATGGTACACTTTGCCTCATCTGTCTATCTATGTAATCTGTATTGCTTTCAATTTTTAAAATGAGAAACTGCATTTTCCAGGTAGCCCCTAGTATGTTAGATAGAAGTAGATATTAACTTTTTTAGTCCTGTGGCCTGGAAAACCATAAAAATGAAGAGTCAGTAGGAAAATGAAGGTGATAATAGTAGAAGGAGGTAGGGGTGCGTGTGTGTGTTTGTGTGTGTGCATGTGTATATGACCCTAGAAGCATAGTCTCAGAATCCTGGAGCCATTGACTGATAACTTGATATTTAGCCCCTAAATTTCCTGGCTTCTTCAGGGCTGAGGACTCTGTTTGTGACCTACCTGGATACTATCAATAGTGGAGCAGTACCTCGCTTGGAGAACGCGGTGACAACTCTGGCATAGCTGGAGAACTCAGCTGCCATTCAGAAGGCAGACAACCACTACAGCGAGCAGATAGCCCAGCGAGTGAGCTTCCCCACAGACATGCTGCAGGAGCTGCTGGAGGCACATGCTGCCTGTGAGAGGGAAGCCCCTGCAGTCTTCATGGAGCACTCCTTCAAGGAAGACAAGCAGGATTTCCAGAGGAACCTTGTGGTAATCTGTCTTAGTATTTACTTTATGTTGCCTCCCCTTGAAGAATGAAGCCTAGAAGTGTTGTTACCGGTCCCATGGCTCATCTCTCACTCAAGGATAAAGTAGTCCATGTTCTCATGAGGGACAGAGTTTCAAAGGACTACATTTCCTTCTTTTTTGACTGCCAGAACTCAGGCAGTTTATCTGGAACTCCCTTTGACCTTCAATGAAAAATCAGTATAGATATCCTCTTGAAATAAATACTTCTGTGGATTCCAAGCCTGTCCAGAACACCCAAGACATTCTTTAGCTGGCTTCTTTTTCTGTGAACACACTCCTATGGCTGGGAACCAAAATTTCTCTTTTCAGATCCACATCTCAGGCCACTTTCAGCTTAGGTTGCTCCTTGTTGTATCTATCATTGAAGACAGAATCACTGAATGTGGCAGCTTCAAGGAACCAGAGAGATTAGGTAATGCAAATCCAACAGCTCAGATGAAATACCCAAAGGAGGTTAGGGAACTTCCCCATGGTCTTCCAGAGTTTTCAGAGCTGTGAATAAATCAAATCTTGTGACTGCTGTTTTATTACATGTCCTCCAACAGAATACTTTTCTCATGAGGAACACAGTTAGACCAATTCTTCTACCAGATCCTTTGGAAATTTACTTCCTCTGTTCCTTGCTTCTGGTGACAGCCCTCTATCTTTCTTCCCTCTAGGAAATCATAAAGAATAAGAAAGATGATTTCTTGATGCAGAATGAAGAGACATAAATCAAATATTGCCAGACTAAACTTGATCAGCTTTCAAAGGCACTAATAAAAAGTATCTCAGCAGGAACTTTCTCTGTTCCTGGAGGTCATGAACTCTACAGGAAAGCAAAGGAAATTATTGAAAAGGAAAATTACCAAGTGCCCATGAAAGGAGTGAAGGTGAGGAATAAGGGAAACATGGGGAACCTACAGAATACTCAAAGGGGTCTCCTGAAAATCTGAGAGTGCAGCTCCATGCATGCATAAAGAGAGTGTATGGGGCCATTCAAACAGCTGTGGCTTTTAAGGTTCACTGCATGCTATTTATTCCTGAAGAGAGTACAAATGTCAACTCCCAACTATGAGTACAGATTTCTTAAATCCACAAGAGACAGAACAGAAATTATTCATTTTTTTTTTACTCAACAACATATTTGACTTGTTGAGCACTGATAATTTACAAGTCAGTCTTTGTACACAAGGATGATCACAAGTGAGACAGGAAGTCAACTACATAGGCAAGCTATAACACTCAGGAAAGAGCTACTTAGGTGTTAGAAACAAATATAATAATAATAATAATAATAATAATAATAATAATAATAATAATAATAATAATAATAATAATAATAATAATAAAACAATAATAATGCAACTAATATATATTGAACTGTTGTTTCCTATAGCCAAAATGTTAAGCTCTTTCCCTAGACTCTTTAACATAATCTTTCAAATAGCATTAAGAAGCATCTACATTATCAACATTTTAAAGATCTCAACCGAGAAGCATAGGCAGGTTAAAATAAGTTGTCTAAAGTTATAACCAGCTAGTGGCAGAGGAGAACATCAGCACAATTTAGAGGCACTATTTCACACTGGTAAAGCAGATATGTAAAAGCACCAGAGATTTGGGGTTTGTAGAACTAAACATGATTCTGACTGGCTGGATTCTAGAGTGGGGAGAAGGAAGTAGCACTGGGCAAGAGACTGGAGAGAGAGACAGGTCACTCTAAGGAGCTTGGACTCATTGTAAGGAACCACTGTGGAACTTTAAACATGAAGCAAAAGTTACATGGACTTAGTTGTCTTTGCATCACTAATTTCCCTATTGGAAATCTAATTTCTGTGCTCCTCCTTGGTTCCTCAGGCAAATGAGTTCCTCCAGAGGTTTCTGCAGTCCCAGATGGCACTAGAGAAATCCTGCAGGCAGATAAAGCCCTCACTGATGGGGAGAAGCCCATAGCAGGTACAGGGTAGGGCTGGGCTCACAGTGGGATGTGTATGTTCTTGCAGTGCCCTCTGACAGGTGTGAGAGCAAAACCTTCCCAATACCGGAGCTTCCTTCCTTTCTGTGGAACAACCCTGCTGCATCTGGAAACAGCAAAGGGAACTGTGGTTGGACGCCAGACAGGCAGAGCCTTTTCTCTCACATTCTGAAGTGTGTTCTCGATGGTGTGGACATGGGGTTTTGGGGGAGGACTTCAGAGATTTCCTACCTGTCTCTTTAATTTGTTTTGGCCTCTGAGCTCAGGAGGGTGGAGGTCAATCCTTGCCTATTTTTTCCCTCTCTAATACCTTCCTGGGGCAGAAGAGTGGACCTGGAAGGAGACAGCTGAGAAGGAACAGGAGCTGCTGAAACAGAAACTGCAGGAGCAGCAGCAGCAGGTGGAGGCTCAGAAGAGAAGTCTCCAGAAACACATAGTTCAGATAATGGAGAAGATGGTGAGAGAAAGAGAAAACCTGCTGAGAGAGCCAAACAAGATATTGGAGCATCAGCTGAAGGTGAATCAGGCTGTGGCAGTAGTAGAGCTTGATAGCTTTGCCCTGGTACCCCAGGAAGGGATGGGTGAAGGTTACAGCATGGTCATGCAGAGATCACAAGTGCATCTACTGCTTGTGATTTATTAAAACCCTGAAGCCTTTGAATCCTTCCAAAACCTTTAAATTTGGCTCTGTAAGTAGACTTTGGAGAGTTCAGGATGAGTATTCCCTCCTCTACTCCAAGCCCTCAGAGAATATAAATAGGGTTGAATAGCCATTTAGAGAATTTTAAAATGATCTCACAGGGCTTGATTGAACAGATATTCCAATTATGTGTGTTTAATATGAACAACAACTAGTACGCTCTACCAAGGTCACTACCTTTTACCAGGAGACCTGCTCAGCCCAAGGCCCTGAGGTAGATCTGTTCTGACATAAAACTTCCAGAAATGTCCAGACTTAAAAACACATAGAAATGATAGATTTTACACTTGCTGCATTGCCTCCAGGTTTGTATAGATCCCCAAGCTATCATGTGGCTTGGAGGGATTTCTCTCATTGTTCATCTGAACATGATTTATAAGAGATTTCTATAATTTAGGGGCCATGTGTTTATAACAGATTTCTATAATATGGGTGACAGTATCATCCTGAGTGGGACTGAGAATTAGTGCAGTCAGACCAAGGCTACCTCTCATTTGCATTTTTTGACTGGAAAATATTACATTTGTCCTCATGCCAGGCTTAGCCTCCTGGCAAAACCCTAAGGTATATGAATATTATTAAGGCTGTAAACTACACTTCCTCTTAATATTTCGGTCCAAACCAGGAAATATTCCTTGTTACAAGAGTCTCCTTTCATGATTAAGAGAGAACAATTTTAGGAATAAAACAAAGATAGTCTGACAAAGTTTCAAAGTTTGACAAAATGTAATCCTTGAAAAAATGGGAGATTTAAAAAGTTTTACTTCCTTCCTCATTTTTTTTTTTAGGTCCAAGAAGATCTGTGTACTGAAGGATTTAGAAAGAAATGTGAGGAGATGAGTACAGAGATAAATCATTTGGGAGAGAGAAATGTTGATACTAAAAATGATGATAGTTCCTTGCTTGAACAAGCCTTGGACAACCTTGGCAAAAGAATCGCTTCATTATTGCCTGCCCCAGCTAACATTCTTGGTAATGTTATGAAAGTAGTGAGCTCACTATTTAAAAAGAAGTAGCTCTCCTTGTAAAGAAATCAGATATATAATATAATATACATGTATGTTCTCTGGCCTATTTCTGATACACATGCTTTTCACTTTCATCCAGCAATGCTTTAAATATAAAAAGTGATTTCTAGAGAATACTGATGCCTGGCCCACATTAGATAGAATAAATGCATGGACACTTTGATATAGTGTGTTCAGTTTTAGGAAATATATATGTGTGCAAAATAATATATATGTGTATGTACATATATACAAGAGTTTCACTGAGGCTTCACTTCTAATGGCAAAGGATTGGAAGCCACTTAATGCTCATTTATGTAATTTGGTAATATATATTTTGCATGTATTTATACTAGAATACTATGTTGCTAGTAAATAGATAGTGGAGCTCTATTTGTATAAATATAGAACAATCTGGAAGATAGAATGTAGAGTGAAAAAATGAGGCACAAAACAGTTTGTATAATGTGTTCACCGTAAAAAAAAAAAGGCAATTATTTTGGGCACTCATACACATGTATGTAAAGTACATTTCTGGAAGATTCATTAGAAATTGGTATCATTGGTTCTTCCTGGAGAAGACAGCTTGGCATCAGGGATGGAAAGGACACATGCTTTTCATTATATACTCTATACTTTCAATTTTGCAAAGTTAGCTTGTGTTATTTCTCGAATAACAAAGAAAACAAGCTACAATACTAATAATTAAAATAGTAAATGGAATGTGAATAAATGGAATTGCTCATTGCTTCCAGAAATGACATTAGCCTGCTTAATGAGGGGTATAAGACTAAGATCAGAATACTAGAAAATAACGTTTGCATCCTAATCTTGTTTTTGCTTTGGCCTTGGTTTTTAATCCCTTATATTTGCTTCAAAAATAAGGTATGAACTTTCCTGTTACCCCTTGAAATCTCAACAACAGTAACCTTTACTTCATAGGTTTCAATTACACTTTTACAGTGTTTAGAAACAAATTACTAAACACTAAGAATATTCACTGGTGAGAGGAATTCCCATCATCCTTAAGTTCAGTGGTGGCGTCTCTGCTGTTGGCAAGTACAGAAGGGGTGATGCACCACTGCAGAAATGGATGCCTTGATAGTAATGGGGAATGAAAAACCCAGACACACAGAGGCCAGGTGTTGGCATTTAAACATCAGAATTCAAGTACATACAATGAGAGTAATGAGCATCGTGGTTTGTCTTAGCTCAGGCTGCTATAACAAATTACCATAGACTGTGTGGCTTACAAAACAAACATTTATTTCTCCCAGTCCTGGAGGCTGTAAGTCCAAAAGCACTGTGCCAGCATTGTTATTTTCTTGGTAAGGGTCCTCTTACAGCTTTACAGATGACAAGGTTCTGACTGAGTCCTAGCATGGTGAAGAGAGAGAGACAGAGAGAGAGACAGAGAGAATGAATCTCATGATTCTTTGTTATACAGGCACTAATTAGATTCATGAAGGCCCCACACTCATTATCTAATCCCTCCCAAACCCCATTTCCAAGCACATTGGGACATTGGTATTTGGGGTTTCCTCAAATGGATTTTGGAGAACACATTCAAACATTCAGTCTATAATTTGGTTGGAGTGGCAGCCAGCAGACCTGACCAGAGGAAATTATGAAGATGGCAAATAAAACAAGGTGTCTGTAGAGAAAAAAAGAATGGGGAGGAAACCATTGGAATAAAGGATATTTATAGGAAGCTGAGAGGTAACATTGATAAAAGGTTATAATCCGTAGCCTTGGTCTAAACCAATTTCAGATGATGGAACTATCACCTGGAGGGGAGGGCAGGATCCCAGGAGAGAGGACCTTGCAACTCTGGGATGAGGATAAATGATAATGATTTTCACAGTGCCTCTCCTAGGGGACCTCTGGAAATGTTCTTGGATCCATATGCTGGGAAATGAGAATGCCCAAACACTTCAAGGACTCTCAGAATCAGGATCCAAGCTAGGAGTGATGCTCAGATCCTGAAAAGACATCACAGTCTTCCTGTTAGAGGTACATGACATCCTGGTATGAACACAGTCTTGGCCCAGGTGCAACTAACTTGGTCTAGTATTTTTTTCAAATAAAAGTATAGTTCGTCTGAAGACAGACACCATTTTATATATATATATATATGTATTTTCTTTACATCTTCATAGTGTATGTTTAGGCACAGAGGGTACTTAGTAAGAAACTTCTGTAAAAACAAAAAGCTGACATATGTGTGATTGTTTTCAATTGCCAGAATTCCATGATCACACCAAACCTCTGAGATAATAGATTGTTTGTATTTTAGATATTAGATTAAGGTCTCTAATTTGACTTAAGGACCAGAGGAGCAGAAGAAACTCTTTTGGTACAGTTTCCCCCTCTGTGACCTTATTCACCACAGTCTCAGTATCTCTGCGAGGATGTTAACTCATCTCCACTGGAGAATTTAAATGACTCCGTCTAGTCGTGGCTTCAAGTGTTCAGAAGGAAGAATGAATGGCTTTGCCTTTTAAAGAAGAAACCATATAGTAATGAATATGTGACCAATGTATCATGGGGTTTAATGGAAAAGTAAACTATTCTACAGAAATATCTGTATATCTGTTCCCACTGAGAGCTTGACTTAAGCAGATGTTCTAATCCCTTGGACTAGACACACCCTGCATTGAAGAGCAAAGAGAAGCCTTGTCTTTTTTAGATTCGACATACAAGTGATATCACACTGTACTTGTCTTTCTCTGACCTATCTCACTTAGCATAATGTGCTCAAGGTCCATTGATGTTGCAAATGGCAGGATATCCTCCTTCCTTGTGACTGAATAATATTCCCTTGTGTATATGTATATGTGCCACATCTTTTGTATCCATTCATGTGTTGGCTTTTAGGTTGCTTTCATTTCTTGGCTACTGTGGTTAATGGTGCAATAAACTTGAGTGCAGATATCTCTTTGAAATACTGTTTCTATTTTCTTTCAATAAAAAATAATAAAACTGACAATGGTCACTTAGAAAAATAAAAAGGCTTTAAAAAGTTGTTAACAATTTATTCACACATCTATTCTAATCCTCATTAAGGAATGCTTGGTTCTAATTATTTACATTGTTTTTTAAATTCTTATGTCCTCCCTGCCATTGTTCTGGATTATGTAAAGAGAGAAAAGCAAAGATCTTGTCCTCATGCAGCTTACACTGTGTATGGGCCTTACATAATGTTATTTAGGCAGAAATAAATATTGTAATTATATACATGTATATATATATATGTGTGTGTATATAGATATGTGTATGTGTATGTATGTGTATGTGTGTGTGTATATATATAAATATTTTATGTGTAGTGATCAAGAATCTAAGTTGCAACCAAATAGTCATTTTTTAAGTTTGGTTTCAACCTAGTGCATCTTGCCTGGAGATATAATTGTGTATTATAGAGCCCTAAGGACCAAATATGGTAACTTTAAAGTAAGGTAAAACCTAGAGTGCATGGTGATTGAAACAATGAATAAATAGATAAATGTTTGGATGTATGAATAAGTGTGACATTTGTTTATTATTTCAAAGGGTAATAAATATCCCTCTTATTACCTATAGGCCAAAATGTAAAGGCTTTGGTGAAGAATTTTGTGTTTTTTGATCTCTATTCCTTTATCACCTGTACAAATTATTATGTTTAAACAAACTAAAGTGGATTCTGTTTCTTTGACTGTACTAGGACTGATATGACAACTCTGGAATATTCTTCCTTGTGTCTCTTTTTCCATGGAAGTGTGGTTGTGCCACTCAACAGTGTTATTTGGATGGAATTCCTTTTACTTCAGATAATGTGATCTTATTCCTTAACCACTGTTCTGTGGACAGTGGTCCCAGGCTGCATTGAATATGGTGCTCACTCTTAGCCCAGGAAACAGTCCCTGATAAAACATAAGTAATGAATTCCTCCCCTGATATATTTGGTCTAAGGCCCCAATCTCTCTCTGCCCCTGCTGACTGTCTATTAATATAGAAAATGCAGACTATCAAGTTCTATTTCCCTCCCACTTAAAGTACATAATTATTTTATTTTGATGAAATATGCACAACTATTTACTATTTTAACTATTTAAAGTGTACAATATAGTGGAATTAAGTATATTCACATAGATGTTACAATCATCATCACTATCTACCTCCAACCCATTGCATCATGCTCAGCTGAAACTCTGTATCCAATAAACAAGTCTCCATTTCCCTCTCCCCAAGCTCCTGGTAAGTGTGAGTAAACTTTCTGTTTCTATGAATTTAACTACCCTGGATACCTCATAAAAATGACATCATATAGTATTTTTCTTTTTTGACTGTCTTATTTCAGTTAGCATAATATCCTCAGGTTTATTTAGACTGTAACATGTGTTAGAATATCCTTCTTTTTAAGGCTGAATAACATTCCATGGTAAGAATGTACTACACTCTATTTTATTTTTTTAATTTTTAATTATTATAGAACTTTTACATTTCCACTTAATTTGTAGTTATTACAAAATACTGGCTATGTTCCCTTTGTTGTGCAGTACATCTTTGTAGCCTGTCTTATACTCAATAGTGTGTTACTCCCACTCCTCCCACTCCTCCATACCTTTATTGCCCACCCCACTTCCCACTGGTAACCACTGGTTTGTTCTCTATATTTGTGAGCCTGCTTCTTTTTTTGTTGTTGTTTTTGTTATATTCAATAGTTTGTTGTATTTTATACATTCTACATATAAGTGATATCATATAGTATTTGTCTTTCTCTGTCTGACTTATTTCACTTAGCATAATGCCATCCAAGTCCATCCATGTTGCTGTTAATGGCAAAATTTCATTTTTTATGGCTGAGTAGTATTCTATTGTGTGTGTGTGTGTGTAGTGTACAATAAATATCTATACATACTATATCTATCTATATCTATCTATCTGTGTGTGTGTGTATATCATATTTCTTTATCCATTCACCTGTTCATGGACACTTAGGTTGCTTCCATACCTTGGCAATTGTACATAATGATGCTATGAACATTGAAACATTGACATGCATGTATATTTTCAAATTAGTGTTTTTGGTTTTGGTTTTGCTTTTGCTTTTATATACCCAGGGGTGGAATCTGGGTCATATAGTAATTATATTTTGAGATTTTTGGAGAAATCTCCATACTATTTTCCACAGTGGCTGCATGAGTTTACTTTCCCACCAAGAGCCCACCAAGGGTTTCTTCTCTCCACATCATTGCCAAAATTTGTTGCTTGTGTTCTTTTGATGACAGCCATTCTGACCAGCAAATACACTACAATTTATTTACCCATTCATACGTTAGTGGATAACTAGATTGTTTCCATTTTTTTGTACTGTTTTGAATAATGCTATTATAAACATTGGTGTACAACTATATATTTGAGTTCTTACTTTCAGGTCTTTTGAGATATATAACTAAAGTTGAACTGTTGAATCAAATGGTAATTTTACGTTTAATTTTCTGAGGAATAGTTATACTGTTTTCTACATTAGCTGTTCAATTTGTTCCTACCAATGATGTACAGGATTCTCAATTTCTCTACATCCTCACCAAAATTGGTTTTCTGTTTCTAAAGAAATGGCAACCATATTAATGTGTGTGAAATGTATCTCATTTCCTTAATGAATAATGATGATGAGCACCTTTTCAGGTACTTATTGGCCATTTATCTTTGTTATTTGGGGAAGGTGTCTTCAAGTCCTTGACTATTTTTGAAATGAGCTCTTTGATTTTGTTTTTGTTTTTGCTGAGTTAAAGGGTTCTTTATATATTCTGTATATTAATTTCTTATCTAATATATGATTTGTAAACATTTTCTCCCATCCTGTGAGTTACCCTTTATTCTTTTGATATTGTCCTTTGATATGCACAAAATTTTAAATTTTTGTAAAAACCAATTTATCTATTTTTTCATTTGTTGTCTACAAACACCTTTGGTGTATATCCAAGAAATCACTGCCAAACCCAATAGAATGAAGAGTTTCCCCTACGTTTTCTTCTAAGAGATTTTGTTTACCTTTTACATTTAGATCTTTGTTCTATTTTGAGTAAATTTTTGAATATGGAGGAAGGTAAGGGTATAACTTCGTCCTTTTGCATGTGAATATCGAATTTCCTCAGTATCACTTGTTGAAAATATTGTGCTTTTCCCACTGAATGGTCTTGACACCTTTACCAAATCATTTGACCGCATATGAGAAGATTTATTTACTGTATTCGTCTATATGTCTATTTGGATTACAATAGTTTGTACTAAGTTTTGAAATCAGGAAGTATGATATCTCCCACTTTGTTCATCTGTTTCAAGATTTTTTATTTGTTTATTTGGAATCTCTTGAAATTCCCTATGAATTTTAGAACTTTTTATTTTCTGGAAAAAATATTGGAATGTTGATAAGAACTGCATGAGATCTGTAGAATCTGTTGAGTAGTACTGACAGCTTAACAATATTAAAACTTCCCACCTATGAACATGGATGTCTATTTCTTTATGTCTTCTTTAATGTATTTTGGCAATGTTTTCAGTATGCAAATCATTCTTCTTCTAGGCTAAATTTATTTTTAATTAATCACTTTGATCCTATTTTAAATGGGATTGCTTTCTTAATTTTTTGAATTGTCATGTTAGTGTATAGAAATGCAACTGATTTTTAATTGTTGATTTTGTATCCTCCAAATTTGCTGAATTCGTTTATATTTTCTATTTTTTGGTGAAATCTTTGATATTTCTATATTTAATATCTTGTCGTGTGTTGAGAGAATTTATTTCTTCATTTACAATTTTAAATCTCTTTATTTCTTTCCCTTGTTTTATTACACTGGCTAGTACCTCTAATACTATGTTAAATAGAGGAGGGAAAAATGGGCATTACTGTCTTTTTTGTTATCTTAGGGGAGAAGTTTTCAGTCTTTCATCATTGAGTAGGATGTAGCTGTGGATTTTTCATGCATGGTTTTTATCATGTTGAGGAAGTTTTCTTCTATTCCTAATTTTTTAGTATTTTTTTAACAGAAAAATTATTAAATTTGATCAAAGGATTTTTGTGAATCAATTGGATGACCATTTTTTTTCTTTGCTCTCTTAATGTGGTATATTATATTGATTGATTTTTCTATTTGGAATCTACAGGATGTAATCAACATTTATAGAATACCAAAAACATCAGAATACATATTTTCCTCAAGCTAACATGAAACATTCACCAAGAAAGACCTCATTATGTATCATTAAACACACCTTAAAAATTGAAAGGAACAGAAATGTTATAATGTATGTCTCAGACTAGAGTGAAATTAAACTAGAAATCAACAATGGAAAGATAGCTGGAAAGTCCTAAAATACCTGGATAGTAAACAACACACTTCTACGTTATAAATAGGTCAAATAAGCCTCAAGAGGGATTTTAAAATGTATTCAATGAAATAAAAATAAAAATACAACTCATCAAAATTTGCAAAATGCAGTGAAAGTTGAAGGAGACTTGTAAGATACTTTTGGCATGATATATAATCTTATGGAGACCATAAACTCAATTTTGGGAAGGGGAATAGGAAGACACAAAGCAGCAGTTCCCAGGAAGGGAAATGATCCTAAAATTAAATTCATAAATGGTTTCCAAGCAAAGAACAAATCCAGGGTGTTGCCAGAAAACAAAAGAAAAAAGATGGAGGGGTCAAATATGAAATGAAGGACATGACTGAAGATTCTTTTCCTTAAACCTCAGAATCATTACGGTTGCATCCTTGGAGTATGACATAATCAGAAAAAGACTCTCTGAGGAGATACAGTATGTATCATAGATGCTCTCAAACAATTGGGCTTCTGGAAAGTTTAAGGGAGCTTTTCCTCAGACTTCTCAGCAAAAACCCAATGTAGAAATAGGGCTACATTGAAAGGATTTGTGGGTTCAGCATTGTTGAGCCTTGATGAAGCTCACCTCAGAAGGCTTAGACCAAATTGGAGGGTATTTGTGCTAATGAAGAGCTACAGGGGAACCTGTTGATCCTGCCCTGGCACTCCCATGCATGACTATACTTTCATACATTTTTCCTTACCACTTTATTCTCTTATCTATTTTTACCCTTTGTTTTACTTTCTTTTCTCATTTCTTCACCCCTTTTTGGACAGTTTTGTGTAAGTAATGGACAGAGGACAGGCCTTGGAGTCAGAGAGCTTGCATCTGAGACTAAGCTCTAGAACCAAGCTAAGTGACCTAGAATATGTTAAGTCTAATCTCTTCACTTGCATAAATGTAGGAATAATATCTAATTTACTGTGTGATCATGAATATTAGAGATAGTAAGTGTACTTCCTTAAAGGTAGAAAGTGTCCAATAAAAGTGGCTGTTATATTGTTTTTATTACTGTTGCTACAATTTTGTTTATATGGTTGATTTGGGTTCTTGGAGCAGCTGTTACTAAACTCTACACTGAGTTTCTTTACTCTACATACTCTTTAATATGATTATTTTTATGAGGTTGATTTTGATAGCTGATATTGAACTCTCTTAGTCTCTTTACAGCAGAGTATCCATCCCAAGATGCTTTGGGTGCTGGCTTCTAGAAATGCTTACATGATCTCCCTTGAGAAATGCCTGGGAACTTGCATCCTCCTATGTCTCCACTTCTCTAAAGATTTCTTCTCAGAGTATTCAAGCAACAAATCATCTACAGGAATTGCCATCTTATGCTTTGCTTCTAACATACTAACATTAGAAAATTATTTTTTAATTTTTATTTTTAATACTACAAATATATCTTAGGCCTTCCACTAGCAACCAAAGATACAGCAAGCCCTCAGTTAAAGAGAATGATAATCTATACTGTATCAGTTTCCCCTTCATGGCTCCACTTCTGGCACGATGGTGTGCAACTCAGAATCACTCCTCAAAAAAACTGATGAAAACTATTTTTAAAACACATTTAAAAATAGTTGGCCTTATGAGCATACACAAATGGAAATGCCGCTACAGATATACAGCAAATGAAGACACATTTACTAAAGAATATTTACTAAAGCTCCATAAAATGATGAGTCTTTAGTTTTTGAAGATCCACACTTTTCCCCTCTCCACTCATTGAGCTGGGAACTCCACCCAGACTTGTACAACCAAGAACACAAGTTTTTGACTCCCCCCAGGTCCTGGGTGGAGGGTTGTCTTCCTGGGAAGGACATGACATTAGCATTTCTCATACTGCCCCTAGATACTTGTTGCTGAGGCAAAGTTCTGTACTACTGCAGCCAACAGGTGGGGGCCCCTTTCTTCCACCACGTTTCCTCTCATGAGACAAAGGTTCTACCTTGGGCATGGTAGGACATTGAGGTCCCAAATGCTATTGACTCAGCTCATAAGACAGGGGATTGTGCCAAGGGAGACAAGCCAAGGACACCTGGGGCTCTTGCCCATATATCCACTGAGCACTTACTTCTTCAAACTGGGCTGTCACTTAGAATTGACCTATTGTTCCTTACTCCAGCACCAGAGTTTTGGCTCAGAGATTTTCCCTGGGAGGAAAGGCAGACCATAGAACACAGAGCTCAAATTATCTCCCCAAAGGAGCCAACTTTATTTGCAACAGCATATGAAGTTCAAATCTAAGTGTGCTTTCAAAAACAGTAGAAGTGTTGGTGAGAGGCAATGGGGAGGAGACTGATAAATTCATTGAAGATACAGGCTAAATGATAAGCCAACTAGTTGCTGGAGAAAAATAAGAAACCAGCTGCAAGAACTAGAGTCTGAATAAATTTCAAACTTTGACCATCAGGAAATGTCCCTTCATAGCAGCCTGAATTTGACTGTATTAGGGTGTAAATAATTTATTCTCCAGGGCATTGTTATGAACAATAGAGCTTTTAACCAGAAGTTAGTGGAGTTTCATAGGTTAGTGTGGTCAGGTAACTTGACAAACACTGCCTAAGTTCTGCTAAAACCTTGTTATCCCAAATTGGATGGGCATGTCCAAGGATGAATCCCTGAGGAAAAACATCAGAGGCTTTACCCTGTGTCTGTTTAGGGGATAGAGGAGGAAGAGAAGGGAATGTACAACACTAAAATAATCCAGTTAGTCTTTAAACAAGTAAACAAGCTAACAACAATGACAGGCACTGAAAGAGGGGAGAGATGAAGCCAGTACCCAAAGTTGCTGCAATATCTAAAATGTTCATTTTCCAAAAAAATATGAGACATGCAAAATAAGCAGGAAATTATGGCCTAGATACCAGAAGAATAGCAGGCAATAAAGCCACCTGCAGGAGAGACCAGATGTGAGAAAAGAAGCCATTATAAATATGTTCAAAGAAACAAAGAAAACCATGATTTTAGAAGTAAAGCATGATGATAGTGTCACATCACATAGAGAACATTAATAAAGACACAGAAATTATTAAAAATAACCAAATGGAAATTTTGGAACTGAAAGGAGCAATAACTGAAATTTAAAAATTCACTAGGTGGAATCAATATTACACTTAAACGGGCAGAAAGTAAAAGTACTTAAGAATAGATCAATAGAAATTATGCAATCCAAGAACAGAGTGAAAAAAGAATGAAGAAAAAATGAGCAAAGTCTCAGAGAAATGTGGGACACTAATGTATACCAACAGACATGTAAAGGCATCACCAGAAGAACAGAGAAGGAAAGGAGCAGAAAAATATTTGAAAAATTAGTGGCTAAAAAATTCCCATTTCCTAAAAAATTTAAATCTACATATCCAGAAGGTTCAACAAACTGCAAGTAGGATAAACTCAAAAAGACCCATGAATAGACACATAGTAAAAATGCCAAAGAAAATCTTGAAGGCAGCAAGAGGAAAATGACATCTTGCTTAAGAAAACTCGTATAAGATTAACAGTTGACTTATCATCAGAAACAATAGAGGGCTGAAGGCAATAGGATAACCTATTCTCAGCCCTCAAATTTTAAAAGCTCTTAATCAAGAATCATATATCCAGCAAAATTATCATTTAAAAGTGAAGATGAAATAAAAAGACATTTGGAAAACAAAATCTGAAAGAATCTGCTGCCAGTAGACCTACCTTACAAGACATACTAAAGTTAGTTCTTCAGGCTGAAAGCAAGTGACCCAAGACAGTAATTTGAATACACACACACACAAAACAAAGAACACTGATAAAGGTAATTATGCAATTATAAAGGAGTATAATTGCCTATTTCTTATCCTTTCTTATCTTGTTTAAATATCATAAAGCAGTATACATTTAATTGTATTTCTGGGAATATAACATACAGAAATGTAATATATTTTCCAATAGCAGGGCAAAGAGGTTGGTGAGAACAAACCAACATTGGGTTAAGAATTGACTCCAGATGTTTCACTTGAATCCAAAGGAACAAATGCATAGAACCTGAAATGGAAAGAAGGCTAATATGAGAAAAATTATACATATAACATAAAAATTGTGTTCTACACTGGAAACTGACACAACACTGGAAACTGACTATAACTCAATTTAAAAAAAAGAAAAATTATACGTATAAACTTGCTCTCTTTTCTCCTCTCAGCTTCTTTAAAAGACATAAAATTACATAAAGGAATAATAATTATAATGATGTACTGTCGGGCTTATAACATGCATAGAGATAATACCTATGACAAGAATACCACAGTAAGAAAGAAAAGAGAGTAGAGCTATATGGGAATGCTGTTTCTACATTCTCTGAAATTGCTGGTGTAATTGTGAAACTGTTTTTGATAAGACATATTTGGTAAGGCATAAAGCAATCACTAAGTAAATAACTAAATATATATAGCAAGAAAATCATTAAAGAAGTTAAAAAGTAATATTAGAAAATATTCAATTAATGAAAAAGAAAACAGTAATGCCAAAAAAAGACTTGTGGTGTAGAGAAAATAATAACTTAAATGAGAAATGTAAATCCTATTGTTTTGCTTAGTTTTGTTTTTATGAACTCTGGATACAAGTCCCTTATCAGATATATTATTTGTGAATATTTTCTACCATTTTGTGGGTTGTCTTTTCATTTTCTTAACATTACTTTTTCAATTAATGCTATGTCTCTCTCTCTCTCTCTTTTTTTTTTTTTTACTTAAAATGAATCAGAGCAAACACAACATGTGTACAAATCTATAGATAAATCTGCTCTGGAAAAAGTGCATAAATACATGGCAAAGAAATGAGACTTGGCATTTTAATGCTGATCATGCCATCCTCAGTGCCATAACACCAAATCTGTGCTTGCAACACAGTAAACTATGTGTATCTGCTATACCCTACTTCTCAAATCCAGGACTTATAAACTCAAATCAGAATTTGCCATCAAAAACTCAAACTTGAATTTCTGTACTAGGAATGTCTCCAGTAGAGAGCACTAATGTTTTTTGAATATTCAATGTAAGTAGCTTTAATTGAGATAAGGCCTAGGAAGGAGTTACAACCATTTCCCATTCCCATATATCTGGGTACACAAGACATAGGCATTTATTCCATATCCATTAACAGTTTACAGAGCACCCACTGTCCCCAGGCACCACATTAGGCCTTGGGATCCTGAGGAGGAAAAGATACACTCTTACCCTCAAGGAATTTGGCCTAGTGAAGAAGACTGTCTCAATCCCCTAATAACATCTCCTTGCATCAATCAAGGAAAGCATTTACTAATCATGCACTTTCCTATCACAAACTACATACATATATGTAGAAAAGCACATGGACTGTAAGCATTTGCAAACAGTAGGTTCAGGAGGGCCTTAGAGAAAATCTAGTCAAAGTCTCTCATTTTATACCTGGAAACTTTAAACCCAGAGTGGATAAGTGACTTACCCACAATCACGACAAGAGCTAAGATTAATATGGCACTTCCTATACGCCTAGAACTGCTCTAACAGTATTGTTTATTTAATCCTCACCACAACTCATTTTTGAAATACAAAACTAAGGCACAGAGAAATTAATTAACAACAAAAATCAAACAGCTCACAAGGGCAAAGTCAGGATTTGAGTCTAAGTAGTCTTGCTCCAGAATCCATACTTTTAGTCACCATACTATATTTAAGTAGCTATGTCTAAAGGCAGTCATGATTTTCTGACTCATGTTTTTACACTGTCTTGTTATTTTATACTGTCAGGGTTTCCAGCATCTCTAGAACCCATTGGTCAAAAATTATCAAAGAAATCTCAAGATATTATGGTACTTCAAAGTCACAAGATCCTCGATTTGGGGAAAATGGCTCAATTCAACGTGGATGTATATGTTACCAGAAGGTGAAGATGAAGACATGCACAGACATGAGAAATATAATAAGTAATCTTGTAATAAGTATTCTTTTATCTTACTTTGACAAATGTTGCCACTTCTGTCTCATTTCCTTGTCTTCCTGAATCACTTCCATGTACTCCTTCTCACTTCCAAATCCCAGTCTTTAAGTGTGTTGATTCTTCAATCAAATAAGAACATGTTAATGTAGACAGAGCTAGGGATAAAATCTTGAGAGGACCCTGCACTATACAAGATAGAGAAAATGTGCATTTCAGAAGCCTCAGACTTCACTTCACCCATTCATTTATTATCTAACAAATATTTATTGGGTGCCTGCCATATGCACAACAATGCACTAGGTTCTGGGGATGTGCTAGTCTATGTGATGGATGTGACCTTTACCCTCCTGAGGTCCACAGTCTTACAGCATTCCTCCAGAGTAAGTTAGGGATCAATAGTTAAGCACTTGTCAATTCTCAACCTGTTGGGCCTCTGAATGATGCCTGAGGTACAGGAGGATGAAAAGAATGACTCAGCAAACTGGGGACTGCTAAGAGATGCTGTCACTCTCAGGTGTGCAGACTACAGAGGAGAGAGCATGTTATTTTGAAATGACAGTAATACACTGTTTGAGTGATATGCATGAACTATAAAATAGTTTATAAATAGAAATTATTTGCATTATGATTATGTTTTGTCAGAATGCACACATCTTTTTTTGTGTGTTTGTGTCCTTGAGGACCCTGAAGAACAAAATTTTGTATCTGATTATTGAATTGGTTAAGTAAATTAAGCAAATCCAGGCATTTTATTTGATAATCAAGTTCACACAAAGATGAAGGTAAAATTATAAAATTTACACCCACTTACATATTTGTTTCATCCTTTAGTATGCTTCCCCCCCTCATTTTTACTTGTAATCAATCTGTCTGTAACTCCCCCAGTTACACAGAGGCCTTTACCAGACACAAAAAGCTATTCTGCTCACAAAAACAACAGGCTTCCTTAAGCCTTAAGTTTTTTTTTTTTTAATTTGCCCTTTAGGTCTCAATTTCTCTGAGAAATCTGGGAAGTCCTCTCCACTTTAGCCCACTCTTTCATCTACCAATGTAAGACCCAACTACATTTGCCCTTCAATTTTGTAATGAGATAAAGGACGCCTGAGTTATTATCATACTGCTCTTTTTCATAAGGTGACCTGGTTACATTCAGCTATTATAAAGCATATTTGAGTCATAGGCTCTGAACCATGTCAATATCCTGTACTAGGAGATTTTAATCAGCCCTGAATTTGCTCATATATCCAGCTACATATTTGCCTCTATTTTTTTTTAAACTATAAGTTTCTTGAGGGCATATGTTTATTTGTTTTTAAATCCTCCAAAAACAATTTGGTGGAGAGACTGAATTGGAGATAAAGAAGTTAGCAGAGATAAATTAGTAGAATAAGTGGATAACTGGAAGGTGTGCCTGCATTTGGATACATAGCATTCAGGAGACAAAGACAAAGAGAACTGTGGTGTAGGGACACACTGGGGTTTGTTTAGTTAGTCCCCACTGATTTATCATGTCCAGCCTAACGGTCCCTGGAGGAATGCTTGGAGACTTGTGGACCCCAGGAGGGCAAAGGCCACATCCATCAAATGGACCAATGTATCCTCAGAAACCAGTCCAGTGTTTTGCACACAGTAGGCATAGAATAAACATTTGTTGGATGATAAATGAGTGGTAAGATGAAACGAAGTCTGAGATATCTGGAACATGAAATATTCCTATCTTCTTTTCTGATATAGTCCAGGATAGCTACATTAAACACATAGAAAACAGAAACTCCTGCCTAGACTGTTAGTGGCTTGCCCCAGATCTCACTGCCAGAAGAGCCACCAGCAGAAGCCAAGATACCAATTCTCATACACTTTCTGACTCATATCTTTTCCTCTATTTCTAAAATGTTCTGAATCTTGTTCTTTTACAATTTATATTGATTCTTAAAAATTCTTAACAAACTATATATATGTGTGTATATATACATACATACACACACACACACACACATACATATGCATACATATTATGTCCTAGTCTTAGAGAATCAGTTAAGATTAGAACTGAAGTTCAGTATTAAATGTGTATTACAATTAACAGATAGCCTAATATTAGGCCAAGAAACACATATGCACAAATACATACACGCACAGTCATTGAGGAATAAAAGATGGGAGGGTCATGGAATCAAGGCCTAGCTGGTATTAGACCTGGGTTACTTCAAATCAAAGAAATGAAAAAGTTGACTATGAGGAACCTCAGAAACCAGCTGTTTTCACAGTATCAGGAAAACTTTTGCCCAGATTTCAACATGGTCCAGGGAACACAGATTGAATTCTTACAGGGATCCCAGCAAGCACTGTCTCAGTCACTAGCAGAACCCATCAGGGCTTTTTTTATATCACTTCACAGGAGCTAAGGAGCACTAACTCTGCTTTAATTCTAAGCTTTCAGCCTGGCTTCACTTGCAAATATTTTCTTAGAAGTCTTCATTTTATGGATGGGAAAGAGACAATAGTCAATAACTGGCTGGCTCCTGTGTGGCAGATTCCAATATGGGACCCAGATGACAATACAAATTCTTTAAATGGGATGCATGGGAAACTTTCAAAGAAATATTTGGACATCTTCCCAGGAGACAGATTAGCTGGAGATGGCGGGCATCCTGCTGCAGGAAATCATGTTTTTCCCTTGAAGGAGAGCCTGGAAGATCACCTTCCTAACACTTGTCATAAAAGGAAGGGATGTCATATAGTTAAGACAGAGGGTCAATCAGCATAGTGGGCTGAGAACACAGAGTAATTGGTCATGAATATTTAAGACTGGGACCATGATAAGGGATCAGCTCACACAGAAGTGCACAGCTGGCCTTGCACAATTACAGTTTCTAGTCAACCTACCTTATTCCAAAAACACTTGCAATGTCGACCTCATCCTGTCCTTGGACTTCTCACCACTGAGCTCATTCTCAGGGGTCACTCTCAGAATTTCTCCCAGGCCCGAGGAGAGCTCACATTAAAACTCTGCAAACAGGAGATTGAAAAGTTCAGGAAAACATGGTGAAGTCTTTGATCAAAAATAAATAAAAATTCTTCATCAATGACAATATGCTCAATCATACACAGTTGAACCAGCAGGATGACTTTCTGAGAATGCAAAGCCATGAATGCCTTCTCACTTTTGTTCTTTTCTTCTGACCTGATGTCTCAGTAGGACTAACAAACTTGAACCCTGGTGTTGAGAAAATATTGCAAAGTAGTATTTCAATTGAGCACTGTAAAGCTAGCCAAACTTTCCCAGACCCATGTTCCTATGCTCCTCCTTCAACCCTGCATGGCCCACCAACCTCTCCTCCCCTTTCAGGTGCTGCATGCTTCCCCTGTAGATTACATACCTCTGAGAAAAGGAATAATGATTCCTGTTTAACTTCGTATTCTGCCTCTCCTCTCCAGAACTCCAGTGCTTTCTTTTATACACTGTAGAATTTCAATGTTTTAATTAATTGAAAGAAATAGAGAATTTTCCATTATCAGAAATAATTTTATAATACAGAATTGGAAAATAACTGTTAATACTGGATAATATTCTGTCTTCCATTAATCATAAAAATTTTCTCATGACACAGAGAAATCTGAACTCTTATCAAGGCAGCCACATGGAGCAGAGATGATGACACTCAGAGTCTCTCTTTTTTTAATTTTTTTTTTTGTTTTTTGGTTTGGTTTGGGTTTTATTGTTTTGTTTTGTTTTTCAGGGAATCAACTCATTAAGGCCCTGCCAAACCTAGGAGTGAGTTGATTGCTCCATGTAGGTCATGCAGTTCAATAACACAATTTGTAGTGATCCTTTCATTTCTGTTATTTGTGACTCTGCTTGTGCCATTGGGCAGAGGAAACGGCCACATTGCTGCTCACAGTCATCTCCTTTATCATATGAATGTGAGGAGCCTACCACTAGATATGTCCCCAAACCAATGGGATGCTGTAGAATACAGAGTATTTCTATGTCTTTTTCTTCTGGATTTTCTCAGGTTACCAGAAAGAGATTGACTGAGCCCTGAGGGTGGATTGGTCATTTTAAGACAATATTTGGGGCAGATAAGGCAAACATATAGAATTTAGGTCTTTCTAAATTTTACTTCTCTTTCATGAGTCTCTTTCTGATTATTAACACCTGCACTGATCCATCTCTTCATGTAAGTAGTACTTGGTTGTTTTCTATGAGTTCACCTAAGTTCTGAGCTGCTTGAGATCAGAAACCAATATTGATGCTTTTTGATATTGTTCTTGATATCTAGCATACTGATGGGCACAGAATGAGTGCTTAATAATTATGATGAGACTTCTAAACACAATTTTACACTTTGACAAATTTGGCTGTGGAAATAGTGACTGAGTCTTTTAGAATTTTCTATGAACAGAATAATAAATGTATATAGGAAATTTATAAAATATAGATGGGAAATAAAATACAGCAGCATCTTTCAGAGACACAGCTTCTCTTTCCTTTCTCTTTCCAGATCCATGGAGGTGACAGATCATTCTCTGTCCACCTCTGATGGAGACTATATTCTTTACTGTCCAGTAGCATATTCCCTTTGATTGTCTCTTAGGTATGCAGAATTGCGAGCATATTCGAACTTTCCTTCTTTCCTTCGGTCAAATTCTTGTCAGCAGTTTTACACACACACACACTCTTCCCCCACCACCAATCTTTTGCAGATTATAATCAGGAGTTCTTCAGGCTTCTGCCTAAGAGGGTGGACTTTGCAGACTGGTGGGCCTGGGTTTGAACCTTACATGATCACTTTGGATAAGTTTCTGGATTATTTAAAATTAGCTGCCAGTTACAGAGACTGCAAAGAACAGTGGCATAAACAAAGTGATGTTTGTTTCTCTTTCACATTAAAAAAATTTCTAGAGAGACAATCCAGAACTGGTATTATGATTTCAAAAATCTCCTGAGGCTTAGGCTGGTTCCACTTTTTAGGTTTGCTAAACATCAGATGAGGTCCTCAATCTCATAGCCCTAGATGGAGCTTTATCCATCACATGCAATGTAGAAAGGAGGAAGGAAGGAAGGGAAGGAGACAGAGGAAGGCAAGCATCTATGATCTCTTAAGGAAATTTCCCAGAGGCTGTCATACACTTCCTGTTACATTTCATTGACCAGAATTTAGTATTGTGACCTCACTAAGCTGGAATAGAGACTGGGGAATGTTGTCCTTATTCCAGACAATACTCAGCTGAAATGTGGGTGGTTCACATCGTTAGGAAGAAAGGGGGAAAGGAGCATTGGAGTAGCCAAATACCAGTTACTCTATACCACTTTTTTCTTGACTGTTATTAACCATCTCACAGGAGTCTTAGGATTAAAATAAATGTTACTATGAAAGCATCTAATACAGTATCTAGCATAAAACAAGCTTTCGGTTAATGTTAGTTAATATCCCTCCTTATTCCTTTTTTGTGAATTTTCTCATTTCCCTGATACCCCATCATTGGCATCCAAATTCTATTTTAAATACTTGCCCCAGTTGATGGTACTAAGCTGTAGTCTTGTACCTTTTCATAAGAGGGAGCAACAAATACATTATTATTCAATGTCAGCATTAATTTTTTAGCTTAAAGTTTGGCTTAGATTTAAGACAAAGCTCTTGGAATCAAATAGACCTAGATGTGAATCCTGGTTCTGCCACTTAGTCACTGTCTAACCCCAGCCTCTTGCTCCCTCCATTTCCTCATCTGTGACCTGGGGTAAGATTCAGATATGAGGATTAAATGAAAATAATAGAGAGAGAGCGCCTGACAAAGTAAGTGGTAGTTTTTCTTATCTTTTTAAATTTGGCCTAATCTGGGTGAAACTTTTTGAAAATGAACTCTTATTCCATTAAAAAAAAAGTTTTAAAATTGGTCATCTCCATACATATACAAATGAGTGTTGTTAAATTGTTAGTCAAACCTTTTGATAATTGTCTCCAAAATCAGTGTAAACCCAAATAGCAGCAAAGTCTTTCTTGTATTTTTTTTAAAGAAAAAAACAGCATAGCTGAGCCTTAACCTTATTTAGCCTTGATTTGAATGATTTTTGGCAGATCCACTCTTAGAAGCAGAAACATTTCCACCAATGAGTATATTTCATAACATCTTTCCCCCAGTGGCTAGTTGTTAAGCCCCTACTGTGTCCCAGAAGCTGTGCTAGTTTCTGGGGACATATTGGTAAGCAGAAATGCACATGGTCCCTGCTGCTGTGGAAGTCGCAGTTACTGAGGGAGACAGGTGAATCAATCACTGAAAATAAATGAAAAATTGCCATTATTAAAGTTGTTAGGAAGGAGACATACCGGTGCTGTGAAAGTATGTGTGAACATCTTATGATCCAAGGTTGAATGGTGATTTTAGGAACAAAAAATTGACCAGTCAGTTGAAGTAAAGAGATGTTATGAGCATATGGTTTGAAATGAGCTCAGACACAAGGTGAGCCTGCCCTTGGCATGGACCAAAACATGCCACAGTCTCCAGCACCACTCCAAAGAATGCATTTCATGGTTTGGGGCTGTATTTAAAATAAGTGCCCGTGATATATAACTTCTCAATGTGATACTCTGAAAGGGGCTACATAATTTAGGAATAATCTAATTATTTCATAATGTATTCATGCTATATTGATAAATATTAAATTCACATACTTTTTTTTTGATACACCAAGCAGAGATATCTGAGAAAATTGGCTGTAAAGTAGGATCTTTTCAGAGAGGGTTAGAGTGTTGATCTGCATTACCTGTAGTGAGAATTTGAATTTGAAGCCATTTGGCTGAATGGGGTGGCATAAGAAACACTGTTGGCAGAAGAATAGGTAGCCCACAAAGTAGCAGTGGAGGATGACCACAGGATGAGAGGTGTGAGCAGTGTGTTCCAGAGAGCAGGCAGGACTGTGCTTGTGATGGCCCATCTCAGAGCCAGCAGGCAGCCCCAATGTCCCATCTCTCCAAGGCATTCCAGGTTCACATAGACAAGAACCCAGCTTGGCACCTTGGCAGTGGGGTACCATTTCTCCTTGTCCTGTCCAGCTGAGCTAACGGGGCATCCTTTGGGGAAAATGTTGCCTCTCTGGTCTCTTTTAGGGGTTTGGAAGTTGGCTGGGAGGCTCTGTTCCCATGTAACATGTTAGGGCATGACTGATCCTCGGGGGAAGAGCTGCCTGCCATCGGACTGTAGGTGGTTTCTTGTTCTGAGCTGATAAATTTAAGATGAATTCCATTCATCTAAAGATTTTTAAGTTCATCTCTGTAGGCAAACCTAAATGAGTTTTAGTTAAATGAGGTATCAAAATAGGCAACTGAGCAAGGGCTTGTCTTCCAAAAGCATTTGTGAGTCATGATGCAGTTTCTAGAGGCATAGTGTTGTGCACGGTGGGCAGGTTCCCAGCCCTCCCCAAGAGTATTTGTGCTAGGTATTTACCCTAAGGCGTCACAAGCCTTTCACTTTCACCTTCCCAGGAATGCCATTGGAACTAGGAATTTCCCCAGCTCTTCAATTGCTCTGTAATTGGAATTCTACCCTCAGGGTGCAGCAAAGTTGTTTCGACCTCAGGGACTTCTCAATTGCTGTTCTCTGCCTAGAAAATTCTTCCCCTAAGAATCTGAATGACTGCTTCCTTCTCAACGGAAGGTCAGCTCCAGAGTGACCTCAGGGATACTTTCCCTAATATCTAGATAAAGTACCACTGCCTGCTACCATCATAGTCCTTCAGACCTGGGTTCATTGCTTGCTGACTTGTTCATATTCTGTTCCCCCCAACACAAACACAAGAATATAAGTTCTGTGAAAGCATGGTTCTTGTCTCCCTTGTTTACCTGTTCTTAAGCCTGGTAGAGAGTAAACTTCCCAACCTGCTGCATGTGATAGTAGGCAAAAAGTTTACCCCTTTGGACATAAAATAGGGATAACATAACCTGTGCTTCCTGCCTCATAGAAAAACTGAGGACCTGGAGTTAGGGTCCCGAAGATACTTTCTCTCCCAGAAACTTGTGACTAATTTTTTGATTCCATATATATATATATATATTGCAAATATCAATACCATTTACCCAATTACATAACCCCAAAAGTCTTAGAACACATTTTGTGCTTGTCTTTGCTTTGCTCCCCACTAAACTACTCCTTAAACAATAGTAATCAGTTTGTCCAGAGGCCATATCCTTAAGGTCCCTCCCTTCAGCACCCTTCCTTCACAGCTTCTTGATTGCCTTGAGTCTTTCCAGGACCACTGATAATTGTCTTCCAACCAGCAGTTCAGTTTGTATTATTTCCCCTCTTCCACCTCCCAAATTTGTCATCCACACTGCAGGAAAATAATTGTTGTGGAAGGCAAATTCCACACCAATACTGCTTAGTTTAATAATCATGTAATGACTTGCTTTGCCACAGGATCATGTCCAAATACCTTGAAGAACCATGTAAGGCAGTCTTCCTCTGTGTGCTTCTGCAACTCTCCAGCTTCACCACTTGCCCTTCTGTCATTTCTAAATCATCAGTGCACACAACATGGACAGAATGTGCACAGTCACGTGCCATATGCACCAACCATCCCAAACTGTTTGCAGTGCAGAGAGGAAGGATTCCAGGTGGCTTCGCTCCCCTCTATCTGTGGTGTTCACATTGCCTTGTCAAACACCTGCTCATCTTTTAAGAGTCAGTTCAAGTGTACCTATTCTTAAAGAACATTCCAAACACTTGCCCTCTGCCCACCACTTCCAAGAGCTCCTCATTTCTTCCTCTGCACTGCCTCTGAGCCTTGTAGTATGCCTATAATAATACCCATGCCAGAGATCATCTCTGCCTCCTCCTCAGTGCTCCTTCATGGTCAAGTTATTTGATTCATCTCCTGAGATTCCTGGGCCAGGCATTATACTTGGCATGTTAATCAGTATCTGGAAAAGAACAAAACAACAAAATTCAGTGTACTTATTATCTAGTAGAGGGCTTCATTCAATAACATACTTTTGACTGATATTTGAAAAATTGAAAGATCTCCTTGAAGGTTAGAGTTAGGAAGAAGGGATATTGTATTTATGCTGTTAATAGATATCAGTTGAATGGCCAAAATATTTTGTCAATGAGCTAGTGTTAACTGAACATTTACTGTGTTCAGAGTTCTGGATGTGGCCAATTGCAGGGGATGCTTGAAATAGCTTTTGGACATTTCTGAAATGACTCTGGCTTTATCATTTCACTGGGTCATAATGTTAAATGGTCAGCACAGGTTCTCAGATTCCAGGCAGTTTAGAACATAGTGCCTGAATGTTTTTTCATCCACTACCCTCTTAAAGGATTTTGAAACACTGTGTCCTTTCCTCATCCATTTAAAAAGATAATATGTAAAAATTTTATCTTGACTTTAAATCATTATAAAAGATGGTGCTTCTTACATTATAAATATTGATTTACAAATACCACTCTTTTTAATGTACACAATGGAAGCTAAATTAAATACCAAGGTGATTTTGTATCTACCATGTCATCCATATAAAAAAAAAAAACACACACATTATAAACAAACTGGTCTAGAAAAGCCAGGAATTTCACATAGTTGTTTCCCTTGCAGAACTCATTTCATTCCTCTTCTCCTATAAAACTTAATCCCCATATAACATTCTTGTGTTTGATATATTTTCTTGATTACAAGTGCATTCTTAGCTCACTCTCATCCATGTACACCCACCCCTTGGCTCAGGACACCTGCTGGACATTGGTTGAACATCAATTTCAACTTTTCTGTCTCTTACTTCAAGAGACAGAAAAGGTCCTCACAAAATTGGGAAGGAGGAAAAAGAAAAGTAGAAAAGGAAATCAGTGCAGGACCTGACTTTTGGTGAGGGAGCCAAAAAGGGGAAAACACTCTTTTACTGGGACACACACAGAGAGATCAGTTGGGATTGAAGGAGATCCAATGAGGGTGAGAGGAGTGCACAGCAGATGCCTGGCTGACAGAACTGAAAGAAACCAGCACAAAATATCCCTGTAATCAATCCCCAGACCTTGACTTGAGCTGTTGTTGCTGAGCTAGGAATGTCTGCTGAAGCTGAGGGAGAGAGCTGAGGCTGATGGCACAGACTGAGTCTCATGGGGTTGGAGTGTGTTGTTTTCTGTGATTGGTAGTGTCTATGGAACAGAACTGCCTGGGACCTGAATTCAAAAAGCAACATTGCTGATGCACATGGTGTGGATTATCTAGGTATCTCATGGACATATTCACTATCTCTGCAGGTCCAGGGCCCAATTTGGCATTTTTGCAATAGAAGAGAAGCACGGTTCTATCAGAATCATCATAATTTTGGTCTGAGAGACCCAGGGGAAGTTCGGGTTGAAATCAGAATCCATGGCCAAAGAACCTGCATATTTCATAGGCACAACTGTGATTTTTATTGGGTCCAAGGCAGAGGGTGTGGATATGCTCTGTGGTTGTCTTGGTGGTCCCATGCCACAAGGAAGAGAGAGCCAAGAGCAGAGATCTGGGTGCACAGAAGGGGAAGTTGAAGCCTTTCCATCAGCCTTGTCTACTACATGAAAATGTGACAATAGGGATGGCACTGACCTGATACTGCACTGAGGACCCAGCTGGGAGACTGAAGGATCATTACAGAAGGCCCTAGTGCATGACATCTTTAGATTTGTTTCCACTGGTGTTTCTGTGTAGAATTTGGACATTCCCATGGCAATAGAAAGGGCAAAGGAACTGTTATCAGTGTGTATTGGAAACATTCCAACACCACATACCACAGCCTGCACCCCAGAAATGGTTTGGAAGTCTCAATTCCAATAAAAGTAGAAGCCTTAGCCACTCTCCAATCTGTGATAAACACCTAATCAAAATGAGGTTCTGTTAAACAACAAAAGTAGATTGTGTTCACCACAACAAAAACCACATTGGCAATCATAGAAACAACAGGCAATGCACTCACAAGAATGACATGGCACCACACTATACCAAAAACAAATCTCACAGCAATATCATGGAAATGTGTGCAGCCAACATAGGAAAACTTCCACTTAAAAAAAGCCCTTCAAGTCTACAACAGATAACTGACAATCTTTAACCCATAAAGATAGCTATAATAAAATGAAAAAGAAGAACAATTCCCAGACCCAACCTCCAACACATTTGGAAACTGAACAAAAAATAAATTAAAAAAAGGCAGCATGTGAACACCCTTATCTACAGAACAGACTGAAATAAAAATTAGATTATGACTACTTCTTAAAAAAAAAGTTTTAGTTTTCTAAAATGTCTGAATTTTCAAAGCCACATTTTATATTCTCCACCACCTTTTTCTTGTCAATGAGCCTGAGTAAGGTGTTCACTCAGTGACCAAGAAGATCTCAGGTGTTGTCAGCAGGACCTAAAGCAAGCCTCCTCCTACTTGCTTCATCAAAAGAAAATCGACCTATAGTTCCTGCCACTGAGCCAAGAAAACAGGCAGTGAAAAGACATTCAGTGTTGTTAATCATCAGAGAAATGCAAATTAAAAGCACAGTGAGATATTACCTCGTGTCTACCAGGATGGCTATCATCAAATAGACCACAAAGCCACAAATATTCAGCAACAATGTGGAGAAAATTGAACCCATATACACTGTTGGTGTATAGTTTATACAGAGACTAGTGTGTGAGAGCTGAGTCCTGGAGGCCTGTGATTTATCCAGGAGGTCAAGTCATTGCAGGCAGCATGTGCTGCTTGAAGCCAGTTTTCAGCCCTGGCTGTCCATGCGCATCAGTCTCCTCAGGAGCTGAGTCCCCCAAAATCACAAACCCCCACCCAGAGATTCTGATATAATTGGCCCAGGCATCCTGATTTGAAAAGCTTCCCACTTGATTCAATGTGTAGTCACATTGAGAGACACTGTGAGCAACTAGTTCACTCTGGGTTTAGTCAGTATAATTTATACACACAAACTAGGAAAAGAAGGAACAATAGAAATGCAAACTATTACAACCACAATGGAAAACAGGACGGTGACTTCTCAAAAAACTAAAAATAGAACTAATATATGATCTAGCAATTCCACTTCTGGGTATTCATCCAAAGAAAATGAAAACATTAACCTAAAAATATATATGAACCCCAATGTTCATGGTAACCTTATTTACAATTGCCAAGATATGGAAGCAAACTAAGTGTCCATCAACAGATGACTGGATAAAGAAGTTATGGTATATATAAAATGGAATATTACTGAGCCATAAAAAAGAATGAAATGTTGCCATCTGCAACAATATAGATGGACTTGGGGAGTATTATGCTGAGTGAAATAAGTCAGACAGAAAAAACAAATACTGTAGAATATCACTTATATATGAACTCTGAAAAAGAAAACTAGTGAACATAACAACAACAACAACAACAACAACAAACAGACTCACAGGTATGGAGAACAAACTAATGGGTATCCATGGAGACAGGGAAGAGGGGAGGGCAAGACTGGGATAGGGAATTAAGAGGTACAAACTACTACTTATACAATAAATAAGCTACAAGGATATGTTATACAGCACAGGGAATATAGCTGATATCTTATAATAACTATAAATGGAGTATAACCTTTAAAAACTGCAACCTGGAACTTATATAATTTTGTACATCAAACCTACCTCAATTAGAAAAACGTCGAAGACCAGTTTGCCCCATGTGACCCAGGTCCCTCCAGTTTTGCCTCCTTTTCCTATCTGTAGGGCTCAGTGTCATCATCTGTTAAATAAGGTACTCAGGCTAGAAGGCCAGCTCTACTTCAAGAATCCTGTAAATCTATTGAAAGCAAACTAAATGATCAAATGAGAAAACTCAACCCCAGAATGAGCAATCCTTACTGCTGGCAGAAGTTCCATCTCCACCATGATTAAATGAGGACTAGATAGTGCACACTTGTTCCTTGCTTTCATGGACAGGAAGACACAGCTGATGTTATGTGAGATTTAAGAAGTAGGGAGAACAAGCCACATACTGCACTAAACTTAATACTCTCATCTGCCTTTGATTTCCCTTCCTTGCACATTTACTGGAGGTGAGATGTGTTTAATTAAGGTTATATACCAATAAAAACCAAATTATTATTTGCTTTTACCCATCAAATTTGTCTATATAGAAAATGTTTTCCAATAATAAAAATAACATTTATTAACCATAAAATTTCAAATAATTTTAAAACACAAAGAGTAGAAAGTAAGAGTTATCCATCTCTTGCCCAGATATATTTTATTTCCTTTAAGGAGTTTAACACATATCATTCAATACCTTTTCTTATATATATATATATATACATAAAGTATATTTTAAATAAAATGAAATAATACTATGTGTAAATTTTACAACTTGCTTTTTCATTTGACAATATATACTGTAGACATCTTTTCATTTGAATTTACATTGCTTTACCTCATTCTTTTTAAAGGCTGAATAGTATTCTACTGTCCAGATGAAATAAACTGTATTAAGCCCTCCCTACTGAGCCTGGTCCTCTCCCCCGTAAGGTGCAGGCCCCTGCATCTGTGAAGGGGAGACGTGGTCTTGGGGGAAGAGCAAGATGTGCAGACAGAGGTGAGCAGGCAGGGAAGCAGGGCCAGCTGACTGCCACTTTCTGCCCCTCCCCTCTGGCTTTCAGCAACGCTTCCTTCATCCTACAGTTACATGAACTGCCTTTTTCTCCTTTCAAGTTTCAAAATTCCCTGCACTCAAAGAATTTTGGAGAAACATTACATGAGCATTTTCTGATTGTTCATTTCAGATTCCTCCTTCTCTCTGACAACAACACATCTGGCACTAATCTAAATACTCATGAAGCAAGACCAGCAAACTCACAGAAAGCAAGAGGGGAAGGACCCCCTTGATCTTTCAGTCAACATGGAGGGTTAAAATTGTCCAATTTAAAAATACAGCTGGGCAGATAAGAATAAGAGATACTAGAATATTTAAATCAAATACTTCTGGCTAACTGAGTTATATTGCCAAGCATTTAAGTCACCCTCACTCCAAGAAAAATATTTTACCAGGAATCAGGCCCTTAACAAATCCTATAAAACAGAAGTTAAATAGGACTATCTGCAGACTGATGGTAAGGGTCTATTATTCTCAGAATGCTGGGCCTTTAATTTCAGAATGAAATCCAAGCATGTTACCCAAGCAGCTTATACCTTATATAGCAGATGGTGGACATCAATGGGACAGTTCTGTGTTACTTTGTCAACAACATCTGAGATGGATTGCATAAAATCCAGGTTGGTGAACAGAATTTTGTACAGATATAAAAGAAACAATACACATTTCTCTCAACAAACTTTTTTAAAATGTAACTTTAACAAATACAGAATTCACTATGACTTTTAAACCATCACATTGGAATGAATGTGTCAAATTAATCCAAGTGACTCTGTGCGTGGATTGATGGTGACATGTCCCTTCAAGAGATGAAATGTGTGGGTTTAGAGAGGGAAAAGAAATCAAACAGTAACAAAGAAAGTCCAGTCCTGCTTTAGAATACACAGTGACTCAAACTTTATATGAGATTGTAAAAAGCAAGTGCTCAGTGTATGTGGCATGTAATGAAAAATATTGTAGATAATGAGCATGTGATGTATAGACACTAATGTCATGAAAAAGTTAGCCAGGATATAAGAAAAAACCTAGTCAGTGACTCACACTGTAAATCTGAGCTAGAAGACTGGGAATGGGGAATGGTGGTGGCTTCTAGGTGAAACAATCAATATGGTAATAACCATGTTATTAACTAAAAAATCTTACATTCAATTCCATAAGTGAAATAAGCTAAAGTATAAGTAATTCAATTACAAAATTCTTAAAAATGCTTTAAAAATCATGAAAAGTGTCAATGTGCTCGAGGGAAGAAGAAGGCGCCATGCAGCTGTTCACTGGACTTTGCTGGTTTATGTCTATTTTAACTGAAGACTATCACGAGCGAATGAGTGCCGTGATATCAGGTACTGTCAGACATACATTGTGTGCCATTTCCCTGAACAGTCATACACATCGAAGAACAGGCAGTGGTTTGTATTTACCTATTAAATGTAAACTGAATGAGGCAGAAAAATATACCAAAATACAAATAAAGTCCATTTTACTTAAACCTTAAAATATTGCCTCTTAGTTACTGCTTTTACAAACGCAGTAATAATTCTTTGTGACTACTTGCTAAACTGATGATATCTTTAATTCTTCTTTCCAAGGCTGTCCTTAGACAGATGCTTTATATAACTTGCAGCAGGGAACACAGCAGGACCAGCTGTACTGGGTTAAATGTTGGACTGGGGATGGATCGTCATGTGTGATGGGAAGGTTATATGTACGCTATCGTACTCTTATACAGAGGCAAATTCCAATCAATCCTCGAGATTAACTAGTTTTCATATCAGTAGGAGATGAATTTCAAATCCATTCTCTTCTATTGCTCTTAAAGCTTCTTCCTAACCACTCTTGGTTTAACCAACCATTAACTGTTTAACAGATAGCCAGACCCAAAGAGGATCATGATGAAACACCCAGTCAAGTGCGTGGACCATGCAGGAGCCAGAGCAGCCACTGAAGCTGCAGCCTACACTCCCAAGGTCCTCCCTGAAAGGTGGCCACCTCACTTGGGAGCCCCACGGGTAGCCACTCTTGCACACACGAGGTGACAGCATTGCTCCACACACGTCATTCTCTGCACACTCAGAAAGCAAATGTCTTACCTCTGGGTGAAAGAAAATTTCAGGGCCTGGGAAACTTTCCTAGCCAACATCGATAATGAATTTCTTCTGGCTTATGGCATTGTTCCCTGTTTGCTGTTTGATCCACTTCCGCTGATCCACGTCATACTTGGCAAACTTCTTGACTATATTGGGGCAAATGTGACAGTACTTCTCCTGCAGACACACACACAGAGATGTCACCAGGCATTAGCGGCCACCCAGTCTGCCCTCCGGCAAACACCCAGTAACTCCAGCACCACAAACCCCCGACATCAGTCCTGCCCAATGCCACAGCTCCAAGGGACACTTACTGGGCTCAGTGATGTCTAACAGCTATGCTCTGGCCACGTACTCTGCTTTCTTTCCAGCTCTGATGTTAGTCCCAGCCTCACTGTGTCACATGTTGCTGCCTACTATCTGAGATGATGTCTGACGGTGCCTATCAAGTCCCTAGTCTCCATCTCCTCTCTTCTTACTCCTTGTATGCCCCCACGTGGCACCTGCCCAGGCACTCGCTGCCACCCACTGGGAAAAGTAGACCCGCATCGCAGCCCAACCCAGATCTGAAGGCAGCAGATCTGGCCCTGTGGTCACCACATCCGATTGTCAGGTGGTTAACCTGCTCTGCGGTCTGACACAGCACACTCAGTGGCTCCATGACAGAGAGTTAGTGAGTGCCTAGGCACGTGGGATGCACAAGTGAATAAAACACACACAGACCCCTGCCCACTGGCCCATACACTGGCTGAGACTCAGAGTAACAAGTGACAGTGATAAATAAGTAAATGGCAGAGCAATTTATAAGGTGCTGGGACCATGAACCAAAGGAAAGCCCGACTTTGACAGGATGGAGCTGCCACACATTGGGGCATGAGAACCCGCTCAGTGCCAGCCCCAGCCTGTGCTGTGCAAAGTGTTTCCTCAGCTGGTGATGCCTGACTGGGGGTCTCTGGGTTGATCATCTGTCCTTAGAGCTAACCTCACAAGAACAGCAGTTGGCCCCTGGGTACCGGATTCTGAAAGTCAGCTTCCTGTGGGCCAGGTGGGCTTTGTTCAATGCCTGCACTTTGTCAGGCCCAAAGCTGGTGCTCAGGAGGACCTCTGAAGGCATTTTCATGATACTAAGTTCAAAATTTCTTAGAATCCCTGAAATGAAACCTAATACCATCCTTGGTATACTCTGCACAACTGTAAGACTGATGGGCCAGACTTGCTACACACCCCTGTGCTCACTGATAACTGAGTGAGTGGGTCACCCCATACAACTTCAAATCTACCAGGCTGAGGGCAGAAACAGTAAGTTGTCCTAAGACACCAGGTCAATGTCTCGCAGCAACTCAGAGGCTTAACTGAAGGCAGGAAGTGCCTCCACAGTGTTGATGGTGTGCAGTGTGTCAGCCCCAAGTCCTGGACCACCACTGTCCCCACCAACAGAATCCACGCATCCACAGGCCCACTCCTGCCCACAGGGGCAACAAGACACAGGGTAACTCTGACCCACTCCCACAGAGGGAAGTGGGGCAAGAACTAACTGACAGCATGGATGGGGTGGCTGACCTGCAGGGAACACAAGGAGCTCTTCCACTGCCTACCTTCATGGCTGAGTGATACATTGTCACTGCCCAAATGGGCCAAACCTGGTTCAGGGTCAGAGATGGACCCCAGAGAGCCAGTGAGGAAGGTAAAGCCCACCACGAGGACTAGGAGAGCAGCCTCTGTCACAGTCAGCATACTCAGGGCCCTTCTCACCTGCATGGCCACCCCGACAGTCAGGAGCCAGAGGCTGTGAGACATATTGGTAACAGGAATGGGGAGGTGAGGGAACTTGGGTCAACTATCCAAATTTATTTCCTTGAAGAAACACAAGGAAAGGACTAGGGGAAGTTCTAGGAAATATTTTAACATAAAAAGAAAGTCATGCTACTTCTGTAAACCTTCCTCCAGGGGGAAAGGATTGACTCCCATGGGCTGCCCAGGACCACACACCCAAGCTGTGAAGTGACCCATCCCTGGAAACTCTAGTCCTGGGCACACCCGGGCACCCAGCCACCCTACTCACACCGGCTCTGACTCGCACCTGTGCACCCTGTCCTAAAAATACCTCTCCGTCCACCAAGAGTGTCATGCAAAATGTGGGACTCCCCCAGGCACTAACTTTCCTTCAACCAGCTTGTTACTGGGTGCAAAAGTGGGAGGGAAGGGAGGAGGCTAACCTCCCTTAAACTCCCCTGCAGCTCAGAAACTGTGTGTTCAAGGTCACATGTCACTTCCATGCTTAAATTTTTCTCCAAAAACAAAATCTTTGCTCTTTATATAATAATTATCCTTGTATTACTAAGAATCTCTTCATTTTGACTAAAACAAAACAAAAACAAAACAGTAATTTGTCCTGATTTTGCAACCTGAAGAGAAAATTGCTTTGAAAGGGGTCTGTCAACTGCTACCTACAGAGTGACACAAAGACCAAACCGATGGATCAGTCAAGTGGGCATTTTAAATAAGGACCAATGAGCCATTTTCCTCCGAATCTTACTGATTTAATTTTAGAGCTTCCTGTAACTCCTCCAGCATGGTAACAGAGTCTAGAAAACACAGGTGGACTCTGTTCAATGATTCACCCTAGAACAGCATCACTCTGAATGGTAATTCTCAGGGTACAGAACCACACACAGCAAGAGCTGGAAATGAGTTTGAATTCTGGCTGACTGCACAGGATTCCTCACAGTCACTGCTGCTGCTGTCTGCTCCTTACTCGGGAAATGAAGCCTGGAGGGAGAGGTGCAAGACACATTGGCTAATTGAAGGTTCTGTCTAATCAGGCTCCAATTAAATGACATCGTACTAGGCAGGATGCTCAATACCAGTTATCAAGCTGCTCTCATTTACAGCTGGAGAACTCCACAAGCATCCATGTTCAGAGAAGAGGCTAAGTTTTCAGCCCCTTAATTCAAGTGGTAAACAGATGGAGACCCACATTCATGGGGAGGGGAGGGAAGGCACAGTGGGAGCAGGGGTGGTGGCCACAAGGGGAAGTGTGCAAACACTATTTCTCTCTCACCACCAAACTGGCCCATTTCCCATCTGTTTTTACCTTAATGGCCTTTGTGGTCTCCAGTGGTTGCTCAGGAGGGATTCCCACCTCCCTCTCCCTTGGCAGCTGTTGAATGAAATACATATCTCTATCTGCAATAGGGATGTGTTTGATGCAGCTTCCAATTACCTAACCTTCCACCTGGGGAGACAGAGAGGCAAAACACCATGTGAGTAACTCCAGGAGGAAAGCCCTCCCTGGACTGTAAGTTAGACTCCTGCCCCCACCTGCCCTGGCAATGCAAGCATTTACTGAATCTCCACTCTGTGCAAAGCTCAGGACTGGGGGAGGGGGAATAAAATGACCATGCATGCAATTCCATTAGGAGAACCTGAGATGCTCTGTAAGAAAAGTGGCCTTTCCATTAGGAATGTGAAGAGAAAACCACAGAAGGCAGTTAATTTCCAAAATGCTGCTGTCTGTCCGAACAATGGGTCATTTTATTGTTCCTCTAACAAAAAGGAAAAAGTTTTAACTATTAATTTTATAAACATTTTTATTGAGTTATAGGCATTTTACAATGTTTAGTCAAATTCCAGTGTAGAGCACAATTTTTCAGTTATACATGAACATATATATATTCATTGTCACATTTTTTTTTTGCTGTTTAACTATTAATTTTTAAACCAACTACAAATTGGCTTGCACTTAAAAGTCAACCACCTGGTTAGCATGCAGGACTTAGAGTGTGACAACCTGGACTCAGATCCTGGTTCCACATCTGTGGGCAGAGTAACCATGGCCACATCTGTTAACACATATGTTTCAGCCTTGGCACCTTCACCCATCATATGCGGTGAGTGGGTGCACAGAAGAGACCCAGTGACAGACAGCGGGTCAAGTACACAGCATGGTTTAGGCATGCATTAAAGTCTCAATAACCGATCTGCTCACTCTAGTAAGAGCTGCACTTGATAGGAAGGAACAGTCTGGCAGGTACCCCTCAACCCTATGCTATGTGAGATCCATGCTGGGGGGAGTTTGGATCCACTCACCCAGCTGCCCTCCCGGACCAGTGACCAGGCTGTCAGCCATCACCAGCAGGAGAGGGCCAGGAGCTGCTGTGTGGTCCCAGGTCCTCACCAGCCCCCTGGGGTGCCACTCAACATGCAGGCCACAGGCTGGGAAGGTCCAGCTCATGCTGGTGGGAGTAGCTGTGCAGAGTGGACAATGTCCCCACCTGCACCAGGTAGAGGAGGCACTCTGAGCTCCCTGATGGCACTGGCTGCTTGTCACACACTCATGGAGACAGAAGGCTGGAGCAAATCCTCATCCATCTGACAGATGGATCAGTTCCACTATGTACAACACAGTTACCACTGAAGTTGCAAGAACAGTGACAGAATTCCTCTTATGTCTTCTGAGGTGCCCAACTTCTAGAAGTGAGAGAGTGTGTAGCCTTTCTCAGGAGCCCAAGCCAATTGTAAAATATTTAAGATCAAGATAAAAGATATGTACACATTATTAAAATAAAAAAAATCATAAGAACAGTAGCTCTCACAAACAGAAACTATTCACAATTTCTATACTCAATACATTACATATAACATTTTCTAAAATTAATTCAACCCATGTTGAGTATCAGCATCATCACAGATTAAATATATTAAAACAAACCACAGCCAATGGTAGGAAAACAAGTAAGTGAGTTGTGCTACACCCACATGATGGGCTGTCAGGTAGTTACTAAATATCTTTCCACAGAGTATTTAACCATAAAGATACATCAGGGATAAGTCAATATGCAAAATACAACCTCAGGAGCACATTGTACAATTAGAACATGAAATCAGATGGAGGGTATCCCAACTGTGCTTAAAATGTGTGTTGTTTGTCTAAGAAAAAGAGCTCAGTAGACTATACCAAAAAAGTGTGGCACAGTCCTCTGGGCAGGTTTGTGGGTCATTCTATTTTCTTCTTTACATTTCTCCATTTTACCTAAATTTTGTACAGTAAATGTAATTTTTATAAATAGGGGGAAAAAACTGCATTAAGAAACAGAGAAAAATTTGAACAACAACTTTCTCTGTGGGCCTGCACGTAGTGTGAAACTTGTTTCAGATGCACAGGGGAGGCCAGGAAGCAGACCCACAGGCACAGGCCCTGACCTTGGCCTGCACTGACCTCTGAGGACGTGACCTCAGAGAGGAGCCAGGCAGGACCACACAGCAAGTGGCACCTAAACACCTCACACCCAGGAGGGGGCAGTGTTCTGAGACTGGATGAAGGGGCTGCGAGCACAGAGCATGCTCTGCAGGCCTCCTGCCTCTCCTCACCCCCGGGCAAAGGGGACACTGGCAGGGTGCAATGACAGAGGGGAAAGATTTGGCTTTTTCCTCCTGACTGTAGACACATCAGCCTCCCCCTGCAGTGATTTCTGAACTTTGAGGTATTAAAGCACCAGCATATTAGTACATCATCTCTGCAATGTCCTGAAATAAAACAGTGACTATTTTTAAATGAAATAAATGAATTGTTTTTTAAAAAAAAACTAGTTTGCATTTTTTAAATTTGTCTTAGTTGATTTACAAAATTCTGTTAGTTTCCAGTGTATAGCATAGTGATTCATTTATTGCATTTTTAAATGGAGCTTAGCACATAAACACACAAACCTATATTTGCACAAAAGATACTTGTAATACACAAAATAACAAACATTAGTATCAGGGGTTGCCTCCAAGAAGGGACGTGGAGAAGGAAAGGCATGTCTGAATTCCCAATGTAACCCCCTCCAGATAGCTTCAATTTAAAAAAAAAAAAAAAACTTTAAATAATTCATTTAACTAGTCCATTGTACCAAATGTATATATATATATATATATATATATTATATATATAGTCTCTTGAAGCCTGAATTAGAAATCACTTCTGTTATATTTTGAAAATTAAAACCAAAAAGTGACATTGCAGAGCATCCTACAAGTCAAGGTGAACAATCTCTCCTTCTTGGCTCTTAAATAATTTTTAAAAAGCAAGAAACAAATCCTCTCCAGAGGATTGTCACAGAACACAAAATCATCCTCCAAATGTTCATGTGCCACACCCACTGATACCCAGATTACAGTTCAGAATGAAAGCCAGGAAAACCCTCCTGTCAAAGTGACACCGGGGCCAAGCAGAGCCCAGGGACATCAGACGACTGCTGAAACCAGACTGCACAAATCTGCTACTGCAAATTTCCAACTGCCAGTGCCACAGACACTAGGCATCTTCCACTTTCTCACACAACTGTGTTTAAAGGCTCTTGTTACCTTTGCTAAGTACAGGTATGTCTTCAAAAGTGGTGCTTTAATTAACAGAAGGGTTTTTTCTTTCACTGCTTCCTTCACCTCAAATCAGGTTAGGCCCACAGACAGAGCAGAACTCGGGGCCCTGCTGACCATTGGGATAGTGTGAGTGACCCCATCCCTGCTGTCAATGATGATTCCTGTTAATGTGTGTTCACCAACTTGTCATGATGTCCACTACACAGCTAAGGCCAGCACTGCCTTCACAAATACCACAGAGACCATCAGCATGGGGACTTTCTCAAGTGTTCCACAAGCCTATCTTCAGGTTGGAGCAATAAGCCCTTTCTTTCTTACTGAGACTGAATGAACTTTCCCTTTCCCTACCTTCCATCTTCCTCCCAAATCCAAATTCCAAAGTGGACAACTAACATGTAAATTCTGTGCACTTAATCTGGAGGAGTCAACTTCTCAGTAAGATAAATCAAAGCTTTGCAAAGAAAAGCCAGAGAGAAAGGAATCTTATTGTGGAATCAGGAGGTTTTAATTTCTAATCCACTGGTTCCCAGTGTGGGTCCACAGATGGATTGCAATAAGACTACTTGTGGGGACTTTAGAAAGACAAAATACTGGGCCTGGCACCCAGAAATTCTCATCTGGCAGAACCAGGATAGTGGTTCTCAACCAGGGGCAATTTTGCCCCCAAGGAGCACCTGGCAATATCTGGTGCCATTTCTCGCTGTCACACTTGAGGGAGGGGAGGCTGGTGGTGGTGCTTCCCCTGGTGGGTCAAGAACAGAGATGCTGCTAGACATCCAACACACAGCTCAGTAACCTCCCCTCCCCTGAGGACTGCCCGATCCAAAATTTTGAGGCTGGAAACCCGTGGTCTGATATAAATTCTGAGAATGTGTATTTTGAAAAAAACACTTTTGAGGAGACCTTGCTGCATAGATCACTTTGAGAACCACTGGGCCAGTGTTTCCTGAAGTGTCTCCTACTCCATGGAACAGAAACAGCTTAGGGGTGGGGGAATATTTCTGGTTAAATTTGGAAGTGGTGGAATAAACAGAGTTTCCTAATGTAGGCATTTTCAGAGCCTTTAAGACATCACTGTCTACTGAGAATCACCACACAGAGGACACAGCATGTGGAATCTTCCAAGTTAAACATCTATGCAACTCCTACTCTTTTTTCCTACAAGTAAGGGAATAGAATACGCAGGAAGCATTTTGGAAAACAATTTTATCATTTATTCCCCCAAATTTCAGTCAATTCCCTTATATAGAGGCAGATACATTACACCTAAAAACAACAAACCCCCCCACGAAGAACAAGCAGCTTCAGGGGAAGTTCTGCAAACTCATGGAACCACAGGAGCTCAGATCCACAAAGGGAAACCCTTGAAAGACATTTATTTTGTTTCATTTTGTTTTGTTTTAACAGATTCTATAGTATATTTTCTTTTTTATGATCAGAAGTAAAAGAAGCCAAAGAACCACACCTACATATTGATCTTGTCTTCCTGAGGATACCTTAGATTCTAATGAGTGTAAACAGACAAAAGCTGAACAAACTCTACACCAGCAGTAAAAACATAAATCACAGAAATTGCTCTGTACAGTGTTTGAGCTCAGACCTGAATGGGATGAATTCCTGTGAACTTGAGTGCATGGGAAAGGAAACCACATGACACAATCTTACAGAGGCCTCTAGAATCACCATTTCTTCCACATTAGACAACTAAGGTCACTTGGGAATCATGAAAGTCACTTGTCCTTACCTGAACTGCAATGTAGAGTCCCGGTACATTAAATAATTTGAACATAATTTCTGCAAGATATTCTTTATTTTCTGGTGTATTCAGAGGAGGTTCTGTCTGTAAGGAAATATTCACTATATTTAGTGTTCACCCAAATTTCATGTAATTACATCAGAACAGCAAAATGTTAATCTAAAAGCATGTTCATTAAGATGCTGTACAACTCCTTAATTTGACAGACAGAGTACACCCAGAGTGATTGATTAAACATATTTTGGCTGTGAGGTTTAAAATCTTTGAGAGAGTAAAGCCTCTCTAAACACTTCTGCTCTTACTAATCCACCCCAAAACAAGAAGAAGCTACAGAAAAGGAAACTCCACCTCGGATAACAGAACACCCAAACACCGTGAATCTGAAGAGACATGCACTGAGCTGCCAAGGGCAATAACAGCCCCACTGAGACCAGATGAGTGAGGACATAGAAAGAGAACACCAGTGACTTCAGATACCAGGCAATATCCAGTTCTCCAGAGAAGAGCAAAAGCAGAGAGCCCTTGCTTGGAGTCAGAGCAGTCTGAGCAGCACAGCTGCAGGAGCCTCGCTCCCCAGGCCCCTCCCCTCAGAGCACAGGTGGCAAGGTGAGAAGTTACACCTCCACCATCTGCTGTGAGAAAGACAAGCCTGGGACAGAATCTGCTTCAGCCAGACACTGCCCACCACCCAGCCTAAACCAGACACACAGCCAGTTAAGAAAGAGCTCCCCTCACTCAAAGATGAGGAAAGAACACAAAAAGACTAGCCAAACATCAAATAAAAACACTCATAGAAAAAGAGTGGAGAGAGAAAATAGGAAAAAACAAATGGCAGATAAAAAACATGTACCCAGAAAAATATAAAAATAAAGCAGATGAATATCATGACATAGATATCCGAGTTTTTTAAAATGTCTATTTAAAATAATAACTATTATCTAATAGGAGGAAATTAACAGGATTACAGAAAGATAAAAATAAATAAAACTGCTTTTTGTCATTCAGCAATATGTTGAACATTTTTCCATGTTAATAAATATGGATTTACATCACATATTTAAGATAGGGGAAAAAAGAGAGAGAAAAGGAGAAAAAAAAAAAACAAAGAAAGGGAAAAAAATCTAGGCCTTTTGGCAAAAAAATAAATAAATAAAAATCCACATTACCCTTTGTTATATACTGAGCTGTGTGTCCCAATACTCTTATGCTGAAGCTGCAACCCTCAGGTGACTCTGTTTGGAGATGAAGCCCCTAGAGGGGTAATCCAGGATCAGTGAGGTCACAGGACAGCACTAACATCTCTGCAGGATAAGGCAGAGGGATCAGGGAGCTCTCTCTCACTCACACACAGAGGAAGAGCCACACAAGGACCTGGTGAGAAGGAGGCCATCTGCAAGCCAGGAAGAGAGATCTGATCATAAACCAACCATGATGGCACCTTGATCTCAGACCTAAAGCCCCCAGAGCTGTGAGAAAACAACTGTCTGTTGTTGAAGCCACTCAGCCTATGGTGTTTTGTTAGGCTTATTGAGCAGAGCAACATACTCTTAAAGCAGAAAAAGGGCAGCCTGTCTTGGCCATTGGCACAGCTGCATGCAGGACACTGGGACACACAGGGCCACATTTACAGAGTTTTCTGGCAGGAAAATATGACCCCAGAATTCTATATCTGGCCACACTGCCAATCAAGTCTGTTGCAAAAACAAAATATCTTTAAACATACAACAACTTGAGAGAATTTGGTTTCTATGAACCCTTCATGAATTAACCATCAGACAATAAGCTTTAGCCAAATAATAAGAATGCATAAAGTACAGCCAAAGACTTACAGTGAGCAAGTAGTCCATTTAAGATGTAGGGATAAATTCTTTTCTTTTCTGGGAGAATCTATAGCTATAGAACAGAATGTAAATATTATAAATTAAAACAACAGGAGTAGTATCAAGTTGACAGGCACAGATGGAAAGGAGGAAAATATAAAGACACTGATGCCCTTGTGTCATGGAATCAAAAGATATTGTTTTCTTGGTAGAGCAGCAGAGACACCAGTAAACATAAAGTCACAAACATAAATATCAGAGTAAGTTCACTAACATAAACAATCAAAAGCAGGTGATAGAAGAAAGGAGGAGGAGGTAAGAAATGTGGCCATGTACCAACGTGGTCACTAAGCACAGTAGGAAGTAATCATCCCTAAACAAATACAGCTAAATATCTTATACAAATGTACAGTTATGTTAAAATATGTTTTACCAATTATCAGAACGAATATGCACCCAATAGAAACCAAAGAGAAAGCCAAGCCTGAGTTTTAAAATATCCATACATAAATAAAACACACTAAAACCAGAAAGCACAGCACCAGAAAAGCAGCAGTGACCACACACACCTGCCACACAGCCCAGGCCATTTCAGCACGGGCAACGGGAGAGCTCCAACTCCAATCAGCCCAGCTACACCCCACCTTCGATTTTACCAAGTTTGGAAAGTGATTTCCTCTCTCCATGCATAATTAGCACTGACTTCACAGGAGTCTAAACAAAGTGCTCATGGCAGCACCTGGCATGGGGAACGTACTCAGTGAAAGTGCATTATTATCACTAAAATCATCAGCATGTACCAGTGAGAAACTCACCTACTGAAGAGAAAGTCTCTGAACAAAGACTATGAGACAAAATCAAATTCCATTGTCAAGCCAAGGGACATCTAAAACAAGGTGCCTCAGAGAGGTGCACAGTTGTCACAGCTTCCAAGATCAGAAAAACATAACTGCACATAACAAGGAACTGATTACACAGATTAGGTCACATCCATAAAATGTAACACTTTGCAGCAATTAAAAAGGATGGGCAGTGTGTCTGCAGATATGAAACAATATCTACTATAAATTTGCTACATGAAAAGAGGCCTCTCCATACATACACATTCTTAAATATACTTCTGTATCTACAACATTTTTTTAAAAAAGCAAGGTGTATGAGGGAGAGAAATGAGGAGATGTTTATGGGCACAAAGTTTTGATCTTGCAAGATGGAAAAGTTCTAGAGTTCTGTTACATCACAATATCAATGTAGGTAACGTTACCAAATGATACATTTAAAACTGTGTTAAGTGGGTAAATTTCATATATTTCAAATTATAATTTCTAAAATTTTTAAAGTAAAAATCAAAATGTACCATAGTATGTCAATTTTGTTACCATTTTATGAATCAAGTTTATGTATAATCCATGTGCCTGCACATAATTATTGCTGGTTAAGCACCAGTAAAGTTGGTTTCCTCCAGGAAGGGGATCTGGAAGGCAACACAGAAGTGGGAAAGAGACACTCTTGCACTGGAAATCGTACTGCACCTTTTGAATTCTGTGCTGTGTGTATGCTAACTCTTCAAGCAAATAATCAAATCTGGCTATCAACTAGCTGGGGGCTTTAGTTTATACTCCTGTCTGATACAAAGCTCAAACATCATGCCCCAAGTAAGTTTTAATTACTCTGATTAGAATCAATACACTCCCTGAATGGGAGAGAGAAAGCAATCTTAAGACATAGACAAGAAATAATAAAGTCATCAAAAGCAGATTGTAAGTAAATGATCTAAACGTTATTTAACAACACATTACTTATTTTAATGTGCCTACCTCAAGGGGCTGAGATCAAATTAGTTAATACCTTAATGTTCCCAGTACACATTTAGCACTGTGTTAGTGATTACTATATCAGATTTTTTTTTTAGTTTTCTTTCATTTAAAGCACATGAAGAATAGCTGTGGATTCCAATATTTAGGTTACAATATATCTCCTTATGGCACCTCCTATCCAACGTGAAAAACAGGCGTAATAACTACCTACCCCACAATTGTCTGTGGGATTAAATAAGTGAGTTAATTCATGCAAATGCTTGGTGGGGAGAGGGCTGGGCCTTTAGCAAGTGCTGAATATATCAACAATCAACTGTAATATCAAGAATATATCTCAGGCCAGAAGAAATTGAATGTATTAACTCCAGAGACCTAGAGTCTTCTCTTACCTTGAAGAGGAATCCAAGCACCTTAATAAGTTAATTTTATAAACATAACATTTAAACTGATTAGAGGGGGGAATAGGATGAAGAGAGGAAGGCTAGAAAGGTATGCAAAGTGGGAGCATAGTCATGCAATGTTTCCTTCCTGCCTGGTTTAAAACAAAAATGTGAGCCTATAGAAGGCATTCCAACAAGAAGTAGATTAACCCTGGCTCTGGATTCTTCCTGGGTTTAATTTCAGTGTCAAGTGATGTTCCAAATAAATCCCAGATGAATGAAAAATATATATAAACATCAAAGGAAAGTAGGTTTACTTACATAAAAATTTACAATTATAGATGTTCAAAAACATAACCTACAAAAAATCAAGTGAGAAAAAGTATCTGCTTATGACAAAAAATTCTTATCTGTTATATGAAAGAGTTCACACCATAAACAGATTGTGGCCATACATACAACAGAATATTATTCAGCCCTAAAAAAGGAAGGAAATTCTGACACATGCTACAATGTGGCTGAACCCTGAAGACATTATACCAAGTGAAAAAAGCCAGTCATGAAAGGACTAATACTGGATGATTCCACTTATATGAGGACCCATAATAGTTACAGTCATAGAGACAGAGGGGGGATGGTGGGGGCTAGGGCTGGGAGAGGGGGAAAGAGAATTATTCTTTAATGTGGACAGAGTTTCAGTTTGGAAGATGAAGAAGTTCCTGAGATGGATGGTGGTGATGGTTGCACAACAATGTCAATGTACGCAACTCACCAAACTGTACATTCAGAAATGGTTAAAATGGTAATTTTTATGGTATATGCATTTTATCACAAAAGAAAAATTTAAGTAGAATAAAGTTCAAAGAAATCATAGCAACAATAAAAGCAATAAAACACTGATATGTACAAAACCCAGGACATGAATAGGCAATTCACAAAGGAGAAAATACAAATAATAAATACATGAAAAACTGTTTAAGATCAAAGGTATTCAAACTGCAAATTAAAAAGTCAAATAATCAAAAATGATATTAATCAATCCTGAGTTCAAATAATGTGGCTTCTTGTACATTGAAGATTTCAGTGTGAAATGGTATACCAGAGATTCAAAATTATTAACACATCTGGACCTCCAAATTATATATATATATATAATTTTTATATTCTTAATATAAAAATGCTCTAAATATAGAAAAAAAGTGCAAATATTAATTTATGTTATGTCTTACAAAACCAAGAGACTGGAAATAAAAGTAGACATCTAAAAATAGTGGGGCTGCTAAACAGACAGGAAACAACCACTGGATACATGATTGCATGACCATTAAAGCGAGGATTATGAAAACCGTGCAAGAAAATGGGGGAGAGGGATGGAGGACACAATATTGAATGCAAAATCATATAAAAACATGAGTGAAAAGATTAAGTATAGCTATACTAAATGTTAATATTTATGATAATGGGATAGGAGTGTGAAAAGCCCCACAAGAATCTTCCAAATTTTCTAAATCGCACTTATAGTTCTATAATAAGAAAAAAAAATTCATTACAAGAGTTGTGAAACCCTGAGTTACAGCCCGTGTGCGAAGGCCACAGAAACTCCCAATACAATTTCATGGTTTATTTCTCCACAGGCAGAGAAGCTAACAGAAGAAAGACTTCACCCCAGGGCAGAAGACACAGCACATCCTGGTATGGCTTTTCCCTAGCCTGTTGGCTCTGTAACGTGGAAAACACTTTCCATATCCAACCACAGTTGTGAAGACAGCTGAATTCTTGATCTGCCACTGTCTTCATACCTGTAGTCACATCATTATGGCAGGCACTGCAATTTCCCTACCCAGTATCTATTCTGCCTTCTGCCTTAATGACAGACCACTGATCAATCACAGGCCCAGAAAACAGCATTTCCCAGACTTCCTGGTGTACAGGGATGGCTAAGTAAGTTCTGGCCAATAAGAAGCAAAAGTTGTTGGATGTGTCTTCTGGGAAAGCTCCTTACAAGGTTGAAGGTAGACTCATGTAGTAGGCCCACTTCTGCTCTTAACCCCTTCTTTCCTGGAATATGGAGGTGATGACTGGAGCTGCAGCAGCTAACTTGTGATCTAAGGCAATCTTAGAATGGAAGCCATATGCTAAATATACTAGAGCACACAGATCCCTAATGACACCAGAAACCTGACATACCAGCACTGCCCTCCCTGCTACAAATGACTTTAAGAAAAATAAAACCTTTAACTTGCTTAAATCACTGATTTTTACACTTTAGTACTTGCTGCCAAACAATTCACCATCTGTGAAGAACTAACATTAAAATCTATACACTTCCATTAAGAGAATGTTTACAATAAAATTAGGTTCTCCTGGCTCCTGAATCTAATTCAGCATTATTAAAGACACATTCTTCTGGGTTCTCAGAACCATAATCATAAATCTATGTTTTCCTCAATCCTCCTTTTCTCCTATGTTTACCACCAGTAATTGTTCCTTTAGAGGACTAATTTAAATAAAACCTTCCAAAAACCATTATTTATACATAACGAGATCTAAATTGGAGATATCAAGTTTTTCTTATTTTTTAAATACTGAAGTATATGATTAAAACTTCACATGAATGCAAGTTACATAAGCATTTTATTCATAATAATGGTAAAATATCATCAAGTATTAATTCAAAAATGAATAATTAGTCAGTACTATAAAAATCAATCCATATTTCTGGATAAAGAAAGCAAGCTGAACACATGCAACTAATATTGCTCCAGTCCCAAACCTCTCCATAACTGCAGTAAAGAAACATTTTTAAAACATAAATCCTCAATGAAGGGCAAGTAGGAGTGGAGATGACAATATACTGAAAATGGGAAGAACACGGGCCAGCAGTAACAGACTCAGCAGCGCCAAGGATGTCCAGCTCCACACCGGCCAGTGCTAGTGTACAGGACAGAGCAGGTCTGAGCCACCCTCATGAACCAGGAAGGGAGTTACTGCGGTAAGCCAGGACAAGCCACATGTCATGGTGATTATTATGTGTCAGCTTGACTGGGCTAAGGGGTACCCCGAGAGCTGGTAAACCATTCTTTCTGGGGTGTGCCTGAGAGGGTGTCTCTGGAAGAGCTTAGCATGCAGCAGACTGAGTAAGGAGACCTGCCCTTGCCAATGTGGGTGGGCAGCACACAGGCTACTGAGGACTTGATTGGAACAAAAGGATGAAGGAAGGATGATCCTCCATCCCTGAGCTGGGACACACATCTTTCCTGCTCTCAGGTGGATGGCAGAGCTCCTGGTTCCCAGCATCCTTGGGCAGCACTGCTTGTTCTTCCTCCCCTGATTCATATTCAAAAAGGTTTGCAAATCTCCTCTACAGTTACAATTCAATTACCCTTCAAGAGCACTGCAGTTCTTTAGAATATATGATTCTGTCTTGAACTCTGGGCAATTCAGTATTAGAGAAAAGAGTGTGGTTCACATTTGCTATCTGTTTAGTCCACGTGACCAACATGAGTTGAGTCTCTGAAACTTCTTGAAAAACATGAGCCCTACTGAGCTCATTCCCACCATGGATGTGCAGATGTCTGTCATGGCAGTCAGAAGGGACAATTTCATAGGCTACTGAGGGAACTTTAATTTAAAACTTTTAGACTCTTTTACACCAAGAAGCCATTAGCTGATGTAGTGGTTCAGTAAATGTCTTCAATGAATTTCTGGACATGGCCACAAATCCCTGTACCTGCTTCACTCCCCTTCAAATATCCCATTAACTGATGAGGAAGGACATAAGCCTGAGATAAAACCACCCTTCTCATAACTTCCTCTGTCACATCATGCAGCAAACACACCTCCTAACTTCAAAGTACAATAAATGTAACACAATATTTTCTTATGTTTAATGTAATAAACAATTATTTTTGAAAATTCTCTTCAGATACTCATTTTTGGCAAAGGACTTAAGCTTTTCCATATTCATACCAAGCACCTCCAGTTCGTTCCCAGCAATTGGTTTTATTGTACTGCGGTGTATATGCCAGCTAGAGCAGAAAAATTCCTGGTAGGAAAAATTTCCTGTGGGCTGTGTCCTGGTGATTGCATTTGCTCCACGGGCCTAAGACTCAGACTCCCTCTGAGCAGAGCGGGATGGGGCAGGCAGGGAGAGGAAGCTGGGCCCCAGGCCCATGCCTGCAGTCCTATCAACAGGTAGTTATGTGACATATGAGAGAAGGGAACATGCCAAGCATGGCAGGTGGGAGTCTGTAATTTGTTTTGGCTGTAAAGACAAAGCCACTCAGACATACAGTCAGTTTCCTGGCTCCATGTATTTTACATAAACCATCGTAGATACACAGGAGAGAAAATACACAGTGGCCTGTAAAACACATTACTTGGACGTGGCAATACCTAGTTGTAAAGATACAGCCAGGAAAAAGCTTAGAGCACTTTCAAGGACTTGATTTAATAGACACAAAATATATAGATTCCACTAACTACCATAACAGCCTTGTACTTAACATATTTTAAGCCAGATAATTCTAAAGAATATTCCATATTTAACATTAGGAAGAATTATATAATTGGATCAGGGACCATTTGACAATGCACTAGCATGGAAAAAATGCAAAGCTAAATTATGTAGGTTTTAATGTGCAGCTTATGTTACATGCAATTGCTCTCCTTAAAGTAAGTGTTTTATACATGTAATTAATTTTAACTTAAAAAGAACATAAAACAATGAAAACAGGCTCCACAACCAAGAGACACTTCTCTTCATTTCTCTGTATTGTTTTATTTCATCTGAACAAGATCAATTACATCCACAATATCAGGGCCTGTAACTCAGCTCAGTGTTAGTGTGAGATTTAACCTTGGCAAAACAGCACCTTGACTCAGCTCCCTCTGCTGTAAGAAGCAAAGGTCAGAGCCAACCAGTTATTTCAGGAGGACACCTAACTACACAGGTGGTTTCCTACCCAAACCCATTCCTCCCTCCTCATTCCTTGCTGCTGGAGGCCGGTTTAGGTACTTACCTCTTGGGGCCAGGTGATGAGATGTGGTCCCCTTACCAGCAAAAGGAGAGAATCTTGACTCATCAAAATGTACCAAAGTAATTTTGTTCCCCTCTAGGGCCCACACTGGGCATGGACAGACAGGGCAAATCTGCTAGGAAGGTTTCTGAGGATGAGAGTCTTAATTCTAAAACTCTGAAAGTAAATACACCAAAAGTCAGTACAGGAACTCGGGCAGCCACCCTGGGGCCTGAGGGGAACCAGCACAAGAGGCCAAACAGGTGAATTAGGCTGGGTTCTCACCTCCATCTCTGAGCTGCTCAAGTAACCAGTCCTGAGTGGCCTGACACTGGCATCCTGTTTTGTGGGATAATAAGCCCTCTTTGGTTTTGGACATTTTGGTTGAGCCTTCTGTTATTTGCCCCAAAAGCACTCCAACTCATACAAAGAGCTTTAGTGGGAATTAAAAACTCCCCAGGGAAGAATATCCTGGGTTTAAAATCTAAGCAACCAAGAATCCACAGGGCTCTTCTCTCAGTCCCAGTTACTCACCATCAAAAAGTGATGGCCCTAAGGTTCAGCTCAGGGAAAATTAAAAATAACTTGTTCCATGAACCTCTCCATTAGATCTCAGTCTTCAATTATTCCATGTCTTATTGGCCACTAAAGCAAGAGAAATCAAACTATGTCAAGCTTCAGTCCATGTCAGTAAGAGCAACAGTTTTAAAAACACTGGCCCAGAAGAGACTGAGTTATTAGAGAAAACAGGTCCTTTGCACTGGGTGAATGTTAATTTATGTAAAGAAATAACAGGCACTTTACCAGAAATATTAAGTTATATTATCATTTATATTCTACTTCACATCTCTAAGTACAAAGTATCATCTTAACAGTGGAGTATTAGATGCAAAAGTACAGCTAATCCGCCATACCATTCCATTTGGAGTTTGGAGGTTTTTAGAACAAATACCTAGTTAAACAATTTTAGTGCTTCTTTTTAATTAATCAGTCTACAGCTCTTCTGCATCTGACAGGTCAGTGAGTCAACCTGCAATTTTCCACAGAAGCAGATCTTGCTCTCACATGAAGCCCAGCATTCCCAGAGTCAATCCTGCATTCTGGGGTTTCTTAAATTCACTTGATTCCTCACATGAAAAATACCTTGTTCAACTAACACAACACTGTAAATCAACTATACTTCAATTTTGAAAAATACCCCATTCAAAACCAACAACAACAAAACCTCTTTTCCAACACAAGAATAAAATACACAGCTCACAAGTACAATTGCTATGAAATCTACCATTTTGCATGATTCATCCTACTCTCTGTTCTTGGTGATACACTTACAGAAGCAAATCCCGGTGGGGAGTTTACCTTTGTGGCATACGTGGGTTTATCTATGGCTTCATCCCCTATGAAAAAGTCCAGGTCATCAACTCCCCTCAGCACCCTCCTTTGGGCTTGGTCAACCACTTTTGCTGACTCTCTGATGGCAATACCTTAGGGAGAACAACGCAAAGATTTCTGTCTGCATCCATACTCATTTCAAGGGTCAAGGAAGCATAATATAACCCCTGTGTATGTACAAGTAAATTTTCAATGTCAAGGTCTTATTTGGAATTGAGAGTGTTCACAGAATAGACGCTATCACAGAGCACATAAAGTAATACAGAAACCTTTCTTATGTTCTGGTATTATGTTTAGTGCGGCACAAAGGAGCCTAGCTGGTCTGCTTTTAATACTGACAAAAGATGAATTACTAAATTTTTCAGTTTCATTTGAAAAAACATCCCTCATGATAGTGAAGTGAAAAGCACATATCAATCGGTTCCAAATTTTAGAATACAATGTAGAAGGACACAAAATTAAAAATATAATGTGAAAGAAGAAAATAAACTGAAAAATGCTCATACATTCTCAAGTCATTTTAATAAAACTGTGTCACACAGATTTAAAATATATTTTTATTCTTGTTACAAAATCACTAAAAGAAAAAACTGAGGTTGCTGACTAATATCTCACAAGAAAAATTCAATAATCAAACAACTGTATTATGTAAAAATATTAATGGCTTTATGATATATTATTTTAATAAAAGTTTAACCACGATATTTAGGAATATACTTATAGTTAATAATCATATGAAACTTCACTGTAGAATTTAACATCTAATGAAATGTGGAAAGCTTCATGAAGATTCAATTTTCCACTTAAATTCCTAACCCCTGGTCACACTTTGCTTTCCCATAAACTCATCTTCATCAAATTTATTCCAAAACAAATGAGTAAACATATACAACAATTTTTAAAAGTAGAGTATGTGTAGTTCCCAATTTATTAGAAATGAAGAATAACAGCAAAGCTAAGGGAGTGAATTTTAAACCTTGTCCTCAGAAAGGCATCTTGAAATAATAGCTTGAAAAGGTAGGAAAAAAAAGATGTACAGGACAGAAATCACTTTGCTCACCTCCTCTTCTGACTCCATCTCACTGCCGCACTTGGTCCAGAAGCTTTCAACTTACAGAAGGTGGCACAAATCCAAAGCGCAGGATTTCTGCAGGACTAAGGCAGCAGGCGTGACGTGGACGTGTTGGGGGCGGAGCCCAGAGGAAGCATCCGGGGCAGAAGCAGCGGGCATGCCAGGACCACGAGGCCGAGAGTGGGGCTGGGGAGGTCTGGAGGGCCGGGACGAACTGCGGCAACTGCAGCCACAAACACACCCGTCCCCGAACACAGACCCCGCCACGGGCGGCGCACTGACGGGCACCGCGCAGCCACCTGTGCACACGCAGCACGTCAGAGGTCCCTGACAGGACGGCCCGCAGCCGACACCAAACGCCTCGCGCGGCCGCGGCGCTGCTGCCGGGCCGGCGGGAGCCCCTGCAACCGTCTCCCCGCACCTCGCGCCCCGCTCCGCCCTGGGCGGCGGCGGCAGCGGCGGGAACCGGGGCGAGCGGGCGGCGGGCTCCGGGGAAAGCCGCAGATGCCCGGGCGGAGGCCGCGCTCCCTCCGCGGCGCCCGGGCTGCAGGGACCGGCGCTCGCGCCCCGCCCCGCATCGGAGCGGCCGCCGGCTCCGGGACTGAACGGCCGCGTCGCCCTTGGCCCAGACTCGCCCTCGCCCCCGAGCCCCGGCGGGGTGGCGGCCTCCGCAGGGGCCGCGGCAGCGAGAGCCCGCCTCTGCGATGAGGTCCAAGCCCCCCTAGGCCACGGACCTAGGACCGCGAGGGCTTCAAGAAGCGGGCGGCGTCCCTGTGCTTCCGGAGCGAGCAGGAGGACGAGGTGCTGCAGGTGGGCAGGCTTCGGTCCCGGACCAGTGGACTGGCTCAGGAGGAGGACTGGAGCCCCAGGAGGAGCCTGCCGGTGCTGCCGTGAGGAAGGCTTACCAAGAGGCTGGAGTCAAAGTAAAGTCAGGCAGACTCCTGGGCATATTTGAGAACCAAGACAGAAAGCACAGGGTATATGTCTATGTCCTTACTGTCACTGAAATATTAGAAGACTGGGAAGATTCTGTTAATACAGGAAGGAAGACAGAGTGGTTCAAAGTAAAGGATGCCATCAAAGTTCTCCAGTGTCATAAGCCTGTACATGCAGAGTATCTGGAAAAATTAAAGCTGGGTTGCTCGCCAACCAGTGGAAATTCCACAGTCCCTTCCCTTCCAGAGAGTAACACCTTGTTTGTAGCTGCTGCACAGCCAACCTCTGGGCTGCCATCCAGCATAAGATAGACAGGGTTGGAAGGACCTCTTCCACCATGTGCAATCTCATGGGCAGAGGCTTCTTTATTTTCCATGACAAATATCTGAATGACGCTTACAAACTGAATTTGCCATGCGGGATTTTTTTAACAGTCTGCTTGATTTGTAGGTGCTTTCAAATCTTCTTTAAAAAGAAAAAAGATAGTGTAAAATATTTTAATAAGCCAAAGCCGTGTGGAATTTTTTTTTTTAGATGCCTTAAATGTGCTCTCCCACCCAGCCCACCCACCTTGTTATTTTGGTTGGCATTTTCACTTTTTCCCCAGTATTTTTTTATCCATTTGATGTCAGTCTGTGGTTTTTGTCAGATCAACACACATGTGAGTATATTATCCTGGTGAATTGTCTTCTCATTCACAATATTAACATATTCAATGAATCCATTTCTCAACTCATTTATCTCAATTTTCACAACTGGTACTATGTCACTAGCTACCTGATATGGCCAATTCCCCTGTAACTCAATAGTCCTTTAATACAGAGTTTAACTCTATACAGCTGGTGAGTTTTAGGCAGTTACTGTAAGCAAAATGCATGTAGTAGATATCTTATCATGGAACCTGTATTCATGGAATTGAATTAGGGTGCTCAGTTGCCAATTCCCTTTATTCATAATCTCTCTTTACACAGAACACACAAGAACCATATTTCCCTCAATGTAAATTGCTGCTTTTAAATATATATTTTCAGTTTGAATTTAGTGACATCTCTTCAGTTAAACTTGCTGGTTACCAGTAAACACCTTAAATAGCAGTCAGTGGTGACTGCATCAGAATTGAGTAAAATGGCCTTCTTGTTCACCTGTTACTGACCTAGGTTTTTAGGGTGCCTCGGAATGTCTCATCTTTTATAGGTGGTCAGCAGGTAGGTACTATTTATCATGTAACTAATTACTGGGACACTGGAATGTACCTAAGAATTATTTTGTCTTATTTTTATATTCACATAAATCCAAGAATCCCATCTAAAACACATAAATACCTAATCTGAAATGCCTGTACTTCCTCAACCAAATCAGAGATGAGATGGGGCAAGTAAAAGATGGTTCTCTATGTAGATATTAGCTTTTTGTAAAGATCATAACTGTTGAGAATAAAGTAGGAAGAAGCATCGTTAGACATTTGTTGTACAAATTGTTAACCTTTAAAAATATAATTGCTGCTGAAAATAGTGCTGTTATAAGGAAAATCAGTGCCACCATTTTGAAACTGGGATCTTGTGCCATAAAAGCAGCTGAGCTAAATATGAGTATTAGTTCACAAATTAAGGCTGCCAAAGGAATAAGACAGAAAAACTTTAAACCACTGACATTTCATTCTAAATTATGTAGTGTGATCAGACATGATCTTCCAGAATTTTTATATTTTTCTTTGTACAGAGGTTATGTTTTCTGGGTGTTTTTTTTTTTAAAGGAAATACTTAAAAATCCCACAGATTGACACTTGTTACCAATCTTCAGTGGACTAAGTTTTTCCTCAGTAATCTCTGAAGTTTCTTTAAATTATATACTTAACACAGAAGATAAATTGATTGTTTTTGTACATAACACTGTGTCCACCTGAAATGTCACAATTACTGGGGCTGCCTGGGTATGTTGTACATTGATATTCTTAAAGGTAATAATGCATGAATTTCTTTTATACACTCTTGGACTATGTATTTGATGTGTAAAATATGTACAGTATTAATGTCAACCATTTCTTAAAGGTGAGCCTATAAATATGGTTGTATCATTTTCTTTGGTCAGTAACATTTGGACCAAGTAGTGCCACTTGGGTCAGGATTTTCTTCAGTGCCATTTAGCAAAACATCTGTCTTTGGTCTATGCAACTAGCAAAATTTTGTATAATGCATCAGAATACTTCAGAGTTGTCACACTTTAAATTTCACATGAGGGGTTCGTCACTATTCTTGAACTCAGCCCACTGAAGCTAGAGGAAAGGCCCTGAGGATATTTATTTCTGTTAAGAGAAAAAAGCCTACATTTGCAGGCTCAACAATTGAATCTACTACAGATAAAAAATAGTGTCTACTCTCTCAGTCCCTCAAAGTTTACAGAGTGTTGGGACTTTCATTTGTGCTGCTTTCTGTTGGGTAGTTGGATAAAACTGGGCAGCTAAAATTTTCAGTCCCAAGTGCCTACTAAATTAAAAAAAAAAAGATTGTAAATTGACTTGCAGACACAAAGTAGCAAGTATCCTACATGTTTGATTTTGTTTTCTTAATTTCTTCCTTTTTTTTTTTTTGTAAACAGGTGAAATTTTCCAACTAGGCACATGCAATTCAATTTTCTGTCTATCCCATAGTTGTATAAAGTAGCAAAACTGAAGGGGGGAATGATTGTTGTATACACTTTAAAATTGCTTTGTATGGTCTCATTTGAGATAACTGGTGTAAGAATCTTGATGTTTTATATATTTGGATATATCAAATTGAAAAATTGAAATTAAAAAAAAATCCTCACACAGTCTGTCAGTGCAAGTTCCAGTCTATCAGTGCAAGTTCCAGACTCCATCCTCTTTGCAAGATCAAACTTAATTATGCATGGATTTAGCATTAAACTGCCAAGAGAACATGAAAGACTATCAAGAGACAAAGGCAAAAAGGTTCTTCAATTCATGACTTTACTCAAGTTCACCAAGAATTTGAGGGCAATATTTCTACTCAAAAGAAAAAAATCACCACCCTAAAGAAAAAGTGCTAATTTAGTGAGAATGAAACTACCACGCTCAAAAATTTAAATGATAACAAATAAATCTCATCTTTCCCAAAAGGTAGATACAAGTACTCTGACCCCAAATCATAGTAGACCTGTGTTTTCATGCCCCTTAGAAATAACAACATCAAAGCACATACATTCTGTTAACTGTTATGTGGAAGCACCTAAACCCATGAAAGTGAATAAGGGTGTATAGAGCTTATACCCAAAATCTTTTGTTGACACCTATGAAAAGCAAGCTGTGGACCAAAGAGCCCTTGTGAACATGATGGAGAACCAAGTCTAGGAAAGCAGCTGTAATGAGTATCTCCAAATACTTATGGAGTATACATATGACTTATCATAGAATGAAGACTTCAGTCACCAGCACCTGTCTCCAACACACTTTAGCTTACACAGGACCCTGACTCAGGTGTACACAGAAAACACAAGAAATGTGCAGAAGACACTAAGATGGAAGGGAAAATAAATATATCAAGTAACAGGACCAACACCTAAACAGTGCAAGTGGTTACATACACATGGCATCTCCATGCACTGGAACAGCATGAGGCCATGAAAAATGGTAAAGAAGTTCTTCTTGTATGAATCTAGAAGGTTCACTAAAATGCAGTGTTATGAGAAAAAAAAACAGGATACGGTGTATGCAGTATGCCACCACCTGGGTAACAACGCATCTGTGTATGTCTGCTGGTATCTGTAAAGTTACCTCAGAAGGAAGCACAGTAACCAGAAGCACTGTTGCCATCTAAGAGGGGAAGTGGGTGGGAGAAAGTTAATTTCACTGTAACTTCTTTTTATATCACTCAACTTGTATGTCACATGAATGTATTACCCATTCAAAGTTAATTAAATTTGGACTTCTGCTTCTGGAAAGATGGATAAACATACTTTTCCCTGCTCTTCCCACTAAGCATGGCTAGACTCCCTAGGCTTTATATTTGAAAGAAACAAAAACATGCTGAGAGGTGAAGAGAATGTGGCAGACTGGCCAGGGATCAGGACCTGAGGAACTAAACAGTGGTGACTTCCTGAGTTTTCTTTTTGTCTCATGCATCCCACACTAGGTGCCAGGGAAGCCAACAACCCAGAAACGCCAATGGGAGCAAATAAAAAATGTCCCCAGAAAGTCTGCTCTCTCCAGCCAAAGGAGATGAAGGGACAGTGGAAACACAGAAAACTTACACAGTTACTGCCTGACTCCAGCCAAACATTACAGGAAAACAAGCCCCCACCTGCAATGTAGACACCACATGTGGAACGAGGACCTCCATTCCCCTCACTGCCTCCATGTTGGGGTTATGACAGGAGGCCCAGTGGAACATCAGGAATTCCACCAATGACAGTAGGGCACCCCTTGCCATCCCAGAAAGAAGGTACCTGCAGAGGTCTTGGGGGGAAGCCCGAACTCTGGTCCACAATCAGCAGTAACATGGATCCCCTCCCCAGATGAGTGTCAGCAAAGGCCAAGATTAAAATCTGAGCTTCAAATCCTAACTGGCATTATCCCCTTCTCCCTGCTGGAGCATTAACAGAAATGACTTACTAAAACATAATATATAAATAAGATCTGGAACCTCATAATATAATACCCAAAATGTCCAGCACTGAATAACAAAAATTCTCTCAACATAGCAAGAACCAGGAACATCTCAAGTGAAAGGAGAAAAGATAATCAATAGATAAGAACACTGGCATGACACAGGTAACAATTACCAAACAAGACTTTAAAAGCCATCACAGAATGAGCAACTACAAACACACCTGAAACAAATGAAAGACAAACAAACAAACAAAAAAGTCAGCAAAGAAACACAAAATCACAGCAAAGGTAAAAGGCCACATGGAAATTTTAGAACCAAATAACCTAATACCTGAAATAGAAATCTCAATACATGGACTCAACAGCAGAAAAGAACAGATGAATCACTGAACTTGAAGACACGACAATAGAAATTACCCAAATTGAAAAACAAAGAGAAAATAGACTGAAAAATGAACAGGGCCTCAGGGACAGATGGGCGCAATATCAATGAATATGACATTTATGCATTCTGAGTCCCAGAGAGGATAAAGCAGTAGGGCTAGAAAAGTATTCAAAGAAATAATGGCTAAAATTTTGCCAAATTTGTCATGAATGAATGAATAAATAAATAAATAAATAAATATAAATAAATAATCAAACCTAAATATTTAAGAATGAACAAATTCCAAACAGGATCTTAACCCAAAGAAATCCACTCTGACATATTATAGTTAAACACCTAAAAACTAAAGACCAAAGAAAAAATTCTGAATGCCTCCTGCAAATTTCTCATCAGAAATCAGGGAGCCCAAAAGGAAGATACATATTTTTCAAGTGTTGAGAGAACTGCCCACTCAGAATTCTGTATTCAGCAAAAATATCCTTCAAAAATGAAGAGCAAATCAACTAACTATTATCTATAAAATAGATAAACAACAAGGTCCTCCTGTACAGCATGGGAATTCAGTACCTCATAATGGCCTATATATATAAAGTTGAATCACTCTGTGGTACACCAGAAAGTAACGACATTATAGATGGACTGTACTTCAATAAAAGAAAATGTTTTTACTTTAAGTATGTATTTTTAACTGAAGTATAGTCAGCTTACAATGTTGTGTCAAAAAAAAAACTTTTTAAATAGCAAAATAAGGCATTCTCAGATGAACAAAACTAACAGAATTTGTCAACCAACATATCTACTCTAAAAGAATGGACAAAACAAAGAGAAAATGATAAAAGAAGGAATCCTGGAACATCAGGAAGGAAGGAAGAACAATAAAAATAGTACAAATATGGACAATTACACTTTCTTACTCCTTTGTGTTTGCTAAATTTTGTTTGGTAGTTGAAGCAAAAATTATAATGCTGATGCACTTCTCAGTATGTGAAGAGGAAACATACAAGACTATCATAACAAACTGGTAAGTGTTGACACCAGCAGACTAAGAAAAGTTATGTGTATATGATGTAATGGTTACAGCAACCACTTAAAAAGATACACAAAGAGCTGTAGCACAGGGAACTATATTCAATATCTTGTAGTAGCCTATAATGAAAAAGATATGAAAATGAATAAATCTGTATGACTGATCTACTATGCTGTACACCAGAAACTGACACAACATTGTAAACTGACTCAACTTCAATTTAAAAAAAAAATGATACACAAAGAGAAGCACTCAAAAACAACACAGATAAGTCAAAATTAAGTTCTAAAGCATTTTCAGGTAATCCACAAAAGTCACGTAAAGCAAAACAGAGAAGTGAAAAGCAGAACAAACAGAAAAAGGACCAATCAATAACCACAATAAATCTAAGTGGTCTAAACACACCAGCTAAATAACAGTCAATTTAAAAAAAATGACTGAGCTCTATGTTGTCTATAAGAAACACTTCAATTTAACAGTATACAAACATACTTGTTTTACTACACTTCAGTTTATTGAGTTTTACAAATTGAAGTTTTGTGGCAATTCAGAATCAAGCAAGTCTATCAGCTTCACTTTTCCAACAGCATTTGCTCACTTTGTGTCTCTGTGTCACCATTTGGTAATTCTCACACCACTTCAAACTGCTTTATTATTATTAATTTGTTTATGGAGATCTGTGATCAGAGATCTTTGATGTAACTACCACGACTCACTGAAGGCTCAGGTGATGGTTAGCATTTTTTAGCAATAAAATATTTTTAAATTAAGGTGCATACATTGTTGTTTTAGACATAATGCTATTGCACACTTAACAGACTACAGCACAGTATACACATAACTTTTAAATGGACTGGGAAACCAAAATTTCATATGACTGGCTTTCTTGTGATATTTGCTTTATTACAGTGGTCTGGAACCAAAACCACCACATCTCCAAGGTATGCCTATATGTAGGTTAAAACTAGACACATGAAAAAAAGATATTCCACATAAACATTAATCAAAGAAAGTATGAGTGGACACATTGCTATCAGAAAAAGTAAAATTTATAGCAAAGAAAATTACCACTAACAGAGAGGGATACTAAATAATGATCAAAAGTCAATCCATCAAGAAGACATAGCAATTCTAAATGTGCATGTACCAAAGAAGAGTGCTGCACGATACATGAAGCAAAAACCGAAAGGAGAAGTAGAAGAGTGCACAGTTACAGCTGCAGACTTCAATCCCTTCTCTCAGCAACTGATGGCACAAGTAGAGGGGAACTCAGCAAGGATACAGGACTCAACAATACTATCAACCTGCAGGGTCTAACCAACACGAAGAGAGTACTCTGCCCAGCAGGAGCAGAACGCACATTGTTTTCAAGTGCACAGGGGACCAAAGTAAACTTAATACTGATCATAATACAAACCTCAAAACTTTAAAAGAACTGAAACCATACAGACAATGCTTTCTGACTACAATGGAAATAACCCAGAAAGCAGCAAGAGATGGGTAACGAGAAAATACCCCCAAACACTTGTAAACTAAACAACATGGTTCTAAATAATCTATGGATCAAAGAGGAAGGCTCAGGGAAACTAAAAACTATATGAACAGGATGAAAATAGAAAATACAAAATATTAAAATGTGTGGAACATAACTAAAGCAGTGCCAAAAGGAAAAATTTTAGAAAAGAGAAAAAGTCTCAAATCAATAATCTATGTTCTCACCTTAATAACCTAGAAGAAGATAAAAGTAAACCCAAAGCAAGCAAATGAAAGGAAATAAAAAGAGGAAATTAATGAAATGCAAAACAAAAAATAGAGAAAAGTCAATGAATCAAGAAGACAATTTATCAAAAGTTAAAATTTTGCTCAGCAAATGACCCTGGGAAGAAGGTGAAAAGGCAAGCTATGTGATAGGAGAAATTACACACATCTGACAAAGGACTCATATCTAGTATATACCAAGAATCCTCAAAATAACAAAATTATAGAGATGGAAACAGAAGAGTGGTTGTCAGAGGTCAGGAATGGTGGAGGGGACGGGGAGTGTGTAATTATAAAGAAATAGCGTAGGAAAGATCTTTGCGATTATGAGACAGTTCTGTATCTTGACTGTAGTGGTGATTACAGAAATCCACACACGGGATGAAATAACGGAGAACTGCACTTACATTGTACCAATGTCAAACCTCTGGTTATGATGTTGTACTATAGTTGTGTAAGATGTAACCTTTGGAGGAAACAGAAAGAAGAGTAAATAGAACTTTCTAAACTCTCTTTACAACTCCCTGTGGCTCTAAAGTTGTTTCAAAATAAAATATTTTAAAGACAAAAAAATAGTTTTAAATGATTTAAACAAATTAAAAATTAAAACACCTCAGTTAGCTGTAATGATGAATCAAAACTAATGAGATTAAACTCAATAAAGAACAATGTAAACATTTTGAAGATTTTTTTTTAAAAATAGAATGTGTGTAACCAGAAAAGACATGCTATTCTCCAAGTGCTAAAAAGTCATCTGAGGGCAATCTAAGGAAGATTATTAGGGACCATATATCTAAGGAAGATTTCATCTAAAGATTTAGATATAAATTCTGGATCTTAAGAACACCTGCTACAGCAGTTGACAATAGTAATTTTTAAAATATAAATATCCAATATGTTTCCCAAAAGAATGTCATATATTTTACTAAACCTTTACAGAATAAATAATTCCTACCTTATATAAACTGTTTCAAAGAATAGAAAAAGAAAGCTAAAAAATTAATTTTACAAAGCCAGTAAAATTCTGATATACAAACTGGATTAAACTAGTACAAGAAAGGAAAATTATCTCACTTTTGAATATTGATACAAAAATGCCAAATATATGCAAATACTATTTAGCATGTACTTGATATTTCATAATCAATTAGGGTTTACCTCAAGAATGAAATAAAAGACTGTTCAATATTTGAAAATGTATCAATGTAATTCACCATGTTAGGAGCTTAATTATAAAAGTTATATAATCATCTTTGCAGATATACAAAAAGCCTTAAATGTCAACATCTATTCATAATAAATTTTTTTTTAAAAAAACCTCTTGGTAAACTAGGAATGCAAAGGCACTGTATTAACCTGAAAAAGCATTTCTACAAAAACCTAATCACCAGTGAAACACTAAAATCATTATTTTTTAAGTCAGAAGTACAAAAGGGCCTGCTACTCCCAAGTTCTAGCAAGTGCCGCCAGGCAAAAAAAAAAAAAAAAAGTATTGGCATGAAAAGAGACACGATAACCATTATCTGCAGTACATCTTGGATGATTTTAATAGATATTGTTCAAAAAAAATTTACAGAGAGCACATAAAAAATAAGTACAGTAAAAAATGTCCAGCCTCATTAGTCATTAGGGAAATGAAAATAAAAATCACTATGAGATACAACTTCACACCTGCTAGGATGGCTAAAATGAAAAAAAAAAGGACAATAACAACTTTTGGAAGGATGTGGAAAAGTTGGAACCTTCAGCTTTGCTGGTGTGAATATTAAATGGTGTACCCACTCTAAATAACAGTTTGACAGTTCCTCAAAATTTAAACAAAGAGCTATTCTGTGTGTAACAATTGCATTCCTAGGCATATATCCAAAAGAATAAAAACATATGTCTACACACACACTATACACGAATGTTTATAGTAACCAAAAGTGAAAACAACTCAAAAAGCTATCAGTTGATGAATGGGCAAAAGCAAAATTGAATACCTATATACAATAGAATTTTTTTTTTTACCAATTAAAAGGAATAGAGTACTGATATATACTACAATATAAATGAATCTTGAAAACATTATGATAATGAAAACAGCCTCCAATTGTAGGGGTCAGTTTATATGAAAACGCCCAGAATGGCCTAATCTATTGAGACAGAAAATATGTTAGTCTTACCAGGAGCTGAGGGGGTGGGGTGCTAGAAATAACCACTAATAGCTATGGAATCCTATTATTCTAAAGTTTAATAGCTTTCATGACTGAATAATGTTGGGAATATACTAGGAACCACTAAATTGCACATTTATGGGGGTTAATTTCATCATATGAGAATTATATTTCAATAAAGTTGTTATTAAAAATAAGTTATGTATGGAGTACATAAAAATGAAAAATTAAGTTTATTAAAATAAAGCCATATATCACTTTGGCTAATGGAATCTTTATGAATTTTAAAAAATTAGAAATCTAGAAAGAATGATCAATATGTTTCTCTAAAGAAGAAACACTGAATTACAAAACACTGTAAGCTTGAAATATAATAACCCAAACTATGTATGCAAAATGAAAAAACAGATCATCAGTGCATTTGAATCCTACTTACATAGCAGCTATTATATGCCAGATACTTAATCTAAGTAATCCATACATATTGACATATTTGATCTTATAACAAACCAATGACAAGAGACTACTACAATCCTCCCATTTTAGAGCGGGGGATACTGAGAAGTCAAGTCATCTTCTTAGTTTCACTTGGCCCCTAGTAAACAGAGCTAGGCTCAGACACCAGTAAGTTTCCTCCAGAGGCCGGGCTTTTAAGCCCCTACACACACTGCTGACCTTGTCAATCATGAACTGAAATAGGAATAAAGACAGGAAAGGAGAACAAAGAAGCAAGCAGAGAGAAAAGTGCCCAAATCAAAGGAGGTCAAATATCCTGATAGGGCTGAAGACGAGAGGCTAGAAATACAGTGGAAATGCATGGGTAAAGGGAAGAAAAGTTGACAGATCTCCTGAGGTCAGGAAACAACAACCTGTAAACTAGAGTCAAAAGTGGTGTCTTCACTGTCTCAGCAGCAGAGAATGAGGATGACCAGGAGGGGATGATGCACCTGTCTTCTTAAGCTGTGATTTGCACATTTTCAGAATCTCTTACTATAGGTGTTATTTAAAGGTTTTTGTTCATATATTTGTTAATGATTAGGATGTACCCTCTAAGAATTCTTTATTATCTTTTCCAGTTTTTAAGTATTGAGTTTACTATTTTTCATGTTTGTTCTTCAATTTTACTTTTAATGTATTACTCATCTTTTAATTTTTGTGTAGAACATTTTTGATTGGGATTTTTTTCATTCTTTATGTCAACTTTATGATTAGAAAACCCTTTTTCATTCTAATTTAATACATTTCCCAATGCATTTCACTCATTCCCTTATTGTTGTAACAATTCCATCAAACCCTTTAACATTTCCTTTCAAATTTTTTTAAGGAAGTAAGTATCCATCTTTACTTCTTTTTCTAAACTGTAACTAATTGTGTCAGCATCATTTGTTTAAGAAAACTTTCCCTCATCTGTTATTTTTTATCCCTGTATCTTTAAAATATTGTAGTATTCAGGGACTTAGCAATATCCACAAAGCATGGCTCCAAAAATCTTCTCTATTGTGTTTCTGAATTTACCTGTATTCACAACATGTGCATTTCTGTTAAAAATGGCTTCCCTCCAACTGATAGACACAGATTGATGGCAATCAAGGAAATAAATTATTATGGGGCTGTTGAATCTAGGTCTCGAATGATGAAAATATTCTCTCCATCAAGAAAGTCAAAGAGAGGGTGAAGGGGAGGAGGGGCTGAAGAGAAAGGGAAACATCCTGTGTGTTCTGGCTTCCGTATTATTTAGCTCCAGAAGAATACATTCTTAATAACTATCAAACAAAATAAAATTTCTCAATGTCATATTATAGAAGATTATGCATATCATGTTTCTGCAGCTCCCAGGGGGAGCTTTTGTGGACTTACAGGAAAAGCCTCATGACCTGGACAATGGGAGAAGATCTGGGGCTTAGACCCTAACAAAGACATCGCCGTGTAATACTACTGTGTGATAACACCCCCAACACCACCGTAGGCTATCATGAAAAACAGGGTTCCTGGGCAAGCACTTAGGCAGTAGAACAGAGATTCCAAACAGAAAGGCCAGAGCCATCCCTCCAGTTAACACCAAGACAGGTAGTGGACACATGGCCGGGTATCATAAGGAAGAGGTCAAACTTCTGCAGATGCCAATTCAGGATGATTCAAGTTAAAAATATTTTGAAAAATCTCACAAGCCAAAAAGAATTCTCGATGACCTGAAGTGGAACAGTAAGATAACCAGTGTGTGTAAGATAGACAAGCACACAGGAATGCAAGTATGAGAAAGCTTTTTCACAAGCAGAACAGCTCAGGGGACCACATCAGAACAAAGATGAGCACCTTTGCTGGATGAGAATAACTGGAAACGATCATCCAAACACAAAGTATATCTGATATTTGTAATTACATTTATATATTATTTTATCCCAAACTGCATACATGTTTTTAAAGTCTATTTTCAAATAATCTTTTAAAAATAACCCTTAAAACCTGAAATAAACAAGTTTTCCACCGTTTTCCTATATGGCTATCTAGAAAGCACAGCCCTTCGCTATCTGCTATAATCAAGATCCCTTCACCCAGTGAAGTGAAAATTATCCAAGAATATAACCTTGAGAATGTTTATTAAAGTATCTTAATTTGCTGTGTCATTCTGCAACAGGAAATCCCTTTAATTTAGATATTGTCTCAATCAGAATATTGTGTGATCACTTCTAACTTATATATCTTTCCATGTTTTTTCCTCTTTCTTCTAAGTGGAAGCAGAATCTTCCAGACTCAACTTTACAATCACCATTCCAGACAGCATTTCTGAATAAGTCATATTTTAATATTGCCTCCCCACTTTGAATAAAGCATGGATCTTTTCACTACACTTAAAGTAAAACTCGATAAATATTTATTGATCACTTAAATATGTCAGGCACTGTGATTAAGAATTTAAATAAATAAACTTCATCCTTTAAACTATCTTTTTAAAATGCACTACTATTAGCCCCATGTTATATACAAGAAAACTGAAATATACTGATGTTAAATTAAGTTTGGGGGTCATTGACCGCTATGGGCTGAATGTGTGCCCCACCCCACAGTTCATCCATTGAAATCCTGGTGCCTGTGGGAGGTGATTAGGTTGTGAGGGTGAAGCCCCCAGGAATGGGTCAGTGCCCTTAGAAAAGAGACCCCACAGTGATCTCTCACCCATTCCATCATTTGAGAACACAGGAGAAGACTGGCTATGAGCCATAAGGTGAGGCCCTCACCCAGGACATTAACGTGCTCATACCTTGATCTTGGACTTAGCCTCAGATCTGTGAGAAAGACATTTTTGTTGTTTATGTCACTAATGTGGTAGGATTTTGTCACAGCAACCCAGCAGAATAAGACATACGTCAAAGCAATGGTCTAAGATTGGCATCCAACCAGTCAGACTCTAGAACTGACCTGCTCTTGTGATATTACAATTACTAACCCATCTTCCTCTTTCCCAATTCTCCACTACTTTAGCGAAACATCAAAATCATCTCTTGAGTTTTTCTTTAACACAGATACATCAGTTCTACTCTTTACCTCCATCCTGATTCAGCATTTCTGATCTTTTATTCTTTGATTTTCTCAGCATTCTCCCAATCTTAAACAGATGAAGTCAAATGTGTGATTGTGATGTTTAGTCACCAGGGAGAGCTACGGCCTTAGAACCGACACTTCTTATATTCAGGGACAAAATCTTGACTTATTCAGAACCCTTATTACGTCTGTATAGTCTTGCTGCTAATAGACACTCCATAAATATTTTCTCAGTGATTAAATCTTTATAGGCCTCAACACTATTAACAGTTGCCTCAGGGTGCTAATATCTGGAAAGTCAATAGGAAATACCTAAAATAATGTATTATACTGAGTTGATTGCTAATTTTATTTTCAAGACAGCACAGAAGGGAACTGGTGGGGGGGAAGAAAATTTGTAGTACATTTCTAAAATTTTGAAAATTGTATGGCTAGTGCTAATTGACTGTAATATATTGTGTGAGAATTATAATCACAAGTTTTGACAACCTGTAGGTGATGAGCACTTTTCAGTCAGAATGTACAAGGCAGTGAACATCAGGTGTGATTACACCAGACTCCAGCAGCTGAATTTCAGACCTGTATTTAACCATAGGCGTTTGTTACGATGTAAAAGATAAATTCTGTCTGTTACAATGTGGTCAATTGTAAATTTAAGTTTATTTTCCCATTTCATATTAGGTTTGTACTCACTGTTCTAAATTACATGGTCTCCACATATTAGTACACTTTAAATGCAGTTTTCTATGTAACATGCATTGCTTTCATATACAGTGACATTAAAGTCGTTTCCTTTCTAAGTTTGATTATGTCAGTATGCTTTTTACTTTGTAATATTGTGAAAACTATTTTCCTAGCTTTTAATGTGCACACAATATATGTTTATAAAATAGCAATAAAAGTAATTTAGGCAAGCTTCTAATTATTGAAGGTCACAGAAATACTATTATCTAAAAATTTATGTGATTTTCTAAAAATTATGGCAATTTTTTACTGGCGTATTTACTTAGATATTTAATCTTTCATCAATAAATAGCACAGTGAAATATAAATTAAATATATAAATTGAATTTGATAGATATATTACTCTTAACACCTTTCTTTCCTAAAGTAAAAAATTTCATGTATCAATTCAAAGAAACACAGCAGAAAACCAAATATACAGGAATTAAAATTCTTATTTCAAATTGGTAGCAAACAAAAAGTGAAGCAACTGCGTTATCTGGTAGAAAAGCTACCACCAGGCGGCGCAGCTGAGCCCCCAGCCAGGAGTGGCGGCGCGCTCCCGCTCGCGCGCGCCACGCTGGGTGACTGGGAGCCGGACCGCTGCCCTTTGCGCCTGGGCTGGCCGCCGTGGGGCTCCAGCTACCGGCTGGGGTGGGGGCTGGTTTTCTCGCAGGCCATCGGGGAAGGCCGCTGGAGAGAGGGGAGGGAGGACAGGGGGTGGGAGCGGCGGGAGGGCAGCCGGAGAGCAGGGCGAGGAGGTGGTAAGGGGAGGGGAGGGGCCGCGCGAAGCTGGGGCCAGGCCGGGAGGGGTGCGGGGAGGGTTGGGACCGAGAGAGAAAGTAACTCCAGGACGAGACCGGAGCTTCTCGCGCCGCGGGCACAGGCGGCGTGGCTGCGCCCGAGACCGCTCCGCCGCTCCCGCTCCAACGTAAGCCCGGCGCGGGCGCCACCGTTCAGCGATGCGCACCCCTGTCCCTAACGTGGCTGTGACGCCCAGAAAGTCGCCCAGCAGGGATTCGGACCTGGGCAGTGGCGGCGGGACACGCGGAGCGGGGACATCCAGCATCAAGGCCTGATGTGGAAGAGGGGACTGCCCACGTGGCCGGCCCTGGCCCCGGGTAGAACCTCTCCAGGCAGGTTGGGAGCTCAGGTCCTGCCACGCTGGCCTCAGTGCAGGGCTGGCGAGTATGCGGTGTCAAAGCCGGGCTCCCGAAGCTGGGGCTTTGGGCTGACTGGGCCCAGCTTTGTGTCCAAGTCAGAGAGAGAAAAGGTCTCCAGCGGGACAGATGTGCGTCCTCTGCCGCCCACCCGCGAGTCCGAATTGGAGCGGGAGGGGCTGGCGCGCTGCTGGTCGTGCCAAGCGCGTGGGATCTAGAGCCCCAGGGGGGCACCTGGGAGATGTGATCGCCCCTCGGGAACCCCGTTGCCTGCGGGCATCCCCGGATCTGGACCGCGCACCGCATACACTCGCAAACAGCCCCCTCCCCCGGAGCTGGAGCGTGCTTCCCTCCCTCGTCCCCAACCCCTGACTGCAGAAAGATAAGCTTCAAATTTTCATTCCGTGTCTCATATGTGCCTGAAGGTATTTAGCTGCACGAGTGAATAACAGCATTAGTTTCAATTTCTTTTTAATCCCTGCAACAATAAACTTTGAGAACAACAACAAAAGAAAACTAAAACCAAAAGTATGAAAATTCTATGTGACAATATTATTTGATGGTACATTTAATTAGTTAGATTAATTTTATTTCACTTAAGGAAACAATACTGTAAAAAATTTCTATTAACATGCATAAAAAAATACATAAAAATATCAGTCACTTTTACAGAACTATTATTCAGTGTTTTACATATGCGGAGTCAGACTTGCCATGAAGCTGATGGAATTTGTTTCCGAGCACCTCATTTGTACAAACCTTTCCAGGGACCTGGAAACAGTCCTAGAATGTGTTTATATGGTCAGTTATTTTTGTTACATTTAGAAATATATTTATAATTGTGATTTTTTTCTTATTGTAATTAATATTTTATTTTGTGACTGATAGTAATTTACAATTTGTCTTCTATTTCTTAAATAGAGCCGCTTCAAAATGAAGGGGGCTTTAAAAGTTAAAGGGTCATATAGCCTTGAGCTGTATTAGTTAGCTATATGAATCGACTGCATTAATTTGTTTAATTAATATGACAATATGCTTTACACACAAAGAAAAAGGACAGGAAAATTAAGGAACTTCTATATGAAGGCTGTAAAGTTAATGATATAATATTCAAAACAAGGCCTTCTGGCTCTTGAGTCCCTGTTCTGAAAGTCCACACTTATAGACATAGATATTAACACAGATGGATCTCCAGACTCTGTCATACATGTATGAGGTTTAGCTCAATTTATGTAAAATTCCAAACAAGCAAAAATAAATGGCATGTTTTACAGATACATACATTTACAGTAAAAATACAAAGACTAGCAAAGAACTGGTTAACATAGGACACATGGTAGGAGTTACCTCTAGAGCAAAAGGAGAATTTAGTGGGGAGGAGCCTCCAAGGGCTTCAAGTGTCTTTGCCATTGTATATTTTTAAATGATTATTAATTCTACAGTTATCAGAGTATTATTTTACTTTAAGTCATATGTAGCTTATAGATACCCTCATGTGTGCAATACGTATAAAAAATTCAATAAACATTGTCACATATTTCAAAGTACATAGGTTCCCCTAAGTATACATAGAAAATCCCACATCTCTTTCTTATTGCTTTAAATAGACAGGAACTGTATTTTTTAATTTAATGGAATAAAAATAAAACATTAGATTTTAAGCTATATTTTGGCATATTTCAAAGGAGAACACATCTTTATTTTGGTTTCATCATGAAATATTAATAACATAATAACCAAAAATACCTGGAATCTTGGTAACCATGAATAATTAGTGATTTAATCACATGTATTACAGAGACCTGGTTCCATCTAAGGATAGACACATGGAAAGAGTGTCATACTTATCAAACCATAAGAAGAAGCTGGGAAATCTGCAAAATCACACTGCTGCTGAACCCATCAGAGTGCTGACTTTGAATGGTTACCATCAGGGTAAAATTTGAGGAACGCTGTCATGAGCCTCCAGACAGACAAGACACTGGCAATCCGTCACCTGTCCCAGAGCACTGAAAGTGTTAGGTAGTTAGATAAGTGGGGGCACCAGGCAGACAGGTGGAGGAGAGAGAGGATGGTCTGGATGATGGTGGCATGCCTGCCTCCAGCATAAAGGGGCTTTACTTCTTCTAAGTGAGTGCCAGCAAGAAACCAGTTAGAACTAAAAGGCTGGAGCTTCATGGTAGTGACAAGGACCTAACCGGACATGACACAGTGCTCATTGTAATATAATTAGCATTGAGGTTCTGGCCCCTCCATGGGTTTTTCTGTGTTCATCATGGATAAGGGCATTCACAAAAGGGGACAAACATGACTGAGCACTCCAGGGGCAAGAGCCATCAATCAATCAAAAGACCACCTCTAAGTGAGGGTACAAGAGGAAGGAGCAAAGACCATTGCTGTGTGCACTTGGATCAGCCTGCCTCCTGTTCTTGGAGGGGTACTTCACCTTTCCTAATAAAATCTTTCACTGCACAATGCTTTCATCTCCCATGTGAATTCTTATCTTTTGAGTAAGTCAAGAACTGGGGCCTTTTCCTTCCCCCTTTTAGGGTAACAGAAGGAGACAAGGTGGGGATGCAAACAGATACAAAAGTATCAACTAACTCCTTAATGAACTGCTCAAAGCTGAGCACTCCCAGTTGGGAGAGTATGGAGTCCTGGGATCACAGATGGTCGCAGCCCCTTCTCCATGGACCTCACTGTTTGCTTGTGAAAAAGCCTGGGGGCAGGAAAGAGTGGAGAAAGCCTCCCACAGTTGGTGTGTTCCTGTTGCCCTGGGATGGCACTGCTGAGGGAGAAAACAATTCTTACCTGGATGCTTTCCCCAGTGGAATAATGTCTTAAGATGCTGAAAATAAAGGACAGTAAATCCTGTCAATTTCAGGGGGTTGAAAACTCAGAGTTTGGTTAATGGAGACAGGCAGACATCCTCCTAGTTTCAGAAAATTAAAGATTTCTTTTTACTATGGAGGGCAGGGCAGGATCACCAAGGAAACTTGGCTCCAATGACTCAGAGACACGTGAGCTACCTAAGACTGATGCTAAATAAGGAAAATGTGGAAAGCCTCTTTGTTTCTCACCACCTGGAGTAACCAGGACCAAGAAACAAGCAACAGCAGACCAACCCCCAGCAGAGGGATAAGAGCACACAGGGACCAAGATGCAGGGTCACAGGGAACATCTACAACTGAAGGTGGACCAAGCACATTCCAGAATAAAACTCAGATAGTCTATCAGTCTAGCTCCCGCCCTAACCACAAGGTGACACTGAAGGAACCTGAGGTTGGCCATGCATGGCAGGTAATTGAAACTACCAGCAAAACAGAAACACAGCTCAGTTCCTCAATGAAAGCCTACCAGGAAAAGAGGCGTGCCTATTTCCAGCCTTAAACATTATTTACTTAGGCTTCTGACCCCCTACATGGAATATGTAGATTTCAACTAAAAGTTATGAGACCTATGAAATGGAAAGAAAAAAGAATCCACTGTTGAAAGATAAAACAAATAATAGAAGTGAAAATCAGACAGGGAATATAAAATCACTATGATTAATACATCACACGCTCCAGTGAAAAGACATGAAGACATTCATGAATAGATGGGTCATTTCAGCAGAGAAATGGAAACAATAAGAAAATGTCAAAGAGCAGGCTAGGAATAAATTTAAACACATGCCCAGCAAAGGGAATGAAGAATGTCTTTGACAGGCTCATCAGTAGGCCTGACACATTCAAGGAAAGCCTTGGTGGACTTGAATATAGGTCAACAGACATTATTCAAATGAAAACAAAAGAGGAAATTCTTGGAAAATTTTAATAATTTAAATTTAAAAGAACAGAGTATCCAAGAGATGTAGGCCAATCAGTCTGAAATATATTTAATTGAAGTCCCAGAAGGAAAAAGAAAGTAAAAGAATGAGGGAAAAAAATTGCAAAATGAATGGTCAAGAATTTTCAACAAATAATGAATTAAAAAACAACCTAGAAATAAATTCATACTGCTAAAGGCCAAAGATGAAGGGAAGCATTAAACTCTGTCAGAGAAAATTACATGATCATCTTTAGGAAATGGGGTGTCTCCCAGGTGTTTGAGACCAGGTGGAACCAGAATAAAGTTATCAACGTGCCTAAAAAATTGATGTATAATTTAGAGGAGTGAATGATCCGCCAAAGGGGTTAAGAGAAATCAGAGAAGGGAGGTAACAAGGTCAGTTATCCTGTGTAAAGTATGCTTTTCCTGGCTAGAATTTGGATCACCCAGTCATATATAGTGTACAAATCAATGAATCAATTAATTAACTGTATGAACATATATAAATAACTAATAAAGACAATTTAAAATTATATTCTGATGCTATTATATATTCAAATGATAAAACAAAATATGTCTCGGTATTTGTACTCAAATAATATACATTTCTGATGTTTTTTTTTAATGTAAGTATAGTCAGTTTACAATGTATCAATTTCTGGTGTACAGCATAATATTTCAATCAGACATATACATACATATATCCCTTTTCATATTCTTTATTACAGGTCACTGAAAAATACTGAACATTGTTCCCTGTGCTAAACAGTATAAGCTTTTTGTTTATCTATCTTATACATAGTAGTGTCAGCAAATCTCAAACTCCCAATTTATTCCTTCCCACTCCCTTTTGATTTGCTTTTCAATAACATTTGCTTCTTTCTTTCAATGTAATTTCAATAATTACCTTTCCAATATCTCAGGTTGATTTTAATATTCTACTAAGTTGAGCTTAATATTCATTGACAGATATTTTAAATTTCATAGATTCAACTGACAAATAATACTATGCAAAATGCACCCAACTTTACTACTGTGAATCATGTCTTGAATCAGAAGAGCTCTGGGACCCTGAAGAAAGCAAGCACATCAGTCAAGCACTAATCCAGAGGCAGGAACCATGTGGTACCTTGAATGTGGACATTTTAATTAAAATTATTAACTATAACAGGGAAACATCTACTAGAATGTAAAGGGTCCTATAGAAAATCTAGAAATAACAGATGAAATAACAACCAGATCTCCTAGAGATGAGATCATGAACCACAGGGAGAGACTCATTTCCTGAAGTGTGGAGAACACCCAGACCTCTTTTTAGAGGGTGGGTATATCTATGGCTCATGAGAGAGTGGAGAAGTTCACCGAGGCCACAAGCCTCCCAGGGAGTACAGGAAGAAATTTTTAATAGGAGGTACCCTGCTGGAAAATCCCCACTAAGAAGCCACTGTGGAGTTGGTGGAGAAATCTACCCCCCAGGACAATCCTGAGCTGCTTATAAGTCAGGTACTTCTGGAGTCAAGGGACTGGAGGAGCTATGCCCTCTGCTGAGCTTGGAAGTTGACATGGTGCAGGAGCCTGCCTAGGAAAACACAGCAGACTTGGAAGAGAAACCCCTTTCTTACTCTAGTGTCTCTCTGGTACTCTCTACTAACAAAGCATGCCATCTGTCACAGGAGAAACATCTACAGGGTCCAAATATATTATTTCAGAGCAGTCATTTAAGGGTGGTTTGCAGCAGAGAGGCAATGCACTGATAACAAGTATATTACATTTTAATGTCTCTCAAGAAAAATGCATCTGGAAAAAAAAACATGGTCAGCTATCTGGTCTAGTTTGAGCCACAAATTTTTCACTACACGCACTTGCTATTCTAAGTATTTGCCAATAATAAGGGGAAAGAAAGAGACAACACAGAGAAAACATTCAAAAGCATCCCAGAGCTGGTTATGTCAGTGTTTTCAATTTGTGAAATCTCATCAAGCTTTAAAGTTAAGTTTTATGCACTTGTCTTATCATTTATGTATTTCAATAAAGACTTTTAGAGTAAAGCATATATGTGGCAAAGTTTAGTTTTTGATTATGTAGCACTCCATAGAATTCATGTATTTAGCTCTATTGGCACATGGATTTCTTTATATTTCAATTGTCAATTCAACTGCAAGGACTCTGAATTGAACATAACTGTATTTCCAGGCTCTTAATAAAGATTTTTTTTTTAAATTGAAGTATGAGTGTATTTTGGAAGGAAAGACTTGTCAATCATGCAAAATTTGTGTTTTCTTTGACTTCTTAGAGGTTCCTAGTTTGCCTCTAGCTGAAAGTTATAGTCATTATAAATGCCATCAGGAAGCTAGTAATTATTGTATGGTAATTATTTTATAGTAAAAAACCAAATGACCCTCATTTCATTCACTAAGTTCTTTTATTTTAAACTGAAGTATTTTTGACTTACAATATATTAGTTCTGGTGTACAGCATGGAAATTTTATATTTTTATAGATTATACTGCATACAAAGCTATTATAAAATAGTGACTATTTTCCTTGTGCTATCCATTAGGTCTTTTTGTATCTTGTTTTATGCATAGTAGCTTGTATTCCATAATCCTCTATAATAGCTTTGCCCCACCCCACACCCCTCTCTCCTGACAACCAACAGTCCATTCTCTGTATCTGTGAGTCTGTTTCTGCTTTGCTATATTTGTTCTAATTATTATTATTATTATTATTATTATTATTATTATTATTATTATTATTAAATTATTATTACTACTGTCTTCACCCTTCAATGGAGAATCAGTCCCTGTCTTAGAAGACAGGTCTTCAACAGTGTTATTAACAAGTGAATCACCTTTTGTGGTAGGCTAATTTCATTCATGGTCTCATTAATTCTTTTCTAAATCCTGTCATTTACTTTGTAATTTTCTGCTTTTCCCTTTGACAATGGACTTTTCTACATTGCAAGCTCTGGTCAAAGCAATGTTAACAATTGTGATATAAGCTGAAAATTAATTGAAGATAGAAGAGTGCACTTTTGATTGTCCTGTTCATGACATGACCTACTCTCTCTTGAATCCTCACCATCAACCTGAGAATGAGCTGAGACTAGCTTCCTGGCAGCTAAGAGACCCCATCAAGCTGGGTTAAGTCACCCCAGCTGAAGCCAGACAAGTCTGGTCAGTTCACTACAGACTCATAAGTGTATTATACAGGAGAAAGAACCTTCAGCAATGTCAGTCCAACTCAATTCAGATTAGCAAGACCTCCAAACTGAGTCAAAACCTTGCAAAAAAATAACAGGTAGATGTGATTTTAAGTCACTATATTTTGATATGTCATGGGAAAATATCTACATAGCAAAACTTTTCACTTCTGGCAGAAGTTTTCTCTCTCACTCAATGTTTTAAAATTTAAAAACAATGTTTTTTGTTCCTTAGGAAATATTATTCATAGCACTCCTCTCGAGTTTTATGCATTGACAGGGAATTAAGAACCAGAAAAAGCACTGATATTCTTATATGAGATGGTCATGTGAATTTATTATAGTTCAAAAATATTTTTCTTCAACCCAGCAAGAGAAATTGTGAATCTAAATTTCACTATAACTAAGATACAAAATATTACATACTATGAACTTGTAGGGTTCCTTGGGAAGAGTTAAAAGTTTAAAGTTAAAATCTACAAGTGTTGAGTCCACCAAATGAGAGAATTGATTAGAAACTAAGAATGGTTTTTATTAATTATTTTTGGATCTAGAAATTATCATATTATCTGAAGTCAGAGAAAATCAAATATCATATTACTTACATGCTGAATCTAAAAATGATACAAATGGACATATTTACAAAACTAAACCAGACTTACAGACATAGAAAACAAACTATGTTTACAAAAGGGGAAAAGGCAGTGGAGGGATAAATTAGGAGTCTGGGATCAACAGACGCACAAGGTATAGCACAGGGAACTATATTCAATCTCTTGTAATAACCAATAATGGGAAGGAGTCTGAAAAATAATATATATATACTAAATCACTATGCTGTACAGCTGAAATTAACACAACATTGTAAATCAACTACACTTTAATTTAAAAAAATAAAATAAAGCCAGCAACCTCTTGGTGCTGGTCATTGTCAAAACAAAAACAAGCAAACAAAAATAAAACAAAAAAGACAATACTGGTGATCTGATTCCCTCATTAACAGATGTTGCAAGAGTTAAGTGAATTTCTTTTCAAAATTATTTAGAAAAATTTTACAATAAAAAAGTGATAATTGAATAAGTGTAGGCTTAATCATTGTTACACTAAGTGTGTGTGAACCCATAGGTTATTAAAAAAACAGGGCAAATTTAATGACTGACAATCAGGCAATTATGAGAACAGCTGCCAAAACCAAACTGTCCCAAGTCCTGAATCATTGTGAAAACTCAGGGAAAGAACCTGTGACTTGACGAATAACCAATAAATATAATTTATGTGAGAAATGTATTACTATATTTTATGAAGATTTGTATGTGTGTCACTTGGTGATGCCATGTGTTGGGCTCAGCTGTGATTCATGAGTCAAGAGAGAATGGGGAGCGTTGCTCTGCTAATTGCACACACCACAGCTAAAACATACATCATATTCCAATACAATGACTTTTTTTTTTATTACTTTTAAACTGTCTGTCTGTTTTGGAGACAAGAATACACAAGAATTTTAAAAATGAAGAGCACTAAAAACATTCTGTAAGACTATATTTTTGAGAAATGTTTATTGAGCACCTCATCTTTACCAGCTAATATGAGTCACAGGCAAAGACTGCCTAACTCTCCTTTCAGAAGTTGAATGGGAAGAAATAATTTCCTTTTAACTAATCACAAAGGAAAAGATATAATTGATGTTGAGGACCTGAAAAAAGCCATCTGATTCTTATTCTACTTCTAATCTTAAATAATTTCAACTCTCCAATTTTATGTTTGCTTATATAGCTAAGAAGATACTTACAGTATTCTTGGATGATGATTATTTATCATCTCTAAATGTTTTTTCTTTTGACCTAACCTTTCTGCTTCTTTGAGCTACATTGGATGTTATTATCTACCCACATGTGTGCAATAATTTTCCCATGAAAATTAAGCTTCTTAGAGAAAATCTATTGTTGCTTGGGTTAACTTTACAGCCCTTCAGATCCAATTATTTATTTAGGCCATTAAGTGTTTGAACAATGAACACTTAGATTTGAAACCCAATTTGGTCACTGACTGGTTTCAAGAAATTGGAGAAAATTATTTCCTTTCTCTCTGTTTTGATTTCCATATGTACAAAATTGGAATTAAAACATTTGCTCACTTTATCTCACAGATAGGTGTAAGGAGAACATGAAATGCAGTTTCAGAAAGAACTTAGAAAATTACAATGAAATGTGAAGCATATTCTCTTAATGATAAGGAATTAAAAGTTCATAAATTGACATATTTGATTTCTCATGCACTGGAGATTTCTAAATGGGAGTAAACCTGTTAGGGTTGTAAGGATGAAAGTTTTATAATTACTTCTAGCCATTCATTCCAATATCACATCCCTGTATTCTTTGTGAGGTTGGTAAATTTAAGATGTTCTGGGTTCCCTTATAAGTGAAGCTGCATATTCTTGCTTTCTCAGGGAAGGACTACTTTTCTAAGGGTCTCTTTCATTTTGGCTGTGAGGGATCAGACAGCTTCATTGTTCAGATGATAGCTTCACATTCAGAGAAAAATAGGAAGGAAAAGAATAACTGGAAATCAAGCTATTTTCACAATTTGAAAAATTTAGACACATTTCTAAAATCATGAAAAATCATACAGTAAAAAGACATGACTATAAATCTTAAAAGAGCAATTCTAATGGGTTTCTAGACTGAATATATTATAATGCCTTTCTAGGAAATCATTAGTACATATCACTAAAAAATATTTCATATCTTTGGTTAACAGTTATAAGGGGGGAGACATATGGTACAATAAAAAAAATTTCATGAGTTTTTTTTTATTTTGAGAGTTTTAAATTTTATATCAGAAAAGAATATCTTATTGCCTCTCCAATTTTATCTCCTGCCATCAGACTTGGCCCAGGGAGGCCTCATTCAGACCCTCCAGCAGCCCAGGATCCTTGGTATCTTGTGGTCCACATATTTGTCACCTGGGATACACTTTTCAGAATATCTCCTACATATCCTTGAGACATTAACTCTCTTCTGGGATAACATAAATTAGGTCCCCTTTGTAAAATCTATCACTTGGCATGTTGTTAAATAATTAAAAAAAAAAAATTCCTGTGTTTGTGGTGAACATGAGGTTGTAATATTCTGCTGAATACAATCCTCACTGGTATATTTTTATAGTTGTATAATGGGTATATTTTTGCTGAATATCTTTCAGGTTAAGAAATATTATGTTGCTTTAATTTCCTTAAAGCTAACCACTTGTATATTAACACCTCTTCCTTATGTGGTGAGAAATATTTATTTATTCAGCCAAGTTACTCAATAGGGAGCTGTTTCCTCCTCACTGGCATTTTTATATTTGACCCTTGGGGACTTTCACTGGCTGGTAAGTTAGACAATGCTCTCCCCTACACACAGACTCCCTCCATGACATGATCTATTCAGCACATCAATCTTAGGTCTCTGCTCTTTTTGAAAGCATCCAAACTAGTTGGCTAATGTCCTATCACTACTATCATTCACATAGACAGAATTGAGTTTGTCAGGCTCCAGGCCAAAGGCCTATGTCTAATTTAAGTCCAACTATAGGCAATTGCAAAGGATTTACTTGAGGAAATTCACAGGGGAAAGCTGCTCAGCCCACCCAGACTCAGTGCCCAGCCAATGAATTGCAGTCTCAGAACCCAGGGACCCTAGTCATGCATGTCTTTATGCTTACCTCATTTCCTGGCCCAGGCCCTCCTCTTGGAGGCTTCATCATCAGTGTCTCACTGCAGAGGAGGCTCTCAGGCACCTCTGCCCTGATAACCTTATCAGGGACCCTTGAAAATATTTTTCTCTGTGGTATCCTAGCCCTTACCCTTTGGCTCCCCACAGACCTCAGATCCAACATGACAGGAGCATTTGGTTTGAGGGCTCCCTGGAAAGTAAGACAAATATTTTCATTGATCCACCTGACCATTGTCTTGGGCAATATCCTGGGGGAAAGTGAACCACCATGGGTGCTGGCACTTTCTCCTGTTTAACCTCTAACTGTGTCATCTCAACAAGTGATAGAAGGCTTGACTGTTACATTCATCTGGCCTTTTGTCTTGATCGACTACATCAACATCTGACAGCTTATCTCTCTTTAGATCAGCAGGCTCTGGGCAAGACCCAGAGATGGTGCACAGCAACAAATGCAGCATGTAGTAATAGAGCCAGAGCTTAGGAAAATATTCTATGAAAATCATCATTTGGGGCCAGGCAGCTGTCTTTCAGTTATACTCTTTTTGCGTTTACACATTTTGGAATACTCTAATTCTAAAATTTGAATATTCAAATTAGTTTCTCACCATTGTCCGTTTAAGTCCAGAATAGCCACAATTCCCAGGACACAATGCTTCTCTGACTTTGAGGAGGAGGGTTACCTTGGTCTCTCACTCTTTGCTGTGTAGGATACATTTGTAAGAATAAAACAGGAATTAACATGTATTAAACAATCCTGTCAAATCTGTGACAGGAAAATCTTCTTTCTGTGTTATCCTTTCAAGGCTTAATTTCTCCTGTATCTTAAGTCAATTGCTCTCTTTCTGGGTCACACCTGCTACATTGCTTCTGTTTCCTGTGTGTTAAATATTTATGCTAGTGGGTTTTTGACAGCATTCTCTCTTATGATCTTCCCCTCCCCTCTACTCCTCTTCTTTTTCCTTATTTTTTGGGGTTTGTGTTTTACAATTCTACTTTTTTGTTTGTTTGTTTATGCATGTATGCTTTCTGATGGAAAGGATAGTTCACCAACTTCTGGCCACTCTGCACTGTTACATAGTGTGAGAACTTAATGACAATACAATGGGGAAATGGAGAATGTGCACACAATCAGAAAAGTGAATCTTGTATCACTCTTGTTGTCATGCTTTATTCCTCTTGACACTATAATTTTTTATTCTGGAATTTGCCATGCATCAGTGTTTCATGCAGATTTATTGGGTGGGAGCGGTGCAGGGAAAAAGAAACCATTTGTACCCTTGACTCATAAAACATGGTTCCTTGACTCTGTTGAGAAATTTCAGATCCTTTTTTAAAATATAAAAATTTTTCCCTAAGGGAAAAATTAGATTTTGAAAGGAATAAAATCAGAAGAATATATGTCCTATGGAAAAACATGATTGGCAGATTCAGGTTTAAAACAAGAAAGAAAAGAAAATAGAAGAACAAAATGTATGGTTATCCATATTTTTTTCTAAAACTGAGTTTCATACTTGTTTCTATTTATTTACAATCCCCAAGTTTGAAATGGAGAATATAACTAGTCTCTTAAAGTATTAATTCTCAAACAGTATTTTAATATTTTAAAGAAGAAAATATTTTGAGTTTATTCCTTTAATAATCTTACAACAATTAATTTTTGAATGTCCTAAAAATAGCTTTAAATGCATCTGAAACTATATACATCAGATATGTTTTTAGGATCTGATAGACAGCATAATATCAATAGATGAGAAAGATCATCTGCAACCCTTCTTGTCTTCCTTTATGAGTATGGAAATGAGATACTGTCAAATATCTCTTTTCAATTATCTATTTTCAAATATCCATTGTCAATTGCTCAAAGTTTTGACATTGTCTGGGGTTTTATTGACTTGTAATAAATCACAATTGTAACAAATCCAAATTTTTTAAAAAGCAACTTCCTTAGAAAAAAGTGTTCCCAAATTTGTATTATAACCAAATAAACTGACTTTTTTATTTTCTTTGATGTAGGGCAGCTCTCAGATGGTATTATGCCCCTTTGGAGAATTACTGAGGAACAACACTGATAGAAAGTGAATACTGTTTGGAAGAAATCTGTGAGAATCAGATTTGTAAGAGGACAATAAAACATGTTTTACTATTGCATTATTCAGTAACCGTTTGGTTAAAAGTGACATTGATTCAAACTAGTTTAAGCCATAAAAAATTACTTATCAGTCCATACATTGAGAAGGATAGATACTGTGATAAGGGAAATAAGAATTATCATGGTTCTTAGTGAACTGAAAAAAAATTAATGAGAGACAGAAAGTGTGATATAAGCAAGGTTTTTATTAGTAAAGTAAAAAGGTACTAAAAGAGAGTACACTCCTGAGAATCGGGAGCAGGCCAACCGAGGGGAAAAATGCTTATTTCAGGTGAGAATGGATTCCAGGCTTCAAATATGTAACTAGCAACCTGTATAATTTTCTGCATCTCATTTCTGACTTCTTTCTGAGACACCCTCTCTTCATCATTATGAATGCTGCTCAGAGTTCCAGTTTAACAAAAAACTTATTTTTCAGGACCTCACATGCAGAGATATCCTCCTTTCCAAATTCCACATTGAAAACTCCACATATGTCTACTTCTACCACCCAGAAAAAAGAATCAATCAAGATAAATCAAATTAATCAAGCAATCAGGCAAGCAAGCAATCCCAATTCTGTCTTGCTTAGCTTAAACCACATAATCGTCCTTAAACCAATTGCAATCTGTGGAAGATACATTCTAACTGAAATGTTGGTCTCTGTGTTTTGCAGTGACTGCTTCTTGACAAATTATCAAAACTTTTGTTGTGAAAATTCATTTTGCTTGTTGGTTCTGTGGGTCAGTGTTTCAGACAGGGAATGGAGGGGAAGCCTTGTCTGCTTCACTTGACATCTGCCAGGGCATCTCAGAGGCAGGGGTCTGAAGTAATCTGAAGTCTCTCTCACTCATATGTCTGCAGGTTGAAGTTAGAGGGAGTTGGACAGCTTAGGGGCAGAATAGACAGGAATCCTATGGCATCTCTTCCTTACTCCATGTGGTCTCATCACCTGACATCAGTATGAAGCTTAGGGTAATCAGGCTTTTAATGTGTCAGCTCAAAAGTTCCAGAACAAGAGATCCAGGTGGAAGGAAGTTGCATTTCCTTTTTCTTAGAGTCACAAGTTATACAATGTAACTTCTGACACATTATATTCATTAGAAATGAGTCAATAAACCAGTCCATATTCCAAAGACTCATATATCTTGTGAGAATTTGAGAAGATGTTTGAAACAACCTCAATGTGCTTAATTTTGGGAATGGTAAATGACACATTTTGGTAGAAATTTCCACAAAGTAGAAGAATAGATAACCAAAAAAAGGGGGTGTATGTGTTTGTTACAACCATGTAAGAAATAAATACATAATAATCACAATCAGTTTTAGTTTTAATGGTCGAATATGCTATAGATATTATCTTATTAATTATAATTTGCTATTACAGTTGTAATAAAGTTAACAATTATTTATATCATCTCTGAATTATCATTAAGCCTTGTTCATTGTTCGACATTTTAATCAATCTTTCTATTTAAGAGTATTAATTTTCCTTTTTCTATCAATTGGTTAAAATAGATCTTTATTTATTTATTTATTTATTTATTTATTTTTTAGGCAAAGTAAACAGGTTTAAATTCTTCTTGAGTCCTGTTTAATTTAAGTGGATTTTATCTTGAAAAGGAATATCTGATCATGAGCTTTTATTTTCAGTATTAAAGTATGGATGATGCTGTGAGTTTATTTTTTCTTCTATCATTTTGTGTTTCAAAAGAAAATGTGAGGAATATGAGTTTGTTTATTTGCTATTTTTAGTATGAAGCTAACCTTTATCTTTGACTTTTCTGTTATATATTTTATGGGATGAATTTCCTTCCTCTCTCCTCTGTGTTTACATGTAGGTGTCTTAAGAATTATATTACATGTAACATAGGGAGCATTTCATTGCACATGCAATGATTTTTAAACATTTTTATTTGTCTAGAAAACATATCCACACTACAATTTTGGCTACCACTTCTTCCCTTTTTGTTCTGTTCTATCAGTAATCACCAGTAATCTGCATTTTAGAATCACCAGTTTGCAGCTTCTATAGATACTTGCATATTTTTTCTGTTAATTTTCATCTTGTCCTGTGAATTCAGGGAAACCTTTTCAAATTGTTCCCCATGTCACTTAATCAATAACATTCTTCTGAGAATTCAAAACAATTTCCCAAATATTTTCCAAACTATGGAACAGATCATTTTCAGAATTAATACCCTCCTTTAAGTGTTTTGTATTTTGTTCAATATATTTGATTCTGCACTATACTTTCATGGCTCACAAGTTGTTAGTAACTATGTTTTTCTTTTAATATCATTTGAATTGTAATCCCTCCAACATTGTTTATCAAGAGATGGGTTATGTTAACTTGATCTCTATCCTTCTGACAGTGCCACACCATCTTGAATAATGTAATTTATAGAAAGTTTTGAAATTGGGAAATGTGAGTCTTCTACCTTTGTTTTTCTTTTCCATTTTTGTGGTATCCTGGACCCTTGAATTTCCATATAAATTTTACAGTCAGCTTATCAATTTCTGTGAAAAATTTAGGTAGAATTTCAATAGGGAATTCACTGAATCTAAATCAGTCTGGGAACTACTGATCCCCCCAAAATATTGTTTGCCAATGTATGAATACAAGATTCCTTTCCACTTATGTAAGTTTATCTTAATTTCTTTAAAAGAGGTTTTACAGTTTTCAGTGTACAAGTCTTATAGTTCTTTTGATAAATAGATTTTAAACATTTTATTCTTTTATATGCAAGATCATAAGTGTGTGAAATTTGTCCACTGCTATTGTATAGAATTACAACTAATATTTTATACTGATTTGATATCCAACAATCTTGCTAAACTCATTTGTTACTTCTAATTGTGATTGAGTGTGTGTGAAATACTTTGTAATTTCTGTATCCACTCACATGTCATCTGTAAGTATATGGAAACATTTTTATATTTAGCAAGGCATAACTCTCATGTTTTCCTTTAGTTCATTAAACATGATTTAATTTGATTCTTGGGAGATATTTGTAGAAGTTGATATAAAGTCTTTGTAAAGTGTATCCCACATCTAAGTTTTCTCAGGGACAGTTTCTTTACTCTTTTTTCCCTATTGTGTAGCATAGTTCTGTGATTCTTTGCATGTCTCATAAATTTGTTTTTTTTTTTTTGAAAACTGAACATTTAAAGTAATATAATGCGGCAATTGTGGAAATAAGATTTTTGTTCTTACTGCTTTTTTTTTTTTTTTTGGTATATTTCCTGAACAAATCTGTAAAGTCTGTGTTCTATATCACTTGTCACCAGAACTACCTCTTTTATTAGCTTAGCAGTCACCTAATAAGTGCACACATTTTACTTAAATGTGATGTTCCAATAAGTCTCCTGGATATTGCTGAGGGGTTTTATGTGCATGTTAGACACATCTTTAATGCTCCTTCAGTTTACACTATGCTTCATCTCTCACTTTGAAGTTTCAATAACAGCCAGAAGTGAGATATTAAGACCTTCTTAGTTCCTCCTGGGCTTAAAAACTGCCCTATACATGACCTTCCACATTCTCAGGAATATATCAGAGCTATTTAAACCCCCCTATGGAGGTCCTATTTTCCAATTTTTCCTTTTAAGTCTTTTGGTCATCTTCCCATTTGCTCCAGGTGTTGTTATTGGCTCAAGCAGTTGTGGTACTAAACAATTATGGCTGATGGTTTTTAACACGTGTCCTGGGGTAAAAATTTCCACTCTACATGCTGACTCTTATCAAATAAAAAGCAGCTGTTGAATTTGGGTTTACAGGGGGCTGCCATGCCAAATAATAATAAAAGATATCTGTAGGAATAAGGCTCTATGGGGTAGTCCAAATCTATTCTACCCTATTGGGACACCAACTTCAGCAAGTGTTTATATTTGTTTATATTTAAATAGATACATGAAAGTACTTAAAGTATATTATCCTATTAATGCAATGAACAGAGGGTAGCTATTTTAAGTATGTAAATGATATATAACTTTCTGTAAAAGTTAAATGTACTAGAAAATTTTATATGGGTTTTTTTTGGTATTAGTTTCAGGTATGCAGCATAGTGATTCAGTATTTTTGCAGATTGTATTCCAGTATAAGTTATTACAAGACATTAGGTAAAATTCTCCATGTTATACAGTAAATCCTTATTGCTCATCTATTTTATATATTGTAATTTGCATTTGCTCATTCCATATTTTCTTAAGATTGACAATAAGACCAGGTCACCCACTATCACTACCCAAACCATCATAACTTCCATGAAGTTTAAATTATAATTCCTGACAAATTATTTTTAGTAAATACTCAACATACATACACAAGAGCATCTATTTAATGATAGTTCAATCATTTAAAAAAAAAAAAAGGACCTGGAAGACTTTTCCTACCTGAGAAGATGTCATATTTTAAAGAAACAAAACAATGTAGTATAAACATCACAGTAAACAAATCAGCTTCTTGGAATAAATTGGAAATTTTTAAAATAGAAATAAGACACATATGAATGAATCTATTCTGTGATAAAAGTATCACAAAAATTGGACAAAGTGCAGCTTGTTTAAGGGAAGGTATTTGAAAAACTGAATCATGGAGAAGATTATAACTTTGGATCTTTACATATCAATATACACAAAGAACTATATGGGAATAGTAAAATTGTAAAGGTAATAGAATAAAACCAAGGAAACTATATTCACCATTGTGTTCAGTAAGGGATTTTAATAAAGCATTTGAAAGCACATATACAAGGCCAAAAATTAAAAATTCTGGTTCAGTATTGGCAAATTTAATATTGTTGTTCAATCAAAGGCACAACTGAAAAATAAGCTGAGATAATAGAGAAATGAAGGTATTTGCAAAATTAGTATCTGAAAAATATTTCACATCTACACTATACAAGTTTATATCAACATAATATAAAAGAGTAGAGACCAAATGTGAAGAAGACAAAGCTCACTGATAAGCAAAGGAAAGAGGGGCCTCTGTATATGATATGTCCTTTAGTGTATATTTTCAAGACGTTTATTACAGCATTCTATGTGGAAGCAAACAATTGGAACCATCCTTGTTACTGATTACTAAAAATAACAATGTAAATGTAGGATATGTGTAATACATACGATGCCATAATAGGTAGCAAAACAAATATGTATAAACTAGAGGCCCTCAGAGCATTTTGATGGATCTTAAAACATGAAGTTGAGCACAAACAAGAAGAAAAATAAAATGTCATTGTATTATCATTTCTCAATCACATTTATGCATGTAAACAATGAAGATATGCAAGAAAAATGCATTATACTTAAAAGGATACATATATATCCAACATATGTGTGTAGACACATATATTCAATTATTCATGCCCAAAGCATTAGAATATCTCTGTTGGGGGAACTGGGGATATTGAAAGCATGTATAAAGTAGAATGGGGAAATATGTACTTAATTCTTGTACTACAAGTCTGCAATAGTGAGAGGAAAAACAAAAATAGAGCTATTCTAACCTAATGGGTAAAACTTAAATCTTAACCTGTGATACACTAGTTTTATACTTTACCTCCTACAATCTCTTTTCACAATCAACCTATTATTTATATAATAAATAAATGTTAATTTCCTAGATGCTGATGCCCAATATCTTAGATGTGTTTTCCTATAATATCAAGATAATAAAGAAATATAATTCATGGTGTTGTTTTCAAGATTACATGATTTAATATATGAAAATATTTAGAACAATGTTTGAGACATATTAAATGCTCAGCAAAATTGCCTTCTTGAAATATTTGATTGTTTATATATATATAAACAAAATTTTAAAATAAATAAAAATATATGTATACTATACTATGTACAAATTTTAGAATAAATGATATTGCAATGTTATTTCTTCATTATTAAGTGATTAGAAATCTGAATTCAGTATTGTTTCACTTACTTCTAAGGCTTATTGGTAGTCTCAATTTTGAACTTGGTCTTTGAAAAATTTAAGAGTTTTATAGTTAAATATAACTATATACATAATATATTCAATATATGAAGTATATGTAAATAAATGTATATATACTCATTTAAATAAAAAGGTAACTGTTTAGATCACAGAGCAGAAAAGCGTAAAAAGAGCCCTGGATTCTTTTGAATGTTAATTTCCACATTCACACATCCTCAGAAATTTTGCTTTATTTCTGTGTATTCTGTGATGTTTTGGGCACTTTTTTCCTCTGTGAGTCACTTTCACCATTAGGACAGCTCATCTGATGAGTAAAATATATAAAGGAGTTCCTAAAATCCCTATGCTACTCCAACCAGTCCAATATTCTGTTGTTCTCAAGGAGTTAGACAAAGCTTCTTTCCTTACTGCCTTAGCTAAGTGTTCTCAATGTCACATGACCTGGATTAGGTCTTGTGGTCATCTCAGAACTGAATTCTGTGGCTAGGAGAATAGGAGTCCTTCATGGAGCTTAAGATTAATCATTCCCATTGAACTCAAGGAGAGAGTGGAATGGGAATGCCATTTCACAAAAGAAAAACTGAGTGCTCTAGTTAGAATTCTAGGGAGTGAGTCTTAAGTACAAAACCAACAAATAGAACCTTTAAAATGAATACACAATAGTTCCATGCATTACCTCTAGAGTCTTTTTTTTTCTTTTTTTTTTCTTTTTTTTCTCTTATTATAAAGGATTATTCAAGATGTGTGTCTCCGTTTAATCTGTTTTCCTCATGTTTTTAAAGACTTTCCCAATATATCTAAGTTCTTGGCTTCTCCTTATGACAACATTTCAGATATTGACAAATCCATTGGTTACATTTGTTCATATTGTTTGTGGAGTATTTAGAGGCTCTGCTGTAAAAGGCAAAAAAAGAAGAAGAAGCACATATATTTTCCTGAAAAAAAAAATTGTCCTAGAAAGATATTCAATATTGTATTTCTTTGTTATCATTAGCTTTAGACGAACAAAACCAAGTGCGTATAGTTTGATGAAGTCTAACTGAAATTATCATGGTCAAGCTAAAGTATATAGGTTGGTTGCATCATCTAACTACATATTCAGTTTTCCCTACAGTGCAAGCATAAAATCACTGACGCTGACAATCTGAAAAGGCCCATCAACATGATGCTGAAGATGTGTCTGGTGAGGGAACCAGGATAATTTCAGAGGATGTACTATGCTTTTCTTTAGAGACATGATATATATTTGAGAATGCTTTCAGAGAATGTGTATAAAGAAAGAAATGAGTGTAGGGCTTTTCTCTCTCACCTATAGGTGTCAGATTGCAGAAAAAACACAAGCAAAAAACGTCACATTTGGGGGATTGAAAGATTGTTTAGATAAAATAAAACATAACAACATAAATAGCCATAATAAATTTATCTCTGACCACTGAATGGCAAGGATTATATTTTATCCAAGGAAACTTGGATTTTTTTTCATGATTAGTCTAAGCTGCAAGTGAATATTTTACTTGATGTTGCAACGTGTAACATGAAAATCACTAACTCAGCTTGTTTTGCTCCTTTCACTAAGTATTTAATAAATAAAGAAGGTACAAAAATTAGAGGAGCATATCTCAGTACTGCAAATTTTGCTGTTTGAAAATAAAAGTTAGAATACATTAAGGTACAGATTTTAAGCCTTAGGCCATAGTTTATAAAATTCAAGTGTTAGATACAAACCTTCTACATCCCAGAAACAATGTTGTAAGGCAATAAAGTCCATCAGGAAAATTTCTAGAGTATCAAGCACAACAGGCCGGTACATATTGTTAGATTTCAAATAACAGAAGACTCCAAAACAATTTGCATTTAACTGTATGTATATTATTTGAATACAAGACATTTAGAGGCAGGACATCATGAAACTGTATTTGTTGACATGCAGTGACATCAACAAAGACCCAGTTCTTCTCATCTTTCTTCTCTGCCATCCTGAGGGTGTTTGATTTTTCCAGCCCTCAGATGAGGCTAATGGCTGATGAACAGGAAGGAAGTTGCTGTATACTGATGTAGCCAAGGTGGGTAAATTCATCCTGCTGTAAAAATTTCTTTTTCTGAAGACAAAGTCATTGAATGTATCTAGAACAAAGTCCACAAGCTGGGATTTATAGCCCAGTGGCCTGCATTATCAAAAACTCATGAAAATTATCCCATAGTGCCTTGCAAAGCCAAATAAGCATAAGAAAGACTGGGCTAGACTAAGAATTTCAATGAGATTTGTGTCCTGAATGGATGAATTTTTTTCTGCACCCAGCAGGGATTCCTACAGAAGTGAGAATTTTCTTAATAAATCTGAACAAGAATAATAAGCTTTCTCATGTAGTGTGATACTGGAGGCCATGAATGTGGTCATTCTTTGATCCCTATGTGTTCAATTCTGCTTTACAGATTTTTTGGTTGGCAAATTTTTGAAGCTGGCTTCACTTGTTTTTGTCTGGGAATAATTTTTCAAATGTCAAATCTGTGAGTAAATTTTAATCTATTTTGCTGATAGAAAATTTTACTTATTTTATATGTCTTGATGATTTCATTAGAAATGTAGGAGACTAATCTTGTGGGGGGGAAAACACATCCGATTTCAATATGTTTTACCCTTTACATGATACCATGTGAGCGTTTCTATTTTATGCATATGGACATTAATACATTAAAAATATTTTGCATCAATATGAAAATTTTGATCAGCTGTTTTATCTTAAATTACTTTATAGAAAAAAAGAACTGTCATTGATGGTAGTACTATAGGATATGTAATTATTGCTATTCATATAATTCCTTAAGAGGAAAAGATAACAAATTATTTTAATGAGTCTCCCAGAGATAAATTTGTTTCAATCTACAAACTCACTTATGTTTTTGTGGTATATCCAAGTTAAATAGTCACTCTCTGATATTCTCAGAATTGTTCTTTCTTGTAAAGTAATAAATATAGCACATAGATCAAAACAATTTCTTTACTCAAGTGTTATAGCACTTTCAGGAAATTATTAACACTTCCGGCAAACCTTCTACTTATGATTTTAAAAAACAATATTATTAGTTTCCATTCAATATGGTAAACTCAGATATCACTATATAATAATGTGCAGTAGAACCATGAAAAGCCACTTATCTAAAGAATCTTATTTAAAATATTTCATAATTATTTTACCCAAACAATTGCAGCTATCACTACATAAATGTACAAATGTTTAAAATAGTAAACTCTAGAGTAAACTGCGTGGATTGGAATTCTGGCTCAGGTATGTTCTAGATATAATCAAGTAACTTAAAGCCTTTATGCTTTAGTTTCCTTATCTGTAAAACTAAGGATTAAAATAGTACTTTTCAAATGAGTGATTATGGCAATTGATATTACAATATAGGTAAAATGCTCATTTAAGGCATATTATTTTAATTATTAAATATATTTCCTTATCTTGAATATATGAATATATGTGAAACATAGGATATATATTTGGTCTTTGCTGCCAATTTCTGACACAGAGCTTCTAAATCTCTTGTAACTTCCTGGATGATGAGAATATCTTTTGTTCTAATGAGTAAATTCTTGGTGGGATTTTGGATACCTTCAGCATCAGAGCTGGTCACCAGAAAGACCAAGCCATTATCAGAAGTTTGGAACTTTCAGCCTCATCCCCTGTTCTCCAGGGAGGAGAGATAGGCCAAAAATTGAGTTAATAATCAGTCATTTCTACCTGTATCTCAGCAACTCCCTGTGTCTCAGGGCTGACAGCTTTTCCTTTTCTATGTGAAAAGAAGTGTTTCCTATGTTCTGTGCATTCTCTGAAAGGCAGAGAAGGGCTCCTTGTTTCCTTTTTTCTGGACCACTGCATATCATCTGCTTCTAAGCAAAGATCACTCATGCTATTTAAACTTGAAAAGATTCAGTGCTACTATCTTTAAGGTGTTAATAAGAAAGAAAAAAAAAAAGAAAAAAGACAAAGATGGAGAGGAAAAAATAGAAATAAGCAAAGAGAAGACAAGGAAGGAAAGGAAAGGAAGGAAGGAAGGAAGAATGATATAGGGAAAATAATAGGCAACAAAAATAACATTTAACACTGTTTTGTTAGCTAAACTATAGAATATAGGATGCAACAGAAACGTCAGTATTCTTTGATATGACCCTTTAACATCAGATGAGAAAACTGAAGAACTGCTGTGCTTGGTATCCTTGAGTTCATTCATCAGTGTTTATTTAGTGCTAATAAAAGTCAGGCTTTGATCTAGATGCTAGAACACAGCAGTAAATAAAAGAAAGTCCCTATTCTGGGGATATTCTTAGCAGAATTAAGATTCTTGTTCTAATTTCCCAATTCCCAATTACTATGCCTACCTCATTACAATCATGCCCTAGTGAAAGTGACCTCAATGATGCCATGAGCCTGGTGTGTATTTTTGGAAGAACTGGCTACATTTAGCATTTTAACATGCTAAGAATCTCTGGTCCTAAAAGTAATTATTTAAAACACCAAATTATTAATTAGAAAATTATTTCCATAACATGTATTCTACTGAATGTGTGCTGGCCTCACTAAAAAAAGAATAAATGACTTGTGGTTGGTAGATAAAAGCAGCAAAGGGATCATTCTTAGAAAGTTACATTATTCTTTGTTTATGTTTCCAGTCTTTTAGTGTGCCACTTATTCTGGCAAACAAACAAGCAGCCCTTAAATACTGTTACAACACAGAAAATTTGCTTAGGAAAAGATAAAGTCTATATTAGAGAGAATTTTAAAATATTTGGAAATATTGCATATGCAAAACAGATAGAGGAGTTGCAGAAAATGCTACATTTTTACTTGTCTTGATTGGCAGAGGTAGAGGAATGTAAATTGCTTGGGGTCCATCAAAACATGGCAGGTGACTCAAAGATGCCCCATGTGACATTGTACAAGCTAGACAATTTGTCACTAGAAACCTCTTTTCATTTTTGTGTGTGTCTTTGTTTGGAATCATATTGTTGAATTATCACATTTTACAGTGCATTCAGTATGCATTTATGTAAAAAATAAACATTATTCTGCAAAAAATGTTTTCTGAGAAGAGATTAAAAAAATGTTTAAGAGCTTTGTAGCAGGAAAGCATAAACTGAACAGTCCTATGTCAGGGAGGTCTACAACCTTCTCCTGGTTTTACCTTCTTTTCTTCTTTATCAGAGTCTCTGCCTTTTCTTTTCATTTTTTACCCCCATGGGGAAATGTCTGTCTCTTTATCAAGGTCAAATTTAAATGTCAGCACATTGTGAGGCTGGTCTCACCTCCAATTCTGTCTTTCTTTTGTCAATCTCTTCCTTTTCTGCCATTCTGAATCCTTCACATTTACTTCCTTTATAGTAGTTTAGAAAGATCAGTCCTGCAGTGTTGATAGGATTAGAGTAATGAGATGAGGAGGCAGGAACACTAGTTAAGAGTCTGATTGCATAATCCAAGTAAGAATTGATGCTGATCTGATATAAAGTAATGTGGTGGAGATGAACAGAAAACAATAAGACAGGTATTAGGAAATATAAAATAAAAATATGAAATTAAACAAAGTAAAGCACAAAACCAAAAAACAAAATAAAGGCAAAAACAGAAAACCAGATGAAATAAACTAACAAAAAAAACCCCTTGATTCATCAGACTAAAGAAAAACAGTAGAATAATTTGGGTGAATATATAATATATCATCTGAATCAGGAAAGAGTTTAGGGTGAAAGGGAACACTGTTGATAATTAAATCAAACAAGATGCTTCTAACTAGAGCAGACTTGTGAAAACCTGGGCATCTGGTCACCCTGAGGATAATGGCATCATTGCTGAATTATACATTGAAATGTATTTAAATCCTAATCTTAATTAATCACTAATTTTCTGGGAAAATTTTTTAAAATTAGCTAAATGATTTGAGGGTTAGTTTTATCTTGCCAAAATTGGTCTAGATGTACTGAAAGTGGTGAGTGAATAGGACTGAAATCTAAGCATCTAGCTATTTTTCTAAGATTGTATGAAAACAAAGAGGATAAAAGCTCTCCTTCCTCTCTCTTCCTTCCCCACCCATCCTCCAACTCCTGAACACAAGTAAGCAAACCAGACCTCCTCTGAAGAAGCCAGGTGCTCACCATGATCACATTGTCAACCCATGGGAAGATGTTACTCCTTGCTAACCACACTCTTTAATCAAATGATTAAGTTCCAAAGCTGCAACACTGTGTTTTTACTGATACTTTCAAAATGTGTATCTCCAATCTCAATGTCTCCAATTAATGGAAGACAATATATTTTATGGGGTACTCAACTCAAATTTTTGAAAACTAGCATGTATTTTACACTTAAAAGATATCCCAATTCAGATACTAGATTTTCATCAATTACTTGATCTGTATTTGGATTTTATAAAATTTGCAGCTCAGAAAGTACAGTCACAACCTAAGCTGATCCAAATACAAGGAAAATTTTTCAGTGAGTTGAGTAGCAGCTTTAAATTTAAGTTTAACTTCAGTAGATTAAATGAAATGTAAAATTTGGTCTCTGCTAAGTACCAGAGGCTACCACACAAAGCAATGTAGGAAAAACAGGTGTCTCAAAGTTACAGATTCACAAATTGCATGTTTACCCTACCCTCAAATCTGCTTCTCTCCTAGGCTTCCCGACTACAGTACCTGGCACTGTCATTTACCTGTGGGCTAAGGTCAAAAATCTTGAAGTCAGAATTAACTCTAGGCTATTTCCACCCCTCATATCCAGTGTCCAGGAAATTGTGATACAAATGTAAAAAAAAAAAAAAAAAAAAAAAAAAAACTGACCGCCTTTCACCACCTCTGCTGTTAAAGCTCAAATATTTATTGATTCTTCTTTCACTTTTAGTGCCTATATGCTATTTCCCAGGCTAACTAATCCTTTTCATCTGAATGTGCTACTTAGTTGCTCAGAGTTCCTCAAAATATTTTCATTACTCATAAAAAAACATACTGCAATCAAAAGTCTGACATGATCTGGTCATTTCTCACTCTGTTGACCCATCCACCATCTGCAGATCATCCAAGGTGTTTTTTTGATTATGCCCTGAACACAGGAAGCACATCCCACAGTAAGGCTTTATCTTTGCAGACCCCTTTGAAGTTCTTTCTCATCTAGTTACTTGGCTAACTCCCTTATCTTCTCATTGAGGCTCTGCTATTTTTTTTTATTTTATTTCATTTTTTAATTGAAATACAGTCAGTTACAATGTATCAGTTTCTGGTGTACAGCATCATGTCCCAGTCATGCATATATACATAATTATATTCATTTTCATATACTTTTCCATTAAAAGTTATTGCAAAATATTGAATATACTTCCTTGTGCTATATAAAAGAAATCTGTTTTTAATCTATTTTTATATATAATTGTTAACATTTGCAAATCTCAGACTTCCAAATTTATCCCTTCCTAACCCATTTCCCCCAGTAATCATAAGATTGTTTACTATGTCTGAGAATCTGTTTCTGTTTTGTAGATGAGTCCATTAGTGCCCTCTTTTTCCTTTTTCTTTTCTTTTCTTTTTTTTTTTAGATTCCTCATATGAGTAATATCATATGGTATTTTTCTTTCTTTTTCTGGCTTACTTTACTTAGAATGACAATCTCCAGATCCATCCATGTTGCTGCAAATGGTATTATTTTATTCTTTTTTTTTTTAATCACTGAGTAGCATTCAATTGTATAAATATACCACAACTTCTTTATCCAGTCATCTATCAATGGACATTTAGGTTGCTTCCATGTCTTGGCTGTTGTATATATTGCTGCTATGAACATTGTGGTGCATGCATCTACTTCCTTAAATAAAAACTCTATCACCTTTCACACATTAATTCTATTTTCTCTTAACAAGTTACACTCTAATTTGTTTTCAGAACTCTTCTTCCATGGAGAACTGTCATAGCATAGTGGTTAGGAGTACAGACTTTTTGGATCCATATTTTCTGGGTTTTATTTCTTAGTAGTTATGTGACCTTGAGCAATTTTACCTTACCACTCTGTGCTCTGGTTTCCATAACCCTAAAAATGAGGCTAATATTAGTGCCTTGATAGTGATAATGTTACTTTATCTAAGGGGCTTAAAACAGTGCCTGGCACATGGAAAATACCCAATGTTAGGTTATATATTTATTTGTTATTATTTATTTCTCACATTAGAGTGAAAGATACATGAGAAGGGGCAATTTGTCTGTTTATTTACACAATCTTCCTAGATCCTAGAAAAAATGCCTGGCCTATACATGAATAGAAAGACCAGAGTTAAAAAATATACATACAGATGCAAGAAGACATCAACAAATAATTATAATTAAATAAGATAATGTCCAGAAGAAATATTCAAACAGGGAATTGGGAGAAGAGAGGATTAAAAAGAAAATCTATCTGTACTGTTTTGAATTAAATTAAATTGTTCTTTTAGCCTCATCCTTTTGTTAGCTCATTTCTGCATCCATCCTTCATTTAATATTTTACATAGGTAAGGCTACCTTGCCTTGGCTTATCAACAGGGCAAATCATGTGACATCCAAGATGCTCCATTTGAAAGCATGCCATGTAATGCAATTAAGAGAGGACCATGTCAGTAAATAGGAACCCGGATTCATTTCTTGACAATACCACCACAAGGGATTGATACTGCTTTGTGTCTCTCATATTAGTTTTCTTATTAATGGAACTGGATTAAGTAGTTACTATTAACCTTCTAGCTTTCTAATTTGTTGCACTTTTGTGGTATGCTCTGACTTTTTCCTGAATGTTTTCTATCTTTTTCCTCTTTCTGTCCTCAATTGGCACCAGTAGAAGGCATCAAAGTAATTTTAATGTCATGGTAAACAGAGCATAATTGCAAAGATAAACATAAGGCACAAAATTATATGCTATACATGTGTGCTCACTGATAGTTGAATGTTATGCTATTTGGATTAGCATGGGTAATAATTTCTTATCTTGCCCAACCAAATATGGTAATATGAATTGATGTCATTTGATAGGTTAAAGCACATGAAAATGAAGCAGTAAAATTAAGTGAAATAGAGAAAAGAAGGGTACCAGATAAAATTACAAGTGGACAAAATGAGGGCAAGCAGATACTATAGCCATCATAATTTGTATATTTCCTATGGCTCCAAATTCTTTCTGGTTTCACAAATTAACCAAAACTGATTCCTGGTGGAATAAGAGAATGGAGAAAATCAACAAATATGTGTAATCCTGAATCTGATTTCCAAGTGGGCATCTGATTCTGTGAGGATGTGTTGTCTTCAAGTTGCAGAAAATCTGAATAATTTTGGCTTCTACTGTAGGCACTTGTATGCTTTCCTTTAATAGAGATTCTAGAAAAAGAGAATCTCACAAAGGGTGCTCCAGTGATGGAATGATGGAATCCTTTTCAAGCATTCTGCTGAGTATTTGGGCTACTCCTCTATTCATCAGATGGTGCTGGGGTTTCAGTATCACATCCTCAGTTAACAACATCTGAAAGCAGCAAGGAAGGAGTGTGTAGAGGAGATCTTTCTTACAACTCTCCCTTTTCATCAGGAAGAAATAATGTTCCCTGAAACACCAAGTATTTTCTCTTATGTTCTCTTTGAAGACAATCCCCGGCAAACTAAGCCAATTGGGCTGAATATTGGTCATTTCCTGAGTTTAAGGTGTCATCTGAAAACACTGATATGCTTATTAAGTTTATTTGTGGTTTTTAACAGAGAAGTGGGAAGGAAAGACAGGCTGTTGGGATCAAAGGGTGTTTGTTTATTTGTAGTTGTTCTTGCTTTTCACACGTCCTTTAATAGGTAATAGTTCTAAACAAGGTCTATATTATTTTTGGCCTTGTATAAGGTTGTGCTCCATTTCTTTACCTTTTATTTTAATATGATTGGCCCCTCAGGCTGAATATCCCCACCGCCTTCCCAGGAGCAGGAGGTGAATATATGGAGTCCTTTTTTGGAGTTTTGCTGTAGGTTTTTGTATAAGTAAAGCTGATAAACACGCATGGGAACATTTCTGGACCTACTATGTGGTGGTGCACTTAATGCTTTTTAGATTTTTAAGTATCATAACTGCTGACTTCCATTGACCTTCACAAAATGAAAAAAACATTTAGAAATAAGTTGTGAACAAACCACTCATAAGCTCTTTAGCCACAGTTGAATCAATCACTTCCTTTTGATGGCATTTTGGGAAAAGAGGGTTACCAATAAAGCAAAGTCCCTACTGGGAGAGTTTCAACCACCAAAACAACAAAACAAGTGTTAGATATGGCACTGTCTTCTTAAGAAGGAGCCCTTAACATTGGCCAGTATAAGATTTTTTGTGTTAGTGTGTGAGTGTATGTGTGTCTGCATGTGTGTGTATGGACTAAATTATTAAATATCAGGGCTGCTGTTAATTCTTAGAATTATTTGTATTATTAGGAATAAAGAAGTATTCCATAAGGGCAAAGCATTTGCCATAATTTTTTGTGTCCTTTATTATAGTATTTTAATAATTTGTCAGAAAACTATATACCTATATATTTTTATTAATTATATAATTTATTGTAACTTCATAAACAGTAACTATATAATTTCTTACAATAACATTTATAATAACTTATTAGAACATTTTAAGGTGCTCAAATGTTTTATTATTTTGATATATAACAAATATGTGAGAAATTATCATTTAATATATTAAAAAATCAAATAAGGATAAAAATTAAAATAAATTCTTAAATGCTAAGTAGTACACAAATTTCATGTTGTCATGGTAACCTAAATATCAGAGATCAACTGGAGTATCAGACAGAATGGCAGACAGCTTTAATACATTTGTTTTAGAATTTTTGCCTAATGTAGTGATATTTTATGCATTTAACTACAATTTCATTCATGTATTATCATCTAATGAGTAGTATAAATGACTGTCAATGAACCAAATATGTTACTGTAGAAAATATATGTTTAAAGACATGAAATCAAAGTGAATATTGTACAAATACCATAAATGCAGACTTCCTTCTCATCGCACAGTAATTAAAATATTATTATTAAAATTCTCTCATTACAATGATTTTCAAACAGAATAACATATATTCAGCTCTTAAAATCATCTTTATATGAGTGTCCTGTTTTCCTGTGGAGTTTCAAGTTAAGTGACCATTTCTTCCTCTTTTGCTGTTGTCAATCAGGTGCATATTCAAAACATAGAGCTTACACAGTCATTGTCAAATGAAGAGCCAATCCGAAGGAAAATAAAGAAAAATAATTATCACGGACATCCTTTGAAAGCAGAATCTAAATAGCCAAAACTAATGCCAAGTAAATGCAAGGGTTATTTTTTATTTTTTTTTTCTCTCTCTCATTACTGCTGTGTTTCCTCTGGTAGCAAAATTCTTTCTAAAACTGCTATATAATTTTAGTTTTATTGAAAAGACTCCAATTGATTCTAAATACATGAGAATTTAAATCAACCTATCTGAGACAGGCCTTTGGGGGCAGGAAAATGGATATATCTGCCTCTTGAGGTCTTCAGGGTTTTTAAGAGTGACAAGATGACAAATGCTAATGTCATTGTCCTGGATGAGCATATCAGTGATTTGATATATGACATTCTGTTTTGAACCACTTGTTTGGGATATTGAGATTGAATGCTATTGCATGTATGTGATTGAAATTTTATTAAACTTTATTCTCCACTCCCCATATTCACAATCAAATAACAGGGGAAATATTAAATCAGTGGTTATAGATTATTTCATTATGTTTCACTGATGGATTTCAGACAAACACATAATCCTGATACTTATCACGATTAAGTCTCGATAAATGCTCTATCCTTGGTCACACTTTGGGGAAAAAATATCAAAGTATTGTGAGAGAAGTCCTTAGTGTTTATGAATACTAGCTTTACAATTGGTAGCCTCCACACCAGTGGTTGTGTTTTAGTGCCAGTCTAGCAGTTGTACGTTCTTAAATAATATCCTAGGATTTAAGTTTCCTAATGTCCAAAATTACTAATTTTTTGGCTTCAATCACCAAATATGTACTGATGCATCTCTCATCTTTATTTCCAGATTAAAGAATCTTTGCATTCATCTTCATTTAATGTTGTTAAAATAAATAGCACTGTGAGTTTTTAGATTTACCAAATTCTCTGTAACTCACAGGTTACTATTTTAGTGGGTCATTTTAGGATAAAGAATAAGAGACTTTGTTCCATTCTAAAGAATGTATTATTAACCCTTTAAAATAATAGAAAAATTTCAGTCTTTTCTCTTTAGGGCTTGAACTGAATGTAGGCATTAAGAAATAAAGAAATCGTGGTAACAATAGAAGTTACACATAGAAAAGTAAAGAAAATGATCACTTTTAATTCCTAATTTTAATGACTTTGATAATGATAATAACATAAAACTATAGTATAAAAGTCTAGATGTTCTAATAATTTAAAGTATTTTATCCTTTAAAGCCTCCCCGATAATTCCATGAGCTAGGTTTCACTATTAATACAATTTTACAATCAAGAAAACAGATAATAAGAATTTAAGTTACTTGTCCAAGATCACACTTCTTATAAATTACAAGCTTAGTATTAGAGCCAAAGGAGACCCAGCTTTTTAAACTAGGTTGATACTTCTTTCTCATAAATTTCAGACATCTTTGGTGTCCAAACATCACAAATTTCTCCCTGCTCCTTCTTAGTCTATACATTGCTTTTATCCTGCTACCTTTTGAATATATATGAACCAGAGTTTAGTTCTAAGATTTTATATTCTCACCTTGTACCTAGTTAACTTGTTAATGTAACTAGAGTAATTTACTTCACAAGGTAGCAATCTTCTGGAGATTAAGACATTTTTACTCCATATTATTCAGTGGCTGCTGGAGGCATCTTGCCAATGATATTAAATCTTAAATGCGATTGAGCTCTGCAGTCATCACATAAGTTAATACAGGCAGACTTCCAAGTTTTCATGCTGTTGGGTGTAAGCCTCCTGGGAACCATGTGATAGCTCTGCCCTGTTTGCCATCAAGTAGAATCTCATACAAATCAAACCCTTCTTGCATTTCATCCAAGAAAATTTGCAAAGACTTGTATACAAAAATTCTTCCCTTTAATGCATCAAGCTTGTAAATATCTTGTGAACATGTTTGATGGCAAACTGTTTTCCAAGGCAGGGCAAACTTCTTCCATGAGGAAAATTCTTTTTTCAAAAAAAAAAAAAGCATAAAGCAATAAAAAAGATCAACTTATATCACCTTTAACAAATGGAACTAGGGGACTTAAAGTTTTTCCTGAATGTTTTTCCTTTGATGAATGTGGTTAAATTGTATGTCATATATCTAAGGACAAAATGATGAGTTTTCATTCTTTGATTTACAAAGGCCTCTCATCGACTTCTGCTCTCCAACACACACTGCATTTTCCCCTTCATAGGACAGTAGGGAAGAGAGTTCTGGATTTAGAAATAAGAGATCATGGAGTAATAGTCCTATTTAAAAAAAAGGTCAACAATCGCTTAGGCTCCTACATATGGATATGTGTAATGCAGACTTTCTTATACGCAAAATGTGTTTTAAAAATAAGATACCACGTGCATAGTTCACACATAAAAAAGGAAGTCCTCTATATAAGTTTACAAATATATATAATGGATATTTTGTATGTTTGCTTGTGGGTGTGTGGATGTGAAACTAAATAAATGTATTCACATACACACACACACACATATATATATATATATATATATATATATATATATATATATACACATATATATACATACACACATACATATATATACACATATACATATATATATTTATATACACACATATACATATATATATTCAGTGCTGTTCCAGAAGGTACATTATTACCTACGTTTTTCAGACATACTGGAGGTACAAATACACCAATAAACATTTTTCAAAGACATTTATCCATGCATAAAGTCTCTATCAGTTTAGCTATTTGCTTAGTTTCATCATTTATATTATAGTGGGCCTCATGATGTTAGATATGAATGCTATATGGTCCATTATGTCAGGCCCCAGGTTGTTAAACACTCCCAGTGAGCTGGTAAACTTTTCAGAAAATTGCATTGTCATAATACTTGTCAACCGCAAGCAAATGTTAAGAACTTACTTTTTCATTGTGCATTACTAAATGCAGGATAATTAGTTGAAGGGTTTTGTGACTTACAGAAGCAAAGTCCGTGATCTCTCTGGTATCATAGACACAGTTACATAACAGCCTTAGGAAATAGAGATAGGAAATGTTAATTAAAAATGAATATTTGGATAAGTACTAGAACAATATAAAGCAGACATTCAGGAAGCTTTATATAGAAACACCAGAGAAGAATGCCATAGAGATTTGAAAGATTTGGAAAAAATTTGTAAGGTGAGCTGGGAATTAGACATATATTTTTAAAGGAGGAAGGGATATTGATTTGGAATTGGATCAAACATCTACCTTCTTTATGTGATTAAAAGGACTTTTCAAACATTTCTTCTTCAATGACTTGATGAACTTAACAACCAGAAAACTAGTTTTCAGTAATTCCTGTTAATCCACTGAAGAACTTCATTCTAACTCAACTATACACATATATATGTGTTTTAAGTTGTTATTAGCTTGTACTAGCAACCATCACCCATAGCTGAATAAATAATTGTACAACTATTTTGATGTCACAATTTACAATATTCTCACTCTTACATTTGAACCTCAATATAATGTGAGTTAAGGAGGACATGGTATATATTTTTTCAATTTTGCAGATGAGAAAAATGAGCATGGCATCTTGAATCAGATATACTTGATTTCAAATTCTGGCTTTATAACTTACCATCAGTTTGCATTTCCATGCAATCTTCAGTATTTTTTAAATAAAATTGTTTTGAACAGTTAAATTAAATAGGGGAGGTTAAGCTGTTAGTACAGTCTAACAGATTAAGAAATGGTAGTTATTTTGTTTTAAATTTAAAGCGAACATTTTCTCACTCTGTCAAGTTGAATGGTAAATCTCAATCATTGAGGTATTTTAGAATCTTTGTATACTAGACAGTGTATTCATAAATATTCATGCAATTTAACTTTTAAACCCTGAGCTGTATGTTTTGGCACATATTCTGTTCCCTATGTAATGACAAAGACATGAGAGTCCCAGTCATTAAGTGGAGTTAGGCGAGGCAGAAAGGAGAAATGACACTGATAAATAATTCCAGGCCATTTCTGTGAACCACAGATGTTTACATCAAGCTGATTAATATTTTCATAATTCACAACAGATTAATTTATTGTGGGTTGCCACCTCCAGCTCTTTTATAAATCAAATTATTAAAATTGTATTTAATAAATCATTTTCATTTTCTAAAAATATGTAAAAAATTTAGCTGTCATATTAACATATATTGTGAGTCCACAAAGGAAGATTTTTTGAACTCTAACTCCCATAATACAGAAAGAGATTTCATATATTGAAATACAGACAGCCTTTGAAAACATTTGTACATCATTATTAGATAATAAGTTTAAGGCAGGTGTCATCTTTTCATCTTTATCAATCTGATCAAGTTTGTCCAAATATTGGTCAAAAGAAGAATCTGAGTCTATAATCTTATTCCTGTCTCCTGCCCTGACAAAGGTCTAGTTTAGTTTCTTTAGAGACCTCTGTTGGAGGTACATATTTCTTGTTAACAACCCTCTTTCATCTCTCTATATATTTTCTTCTCTCACATTTTATGATTAGAGTTTTCATATTATCTTTAAAAATATGGGCAGATTATTCAGAATTATTTTGTAATCAAGGAAGTTAATTATTCATACATGACCCTAACTAGAAGCAAATCTATAAACTAAAAATGCTATTAAATAATTGATTTCCTGTCTTGTTTTAAGCAACCTGTTCAAACTGTGATTGTTAATTTTGCTGGAAATTTCAATTTAATCTCCTCTAAGATAGTATGCAGTTATTTTACTAGTTTCTTCTCTCCCCATCATAAGTTTTTAAAACAATTTTCTAAATGTATTATTGATGAAATTTACCTACCTATCTATCCATCTATCCCTTCCCTTCCTCAGGATTTAACTCATTTCTCATCTCCACCCTTCTGCTTATCTGTTGTGGACTGAATTGTGTCTTTCTAAAATTCATATGATGTCATATGATGTCCTAACCCCCAATGTGATTATGGCCATACATAGGACACTTATGAGGTAATTAGTTAAATTAAGTCATTAGGGTAGGACCCTAATCCCACAGGACTTCTGTCTTTATCAAAAGAGGAAAAGATACCGGTTCTCTCTCCATGTACATACAGAAAAGGGGACATATGAATACACAGAGAGCAGATCATCATCTACAAGGCAGAAAGAGAGGTCTCCCAGAGACCAACCTGTTGGCAACTAGATATCAGACTGTGAGCCTCCAGAATGCTATGGAAATAAGTGTGCCTGTTGTTTAAGCCACCCAGTCTGTGGTATCTTGTTATAGTAACATGAGCAGGCTCATCCTAAGCAACCAATTTCTACCACCCTTTCAGATTTCTGTATAAATATCACCTTTTCCAAAGCCCTTTCTATCACATCCATTTTCATCAACACCACGTTACTAGACTTGCTGCATTTTTATATGTTCTAGCTCATACTGTTTTGGATTTCTGTCACCTGTGACTGATTTAGAAGCTTCTTCAGTTTAGAGACTGTTTCCCACCAATTAAACATCCTTAAGACCTATCACAGGGAGTGGTGAATGTTAGGCTACAAGAAATATTTGTTGAAGTGCATTTTTGGAGACATATCAGTACCTGGAAGGCTAGCTACCATAAAGTTGTCAAACAATTGCACATGTTCAATTTAAGTTGAATTGAAATTCTAAAGACTTTTTTTATGTGATAAATTCATGAGGTTCTTCCCTCCAGTGAAGTAAAATACCTACCAATGAGAGTATTAATTATATTATGCTATATCAACTCAATAGACATTTAAGTGGCCTCTAAAAATAATGATTATGAACTCTGTGTAGCATTGTGGAAACATTATAACAAAATGTATGTGATTTGCATGTAACATAATAGAAACATTATAATAAAATGGAAAAGACAGGAGGTGAAATTGCTCATGAACTATGATTCCAAGTGTTAACAGGTTGAAACATGAGAATATTTAGAGAACAATAGTTATAACATGGTGTCAATATGAATATTTTCTCCATTTTCCAAATTTCTGTGTTGTTTTCTATTTTCACCATTAAAATATTAAATTTACTTAAAAACTCAAGGAAACATGTGAGTAGCATAGATAATACGTATTAGAAGAACATGTGTTAAAATGGTGAAATAGCATGGCAGCTGGACTTGTGGGCATGGGCAAACTGGATGGGGTTAAATCTCATATTTAATGCTTACTAGTTTGATGATCTTGAAGAAGTGATTTGCATGCTCTGAGACTTCATCTCCTTGTCCTTTGAATGAGAAATGATATTAACATAATGCCCACCAAAGAACTAAGACTGCTGGAGTATCAGGAGTGCTCTTAAATGCTAGCTAATTTCCAATACAGTGTAAACTCTGTGAGGCTAGGGACCTGTGATTCACTACTATAGATTAGTGCCTGGCATTTGGTAATTTTATAATACAACTTTACTTATAGATAAATGAATAAAAGGTTGAATGTAATGAAGCTAATAGAAAAGACTACATAGAAAGTCTAGGAATTTTGAAGAAAAGAAGAGCAGGACTTTATATACATATACGTGCATATCTATCTATAATTTGATTATATGCCTGATGTCTAAGCAGATAACTAAATAAACAAACACTTTCTGCTTCCTGAAGAGAATTAATCCAATTTTCCTTTAAGTTGTTTCCTGAGTAAGATAGATAGTTTTTTTCAGAAACTGCTTTTACCCATACCTTGTGATAATATACTGTGTCTCTGTTCAGAATGATTTCCTTGTGATAGGTTAACTCAGGTTCTAGTAGAATCAGCCATGGTAAATATGTAAAATAAAATTACTGTAAGAAAGATGAATAACATTGGTAAGATCATTTAATATTTTTGGAAGAGAAAAAAAGCAGAAACTGCCTAAAACTTAGAATGCCCCTAGGAACAAGCTGCATTCCCTGCTTTCAAAATCCTTCTTGCTACTTCTGCTCAGTGATGGCACTGAAATTCACTGATGTCTCTGCACACAGTTTTCTTTTTTCAACCTCAGGTCATATCACATTTACAGTTGACTGTCTTAAAAACACATCTGGAATGCACCCAGTTTATTGATTATCTCTCATATTTAAATTGAAAAATATAATGGACTTGGAAGGGAATAAACCAAGTGGTGGGCAATTTTCTCTATCACTTTTTCTGTGTGTAGCACAGCAGATATATCTAAACATTTTCAGGTTAAAAGGAGATTCGAGTGAGCCACTCAGTGATGTCATAATAAACTTCCTCCCCACGCACACATAGGAGTGTAACACTGACTTAGATGTGTTCCAGGAGATAAACCACTCACCCATTCTTTAGGAAATAATTATGAATGGAGTAAGTCAAAGTGTGTCTCCCTGTCCCCTCTCCAGCCCTTATTAACATATTCATACATCTATTGATTCAAAAGGTTAGTCATTCAAATATATATACTATGTATTCATCACATATTTTCTCTATACTAAAGGGCTGTGGAATTTTTGCATTCCAAGAACTTACATTCTAACTGGGAGAGAGACATTCTAAATGAAAAAAAATAAGTAAAGTAATTTCAGAATGCAAAAAATAAAAAAGTAAAGAAGAAATAAGGCGGCAGAGGTATAGAGTGAGGATGTTTTCATGGCTATTTTAGAGCTAGTGTTCTGAATGTCTTCTCTTAGGGAGTTACATTTCAAGCTGGGGTGTGACAAATGGACACTCAGCCACAACAGGATATTGGGAGAAGGGAATGTCAGGCTTAATTTCCAAAGAGGATAGTGGCTTGAGGTTTCCAAAGAATTGAAGAAGAAAGGGAAGGAAGGAAGAGGGAGAGAAAGAGAGAAAAAGATGAGAAAATGTTAGTGGGATTGAAGAAAACCATGACAAGTTTTATGGGGTGGATGTGAAGGAATAATATGTGCTCAATTTGGCCATGAAAAAGTCTTAGGTATTCTTCTAATTTCAATTGATCTTCAGTGGAGCATTTTCTCTAAGGCAGTGATATTATCTATTAGATAATTTATTAAAAAATTTACACACACACACACACTACTCCAACATCTTTTGTCTTATGAAAAAGTTGTCTAGACACAGAGATAGGACACCATGTACTGAAAGATGTCCAAAGGAATCAATGTGAGAACTGAATTGTGAAAGCTTTGAGTTCCAGTCCAGATGAACAAGAGGAAAATAGCACTTTTTAAGTATTTAAGTATTGGTGAATCAACTTTACACTAACATTTTTTAAACCATTGATTTTGTCAAAAAACATAAATATCAGCATGATGCAACTGAAATTTTTTGACATCCCTGAAGTTTTAAACAGTCTAGACGTGTTTACTTAAAGGTTGAGCAAAAGTTGAGAGGTTGACTTCTCAAGTATCTGCATATATTTTAATTACTACAAATATAAAAATTTCTTGTATAACAGAAACAGAATAGAAAGTGGTTCCTCAAAAATATATTGGTGTATATTTGTAAAAAATCTACCATTTATTGGACTATTACACTTTTCTGCACATATTTTAATTTTTCAAGAATTCAGATTTGAGGAGGAGGTTAGAGTTCAGTGGTAGAGTGCATGCCTAGCATGCACGAGGTCCTACGTTCAATCCCGGACCTCCATTATACAAACAAACAAACAGACCAAATTAGCTTGGCCCCCACTCACCTCAAAAAAGATTGTGTTAAAAAAAAATTCAAAATTTACATTGACACTAACAGGGAACTATTATCATGTTCAATTGCCTGTTGAAGAAAATGAGTTTCAGGGAGGCTTCCCCAGCTCATTTCAGATGGCAAATGTCAGGGTAGGACTAGATCTGAGCTCAGGTCCACCGAATTATTCTGCTGTCCCACACAGTTTAAACCATGGCTTCTTTCAAAGCATGCTTGAGTATTCAGCAGTAGAATGTGGGTTTCTTTTACTGTGTGGCTTACTCTGAAAACAGTAAAAGCACATAAAATTATGAAAAAGAGGAAAGAAAACATATACATTGCTTTTTTGTAATTTTTTTAAACTACTCTATATCATTCTCCTCCTCATCCTCTTTTCTATTGTCCTTTCTTACTTAATGGCTTCAAACTTTCTTATGTCCCTTCTTCATGTCCTTTTTCATACTGTGCTTTCTTTCTTTGTGGCATAAGCCTTTATTCTTAGATCTACAGTCTTATAGTACATTTGTGAATATATCTTATCTTTTTAAGAGAAAAATATGTAATATATATATGATCATAGAATAGCAAACTTTATACGACTCCTAAATCTATAATTTTATACAAATATTTTTGTCATTTTTAAGCTTATAAGCAAAATCTCCATGTGAATAGTATGTTTGCAAATACACAGACACCAAATATAAAATGATATAATTTAGAATTTTTATATATTAAAATCTATGGAAATAATCCGTAAGCAAAGTGCTTATAATTGTTGTCATGGCAGAGAGAAAGTTATGTAGTTTACATAGCCTCAGAGAATCTGTTATCTGAATATGAACCAAAAATACTCTTTAAAAGATCCTGGGCACATTAAAGGAATCATAATTTCCCCTAAAAGTAAATAAACCTATAGATTAATATTACAGGAAACTGTGTAAGAGGATATAGTAAAATATTTATTCCATGTTATTTAAATAAATACTACTTCTGTTCTACCACCTGAGGACATCCAAATATCAAGAATTTGAGTGGAAAGAACAAAGGAAGAAAAAGAAATAAGTAGAAAAAAGGCTTGCAGTCAATTTTCCTAGAAGCAGTACCTTTTTCCTGGGCTTGGCACTTTATAAAATACAATTGTCTATGCCTGCTCTTCAAATAGAATCATTTATAAACATTGTGCAAATCTATATTATAAATTTCATAGCTCCTGCCAAAATTAAGGATATTTTCTTACTTTGAAAAACACCTCATTTAATTGTTTTAACTGCAAAATTAATGAAATTCAGAACATCTAAGAAAAATTACAAAACAAATGACTAACATATTTTATAGAACCTCCTATTCAAGAGATGGAACCTGTATCTCAGTTCTGTGAATCTGGGCTTGTCTATGACTTGCTTTGACCTAGAGATCCTGACAGAAGTAATGGTTATCTTATTAAGTTGTTAAGTTTCCAGGTGTTTCTTTCATTCAACACAAAATAACTGATACAACACTGACCAACAAGAATTGGGCAAAATTATTTCAATAAATTTTCCCTGACAAATTAAATATCAAGTGATATCTAGATATTAAGTTCACTATTCATGCCCCCTGCCAGAATGTGGCTTTCTTCACCTGTCTAGAAATTCTAGAGATCCTGAGCTGCGGTTGTTTCTTTCTTAAGAGGATGGATGAGAGTGGACTAGCCTGCTTATTGACCTTGTCCTCTGTCAGCCACATCTGAAGGCAGCTGCTCATCTAAAGGTGGGATTCTGCACTGTTCCTATTTATTATTTTCTCCAGAGCAGAAACTGTGGACCTATGGTTACATGTGATCACAGTCCATGGAAGGACACATCACCATGGTCTTTTAAATAGATATAAAATGTCAACAGGCCTGGCTTATTAACACATACAGGTCCTTAATAAAGGCTTAGGTAAAGATTGATCTTTGAGCTTCAAAAAAGAAACAAAGAGCTATTGGAGGTCATCAATGAGAGGATGTGACTTCAGCTGACTCATGAGCTGGACCCACCAATCAGAGGCTCCTCAACCCCTCCCCTGCCCTTGCCATGTACCTTCTGACCACCTTTCCCACAGCTGGAGCTGTTTTCAAGGACACAGCCTTGAGAGAGCAATGTATGATGGAGACCATCTGGAAAGTACATGTGACTGAATCCAGTAAAGGCCTCCAAATAAACTTTTAAGATTCTGGTGGGCAGGTTCAGAAGTCTATTTGTCTCACAGCCACCCAAGACAAACCTCATATGTAGCTTCCCATGCTTATTAAACCTGCCACATACCAGTCTGGAGTGGTTTGCCTCTTTCTTCAGTCTCTCCTTGCACTCTATGTATGGGGTCCGTTTTTGAACCAACAAGAGCAGCTTCATTTCTCTAATGTGGCTATTGGCAGAAACCATAGATTGAATAAAGCACATCTGGTTACTACCTCCATCTACCTTAGAGGGTGGAGGAAGAGGGTAAAGGATAAAGGGCTCCTGAGTTGAGTCCATGATGTTTGTAGAGAGGAGATTGCTCAGTGCTTGGTAGTGAGTTCTTGAGTGCGGTATCTCAGCTTTACTACTTCAGACAAAGGCAGTGATTTTCGTAGGGAATGGGTGACAGCTGCGGCACTGTTTCCACCAGGTTTCCAAGGAAGAGAGGCTGAAGGATTTTGCTTTTAAGTGGCTAGGTGGGTTGCTCAGAGTTTTTTATGTGTTTATTTATTTTTTTAAGCAGTAGGTCTCCACCTGGAGTAATTCTTCCCTGGGACATTTGGTAAGATCTGGAAATATTTTTGATTGTCATTCTAGGAGTGCAATGCTATTGCAATCTCATCTAAGATGCTGCTAAATGTCATAAAATGTACAAGTCAGCATCCCTCCTCACTCCCCCCCTACCACAGACACACACATAAGCACAATCCCGTCCAAAATGGCAATAATGCCAAAGTCCAGAAATCCTGGTCTAGAGGAGCCAGGCCTTCCTTCCCAGATCAGGAGCACGCAGGTAGTTTTTGCTCTCAGTCTTTCAAATTGTGTAATTAAATCCCAGTGACACTTTTATAATTGAAACAGAATGGTTGTGCTTAAATTTAAACTACTCTATTATAACAAAATAATGTTATCCTATTTAAAATTTACAGGGAACAGATTTCAAACGATTTAGGGAAGAATCTGTTATTCAAAGGGAAATAATAGGCCCAGGTCCCCAGTGTGGGATTCCATGAAAAAATTTACATAATACATTTACCATTTACTAAATGGTATTATTTATTTTTATTATACAATTTTAGTTTTATGAAGAAGCTTTCATGTACCTTGTTATTAACAATAGCCCCAAATCACTGCTTAAAAAACTCATCTGTTACCCAAGTTGTAAATGAATCATTTCCTTGTGATGTCAGGGATCTTGGTGCCCATAAAAGGAATTTTTTTAGTGTCTATCAGAGTACACTACAAAACAGATATCATTAAGCATATGAAAAGCAATATAATGCCCTTGCTTTTTGAGAAGACTTAGAAGAAAACACTTATTTAATGAGATCCCCACACTGAACATTATACAAAGATATGTGTAGCTTAATTAGGATTAAATTTAAGCCTTGTTTAAGTTGTAATTTAAATTATGCTTATATGTTAACTTTTTAAAAAATCTATTTACGTGTATTTCTGAAATTTATTTGGATGGACATTTAGTTATATCATATTTACTCCTCTCATTCTTTCTAAAATACAATCTAAAATAGATTGAGGGTTGTTTATCATCTGAAAGTTAAAACTCAAACTATAGATGATTTTTAGCTCCTTACGCTGTTCATTTTTCCCTCCATTGTGAACTCGCCAAATGCTGTAGTTATTTAGGAGTCTTTTCCATTGTCTCCTGGAGAGAAGGAAAAGAAACAGAAATGGGATAGGAGAAATTAGCCTAATGCATTGACTTTAAGAAGAAATAAATGTGAAAGCTGTAATTGTACAGTTTTGCAGTTGGATAACTATTGTATGAAGTGACAGAAAACCAATTTTGATAGAAGTTTTATACCATTAAATGTATACTTAATTTTTTTGAAATTCTTCTTTTTGCCTTTGTTACTTACAGATCAAAGTTTAAAATGAGTGCTTTTTGTTACTTTTTCTTCTCCATGAAAGTCGTTTTGATAATTAGTCTCTTTATTATTGTGTTCCTTGATTTTAAATTATTTCTGCTTCTTCATTATCTTGATTACATTATCTTATACAGTTACCCAAAAAACTGCTGCTACCCCTTTTATTTACTGATTGATAAGGCAGTGAATATAGTTAGCAGAAATTTTGTAAAAACTGAAGTGTCTCATGTATGTGGAAGAATTTAATTTTATTTTTCTTGAATCTATATCCTGACATTGATGTTGTCATTCAAAACTGCTTTAAGCATTACTTTCTAAATTCTTACATTTATTCAACAAATATTGAATACATATAACACATTAGAATGTCCTTAGACAAAGGGATATGATGATTAAAACAAAATATGCTTGCCTCCACAAAGCTTGCATTATAGCATCCTTTATCCTTCTGATTATGCTGTTTCCCTTGATTCTTTCTCAATCTATACATTCATCTTTTAAACAAATATTTATGGTGTTCTTATGTGCTTGGCTTTGTTCTACATGTTTGGTACATAATGATGAGATGATTACTATCTTCGTGGTTTTTAAATTAGAGTGGGGAAATGAATATTATATAATAAAGGCAGACATGAATACAAAATAATGAGATTTTAAGTACTAAGAAAGAGACAAATGCTCTGTAAGAAAACAATCTGGGTAGCAGATTCTTGTATAGAATATGCAGCCCAGTTTTGTCCTTAAAGAAGTAAATCAACATGAGAGCTGAGTGAAGAGAAGGAAATAGACATGCCCAAGAATTCAAATTCATGTTTTTCTGATAGAATATCATCACATTTAAGTTCTGAGATGGGTAAAAGTCACAGTCTTCAGTACACCAGAGTCCAGTGCAACTGAAATTCAGTGAATAAAAGGAAAGATATTAGAAGATGCTGAGTGGTGGCCATGATATACAAAGTTCCATCTAACCAATCCATCTTGAGCAGATTTTCCCTTCATTCAGTGCAAGTTTAGAATGTATAAATTATTTTGATCAGAATTCAGCAATAAATCTTAACTCAAAAACAAAAACAACAGAAGTGTCTTGTTCACACAATGCCTGTGTGTCTTTGAAAAAAGAAAACTACCTGGAAGCAGTCCTTTCTGTACCTCTCTGCCAATTTTGATTAACAGATTCCCTCATCTTGACTTGGAGCAACTCTCTTAGAATCATAAATTGTGAAAATGAATTGCACATTAAAGGTTCTGGCACCCAAGAACCTTGAGTTTTCCAAATAATGTTTTCAAGACATTTAACTAAATGCAACTATTGTGTAAGGAGAAGGAAGTTGTCAATATGAACAATTCAATAGAGTAGAAGTAGTCATGTTGAATTTTTTGCATTGAATTATTCATTCTATGTTATGTGATAACATGTAATCTATCAATTATTTGTTAACTATCACAATTAAATTTGTCAGATTCTTTTGTTAAACCACTACCAAAACTAGCAATCACTAAACATGCTTTTATAAGTATCAAGCAACCAATGCAGTTTAACACATGATCCATTAGAACCTCACATTTCAAAGCCTGGAGTTCTTTGACAGGTGGAAAAAATGTACACACTGTATACATTACAGAAGAGATCTTACAAAATTCTATCAATAAATATCCACAAAACTATTGCATGTCACTGCTAAAATTCAATTTCACTATTCTGTTGAAAAAATTCCATTGGTTACGTATCTCATTTAATTGTTGGAATGAATACTCCGTGACTTCTAAGAAATGATGAACAATCTGAATTAAATAGCTAATCAACTTAAAATCAAAACTATAATAAGTTACATATTTGATAAAAGTAATCTATATGTGTGCTTATCACACTAATATAATGTAGAATAAGATGGCTATAATTGTGGATGACTAGATATACAAAGGTAGTAAAATGGTCCTGCTAGCTAGCAAATCTGATTATTAAAATCAGGACAGAATAAGAAGAAAGTAGGGAAGAGAGGGAGAGAGGAAGATGAGAGGGAGTGAAAGAGAAAAAGGAGGGAAGGAAGGAAGGAAGGATTTGTAGTCAAACTGTTACATGTCAGGCCCTAAAATAAATTATTTCCTTAATTCTCCAACACTGGTTCTATTATCCCCAGAATTTAGTTTAGCTTTTTTTTTTCCAAGGTGAAAACATCAAGGTTTAGGAAGATTAAATAAACTTTCTGTGAACACATAAATAATGAAGGAAGAAACAGGATTTTAAACTATTGACTTTTTATTACATATGGACAACACAGTTTACTTAAACATAGACTGATTAAACAAATATTTACTACTATTTATTTTTATCATTTATGTACTTTCCTATAACTGATAATCACCAGCAAAAACTCAGGATGTAATGTCTCTTTATTTCACCATTGTAACAGGAGAAATAGAAAAAATATTTTCTATACAAAACATTTGATTTTAAGATTTTTTTACTCAGCATGCTGAAGATAAATTCAATTAATGGTAGTTAAAATTAATCAGCAAGAAATTGAATGGGACAAAGGGCCTAATTGTTCCTTAAAACATTTATTTCACAGTCTGTTCTAGATGTCATTTTTTATGACATCTTGTTGGGACATCTCTTAATAATAAAAATAGTTACTTTTTTGAGATACACTTTTGAAAGTTTGTGATAATATAATACAAATAGAATAATACTGTTTTACTAAACTTGTGTAAATGCAAATTCCGAAACACAAGCATAAGGTCAGCTTTGTTTCTCAGTACAAAATTAAACTATACTAAATTAAACTATGCTAAAGGGAAGTGCTTGGCTAAGGGAGTTTGGCCATCTCAGTAAATAACCATCATTTATGCAGTTTGTTCATTTCCCTGCAATGCTTTTGCATGTTAAATAAAAATTGATATGAGTGAAATGATATGAAATCTCTACCAACAAAGTATAAAGAAAAAATAACACACTAACTTAAAATATACTTCAGCTACCTGTCATGAGCAAATTTTAAAAAGCATTTAATGAAAAGAAATGCAGTACTTGGCAATATCAGTACTTGCTTCTATAGATGATTCAGCTTATTTGAGTCTTAAAAAGGACTCAGATATATTCGTGTCTTCATATCTGAATGCTATGTGGTTTTCCTGTGGGATAAGGTGAATTATTTCCATTTAATAACTTTAGAAACAAAAGATAGGATATTTCCATAATAAATTTTAGATGTTGGTATTTAAAATAGCACCTTTGGCCATAGCTTGACCTCATATTTTGTTTCTCTTTATTTTATATTAATCTTGAGTCATCATTTGCAAAATTTTGTGCATCGTACTTCTTGTGAATAATTAAAATGGGTCAAACCAAGGAATTGTATTTGACTTCTTCAGGGCAGAAAACTGGGAGAAAAAAGTTAAGAAATTCTACCAATTTACCAGGGATTGCTCTGCAAGGCTGACTGCAGAAGACTTTCAACTGCTTACCCATGCAAGGGTTCATCAGTTAACTGGCAATTTCCACTGTCTGTATTTACAAGTTCCTGCTGTTCAACATCAATAAACTCACTGACTGAAATCATGCAATTCAGCCACACAGCCAAGCACTGACTGCAACTGCAAGGAATGCCTTTGAAAAATTGAGATCAAAGATTGAATACTTGCACTTTTAAGTGTAGATCCATTCACATTTTTTATGACTCTTTAGGGAAGCACAGCAGTGGACAGTCATATAACTGCTATGCACTTACAGTTGGTGTTATTTGTTAAGAAAATGTATGGCAGTTAGAAGACCAGAAAAGGGATTGCCAAGATGACAGAGTAGAAGGGCACATAGCTCACCCTATCCCATGAACACACCAAAAATTATATACAAATACAGAACAATTCACACAGAATAACTCCTGAAATTTGACATAATTTCTCTTACTTTGGAAATACAAGGAAAGCCCCACAAAACCAGGTAGAGGAAAAAAAGAAAGAAAAAGGAAATTGGTGCATGATATGCTTCACAGAGAGAGAGCAGCATAGAAAGAAAAGTGCCCTCACCCTGGGAAGCTCCCTCTCCAGCAAAGAGGTCCACAGGGACAGAACAGGAGCTTCAGAGGTTTAGAGGAGGAAGCAACAGCAGCTTAGCAGAAAGAACTAAGAGAAACCAGCAGTGAGAGTCACTGTGAACCCTAGCATAAGATGCATGCCAGTGGGGACAGGCTGGGCTGAGCTGCTGGAACTCAGGCTTCCATGGATGAGCCTGGGGAGGGGACTGGGGTTGACTGCACACAGGCAGCCTCAGGAGCGTGGAGTGTGGTGCGGGCTGTGGCTAGAAGAGAGTGCAAATCAATCTGGGTCCCTCCATAGAAAGCACCATTGCATGTGGGATGAGGGGTGAATTGCAACCTTCATAGCTGCCATCTCCACTAGTGCACAGGGTATTGCTCTGCACCAATGTTGGTGAGCATTCTTGTGAGAAGAGAGGTGGGGTTCAGTCACAGTCATCTTCTCAGCTTGCTCTGGAGGGGTACAACTGCTGGTGCTTTTCTCCTGGGCAGAGGAGGGGCTGAAAAATGAACCGTTACTCAGGGGCCCTGCAACATCACAGGCAAGACTGTCATTCTAGTCCCAGGCAGAGGTGGTTGATTTGCTCTTCTGGTGAATTTGTGGACCTGTGCCTCTAAGACAAATGAGTGGAGATTTGGTGCACATTGGGGATGGGTTTGGCATCAACCGTGGGTCTGTGTACCCTGCTTTTGATTTGTGGTTACCCTGTTTTTTAATTATGTTAGCCCATTAGTATATCTATTTGCTTTAGAATGGTAGTCATATAGGCTTTAACACATCCTCCGACGAATGCAAAGAAAATTTATATTTGGTTTCACTGGGCTATTCTACCAAACACAGAGAAGAACACATATTGATCCTTCTCAAACTCTTCCAAAAGATTGAAGAGGAGGAAATACTACCAAACTCATTCTACAAAGTCACCATCACCCCAATATCAAAACCAGGTAAATATACTACCAAAAAAGAAAATTATAGGCCAATATCATTGATAAACATAGATGCAAAAATCCCTCACTCCAACAACACATAAAAAAGATCATACACAATGATCAATTTGGATTCATCCCAGGGATGGTTCAATATACACAAATCAAACAATGTGATACACCACATCAACAAAAGAAAGGACAAAAATCACATGATCATCTCAATAGATGCAGACAAAGCATTTGATAAAATTCAAAACTCATTTATGATAAAAATTCTTACCTAAGTGGGCATAGAAGGAACATATCTCAACATAATGAAAGCTATTTATAACAAACCCACAGCCAGCATAATACTCAACAGCGAAAAGGTGAAAACCTTCCCTCTAAAATCTGGAACAAGACAAAGATGCCCATTCTCATCACTTCTATTCAACAGAGTAGTGGAAGTCCTGGCCACAGCAATCAGACAAGAAAAAGAAATAAAAGGAATCTAAATTCAAAGAGAAGAAGTAAAATTGTCACTAAATGTGGATTACATGATACTATATATAGAAAACCTTAAAGGCTCCACACAAAAACTAATAAATCTGATAAAAAAATTTGGCAAGATAGCAGGATACAAGATTAATATTGACAATTCAGTTGCATTTCTTCACACTAACAATGAAATATCAGAAAAGGAAAATAAAGAAACAATCTCTTTTAAAATCTCATCCAATTAAAAAAATTCTTTGGAATAAATCTGACCAAGGAGGAGAAAGATTTGTATCAGGAGGACTACAAAACATTAATTAAGGAAATTAAAGATAACTCAAAGAAATAGAAAGATATCCCATGGTCTTGGATTGGAGAAATTAATATTGTTAAAATGGCCACACTACCAAAAGCAATCATTAAAAAGTCCATGAATGATAAACGGAAGAGAGAGTGTGGAGAAAAGGGAGCCTTCACACACTGCTGGTGAGAATATAGTTTGGTACAGCTATTATGGAAAACAATATGGAGATTCCTTAACAGAAACTAAAAATAAACTTACAATATGATTCAGCAATCCCACTCCTGGGCATATATCTGGAGATAACTCTAATTGAAAAAGATACATGCACCCCAATATTCATAGCAGCACTATATACAATAGCCAAGATATGGAAGCAGCCTAAGTGTCCATTGACAGATGGCTGGATAAAGAAACTGTGGAATATTTATACAATGGAATGCTACTCAGCCATAAAAAGAATAAAAGAATGTCATTTGCAGCAATATGGATGGACCTGGAGGTTATCATTCTAAGTGAAGTAAGCCAGAAAGAAAAAGAAAATTATATATGATATCACTCATATGTGGAATCTAAAACAAATTAAAAATAAAGACACAAATGAACTTCTTTACAAAGCAGAAATAGACTCACAGACATAGAAAAAAACTTATGGTTACTAGGGTGAAAGGAGGTGGGAATGAATAAATTAGGAGTTTGTAGATATATGTACTATTATATATATAATATATAAGCAACAAGTTTCTTCTGTATAGCACAGGGAAGTATGTTCAGTATTTTGTAGTAACCTATAATGAAGAATAATATGAAAACAAATATATGTATGAATACATATATGACAGAAACATTATGCTGTGTACCAGAAATTGACACAACTTTGTAAACTGACTTTACTTCAATTGAAAGATAGAAAGAAAGAAAGAAAGAAAGAAAGAAAGAAAGAAAGAAAGAAAGAAAGAAAGAAAGAAAGAAAGAAAGAAAGAAAAAAAAAGAAAGAAAGAAAGAAACTAAAAAATTAAAAAAAAAAAGAAGGCCAACAAAAATAATAAACAAAAAGAGGAGAATTGGATTGGATTGTTCCAAAGTACCCCTTTATCTTATTATTTATAATTTAGTCAGTCCTCTATTCAACCATATATCAGTTGGTTATTGCCCCTGACCATCACTGACCTACTTTCTGTCTCTATCGTCCTACTTATTCTAAACATTTCATATAAATTGTATCCAATATGTGGCTTTTTGTGTATGACTCCTTTCACTTAGCATAATCAGAACTACATTCTTTTTATGGCCAAATAATATTGTATTCTATGGATGTACCATATTTTATTTACACAATTACTTGTTGATAGTCTTTGGCTTGTTTCCATTTTGGGGCTATCATGAATAATGATGCTGTGAATATTTGTGTACAAATTTTTGAATGTATTTTTAAAATTTTCTTGGGCATTGCAGTGGAGTTGCTGGATCATATGATAATTCTTTCTTTAACTTTTTGAAGAACTAGCTGCCTTACAAATTGGCTTCACCATTTTACATCTCCCCCGACTCCAAGAAATGTATGAATTTTCCAATTTCTTCACATTCTTTTCTGTTATTGCCTGTCTTTTTTTTTTTTTTTTAATGATAGCCATCCTGGTAGGTGTGAAGTGGTACCTCAAATTGTATTAACTTTCTTAGCATTTACAAACTAAGTGATATATGTGTAGATATGAAAGTAGATTCATAGGGACATAATTAGATACATGATAGAAGGAGGTATACAGGCATATCTCAAAGATATTTCATGTTCAATTCCAGACAACTACAATAAAGCACATATCACAGTAAAATGAACCACATAATGTTTTTGGTTTCCAAGTGCATATAAAATTTATGTTATACTACATTGTAGTCTATTTAGCTTGCAATACTATTATATCTAAAAAAGCAATACACATACCTCAATTAAAAATACTTTAAAAACTGTTAGCCATCATCTGAGCCTTCAGTGAGTCATAATTTTTTTACTGGTGAAGGGTCTTGCCTCGATGCTGACAGATCAGTCTAGCAGTTGCTGAAAGTTGAGATGTCTGGCAATTTCTTAAAATAACAATAAATAATAATTGATAGCAAAATATTGATTGATTCCTCTTTCACTTGAACACTTAGAGGCCATTGTAGGGTTATCAACTCATGTAATTTAAATATTATTGTGTCTCAGGGAATAGTGAGGCCCAAGGAAAGAAAGAGAGATGGGGGAACAGTCAAGTCAATGGAGCAGTCAGAACACACACAGCATCTGTGAATCTGGTTTTCATCTCATGTGAGTGGGGTTCATGGCACTCTGAAAGAATTACAATAGTAACATCAAAGATCACAGGTCACCATAACAAATATAATAATAATGAAAAAGTTTGAAATACTGGGAAAATTACCAAAGTGTGACAGAGAGATACAATGTGGAAAAATGGCAGTGATAGACTTGCCAGAGACCAGGTTGCCACAAACTTTCAATTTGTAAAGAAAAAACTCAATATCTGCAAAGTACAGTTAAGTGAAGCACAATAAAATAAGATATACCTGCATATAGAAACTGCCAAACAAATTATGCAAATTCATGATTCTTTTTTCTGAGAAAAAGCATACTCACAAGGTCAGATACACTTTTGTGAGAGGAATGACCCTTTAGAAGTCACTGGCATTGACTGGTTTTTGAAGGATGAACACTATTCACACAGAGTGAGAAGAGAGAGAAAACTCTTCAAATAGAATATTTAAAGTAACATTTTGGGAAGGCAAAATGTACAGGGTATCATTGTGAAACATTGGGTAGATCTACTTTGCTTGAGCAGACAGTTTTACAAGAGAAGAAAATAAACCTGGAAAAATATATAACCATCACAACTAAAATAAGGCAACATAAATAATTAGAGTAATTACATACATTCAATATTTTGAAACAATGCAAGATGATGATAAGTTTAAGTGGCATCATGAGTGAAACATCATAATTAACATGATGTGCACTGAAATTTTCATAAGAGTTTCAGAAAGGGATAGTATTTGAATGGACATAGACACATCCCAGGTTGGTCCAATAGCAGAAGGAACTATTGAGAATTAGATAAGAGATGGGCAAAGCTGTGCCTGCTATTCATTTCTCCCCACAATCCTTGTGCTGTACCATGATATCCCACTGAATCTGGGCTTTCTGAGGACCCTAGAGCTAAGGTTGCTTCTGATCTCCATGTATTTCCATTCTTTTGAACCCAATTTGGCTACTAGTTACATTATGTTTATATAAACAAAGTGTTTTATGTGAGGGTATTAATTAGCTATGTCAGCACTGGACTGCACCCTGCAGGTCTACAAGCCCTGTACTTGCCCAGCTTCAAGACCTGAGAAAGAGCCCAGAGTCAGCAACAGAGATAATCAATAGTTTAATGATTAGGGTGATCTTACACATCTGAAGCAAAGTCCTGGAGCAACATCCTGCCATGTGTGGGAGCTGGAGGGCAGGACATGATGGCAGTCTTTGCTCCTGGTGGGGAAGAAGAGGTTACCAGTCATAGGGGAGTTGATGTCAGGTTGGCTCATTGGTTACGAGGGTAATCAGCACAGGGTCATGCCTCTCACCACCCCTTGGATAAGCATAGTGGTGAGTTCTGATCTAAATCTAGAACAGTCATTAGCTGGGGCCTGGGGTGTATATGAAAGAAGATCAGTCTTATGAGTTGTGTGTAGGTGAAGCAGGCACCAGTCAAGCAGGAGATGTATAGAGAGAAGCCATCTTGAGTTGCCTGACCATACAGCCATCATCAGAGGTACATGTTATTTATTGACTGAAAATAAAGAATCACGGAGTAGTGACATCAGAATTCCCATACTCTCTTAAGGTTATAATTGCTTGTTCTCACTGTATGGGCAGAACCCTTGCCCCCAAGTTTCTGTTGAAACTCAGGTTTCAGGGAAGTGTCTTCCTGAATAATGTTCCTTATATACAGGAGGTGGAACTGGAAATTAAGAGAATGGTTAGGATATCAGAAAACTAGACAAAATGATGACAAAGGGATGGATATCCATTCAGAGGAGAACATGAGAAAAGAGAGGGGAGAATGGCAATCTGATAGTGGACACTTAAAATAACCAACGTCAGAAAACAACTTTGGGAGGACATTTTACTTTTCAACAGGAGGAGATCACCAAAAAGGAAATCATAAAGTTGGCTTGGAATGTGTGCCATCATCCTAAATAGTCTTAAGATGTGTGATGTGATATGTTGAGTTCTCTGGTGAGTGGAGTGATTAAGCTGTAATGACAGCTCCACAGGGCACAATGTCAGGAACCAGTCCCGTTGCTTTTCTGTTGAAGAGGGCAGTAGGGTGGAGGTGGTCTTCCATTTTCAAGTTCCTTCAATATGCTGGTCCTCAAGCAAGTGCATATGTATCTGGGGCAGCTGAAAAGAAGAAGGATGAAGAAGGGCATTGAAACCCTTTAAAATTGTACTCAAAGAACAAGTGACACTTACTTTTATATGTGACTGACTACAATTTAGTCACTAAATCTAGCTACAAGTCATGCTGGGAAATGTTCCCAGATAAGTACAAGTATCATTTCTACCCAGGAAAGGAGCAGTGGACATTGAATGATAGATAACTGGCAGTCTGGCCCACATCTCCTTTAATAAAGAATCAGTGTAAATCCTCTTATAAACCTGTAGTTTTATGACTCTCAACCCTTGTCTCACAGAAAAGAAAAGTGAGTTTCAGAATCAAGAGTAAGCATTTGTGTCCTGCCTTCCTCTGCTCTAACGTCACTTGCTCTCTGTAAGTCAGCTGCTCATTCAGAGGAGAAAATATTTCTCAGATGCCAAAAGCAAAATTGATCTATTGTGAAAGAGTTGAAGTGTGTTCTAAAGAATCTTTAGACACTGCTCAGTCCTCGACACTGAAGGCCTTCAGGATGTTTTGTGATTGTTATAATTATTTTTGGTTCCTTTAAGTTTGTGCTTAGAGCATGGGACAGGTAGCTGTATTTCATTTTAAATATATTTGGATGATACTATTCATTGAGTAAATGTTGGTCGGACTTAATGCATATCAAGATCTGTGTTAGTCCTGATAATTCCTTTAGAAGAGAACAAAATATAGATCAAATTGTGATGTGTTACAGACCCCCAGACACTCATAGTACAATGAGAAGATGACAAGTATTTCAACAGCCAGCATGAACAACTTTACCACACATACACATGCCACATATAGAATATGTTATGTTATACATGCTACAACATATATGCTACATATTATATTATACTATAGTGTATTATACTATACACTTTACTGTAGAGGTGAGTAATACATTCTTCCCATTTTCCAGGACATAAATCCTTAGTAATTTGCATTCAAAGGGAAAGTAGAAGAAGAAATGTTTCCACTTGTTTTGGGAAAGAAACAAGGTGTAAATATACTCAATCAATAAGACAAATTATTTGAGGGTACTTCCTTTTCTTATGTGTTCCTCAATACATGTACTTTCTTGCAGAAGTGTACTTGAGCATTTTGATCACTAACATATACATATCATGAAGATGCTGGGTGAAGATAAGTGTTTCAATAGGAAACTCCATAGCATACTCAACTGGAGAATTCTGCCACTGGCTAGAATGACAGATTCAGTGTAAATGTCTAAGCACAGCACTAAGACGATTTAAGTTTCCCTTTTGTATGTGAAACACTGAGGTCATGCTTCTTACATGCAGCATGCTTGCGGGGTAATTGGAGTAGGTGATCAGGGCAATCACACAACCTGTGGATGGCTGGAGGGGATGGTGGGCACAGAATGCTCTGGAATATGACACGATAGATTACTACTCCTCTTACAATGTGTACCCCCCCCAAAATAAGCTACTTTTTAGTATTATATATATAATAGTATTATAGATATATATAATATATCTCCTTAGATATTTAGTTTAATTCAATTAAACTTTTGGACAAATTATGCAGTGTTATAGTCTGTCAGAAACCCTGATGTTACAGGTAAATAGAATACAAATTTAACACATTTTAATTCCCTGTGTAGAAAAAATAGAACACTTTAACATGAGAAAATTCACAATTTCAAAATTTTCATATCAATCTTTAAAGGCCACTATCTGCTTTTAGCTTGGGGAAGCAAACAATGAGGGCTTTTGTGATTGAAACAACGTGGTTTCCCATTTTCTCTATGACATATTGTCATTACTCAAATCTAATTTAATCAATCCATCTTATTAGTGTTTTCTGATATTAAAAAGGATATAAAATTACATTTTATTGAATTATAAATGTGAGTAAAATAGCTATTAATATTTCCTTTGGGTTGATGTCCATCCACCAGAATGCAATTGTACTATTTTATTAAATTCAAAAATGTTTCTGTTTTTGCTGCCATTTGGTTTGCACATTCTGTGTCTTGAGTGATGTTCATAAAGTTCTCTTAAGATTTGTTTCTGCCATTGCCACAATACAACACATTTTTATAGTAATACATTCCTTTCTTATTTTATGACAAAAAGATGTAGTATTTTGGAAATATGGTTATGTTTCTAACAATCCTTCCTATGCTCTGGCAATCAGAGGAAGTCAAATTCTGCATTTTCTAAATGTTTATAAAAGCTTTATAGCTACCACAAATAATTTTAATATGAGGGAACATAAGACAGAATAAAATGATGCTGACAATATAAAAAATAGTATACACATATAATATTTTGATAAAAAGTGCATTTAGACAACATAATAATATTTAATTTTCATAAAATTCTGGTGCAGGAATGCTATTATCTACAATTGAAGAGAAGTGAGTCCGAGAGGTCAGTAAACATGTTCAAAGTTGCACATTTTAGATTTCAGATTCAGAACCACACAGTGAATCTAGTGACTCCAAATCTGTTACTTGTTCTGCTAGACCATGTTGCTTCCAGAAATAGATCCAGGCAGCCCAGATCTATCTCCACAGTTTACTTTCTCAAAAGAAATTTCAGGTAGGCCAAATTAATTAAAAAATTGAACATCTATTTTTTCTCATATTTAATTCAAGATCAAACTCCCTCTTCTAATTGTGTCTTTATATTTGACCTTCACTTCAAATCCAAGTGCCTTTTTAAATGAGTTTAAATTTATTGTCTCTAGTTTATCTTTTAAACTAAGTAAATAATTTTCAACATCAGCCTCTACTACCAATTGAAACTGGTTAGTAAAAATGACTTTCCTTGTGGTCATATTTTTTAAATTTTGTTTTGATGGGGAGGTATTTATCTATCTATCATCTATCTATCTATCTATCTATCTATTTATTATTTGTTTGTTTGTTTGTTTATTTAAATGAAGATATTGTGGATTGAACCCAGGATCCTGTGCATAGTAAGCATGCACTCTACCACTGAGCTACAATTTTGTTATAGAATGAACTGTGTCCCTGTATAATTTGTATGCTGAAGTCTAAAACTTGGCTGCCTCAGAATGTGACCTTATATGGAATAGAGCTGCTGAAGGTGTGATTAGTGAAGATGAAATCATGGTGGGCTAGTGTGGGTCTGTAACCTAATACGAACGGAGTCCCTGTGAAAAGGGAATATTAGAACATGGATAAACATGGACACAGGGAGAATGCCACCTGAAGATGAAGGTAGAGATCAGGGCAATGCTTCTTCACACCAAGGAATGCTAAGGACTGTCAGAAAAGCACCAGAAACTAGGGGAGAAACCCTAGAAGGAATCAGCCCCACTAACACCTAGATCTCAGACTTTTAGCATCCTAATCAATAAATCGCTGCTTAAGCCATCTAGTTTGTGGTATTATACAGGCCTCATCGGTTAATACATAGCCTTTTCTTTTCTTTATCAAATCCAGTATTCTTGTCAGGCTCTTTCATCTTTATTATGTCTCTAAAAAATTTGGATTTATCATCCCCTATAATGCCTAAAACGCTGGTCTTCTTAAGGATCGTCCTTTATATACAGTTTTGGAATAATATCAAAATCTGTGGTTTAAACTAGTACTCATTTATATACCAAAATTGCATATGTCTTCTAAAATCAGGCACAGACTACCCAACATATCTAAAACTGAATTCAGTACACTTGGTGCATTTCCCTATCTTCTTATCTCTTCCCCACTCTCTATTGCTGTAAGTCACTCCTTTGACTCAGTTACTCCAGCAAGAATCTTGAATGAAGGTCAATCTATATTTGCCGACTTCATGTCCTACTTTTAAATAGTACTTAAGCCCATCAATTCTATCTCCTTAATAATTCTTGAATAAATCCACCTTTTTATAACCCTTTACATTCTCTCCTGGTCAACTTCAGTACTTTCCTAACTAGCCTTTCTGACTTCTGCCTTGTGTACTTCCCCTAACTCATTGCTGTTCTGTTTAAAGACCCATTCTGTTCTGTAAGATATAATACAGTGTATTGTGACTTTTTAATTTTATTTTTGATTTAACTCAGGAATAATTGACAAATAAATTGAAATTGTGATTCTTTTTTTTTATTTATTTATTTTTTATTTTTACCAGTGTTCAGCACAATTTTTCAGTTATTCATGGACATATACACACTCATTGTCACATTTTTTTCTCTGTGAGTTATCATAACATTTTGTGTATATTTCCCTGTGCTATACAGTGTTGTCTATTCTACAATTTTGAAATCCCAGTCTATCCCTTCCCACCCTCCACCCCCCTGGTAACCACAAGTCTGTATTCTCTGTCTGTGAGTCTATTTCTGTCCTTTACTTATGCTTTGTTTTTGTTTGTTTGTTTGTTTTAGTTTAAAGCATTACTGAAGAGAAAGAAAGAGGCTGGAGGAATAACTCTCCCAGACTTCAGACAATACTATAGAGCTACAGTCATCAAGACACATGGTATTGGTACCAAAACAGACATATAGACCAATGGAACAGAATAGAGAGCCCAGAAATGAACCCACAAACTTTTGGTCAACTCATCTTTGACAAAGGAAGCAAGAATATACATTGGAATAACGACAGTCTCTTCAGCAAATGGTGTTGGGAAAACTGGACAGCAGCATGTAAAACAATGAAGCTAGAACACTCCCTTACACCATATACAAAAATCAACTCAAAATGGATTAAAGACTTAAACATAAGACAAGATACAATAAACCTCCTAGAGGAAAACATAGGCAAAACATTATCTGACATACATTTAAAAAATTTTCTCCTAGAAGAAATCAAAGCAAGAATAAACAAATGGGACCTAATGAAACTTACAAGCTTCTGCACAGCAAAGGAAACCAAAAATAAAACAAGAAGAAAACCTATGGAATGGGAGAAAATTTTTGCAAGTGAAACCGACAAAGGCTTGATCTCCAGGATATATAAGCAGCTCATATGACTCAATAAGAAAAAAATAAACAACCCAATCCAAAAATGGGCAGAATACCTAGACAAGCAATTCTCGAAGGAAGACATACAAATGATCAATATGCACATGAAAAAATGCTCAATATCACTAATTATCAGAGAAATGCAAATCAAAACTACAATGAGGTATCACCTCACACCAGTCAGAATGGCCGTCATTCAGAAATTGTGATTCTTAATACACATTAATGAGAATAACAGTTTTTAGATGCAGTTCATTTATGCAACACATCTTTCTATTTTTAGCATCTAGGTTTCTTTAACCTTAATGCATTTTGATTTCCATTCTTTGTAATGATGAAACATTGCAGATTTAAATAAATTTACATCAGTGTTTTTATTATCTGTTAAGTTTAAAACACCATAAACAAAGCCTCTTTTTTCCCTGTCTACTTCACCTTCATAACTCCTGCCCCTCCCCAAAAACATGCATACACATACACACACACACACATACAGACACACAGAGTCATCACTCTCTCTTTTTTTCTCAATTGTGTCAGCAACATGCCATGGATATAGCAAACATATTTCTTGGTTGGTCTTTTTGTGAGTCTGAATGAGGTTCTTATGCATCTGTAAGTGATTGATTAAAAAGAAATTTTTGATTTCATAGAAAAAGTGGTAAAATGCTTTGGAAAGTCTTTCAAAATAGCATTTCTATACTTGAAGTGGAATTTTGACATTTTGGCATTTAACATTTTAAGTTTTATCCATTTATTAAGCAATTTAATGTGTTTTTGTCACCTGGCCTTTTCTGTCTTATTCATATATTTCCAGATGGTACAAATTTCTTCCCCAAAGAAAGTTCATAATGACAAGAATCTTAGTTATATTCTTGATTTTTTGTTCTGTAAGATTTTATTGAACCATACAATTCTAATAGCATCTTTTTTCTTTTTTGGTGGAAATGGGAGAATAAAAAATCATTTGTATCTGTATAAGTCAAATACTACTTTCTTTCAATAATTAAATATTTTAAGTAAACTGACCTATTAACAGTTTAACTTTTTAATTTTTTCTTGTTCATTTCCCGCCATGAAAATCCCTAATTTTTAGCACAGTAAGCAAAATTTCCTTGGGTGACTAGATCTTAGAAATTGGAAAATGCATTTGCTCAGGCAATAAGGGCTTTACTATATCAACATATTTCTGCCATGCTTATAAAATCATTAAGCTGACACCTTTGGGAAGATTTTAATTAATTACAAAATGTCAATTAATTGATGGAGTAAAATGAACAAAGGTAACATGGAACAGATTTAGCAGTATACGAAAGAGTTGGATATCTTCAGTCTATGCTTGATAGAAAGTTCTAATTTCCCTATCTTGAGAACAAAGGACACTGGACTTAGACATCTGTTTCCAATTTTGCTGTTAAGGAGATTTGGGCCCAGGTAGGTCACTTAACTGATGGACATCTCTTTTCTCATAAATGAAAGGACAGGATCAGAGTAGGTAACTTCTAAAATTCTTTCCAGCTCTAATATTTTATTTTTTTGTCAAAATCTATCCGCCTCAGTGATACATGTTGTCAAAGACTAGAGATATAGAGAATGATGATGATGATAATGATGATTTTGATAATGTCTAATATTATTGAGTGTTATATGCCTGCATTTGATTCCCTAATTGTTCTAATAGGGGAATAGTACTGCCTTCCATTTTATTAATGAGAAAATTGAGGAAAAGATAATTTAACTAATATGACCAATATCATAAAGCCCTATGCCAAAGTCAATTATTTCAAATATTAAGCTTTATGGAAAGAATATTATCAGTGTTCATCAGTATCCTTTCTGTGCACCAGCAAGACTACATTATTTATCCACTTGAAGATCATTAAGGTCATGTGATTAGCTTTGTCCAATGGCCATGTGTCAAATTTACATGTTTAAGTTTTGGCACAAAACATGGAAAAACCACAATGGCTCTGCAGGTGCCTCTTTTTCTGAGATGCCCATCAGGAGGCAGTAAGCTCCATATGATGTTGCTTCAAGATGGTGGTACTTTCCTTGTATTCTGAATCACTGAGTTGCTGGTTGTGGGACAGTTCATCTTGCTTCTTACCTGGATACAGACTTTGCTAGAGTAAATTCTAAATCTTTGTTGTTTAATCCACTGAAATTTGGATTAAATCCACACACACACATATATGAGGACATTTAGCCTATATACAAAATCAGGACATTTTCATCTTCAATGAAAGTTAAGGGCATGAAGCTTTGAAAGTTTTCCATGTTATCAATTATACCAGTATTTCGTGATATAACCAGCCACCTGGTAGTTAGCATTGGCTACCATGAAAACATTCTTAAGCATGAATCATTCTCTCCTGCTAGATTATCTCCTTTTTTCTCACTTCTATCTCTCTTGAAACCTCTTATTTCTTGCTCCCAACTTCTTTTTTTAGTAACTACATACCTTAACGACTCCTCTTTTTTTTTTTTTTTTTTTTTGGAAATACTCTTTCTTTCAAGATTGAGAAATAGTATGAAATATTTGATTTTCAATACTGACGTTTAATAGCAGTGTGATCTCATCGAAGTTTTGTCTCAGTCAGATTCAATCTGAAAATGAAAACAAGTATGAGTATTATGTGAAAAGGGGTTAGATATGTGATAGCACTTCCCCAAATTGTGTGTATTGCTGGGGTCATAAATTTCTAAAAGGGAGAATTGGAGGCCCATGGAAAAGACAATAACCAACCCTTTGAAGTAAAGCAGTTTGGGCTGCCCAAGTGGGTCTGCAAAGGAGACCTGGTGCAAAAGATTATGGAAAGCTGCTGTCTCCACATATCTGCTGGGTCTCAGTGGCTCTTGATCAGCAAGATTTTCATTTGGGAAGATGATGTGGGTGTGGAGCCAAAGACAGCAAGAACTAGCTAGAATCCCCATGTATCTCTTTGTTACTCGTACCTCTAAATTAACAGATTTCAGATGAGCTGCTTTATTTTCCCCTTCCAAAATTTGTAAAAAGAATTTCTTATTTGGGCCAGTTAACAAACTATCATACATGATAGGGGATTCTTGTAAACTATTCTAGCTTAGCCAAGATGACAGTATAAAAAAATTGCTGCAAGTCAATTAATTTTCCTGTCCTTTAATTTCTTTATTTCTAAAATGTTTGATTTTGCTTCAGCAACTCAGTGTCATAGTTGTTGGAATCACATGTGAATATACACTGAAAATTACAATAATGATAAAAATTGTTGTTTCAAAGTAATTGTGACAAAATATTTTAAAATGATTTGCCTAAACACATCAATCTGTGAAAATAAATATTTAATACATTTTAAAAATAGAAGCCTCTTGAAACAGTGTGGGCTTAACTTGTCTTGTGTGTATCTGCTTGTTCTATAGTCTATGATTGTAGATTTCAAATTTTTGCAGTGCAGTATGCACAATTTACATAAAAAATTCAATAATCATCTGTTAACTAAATCCTTACTTGTGACTTATAAGATAATACATTAATAATTTAATGTTCATGACACATACAGACTAAGAGGTGGATAGCTTACAAAATCTATTACATGGAATTCTGAAGTTCTTGTACTACCAAGAAAATTATAAATATAGATTTGAATTTTATGTAACTGCTGCTCTGATAAAATTAGTTGGAAGGAAATTCAGTGCTTTGATTTTTTAATCGTTATGATATTTAATATTTATTTACTTCAATTTTAGCTAATGAACAGTGGAGACCAACACACATTTAAGCTGGTAATTTCTACTTCTGGCCAGAAACACATAGGAACTGTGTATAAATAAATGCAAATGCCATTAATGTATAGATTTTTAAAGTTCTACTATATTTTTCTTGGAAATGAAGAGAACTTTCAAAATTATCTTTCTTAATCCTATCATTTGATAGATAAAAAAAGAAAATTACCCAGATAAAGTAAGAAAAATTATATAGATCATAAATAAACTTTTTGTATAAGTTACTGAACTTTTCATGTGCCTGCTTTATTTTATTATTGCTTTTTGTAATACAACTGACTACTTACACCAACCACCAATTGGTATATATGTTACCAATTGTGCACATATTTCTATGATTCAGTCATACAAATGTTGATTATGGTTTGTTCCAAATTCATTTGGATTTGCAAACCTAATCATAACTAAAACAACTGAGGAATTAGAAATTCATTTTAAACAAAAATCAAAGGAGACCTTGCAAGATACTATCCCAATCAAACCTATGGCCCTATTGCAGAAAACAGATTTTAACAAATCTGGGCTAGGCCTTGTTATGTACATGGTATATAGACTGAGGTTCAAACCACAGTGCCTGATGTTGGGAGTATGTGGTCTTATTAAGATAGTGAAAGACATGTAGTCAGTAGTTACAGAGCAGTGCAAGTATTTGACAATGACTGTTTCATAGGAGAGGCAGTGAAGAATTCATTTCTGTGTTTTCATCAGAGACATAGAGTTCAAAACAATGACTTTGGTCCTAAACTTAGGAGATTTTATACTACAATAAATAGTAGTAAGGAGGATGTGTGGATACATTGTGTTGTGCATGTGGGGGCACACACACACATGCCTGTTGTGGGCAAAGGTATGTGTTATTGGCAGGGTTAGCTCGTTTAGTCAATACTAAAAACAAGGGGTGGGACATAGATCCCAAGTGACTTTGTGATTTTTACTATTAATAATTCTAAAGGAAAATCACTGGCAAAATAAGTAAAAATTACAGAGTTTTTCTAGTTTTTAAATCCAAAATCTGTTTATTTTTTCAAGCTACTGTTATTCTTAGTGAAGGGGAATAACAGTTCCTGCCTTTTACAGTGAAGGAATAAAGAGTATTCATGATGTGACTTTTCATTAAAATATGAAATTTTCCATCCTAAGGTCCTCAAAAATGAGTTATTCTACCCTGATCAGAAATGGTCCTCTGGACATTGGCTCATATGGGATAATTTAATGGAATTTCACATTCTGTAATTGAGACTATATGTTCATCTAATGATGCCAAGCATATTTTAAAAACCCCTCAATGCTGAAGTTTCAGTCTCCTGCCATGATTGTTCATACCTCTCAGTTGATTTGTAATTCTAAATGACAATGCAAATCAAAGTGAATTTTCATATTGTGTTTACACCATTAGTGAAAATCTAATTAAATATCTAATAATTAATGCAACTCCTTCCAGGAGAGTTAATACATTAGAGAATGTCAATGGGGAATATCCAGTGGGAATATTACCTTCATTGTTGTGTTTCATATTGTGAATTGAGTGAATTATAGTGTATATTATATTTTATATGCATATTTTTTAAAAACTGTGTGGGCAAGACAATCCAGTTCTTGGTACAGTAATGTAACTTTCTTTTAATTGGACATTATTACATTGATGTCTTACACCAAGTCACCCAGTCAGCTAGCCAGTAAACATTTAGAGAGTGCCTAATACGTGACCAGCACTGTGTTAAATGTTAGTGATATAGAAAGTGTTAATATAGAGACCTTTTTCTCAAAAGGATCTTTTCTTAAATTACTAACCATTATAATTAACTTAAGCTTCTAATTTTCAGTGGGTAACTTTTGAGTGGAATTCAGAGAAGGTTATGGTGTGTATTAGAATATCCTTTGGCATTCTATTTCCACATGAGGAGTATTTATCTTCTCCTACTTTTGGGCTTGAACTTGTAACTTGCTTTGGCCCGTAGGCTATCAGCAGATATGATGTGATGCAAGCCAAGGCTTGAAATGTGCTTATGCACTGGGCTTTCTGTCTTGTACTCTACCTCTACCATGAGGACATGCTGAGTAGACTGATTGGCCTCAAACAATTCAAAGGCACTTAAGATTAGACCTGAACTGAACCCATGTCCTGGAACTAAACCTAAGTGAGGGCATCAGAGTTCTCAGCAGAGCTGGCCCAGTGGGTCAGCAGTTTGAGTTAGAACCCCAGATGAACAATTAGTCAGTGCATAAGAATACTTAGCTTTATAAGCCTCTAAGCTTTGGGATGTTTTGTTGCAGACCCATAGCTGACAGACACAAATGAATCTGTGGTTTATAGTGATTGCAATAGCAGATCTGTTTTTCTTTTTAGATCTTGTATTTAAAAATATTTACAAGAGTATAAATATGTGTTCTCTGTTTTAAGGAAACAGAGGCTTCGTCATTATTTAACTACAATTTAAGAACCAAGCAACAAAGGCAGAAACAGTGAAAACATCAATGGTATAAATGTAATAATATGAATGATTCTATTCTGCCAAATGTATCCATGACAATTTCTTAAGTGATCATCAAAGTATAGGCAAATTATTCTCCTCGGAAGGCCCTGTAAGCTCCCTGTGTAGTTAACCAGCTTACATAAACATGGAAGACAGTGATGGAGTTGCTTCTTGATTTAAAAAAAAAGTTGTGTCAGCGTGTTTAGGTAATTTTTTAGAGTTGTGTTTGTGTTTCATCTGAGTTGGCTCAAAAAAATGACAAATAGGCAACATAAATATAAAAATTCAAGGACACTAAGAGAAAGAAATATGTGCTAGACTTAAAGCCATTAATATGCAATTGTTAACTCCTTAAAATAAAGCACACTCTTATTTTATATTATACACCTCTAGTCCTTAGAGCTATATCTTTCATGATGTTGGTATATCATGTATGAGCAATAAATAGTATTATGTGACTCAATTATCACACATAAATATATTACTAATGAAAAGTTAAATGTTTAGGGACCTTTGTATTGTTAGTCCTTGTATAAGTTACTAAATTTACTAAAACAACCTTTTCATGTACATATGTACATTAATAATAGAAAGTCATCTGGCATAAATTAACTGTATTTTCAGTGATTATAGTCACACCTCAAAACTCTGGAAGCAGTTATTTGGTACACTTTGACATGGACCTTTTAAAAACTAGATTAAATTATTAGTAGCTGTAAAATCTCTGACAAGAAAATGCTTCTTTCAGCACATTATATATAAATAAAAAATTGAAAGAAGGACGTACCCTCCTGTGAGAAAAGCAAATGTAAATATCCAGTTGTGTGGATTAGGTGAAGCAAGGCCCTAGCGTTCACTCTACATACTTTTATAGTGGGCGTTTTTTCACCGTGACTCTTTCACCTCAGGTTGACTAAATGTGACTTGTTCACAACTCAAAATTTAAATAGTTTGAGCTCATGTACGCCTTATGAAAAAAGCGAGATTCAGCATTGCATATTTAACTCTTAAAGTGTAAACAGTCTCATATTTACTATCACACAAAATAACAGAACAAAAATAGGTAAATACAGTAGAAAAATATAAATCTGTAGGCAAAATTGACCTGTAAAAATAAATGGGATTATTCCAACAATGCAAATTAGTTTGCCTGTATACAATAAATTAATGTAGTATGGCACATTAATAGATTACAAAACTACAAGGGGAAAAGCAATTGATCATTTCAGAAGATGCAGAGAAAATACGTGATTAAAGTCCAATACTGGTCCTAATAAAAAGCTCTTAGAAAACAAGAAATGAAAGAACTTCTTTATTCTGACAAAGAATACCTGAAAAAAAAAAAAACAACAAAGTAAACTATTGTGATGAATACAAAAAAGGTAAAAACATTAACTTCAAAATTAGAAACAAGTTAACAATAACCTCTATGACCTCTTCCATTCATCATTGTAAGGGAGGTACTTAAGACCTTAGTAAGAAACAGAATCAAGTGTATTATTTACTAGAATCTGAATGAAGTAATCTAAACTGTTTATGTTAAAAAAATCAAAAAGATAGGTATAAAAAGAGTAGTTTTCAGAGACTAAGTATCAGGTGTATTTCTATGCGTAGAAACAAAATGTTTGAAATGCAATAAACACATACAATTTTAACCACAGAAAAATATGAAGAAAAGAAATTCACCAAATAAAAGTCTTGCATGCCATCCGAAAAAAAAATATGACTGTGTGGAAATGCATTAAAGATACAAAAGTAACTGGATAAATATAGCTTCTTCATGAATATGGAAAGCCAACATCTTAACCATATAAAATCTTACCAAAGTGATTCAGATTTAATCTCTATGATTAAATTCTGGCAGAGGTTTGAATGGTACTCAACAAACTTACTCTAAAATTTATATGGAAAAAGACACAGCCAATACTAGTCAAGTTATTCTTGAAGAAAATTAGGTGAGTGTAAATTCCAGCCATAAATATTAGCCAGTAACACTTAGCAGAAAAGATAGAAAAACACACAAATGTGAAACTTTAAGTTTAAACTTTAAACTTTAAGTACAAGAGATGTGGTGTTGGGGCAAGGAATAGCGACTTTATTTGGAAAGCTGGCAGACCGAGAGGATGGCTGACTAATGTCTTGGAGAACCATCCAGATCCAGTCACAATACAGGCTTCTTTTATACAAAACAAAAACAAAAACAAAAACAAAAAACAAACAACAAAAACAAGGGAGGGTGTATGGTTGGTTGTTGCAAACTTCTTGCTGTAGAAATTCTTTGTTCTTACAGCTGTCCATGTGAGTCAGTTCATGGTGTCCCTGTAAACCTCCAACAAACAAGTGTTATTCTCTATTCTGCAGCTTCTTATCTTTATGTGAGTGCAGAGCTAGCAAGACTAAGCCTAGGAAACAGGGCACAGTGGTCAAAACAAAAGGAACAGATCTAATATAGAGTCAGATTTGTTCTCCTCTATTACATTAACTTCAGAAAATTATAATATCCTTATAAATTAAAGGTGTACACACACGAACTCCAGCAATTTTTTTCCTAAGTTACCTTCAACCTTCTGCATGTGTTCTGTGTTCACCAAGATAAATATACAAGTACGTTCATAACATCATTGCTTATAGTAATCAAACATTGTAAATAACTCAAATATCCACTTTTTGGAAAATGGATTAATGGAGTAATTTCTAAGTTGCATTCTAAAAATTTCAGTTTTATAAAAACTAATAATTCTAAATATAAAAATTGTAGTAAAGTGAATGTTTCGGGGGAAATTGAACAAAAATATAACATTTAATAAATATAAATGGCAACTTAAACTAAATGATATCATTTTATTGATATATATGTGTGTTCAAGAAATTATAAAGAAAAGCAGGAGAATGCATTTTAAAATCTCAGGATACCTCCATAGTGAAGAAAGAGAGGTAAATAGGATAAAAATAAAAGCACATTAGGGGCTTTAATAATAAAGTACATGCTTTAGTTAATTTCAAAAAGAAGGTTCATAAATTTCAGTTAGCCAGACAATTATCCACTTTTGTTGTTTAAATTTTATCTTACTTATTTTTGTGAAAATAGTACAACTTTAGCCTTAGGAAATTTGTGGACACTTCCTTTCTGACTTACTACATAGTTACTTCTTGTCATTTTTATATGTACCTTTAAAAATATATATTCTGTGAGGTGTACAAATTGTTAGACAAAAGTTGGAAACTCTATAAGAAAATCCTCTCTATAATTTTTTTGTCTAATTAATCTAGAAAGTTTCAAGGGATTTGTTTGTTTTTATTACTGTAAATCCTCTCACTTTAATTTTGAGTTTCTCAATATCCCGACATTCTTTTTTATCAGTCTACCCTATATCTACATATATGAGAGGACCAAGACCCTGATGCCACAATCATTCTTCCCAGAGGAAGCCCATGTCCTGGGATCTATAGGACCCAGCAGCATATATAAATATATATTTATCTACACTGGCACATTATAATCACTCACAATTACCTTTGGACTCACTTTTGGTGTTGAATACTCTATATGTCTGGAGAAGTGTACAATGGTATTTATCCATTATTACAGTACCACACACAATTGTTTCACTGCCCTAAAAATCCTCTGTGCTTTACCTAATCAATCTTCCCTTTCTCATAACACTTAGCAATTTTTCATCTTTTTATTATCTCCATAGTATTGTTTTTTCCAGAATATCATGAGGTTGGAACCATATAATACATAGCCTTTGTAGATTGGCTTCTTTCACTTATCATTATACATTTAAGGATCTATATTATCTTTCTATGGCTTAATAGCTCATTTCTTTTCAGCACTGAATAATAATCCATTGTCTGATTGTACTATGGTTTATCCATTCTCCTACTGAAGGATATTTTTGTTGCTTCCATGTTTTGATAATTACAAACAAACCTGATGTAAATATCCTTGTGTAGGTTTTCATGTGGACATAGTTTTCAGCTCCTTTATGTAAACTGCAAAGAGTTGACTTGAAGGATTTTATGGTAAGAGCACATTTAGTTCTGTAAGAAACTGCCAAACTATCTTCCAAACTGTTTTAATCATTTTGTATTTCCATCAGCAATAAATAAGAGTTCCTGTTGCTCTACATCTTGGCAGGATGTTTGGTGTTGTCAGTGTTCTAGATTTGGTTAGTCTAATAGGTATGTAGTAGTAACTTCTTGTTTTAATTTGTAGTTTCCTAATGACATATAATGCTGAACATATTTTCATATGTTTGCTTGCTATCTGTTATCTTCTTTGGTGAGGTGTCTGCTCAGGTAAATTGCTCATTTTTTAAATCAGGTTGTTTAATGTTCTATTGTTGAGCTTTTTAGAATTCTTTGTATATTCTGGCTAATAGTCTTTTATCAGATATATTTTTTGCAAATACATCCTCCCAATATGTGGCATGTCTTATCATCTTTTTGACAATGTCTTTTGCAAAGAAAACAAATTGTGATTTTTTTAAAAGTTCAGCTTTGAAATTATTCCTTTCGTTGATCATGCCTTTGGTGCTTTATCAAAAAGAAAAGTGAACAAAGTCAAAATATGGACTAGATAATCCTTTAAATAACAGAACCAAATTTCCAAAATACCATAATGTACCTATAATATAAAAACCAGTTAAAATGACTAGTTTCTTGATATAAAGTAGAAAATACATAAAAATATATAATTAGAAAAAATTTAACTACAGAATAATAACTATCAGGAAAAAACAACAAACAGGTTGTTTTTTATATAATATTGGCAAAACTGGATTAAAGAAGACAGCTTCTTGAAATTTATGTTTTGTAGAAAAGTCATCCTGAATTTTATATTCTAGAAATAGCCAAAATATTATACAAGTATGAAATAAATGAAGTTATCTTCAGTGATATAAAGAATGAGGGGTTTAATGCCTGAAAAACACATCTGAAGGAAAAACAAAAGAAAGTCACACAAAAAAATGAAACTAAATGAACAGTTTTATGTGGAAAACAAAATAGACACTCATAAATAAATTAGTCAATAATACATATGGATAAGCCTAAATTGAGTCAATTTTCCTATTAAAAGACATTAAAATGCATAGATTCTCAGATATTTGGGGGGAATCTCTATGATATTTGCAAGAGGAACACTTAAACATGCTACAAAAATTATTGAAAATAAAATATGGAAAAAGAAACACCAGAAAGAAATACCTATTACTATAAAAAGTAGTTATATCAGTTTTAGATTTAAGCAACATAAAAGAGCAATGGTAAATATATTGGAAATGTCATGTTTTATTTCTCAGTTTGGGTGGTAGAGTAATGGATATATATTTTATAATCATAACCTGTATGTATCAAATGTTTCATAATTTAGAAATGCAAATAAAAAATATAATCAAATCTTACTGTAATGTAACAAATAATTAAACATTTTTTTGCATGTAATTCCTGGGTATTAGTTATGTGTGTGTATGTTATATATATGAATGTTTTTGTCCTAGAATCAAATTATGCACACAATTTTGCTCTATGAACATTAGACATTCTATATTGAGAATCCCTTATGGTTTTAAAAGACTTTAAATATAATTAATAACAAAGTAAATTTTTATTTGTGAAAACCATAAGAAATATAATTACTCAGCTTTACTGATGCTGTTACATTGTTTTTAATGCTTCACACTGGCATTTTTCTATTAAAATAACCATTCTAATATCTCTTTATTTATGCATTTGAAACGACTTTAATTTTGTAATTAAATTCTCAAAAATCTTTAGTGAATAATATAGGTTATGAAATTTAGAGACAGAAAAAATATTACTCACAAGCCCATAATTAACTAAATTTAATCATTGATATAGAGACTTCCAGAACGGAATCATTAAAAATATACTCAATATTGTAATCATAAATTTTGCACAGAAATTTTAAAATGTTTTACATATTCAAGAAGTCATTAACTCTGTTTTCCTTTTCTTCTTTTTCCCCACTACTTATACCTGATATGGATCAGTCTTGAAGGGATCATCAAGAGGACATGACTGCTGGAATGTGTTTCACTTGCCTTCTCTGAAGAAGCCCCACCAAGTACTCAGCCTTGTGACAGTAATGTGCTTGTTGCCAAGACTACCTGGACAGTATTTTAAGGCTTTTATATAAACTTTTAAGATTCTGGTGGGGTTGCGAGGAGACTCTTGTGGCTGCTCAAGACAAGTCTCATAAGTAAGTTATCTTGCTGAAAAGACCTGCCACCCACTAAACTGCAGTGCTCTGCTTCTTCCTATGGTCTCTCCTTCCCCTCTGTGTTGGACCAGTTCGTGGATCATCAAGCAGACTGGGCTGAAGTACATCCTCCAGCAATTCTCTCTGTGAAGATGTCTGGGTGTAAATTTTTTGGCATCCTTTTTATTTCTAGAAGTATATTTGGTTATCACTCTCACAACTGCTAATTTGTCCAGATGCATAGTTTTAAGCTTAGAGTGATTTATCTTCCATTCATCATGATGAAAATGTCTCTCCTTACACAGATTCATTATCACGGTGGCCCAGTTTTTTTTTTTATTTCAATTCGAAATTATATAGGCAGAGGTATCTTTTCATCAATTGTGACATCAATGTTTTGAACAATTTTAATATACATGCTGTTTACTGAAATAAAATTGTATAACGTAAGAGTTGTGGGTTAAGTTTTATTTGGGGCTAAATGAGGACTATAATCTAGGAGACAGCACCTCAGGTGGCTCTGAGGAACTTTTCTGAAGAGGCAGGGGGAAACTCAGTATTATATATGTAATTTTAGTGAAGGGGAGTATGTGCAGTCAAACACACATTGAGTTCTTTTGCCAGTTATGAGGAGCAGACATCACTGTCAATGAATTTAGTGTTCTTCTAGATATAAGGAGATGCAAGAATTGGGGCTCATAAAATTTTCTCCTGAAAACATCTATCTGAATCTCTATTTTGTCAGGTTTCCCACAGCACAAAGTGCCCCATTCCTAATCTCCACCGTGAATTTTCAGGGAGTGTTGGAGGTCAGCGGCTACAGTGGCTCGTGATTGGTTACAGTAGCAAGCAGAGGTAGATGGCAGATGGTATAAATGATTATTCTTCTTAACATTTTTATTTGAATTATTTTTGATTACTTTTTTCTCCATTATAATTTTATATTTTACTTGAAAATATAAAGACTTATGATTGATAAAAATTCACTGTTAAATCTTTTATTTGTAAATATTAGAAAAGAAAGTTATTTTTGCTATCTCAACTTTTTTATACATTTTCTTTTAATTGTATCTGTGTTATTAACCATATAATAATCAATAATGCAAATTGATATAAAGTAACATGCATTTACAAAATCAAACAAGTTAGACTGAAATATCATTTTAAGAATTATTTTTATTTATTGGCATTTATTTTGAAATATTTTCAAAATAGACGTGATCCTCACTTTGTCTACCTGTAGATTCAATACCCTTTAACATAGCATTTATATAATCTTGTCTTACTTCTTACATTTTAAAAAATGTATCCTTTTCTTAGTACTTACAATTATTTTTTTAGGATAAATATATAGTTACCATTCCTTCTGATTCTTTGAATGTCTTAGTATTACTTTGGCTTAACTACAAACATAACAACCTTAGTGGTAACACAATTATAGAATTATAATATTTTCCTCAAAGCTTTATAGCTATTTCCATAATATATTGTGGCTAGTCAGTTTTTAATAGAAGAAGACAAGGCTATTCTTTGTTTTCTCTAGAGAAGTAATTTTGTTTATATTTTTTTCTGGTCCACTTTTAAATTTAACATTTTGAAATAGATATAGATAAATATCTATTTTGCATTATAATTAAGCTTTAAACATGGTATATTCTTTTACTTATGTTGATATGCCTATTTCCCTGCCCTGGGAACAGATCTGGGTATCCAACAGTTTGGCACATTTTCTTGGTTGTTCTCTGATTGCTAAGAGTCAGGTCATACCCATACTTTAGCAACTGCACTGGATGACTGAATTTCTAATGTTATTTCCTTCTTTTGAGCTGCAGTTTCATTAAATTTATGTATTATTTATTGTAGAAGCAAATAAAAGCTTATATTTATAGGTAAATGGCATAAGTTTTAGTGGAATGTGGAGGTCACAATACACATGTTTAGTTGATATAGATCTTTACTCTAAATAATGATGAAATTTTTTGATGTTAAATTGCCTTCCTGCTTTCCTTCCCTCTTCTTTTCTTTCTTTTTGATTGGTATTTTTTGCTCTAAAGTTTATTTTTTTGGCAAAATCTTATTTGAATTGATACAGAGATGAAGGATACACACACACACATAAATGTCTATATAAACTCTACTAAATAAATAATCATAAAATCCCTGTTTCTCAAATCAATTCAAAATATTTTAAGAATGCTGCTTTCCTTGAATTAAACTTAATTCTTCTCCTCACTTATTTATTAAGCAGCATTCCTTTGTCATGCAGTGACTATAGCCTTGTTCTTCCTGTAAGTAATTGTGTTTTATAAATTTGTAAGCAACCAGAGTGATTTCAGAATTTGTTAAAGATTTACAAAAAATTGACATGATCTTAACCACATGCTGCTATTGCCAATATGCCCTTTAGAGTGATGTTTTTACTAAAAGCAATGTCTGACTCCTTCACATTCCTACAATAATGGCCTTATTATTATACTACAAAAGATGACATCTTCAAACAAAAAATGTCTAACTCTATAACAATATTCCATGAATTCACTTATTACACAATATTAACAAACTGCTTAAAGAATGAATCAAAACCATATAAGATATTATTTCTCATGTATTGGAAAAAAATTATACGATGAAGTAAATTAAATCTAGTAGTGTGAAAACATTCTAAGCCTTTCTAATGATAAAAACTTTAAACATAAAATATTCTACTTCAAAAATGCTTTCAGAGATGTTATAAATGGTGAGAGGATGTATATATCATATATAGTTTTCTGTTTATGAATTTGATTATATTATAGCAATGGAACAGTGTAATATTAAATTTTAAAAAATGCATATCAATTGAAGATATAAATTAACCTCAAATTTGGGTTGTAAATAATTTTATATTTAGCTTTCAGTTTTCTTTATGTGTTTTTATATAATTTCAGGAAAATAATTATCATATATAAATGTACACATCTGAGTCTTTATCTAATATGTCTCAATCTCAAGAGTTCTAAAACCCCTCAATTTCCTTCTTTCCTTCCTTCCTCTTTCCTTCTTTCCTTTCTTCTTTTCTCCCTTCTTTCCTATTCCTTTATTGGTAATTTGGGGTATAAAAGTTAATTGTTGGCAATATTTTATCAGAACTTTTAATGTGAATGAAGGATGAGAGATATATACATATATACACACACACATATAGTGATGATCCAACTTGGAATAAATATTCCCATATTTCTATGAAAAATTATGAATGCATTTAACTATAGTATGTTATTCCTTAACATTTTTCATAATATACAGTATATGTACTTACAACTTTATACTGTGAACTTAATTGTTTAATATCTACCTTCATGCATGGAAGAGTTTTTATGTTATTATAACGTATACTTTAATAATGTGATAAAGGAGAATGACATGGTGTTAAGAAATTATGTTAATGTAATGGGCTTTATGAATTCACAAATTAGCTGAGCACTGAGAGTGATTGGAATTAGATAGGCAAATCTCTTGAGGGGAGTAGGGCATTGATGTGTAAAAGATTATTTCTGAGAGTGAGAATAGCATGTGTATGGCCCTGTAGCATGCGGGAACATAGTAAGTACGAGGATTGTAAGAAGTATATCTATGGTAATGATCATGAAGGTGAACAAGGAGTGATTTGAGGCAACTAACAAGGGTAAGGCCAAATATATAACAGTCAGCATATTACAGCAGGCTGTCCGGCGAGCCGGCCCTCCGCCCGCGCCGCGGGGTGGGCTAGCGCCCCGCGGGGGTCTCGGGCTCCCAGCCCACTGCCCCGCCTCCCCGCCACCCGCTAGGCGTCGTCCGGGGACCCCCCTTGCCGAGAGAGACCCTCAATCACAAGTCACCCCGCCCTCCCCACCCTCCTCGCCGTGCCACGCAACCCCGCCCCCGAACCGCCCTCCCGATCTCCGTGCAGTACCCCTCGCCCCTCGCCGGGAAGAAGTGACTCCAGCAGCCGTGGCGGCTCTTTGGGCCCAAGGGGCGGGCGCGGCAGCCATTGGCGGAGGCCGCTGCCTCCGGCTGTCAATCCCGCGGCCCGGCCCCGCCCCACCGGCGGAGCGTGGCAGGACGCAGGGCCGCGGGGGCTGTCGGGACGGCTCCAAGATGGCCGCGCGCTTGGGGTCCGCACCTGCTGGCGGCCTCGAGCCCCGTTAACTGCCACCGCTGCTGACCGGAGCCGCCAGTCGGCCTGGCGACTCCGTGGGCTGTCCCCGCGGGGCGGGAGGCCGCCATGGCGACCTTGGAAAAGCTGGCGAAGGCCTTCGAGTCCCTCAAGTCCTTCCAGCGGCCGCCGCCTCAGCCCCCTCAGCCGGCACCGCAGCCGCCACCGCCTCACCCGGTACCGCCGCCGCCTCAGCCCCCTCAGCCGGTACCGCCGCCGCCTCAGCCCCCTCAGCCGGTACCGCCGCCGCCGTCGCCTCAGCCGGCACCGCCGCCGCCGCCGCTTCAGCCCCCTCAGCCGGTACCGCCGCCGCCTCAGCCCCCTCAGCCGGCACCGCCGCCGCCGCTTCAGCCCCCTCAGCCGGTACCGCAGCCACCGCCGCCTCAGCCGGTACCGCCGCCGCCTCAGCCCCCTCAGCCGGTACCGCAGCCACCGCCGCCTCAGCCGGTACCGCCGCCGCCTCAGCCCCCTCAGCCGGTACCGCAGCCACCGCCGCCTCAGCCGGCACCGCCGCCGCTTCAGCCCCCTCAGCCGGCACCGCCGCCGCCTCAGCCCCCTCAGCCGTCACCGCAGCCGCCGCCGCCTCAGCCCCCTCAGCCAGCACCGCAGCCGCCGTCGCCTCAGCCGGCACCGCAGCCGCCGCCGCCTGAGCCCCCTCAGCCGGCACCGCAGCCGCCGCCGCTTCAGCCGGTACCGCCGCCGCCTCAGCCCCCTCAGCCGGCACCGCAGCCTCCACCGCAGCCGCCGCCGCTTAAGCCCCCTCAGCCAGCACCGCAGCCGCCGCCGCCGCCTCAGCCGGCACCGCAGCCTCAACCGCCGCCGCCGCCTCAGCCCCCTAAGCCGGTACCATCGCCGCCGCCGCCGCCTCAGCCGGCACCGCAGCCTCAACCGCCGCCGCCGCCGCCGCCGCCTCAGCCGGTACCGCCGCCGCCTCAGCCCCCTCTGCCAGCACCGCAGCCGCCGCCGCTTCAGCCCCCTCAGCCGGCACCGCAGCTGCCGCCGCCTCAGCCCCCTCAGCCGGCACCGCAGCCTCAACCGCCACCGCCGCCCGTCCACCGTGGGTCAGGAGCCGCTGCACAGACGGTGAGTCCCTGCGGGCCCCTCCCCAGCCCTGCGCGGGTCTCCGTCCCTCCCTCGGCCTCCCCCGAAGGGCTCGAGGCGGTCCGGGCCCCAGGCCTCTGCTTTCCCGGCTGCGAAAGTCGGGAAGGAACGGGGCTGTGTTGTGATCTGAGGCCGCACGTCCCGTTCGGCTTCCTCTGGGCCACTCCCCACCCCTCTCCTTCTCCGGGCCAGGTGTAACATTTTGTCTTCCCTTTTCAACTGAGGGTTTAAAACAGTGTTTCAGATAACTGTCAAAACGCTATGCATGCAAAACCCTAGGTTAACTTAAGGGAAGGAGTAGGAGAGAAGAGGGGAAGGAGCGAAGTTCACTGGTCACTTCTGTGGGGGTGGGTTAGATGGTCACAGTGGTGAACGCTTAACTGCTACATGGCCCCGTGCGCTTACCAGCATAGTCGTTACTGTTACTAACCCCGGACAGCACTGGTGTTAAGGAGGCATGACCACGGACCGTGTGCTCATTGAGCTTAATTTTACACAAACTAAGATTTCCACAGAATCAAGACAGGCAGTAAACGCCAGCTGCAGAGGACAGCTTGTGCAGGGTTGGGGAACAGCATGGCATGATCAGAACTTTCGTTTGACTGGCTTGAAATGTAGAGGGAAAGGGAAACTTCACACTGATGAATCAGAGAGGAGATAGCTGTTTTTATTAAACTAAAATGGTTAAATGAGCCTTGTTGGTTAATGATTTGCCTTAGCAATGTGAATTTGGATTCTGCAAGTATTGTATAAGTTCTGTAAGAAGCTTGTTTTAAAATTTCAAAACTCTTAAGATATTAGAAGTTCAGTTTTATTTTATAAGAATTTTTTAAAAAGTGTTTATTTAACTCAATTAGAACTGAGTTCCTTTAACATAGAATTTATTATCTCATGTATTAATACCCTCTAGAGGTACACAATGAAAAATGTGATTTATAAACAGACACATACAGACACAAGGAAAACAGAGTATGTAGCTTCAGTAACAGTTTAAGAGAAAAGTCAGAAACAGAAATTTTCCCTGGTCAAAATATCAAAAAAAGCATCTGGGGCTTATATCCTTTAATTGATTTGAGCTCTAAATGGACAAATACACAATTTTTTTTTTTAAATTGCTAAGAACAAGATTCTTTTTCACGTTGAATAATGATTTTGGAGTTTAAATAAATACCAACAATAGAGCTATGAGGGAGGAAAAATATAAAATACTGATTTTTTTTTTTTTAATCTCACCGTAAGGTGCATTCTTAAATACATAGGAGAGGACTGTCATGATTTGCGCAACTCGCTTGCAAATAGTTCAACAGTATTAACAATGATTGAATTTAGATGGTGGGCATATGGGAATTTATCATCCTATTAAACAGTTTTCTGTACTTCTGAGACTTAGAATAAAACATTGGAAGGAACCTGTTAGACATAATGCTCTATGTGAAGTAATTTGTTCCCTTTGTGAAATTCTAGGAAGGTTAAATTGCATGTTCATAACATCAAGAAAATCACAAGCATTTACGATGTAATCAGAACTACCTGAGGATCTGTGAAACTTGGTGAGTTGGTGGATTTTTTAAAATGTCTTAAAACATTTTGTTTTTACAAAGATTACAGGAGTAAGAGAAGATAAATTTTAATCAACTCTTAATATTTTTTTCCTGGTTGATGTGATATAATTAAATGTGGGGAAAAAAAGGTAAATTCTAAAAGGAGACACTACCTTGATGGTTTTCTATGGAGGAAACTCAAGCAGGAGGAAGTTTAATTTAAAAACATAAATTACTGCTCTTTATAATACATACTAAGTTGTCATTCTTTTGAATGCCTTCCTTTCCAAACAGGTGTGTTATTCTGGGAGATCATCAGGACTTCTGGGTATTTGGAGGTACTGACCTAACCAGTGGAACTGCTGATTTATAAGAAGTTGTCCAGAATTTTGGAAAACTGATTAGTAGAGGTAAATAATATTTCCTTGGCAAGTGATGACAGAAAGTGACTTGAGTGAATTTTCCTTTGTTTTTAGGCAGATGTACCTAACCATGTATGTTAACAATGATTACAGGCTGGAGACCGAGAAGAACTACCATTTTTGCCAGCTGGGATGCAGAAAAATTTGGACTTCTGGGTTCCACAAATGGGCTGAGGTAACTAAGACAGAAAACGTATCTTCTTGGTCAACATGTATCTCAGGGTAATCACAGATGTGTTCCATTACCTGATATTGTTTTAATTTGGATAAATACTCAAGAAAATTTAAGAAATAGAGTTTGCTTTTGCTTTTACATCAGTTTGGTAAAACAGAACAACCTCTTAATTACTAAGTACAAACCAAGTTTTTCATTATTTTAAAAATATTTTAGTTTCTATTTGTATTTGTTTTGTGATAAGTAAGTAAAATCTGTAAGCTCAGAAAATAGTCAAACCTAGGAAGCTGCTTCTGACAAGTGAATTAGCTTATTGAAAATCTGATATAGATCCTTGGCATTAATTTTCAAGTTTTTACAGTTTCCTTGGATTTCTTCTATCTAGGAAAACAACATGCTCTTTTAAGATGACTATACTCTGATTATAGTCTCTCCTTTATGGATTCCGTACTAAATTGTAACCATAGGTATATTTTACCATTTACAAAAGTGCCTGATTGGGAAGTATAATACAATCATTTTGTAAATTGAATTACTCTAAAATTTCAAGGATTTATTTTTAATTCAATTATGATTAGTTTTCATTTGTCACTGGCTCTTAATGCTTTATTTTAAAGTGTCTTTCATAGGCCCCCTTCTTTCGTCTTCTTCCCTTAGGCTCTCTGTCCAGTAACTCTAAGTTCTTACATGTTCATGGTAGGCTTGTGTGTTTTTTTTAAAGGCAGGTGCACCAAAAAGCACTTTCCTGTGACTACCCTCTGTTTTGTTCATCATTTATGAGTCCAAATTTTATAGAATTGATTTGAAGAATGTCATATCTTTCTTATCATTGTGTCTGGTTTTTAAAATGCTTTCCTTCTGACTCATTTCTGCATACTTTAAAATAATAATATGAATCAAATAAGTATGGGAATAAAATCACAGTTACTTGTATCACATTTGATTCCATTTATATTGCAAAGTCTTATTATTATGTTGGTGTTATGAACATGCATTTCATAATACACTTATTTAGATGAATCAGATCTTATTCATTAAGGTCATTTACTTTTAGAAATATGTAATTTCTTGTGAATACATGTATATAGAAATACATGTGTCTTTCTATAATTTAAGCAGCTTAGAATACAGATAAAATAAATCCAAGATACAAGATAATATGCCTTGCATTAATTTAAATTCACGTGAGTTAAAAGACAATTTGAATATTGTTTCCCATTTTCTACTAGCTTCTTGATCATATTCAGCAGCACATTTACCTTTACATATAGTTAAGGAATCTTTTTTATTTCTACTGTAGCTCTGTCATAATGGAAACTCTGCAGCAGAATCAGCTGTCATCTATCCCGTGTGGCCAAGTGCAGAGGTGAGAATTCTCATTTGTGGGATGACCACTCACAGCTTTAAATGTTTTTACTGTAACTGCTCTTATAAGGTAGCAAGCTAGAGAGAGAGAGAGAGAGAAACAGAGAGAAGAAAAGAGTTCTCTCTGCATATTCCCATGTGTGTGATGGCATTAGTCTTCTTCTGCTGTATTTTTCTAGAATGTGTGTGCGTGTGTGCATGTATGTGTGAGAGAGAAATGTCTTGTCTTTGTCCTAATAGCAACTCTTCTCTCCCTCTAGTTTTTTCTCTATCCTCCCCTCCTTTCTTTTTCTTTTTCATCAATACCTTCTCTTTCAAAAAATTCTTGATAAATCAAATTTCCAACTTCCTCACTTTTAATATGGTAAAGTTACTTGGATCCCCAATGTCAAGGGATCTCATACTTTAATGTCTGTAAGGATTGCCAGGGACACCTTTTAAAAGTACAGATTTCCAGGCCTTACTTTGAGCAGTTCTCTTCCAGTAGATCCAGGGTGAGGCTGAGCATCTCCGAGCCTTCCCCCTTCATATTATGGTGCAGGGGATCAGGGGCAGTTTTCCTCTGGGTCTCCGTGCTGTTGCTATGAAAAGTGGCTACAGCATCACTAATATTTTTCTTTCTTGTTTTAATTGCATTAATATTATCAAGCAGTTAATAGCATTTTCTTAAAATTATGGTCAAAGGCATAGGCATTTGATTTATAATGGTATCTGCAAACCACTCTTTTACTGAATTAATTTGTTTGTTTTGCTTGTATTTCCACAATTGTAAATGCTGTGAGTTAAGTGACTGCTTTGCTTCAACTACAGGAGAATGTGAAAACACTCCAGGAGAGAGAGGTTGCATATATCAATGCAGACTCATACACAGAAGGTAAATTTTATTTCAGATTGTCATTAAATAGTATACCAGTATTTAAGTCTATCAACTCCAACTCATAAACTAGGATTATCCTCTTTCTATGAGATGCCTCAATAATACCTCCATTTCTCCATTTTACCAGAGAGAACATTATTATGATTCAAATGAATCAATATGATTCATAACTAAGCTATTGATCCTAATTTCTTTAGAATATTTACCATTTGCCTATCTTGGATTACTACTTAAAACTTTAGTACTTTTGACATTCTTCCTGTGGAGCTATTTTTAAAAGTTGGGGTAAAATATTTCATACAGAAATAGTTCCTGTATGTATTGGACCAACTCTGAAATAAGCACCCACTACAGACTTCCTTTTGACCCTGACATGTGGCATGTGCATCTGTAGGCTTTCATCATATTATGGTTATTTCTAGGTAAGTGTCACAGGACACATGTTAGTTACTGACATGCTCTAGTCTAAAGTCTTGATATTGAATTGAATGAATGAATAAAAACATGAACATTATGGCCTTACCACTTCCTTTGCCAAAGACCCCTAGGTACTGCTGCCGTAATGAGCAATGGCCCTTACTGTTACTGCAGGAGCTGCGGCCTTAGCAGCAGAGTCCGCCTCTGTAGTCTTCTATCCCGAGTGTGTGCTGCAGCCTCTCTGGCTCCTGAAGAGTTATTTCCACCTTGTGTTTTAGTTTTAGCCAGACTGTTTGTCTGTCTGTCTATTTATCTACCTACCTATCTATCTATTCTAAAATCTTATTTATTTGTTTTTACTGAAGTACATTTGATTTATAATATGTTTCAGGTGTACAGCAAAGTTACACAGTTATATACATATACATATACATATACATATACATATACATATACATATACATATACATTTTTAGATTCTTTTCCATTATAGGTTATAATAAGATACTGAATATAATTCCCTGTGCTATACAGTAGGTCCTTGTTGTTTATCTGTTTCATATATAATAGTGTATATCTGTTAATCCTGAACTCCTAACATCTCTCTTCCCTTCCCCCTTTCTCCTTGGGTAACCGTAGTTTCTTTTCTATGTCGTGAATCTATTTCTGGTTTGTAAATAAGTTCATTTGTATCATTTTTTTGTTTGTTTACATTCCACATATAAGTGATATAATTTGATATTTGCCTTTCTCTGTCTGACATACTTCACTGAATATGATAATCTGTAGGTTCCACCCTATTTTTAATTCTCCAGGAATGATGCCTTCAATTTGAAATCTGTTATATCTTGTTTATAATTAGAAAATAAAGTTAGAATTAAATACAGGTTTGAAGTCCACTTGGAGGTATTAAAATACTCTCTTATTTATTTTGCAGGCAATTATACCCTCAGAGTTGACTGTACACCTCTTCTTTTCCAGTTGGTATATAAACTGACAAAAGAGGTATGTAAATAGATCTGTCATAATGTTTTCTGATGAGTAGATAAGTCAATAACTTTTGTTTTCTAAATTACTAATATTTAAACTGGTGACAGACATAGCTGATTTGTATAAATAACAAATCAGAACGAGCTTTAATACACTTCTTATGTGACATAACTATGAGAACAGTAGTGCTAGTCTCTGTTCTAATAATAGTTCCTAATAATTGTATACATTTGTTAAAATGTGCATGGTCTGTTGTTTCATGGGGCAGAGTCTCTTTGATGTAACAGAAAGAATACTGAGCTGGGATGGGGAAGCCTTGGCTGTGAAGATTGCCTTGGCTATTCATTCATTCATTCATTCAGCAAGTATTTATTGTGTGGTTACTATGTATCAGGTCTTATGAAATGAATTCTAGCAGCAACAGTGATAAAAGGACAAGGTTACTGAATCCAAATACTTTGTAATCTAGAGAGGCCACAGACCTGTAAATGAGGACTCATACTTCACTTGAATATTGGATACTATATACAGTGGAGGACAATTGCGGAAGAGAGAAGCTAAGACCCTGGGGTAGCTGGTGAGGTTGGAATGCATTAGAAGGTGTTTACAGAAGGATTAGTGGTTAGGCTGTGAAATGGAAGGATGTGAAAGTGGGGAGAAGGTTTCTCCTCAGAGGACACAAGAGCTAATAAAGACATGGATGTGTGAAAGAACATTTCCTGACCTCTGGGTAATGCAATATAACCTAAATGTAAGGTGTTGGTGAAAAAGCTGGTAAGAAACGGGGCCTGACACATAGGCCTAAATGTTCATAAATCTGGTGATGGAGAAATTAAAGAATCTTTAACAAGTTTGTACATTATCATTTTTATTCATTAGAAAAATTACTCTGTATCAGTGCAGTGAATAGGTTAAGCTGTAGTAAGTCTAAAAGCAAAATGGAAATAATTCCACATACTTATTTAGCACACAGGAATTTATAAATACTAGTTATTGATGTAAAAAGTACTCTGAAAATGCTAATGCACTCTGAATCTCTAAAGGTTATGTGATCTACTCTTTGAGAATATGTGTGCTTCATTTAAATAACCCCCCATTATAGAATTTAACTGTAGAAATGTTTCTTTCAAGTAGGTATCACTTAGATGACAGTGGGAAGTAGATGTCACATCTCTGTGGTCCTGTTTCCCAATTGCCCTTCATCTTGCCCTGTCCTTTTCACTGTTAGTGTCTTTAACATCTCATCCCAAGTGAGCATCCTCCCATGCCCATCACAACTCCCACCATACTGGGAAGCTTAGGTCCTTGATCCTTTTATTGAAATGTCCCATAAAAACATCTTATCTAAAAGCACGCTGTAAAGACAGCCCTTGTTGGGGAATCCTTCTCAGGAGATACATTTACACTCTGTCCTACAGAGGAGGCTCCTGCCTTTATAGGAGGGGTAGTAAGAATTTTAGGACCAAGAAGGAGAAGCTTAGGTCTATCCCCTTTGTACATTTATTTAATAAGTATTAAATGTGTAAGTGGTTACCATAATGACAGGATAAATCAAACAGAGATTCTGCTATTAGTGTGTTACCTGTGTAGCCAGGAGAGACTATGATCAAGAATTTTCAAATCCAAGATAGAGATTAAAATCACCAAAGTGAATACAGATAAAAGTGTGGGAAGCAAAAAATAAATATCTTAGTTTATTATTTTACATGTTGGAATTAAACAGCCTGCTTAATGGGAAATTGCAAATTTTTTTCCAATTTTAAAGCCTCTTTTATGTTAATTTGAATTTAATTTGCATGCCACTTGTATTAGATACAATATATTTGTCTTTCAGAGTTTTTGTTTTAGGTAGTTTTTTAACAGATTAACTGGGAAATTAAAATGTATCTTTAGAAGTTACATTATCAGGATGAACTAATTAATTGTCCAGAAGAGAAGAGTGAGATTTTATAATCTTTTTTGATTTGATTGTCAGTGGAGGAATCAGACATCATTCATCTGGAGAAATGCTGTTGGTTGCTGAGGGCTCAATCCCGAACTGGATGATTTGACTTAGAGACATTTGGCCCATTGGCTTCACCACCAATTTGTCCATCTCTGAGTGAAGGTGGGAATCCTTCTATTTTCTACAAATGTTCTTTGGTAAACACGTGAGCCTTGTTCCACCTTTGGAGCCTTGTGTAAGTCAGTTTACCTTTCTGCACCTGAATATTCTCATATATAAAATCAGTTTGACCAAGACAATCATTATGAAACTGTGCTCCAGTGCGGTGCCTCAGCATCTGGTGCAAGGTCAGGGTGGTGGACACTGAATAGGCAAAGCTCTAGCTTCCACACGTGACCTCACCTCTTCCTCAGCTGAGTAGTGTCTATTGTATTTCTTTTATATAGAAGAAGGTTCCACTGCTGTATCCTTCCCCCACCCTTAAAAAATTAAGAAACCACTGGACTAGACCATCTCTAAGGTCCCCACTTAGCTCTAAACTTTTCACTACTATATATATATATATATATTAAATGAGGTTTACAAGGAGTAGTTGTGGCTGATAATCACAAAAACTGTATTTGAAATCTGAAAGCTTGGGTTCTGCTTCTGATTCAGATCTTTTTAAAAAAATTTCTTACTTTTAGCAAGTCATTTAACTACTTCTTAGCTTCAATTTTCTGCTCTTTGAGGGCACAGAATTAGATTCTTGAAATAGACAGTCTGTATTCTTCAGGTTTCTAGTGTGTTTTAGTAATATTTGTTAGGGGAGCTAGAAGAGACAGGGCTTCCACTTCAGCAGTGCAGTTATGTTTTTACCTTTTTAGAATTAGAGATTGAGAAATCATTTCATTTGAAAACAAAATGATTCCATTTATTTTTTATGAAAAGTTTAAAAACCACAAGATTAGATTATAAATTGCCCTTTATTTCTGAAATTTAATATATTTATTTATACAGATTAAGTGGTACAATGAAGACTGCAGTACAGAATTTCTTTCTCTTATAATATAGTGTGTTAATTTTCTTTGCTTCATGAAGGAGTTGTATGAAGCTTGTTAATAACAACACAGTATATCTTTGATAGAGTTCAACTTTTCTTCTTCTTTTTTCTTTTTTCTTCTTAGTCTTTCCAAATTAGGATAATTGTGGTCTCTGACTTTTTTCCAGTTAAATTTTTAAAATATATTTTAATTTTTTACATTCTACAATCACTTTTGACTTTTGGAATTAATATAAGATAGAGACAGGTAGGCAGACAAAACCAAACACTAAATGATAGTATTTTCTTCTAGGAAGTTAAATTTTGGTTATAATTATTCCAGGGGGAAAAAAAAAACTTCCTAAGACAGTGGAAACTACTGATAACTTTTAAAAACTAAGTCAGTTTATGCGAGTCATGCCTCCTTTCATAAGCATGTCATTATTAACAGGAAGTTTGTTGGCTGTGATTTATTCTGTGTTCCTATTTTACAGGTTTATTTAATGCTTTTGGTGAAAATCATGACAGCCACATAGATTTTAAGGAGATATCCTGTGGGTTATCAGCTTGTTGCAGAGGACCTCTGGCTGAAAGACAGAAATGTAAGTGTGTTAAACATCACAAAATTTGGAAGCTATACAGAGAAAAAAATTAGCATCCATTCATGTAAAAAATCATCTGATTAAGGCTTGAATTTTCATCCCTTTGGCAAATAACAATCTCTTGCTGAGGTTTTACTGAGGTCAGTGTAAAGGTTCAATCATCTATTCTTTTTTATTGTGGAGTAATTTAAGATCTTTGTTATTAATAATGGTTGATTTTCCAGATGAATGTACAATTCATGATAAATGAACTACATCATTCATGATGTGTTTGAAAATGTTAAGCATATAGAAAATATTTTCTGGTAGTCTATATAGAAAATTTGTCTTGCTTAACTTGAATTCCAACTTATTTTCTAGCACTGTGTATATTGATATTAGCAAAATTAAATTTATGATAAAACAATTTTATTAAATACTAAATTTATCTTTTAAACCTAGCTAAAATATTATAGCGTAATTTATAAGCATATTACATTAATAAATCTTAACCATATTTGGTTAGGAAAATGCAGCAGTTTACATTTAATTGGAACCTAATTCTTATATATTCACTAGGGTCATTATCTCTGCATATTTCTAAAATACAACTTCACAAATACTGCGTATTTTGGGTATGATACTTATTAGTTCAATATTCTTTAGTAATGTTGTACTGTGATGTACTCAGTTAATTTAATAGCATAATTAATACATAATTATTACACACACGGGTGTGTGAAGTAGATAATTATTTAATCTTAAAAATTTAGATTTCTTTTATCTTCCCTGATAGTATACCATTACTCTAACCTGGCTTTGTGATAGATTATTTGTTCACATTAAAGTTCTGGTATTAAAGAGGCTGAAGTCTTTGTTTCTCAATTGAGGTTAATTATTGTCTTAAATTTTTTTTTAATTTATTTTTTGCCAGTGGACTAGTGGAAGTTAACCAACTAGACTAACTAGCAATTTTGCTGATATTGATGTTAATTAGCAAAGTGCTGATATTTCGGATTTTTAGCTTGTTGTATATAAACTTCATTGAAGATTTGAGATTGTTCTTAGGGAAAAATATTGGGTGCACATTAATTACACTGGAGAGGCAAAATCTTTATACAGTCATCTCTCATTATCTGCTGAGGATTGGTTCTGAGACTCCCTCAGATACCAAATCCATGGATGCTCAAGTCCTTATGTAAAATGGCATAGTATTTGCATATAACCTATGCACATCCTCCTGTATACTTTCAATCGTCTCTAGGTTACTTGTAATACCTAATACAATGTAATTATTTGTAAATACAATGTAAATGATATGTAAATAGTTGTCAGTGAATAGCAAATTCAAGTTTTGCTTTTGAGAACTTTCTGGGAAAATTTATATATATATATTAATATAATTTTTGACCTATTGTTTATACCTGTGAATGCAGAACCAATGGATACAGGGGGCTGACTGTACCAGCTTTTTGTTGATTCTTAATGTAGATGGAATATTTTCAACATTGTAAGAATCAGAAGTGATCAGTTTTAAATATTAGAAATTAATTTAAAAGCTTGAATTACCTTCTCAAAATCTGTGAGATATTGTATAGTAACTTGGCCCTTCTTTTTCAGTTTGCAAGAAATTTAACTTTAGATTTAGGTGAAGGATAGAGTTCTCTAAGCTGGCTAATGATATAAGGAGAGAGACTTGTGAAGTGTACAGGAATTCCTACAAGTTCAAAGGACTTTAATGACACAATCTCCTCCAAATAAGAACTTAATCCAGAATGTAATTGTTTGAGGAACTAAGTAATTTTACTAGGGCAGCTTGTAATAAAATGTATTATACTTCAGAATATGAAAGTAATTTCCCTCCATAAGAGTTTCTTTTCTTTAGTTTGCTTCAAGGTATTTGATGTTGACGGTGATGGAGTTCTCTCTAGGGTTGACATGAGAGACACGTGGTTGCACATTTAGAGGTCTGGAAGGACAACTGCACCGATGATACCCTGGTAAAGTCTGATTGTATACATCTTCTTGAATGTAAACTTCCAACAGGAACATAGAGTGAAGAATTTTTTAAAACAGGTTGAGAAAAAGATTTCTTACTACTTCTAGGTTCTATATTATGCTACTCAAAATATTCATAGCCAAAGATGCAAAATTGGGAAGAGAATTTGCCTTAGAAAATTTAATAAGCTGAATGTATTATATTAAAAAAATGAAACCACTGGAAAATTGTCATAAATTTTTAAGGCAAACAAGCAATCTATTTCTGTAATTAAAAAGAAAAAAAAAGTTGACTGAAAATACTTTATACTTCAGCTACTGGCTAATAAAAATGATACCTTCTCTATCCTAACTACTGATTTGGGTTTCTGGTTTTAAAGGAATTACATGTGGATGTATCCAACATTGTAGAAGACACATAGAATGCACATGACACCACAAAGGTGAGTCTAGCAGAGACTAATTTATTCTTTTCTAAAAATACATTATATTCTGAATTGGTATACATACCTTACATATACATACTTGAATCTCTTCTACATCATCCCTGCTAAATGCTTATTTGGACCTGTGGTTACAATACCTCCAAGTTGTCCCTAAGGAAAACCCATTCCACCTTTAAACAACTCCATTAAGTGTTATTTATATAAAAACATATTTTAAAAGCTAGGCATTTTATAAAAATTAAGTAGAGACAGCCCTTGACATCTGTAGTTTATAATCTTTACTTCTCCCATTTTAATACATTATGGTAAGACAAAGCTTATATTGAGCAAAAGAAGCCACAGAATAAAAGAACACATTGTACAATTCAATTTATATGAAGTTCTAGAACAGAGACAACTCATGTTAATAATTGTTACAATAGTGATTTTGGAGATGGGTCATTTAACTGGGAAGGACCATAGGATATCTGGGCTGATGGAAATTATTTTTTATCTCAATCTGGGTGGTGTATATAGTTTTAAAATTTTTTTTTTCAATAATATTGGTGAGGGTCTGTTCTAAGTTTTTTAATAGCAGCCAGAATAAGTGTATAATAGCAGAAACAAGCATGTACTTTACAAAGAATAAAGCCTTGAATTTTTTTTAGTTTCACAACATTTATTAAAGATATTATAATAGGTTTGCCTTAATGTCTATGTATCCCTGTGAAACTGAAGATAATCCATATATGTGAGACACATATGAGTTAATTTGACCCTTTCTATTCAAATGTTGACATGTACCAAGTAGCAGATGGTAGGATGTAGACCATAGTGGTCTTATACAGGCTTAGAAAAATAAGTAACTTTTTTTTTTCAATCACAAATCCAGAAGAAATCATCATAGTCTTATTAACTGACACTCAACAGAAATAAATAATAGAAATGAATTTTTCAGGGCTTGATCTTTGTTTGGCAACTCAGATAACCGTCTTCATTTACTTTTCTGCCCAAAACTAAGGTAGCCATTTCTATTTGGTATATATGAAAACAGAAACATAGGAAAGTTTCTGTTAGGAAATACCTTATGTAGAGATACAATTTCCATTGCCTTTTTTCTGGGTGTTTGATAAGTATGGAGGTTATCATCGCTGTCTATTTTTATGTAAGACCGTGTTTCTTCTTATGGCTGTACTTTTGAACATTAAAAAAAAAAGATCATTTAGCTGCTCCATCTCCGTGTAACCATAATAATGAAATGGTAAAAATTTAGAATAGAATTTGGACCTTTCAACCAAACCTATTACCCATATTCACTGGTGACTAGACTGTGACAATATTACCCATTATTTTGTACCATTACATTGGTATTAATATACTTTTATGGAAGTTGCATCATGAAAGCCAATAATTACCATCATAGTGCTTTAAAATCTTTTCTTATAATACATGGTATTATATATTGAATGAATACATGAATATCATTAACAATAAATATTAAATATCATTAAATAATAAATCATTAGTTAATAAAAATATAATTAAGTAATAAAAGCTAAGAACATTATTATTCATCTAGGATTGTTAAGGTGATTGTTCAAAACATGAAGTAAGAAGCATTTGGTTATATTTTTGCCTGCCAAGAAATATTGTCTACTGTATATAAATGTAATTTTTGGTACACTTTGACACTAAAAAAAAAAAAATACTGCTTTATTCAACTTGTGAAAGTAATGTTAAATTTTATTTTGAGGAAATGTTAATATAGATACTCATTTATTATATATATTTAGTTTTTTAAAATCTCTTAAGAAGTCTAATAATATTGCCAGATGTTTTAAAGAAGATCTTAGAAAATTGTTAGGGTCAAAGGGCATAATCCAGAGAGTTTGGAAAGATGCTTTCAAAGTTAGTAAATAGTCCTTTTTCTCTAACCAGAACCTTTTGTGGGTTCTGTTAGTAAACTTCACCTTGAACCAGAAGATACTGTGAGTTATTTCCCAGGTCTTACTGGAGGATGAAGATTTTTGGTGATAAATTGCCCACGTTGTGACTGACTACTTCAGAGTTTGGTTACTTTTGAACTTATTCTTGCTGGCCTACTTTCAGATGAACACATAGCATCTACGTTAAATCATTAGTTTTCTTTCAGACAAATGACCATTGCAAGTTTAATAAAACAGATTTTATTCAAATAATATAAGAAGATGAAGATTTAAGATATTCTTAAATATTGTTTCTCTTTCAGAATGGCCATCTTAACTCTAGAGGAATATCATATCTGGAGTGTGAAAAATGTTCTTGCCAATGAGTTTTTGAATCTACTTTTCCAGGTATGTTTAAGGTAAATGACAGAGACCGAGGGCAGTGGTACCAGTAGTTCTACATCTTTTCCATTATGTACTAGTTAGACAACTAGACTACAAAACCATATATTGTCAAAAGAACTGCATTAACCTGTACACCACCTGCAGATGGTAAGTTAGAGCGTGCATGCTTCTCAGAGTCACAATGTGCATGATAGGAAAGTAGAGTATAGCTGATAATGTTTATCTTAATAACTCATGATAGAGCAGATTGTAGACACATAGAAAAGAATTTAAAATGTAAAAGCCATTATAATTTGCTATTTTTCTTTACCTTTTTTTTTTTTTTTTAAGACCCTTCCTAACAAGTAAGGCAGTGTGGACAGAGACATAGATCATAAGTCGGCAGCTGTAAATTTTTCACAAAGTATACAATCTTTCCAGTTAGGAGGTTATTTTAGATGCAAATCTGTTTCTTAATTTTCTTTTATTCTTTCTTTCTTTCTTTTTTTTTCTTTTTTTTAATTTAATTCTTTAGAAGGTCCAAAAAAGATTGAAGGAGAAAGGAGGAAAAAAAGCTGTCAGGGGTGAACATGAAATCATAAAACTTGCGAGATTTTAACTATTTTCCAGTTAAAGTAGTTCTCTTTGCTCCAATTTAAAGAAACAACTTATAGTTTCCCATTTTTCATAGTTCTTCATAAATATATGTTGATTTAATAGTATTTTACAGGGTGTGAGTAGGGACAGACTGGAAGTTCAAGATTTGTAAATACTGACAGGTATATATAGAATAGATAAACAAGTTTATACTGTATAGCACAGGGAAATATATTCAAAATTTTGTAGTAGCTCATGGGGAAAAAATATGAAAACAAATATACGTATATTCGTAAAGTACTGAAAAATTGTGCTGTACACCAGAAATTGACACAACATTGTAAACGGACTATAACTCAGTAAAAAAATAAAAATAAGATAAAACTGTTAGAACACTATAAAAAAATAGTATTTTAGATTCTTCTTATTTTATTCTCCTTTTCTTATAAAAGCACCCCTATGAAGATCAATAAGACTTGATATCTTTATATCTATCATGATTCTCCATTGTAAATAGAGTAACCTGCCTGTGACACAGCTATGTTAGAATAAATGAAAATTGGACACTTCCTGACAGCTAATAATTAATGTATATTTAAAGCATATGAAATCTGATAAGTCTATGATACCCATTTAAATCAATCAGTTGCTCCACTGTCAGTTATCAGCCAGGATCTAAGTTGATGTCTTTATAAAATATAAATACATATAAAAATAATATAAACCTACTATAAACAGAAATGACTTGCTTAGTAATATGAAAATTGAGCAGCTATTTTTATCTCATTTAAAATGATGTCCTCAATTACTTTGTTATCATTAATTATATAAACATTTTGACCAGTTGTTTGTGTCTGAGTCACCTTGCAGCTCTTACATAGCAAAGCATTTTGAACTTTTATATTGCCTTTCCTATTTTCTCATGTTTATCAGGGACTTGCATAGGCACTATTTTTTCTAGGACTCTATAAACAGATGTATGCCTGAGATTTTCTTTTGTGTCTGTGTTTCTAGCATTATATTACTGACAGATTTTTTTGTTGGTTATCAATCTAATTTTTTTTCTTGGTATATATAGTCCTTTCAGCCCTTTCAAATATATATGTAGTCAGTTTACAATGTGTCAATTTCTGGTGTACAGCACAATGCTTCAGTCATACATGAACATACATATATTAATTTTCATACTCTTTTTCACCATAAGTTACTACAAAACAGTATTGGATATAGTTCCTTGTGCTATACAGTATGAACTTGTTTATAAATTGGGAGTTTGAGATTTGCAGGTACTAAATATTAACATTACATTTTATGATGCTTACTTTATCCCATATTCAGACATGCTTTTAAAACTTAATTTTCACTTAATATATAAGTAATCAGACTTACTCTAAATTGTTTTATTTTCTGTCTGTTTCTAAAATAGAATTAGCTAGTAAATTCAGTGATAAAAGCTTGAATTATACTTTTATTTTATTTGCCAAGATCCCACTCCTGGCTGACCATTTTGGGTATTTAAGTATAAAGTAAGTAAATGTCAGTAGAATTAGGAAACCATTCCTGTGGTAATATTATTTTCAGTCCTTTCAAATAAACTCAGTGCCCAATATTTTGCAGAGGAAGCATTCTAAACACGATCAGGATCTTCTATCTTGTATGTTTGTCAGAAAGCGTCAAATGTTAAACAGTTTGATAAACAGAATAGTGCACCACACTGACCCCTACCTATATCCATGCTCTAATCCTGAAATCTGTGAATATGTTATTTTACATGGCAAAGGGGATTTTGCAGATGTATCAGGTTAAGGACTCTGAGACAGGGAGATTAGCCTGGATTATCTACATGGGCCTAGTCTAACAATAGGAGTCCTTAAAAATTGAAAATCTTTCCCAGCTGTGGTCAGAAAGATATGACTTTGGAAGAAGGATTAGAAAGCTGTAAAGCTGTTAGCTTTGAAGATAGAGGAAGGGCCATGGGAAAAGAAATGTGGGTGAACTCTAGAAGCTGGAAAAGACAAGGAAATATATTCTTCCTTTGACCTACAGAAGGGCATACAGCCCTGCTGACATCTTGATTTTTAGCCAAATGATACCTGTTCCTGACTTGACCTACAGAACCATAAAATAATAAGTTTGTGTTGCTTTAAGCTGCAAAATTTGTGATAATTTGTTACAGCAGTGATAAAAATAAATATAGGTGAGGTAATCCAACTTTATGGATTGGAGGGCTCAGCATTTTAAAGATGTCAGTTCCCCTTCAACTGATTCAAAGATTTATATGTGCACATCAAAATCCCCAACAGTTAATTGTTGTTACTGTTTTTTTGTAGAACTTGACAAGCTGATTCTAAATACATAGAGAAGCGTGAAGGGCCAACAATAGCCAAGATGATATTAAAGAACAATGTTAAAGGACTTATAAAACAATATTAAGTCTATGTGATAACTACCTAAAGTTAGACATATAGACCAATGGAACAGCATTGAATTAAACCCTGTACCATACATGAACAGTAACTTTAGATAGACTATAAATCTAATATATTTGAAACATAAAGCAAAGCATCTGGGGGAGGGTAAAGCTCAGGTGGAATGTGTGCTTAGCATGCATAAGGTCTTGGGTTCAACTCCCAGTACCTCCATTAAAATAAATAACCTAAACCCCCACCAAAATAAAGCATCTACAAAATAGTGTAGGAGATATTTTAATGACTTTGAAGTGGCAAAGAGTTCTTAAACCGGACAAAGCATGAAACATAAAAGAAGAGTTTTAAGTTGGACTTCAGTAAAATTAAGAATTATTTTTATCAAGAGATACCATTAAGAAGGTGAAAAGCTAAGCCACACGGTGGGAAAATATATTTGCTATACCTATATCCAACAAAAGACTTGTATCTAGGGCATATAAAGAACAAAAACCAGTGGAGAAAAAGGCAGAACCTCAATATTAAAATATGCAAAATAATTGAACAGGTGCTTCACACACACACAAAAAAATCCACATAAGCTATGAAAAGGGGCTGACCTCTTTAGTAATAATGGAAATACGTACTAAAACCACACTTGGAACACCATTAGACATCCACTAGAATAGTTAGTTGTTAAGTGATATGAAGCATTGGTGAGGGCAACAAGCAATGGGGACTTACACATGGCCAGTGGGAATATAAATTCTTACAAATACTTTGGAAATAGGCTTTTTGAATGAAAGTTATATATGTGTGTGTGTGTGTGTGTGTATGTACACACACACACATACACATACACACACACCCACAACCTATTACCAAGGGTAAGCCATGTGTGTACCCTTCAGAAACTTCTACATCTGAGCACCAAAGGACATCCAGAAAATTCTCATAATCACTATTTGTTATACCCCCAAATAGAAAATGACCCAAACACTTGTCAACAATAAATACATAACCATAAGTGGTGGCACATGCATACAAGTTGTATACTTTAAAGCAATAAAAAATATACTAGTTTACAGAAAACACTAGTGGATGAATCTTACATAATGTTGAGTGGAAAGTACGGGACCAAAAATTTCAAAAGCAAAAAAACCAATCCATGGTGGCTGAATTTAGGATGGTGAGTCCATCAAAGGGGTGCCGTAGTAACTGGGAAGAAACCCAAAGTGGAACAGCAATGTCCTGTTTCTTGACTGGATGAAGGTTACATAGATGTGTTTACTTTGTGAAAAATCACTGAGCTGTATACTTAAGATGTGTTCACATATAAGCATGTATACTATATTTGCATTTTTTAAAAAAAAGTTTGCTTGCAAAAAAAGATATCCAAAGCCCAAGTATTTATCAGTAGGAGAATGGATAAAACAAATGATAGTATATTCAAACAATGGAATACTACTCAACAATAAAAAAGAACCAACTACTGATAGAAGGATGAACCTCAAAAGCCTAATTTATACATTTCATTGTTAGGTAAATTTTAACTCAGAAGGTAAACAAAACTGTAAACAGGCATGTGCCCTGGTGGGAGGGGTGCTGTAGCCTGTGTCTCCTCAGACCTGTGCCATTACTGGCACATCTCGCAAGAAGAGAGGCAGGGCTCAGCCACAGCTACCATCTCCTCCTGTGCATAGTGCCTGGGCGGGGGCGGGGCTGAGGCCTGAATCTGCACGTGGGGGCTCCACAACCTCCTAGGCAGGACTGAGACTTGTTTATAGCCCGAGGCAGAGAGGATCTTTCTACCCTGACACCTCAGAGAACTTGTGCTGCCAAGAGAAACAAGGAGCTCAGATTTGGCACAGAGCATAGGTGGGGCTGTTCCGCAGTCTTCCCCGAGCCCACCTACAGACCGCCTACCCGAGGCAGAGCAGGCAGCTGCACAGAGCAGCAGAGTGACCAGCACGAGGAGAGAGCAGGTGGGCAGCCACCCACCTTCCTGGCAGGAACACAGCACCTGACCACGGTGCTGGGACGGGGTGTGATCTGCCCACCTGCCTCCCCCTGATCACAGCATCTGACTGTGGCATCAGGAGGGGGAGTGACCTGCCCGCCCACCGGGTAAGAGCTCAGCTCCTGACCTAGTGTTAGGAGGGGACACAATCTGCTAGCCAACAGCCACTGAGAGCAGCACAGATGAGGGCGCCAACAGAAGGCCTATGAAACAGCAAGCTGAGTTCGCGAAGCAGGGTGAAGATACAAAGACCTGTCGATCAAATCATTAAGGGCACACCATCTCCAGGTTAAGTAGGTAACTGATACTCCTTAAGCCACGTTGCCAGAGAGATATGAGCAATGTGAAGAAGCAGAGAAACCACTCCCAATTAAAAGATCATGAGAAATCCCCTGAAAGCATGATCAAGGAAATAGACATTGATGGCCTACTAGATCAAGGTTTCAAAAAAAGAGTGATCAAAGTACTGAAGGAACTAAAAAAGATAGTGTTTAGGGATATAAAATATGTCAAAAATGAAATAGAAACTATAGAGAAGAACCAAGTAGAATTAGTAAACTCATTGTCTGAGATGAGAGCTGACCTAAAGGCTGTGCAAAGCAGACTAGAAAATACAGAAGAACAAGTATGTGATCTAGAAGACAGGACAACAGGAAGCACCCAATCAGAACAGCTGAGAGAAAAACAAATAAAAAACAATGAAAACAATATACGGGACCTATGGGGTAATATAAAGTGTGCCAATCTATGCATAATAGGAGTTCCAGAAGGGGAAAAAGAACAAAGGGGATTGAAAAGGTTTGGGAAGGACTCATGACTGAAAACTTCCCAAACCTAAAGAAGGAATCATATCCAAGCACAGGAGGCTCAGAGGGTCCCAAACAGGAAGAACCCAAACAGACCCACACCAAGGCACATCCTAATCAAGATAGCCAGAGTCAAGGATAAAGAAATGATCCTAAAGGAAGCAAGAGAAAAACAGAGTGAGTTACAAGGGAACCCCCATAAGGTTTTCAGCTGATTTCTCTACACTATTTACAACAGCTAAGACATGGAAACGACCTAAAATGTCCATCAACAGATGACTGGATAAAGATGTGGGATATTTATATGATGGGATACTATTCAGCCACAAAAACTGACAACATAACGCCATTTGCAGAGACATGGATGCTCCTGGAGAATGTTATTCTAGGTGGAGCAGAACAGAAAGAGAAAGAGGAATACCATATGAGATCACTCATGTGTGGAATCTTAAATATATGCAATGTCTTGTGGTAACTCACAGCAAAAAAAAAAGTGACAATGAATGTATGTACGTTCATGTATAAATGAAAAATTGTGCTCTACACTGGAATTTGTCATAACATTGTAAAATGACTATTACTCAATAAAAAATGTTTAAAAGTAAGTAAAATAAAATATAACCTTTAAAATACTGTATAATGAGAGGTGTGATGTTCTAGTATCTGTTCTAAGAAGTACGTTAGACACACATAAGAGTAACCAATGGTCAGAAAGATCACATGTTACCAGCTACCACCCCATGCAAATTAATGGCATTTAGGAGATATTCATATATGTGTGTACATATGTAAAATATGTATTAGTATATATGTAAATCAAATAAAATATAATCTAATGTAAAATCATATCAGCAAAAGCACTGTGCTGACATAAGTATCTTGGTGTAAATAGATTACAATTTTTTATTGAGTTGTCATAATGGGAATATTGTGAACCAAGTGGAAGTTGTAAAAAAAAAGTCATCCAAAAAAAAAAAAATCCTGACTACATGAAAAGATGCACAGTTACTATAAGGCCTCTCCCCTTATTTACTATCAGTGTGAGAAAGTCTCTTGGAATAAGTTAGGAGAATTAAAAACTCTTAACAAGACACAAAAATGCACTCTCTGTTAAAGAAAATAAACCAAAAGAAAAAACAAATGAATGGACAATTAAGATCCTACAGATAAAAATACCAATTTTTATGGGAAATATAGCCTTAAAATAAAAAATGAGATTATATTCTAATTTCACCTTTTGAATAAAGATATACAAAATTTAGCTGAATACCTTCGTATTTTGCACTTACGAAGAAAAAATGTAATTGCAATGAAAAAACAGCCATTATCCTGCCTTTTGAGTATTCTAAAGTTTTAGGTTTGAATATATTTCATCTTAAATGGTCTTAAGCACTATGCAGTGGTTGGTGTTTTAAAAATACCACTGTGTGTGGAACTTCTAAAAGTGATTCAAAAAATTTATATTTTTGTAATAATTTAGTAATGGCCCGGATATTATTTTTAACAAGACTACTCACCATGGAATGGTGCAAGATTTTTTCGATGAGTTTATATTCACACATGTTGAAGATTGTCACTATATTATGAGAAAATGTCAACCATGGCAGTATTTTGACTTGAAAACGAGATAAACTGAGAAGCATATTTTAAGTATAAAATAAATGATTGCATGCCTTTAAAGACAAGAAAGTAAAAGCACGATAAACTCTGACTTTGACACACTTAAAATATAAAAATTAACATAATGTGATTTACACACTTCTCTTTAACTCTTTCAGAACTTTCTCAGCCCCTTTCCCATTACACCTGCGTCCCTGCTCCTGACCCGCGCGGTGTACACACCCCTGTTCACACGGGGGAGGGGGACCCGGGCGGTAAGGACCAGGGACGAGGACACTCACCCGCTCCCTGCGGGCGAGGAGAATAGTCGAAGCGGGCCCGCCAGCGCACCCGTCCCCTCCTGCCCAGCCGGCCGGGGCCCCAGCTCGGTCAGGTCCACACACACCCCGGCAGGAAGCGGGCGCAGGCAGTGGGAAACCGGCGTAAGTTCAGACAGCGGGCGGGGAGCGTCCTCCTCCCGCGGACACGCAGGCAGCGCTGTCCTGGAGCCTCCATGGCGCCGCCCGCTCAGTCCTGAGGAAAACAAGCTCCGCCCCCAGGGAAGACGCTGGCTGCTTACGCGATCTGCGCATGCGCACCGCCACCTAAGACACGCTGGCTTCGCGCGCCCCCTGCAGGTCCTCGAGGGCGGTGCAGGATACTCAGAACTCCCTGTAGAACACATGACCCCTCCCAGCCAGGATGCTAAATCACCGGAAATCTCAGTGCCCTGGCCTCTTTGTTGATGGCACTGGCGATGCGCTCATCCAGCCATGCCTGCTCTCTTGCCTGGCACATGCCTCAGTCTTTGGAATCCCGCCTGAGTCAGATTCTGTTCTGGAGGAAGGACAGGTGCAGAAGAATCTCAAAATTCCAGACTTAGAAGATGATCAGGAACCCAAACTCAACTCTCTCAATTCCCTGGGGTCCCCTGAGGAGTGTGGTTTTCTCAGAACCATCTGCCCTGTGTCAGGAGCAGACCAAGCCTCAGGTAGCTTAGAGAGGCTATCATGCAGCACATGCTTTGGACGGTTCTCAGTTCTGACCTGCATGATCTTGAGACCCTTTTGTAACTCCTAACACTGTTTTCTCATACCTATAGTGATGGTTATTGATGACTGAGTTAATCGTCTTACAATGCTGAGGTGCTATTGTTCCTTGGAAAACAGAATATTTTGAAGGGATCAACTGTTTATCACTTCCCCCTAATTATGTTTTTAAAATTAGAAATGTTTCAGGGGGCACTCAGGTCCTCCTCTTGCACCAGTTCCTGGTGTTGGCAGTTTCTGCTCTGAGCTCCAGATCCTGATCCTGCCGGTGGTCTATGGTGATGCCAGTGTGTGCATGCTCTTCCTTGTGCACCGGTGTGGAAAGGAGACAGCCCTTCCCCTACATGAGGCTGCAACATTCTGACACTCAAAGCAGGCACAATGAAGAATCAGCTAGAGCCCCCAGTACCAGCTGTCCCAGGTAGAAACATCACCTTCACCACAGTGTTCCTGTGCTCCTATCAGGCCTTCACTACTCCCAGCAGGCCATGCATGAGCAGTGTGACAGGTGACTGCCTGTCCCAGCACAGCATGGTGGTGATGATCCCACCTTATCTGTTTGTCTTTGGAGTGTCCCCACACCTCTCTGAGCTTCACTTTGCTCTTCTCACAGGCAGGGTTGTACAGGCATGAACCTCACAGTGTTATGATAGGTAGTCATGGTAGCTGCTCACCCAGTGGCAGGCTCTGCCGAGAAGGCTGCTGGGAGTGCTGTGTGTCTTCACACTTGTCCTTCACTCTCCCCAGTGAAAACACTCTTGGCCTTATCCTTCCCTGGCCTGTGGCCTTTCTGTGTTTGCAAAAGAACATGGAAACAATCTGTTTGCAAAGAAGTTTTGAGGTTCTGTCCATCTGGTCCAGGAAATGCTGACTCTGCTAGATGTGCTGTTGGGTGGGCTCTCATGGGAGAGGCTTGGGCAGGACTTCCCTTGGCAATAAGCTGCCCCACCCAGGCCTTTCCATGATCCAGATTCCTGGGACCAGGGTGCAAATCCCCAGCTCCCCACTTGTCAACAATGTGACCTGGGCAACTTTCTCAAACCCAAGCTTTGTCCACCCAAGGTCATCAGAGATGGGGGATAACAGGATGTCCTGCACAGAGTGTCTGTGCAGATTAAGTGAGGTAGAACAGACAGAACAGTGGTGGGGCCTGGCCCATTGGTTGGCAGAAGGGAGCTCACCATGTGCAGCAATTTCCGCGAGTCACCCAGCAATCTGCCCAGAGGCTTAGCCACTCCATCACTATCATGTGTCTGAAGTCCACTTAACCACATGGGAGAGAAACAAACACATATTCTGAGTGTAGCTGCCACAGGGAAAAGTGTATCTGAGCGGGGAGTAATACCAGAGGGTGATCAGGATGGTGGAAGATGCCCCCTGAGGTTGAGCAGACTGGAGCTGCCCTCCAGAGCCTGGGGTTAGTGAGGATGGGCTTGTAGAAATGCCTCTCTCCTTTAACTATCAATGCTAGGTCCTGTGGGTACTGAGTCCCACAATCGGTGTGCTGCTAGTGCCCTCAGCACAGAGAAAAACCCAGGGGTTCCCACAAGGCTTCGGCCATGTCCTCTGCTTCCTGAACTCCCATTCTGGTGACCCCACCTGGGATTCAGAGATGAGGTGAGGCAGGGGCTTTTGCTGTCAACACCACTGCTCTACCCTGGGAATCTGACACACAGTAGGTGCTCGGTAAGTCATTGTTGAATGAACAGCAATACTGGGCCAAGTTTCTGTGGGTGTCTGTGCCCCCAGATCAGGGACCCCTCAGGGCCCACCTCACAAGTGACATGAAAATAATAATGCCACCAGGAGCAATAACAGTTCCTCAGAATAAGTGGGCTTTTCCAAGCACTCTCCACCTTTTGCAAAGGCCTCCCAGCAGGGAAGTGGGCTGTCAGGGGCAACACTGCACTCTCCACTGTAACAAGGAGAAAGCCAAGGGCCACAGAGAGGAGTGCCTTTCCAGTGTCACTGCTCACTTTCCCACCTTTTGGGAGACTGGGAGGCTTTTCTACTACATTCTGGCTCTGAAGCCCCAATACTGTTTGGACATGCCTCCCTCCCTGGAGCAGGGAACCACTAAGTGACCTGTCACTTGTCACCAAGCAGACAGGCTCATTTCAGCTCATTGTGCCACCTGCAGGTTGTACTAGTAGCAGGATCCTCTGGGAGACATCACACTCTCCCAACCTGAAAACAGGTAAACAGCTCACAGGTTTCCTGGAGAGGATGGTCACATGGCCTTGATCTGGCCAATCAGGATTTTCCATCCTCCCTGGCCACTGTGATTGTCTCAGGGCTGGGCACCAGCCCAATCAGGCTCCACGGAGGTCAGGCCTAGTTACTGGAATCCTGGGAGCAGAGAAGTTCTATTTCAGTTGGGAGTTGAGGGGTGATGATGTCAGCCTGTGGCAGTTGGTGACTATCTTGCTCTCATAAAGGCAGAGCCATGTGAAGATGACACCAGTGGCAGAGCCCAGAGGTGGGGAAGGATGACTTCTGCTGATGTCACTGAGCACCAGGTACAGCCCTGCCTGAAGCTATCTCCCTGTGGATGTCTCAGTTAGGTAAGTCATTCTCTCTTGCCCTATTTGCTTCTTTAAGCCACTTTGGTTTTCTGTCACTGGTTTTAAGAAAAAGATTGACTATTCCTTCAAGCTGGCTAAATGGAGACCCTGGAACGGCAACAGTGTGGTGACAGGCAACAATGTGGCTAGTAGACTCCAGAGGCCTCTGTTCAAACAGGGGATTATAAATGACAAGGGAGAGTACACATGGCCTCAGTGAACAGATTTGCTAGTGGTAGCTCGCAGTTCCTGGATATTAGAGTGCATGCACTCAGCCAAGTCTCAGCTCTGCTCTCACACCTGCTAACTCATACATCTCCTCTCCCACCTGCCCGGCCTAGAGGGGCTGGACACCCCCGGGCACCTGAAACAGCCCAGGGCTTTGTGTTTTAATTTACACAGGCTGCCCCCACTTCTGAGGGTGAGGGTGACTGGGTTCCAGTTTACAGAGAAAACAGACTAGACGGTCTCACTGGTGAGCTGTGGGGGTGGGACCCCAATCTACCATCTGACCTATGACTTCAGAGTGGACAGCCTCCCCACCCTCAGCCAGGATGCTTGCTAAGCCTAGGGGCTCAGGAGTCCTGCTCCCTCCAGCACCCCTCCTGGAGGTGAGAGTGGGGGGTGGCTCTTCCCTATACAACATTCACCACTGCAGGGGCACACGTGTGACCTCACAGTCTGTCATCCCTTCCTTATGACCTGGACCTCCTTGGCAGGGCATGAGAGGTGCCTTGATGTGTGAGAACTGCAATTCATGGGTGCATACGTGGGCAGGTGCACCATGACTGAGAGGACAGCACCCCAATTTAAGCCCCCTCCATGCTCAGATGATTACATCCTGGAATTGAGGGGTTCCCAGGTGTCAGGTGGCCAATTCTGGCCTTAGGGGCAAATTCTTATCACCCAGGGGGCTAATTTTTAAATTAAATTACACATTTACAATTCAATAGTCAAGCCCCTTTCTCAGCAGCCTTGTAGCCTCTCAGCTTTTACCCCTCGCTGTGACCATGTTCTTAGCTTCAAATTGAGTGCCATTATGGACATGAATATGTCCCTGTCATGTGTCACGTTCAGAGTAAGGGGCCACCCAAAACTCCCCTCCCTTCCCTTTGTCGATACCTCCACACAGGGAGTAGGGCCCTTTCGATGCAGTTGTGCAAATGTGTGAGCTAAGGGTTTAGAATGACCAGGCTAGGAGTGGTCTGCCCCACATGGCAGGGCAGGTGGGCTGGCAGGGGGTGATGTTTCACTTGTAAAACTCAGCTGGTGTCAGGCAGCGACAACAGACTGGCAGCCAAGGGCTCAGCTGGTGCAGAGTAAGCGGATTAAATGTGTTCACCCAGACACCTCGGGGATGGCAGCCCTAGAGTAAGACTACAAGTGAGGAAGGTGGAGGGTCCCCAGTGCCTGGACCTCCACCTTCTAAAAATCAGGACTGAGATGTGGCTTTGAAATCAGAACACTGAGGTTCAAAGCTTCCCCCACCACTTGGTCAATAATTCAAAGCAAATGAGCCTCAGTTTTCTCATGTGTAAAATCGGAACATTGAAGCCTCTCCCTCTGAGGGTGTGGAAGGAAGTAAATGCGGTGACAGCAGAGCACAGGAGCTGTCTGGGCTGAGCCTGCACACAGGCAGGCCGTTGTTGCTGCCATGACCACCGTCTTCCAGGGCAGGGTCTGCACACTCTCCCTGTGAAGGTCCAGACAGTAAACATTCTAGGCTTTGAGGGACCTACAGTCCCTGTCACAACTACCACCCTCTGCTGTTGGAGGGCAAAGGCAGCTCCTGCAGTAGGTAATCCAGGCTCGCACCCCCACTTCCTGGGATAAGTATTCCTGAGATACAATTGTCACATAACTTTGTTGGCTTTAGGTGTGCAGCATAATGACTTGTTACATGTGCATATTGTGAAATGATCACTGCATTAAGTTTACTTGACGTCTTTCATCACCCATAGTCACACACTATTTTCCTTGTGATCAGAAATTTTAAGAGGTACTCTCTTAACAACTATCAAATTCACAGCGCAGTATTGTTAACTACAGTCACCTTGCAGTACATTATGTCCCCAGGACTTGTTTATCTTCTAACTGGAAGTTTGTACATTTTGATTATCTTCCCGAATTTCAATCACCCCCTGACTCACCTCTGGCAACCACCAACCTGATCTCTGTTTCTATGGGTTTCGGTTTATTTTGTAGATTCCACATATAAATGAGATCATAGGTATTTGTCTTTCTCTGTCTTATTTATTTCACTTAGCATAATACCCTGAAGGTCCATCCAAGTTGTCACAAATGGCAGGATTTCATTTTTTTAATGTCTGAATAAGATTCCATTATATATACATATATATGCGTCACGTTTTCTGTATCCATTCATCTGTTGATGGACACTTAGGTTGTTTACATATCTTGGTTATTGTAAATTATGATACAGTGAACGTGAGGGTGCAGTTGTCTCATTGACATAGTGATTTCATTTCCTTTGGATATATTCCCAGCAGAGGACTTGCTGGATCATACGGAAGTTCTAATTTTAAATTTTGGGGGAGTCTTCTTACTCTTTTCCAGAGTGATGGCACCAATTTACATTCCCACCAACATTGCAGAAGTTTCCCTTTTCTTCACACCACCACCATCACTTGTTATCTCTTGTATTTTGATGACACCCACCCTGACAGGTGGGAGGGGATATCTCATTGTGGTTTTGATTTGCATTTCCCTGATGGTGAGTGATGTTGAGCACCTTTTCATGTACCTGTTAGACATCTGTGTGTCTTCTTTGGAAAAATGTCTATTCAGTTCCTCTGCCCACTTTTTAAATCAGATTGCTTGTTTTTTTGCTGTTGAATTGTAAGAGTTATTTATAAGTTTTGGGTGTTAACCCCTTATCAGATATATAGTATGAAAGTACTTTCTCCCCTTCTGTCTGTTACCCTAACCTCTGCTTTCTGGATGACAGGGGTCCAGGCACTTGGGAATCTCTGCTTCTCACATGTTTCCAATGGTGGGTGGGTGAGGGCTGTGTTGTGATAAAACTGCACAACCGTGGGTCACTACCCCTTCTTTTAGAAGGTGGGCTCTGAAGAGTGCAGTGTGGGCAGGGATGTTTCCCTGAAGTCATCATTTGGATGGTCATGTGCCCTGGAACTCACATCTTCTAGCCCGGATGTGATGGGGGAATTTGCAAAGGGAGGACCTTGCAGCTAAGAGACTTACCAGGTGCTCTTGTGTCTTGTTGGAAGGACCTGGAAACAAAGTTGTGTGGAACAGGGACTCCTCCAGGTCACAAGGATCAGTTCAGACTTCTGGGATGCAGAGACCTGCTCTGAGCCACTGTCACTGAGGAGGGAAGGGCCTCAGGCAGGAGGGAGGGGTTGCTGGATTTCACTTGCCCTGTTTGTCAAGTATCAGCTCTGGTGATGTGTGGCACATGGGCTTAGCTTTGGGCATGTAAGAGGAGAGGTTCCTGGGGAAGGGCTGGCTTTTTCCTCTGATTGAGGTCCTACTGTGTGCCAAGCACAGCAGTCCTCTGAGTCAGAGCTGGAAAGCCAGGCACAGAGAGGTCAGGGAGTTTCCAGGTCACACAACATTAGGGGCATCATTAGGGTCTGATGCAGACCTGACGCCCAGCCTACATTCTCTCTCCTTTCCCAGGACCATCATGATCCCACATGTCAGCATCACCCAGAGAGGCCCAGGTATGGGCGCTGGGACCTTTCCTGCCTAACATGCCAGGAGCCTTAAGAGGTAGGACAAGACACTTCCTGAGTCCATGATGCCCAGAGGCTGCTCTCAGCGAGAGGCCCAGCACACACTCTTGGATGAATCCTAGCTCTGTCCTGAGTCACTCTGTCCTCCCTGCCTCAGTCCTTCTGCCCACATGGGGCTGGAAACAGCAGCCACTTCACAAAGGTCTAAGGAAACTCCAGGATCCTGGAAGCAGCGCCCTCACACAGGGAACATGGTGGGGTCAGCCTCCATTGTCTACTTAACTTTTCCTCACCTCTTTGCTGGATGAGGAGTCCTAGCGGGGCCCTGGCTTGTCCCAATTCTCACCCCAGATCAGGGTCCAGCAGGGGGTGGTGTCCAGGCTGGACTCTGTCCTCTGCCCCTTCTGGGCACCCTCATTCCCTACACCTTGGCTGCCTGGACACTGTCTTCCAGGGGCCACTCTGTGCCTCCCACACCTACCTAGCATCCACCCACCCTGGGTTACTCCATCGCCCTCTGGCCCTTGGACACACACCTACTCCGTGTTGAGTGGAAATGAGGTGACGGACATGCTGGGCCTCCTGGACAGTCTGGGGGAGCCCGATATCCCCATCCTGCCCACCGCCCAAGAGCCCAAGTTGGGGAGAGGGTGTGCCTCCATTCATACTCTGATTTGCTCAGATTCTCAGCACCTACCTTGCTGTGTGGATATGGGGGCAGAGGGATGATGTAAAAGCAGGAGACCTGGACAGCAGAGCATGAGAAGGGGGCTAGCCCAGGCTGGTCTCATAACCCCCTTAGCCTTGGCTTTCTCATCTTTAAAGTGGGACAGACTATTGTGAGGTGAGCAGGATCCTGACCCATAGCCAGGCACTGTCCTACACGCATAAGAGAAGATCACTGACTCCTCATGAAAATCTGTGGGGCAGGGACAGGCGTTATCAACCATTTCTGCAGAAGAAGTAACTGAGGCACAGAGAGAACAGGGGAGGTGACCACCCCAGATTACAGAGCCCAGGCCATCTGGTTCCAGTGTCCAGGCTCATGGTCAGTGCCCACTCTGGGTTTCCTTCCTCCCTTCACCCTCCACTGGGACCCATGGCTGCAGCCTCATCTCAGTGTGATTGTTCAAGGTGAGCAGGATGGGGGCACTGAGGGCCCGTTTCTCTGAGCACTGCTTTCCCAGAAGGCTCAAGGGGTTGACTGTATTCACTATTGGACACCCAGGCCTGGGCCCAGGCCAGCCACACAGCAAGGCCTGAATCAATGATTGTTGAGTGAATACCTGGACCTCTGCATGTACATGCATTTTGCTCCCATTTCCTCATCTCCACAGCTGGCTACCCGGCCAACACCTTATGTCATCAGGCCTCTGCCAGGGACAGTCAAGGGGACCAGAGCTGCTCATCTGGGGACAGGGAGCCTCAGGGGCCCTGTGTCTGTCCCAAGCATCTCCTGGGCCAATTCACAGGGAAGCCCAGCCAGCTTCCAGGAACAGCAATCAGGTCCCAATCCCAGGGGTGTAGAGTAGGTCTTGAGGGGTGTTTCCTGAGACTGACTTTGTGTATGAAGGGGTCCTGGGGGTCAGGCTGCTTTCAACCTCCATTCCAGGCCCATACCCCTGCTGGCAGCATGGAGCTAGTCATAAAGTACACAGGCTGTGGGGCCAAGGCTATAGCAGGGCTCTGCTCCCTCTCTGTGGCTCAGTGTCCTCATATGTAACAGAGAACTAGTAACAGGGCAATGGGAGGGCTCACTGAGACCCTCCTCTGTGGCTTTGGTTGGACACTGCCCTCTCTCTGCTCAGTGCCCTTCTCTGTAATAGAGAACTAGTAACATTTTTCTTAGCCCCTTTTGGCCCCATTTTTCTGAGTCTCTTTCCACATTGAGCCCAGGGCTTTCACAGAGATCACAGACTTGGGAGGTAATCAGAGTGTGGTCTCAGCCCTAGTGGTCCCAACTGAGGCCAGAGGAACTTCAGGAGGGGTGGGAATCCAGAAGTGCTTCATGGAGGAAGTGAGATCTGAGCTGTGTCCCCACGGATGAGCTGTCATCCAGCTGAGGCCTGGCAGTGAGCAGGACCCATGTACATGGTGAATGAGGGTGTGAATGAATGAATGGGCACCCCTCTAACAGAGAGTGAGGGGGGAAGTCCCCCAGGCCAAAGCAGGAAACACAGGGCACCCTGGGGGAACAGAGGGCGGGGCTGCAGTGTGATGCCTGCCTCACCCTTTATGGGTGTCTTGCCCCCACTTTAGCCTGTGTTCTGGTGGATTGGGAGCCCTTGCCTCTCCTCTGCTTCAGGATCCTGCTCTTCATTCCCAGCAACACCCACCTGTGTCACCTCAGTGTCCCCAAGTGGACCTGGACCTGTCTTGTGGGAGATTGTGAAGAGGGATTTGGTGTGCAGCCCAAGACTGAAGTGGGAGGGAGAGGATAATAGGGACCTCCAAAGGGGATCATGGGCTGGGGGAAATCGGAGGGGTGGGGAAGGCAGAGACTCAGGGCTGAAGGATCCTGCTAGTGGTGGCTCCTTCTCAAGGGGCTTCACAGGGAGGAAGCATTCATGGGGTAAAGGCAGAGCTCAGTTTGGGGCTCGCTGACATGGAACAGCTCATCACAGAGACGTCCAGAGGAGCTGGATATAGGGAACAAAGGTGCCACTGATGTCAGGGTCAGAGCCTGAGACCCAGATGAGGTGGGGCGGTGGTGCAGGGTAAGGGGCTTGAGGATGTCAAGATGTTAATTCATTGGGGTCCTCAGGGTGGGGACCTTCATGTTCATTTCACATGGTGCCTGACAGAGCTAGACTTAGGGAGCTCACTGAGTAGACACGTGCTGGGAACCTAGAGTCTCCTGTTTCCATATAAAGTCCCTGGTGTGAAACCAGCTGTCACTCTTTAGAGTCATACACCCTCACCCCTGGGCTCTCTGTGTGCCTAGAGCCCAGTGGCACCTTACCTCCCACTCCCCACTGCAGGACACCTGCATTTCCACAAGCTATAAAACATCTTCTCTTGCTGTGTGTTTACCCTATTAAAACTCATTGCCCTAGGAAGAGAGGCCTCACAACCTGCCCTTATTAAAGTGGTAAAGCCTGTTGTTCAGAGAAGCCCCTGTCAGATCTCACAACCAACCAGGTACCTGTGCAAGAATTGATCATGCAGCCCCCTCCTCCTTGTGTGCACAGCACCCCCCCCAATAACAGACCCCACAAACTCAACCTTGGCCCTCGTGTAGGCACCTCTTGCCTGTGTGGCCTGATGTTGCCTATAGCAGTGTCCCTATTAAACTTTCCTAAACCCTTCTCAGACGCTGGTAATTCTTTACCAACCCAAGTAACTAGCCCGCCATTGTGCCCACAACACCTGAAACAGAATTGGCTAAATTATGCAGATTGATGATGCAGGTTAATTTGCTATAAAGTTGAAATCAAGGTTTACAAATAAAAGCAACATACATACTCACGGCAGGACTAAGAACTCACACGGATAACTAAGACCCTCCATGCGCATCCCACTGTGGCCTCAGGGCCTTTGCGCTGGCTGCTCTTTCAGCCAGGATCTCTCTCTGCCTGCTTCTTAAACACCTCCAGGTATCTGCTCAAATGTCCTCCCTGACCTTATTTTTCTCCATGGAACATATCACCTCCGGACACTGTGCATATTTTACTTAATTTTCTCTGTGTCCCCCACCAGGCTGTCTGCTGCATGAGAATGGAGACCTGCCTGCTTCACTACCTGCTGTGCCCGGCATCTGGAACCCGCCCAACACACAGTAGGACGTCAGCGAATGTGTGATGAGTGTGTGATCACTGTAGGCCACAGACAAAAGTCTTCCAGCAGTGATGGTAAGAGTCATTCATTCTCTACTTACTGAGCCCTACTGTGCACTGGATACTGACCTGGGTGGGAGGCATGCAGTGGATGAGACACAGTGAGCACACACAGCATGTTAGGAGGGACACGTGCTCTGGAGAGCACACAGGGCTGGGGGAAGTCAGGAGTGCAGGAGTGGAGGAGAAGAGGGCCAGGTGGAGACAGTGGTGGCAGAAGAGACAGAGAGTTGGGGCCCAGGTCTTGCAGGGCTTGATGGCTCCTGTGAGGGCTTTTCCTCAGGGCAGCGGAAACATGGCTGGGCGTGGAGCAGGGGCCCGGGTCCGAATGCTATGCAGGAAATGGAGAAGGTGTCTGCTGGGGAGATGTGCGTGGAGGAGGCTGTCCCTGTAGACTGTGCAGGCAGGGAAGGCTCCTCTGAGGGGGTGACATCTGAGCTGAGCCCTTGTATGGACCGTGTTTCCACCTTCTGTAGACTGGATGCTTTTGTCTGCCCTGCAGGCCTATGCAAGACACACCCTGTTCTCAGTCACCTGGACTTGGCCTCCTGCCTCCCTTGTGGGCCCTCCCACCCCAGAAGGAGTCCTTCTAGATCTAACGCACTACCTCCTCCACTGGACTTGGACTCACACTGAGCCACTGTCCACCTGCCCAACTCACCCAGAGTCAAGTCCAGACACTTGGGGGAGCCCCTCCACCCTAGAGCCCATGAACTTACTCAAATGGCCAGTCCTCAGCCTGCTCACATGCCTCACCCTCCCCTCCTGCAGAAACCCTGTGACAGATCCTGTCCACAGCACCCTGCTCCTCCGATCCTGACCCCAGGCTTTCCCATGGTGTGTGACCCTGCATGGGGTGCAGTCCCCTCCTCCAGTCTGGTGAGTAGAAACTACCTTTTCTTTTTTCTTTTGTTAATATATTTATTTTTTAATTTTTATTTTATTGAGTTATAGTCAGTTTGCATTGTTGTGTCAATTTCCAGCATACAGCATAATTTTGTCAATTGTGTTCACTTTTTCAAGAAACCATCTCTTGGCTTGATTTTTTCAAATGTTTCTAATATCTCTATTTTATTTATTTCCTCCCTGATCTTTATTATTTCCTTCCTTCTGCTTACTTTTGTTATTTTTTGCTCTTCTTTTTCTAATTCTTTTATGTGGTAAGTTTGATTGTTTATTGCACTTTTTCCTCTTTTTTGAGGTAGACCTGATTCTCTCGCTATAAACTTCCCTCTAAGCACTGCCTTTTCTGTATCCCATAGGTTCTGTGTGGTTGTGTTTTCATCATCATTTGTCTCACTGTGTTTTTTTATTTCTTCTTTGATTTCATCATCCACCCATTTTTTTTTTAAAGTAGTATGTTGTTTAATCTCCATGGTGTCATTTATTTCTCCTTTATTTTTCTGTAGTTAATTTCTAGTTTTATGGTATTGTGTTCAGAAAAAGTTGCTTCAAATATTTTCTATCTTCTTCAAATTGTTAATGCTTCTTTTGTGCCAAAGTATATGATCTATCCTAGAAAATGTGGTACGTGCGCTTGGGAAGAATGTATATTCTATTTTAGGGAAATATAATGTTCTGAAAATATTAACCAAGACAAATTGTTCTATTTTATCATTTAATTTCTATGTTGTCTTATTAATTTTATGTATGGAAGATCTGTCCAGTGATGTTAATGGATAGTTAAAGTCTTCTACCATGACTGTATTCTGATCAAATTTTCCCTTTTTATCTGTTATGTATTTAGGTGCTCCTATGTTGGGTTCATATATGTTAATGAGTGTAATATCTTCATCTATGACTCCTTTAATCATTATAAAATGTCCTTCTTAATCTTTCTTTATAATCTTTGTTTTAAAGTCTATTTTATTTGAAATCACTGTTGATATTCCTGCTTTCTTGTCATTTCCATTTTTGTGGAATATCTTTTTCAATCCTCTCACTTTCAATCTATGTGTGTCCTTCTCCCTAATGTGGGTCTCTTGTATACAGTGTATTGTAGATACTTGCTTTATTATCCACTCTGCACTCTATATCCTTTGATTAAAACATTTAGTCCATTGACATTTATAATAATTATTGATACATATGTGTTTATTATATTTTGAACTTTGTTTTGCAGTTGGTTTTGTATTTCCTCTTTGTTCCTTTCATTTTCTTTTTGTGGTTTGATAATTTTCCTTTTTATTATCTTGGTGTCTTCTTAGTTTTGTGACTCTATTGTAACTTTTTGGCTTGTGGTTACCCTACTTTGTACATATATTAACCCATTATTATATCTGTTTGTTTTAAACAGATAGTAATATAAGCTCAAACTCATCCTACCAAGAACAAAAGAGAGAGAGAGAGAGAAAGAAACCTGTGCATTTTCTTGTTCGCCTCCCCCACCCTTAATGATTTAGATGTCCTCTTTTATGATTTCATGTTTATTCTGTTGTAATTCATTGTAGCAATCACCTTTCCAATCATGGTTTTCTCCTTTTTGTACCATCCTGCTTCTTTTCTGTTTAGAGTAGGTCTTTCAATATTTCCTTTAGCATAGGTTTAGTGTTGCTAAATTCTTTTAGTTTTTGCTTGTCTGTGAAGTTCTTTATCTCTCCTTCTATTCTAAAGGATAGCCTTGCTGGATAAAGTATCGTAGGCTGCATCATTTTTTCATTCAGGACTTTGAATATTCCTTGCCCCTCCCTTCTGGCCTGTACTGTTTGTGTACAGAAATCAGCTGAATATCTTATGGGGGTTCCCTTGTATCTCATCCTTTGTTTTTCTCTTGCTGCCTTTAGAATCATTTCCTATTCTCAACCCTGGTCATCCTAAATGTAATATGTCTTGGTGTGGGTCTGTTTGGGACCTCCTTGTTTGGGACGCTCTGTGCTTCCTGTACTTGGATATCTGATTCCTTCTTTAGGTTTGGGAAGTTTTCAGTCATGATTTCTTCAAATACCTTTTCAATCCCCTTTGTTCTTTCTTCTCCTTCTGGGACCCCCATTATGAGTAGGTTGGCATGCTTTATGTTATTCCATAGGTCCCTTATATTGCTTTCATTGGTTTTTATTTGTTTTCTCTCAGCTGTTCTGTTGTCCTGTCTTCTAAGTCACATATTCATTCCTCTCAGTTATCTAGCCTACATTTTACAGCCTTTAGCTCAACTCTCATCTCAGCAAATGAGTTTTCCAATTTTCACTGGCTCCTCTTTAGAGTTTCAATTTCGTTTTTTGACATATTCTCTGTCTCTATAGACAATCTCTTTTAGTTTCTTCAGTACTTTGATCACTCCTTTCTTGAAATCATCTAGTAGACTATCAATGTCTATTTCATTGATTGTTCTTTCAGGGGATTTATCTTGTTCTTTTAATTGAGAGAGGTGGCTCTGCTTCTTCATCTTGCTTATATCTCTCTGGCACTATGGCTTATGGAGTATCAGTTATCTACTGTCGTCCTTTAGGAGTTTATTTATTTATATAAAGTGGATGCAGAAATAAAACTAAGCACAAAGAAATTAGTTTTAAAAGCAGTATAATCAATAACAGAAGAACATATTGAAACAAGATAACAATTGAGTTGGGATGAATTTTAAAACATTAAAGGAAGAAAAATATTTGAGAACAGAGTATCATCATAACAGAAGAACAAAACAAAGATAAAAATGAAATTGGACAAATTGAAAGATAATAATATTAGTATTTTAAAAGAAAATTTTAAAAGGGATTAAAAATAGAAATATAAAAATTATTTAAGAAGTAACATTTAAAAAGTAAAAGAAAATGGAACAGAAAAAGAAGAGAGGATGTTCCCGTGGAGATTGTGTGCCCTTAATAATTTTATCAAGAGGTCTTTCTTAAATAAGTGTGGTTGCCAAGTCTTACTTCTGTGCCTTTTGTCTGTTATCCCTTTGGTTACGGATGTGGCCGTTAACCTGTTAACCAGAGCCTACCCTGGCTATTGAATGGGGACTCCTATTTGTTTTGTGGTTGTCACAGCCCCTGCCCCTGCCTTGTTTCATGAACTCAGCTCATTGGTTCCAGAGACCCTCTGGTCACACCCTTGGTCTGTGCTGCTCCCAGTGCCTGTAGGTAGACATGTCACATCTCCTCAAAATGCTGCATCTTGGTGCTGCTCTCCTGCATGGTAGGTGGGCAGGGTGTGCCCCTTCCCAATGCCATGTCCAGGTGCAGCAGTCCTGCACAGTAGTTGGGTTGGTTGCTCCCCTGTTCAGTGCTACTCCCCACTCCACATCTGTTCCACACTCTGTAGGTGGGCTTGAGGCAAATGGCCACACCAGCCCTAGTCCCTGCTCTTTGCCAGAACTCTGCTCCTTGTTCATTTGTCTTAGAGGTGCGAGTTCATAGACGCACCAGGACAGAACCTTCCTATATGTCTGGGGATGTAAACAAGTCTCAGTCCCACCTATGAGGCTGCAGAACTGCCAGGTACATATTCAGGTTTCAACCCTGCCTCTGCCTGGGTGGGTATGATGGCTGTGGCTGAGCCTCATCTCTCTTCTTCTGAGAAATCACCAGTTATGTTGCTGTGGGTCAGCAGAGACAAAGGACAAATCTCCCCTTCCCTCAGGCAAGCCAGCAGTGTTGCTTTGCTTTATTTTTTTTTTCTTATTTTATGGGGGGCCCAGGCTGTTCTGATCTGTATACAATCCAAGCAGTTGTCCACAGCACACTGTAGTCCCCCAGGGTTACCTCTGTACAGTCAACCAGAATCTGCCTGGATCCAGCAGCCTGTCCCTTCCCATCCCTGATTCACTTCTAGGTTTGGGGGTTGTTGACACACTTTGTGCCCATGTAACTTAATTCTGTCAGTCAAGGGCGGTTCTGTACACATCTGAGCCTCAGAGGTTCCCTGTCCATCCTGCTGACTTCTCCGTTGGAAAGGGGGAGACCCAGTCAACCAGCACTATCCCTCCTTTGCTGCTCCCTCTTCAAAGGACCAACCCCAAGCCATTTTGCATTTCTTCCTTCTTTTTTCCGTTTCTCCTACCAGATTGGTGGCACATTTTGTCTCTTGAAAATGGCAATGTTTTATCAAAGTTCAGCAGATGTTCTGAGTGGATGGGTGTGTCTGTGAATGTCAGTCTTGGTGTATTTATTGGAGAGGATAAGAAACAAGTATCCTTCTACTCCACTATCTTGGCCTTTCTCCAAGAATATGCACTCTTAATAATTTTGTCATAAGGTTGTTTTTAATTATGGGTGGTTGCCAAGTCTTCCTTCCATGCCTTTTGCCTGTTATCCCCTTTGTTGGTGGTGTGGCTGGTGTTCTGGTGGCCTGAGTCTGCCCTGGCTATTGAGCAGGAGCTCCTTTTTTTCCTGTGGTTGTCACACTCCTGCCCATATCCTGCTGTGAAAACTCCACTTGCTGGTTCCAGAGGCCCTCCAGTCATGCTCCTGGTCTGTGTCCCAGCATCAGTTTGTGGGTGGTCTGCACCCCCACCAGATGCCTGGTCCCAGCACCACACTTGTGCAAGGTAGTTGGCAGGTAGCTCCCCTGCCGCATTAGGTCCATGCTTCATAGGTGGACTCAGAGATAACAGCTGCACTAGCCCTCACCCCTGCTCTGTTCCAGAACACTGCTTCTTGTCCATTTGTCTTAGAGAAGCCAATTCAGAGAGGCATCGGTGTGTAATGGTCCCCTCTGCTTGGGACTGTAAACAAATCTCAGTCCCACCTATGAGGTTGTGGAGCCCCTAGGTAGGGATTCAGCTTTTGACCCCTCCTTCACCTGGGAACCATGAACCAGAAAATATGGTGGCTATGGCTGAGCCTTGACACTCTTCTCCCAAGAAGTCTCCAATAATGGCACTGTGGGTCTGTGGACACAAAGGCTACGGATCCCCTTCCCCCCAGGGCACACCAGCAGTGTTGCTTTGCCTTTTTTTTTTTTTTTGGATTTTATTGGGGACCCAGGCTGTTCTAATATGTATACTCTCCCAGCCATGGCACACAGAACATTGCAGTCCCCCAAGGTTTCCTCTGTACAGTCAGCCCGAATCCTCTGCTCGACTCAGACAGCCTGTCCCATCCCACCTCTGCTGGTTCACGTCTAGGGCTGGGGATCATTGGGACTCTTTGTGCCCAATTAACTTAGTTCTGTCAGTCAAAGGCTATTCTGTACAGATCCGAGCCGCAGATGTTCCCTCTCCATCTTGCTGAACTCGCCATTGGAGTTGGGTAGACCCAGTGTATTAATGCTATTACTCTTTTGCAGCTCCCTCCTCATTGGAATGGTCCTGAACTATTTTCCTTTTTCTTCTTTTCTCCTACCAGATTTGTGGAAAATTTTATCTTTTGAAGAAGGCAATATTCTGTCAAAGTTCAGCAGGTGTTCTGGGTGGTGGGTGTGTCTGTGGATGTCACTCTTGGTGAATTTGTGGGAGAGGGTGAGCTCTGAGCATCTTTTTCACTCCACCATCTTTCCTCCTCCTTCACTTTTTCTTTTGATTGGAACACTTAGTCCATTGACATTTATAGTAGTTATTTTATAGATGTGGTTTTATTGCCATTTTGAAATTTGTTTTCCAGTTGATTTGGTATTTCTTATTTGTTTCTTTCTTTTAATTTTTTTTTCATTTTTGTCATATGATAAATTTCTTTTCTATAAGCTTGGTTTCTTTTTGGGTTTTATGACTCTTTATATACTTCTGATTTGTGGTTATCTTGTCTTTCAAGTATGGTAACCCCTTACTTCATCTGTTTGGTTTTAGTTGATAGTTATGTAGGCTCAAGTGCATCCTAAAAAGAAAGAAGAAAAAAAAAAAGAAAGGGAACAAAATCTATATTCTCTTGCTCTCCTCTTTCACCTTTTATGATTTTGCTATTCTCTCTTTCTTTCTTGCTTTCTTTATTGACTTACTGACTTATTTATATCTTCATGTTTTCCCTTGCAATTCACTGTATTTATTGCATTTCCAATTATGGTTTCCTAATTTCTATAGCTTCCTGTTTATGTTTTATTTAGATTAGACCTTTCAATTTTTTTTTAGCATAGATTTAGTACTGCTGAATTCTTTTAGTTTTGCTTGTCTGTGAAATTCTTTCTCTCTCTTTCTGTTCTAAAGGAGAGTCTTACTAGATAGAATATCCTAGTTTGCAGCCTTTTCTCATTCAGGTCTTTGAATATATCTTTCCACTCCCTTCTGGCCAGAAGTTTTTATGTAGAGAAATCTGCTGAATGCTTATGGGGCTCCCTTGTAACTAACATTTTGTTTTTCTCTCACTGCCTTTAGAATATTTTCTTTACCTTTAACTTTAACCATTTCAATTATAGTATGTCTTGGTGTAGGTCTGTTTGGTTTCTTCTTGTTTGGGACCCTCTGTGCCTCCTGTACTTGGATAATTCTTTCCTTCTTAAGGTTTGGAAAGTTTTCAGTCATGATTTCTTTAACTATATTTTCAATCCCCTTTTCTCTTTCTTCTCCTTCTGGGACCCACTATTATGCATAGGCTGGCGCACTTTATATTATCTTGCTTTAATTGGTTTTTATTGGCTTTTATGTCTGCTGTATTGGGTTATTTCTTTTATCTTGTCTCCTAAGTCATTTATTCATTCCTCTGCATTATCTAGTCTGTTTTTGATTGCCTGTAGTTGAATTTTCTATTTTTAACTAGCTCTTCTTTATAGTTTAAATTTTCTTTTCAAAGTTTTCTGTCTCTATTGATAGTCTCTTTTAGTTCTTTCAGTGTGTTGATCATTCCCTTTTTGAAGTTTAGTAGACTATCAGTCTATTTTACTGTTTGTTCTTTCAGGGGATTTCTCTTGTTCTTTTAATTGAAAGTGGTTCCTCGGCTTCTTTATTTACTTATATTTCTCTGGCTCTATATATTTCTTCTAGACCCGTTTCTGAGCTGTGGTGTGTAGTAGGCAGGGTGGGAGCACTTCAGTTGTGAAGAAAAATAGGCAGGAGATTTCCACTGGGGAGTTCCCTCTGTGGTGTTGTCTGTCACTTGTTATGCAGACTTACAAAGTACTATTTGTTGATGTTGGCTTTATCCCTGCTTTAGCTTTGGGAATGTCAGCCACCTACTCTGGTGCCCCTCAGGTTCTGAGCCCCAGGAAACATCAGTGCAGATCCAGCAGTGTCAGTCCCTTGGACCTGCCTTAGCAAGTGTGTAGTCACACACATGAATTTGTGGTCCACTACAGGTTCAGCTCAAACCCCAATCCCGCATCCACATATGGAACCATACACCACCCCGTTGTAAATACCCTCACTGGCCACCCTTCTTGAGTCAGAACTCCACTCACTGCCTGTAAGTCCCAGAGGTGTGGATCCACAAAGTGACCAGAGAGAACAAATCCACCCTCTCTGCCTGGGGCTGTAAAGAAATCTCAGTCCCGCCTGTGAAGTTGCAATGGCACAGGATATGGATTCAACATTCAGCTCTGCCTTTGTGCAGCAGTGTTGGCTATGACCAAGCCCCATTTCTCTTCTCATGAGAACACACCAACAATGGAGCCAAGTGGAGAAAGTGACTTTGGCACAGCCATGCGTCATTCCTCCCCCATTATACCAACATTGGTGCTTTTTTATGAGAGTTTCAGTCTGTTCTGTTCCACACACACACACACACACAGCCAGAGCTCACACTGCCCTCTAGTTTCCTGATGCTGCCTCTCTGCAGTGTGACCCAGCCCTCTGCCTGGGCTCTTCACTGACTCCAGTACCCAGTCCTGGCTCATCCCTGCTAGTTCATGTCTAGGGCTGGTCATCACAGGGACCCTCTGTGTCAGTATTCCCCAGTTCTGCCTGCCATGCAGTTGCCACTGTCTCCTCCAAACCTTGGAAGCTCTGCTTCTTTCCTAGCTGATCTCCCAGCTAGAGAGGTTGTGTCCCAGTGTGAGGGTGCCTTTCTTCCTATGCTACTTTTTCCCTGCAGGATCAGTCCTGCACTGAATTTGTCTTTCTTCTTTTTATTCCTTACCATATTTTGTGAGAATCTTCCTGTATTTCAAAATGAGAGACACTGTGCCAGAGTTCAGGAGGTTTCTGTGCAATTCAATGTTTTTGTAGATGTAATTCTTTGTGTATTTGTGGGAGAGGTCAAGCTGTGAGTCTGTCTACTCTGTCACTTTGGCTCCTTCAAATTTTAAAATAGGGCTAGGTCTTTCTTAATTACTCTCAACAAGCTGTTGTAGTTTCCAGCGTACATGTCTTGTAATTTTTCCTTGCCTCTATTGGATGCTGATTCAGAACATACACAACCTTCTAGAGAAACCTGTCCCACCCTGCCATTTGCTGCCAACTAGCTGGCCTGTGTCTGAGTCACCAAAAGGTTTTGTTCTTTATCTGATTCTTAATTCTTTAGAATTTATCATTTTACTCTCATAAATGCTGATTGTACTTGTAACAAATACTTTAAAATAAAAATAATAAACTTTATGCTGTGGATTCAATATGAATGAATCTCAAGTAACATATGCTTTAAATACCTTAGAATTAGTACATCAATATAGATACATTATGAACACTTGAAATGTTGCCTAAAGGAAAAGTGCAGAGATTTGCAAATCCCACCCCCAGAAGTGACCGTCATGAATGGCTTGGTGAACATCTCTCAGTCTCTCTCTCTTATTCTCTCTGCCTCTGTCTCTCACACACCACAAGATTCATTTACATCTATGATGATTTGACACATATGTGGTCATAGATGGCATCTGGGATGTAGATGATGGATTAACAAGCATCCAAACTGAGGGCTTCCTTGACATCAGGTAAAGACCTAGCACTCATTTTTCCAGCTGCACAACAATCATTCCTCCATGTGAACCGGAACTGATGAATCCCACCCCGTCTCCATGAACATTAGTGTTGCTTCCAATCTCCTACTAGTTAAACCAGAACTGTGATGAACATCCTTGAAAAGACGTCTTTGAAAAATTGTGCAAGAATTTTAGTATGATCAACACTAAGCATCAGCACTACTCGGAAAGGGGTGAACTTGTGGAACTGTAATTCATCCTGCAAACTGTTCTCCCAGAGAGGAGTATCTGCTCACTCTTCCCTCCAGGGGATCTACTGTGGCCTCTGCCTCCTCATGTTGTCACTAGAGCTGGTTGTCACCAGGCTAAAGTCCTGCCAGTGTGATGGTGACCAATGCTGTCTCCAAAGTGTGTACATCTGTGTGCATCCTCACTTGAGAGGTCAAGCACCTCTAATATACACTGGCCACCTGCATTGCCTCTTGTTGGAATTGCATGTGTTTGTTCTGTTTCTGTTTAGAACACAGTGTTTCAAGAAGTTTTTGGACCACAGGGATGTGAAACCTTTCTCTGACTTTAGGTTATGAAAAATGATTTTTCCAGGTTGTGGTTTGTCTTTCATGGCTTTTGAATATTATTATTTTTTATTTTGTAGGTTATGTTTTGCCACAGGAAGAGCTAAGCATCTCCCTTCTGGCTCTGGTTTCACATATAGAATAGCAGTGCCTATCTCGAGATTATGCACATAGTTACTAAAAATTTTCATTTTGTACATCTCATGTTTAATCCACCTGGGTTTCCCTTTCAAATAACCAAAATGCTACTTCAAGTAAAAAAAAAAACAGTCTCTTGTTAAAATATGAGAGCAGACACAAACAGCCACCTTTTGTATGATTTCATTGATAGGGAACATCCATGGTAGGGAAAGACACACAGAAAGAAATAGGATTAGGGCTTGTCAGGGGCTGGGGGAGGGAGAAAAGAGAATGTGTGCTTTGGATACAGGGTTTTATTATGAGGAAAGAAACAGTCTGAAACTAGACAGTGATGATGGTTACACAGAATTGTGAATGCAGTTAATGCTCCTGAATTGCACAATTTAAAATGGAAAAACATCTAAATTTTATTATTGTAAACTTAAAACATAAAAATAGATGATACTCTAAATGACATGAAAGAAAACAAGGAAATTACAGAAAAAAACAAACAAAAATGATGCCAGGAGAAGGGAAGTAAAGTTTGGGTCTGGGAGTGGGTTGATTCTGAGAATTAGATGGCAGTGTTGGTGTTTGCAGAGGCATCTCAGCCCGTAGGGGTGTTGATGCCTGAATTGGCTCTGGGTCTCATAGAAGTGTGTGTGTAGGTGCAGGAGGAGCTACAAGATCAGGCTCAGGGTCTCCCTGCAGGACTGGTAAAGTAACCTGTCTCTAGGTCTCCTGTAGGGCTAGTCTTACAGTCTCCCTGCAGAGCTGGTGGGATGTGACACGGTTCTGTGTTTTTTGCAGGTGCAGGTTCGGGTTCCCCTACAGGGTTGGTAGAATGGGACCCAGTCCTGTGTCTCATGCAGGATCCAGCTCAGGATCTCATGCAAGACCAGGCTCAGGGTCTCCTTGTAGGGCTTGTGGAATGAGACCCCATCCTTTTTCTCCTGCAGCAGCAGATTCATGGTGTACCTGCAAGGTTTTGCAATTTCACCCTACTCTGTATCACCTGCAGGAGCAGGCTCAGACTGTCCCTGCTGGGTTGATGGAATATGACCCATCTCTGATTCTCTTGCAGAAACAGGCTCAGGGTCCCTCTACAGGGCTAGTCAATTTTGTTCCAGTCCTAGGTCCCTTGCAGGTGCAGGATTGGGGTCTTCTTTCAGGGCTGGTGAAATGTGACTCAGCTGTTGGTCTCCTGCAGAAACAGGCAGAGTTTCTCCCTGCAAGCCTTGTGGAATGTGACCCAGTGCTGGGTCTCCTACAGGAGCATGCTCGGGGTCTCTATGCAGGGCTAGTGGAATTGGACCTGGCTAATGGTCTCCCTGCAGTGCTGTTGGAATTGGTCCAATTCTTGGGTGTCTTGAAGGTGCAGGCTCTAAGTCTCCCTGCATTGCTGGTGAAATGTGAGCCAGTTGTGGTTCTCCTGAAGGAACAGTCTCAGGGTTTCCCTGCATGGCTGGTGAATGGGACATAGTCCTGGGTCTCCTGGAGGAGCAGGCTCTGGGTCATTTTAGAGCTGTTGCAATATGACCAATCTCAGGTTCTCCTGCAGGAGTAGGCTCGGGGCCTTCCTGCAGGGCTAGTGGAATTGGACACGGCTCATGGTCTCCCTGCAGTGCCATTGGAATTGGTCCAATTCTTGGGTCTTTTGAAGGTGTAGGTTCTAAGTCTCCCTGCATTGCTCATGGAATGTGACCTGGCTCTGGGTCTTCTGCAGGAGCAGGCTGATAAATTACCTGTAGGGCTGGTGGAATGTGACATGGCTCTTAGTCTCCTGCCAGAGCTGATTCAGTGTCTTTCCACAGGGCTGGTAGAATTGGCCCCAGGCCTGGGTCTCCTGCATGTGCAGGCTCAGGTATCCCTGCAGGGCTTGTGGAATGTGACTGGGTTTCTGTTTCCTTCAGGGGCAGGCTCAGACTCTCCTTGCAGTGTTGCTGGAATGGCACATGGCTCTGAGTTTCCTGTAACAGCAGTCTTATGTTCTTCCTACAGGGCTAGTGGAATATGACTCAGACCTTGGTCACTTGCAGGAGCAGGCTAGTTTTCTCCCTGCTGGGATGGTGGAATCAGACCCTGTCCTGGGTCTTCTGCAGAAGCAGGCTCCAGGTCTTCCTGCAGGGCTGTTGGAACATGACCCCATCACTTGTTCTGCTTCAGGAATAGGCACAGGGTCTCCTTGCAAGGATAGTGTAATTGGACCCAGCTCAGGGGTCACTACAGGGCTGATGGAATGTGACCTGGCTCTGTGGTTCCTGCAAGTGTAGGTTCTGTGTCTCCCTTCAGGGTTGGTTTAATGGGACCCATTCCTGGGTCTCCTGTAGAAGTAGGCTCAGAGTCTCCCTGCAGGGCTGATGGAATGGGACCCATCTCTGGGTCACCTGCCAGAACAGATTTGGACTCTACCTTCAGGCTGGAGGAATTGGGCCTGTTCTTGCATTTCCTGCAGGAACAGGCCTTGGGTCTTCCTGGAAGAATACTGTAATATGACCCATCTCTGGTTCTCTTGCAGGAGAGGCTCATGGTCTGCCTAGAAGGTTAGCAGAATTTGTCCCATTCCTTGGTCCAAGGCTCAGTGTATCCCTGCAAGGTTGGTGGAATGGGACCTAGTCCTGTGTCTCCTGCAGCAGCAGGTTCTGTTCTCTTTGCAGGGCTGGTGGAATGTGACTCCACTCTGTAGTATTTTTTGCAGATGCAGGCTTAGGGACCCCACCAGAACTGATGGCTCTTAGTCTCCTATGGGAGCAGGTGAGGGATTCCCTGCAGAGCTGGTGGAATTCGTCCCAGTCTTCGGTCTCTTGCAATTGCAGGCTCAGTGTCTCCCTGCAGGGTTTGTGGAATATGACTTGGCTGTGGGTATCCTGCAGGAGCAAGCTCAGTGTTTCCGTGCAGGGTTGGTGGAATGAGATCTAGTTCTGGCTCTTCTACAGGAGGAAGCTGGGATTCTCCCTGGAAAGGCTGATGGAATTGGACTGGGATGTCTGTCTCCTGCAGGAGCAAGCCTAGGGATTACCTGCAGAGCTGGTAGAATGTCACACAACTCTTGTTCTTCTGCAGGAGCTGGCTCATGTTCTCTGTGAAGGGCTTGGTGTCCCCCAGGAGCAGGTTTGTAGTCTCACTACAGGGCTGGTGTTATGTGACCCGCTCTGTGTTTTCTGCAGATGCAGTCCCAGTGTTTGACTGCAGGTTTGGTGGAATGGGACGAAGTCCTGGGTTTCCTGGAGTAGCAGGCTCACAGTCTCCCTTCTGGGGTATTGGAATGTGACCCAGTCATGTGTTTCCTGCTGAAGTGGCCTCAGGATATCCCTGCAGGGCTGTTGGAATTGTACCTCGCTCTGTATCACCTGCAGGATCAGGTTTGTGCTCTCCCAGCAAGGCTGGTGGATTTGGACCTATTCCTGGGTCTCCTGCAGGAGCAGGTTTTCAGTCTTCCTGCAGGGCTTCTGGAATATGACATATCTCTAATTTTCCTGCAGGATCAGGCTTGTGGGTCACCCAGCAAGGCTAGTGGAATTGGACCCACTTCAAGGTCTTAGTGCATGGTTGATGGAATGGGACCCAGTCCGGGGTCTCCTGCAGGAATTGGCTCAGAGTCTCCCTGCAGGACTGGTGAAATTGGACCCATTCCTGAGTCTCCTGCAGGAGGAGTCCCTGCATCTTCCTGGAGGGATGGTGGAATATGACAGAGATCTGGTTCTCCTGCAGGAATAGGCTCAAGGTCTCCCTACAAGGCTAGTGGAATTGGACACATTCCTGGATCCATTGCAAGTGAAGGCTTGGGGGTCTTCCTACACAGCTGGTGGAATGTGATTTGGCTCTGAGTCTCCTGCAGGAATAGGCTCAGGGTCTCCTTGAAAGATTGGTGAAATGGGACACAGTGGTGTGTCTCTTGCAGTAGCAGGCTCAGGTTCTCCCTACAGTGTTGGTAAAATTGGACCTGGCTCTAATTCAACTGCAGTAGCAGACTGAGGGTATACCTGCATGGCTGGTTTAGTGTGAAGGAACAGCAAGTCTTAATACATTGGACCACTACTGGGAAAAGTATAAACAGGGCTTGGTGCATGGTCTCTTGTATTGTCTGAAAAAGCCCCTTGAGATGTGTTGATTCTGATGACCTCTTCCAAGAACTTGAAAACTTTTAGAATCTCTGCCAACTCATCTTGTTTAGACTGAAGGAATCTGCCTTTCATCAGTTCTTGGAATAGAGATCAACACAAAATGAAAGAGGGAAGAAAAAATTACCAATCTATCTATTGAGAAATCAGCTGAAGACATTAGAAAGTTCTCTTGCAATGCACTTGTTTCTATTTTGGTGCATTTAGAATCATTTCTTTATTATCAACTTTGGCCATTTAAATTAGAATATATATTGTTGTAGGCCTACTGGGGTTCATTATGCTTGGACCCTCTGTGCTTCCTGTGTTGAGATAGCTGGTTCTATCTTTGGTTTAAGAAAATTTCAGTCTGATTTCTTCAAATATCTTTTCAAACCATTTGTCTTTCTTCTTTTCCATGTGGGATCCCTATGAGTCATAGACTGGTATGTTTTCTCTTATCCCAGGTTTCAGTTGCATTGCTTACATTGGTTTTCACTTGCTTTTCTATGTCGTGTTCTGACTGAGTGATTGCGGTTATCCTGCTTTCGAAGTCACTTATTTGTTCCTCTGCATTATCTAGTCCGATTTGGACTGTCTTTAGCTTAGCTATTCTCACCGTTGAGTTTTCTGATTCTATTTGGCTATCTAAAGTGTTTCTCTTTCCATTTATACTAGCCTGCATTTGTATTCATAGACTCAAGATTTCCTTCAGTGTTTTTATGTCCTCCCTTTTCAAGTCATGTTCTAGTAAATTTTGGTGGTCTAATACATTGGATGTTCTTTCAGGAGACTCCTGTCTTTTGAAAATTTGCAATGGTTCTTTTAACTTTATTATATCTCTCTATCGCTATGGGTTAAGGATTATCAGTTATCTATTATAGACTTGAACAGCTTTTGTAAGTGAAATCATTTCTGTGCACATTTAGTATTAATGCTGTGAGGATTGTTTTTGGTATGTAATGATGCCATGCATTCCTTCTGTGTCTTTTGCCTGTTATATCTATGATTGCTAGTGTGGTTTTTGTTGTGGTGAATACAACCTATTCTAGTAAAGTTAGCAGAGTGTTATTTTGGTTAAATGCTTATCATAGCTCTGACAGTGCAGGGACTAGTAATTTTTGCTGGAATAGAGGCTTCCAAATGGTTTCTGGGCTGCCGGCTGGATATGTGGATAGGGAATGTTTCCAATACACTCTCATGGAAGTGCATTCATACTTACTATTGCCACGGAAAAGTCAAAATTTTATAATGGGTTCCCTCAGGTTCTCTGCAAACAAAAACAAAAGTGGAAAAAAATCTTATGATGTCACACATTAGAACCTGTTGAAGCATGCAGTGCCACAGTTGGATCCTTAGTGTAGTACTGGGTCAGAACCACAACTATTGTTGCATTAGCATGTGGTAGTCAAGGCTGATGGAAAGGCTTCAAATTCACCTATTGTTCAGCAGATCTCTGCTCCAAGAACTCTTGCAATAAGGCATTGGAACTCAAAGGCAAGCATGAGGCATTTCAAAAACCTCTACTTTGGACAATAAGAAATTTCAATCCTCCCTATGAAAGTTGCAGATCCTTGGGCTATAGAATCTGATTTCAACAATAAATTGCCCTGGATTCTAGAAACTAGATGAAGATGGCTCTGAATGAGACCCATTTCTCCTTTATGGAGAAAATGAGCAATTATACCGTGGATGTGGAAAGACTGTGACTAAGGCCCTGGGTTACTAAGCTAATCCACAACACATATGCCAGCAGATTTAATATTAAGAGAGGACCCAGGCAGATCTGTTCTCTAGATAGTACCAACCACAGCCCAAAACAATCTCCAAACCCCTGGGAATAAATTTGTGACATCAGCCACAGCCCTAACACACAGATTCCACAGGCAGTCCTAGCTCAAAATTAACAGGTGGATTATTGGTCTGGGAATGAATTGCAGAGAAATTTTGTGATTATTGCTTTCAGATATGTCAACCAAACTTCCACTATGCACTCTTTTAACCCTCAGCACATTGTTTTCCATCTCAAATGGCCTGTCCACTTTAGAGTGTGCATTCCAGTAAAACACAGTTTCCCCTTTACTTTAGCAGATCCTAAAGCTTTTAATACTGATTTCAAACCCAAGGGCCACTGAATCCCTCAGACCAGATGCACGGCTTCTCTAGTTGAGCCCCACACGTGCTTTATTGGCAAAATGACAAATTGATCCTGGGCCTGCAAATGCATTGCATGTGGCCATGGCACATATCGAAAAACTCAACATCACATGCCAATGTGGTTGCTTTTTACTGGGGTAACAGGTCGGTTTGCTCTCTTCATGGAACCCACCACAACCCACAACACACTCCAGATCCCTGAGACTCAGCGTGTGCCATTATCTGTAGCTCTATACCTCATTTTCCACTGCCTCTGCTAGCTCAAATTTGGCAGATCGGATCTTGGTCTCAGAATCAATTGTGGGATATTTTGTGCTGCTTTCTATGAGTTATGTCAGCCAAGCATCTGCTGTGCACTCTTCTAACACTCAGCGCATTACCTACAATACCATGTGTGCTGTCCGCTTGAGAGTGTGCGTCCAAGTAAAACAGAGTTTCACCTTTGCTGCTCCATAAGCAGAGGTCATATCCTGCACAGATTTCCATTCTCTACTTTGCCTTCTCTTGCTTCCAGGTTTTCTGAGACCTCAGCCTGTCTTTGGAAGTAACAGACCACTCTTCGGGAAGTGTCCTGTGCCCAGGGCAGGGTGAGTGGAAGTTTACATTGCTGTGTACATGGGAGGGAGTGAGCACAGGTTGCACTGGTTCTCTGCCAACTGGGCATCGATAAATCAACACTTTCCAGATGTAATTCACAGAAATGTGATGTTTGTTTAGCTCTGTTTTCTATAAAGCCATGGTTGGAGGGATTGTCCGAAGACTCCAATTTTGACATTGTGTTGATAACAGAGTTGCAGATTTTAAGACGTTAAATAGAATTGATTTACATGTTTTGGGATGTATATGAAAATGAAGTTACTGTTTGAAACGTACTAAATTTACCTAGAAATCAGACTTGTCAATTTTTGTAACATATGACAGCTCTAAGTAAAATATAGACAGATAGAAAGTAAAATTGCAGTCCAAAATGTTGAAGGGGAAATATCAACTCTTTACTGTTGAAGCCTCCAACACCAACAGGAACCATGAAGTACCTATTGAAACCATGAAATAACCGAGAGCCAGGTTTTCCGTTGTGCATGTGGTGCCCTATAATCCCAATGACACATAGTGGCCAATGTTGGCATTTCAAGGGGTAACATTCCTCTCTAGGAAAGTACAAGAAAAACCAAACAAAATATATACATTTAGGCTTGATTCCAAAAGCACATACAGGCATTGTAGCTATGAGAACCCTGCTGCAGCTATGCTAGACTATTGAAAAGCAGGTGTTCTTCTATCAGTGATGAGAACGCTTAATCATCCGATCATGTTGGGTAAAGCAATTTAACACAACCAAGTCTGCACCCCCAATATATAGTGCACCCGGTGCTTGGCTGAAGAGAAAGACGGTCCACAAAACCTGTGTCTTTAAAGGCTTTCACGACTTTTACAGTTCAGGTCACTATCTGACATAATATTTACCTATACTGTCTTGAAACACTGAGGCCTAGTACATATTCAAGTTCAGTCAAAGATTCCTCTCACATACCACACTCCCTTCACCCCAGACAAGACATAAACCCAGCATTTGCTGAATCTAGGGGAAGGTCATCATTTCTTTGTTTGAGCTAAGTATTCAATTCCTAACTAATTTAGGCGAGAGTATTTGACCTTTCAGGAGTTCACTGTTGTTCACAGAGTGTGAATATGGAGTAAATCTGATTCTAGGATGGGCTTGCTCTTCTCCTACTGGCTTCATTGCAGCTCAGGTTCTGATCTTTTAAAATGGATGCCTGAGTGGAGGGGAGGGATTAGCAAGTGCTTGATAGCAAGGCCCAAACCAGGGAAAAGGCTTACCTGGGCTTGGTGAATTTTGGTCTGAATAGTTTGTAAATGCCCCTTGGGACCTGTGGATTCTCATGACCTCTTCCAAGAACATGAGCGCTTTTATCATTTCTGCCATCTCTTCTCTTTTAGACGTCAGGAATCTTGGAGTCGTTCTTGGAGCAGAGAATGGAGTGACTTTCTCAAGTTCACGTTGACACTCCGAATGTTTCTGCCAGTATCACAGAGGTTCAGTAGGTCTCATGAATGTCTTTCGAGCCTGGTATTCTCTAGAGATGTCTCCATGCCGGTATTCTCCATTGTAGTGGAACAACTCTCATCAATATGTTCGCATCTCTCCTCAATCCGTGCAGCCAGCTTTTCTGCCAGCTTCTCTTCGTGTCTCCCATAAAGTCGACTTCAACAGGACTGGGCAAGTCTGAAGGTACCTTGGAGCCTCACCAGTAAGCTGATGACAGGCAGATCTTCCACTGTCTGCTCTCTCAGGTTCTGGAAACTTACCCGTGAACTTAGGTCTTTGGGCAGCAGCATTATCTCGAACTTACACAGTGTCCCGAAAAAAAGAATTAAGCCAATCTCCACAAAGGGCGGCAGCCACTCCATCACACTGATCCACCCACAGAATTCTGCCCAGTTACCTTGGATCCACCAGCCACAACAAGCCTCGCGGTACACACCAAGTTTCCACCTAGAATTCAACCTGTATCTGCCATCCCCTATGGTTGCTGAATATTGTCAGTGTTGGGGGAGGGGCTGCATCAAACGAGAGGTTCCTAAGTTAAATGTGATTCTATCCACTAGCGTGCCACTGTCCTTTTATCTTCCCTCTTACCTTTGGTTCAGATCTGTTTATACAGTACAAACGGAGGGAAGTGTGTCCATTTTTAGTTTATGGTTTCACACGTCTTGAAACTTTCTAACAGCTCACAGTACACAGAGACCCCACTAAAGGAAACTCATGTTTGTGTAATATTCATTCACCCAGAATACATATCCGTCTGTTGATTTCTGCTGAAAAACCCACGCTCTCAGAAAATGGATCCACTTTTATCATAGGGTCTGAAATTCCTAGAAATGAAACCAATAACAATGTGCACTTTACTGTCTGTGTCGTTTGCTCTTAGTACAGTTTTGCAGAGCTACTTGTCTTTGTTATAAGCTTATGCCGTTTCTTCTCTACTTAGGGTAGGATATGGCATTCATTCTTGCTGTTGGAAGAATTGTAAGTCTATATCACGGACTATGACTAAATCTTATGCAGAATCGTCATTTGGGTTAGGTCACGATATGCTTTTTTGAATCAATATTTATGAATATTAATACACGTGTCTGTGTTCTGAATACAAGTGTGTTGAGTACATTTAAACTGCGATACTGGTTCAGTGCGTGCTGAATGATCCTTGACATCTCTTTGAGTATTTTGTTTTGAATACTCATGGTTTCTGTGGTATATGTCAGCCAACCGTAAACTTTTGGTGTATTTTCTTTCTTTGATTGTTTGTTTGTTTGCTTGTTGTTGGTTTTGTAAACACATAAGTCCATGCATCACTCCGTTTGCTTCAATTGGAAAGTCATATATGTGAATCACTTAAGATATTGCTTAAAATCACCTATGATTTCCTGCAACCCTCTCCAATCTTATGTCTTTGATGTCCTCCTTGCCTTCTTCTTGTTTCTTGTTTGTAACTCATGCTCTTCTTGCATTTCCAATAATGGTTTTTCTTATTTCCATTTCATCTTGCTACTTTTCTATTCAGGGTAGAATTCTCAATCTTTCTTTTAGGATATGTTTTGAACTGCTGAATTCTTTTAAGCTTTGCTGGTCTGTGAATTTCCCTAGCTCTGCCGTTATTAGAAATGGCAGTCATGTGGCATAAGCTACCCATGATTACAGCTTTTTCTCATTCAGGATATGGACTATGTCCTTGCACTCCTCCCTGTTCTGCAACATTTCTGCCGAGATATGTGCTGAAACCCCTCTGGAGGTTCTGTTGTGACTAAATTGCTTTCCTCTAGATGCATTTTAAATCACTGGGGTGATCATGAACTTTGTTGATTTGAATTATACAGCTGCAAGTAGGTCTATTGGGATTCCACCTCCTTTGGACGCTGTGTACTTCCTGAAATCATATAGTTGTTTCTTTCTTCTCTTTCAGCAATTTTAAGTCTGAGTTTCCTAAAATTATCTTTTTGGGCTTTTTTTGTTAATCTTGATTTTCCATCTGGGACTCTTATGAATCTTACTCTTTCATGCTTTTTCTTACCCCAGGCTTCAACAGCAATGTTTGCATTGGTTTGCACTTGTTTTTCTATGTCTTTTTATGATCGAGGTATTTCTGTTCCCCTGTCTTCACAGTCTTTCACGTGTCCGTCTGCATTATCAAGTCTGCTTTGGACTGACTTTAGCCCTGGTATTGTCTCATCCTTGGGTTTTCTGATATTATTTGTCTCGTTTTTAGAGTTTCTCTTCCCCTTTCCCGGTATACTGCCTTTTGTGATTCTGAGACACAGTTGTACTTCATGTTTTCCTCACCTCAGTTTTCAATACTTGCTCTGGTAGCGTTTTGCAGTCTAGATGTTTGAAAGCTTATTTTTTGGGCCTTCAAACTCTTTGGAAATGAAAATGGAGCTTCCTGTTTGTTTTACTATACTTCTTTATCTCTACTGGTAATGTAATATCAGGTATCTAATATAGATTTATAGGGCTTTGTTAAGTGAAAATTTTAGACCATTTTGTGGACAAAGTTCCATGATATTTTTTTGAGAATAATTTTCCCTAGGCATTGATGCCATGTCCTTTTCCTGTGTGTGTTGTCTGGTACATCTCTAAATGCTGGTGTTGCCTTTGTTGTGATGAGCACACCATATTATTTCAATAATTAATACTTCGTTTTATTGCACTTACCTCACAATTCTGAAAGTGCAGAGTACACTTCCTCTTCTGGAACTGAAGCTTAAAGCTTTTCAGCTCGGCATTCTGCTGTACGTCATCTTGGAGTCTTTCCAAAAGAACAAGCTGAGAGTGTACTTGTGCTTTCAATTGCCATGGGAAAGTCCAAATGTTACCAGATCTTCCCAGAGATTCTCTGTCTACAGAAACAGCAGTGGAAACATATGTATGGATGTCATACATCAGGGCCTGCTGGAATGATCCCGCAGAACGATCTTTGTGTCCTCTGGGCAGTACCATGTCAGTGCCATCCAAAATGTGGCATCTGCATTTGGGAGATAATGCTGAAGAAATGCTTCAACTTCTCACATTGTTGACTTTGACCACTCTCCCTTGATCCCTCATCCTTGGGTCATGGGTGCATCAATGCAACCACAGAGCTGTACCGAATTCTCCTCCTCAAACCAATCCGTAAACCCTGTCCAGGTTACTTCTGTAGCAAATCCTAAAATTTTAATACTGATTTCAAACCCAAAGGCCACTGAATCCCTCAGACCAGATGCACGGCTTCTCTAATTGAGCCCCACACATGCTCTTTTTGCAAATTGCCAAATTGATCCTGGGCCTGCAAGATGCAGTGGATGTGGCCATGGCACATATCGAAAATCTCAACCACACACGCCAATGTGGTTGCATCCTTACTGGGGTAACAGGTCGGTTTGCTCTCTTGATTGAACCCACCACAACCCACAACGCACTCCAGATCCCTGAGACTCAGCGTGTGCCATTATCTGTAGCTCTATACCTCATTTTCCGCTGCCTCTACTAGCTCAAATTTGGCGGATCGCATCTTGGTCTCAGAATCAGTTGTGGGAATATTTTGTGCTGATTTCTAGGAGTTATGTCAGCCAAGCCTCTGCTGTGCACTCTTCTAACACTCAGCGCATTACCTACAGTCTCATGTGTGCTGTCCGCTTGAGAGTGTGCGTCCAAGTAAAACAGAGTTTCACCTTTGCTGCTCCATCAGAAGAGGTCAGATCCTGCACAGATTTCCATTCTCTACTTTGCCTTCTCCTGCTTCCAGGTTTTCTGAGGCCTCAGCCTGTCTTTGGAAGTAATAAACCACTCTTCGGAAATGTCCTGTTCCAAGGGCTGGGTGAGTGGAAGTTTATATTGCTGTGTACATGGGAGGGAGTGAGCGCAGTTTGCACTGGTTCTCTGACAACTGGGCATCGATAAATCAACACTTTCCTGATGTAATTCACAGAAATGTGATGTTTGTTTAGCTCTGTTTTCTATAAAGCCATGGTTGGAGGGATTTTCCGAAGACTCAAATTTTGACATTGTGTTGATAACACAGTTGCAGTTTTTAAGAAGGTCAATAGAATTGATTTACATGTTTTGGAATTTATATGAAAATGAAGTTAGTGTTTGAAACGTACTAAATTTACCTAGAAGTCAGACTTGTCAAGTTTTGTAACATTATTTCAGCTCTAAGAAATATGTAGACAGATAGAAAGTAAAATCACAGTCCAAAATGTTGAAGGGGACATGTCAACTCTTTACTGTTGAAGCCTCCAACACCAACAGGAACCATGAAATACCTATTGAAACCATGAAATAACCGAGAGCCTGGTTTTCCATTGTGCATGTGGTGCCCTATACTCCCAATGACACATACTGGCCAATGTTTGCATTTCAAGGGGTAACTTTCCTCTCTAGGAAAGTACAAGAAAAACCAAACAAAATATATATATTTAGGCTTGATTCCAAAAGCACATACAGGCATTTTAGCTATGAGTACCCTGCAGCAGCTTTGCTAGGCTATTGAAAAGCAGGTGTTCTTCTATCAGTGATGAGAACGCTTAATCATCCGAACATGTTGGGTAAAGCAATTTAACACAACCAAGTCTGCACCCCCAAAATATCGTGCACCCAGTGCTTGGCTGAAGAGAAAGACGGTCCACCAAACCTGTGTCTTTAAAGGCTTTCACGACTTTTACACTTCAGGTCACTATCTGACGTAATATTTACCTATACTGTCTTGAAACACTGAGGCCTAGTACATATTCAAGTTCAGTCAAAGATTCCTCTCACTTACCACACTCCCTTCACCCCAGACAAGATAAAAACCCAGCATTTGATGAATCTAGGGGAAGGTTATCATTTCTTGGTGTGAGCTAAGTATTCAAATCCCAACTATTTTAGGCGAGAGTATTTGATCTTTCAGGATTTCACTGTTGTTCACAGAGTGTGTAGATGGAGGAACTCTGATTCTAGGATGGGCTTGTAGTTCTCCTATTTTCTTCATTGCAGCTCAGGTTCTGATCCTTTAAAATGGATGCCTGAGTGGAGGGGAGGGAAGAACAAGTGCTTGATAGCAAGGCCCAAACCAGGGAAAAGGCTTACCTGGGCTTGGTGCATTTTGGTCTGAATGGTTTGTAAATGCCCCTTGGGACCTGTGGATTCTCATGACCTCTTCCAAGAACATGAGCGCTTTTATCATCTCTGCCATCTCTTCTCTTTTAGACGTCAGGAATCTTGGAGCCGTTCTTGGAGCAGAGAATGGAGTGACTTTCTCAAGTGCACGTTGACACTCCGAATGTTTCTGCCAGTATCACAGAGGTTCAGTAGGTCTCATGAAAGTCTTTCGAGCCTGGTATTCTCTAGAGATGTCTCCATGCCGGTATTCTCCATTGTAGCGGAACAGCTCTCATCAATATGTTCGCATCTCTCCTCAATCCGTGCAGCCAGCTTTTCTTCCAGCTTCTCTTCGTGTCTCCCATATAATCGACTTCAACAGGACTGGGCAAGTCTGAAGGTACCTCGGATCCTCACCAGTAAGCTGATGACAGGCAGATCGTCCACTGTCTGCCCTCTCAGGTTCTGGAAACTTACCCGTGAACTTAGGTTTTTGGGCAGCAGCATTATCTCGAACTTACACAGCGTCCCGAAAAAAAGAACTAAGCCAATCTCCACAAAGGTCGGCAGCCCCTCCATCAAACTGATCCACCCACAGAATTCTGCCCAGTTACCTTGGATCCACCAGCCACAACAAGCCTCGCGGTACACACCAAGATACCACCTAGAATCCAACTGGTAACTGCCATCCACAATGGTTGCTGAATATTGTCAGTGTTGGGGGAGGGGCTGCATCAAACGAGAGATTCCTAAGTTAAATGTGATTCTATCCACTAGCGTGCCATTGTCATTTTATCTGCCCTGTTCCCTTTGGTTCAGATCTGTATATACAGTACAAACGGTGGGAAGTGTGTCCATTTTTAATTTACGGTTTCACACGTCTTGAAACTTTCTTACACCTCAGAGTACATTGAGACCCCCTGAAAGGAACTCATGTTTGTGTAATATCCATTCACCCAGAATACATATCCGTCTGTTGCTTTCTGCTGAAACACCCACGCTCTAAGTAAATGGATCCACTTGTTTCATGTGGGCTGAAATTCCTAGAAATTAAACCAAACAAAATGTGCACTATACTGTCTGACTCTTTTGCTCTTAGTACAGTTTTGCAGAGCTACTTGTCTTTGTTATAGGCTTATGCCATTTCTTCTCTACTTAGGGTAGAATATGGCATTCATTCTTGCTGTTGGAAGAATTGTAAGTCTATATCACGGACTATGACCAAATCTTATTCAAAATCGGCATTTGGGTTAGGTCACGATATGCTCTTTTGAATCAATATTTATGAATATTAATACACGTGTCTGTGTTCTGAATACAATTGTGTTGAGTACATTTAAACTGCGATACTGGTTCAGTGCGTGCTGAATGATCCTTGACATCTCTTTGAGTATTTTGTTTTGAATACTCATGGTTTCTGTGGTATATGTCAGCCAACCGTACCCTTCTGGTGTCTCTCTGTTTGTTTGATTGTTTGTTTGTTTGCTTGTTGTTGGTTTTGCCAACACATTAGGCCATGCATCACTCCGTTTGCTTCAATCAGAGAGTCATATATGTGAGTCACTTAAGATAGTGCTTAAATTCACCTATGATTTCCAGGTAACCTCTCCCATCTTATGGCTTTGATGTCCTCCTTGCCTTCTTCTTGTTTCTTGTTTGTAACTCACGCTCTTCTTGCATTTCAAATGATGGATTTTCTTATTTCCATTTCATCTTGCTACTTTTCTCTTCAAGGTATAATTCTCAATCTTTCTTTTAGGATAAGTTTTGAACTGCTGAATTCTTTTAAGCTTTGCTGCTCTGTGAATTTCCCTAGCTCTGCTGTTATTAGAAATGGCAGTCATGTGGCATAGGCTACCCATGATTACAGCTTTTTCTGTTTCAGGATATGGCCTATATCCTTGCACTCCTTCCAGTTCTGCAATATTTCTGCCGAGATATGAGCAGAAACCCCTCTGGAGGTTCTGTTGTGACTAAGTTGCTTTCCTCTAGATGCATTTTAAATCACTGGGGTGATCATGAACTTTGTTGATTTGAATTATACAGCTGCAAGTAGGTCTATTGGGATTCCAACTCCTTTGGACACTGTGTAGTTCCTGAAATCGTATAGATGATTCTTTCTTGTCTTTCAGCATGTTTCAGTGTGACTTTTCTACAATTATCTTTGCAGGCTTTTTTTTGTTAATCTTGCATTTCCATCTGGGACTCTTACAAATCATACTCTTTCATGTTTTGTCTTACCCCAGGCTTCAACAGCAATGTTTGCATTGGTTTGCACTTCTTTTTCTATGTCTTCTTCTGATCGACGGATTTCTGTTCCCCTGACTTCACAGTCTTTCACGAGCCCGTCTGCATTATCAAGTCTGCTTTGAACTGACTTTAGCCCTGGTATTGTCTCATCCTTGTGTTTTCTGATATTATTTGGCTCGTTTTTAGAGTTTCTCTTCACCTTTCCCTGTTTAATGCCTTATGTAATTCTGAGACACTGTTGTACTTCATGTTTTCCTCACCTCAGTTTTCAATACTTGCTCTGGTAGATTTTTCTCTCTAGATGTTTGAAAGCTAATTTTACGGGCCTTTAAACTCTTTGGAACTGAAAATGGTACTTCCTGTTTCTTTTTCTATACTTCTTTTTCTCTACTGGTCAAATAATATCAGGTATCTAATATAGATGTATACGGCTTTGTTAAATGAAAATTTTAGACCATTCGGTGTACAAAGTTCCATGATATTTCTGTGAGGACAATTTTCCCAAGGCATTGATGCCAAGTCCTCTTCCTGTGTGTGTTGTCTGGTATATCTCTAATTGCTGGTGTTGCCTTTGTTGTGATGAGCACACAATATTATTTCAATTAGTAAAACTTCGTTTTATTGCACTTACCTCACAATTCTGAAAGTGCAGTGTACACTTCCTCTTCTGGAAATGAAGCTTAAAGCTTTTCAGCTCGGCATTCTGCTGTACGTCACCTTGGAGTCTTTCCAAAACAGCAAACTGAGAGTGCGCTTGTGCTTTCTATTGCCATGGGAATGTCACAATGTTACCAGTTCTTCCCAGAGATTCTCTGTATACAGGAACACCAGTGGAAAAATATGTATGGATGTCATACATCAGGGCCTGCTGGAATGATGCCGCAGACCGATCTTTGTGTCCTCTGGGCAGTACCATGTCAGTGCCATCCAAAATGAAGCATGTGCATTTGGGGGATAATGCTGAAGGAAATGCTTCAACTTCTCACGTTGTGGACTTTGAACACTCTCCCTTGATCCCTCATCCTTGGGTCATGGGTGCACCAATGCAACCACAGAGCTGTACCCAATTTTCCTCCTCAAACCAATCCGTAATCCCTGTCCAGGTTATGATGGTAGAAGATCCTAAAACTTTTAATACTGATTTCAAACCCAAGGGCCACTGAATCCCTCAGACAAGATGCATGGCTTCTCTAGGTGAGCCCCACATGTGATCTATTGGCAAAATGCCAAATTGATCCTGGGCCTGCAAGATGCAGTGGAAGTGGCCATGGCAGATATCGAAAAACTCAATCACAGACGCCAATGTGGTTGCTTGCTTACTGGGGTTACAGGTCGGTTTGCTCTCTTGATAGAACCCACCACAACCCACAACGCACTCCAGATACCTGAGATTCAGCGTGTGCCATTTTCTGTAGCTCTATACCTCATTTTCCAATGCCTCTGCTAGCTCAAATTTGGCAGATCGGATCTTGGTCTCAGAATCAATTGTGGGGATATTTTGTGCTGATTTCTAGGAGTTATGTCAGCCAAGCATCTGCTGTGCACTCTTCCAACACTCAGCGCATTACCTACAGTCCCATGTGTGCTGTCCGCTTGAGAGTGTGTGTCCAAGTAAAACAGAGTTTCACCTTTGCTGCTCCAACAGCAGAGGTCAGATCCTGCACAGATTTCCATTTTCTACTTTGCCTTCTCCTGCTTCCAGGTTTCCTGAGGCCTCAGCCTGTCTTTGGAAGTAACAGACCACTCTTCGGAAATTGTCCTGTGCCAAGGACTGTGTGAGTGGAAGTTTACATTGCTGTGTACATGGGAGGGAGTGAGCGCGGGTTGCACTGGTTCTCTGCCAACTGGGCATCGATAAATCATCACTTTCCTGATGTAATTCACAGAAATGTGATGTTTGTTTAGCTCTGTTTTCTATAAAGCCATGGTTGGAGGGATTGTCCGAAGACTCCAATTTTGACATTGTGTTGATAACACAGTTGCAGTTTTTAAGAACGTCAATAGAATAGATTTACATGTTTTGGGATTTATGTGAAAATGAAGTTAGTGTTTGAAACGTACTAAATTTTCCTAAAAGTAAGACTTGTCAATTTTTGTAACATTAAGTCTGCTTAAAAAAAATGTAGACTGATAGAAAGTAAAATCTCAGTCCATAATGTTGAAGGGGACATTTCAACTCTTTACTGTTGAAGCCTCCAACACCAACAGGAACCATGAAGTACCTATTGAAATCAAGAAATAACCGAGAACCTGGGTTTCCGTTGTGCATGGTGCCCTATAATCCCAATGACACATACTTGCCAATGTTGGCAATTCAAGGGGTAACAATTCTCTCTAGGAAAATACAAGAAAAACCAAAGAAAATATATACATTTAGGCTTGATTCCAAAAGCACATAAAGGCATTTTAGCTATAAGAACCCTGCTGCAGCTATGTTAGGCAATTGAAAACAGGTGTTCTTCTATCAGTGATGAGAACGCTTAATCATCCGATCATGTTGGGTAAAGCAATTTAACACAACCAATTGTGAACCCCCAATATATCTTGCACCCGGTGCTTGGCTGAAGAGAAAGAGGGTCGACCAAACCTGTGTCTTTAAATGCTTTCACGAATTTTACAGTTCAGGTGACTATCTGACATAATAATTGCCTATACTGTATTGAAACACTGAGGCCTAGTACATATTCAAGTTCACTCAAAGATACCTCTCACTTACAACACTCACTTCACCCCAGACAAGACATAAACCCAGCATTTGCTGAATCTAGGGGAAGGTCATCATTTCTTGGTGTGAGCTAAGTAATCAATTCCCAAATATTTTAGGCGAGAGTATTTGAACTTTCAGGGGTTGACTGTTGTTCATAGAGTGTGAAGATGGAGGAACTCTGATTCTAGGAGTTGCTCGCTCTTCTCCTACTGGCTTCATTGCAGCTCAGGTTCTGATCTTTTAAAATGGATGCCTGAGTGGAGGGTAAGGAAGAACAAGTGCTTGATAGCAAGGCCCAAACCTGGGAAAAGGCTTACCTGGGCTTGGTGCATTTTGGTCTGAATGGATTGTAAATGCCCCTTGGGACCTGTGGATTCTCATGACCTCTTCCAAGAACATGAGCGCTTTTATCATCTCTGCCATCTCTTCTCTTTTAGACGTCAGGAATCTTGGAGCCGTTCTTGGAGCAGAGAATGGAGTGACTTTCTCAAGTGCACGTTTACACTCCGAAAGTTTCTGCCAGTATCACAGAGGTTCAGTAAGTCTCATGAATGACTTTCGAGACTGGTATTCTCTAGAGATGTCTCCGTGCCGGTATTCACCATTGTAGCAGAACAACACTCATCAATATGTTCGCATCTCTCCTCAATCCGTGCAGCCAGCTTTTCTGCCAGCTTCTCTTCGTGTCTCCCATAAAGTCGACTTCAACAGGACTGGGCAAATCTGAAAGTACCTCGGAGCCTCACCAGTAAGCTGATGACAGGCAGATCGTCCACTCTCTGCCCTCTCAGTTTCTGGAAACTTACCCGTGAACTTAGGTCTTTGGGCAGCAGCATTATCTCGAACTTACAAAGCATCCCGAACAAACGACCTAAGCCAATCTCCACAAAGGGCGGCAGCCCCTCCATCACACTGATCCACCCACAGAATTCTGCCCAGTTACCTTGGATTCACCAGCAACAACAAGCCTCGCGGTACACACCATGATTCCACCTAGAATCCAACCGGTAACTGCCATCCCCAATGGTTGCAGAATATTGTCAGTGTTGGGGGAGGGGCTGCATCAAACGAGAGGTTCCTAAGTTAAATTTGATTCTATCCACTAGCGTTCCATTTTCCTTTTGTCTTCCCTCTTTCCTTTGGTTCAGATCTGTGTATACAGTACAAACGGTGGGAAGTGTGTCCATTTTTAGTTTATTGTTTCACACGTCTTGAAACTTTCTAACAGCTCACAGTACACAGAGACCCCACTAAAGAAACTCATGTTTGTGTAATATCCATTCACCCAGAATACATATCCGTCTGTTGCTTTCTGCTGAAACACCCACGCTCTCAGGAAATGGATCCACTTGTTTCATGGGGGCTGAAATTCCGAGAAATGAAACCAATCCCAATGTGCACTTTACTGTCTGTCTCGTTTGCTCTTAGTACACTTTTGCAGAGCTACTTGTTTTGTTATAGGCTTATGCCATTTCTTCTCTACTTAGGGTAGAATATGGCATTCATTCTTGCTGTTGGAAGAATTGTAAGTCTATATCACGGACTTTGACCAAATCTTACTCAAAATCTGCATTTGGGTTAGGTCACGATATGCTTTTTTGAATCAATATTTATGAATATTAATGCACGTGTCTGTGTTCTGAATACAAGTGTGTTGAGTACATTTAAGCTGTGATACTGCGTCTGTGCGTGCTGAATGATCCTTGACATCACTTTGAGTATTTTGTTTTGAATACTCATGGTTTCTTTGGTATATGTCAGCCAACTGTACCCTTTGGTGTCTCTCTGTTTGATTGTTTGTTTGTTTGCTTGTTGTTGGTTTTGCAAACACATTAGTCCATGCATCACTCCGTTTGCTTCAATCAGAGTTTCATATATGTGAATCACTTAAGATAGTGCTTAAAATCACCAATGATTTACAGCTAAACTCTCCCATCTTATGGCTTTGATGTCCTCCTTGACTTCTTCTTGTTTCTTCTTTGTAACTCACGCTCTTCTTGCATTTCCAATAGTGGTTTATCTTATTTCCATTTCATCTTGCTAATTTTCTATTCAGGGTAGAATTCTCAATCTTTCTTTTAGGATAAGTTTTGAACTGCTGAATTCTTTTAAGTTTTGCTGCTCTGTGAATTTCCCTAGCTCTGCCGTTATTAGAAATTGCAGTCATGTGGCATAGGCTACCCATGATTACAGCTTTTTCTCATTCAGGATATGGCCTATGTCCTTGCACTCCTCCCTGTTCTGCAACATTTCTGCAGAGATATGAGCTGAAACCCCTCTGGAGTTTCTGTTGTGACTAAATTGCTTTCCTCTGGATGCATTTTAAATCACAGGGGTGATCATGAACTTTGTTGATTTGAATTATACAGCTGCAAGTAGGTCTATTGGGATTCCACCTCTTTTGGACGCTGTGTAGTTCCTGAATTCGTGTAGATGATTCTTTCTTGTCTTTCAGCAAGTTTCAGTCTGACTTTTCTACAATTATCTTTTCAGGCTTTTTTTTTGTTAATCTTGCTTTTCCATCTGGGTATCTTACGAATCATACTCTTTCATGCTTCGCCTTATCCCAGGCTTTAACAGCAATGTTTGCATTGGTTTGCACTTCTTTTTCTATGTCTTCTTCTGATCGAGGGATTTCTGTTCCCCTGTCTTCACAGTCTTTCACGAGTCTGTCTGCATTATCAAGTCTGCTTTGGACTGACTTTAGCCCTGGTATTGTCTCATCCTTGGGTTTTCTGATATTGTTTGGCTCCTTTTTAGAATTTCTCTTCCCCTTTCCTGGTATACTGCCTTTTGTGTTTCTGAGACAATGTTGTACTTCATGTTTTCCTCACCTCAGTTTTCAATACTTGCTCTGGTAGCGTTTTGCGGTCTAGATGTTTGAAAGCTTAATTTTTGGGTCTTCAAATCCTTTGGAAGTTAAAATGATGCTTCCTGTTTTTTTACTATACTTCTTTACCTCTACTGGTCAAGTAATATCAGGTATCTAATATAGAATTATAGGGCTTCGTTAAGTGAAAATTTTAGAGCATTGTTTGTACAAAGATCCATGATATTTCTGTAAGGACCATTTTCCCTAGGCATTGATGCCATGTCCTGTTCCTGTGTGTGTTTTCTGGTATATCTCTAATTGCTGGTGTTGCCTTTGTTGTGATGAGCACACCATATTATTTCAATTAGTAAATCTTCGTTTTATTGCACTTACTTCACAATTCTGAAAGTGCAGAGTACACTTCCTCTTCTGTAAATGAAGCTTAAAGCTTTTGAGCTCTGCATTCGGCTGTACGTCATATTGGAGTCTTTCCAAAACTGCAAACTGAGAGTGCGCTTGTGCTTTCTTTTACCATGGGAATGTCCCAATGTTACCAGTAATTCCCAGAGTTTCTCTGTTTACAGAAACAGCAGTGGAAACTTATGTATGGATGTCATATATCAGGGCCTGCTGGAAAGATCCCGCAGACCGATCTTTGTGTTCTCTTGGCAGTACCATGTCAGTGCCATCCAAAATGTATCATCTGCATTTGGGAGATAATGCTGAAGGAAATGCTTGAACTTCTCACGTTGTGGACTTTGACCACTCTTCCTTGTTCCCTCATCCTTGGGTCATGGGTGCACGAATGCAACCACAGTGCTGTACTGAATTCTCTTCCTCAAACCAATCCGTAATCCCTGTCCAGGTTATGACTGTAGCAAATCCTGAAGCTTTTAATACTGATTTCAAACCCAAGGGACACTGAATCCTTCAGACCAGATGCACGACTTCTCTAGTTGAGCCCCACACGTGCTCTATTGGCAAAATGTCAAATTAATCCTGGGCCTGCAAGATGCAGTGGATTAGGCCATGGCACATATCGAAAAACTCAAACTCAACCGCCAATGTGGTTGCTTCCTTACTGGGGTAACAGGTCGATTTGCTCTATTGATAGAACCCACCACAAAAAACAACACACTCCAGATCCCTGAGACTCAGCGTGTGGCATTATCTGTAGCTCTATACCTCATTTTCCGCTGCCTCTGCTAGCTCAAATTTGGCGGATCGGATATTGGTCTCAGAATCAATTGTGGGGATATTTTGTGCTGATTTCTAGGAGTTATGTCAGCCAAGCATCTGCTGTGCACTCTTCTAACACTCAGCGCATTACCTACAGTCCCATGTGTGCTGTCCGCTTGAGAGTGTGCGTCCAAGTAAAACAGAATTTCACCTTTGCTGCTCCATCAGCAGAGGTCAGATCCTGCACAGATTTCCATTTACTACTTTGCCTTCTCCTCCTTCCAGGTTTCCTAAGGCCTCAGCCTGTCTTTGGAAGTAACAGACCACTCTTCAGAAAGTGTCCTGTGCCAAGGGCTGGGTGAGTGTTTGCTTACATTGCTTTGTACATGGGAGGGAGTGAGCACAGGTTGCACTGGTTCTCTGCCAACTGGGCATCGATAAATCAACATTTTCCAGTTGTAATTCACAGAAATGTGATGTTTGTTTAGCTCTGTTTTCTATAAAGCCATGGTTGGAGTGATTGCCCGAAGACTCCAATTTTGACATTGTGTTGATAACACAGTTGCAATTTTTTAGAAGGTTAATAGAATGGTTTTACATGTTTTGGGATTTATATGAAAATGAAGTTAGTGTTTGAAACGTACTAAATTTACCTAGAAGTCCGACTTGTCAAGTTTTGTAACATTATGTCAGCTCTAAGAAAAATTTAGACAGATAGAAAGTAAGATCGCAGTCCAAAATGTTGAAGGGGACATGTCAACTCCTTAATGTTGAAACCTCCAACACCAACAGGAACCATGAAGTACCTATTGAAACCATGAAATAACCAAGAACCTGGGTTACAGTTCTACATGTGGTGCCCTATATTCCCAGTGACACATACTGGCCAATGTTGGCATTTCAAGGGGTAACATTCCTCTCTAGGAAAGTAGAAGTTAAACGAAACAAAATATATACATTTAGTCTTGATTCCAAAAGCACATACAGACATTTTAGCTATGAGAACCCTGCTGCCGATATGCTAGGCTACTGAAAAGCAAGTGTTCTTCTATCAGTGATGAGAACGCTTAATCATACGATCATGTTGGGTAAAGCAATGTAACACAACCAAGTCTGCACCCCCAATATATCGTGCACCCGGTGCTTGACTGAAGACAACGACGGTCCACAAAACCTGTGTCTTTAAAGGCTTTCACGACTTTTACAGTTCAGGTCACTATCTGACATAATATTTACCTATATATACTGTCTTGAAATACTGAGGCCTAGTACATATTCAAGTTCAGTCAAAGATTCCTCTCACTTACCACACTCCCTTCACCCCAGACAAGACATAAACCCAGCATTTTCTGAATCTAGGGGAAGGTCAACATTTCTTGGTGTGAGCTAATTATTCAATTCCCAACTATTTTAGGCGAGAGTATTTGACATTTCAGGAGTTCACAGTTTTTCACAGAGTGTGAAGATGGAGGAACTCTGAATCTAGGAGGGGCTTGCTCTTCTCCTACTGGCTTCATTGCAGCTCAGGTTCTGATCCTTTAAAATGGATGCCTGAGTGGAGGGGATGGAAGAACATGTGCTTTATAGCAAGGCCCAAACCTGGGAAAAGGCTTACCTGGGCTTGGTGCATTTTGGCCTGAATGGTTTGTAAATGCCCCTTGGGACCTGTGGATTCTCATGACCTCTTCCAAGAATATGAGTGCTTTTATCATCTCTGCCATCTCTTCTCTTTTAGACGTCAGGAATCTTGGAGCCGTTCTTGGAGCAGAGAATGGAGTGACTTTCTCAAGTGCACGTTGACACTCCGAATGTTTCTGCCAGTATCTCAGAGGTTCAGTAGGTCCCATGAATGTCTTTCGAGCCTGGTATTCTCTAGAGATGTCTCCATGCCGGTATTCTCCATTGTAGCGGAACAACTCTCATCAATATGTTCGCATCTCTCCTCAATCCGTGCAGCCAGCTTTTCTGCCAGCTTCTCTTCGTGTCTCCCATAAAGTCGACTTCAACAGGACTGGGCAAATCTGAAAGTACCTCGGAGCCTCACCAGTAAGCTGATGACAGGCATATCGTCCACTGTCTGCCCTCTCAGGTTCTGGAAACTTACCCGTGAACTTAGGTCTTTGGGCAGCAGCATTATCTCGAACTTACACAGCGTCCCGAACAAAAGATATAAGCCAATCTCCACAAAGGGCGGCAGCCCCTCCATCACACTGATCCACCCACAGAATTCTGCCCAGTTACCTTGGATCCACCAGCCACAACAAGCCTCGCGGTACACACCAAGATTCCACCTAGAATCCAACCGGTAACTGCCATCCCCAAAGGTTGCTGAATATTGTCAGTTTTGGGGGAGGGGCTGCATCAAACGAGAGATTCCTAAGTTAAATGTGATTCTATCCACTAGCGTTCCATTGTCCTTTTGTCTTCCCTCTTTCCTTTGGTTCAGATCTGTGTATACAGTACAAACGGTGGGAAGTGTGTCCATTTTTAGTTTATGGTTTCACACGTCTTGAAACTTTCTAACAGCACACAGTACACAGAGACCCCACTAAAGAAACTCATGTTTGTGTAATATCCATTCACCCAAAATACATATCGGTCTGTTGCTTTCTGCTGAAACACCCACGCTCTCAGAAAATGGATCCACTTGTTTCATGGGGGCTGAAATTCCGAGAAATGAAACCAATCCCAATGTGCACTTTACTGTCTGTCTCTTTTGCTCTTAGTACACTTTTGCAGAACTACTTGTTTTGTTATAGGCTTATGCAATTTCTTCTCTACTTAGGGTAGAATATGGCATTCATTCTTGCTGTTGGAAGAATTGTAAATCTATATCACGGACTATGACCAAATCTTATTCAAAATCGGCATTTGGGTTAGGTCACGATATGCTCTTTTGAATCAATATTTATGAATATTAATGCACGTGTCTGTGTTCTGAATACAAGTGTGTTGAGTATATTTAAGCTGTGATACTGGGTCGGTGGGTGCTGAATGATCCTTGACATCACTTTGAGTATTTTGTTTGAATACTCATGGTTTCTTTGGTATATGTCAGCCAACCGTAACCTTTTGGTGTCTCTCTGTTTGTTTGTTTGTTTGTTTGTTTGCTTGTTGTTGGTTTTGCAAACACAATAGGCCATTCATCAGTCCGTTTGCATCAATCAGAGAGTCATATATGTGAATCACTTAAGATAGTGATTAAAATCACCTATGATTTCCTGCTACCCTCTCCCATATTATGGCTTTGATGTCCTCCTTGACTTCTTCTTGTTTCTTGTTTGTAACTCACGCTCTTTTTGCATTTCCAACAATGGTTTTTCTTATTTCCATTTCAGCTTGCTACTTTTCTATTCAGGGTAGAATTCTCAATCTTTCTTTTAGGATAAGATTTTTACTGCTGAATTCTTTAAGTTTTGTTGGTCTGTGAATTTCCCTAGCTCTGCCGTTATTAGAAATGGCAGTCATGTGGCATAGGCTACCCATGATTACAGCTGTTTCTCATTCAGGATATGGACTATGTCCTTGCACTCCTCCCTGTTCTGCAACATTTCTGCAGAGATATGGGCTGAAACCCCACTGGAGGTTCTCTTGTGACTAAATTGCTTTCTTCTCGATGCATTTTAAATCACTGGGGTGATCATGAACTTTGTTGATTTGAATTATACAGCTGCAAGTAGGTCTATTGGGATTCCAAGTCTTTTGGACGCTGTGTAGTTCCTGAATTCGTATAGATGATTCTTTCTTGTTTTTCAGCAAGTTTCAGTCTGACTTTTATACAATTATCTTTACAGGCTTTTTTTGTTAATCTTGCTTTTCCATCTGGGAATCTTACGAATCATACTCTTTCATGCTTCGCCTTACCCCAGGCTTCAACATCAATGTTTGCATTGTTTTGCACTTCTTTTTCTATGTCTTCTTCTGATCGAGGGATTTCTGTTCCCTTGTCTTCACAGTCTTTCACGAGTCCGTCTGCATTATCAAGTCTGCTTTGGACTGACTTTAGCCCTGGTATTGTCCCATCCTTGGGTTTTCTGATATTGTTTGGATCGTTTTTAGAATTTCTCTTCCCCTTTCCTGGTATACTGCCTTTTGTGATTCTGAGACAATGTTGTACTTCATGTTTTCCCCACCTCATTTTTCAATACTTGCTCTGGTAGCGTTTTGCAGTCTAGATGTTTGAAAGCTTATTTTTGGGGGCTTCAAACTCTTTGGAACTGAAAATGGTGCTTCCTGTTTCTTTTACTATACTTCTTTACATCTACTGGTCAAGTAATATCAGGTATCTATTATAGATTTATAGGGCTTTGTTATGTGAATATTTTAGACCATTGTGTGTACAAAGTTCCATGATATTTCTGTGAGGACAATTTTCCCTAGGCATTGATGCCATGTCCTGTTCCTGTGTGTGTTGTCTGTTAAATCTCTAAATGCTGGTGTTGCCTTTGTTGTGATGAGCACACCATATTATTTCAATTAATATAACTTCGTTTTATTGCACTTACCTCACAATTCTGAAAGTGCAGAATACACTTCCTCTTCTGAAAATGAAACTTAAAAGTTTTCAGCTCGGCATTTGAATGTACGTCATATTGGAGTCTTTCCAAAACAGCAGAGAGTGCACTTGTGCTTTCTTTTGCCATGGGAATTTCCCAATGTTACCAGTTCTTCCCAGAGTTTCTCTGTATACAGTAACACCAGTGGAAACATATGTATGGATGTCATACATCATGGACTGCTGGAATGATCCCGCAGCCTGATCTTTGTGTCCTCAGGGCAGTACCATGTCAGTGCCATCCAAAATGTATCATCTGCATTTGGGAGATAATGCTGAAGGTAATGATTGAACTTCTCACGTTGTGGACTTTGACCACTCTTCCTTGATCCCTCATCCTGGGGTCATGGGTGCACGAAAGCAACCACAGAGCTGTACTGAATTCTCTTCCTCAAACCAATCCGTAATCCCTGTCCAGGTTACGACTGTAGCAGATCCTGAAGCTTTTAATACTGATTTCAAACCCAAGGGACACTGAATCCCTCAGACCAGATGCACGAATTCTCTAGTTGAGCCCCACACGTGCTCTATTGGCAAAATGCCAAATTGATCCTGGGCCTGCAAGATGCAGTTAATGTGGCCATGGCACATATCGAAAAACTCAACCACAATCGCCAATGTGGTTGCTTTATTACTGTGGAAACAGTTCGGTTTGCTCTCTTGATAGAACACACCACAAACCACAGCACACTCCAGATCCCTGAGACTCAGCGTGTGCCATTATCTGTAGCTCTATACCTCATTTTCCGCTGCCTCTGCTAGCTCAAATTTGGCGGAACGGATATTGGTCTCAGAATCAATTGTGGGGATATTTTATGCTGATATCTAGGAGTTATGTCAGCCAAGCATCTGCTGTGCACTCTTCTAACACTCAGCACGTTACCTACAGTCCCATGTGTGCTGTCCGCTTGAGAGTGTGCGTCCAAGTAAAACAGAATTTCACCTTTGCTGCTCCATCAGCAGAGGTCAGATCCTGCACAGATTTCCATTTTCTACTTTGCCTTCTCCTGCTTCCAGGTTTCCTGAGGCCTCAGCCTGTCTTTGGAAGTAACAGACCACTCTTCAGAAAGTGTCCTGTGCCAAGGGCTTGGTGAGTGGAAGTTTACATTGCTTTGTACATGGGAGGGAGTGAGCACATGTTTCACTGGTTCTCTGCCAACTCGGCATCGATAAATCAACACTTTCCAGTTGTAATTCACAGAAATGTGATGTTTGTTTAGCTCTGTTTTCTATAAAGCCATGGTTGGATGGATTGTCCCAAGACTCCAATTTTGACATTGTGTTGATAACACAGTTGCAGTTTTTAAGAATGTTAATAGAATTGATTTACATGTTTTGGGATTTATATGAAAATGAAGTTAGTGTTTGAAACGTACTAAATTTACCTAGAATTCCGACTTGTCAATTTTTGTAACATTTTTTAAGCTATAAGAAAAATGTAGACAGATAGAAAGTAAAATCGCAGTCAAAATTGTTGAAGGGGACATGTCAACTCTTTACTGTTGATGCCTCCAACACCAACAGGAACCATAAAGTACCTATTGAGACCATGAAATAACCGAGAACCTGGGTTACCGTTGTGCATGTGGTGCCCTATACTCCCAATGACACATACTGGCCAATGTTGGCATTTCAAGGGTTAACATTCCTCTCTAGGAAAGTACAAGAAAAACCAAACAAAATATATACATTTAGGCTTGATTCCAAAAGCACATACAGGCAGTTTAGCTATGAGAACCCTGCTGCCGATATGCTAGGCTATTGAAAAGCAGGTGTTCTTCTATCAGTGATGAGATTGCTTAATCATCCGATCATGTTGGGTAAAGCAACTTAACACAACCAAGTCTGCACCCCCAATATATCGTGCACCCGGTGCTTGACTGAAGACAAAGACGGTCCACAAAACCTGTGTCTTTAAAGGCTTTCACGACTTTTACAGTTCAGGTCACTATCTGACATAATATTTACCTATATATACTGTCTTGAAAAACTGAGGCCTAGTACATATTCAAGTTCAGTCAAAGATTCCTCTCACTTACCACACTCCCTTCACCCCAGACAAGACATAAACCCAGCATTTTCTGAATCTAGGGGAAGGTCATCATTTCTTGGTGTGAGCTAATTATTCAATCCCCAACTATTTTAGGCGAGAGTATTTGACATTTCAGGAGTTCACAGTTTTTCACAGAGTTTGAAGATGGAGGAACTCTGAATCTAGGAGGGGCTTGCTCTTCTCCTACTGGCTTCATTGCAGCTCAGGTTCTGATCCTTTAAAATGGATGCCTGAGTGGAGGGGAGGGAAGAGCAAGTGCTTGATAGCAAGGCCCAAACCTGGGAAAAGGCTTACCTGGGCTTGGTGCATTTTGGTCTGAATGGTTTGTAAATGCCCCTTAGGACCTGTGGATTCTCATGACCTCTTCCAAGAACATGAGTCCTTTTATCATCTCTGCCATCTCTTCTCTTTTAGACGTCAGGAATCTTGGAGCCGTTCTTGGAGCAGAGAATGGAGTGACTTTCTCAAGTGCACGTTGACACTCCGAATGTTTCTGCCAGTATCTCAGAAGTTCAGTAGGTCCCATGAATGTCTTTCGAGCCTGGTATTCTCTAGAGATGTCTCCATGCCGGTATTCTCCATTGTAGCGGAACAACTCTCATCAATATGTTCGCATCTCTCCTCAATCCGTGCAGCCAGCTTTTCTGCCAGCTTCTCTTCGTGTCTCCCATAAAGTCGACTTCAACAGGACTGGGCAAATCTGAAAGAACCTCGGAGCCTCACCAGTAAGCTGATGACAGGCATATCGTCCACTGTCTGCCCTCTCAGGTTCTGGAAACTTACCCGTGAACTTAGGTCTTTGGGCAGCAGCATTATCTCGAACTTACACAGCGTCCCGAACAAAAGATATAAGCCAATCTCCACAAAGGGCGGCAGCCCCTCCATCACACTGATCCACCCACAGAATTCTGCCCAGTTACCTTGGATCCACCAGCCACAACAAGCCTCGCGGTACACACCAAGATTCCACCTAGAATCCAACCGGTAACTGCCATCCCCAAAGGTTGCTGAATATTGTCAGTTTTGGGGGAGGGGCTGCATCAAACGAGAGATTCCTAAGTTAAATGTGATTCTATCCACTAGCGTTCCATTGTCCTTTTGTCTTCCCTCTTTCCTTTGGTTCAGATCTGTGTATACAGTACAAACGGTGGGAAGTGTGTCCATTTTTAGTTTATGGTTTCACACGTCTTGAAACTTTCTAACAGCACACAGTACACAGAGACCCCACTAAAGAAACTCATGTTTGTGTAATATCCATTCACCCAAAATACATATCGGTCTGTTGCTTTCTGCTGAAACACCCACGCTCTCAGAAAATGGATCCACTTGTTTCATGGGGGCTGAAATTCCGAGAAATGAAACCAATCCCAATGTGCACTTTACTGTCTGTCTCTTTTGCTCTTAGTACACTTTTGCAGAACTACTTGTTTTGTTATAGGCTTATGCAATTTCTTCTCTACTTAGGGTAGAATATGGCATTCATTCTTGCTGTTGGAAGAATTGTAAATCTATATCACGGACTATGACCAAATCTTATTCAAAATCGGCATTTGGGTTAGGTCACGATATGCTCTTTTGAATCAATATTTATGAATATTAATGCACGTGTCTGTGTTCTGAATACAAGTGTGTTGAGTATATTTAAGCTGTGATACTGGGTCGGTGGGTGCTGAATGATCCTTGACATCACTTTGAGTATTTTGTTTGAATACTCATGGTTTCTTTGGTATATGTCAGCCAACCGTAACCTTTTGGTGTCTCTCTGTTTGTTTGTTTGTTTGTTTGTTTGCTTGTTGTTGGTTTTGCAAACACAATAGGCCATTCACCAGTCCGTTTGCATCAATCAGAGAGTCATATATGTGAATCACTTAAGATAGTGATTAAAATCACCTATGATTTCCTGCTACCCTCTCCCATATTATGGCTTTGATGTCCTCCTTGACTTCTTCTTGTTTCTTGTTTGTAACTCACGCTCTTTTTGCATTTCCAACAATGGTTTTTCTTATTTCCATTTCAGCTTGCTACTTTTCTATTCAGGGTAGAATTCTCAATCTTTCTTTTAGGATAAGATTTTTACTGCTGAATTCTTTAAGTTTTGTTGGTCTGTGAATTTCCCTAGCTCTGCCGTTATTAGAAATGGCAGTCATGTGGCATAGGCTACCCATGATTACAGCTGTTTCTCATTCAGGATATGGACTATGTCCTTGCACTCCTCCCTGTTCTGCAACATTTCTGCAGAGATATGGGCTGAAACCCCACTGGAGGTTCTCTTGTGACTAAATTGCTTTCTTCTCGATGCATTTTAAATCACTGGGGTGATCATGAACTTTGTTGATTTGAATTATACAGCTGCAAGTAGGTCTATTGGGATTCCACCTCTTTTGGACGCTGTGTAGTTCCTGAATTCGTGTAGATGATTCTTTCTTGTCTTTCAGCAAGTTTCAGTCTGACTTTTCTACAATTATCTTTTCAGGCTTTTTTTTTGTTAATCTTGCTTTTCCATCTGGGTATCTTACGAATCATACTCTTTCATGCTTCGCCTTATCCCAGGCTTTAACAGCAATGTTTGCATTGGTTTGCACTTCTTTTTCTATGTCTTCTTCTGATCGAGGGATTTCTGTTCCCCTGTCTTCACAGTCTTTCACGAGTCTGTCTGCATTATCAAGTCTGCTTTGGACTGACTTTAGCCCTGGTATTGTCTCATCCTTGGGTTTTCTGATATTGTTTGGCTCCTTTTTAGAATTTCTCTTCCCCTTTCCTGGTATACTGCCTTTTGTGTTTCTGAGACAATGTTGTACTTCATGTTTTCCTCACCTCAGTTTTCAATACTTGCTCTGGTAGCGTTTTGCGGTCTAGATGTTTGAAAGCTTAATTTTTGGGTCTTCAAATCCTTTGGAAGTTAAAATGATGCTTCCTGTTTTTTTACTATACTTCTTTACCTCTACTGGTCAAGTAATATCAGGTATCTAATATAGAATTATAGGGCTTCGTTAAGTGAAAATTTTAGAGCATTGTTTGTACAAAGATCCATGATATTTCTGTAAGGACCATTTTCCCTAGGCATTGATGCCATGTCCTGTTCCTGTGTGTGTTTTCTGGTATATCTCTAATTGCTGGTGTTGCCTTTGTTGTGATGAGCACACCATATTATTTCAATTAGTAAATCTTCGTTTTATTGCACTTACTTCACAATTCTGAAAGTGCAGAGTACACTTCCTCTTCTGTAAATGAAGCTTAAAGCTTTTGAGCTCTGCATTCGGCTGTACGTCATATTGGAGTCTTTCCAAAACTGCAAACTGAGAGTGCGCTTGTGCTTTCTTTTACCATGGGAATGTCCCAATGTTACCAGTAATTCCCAGAGTTTCTCTGTTTACAGAAACAGCAGTGGAAACTTATGTATGGATGTCATATATCAGGGCCTGCTGGAAAGATCCCGCAGACCGATCTTTGTGTTCTCTTGGCAGTACCATGTCAGTGCCATCCAAAATGTATCATCTGCATTTGGGAGATAATGCTGAAGGAAATGCTTGAACTTCTCACGTTGTGGACTTTGACCACTCTTCCTTGTTCCCTCATCCTTGGGTCATGGGTGCACGAATGCAACCACAGTGCTGTACTGAATTCTCTTCCTCAAACCAATCCGTAATCCCTGTCCAGGTTATGACTGTAGCAAATCCTGAAGCTTTTAATACTGATTTCAAACCCAAGGGACACTGAATCCTTCAGACCAGATGCACGACTTCTCTAGTTGAGCCCCACACGTGCTCTATTGGCAAAATGTCAAATTAATCCTGGGCCTGCAAGATGCAGTGGATTAGGCCATGGCACATATCGAAAAACTCAAACTCAACCGCCAATGTGGTTGCTTCCTTACTGGGGTAACAGGTCGATTTGCTCTATTGATAGAACCCACCACAAAAAACAACACACTCCAGATCCCTGAGACTCAGCGTGTGGCATTATCTGTAGCTCTATACCTCATTTTCCGCTGCCTCTGCTAGCTCAAATTTGGCGGATCGGATATTGGTCTCAGAATCAATTGTGGGGATATTTTGTGCTGATTTCTAGGAGTTATGTCAGCCAAGCATCTGCTGTGCACTCTTCTAACACTCAGCGCATTACCTACAGTCCCATGTGTGCTGTCCGCTTGAGAGTGTGCGTCCAAGTAAAACAGAATTTCACCTTTGCTGCTCCATCAGCAGAGGTCAGATCCTGCACAGATTTCCATTTACTACTTTGCCTTCTCCTCCTTCCAGGTTTCCTAAGGCCTCAGCCTGTCTTTGGAAGTAACAGACCACTCTTCAGAAAGTGTCCTGTGCCAAGGGCTGGGTGAGTGTTTGCTTACATTGCTTTGTACATGGGAGGGAGTGAGCACAGGTTGCACTGGTTCTCTGCCAACTGGGCATCGATAAATCAACATTTTCCAGTTGTAATTCACAGAAATGTGATGTTTGTTTAGCTCTGTTTTCTATAAAGCCATGGTTGGAGTGATTGCCCGAAGACTCCAATTTTGACATTGTGTTGATAACACAGTTGCAATTTTTTAGAAGGTTAATAGAATGGTTTTACATGTTTTGGGATTTATATGAAAATGAAGTTAGTGTTTGAAACGTACTAAATTTACCTAGAAGTCCGACTTGTCAAGTTTTGTAACATTATGTCAGCTCTAAGAAAAATTTAGACAGATAGAAAGTAAGATCGCAGTCCAAAATGTTGAAGGGGACATGTCAACTCCTTAATGTTGAAACCTCCAACACCAACAGGAACCATGAAGTACCTATTGAAACCATGAAATAACCAAGAACCTGGGTTACAGTTCTACATGTGGTGCCCTATATTCCCAGTGACACATACTGGCCAATGTTGGCATTTCAAGGGGTAACATTCCTCTCTAGGAAAGTAGAAGTTAAACGAAACAAAATATATACATTTAGTCTTGATTCCAAAAGCACATACAGACATTTTAGCTATGAGAACCCTGCTGCCGATATGCTAGGCTACTGAAAAGCAAGTGTTCTTCTATCAGTGATGAGAACGCTTAATCATACGATCATGTTGGGTAAAGCAATGTAACACAACCAAGTCTGCACCCCCAATATATCGTGCACCCGGTGCTTGACTGAAGACAACGACGGTCCACAAAACCTGTGTCTTTAAAGGCTTTCACGACTTTTACAGTTCAGGTCACTATCTGACATAATATTTACCTATATATACTGTCTTGAAATACTGAGGCCTAGTACATATTCAAGTTCAGTCAAAGATTCCTCTCACTTACCACACTCCCTTCACCCCAGACAAGACATAAACCCAGCATTTTCTGAATCTAGGGGAAGGTCAACATTTCTTGGTGTGAGCTAATTATTCAATTCCCAACTATTTTAGGCGAGAGTATTTGACATTTCAGGAGTTCACAGTTTTTCACAGAGTGTGAAGATGGAGGAACTCTGAATCTAGGAGGGGCTTGCTCTTCTCCTACTGGCTTCATTGCAGCTCAGGTTCTGATCCTTTAAAATGGATGCCTGAGTGGAGGAGATGGAAGAACATGTGCTTTATAGCAAGGCCCAAACCTGGGAAAAGGCTTACCTGGGCTTGGTGCATTTTGGCCTGAATGGTTTGTAAATGCCCCTTGGGACCTGTGGATTCTCATGACCTCTTCCAAGAACATGAGTGCTTTTATCATCTCTGCCATCTCTTCTCTTTTAGACGTCAGGAATCTTGGAGCCGTTCTTGGAGCAGAGAATGGAGTGACTTTCTCAAGTGCACGTTGACACTCCGAATGTTTCTGCCAGTATCTCAGAGGTTCAGTAGGTCCCATGAATGTCTTTCGAGCCTGGTATTCTCTAGAGATGTCTCCATGCCGGTATTCTCCATTGTAGCGGAACAACTCTCATCAATATGTTCGCATCTCTCCTCAATCCGTGCAGCCAGCTTTTCTGCCAGCTTCTCTTCGTGTCTCCCATAAAGTCGACTTCAACAGGACTGGGCAAATCTGAAAGTACCTCGGAGCCTCACCAGTAAGCTGATGACAGGCATATCGTCCACTGTCTGCCCTCTCAGGTTCTGGAAACTTACCCGTGAACTTAGGTCTTTGGGCAGCAGCATTATCTCGAACTTACACAGCGTCCCGAACAAAAGATATAAGCCAATCTCCACAAAGGGCGGCAGCCCCTCCATCACACTGATCCACCCACAGAATTCTGCCCAGTTACCTTGGATCCACCAGCCACAACAAGCCTCGCGGTACACACCAAGATTCCACCTAGAATCCAACCGGTAACTGCCATCCCCAAAGGTTGCTGAATATTGTCAGTTTTGGGGGAGGGGCTGCATCAAACGAGAGATTCCTAAGTTAAATGTGATTCTATCCACTAGCGTTCCATTGTCCTTTTGTCTTCCCTCTTTCCTTTGGTTCAGATCTGTGTATACAGTACAAACGGTGGGAAGTGTGTCCATTTTTAGTTTATGGTTTCACACGTCTTGAAACTTTCTAACAGCACACAGTACACAGAGACCCCACTAAAGAAACTCATGTTTGTGTAATATCCATTCACCCAAAATACATATCGGTCTGTTGCTTTCTGCTGAAACACCCACGCTCTCAGAAAATGGATCCACTTGTTTCATGGGGGCTGAAATTCCGAGAAATGAAACCAATCCCAATGTGCACTTTACTGTCTGTCTCTTTTGCTCTTAGTACACTTTTGCAGAACTACTTGTTTTGTTATAGGCTTATGCAATTTCTTCTCTACTTAGGGTAGAATATGGCATTCATTCTTGCTGTTGGAAGAATTGTAAATCTATATCACGGACTATGACCAAATCTTATTCAAAATCGGCATTTGGGTTAGGTCACGATATGCTCTTTTGAATCAATATTTATGAATATTAATGCACGTGTCTGTGTTCTGAATACAAGTGTGTTGAGTATATTTAAGCTGTGATACTGGGTCGGTGGGTGCTGAATGATCCTTGACATCACTTTGAGTATTTTGTTTGAATACTCATGGTTTCTTTGGTATATGTCAGCCAACCGTAACCTTTTGGTGTCTCTCTGTTTGTTTGTTTGTTTGTTTGTTTGCTTGTTGTTGGTTTTGCAAACACAATAGGCCATTCATCAGTCCGTTTGCATCAATCAGAGAGTCATATATGTGAATCACTTAAGATAGTGATTAAAATCACCTATGATTTCCTGCTACCCTCTCCCATATTATGGCTTTGATGTCCTCCTTGACTTCTTCTTGTTTCTTGTTTGTAACTCACGCTCTTTTTGCATTTCCAACAATGGTTTTTCTTATTTCCATTTCAGCTTGCTACTTTTCTATTCAGGGTAGAATTCTCAATCTTTCTTTTAGGATAAGATTTTTACTGCTGAATTCTTTAAGTTTTGTTGGTCTGTGAATTTCCCTAGCTCTGCCGTTATTAGAAATGGCAGTCATGTGGCATAGGCTACCCATGATTACAGCTGTTTCTCATTCAGGATATGGACTATGTCCTTGCACTCCTCCCTGTTCTGCAACATTTCTGCAGAGATATGGGCTGAAACCCCACTGGAGGTTCTCTTGTGACTAAATTGCTTTCTTCTCGATGCATTTTAAATCACTGGGGTGATCATGAACTTTGTTGATTTGAATTATACAGCTGCAAGTAGGTCTATTGGGATTCCAAGTCTTTTGGACGCTGTGTAGTTCCTGAATTCGTATAGATGATTCTTTCTTGTTTTTCAGCAAGTTTCAGTCTGACTTTTATACAATTATCTTTACAGGCTTTTTTTGTTAATCTTGCTTTTCCATCTGGGAATCTTACGAATCATACTCTTTCATGCTTCGCCTTACCCCAGGCTTCAACATCAATGTTTGCATTGTTTTGCACTTCTTTTTCTATGTCTTCTTCTGATCGAGGGATTTCTGTTCCCTTGTCTTCACAGTCTTTCACGAGTCCGTCTGCATTATCAAGTCTGCTTTGGACTGACTTTAGCCCTGGTATTGTCCCATCCTTGGGTTTTCTGATATTGTTTGGATCGTTTTTAGAATTTCTCTTCCCCTTTCCTGGTATACTGCCTTTTGTGATTCTGAGACAATGTTGTACTTCATGTTTTCCCCACCTCATTTTTCAATACTTGCTCTGGTAGCGTTTTGCAGTCTAGATGTTTGAAAGCTTATTTTTGGGGGCTTCAAACTCTTTGGAACTGAAAATGGTGCTTCCTGTTTCTTTTACTATACTTCTTTACATCTACTGGTCAAGTAATATCAGGTATCTATTATAGATTTATAGGGCTTTGTTATGTGAATATTTTAGACCATTGTGTGTACAAAGTTCCATGATATTTCTGTGAGGACAATTTTCCCTAGGCATTGATGCCATGTCCTGTTCCTGTGTGTGTTGTCTGTTAAATCTCTAAATGCTGGTGTTGCCTTTGTTGTGATGAGCACACCATATTATTTCAATTAATATAACTTCGTTTTATTGCACTTACCTCACAATTCTGAAAGTGCAGAATACACTTCCTCTTCTGAAAATGAAACTTAAAAGTTTTCAGCTCGGCATTTGAATGTACGTCATATTGGAGTCTTTCCAAAACAGCAGAGAGTGCACTTGTGCTTTCTTTTGCCATGGGAATTTCCCAATGTTACCAGTTCTTCCCAGAGTTTCTCTGTATACAGTAACACCAGTGGAAACATATGTATGGATGTCATACATCATGGACTGCTGGAATGATCCCGCAGCCTGATCTTTGTGTCCTCAGGGCAGTACCATGTCAGTGCCATCCAAAATGTATCATCTGCATTTGGGAGATAATGCTGAAGGTAATGATTGAACTTCTCACGTTGTGGACTTTGACCACTCTTCCTTGATCCCTCATCCTGGGGTCATGGGTGCACGAAAGCAACCACAGAGCTGTACTGAATTCTCTTCCTCAAACCAATCCGTAATCCCTGTCCAGGTTACGACTGTAGCAGATCCTGAAGCTTTTAATACTGATTTCAAACCCAAGGGACACTGAATCCCTCAGACCAGATGCACGAATTCTCTAGTTGAGCCCCACACGTGCTCTATTGGCAAAATGCCAAATTGATCCTGGGCCTGCAAGATGCAGTTAATGTGGCCATGGCACATATCGAAAAACTCAACCACAATCGCCAATGTGGTTGCTTTATTACTGTGGAAACAGTTCGGTTTGCTCTCTTGATAGAACACACCACAAACCACAGCACACTCCAGATCCCTGAGACTCAGCGTGTGCCATTATCTGTAGCTCTATACCTCATTTTCCGCTGCCTCTGCTAGCTCAAATTTGGCGGAACGGATATTGGTCTCAGAATCAATTGTGGGGATATTTTATGCTGATATCTAGGAGTTATGTCAGCCAAGCATCTGCTGTGCACTCTTCTAACACTCAGCACGTTACCTACAGTCCCATGTGTGCTGTCCGCTTGAGAGTGTGCGTCCAAGTAAAACAGAATTTCACCTTTGCTGCTCCATCAGCAGAGGTCAGATCCTGCACAGATTTCCATTTTCTACTTTGCCTTCTCCTGCTTCCAGGTTTCCTGAGGCCTCAGCCTGTCTTTGGAAGTAACAGACCACTCTTCAGAAAGTGTCCTGTGCCAAGGGCTTGGTGAGTGGAAGTTTACATTGCTTTGTACATGGGAGGGAGTGAGCACATGTTTCACTGGTTCTCTGCCAACTCGGCATCGATAAATCAACACTTTCCAGTTGTAATTCACAGAAATGTGATGTTTGTTTAGCTCTGTTTTCTATAAAGCCATGGTTGGATGGATTGTCCCAAGACTCCAATTTTGACATTGTGTTGATAACACAGTTGCAGTTTTTAAGAATGTTAATAGAATTGATTTACATGTTTTGGGATTTATATGAAAATGAAGTTAGTGTTTGAAACGTACTAAATTTACCTAGAATTCCGACTTGTCAATTTTTGTAACATTTTTTAAGCTATAAGAAAAATGTAGACAGATAGAAAGTAAAATCGCAGTCCAAATTGTTGAAGGGGACATGTCAACTCTTTACTGTTGATGCCTCCAACACCAACAGGAACCATAAAGTACCTATTGAGACCATGAAATAACCGAGAACCTGGGTTACCGTTGTGCATGTGGTGCCCTATACTCCCAATGACACATACTGGCCAATGTTGGCATTTCAAGGGTTAACATTCCTCTCTAGGAAAGTACAAGAAAAACCAAACAAAATATATACATTTAGGCTTGATTCCAAAAGCACATACAGGCAGTTTAGCTATGAGAACCCTGCTGCCGATATGCTAGGCTATTGAAAAGCAGGTGTTCTTCTATCAGTGATGAGATTGCTTAATCATCCGATCATGTTGGGTAAAGCAATTTAACACAACCAAGTCTGCACCCCCAATATATCGTGCACCCGGTGCTTGACTGAAGACAAAGACGGTCCACAAAACCTGTGTCTTTAAAGGCTTTCACGACTTTTACAGTTCAGGTCACTATCTGACATAATATTTACCTATATATACTGTCTTGAAAAACTGAGGCCTAGTACATATTCAAGTTCAGTCAAAGATTCCTCTCACTTACCACACTCCCTTCACCCCAGACAAGACATAAACCCAGCATTTTCTGAATCTAGGGGAAGGTCATCATTTCTTGGTGTGAGCTAATTATTCAATCCCCAACTATTTTAGGCGAGAGTATTTGACATTTCAGGAGTTCACAGTTTTTCACAGAGTGTGAAGATGGAGGAACTCTGAATCTAGGAGGGGCTTGCTCTTCTCCTACTGGCTTCATTGCAGCTCAGGTTCTGATCCTTTAAAATGGATGCCTGAGTGGAGGGGAGGGAAGAGCAAGTGCTTGATAGCAAGGCCCAAACCTGGGAAAAGGCTTACCTGGGCTTGGTGCATTTTGGTCTGAATGGTTTGTAAATGCCCCTTAGGACCTGTGGATTCTCATGACCTCTTCCAAGAACATGAGTCCTTTTATCATCTCTGCCATCTCTTCTCTTTTAGACGTCAGGAATCTTGGAGCCGTTCTTGGAGCAGAGAATGGAGTGACTTTCTCAAGTGCACGTTGACACTCCGAATGTTTCTGCCAGTATCTCAGAAGTTCAGTAGGTCCCATGAATGTCTTTCGAGCCTGGTATTCTCTAGAGATGTCTCCATGCCGGTATTCTCCATTGTAGCGGAACAACTCTCATCAATATGTTCGCATCTCTCCTCAATCCGTGCAGCCAGCTTTTCTGCCAGCTTCTCTTCGTGTCTCCCATAAAGTCGACTTCAACAGGACTGGGCAAATCTGAAAGAACCTCGGAGCCTCACCAGTAAGCTGATGACAGGCATATCGTCCACTGTCTGCCCTCTCAGGTTCTGGAAACTTACCCGTGAACTTAGGTCTTTGGGCAGCAGCATTATCTCGAACTTACACAGCGTCCCGAACAAAAGATATAAGCCAATCTCCACAAAGGGCGGCAGCCCCTCCATCACACTGATCCACCCACAGAATTCTGCCCAGTTACCTTGGATCCACCAGCCACAACAAGCCTCGCGGTACACACCAAGATTCCACCTAGAATCCAACCGGTAACTGCCATCCCCAAAGGTTGCTGAATATTGTCAGTTTTGGGGGAGGGGCTGCATCAAACGAGAGATTCCTAAGTTAAATGTGATTCTATCCACTAGCGTTCCATTGTCCTTTTGTCTTCCCTCTTTCCTTTGGTTCAGATCTGTGTATACAGTACAAACGGTGGGAAGTGTGTCCATTTTTAGTTTATGGTTTCACACGTCTTGAAACTTTCTAACAGCACACAGTACACAGAGACCCCACTAAAGAAACTCATGTTTGTGTAATATCCATTCACCCAAAATACATATCGGTCTGTTGCTTTCTGCTGAAACACCCACGCTCTCAGAAAATGGATCCACTTGTTTCATGGGGGCTGAAATTCCGAGAAATGAAACCAATCCCAATGTGCACTTTACTGTCTGTCTCTTTTGCTCTTAGTACACTTTTGCAGAACTACTTGTTTTGTTATAGGCTTATGCAATTTCTTCTCTACTTAGGGTAGAATATGGCATTCATTCTTGCTGTTGGAAGAATTGTAAATCTATATCACGGACTATGACCAAATCTTATTCAAAATCGGCATTTGGGTTAGGTCACGATATGCTCTTTTGAATCAATATTTATGAATATTAATGCACGTGTCTGTGTTCTGAATACAAGTGTGTTGAGTATATTTAAGCTGTGATACTGGGTCGGTGGGTGCTGAATGATCCTTGACATCACTTTGAGTATTTTGTTTGAATACTCATGGTTTCTTTGGTATATGTCAGCCAACCGTAACCTTTTGGTGTCTCTCTGTTTGTTTGTTTGTTTGTTTGTTTGCTTGTTGTTGGTTTTGCAAACACAATAGGCCATTCACCAGTCCGTTTGCATCAATCAGAGAGTCATATATGTGAATCACTTAAGATAGTGATTAAAATCACCTATGATTTCCTGCTACCCTCTCCCATATTATGGCTTTGATGTCCTCCTTGACTTCTTCTTGTTTCTTGTTTGTAACTCACGCTCTTTTTGCATTTCCAACAATGGTTTTTCTTATTTCCATTTCAGCTTGCTACTTTTCTATTCAGGGTAGAATTCTCAATCTTTCTTTTAGGATAAGATTTTTACTGCTGAATTCTTTAAGTTTTGTTGGTCTGTGAATTTCCCTAGCTCTGCCGTTATTAGAAATGGCAGTCATGTGGCATAGGCTACCCATGATTACAGCTGTTTCTCATTCAGGATATGGACTATGTCCTTGCACTCCTCCCTGTTCTGCAACATTTCTGCAGAGATATGGGCTGAAACCCCACTGGAGGTTCTCTTGTGACTAAATTGCTTTCTTCTCGATGCATTTTAAATCACTGGGGTGATCATGAACTTTGTTGATTTGAATTATACAGCTGCAAGTAGGTCTATTGGGATTCCAAGTCTTTTGGACGCTGTGTAGTTCCTGAATTCGTATAGATGATTCTTTCTTGTTTTTCAGCAAGTTTCAGTCTGACTTTTATACAATTATCTTTACAGGCTTTTTTTGTTAATCTTGCTTTTCCATCTGGGAATCTTACGAATCATACTCTTTCATGCTTCGCCTTACCCCAGGCTTCAACATCAATGTTTGCATTGTTTTGCACTTCTTTTTCTATGTCTTCTTCTGATCGAGGGATTTCTGTTCCCTTGTCTTCACAGTCTTTCACGAGTCCGTCTGCATTATCAAGTCTGCTTTGGACTGACTTTAGCCCTGGTATTGTCCCATCCTTGGGTTTTCTGATATTGTTTGGATCGTTTTTAGAATTTCTCTTCCCCTTTCCTGGTATACTGCCTTTTGTGATTCTGAGACAATGTTGTACTTCATGTTTTCCCCACCTCATTTTTCAATACTTGCTCTGGTAGCGTTTTGCAGTCTAGATGTTTGAAAGCTTATTTTTGGGGGCTTCAAACTCTTTGGAACTGAAAATGGTGCTTCCTGTTTCTTTTACTATACTTCTTTACATCTACTGGTCAAGTAATATCAGGTATCTATTATAGATTTATAGGGCTTTGTTATGTGAATATTTTAGACCATTGTGTGTACAAAGTTCCATGATATTTCTGTGAGGACAATTTTCCCTAGGCATTGATGCCATGTCCTGTTCCTGTGTGTGTTGTCTGTTAAATCTCTAAATGCTGGTGTTGCCTTTGTTGTGATGAGCACACCATATTATTTCAATTAATATAACTTCGTTTTATTGCACTTACCTCACAATTCTGAAAGTGCAGAATACACTTCCTCTTCTGAAAATGAAACTTAAAAGTTTTCAGCTCGGCATTTGAATGTACGTCATATTGGAGTCTTTCCAAAACAGCAGAGAGTGCACTTGTGCTTTCTTTTGCCATGGGAATTTCCCAATGTTACCAGTTCTTCCCAGAGTTTCTCTGTATACAGTAACACCAGTGGAAACATATGTATGGATGTCATACATCATGGACTGCTGGAATGATCCCGCAGCCTGATCTTTGTGTCCTCAGGGCAGTACCATGTCAGTGCCATCCAAAATGTATCATCTGCATTTGGGAGATAATGCTGAAGGTAATGATTGAACTTCTCACGTTGTGGACTTTGACCACTCTTCCTTGATCCCTCATCCTGGGGTCATGGGTGCACGAAAGCAACCACAGAGCTGTACTGAATTCTCTTCCTCAAACCAATCCGTAATCCCTGTCCAGGTTACGACTGTAGCAGATCCTGAAGCTTTTAATACTGATTTCAAACCCAAGGGACACTGAATCCCTCAGACCAGATGCACGAATTCTCTAGTTGAGCCCCACACGTGCTCTATTGGCAAAATGCCAAATTGATCCTGGGCCTGCAAGATGCAGTTAATGTGGCCATGGCACATATCGAAAAACTCAACCACAATCGCCAATGTGGTTGCTTTATTACTGTGGAAACAGTTCGGTTTGCTCTCTTGATAGAACACACCACAAACCACAGCACACTCCAGATCCCTGAGACTCAGCGTGTGCCATTATCTGTAGCTCTATACCTCATTTTCCGCTGCCTCTGCTAGCTCAAATTTGGCGGAACGGATATTGGTCTCAGAATCAATTGTGGGGATATTTTATGCTGATATCTAGGAGTTATGTCAGCCAAGCATCTGCTGTGCACTCTTCTAACACTCAGCACGTTACCTACAGTCCCATGTGTGCTGTCCGCTTGAGAGTGTGCGTCCAAGTAAAACAGAATTTCACCTTTGCTGCTCCATCAGCAGAGGTCAGATCCTGCACAGATTTCCATTTTCTACTTTGCCTTCTCCTGCTTCCAGGTTTCCTGAGGCCTCAGCCTGTCTTTGGAAGTAACAGACCACTCTTCAGAAAGTGTCCTGTGCCAAGGGCTTGGTGAGTGGAAGTTTACATTGCTTTGTACATGGGAGGGAGTGAGCACATGTTTCACTGGTTCTCTGCCAACTCGGCATCGATAAATCAACACTTTCCAGTTGTAATTCACAGAAATGTGATGTTTGTTTAGCTCTGTTTTCTATAAAGCCATGGTTGGATGGATTGTCCCAAGACTCCAATTTTGACATTGTGTTGATAACACAGTTGCAGTTTTTAAGAATGTTAATAGAATTGATTTACATGTTTTGGGATTTATATGAAAATGAAGTTAGTGTTTGAAACGTACTAAATTTACCTAGAATTCCGACTTGTCAATTTTTGTAACATTTTTTAAGCTATAAGAAAAATGTAGACAGATAGAAAGTAAAATCGCAGTCCAAATTGTTGAAGGGGACATGTCAACTCTTTACTGTTGATGCCTCCAACACCAACAGGAACCATAAAGTACCTATTGAGACCATGAAATAACCGAGAACCTGGGTTACCGTTGTGCATGTGGTGCCCTATACTCCCAATGACACATACTGGCCAATGTTGGCATTTCAAGGGTTAACATTCCTCTCTAGGAAAGTACAAGAAAAACCAAACAAAATATATACATTTAGGCTTGATTCCAAAAGCACATACAGGCAGTTTAGCTATGAGAACCCTGCTGCCGATATGCTAGGCTATTGAAAAGCAGGTGTTCTTCTATCAGTGATGAGATTGCTTAATCATCCGATCATGTTGGGTAAAGCAATTTAACACAACCAAGTCTGCACCCCCAATATATCGTGCACCCGGTGCTTGACTGAAGACAAAGACGGTCCACAAAACCTGTGTCTTTAAAGGCTTTCACGACTTTTACAGTTCAGGTCACTATCTGACATAATATTTACCTATATATACTGTCTTGAAAAACTGAGGCCTAGTACATATTCAAGTTCAGTCAAAGATTCCTCTCACTTACCACACTCCCTTCACCCCAGACAAGACATAAACCCAGCATTTTCTGAATCTAGGGGAAGGTCATCATTTCTTGGTGTGAGCTAATTATTCAATCCCCAACTATTTTAGGCGAGAGTATTTGACATTTCAGGAGTTCACAGTTTTTCACAGAGTGTGAAGATGGAGGAACTCTGAATCTAGGAGGGGCTTGCTCTTCTCCTACTGGCTTCATTGCAGCTCAGGTTCTGATCCTTTAAAATGGATGCCTGAGTGGAGGGGAGGGAAGAGCAAGTGCTTGATAGCAAGGCCCAAACCTGGGAAAAGGCTTACCTGGGCTTGGTGCATTTTGGTCTGAATGGTTTGTAAATGCCCCTTAGGACCTGTGGATTCTCATGACCTCTTCCAAGAACATGAGTCCTTTTATCATCTCTGCCATCTCTTCTCTTTTAGACGTCAGGAATCTTGGAGCCGTTCTTGGAGCAGAGAATGGAGTGACTTTCTCAAGTGCACGTTGACACTCCGAATGTTTCTGCCAGTATCTCAGAAGTTCAGTAGGTCCCATGAATGTCTTTCGAGCCTGGTATTCTCTAGAGATGTCTCCATGCCGGTATTCTCCATTGTAGCGGAACAACTCTCATCAATATGTTCGCATCTCTCCTCAATCCGTGCAGCCAGCTTTTCTGCCAGCTTCTCTTCGTGTCTCCCATAAAGTCGACTTCAACAGGACTGGGCAAATCTGAAAGAACCTCGGAGCCTCACCAGTAAGCTGATGACAGGCATATCGTCCACTGTCTGCCCTCTCAGGTTCTGGAAACTTACCCGTGAACTTAGGTCTTTGGGCAGCAGCATTATCTCGAACTTACACAGCGTCCCGAACAAAAGATATAAGCCAATCTCCACAAAGGGCGGCAGCCCCTCCATCACACTGATCCACCCACAGAATTCTGCCCAGTTACCTTGGATCCACCAGCCACAACAAGCCTCGCGGTACACACCAAGATTCCACCTAGAATCCAACCGGTAACTGCCATCCCCAAAGGTTGCTGAATATTGTCAGTTTTGGGGGAGGGGCTGCATCAAACGAGAGATTCCTAAGTTAAATGTGATTCTATCCACTAGCGTTCCATTGTCCTTTTGTCTTCCCTCTTTCCTTTGGTTCAGATCTGTGTATACAGTACAAACGGTGGGAAGTGTGTCCATTTTTAGTTTATGGTTTCACACGTCTTGAAACTTTCTAACAGCACACAGTACACAGAGACCCCACTAAAGAAACTCATGTTTGTGTAATATCCATTCACCCAAAATACATATCGGTCTGTTGCTTTCTGCTGAAACACCCACGCTCTCAGAAAATGGATCCACTTGTTTCATGGGGGCTGAAATTCCGAGAAATGAAACCAATCCCAATGTGCACTTTACTGTCTGTCTCTTTTGCTCTTAGTACACTTTTGCAGAACTACTTGTTTTGTTATAGGCTTATGCAATTTCTTCTCTACTTAGGGTAGAATATGGCATTCATTCTTGCTGTTGGAAGAATTGTAAATCTATATCACGGACTATGACCAAATCTTATTCAAAATCGGCATTTGGGTTAGGTCACGATATGCTCTTTTGAATCAATATTTATGAATATTAATGCACGTGTCTGTGTTCTGAATACAAGTGTGTTGAGTATATTTAAGCTGTGATACTGGGTCGGTGGGTGCTGAATGATCCTTGACATCACTTTGAGTATTTTGTTTGAATACTCATGGTTTCTTTGGTATATGTCAGCCAACCGTAACCTTTTGGTGTCTCTCTGTTTGTTTGTTTGTTTGTTTGTTTGCTTGTTGTTGGTTTTGCAAACACAATAGGCCATTCACCAGTCCGTTTGCATCAATCAGAGAGTCATATATGTGAATCACTTAAGATAGTGATTAAAATCACCTATGATTTCCTGCTACCCTCTCCCATATTATGGCTTTGATGTCCTCCTTGACTTCTTCTTGTTTCTTGTTTGTAACTCACGCTCTTTTTGCATTTCCAACAATGGTTTTTCTTATTTCCATTTCAGCTTGCTACTTTTCTATTCAGGGTAGAATTCTCAATCTTTCTTTTAGGATAAGATTTTTACTGCTGAATTCTTTAAGTTTTGTTGGTCTGTGAATTTCCCTAGCTCTGCCGTTATTAGAAATGGCAGTCATGTGGCATAGGCTACCCATGATTACAGCTGTTTCTCATTCAGGATATGGACTATGTCCTTGCACTCCTCCCTGTTCTGCAACATTTCTGCAGAGATATGGGCTGAAACCCCACTGGAGGTTCTGTTGTGACTAAATTGCTTTCTTCTCGATGCATTTTAAATCACTGGGGTGATCATGAACTTTGTTGATTTGAATTATACAGCTGCAAGTAGGTCTATTGGGATTCCAAGTCTTTTGGACGCTGTGTAGTTCCTGAATTCGTATAGATGATTCTTTCTTGTTTTTCAGCAAGTTTCAGTCTGACTTTTATACAATTATCTTTACAGGCTTTTTTTGTTAATCTTGCTTTTCCATCTGGGAATCTTACGAATCATACTCTTTCATGCTTTGCCTTACCCCAGGCTTCAACATCAATGTTTGCATTGTTTTGCACTTCTTTTTCTATGTCTTCTTCTGATCGAGGGATTTCTGTTCCCTTGTCTTCACAGTCTTTCACGAGTCCGTCTGCATTATCAAGTCTGCTTTGGACTGACTTTAGCCCTGGTATTGTCCCATCCTTGGGTTTTCTGATATTGTTTGGATCGTTTTTAGAATTTCTCTTCCCCTTTCCTGGTATACTGCCTTTTGTGATTCTGAGACAATGTTGTACTTCATGTTTTCCCCACCTCATTTTTCAATACTTGCTCTGGTAGCGTTTTGCAGTCTAGATGTTTGAAAGCTTATTTTTGGGGGCTTCAAACTCTTTGGAACTGAAAATGGTGCTTCCTGTTTCTTTTACTATACTTCTTTACATCTACTGGTCAAGTAATATCAGGTATCTATTATAGATTTATAGGGCTTTGTTATGTGAATATTTTAGACCATTGTGTGTACAAAGTTCCATGATATTTCTGTGAGGACAATTTTCCCTAGGCATTGATGCCATGTCCTGTTCCTGTGTGTGTTGTCTGTTAAATCTCTAAATGCTGGTGTTGCCTTTGTTGTGATGAGCACACCATATTATTTCAATTAATATAACTTCGTTTTATTGCACTTACCTCACAATTCTGAAAGTGCAGAATACACTTCCTCTTCTGAAAATGAAACTTAAAAGTTTTCAGCTCGGCATTTGAATGTACGTCATATTGGAGTCTTTCCAAAACAGCAGAGAGTGCACTTGTGCTTTCTTTTGCCATGGGAATTTCCCAATGTTACCAGTTCTTCCCAGAGTTTCTCTGTATACAGTAACACCAGTGGAAACATATGTATGGATGTCATACATCATGGACTGCTGGAATGATCCCGCAGCCTGATCTTTGTGTCCTCAGGGCAGTACCATGTCAGTGCCATCCAAAATGTATCATCTGCATTTGGGAGATAATGCTGAAGGTAATGATTGAACTTCTCACGTTGTGGACTTTGACCACTCTTCCTTGATCCCTCATCCTGGGGTCATGGGTGCACGAAAGCAACCACAGAGCTGTACTGAATTCTCTTCCTCAAACCAATCCGTAATCCCTGTCCAGGTTACGACTGTAGCAGATCCTGAAGCTTTTAATACTGATTTCAAACCCAAGGGACACTGAATCCCTCAGACCAGATGCACGAATTCTCTAGTTGAGCCCCACACGTGCTCTATTGGCAAAATGCCAAATTGATCCTGGGCCTGCAAGATGCAGTTAATGTGGCCATGGCACATATCGAAAAACTCAACCACAATCGCCAATGTGGTTGCTTTATTACTGTGGAAACAGTTCGGTTTGCTCTCTTGATAGAACACACCACAAACCACAGCACACTCCAGATCCCTGAGACTCAGCGTGTGCCATTATCTGTAGCTCTATACCTCATTTTCCGCTGCCTCTGCTAGCTCAAATTTGGCGGAACGGATATTGGTCTCAGAATCAATTGTGGGGATATTTTATGCTGATATCTAGGAGTTATGTCAGCCAAGCATCTGCTGTGCACTCTTCTAACACTCAGCACGTTACCTACAGTCCCATGTGTGCTGTCCGCTTGAGAGTGTGCGTCCAAGTAAAACAGAATTTCACCTTTGCTTCTCCATCAGCAGAGGTCAGATCCTGCACAGATTTCCATTTTCTACTTTGCCTTCTCCTGCTTCCAGGTTTCCTGAGGCCTCAGCCTGTCTTTGGAAGTAACAGACCACTCTTCAGAAAGTGTCCTGTGCCAAGGGCTTGGTGAGTGGAAGTTTACATTGCTTTGTACATGGGAGGGAGTAAGCACATGTTTCACTGGTTCTCTGCCAACTCGGCATCGATAAATCAACACATTTTCCAGTTGTAATTCACAGAAATGTGATGTTTGTTTAGCTCTGTTTTCTATAAAGCCATGGTTGGATGGATTGTCCCAAGACTCCAATTTTGACATTGTGTTGATAACACAGTTGCAGTTTTTAAGAATGTTAATAGAATTGATTTACATGTTTTGGGATTTATATGAAAATGAAGTTAGTGTTTGAAACGTACTAAATTTACCTAGAATTCCGACTTGTCAATTTTTGTAACATTTTTTAAGCTATAAGAAAAATGTAGACAGATAGAAAGTAAAATCGCAGTCCAAATTGTTGAAGGGGACATGTCAACTGTTTACTGTTGATGCCTCCAACACCAACAGGAACCATAAAGTACCTATTGAAACCATGAAATAACCGAGAACCTGGGTTACCGTTGTGCATGTGGTGCCCTATACTCCCAATGACACATACTGGCCAATGTTGGCATTTCAAGGGTTAACATTCCTCTCTAGGAAAGTACAAGAAAAACCAAACAAAATATATACATTTAGGCTTGATTCCAAAAGCACATACAGGCAGTTTAGCTATGAGAACCCTGCTGCCGATATGCTAGGCTATTGAAAAGCAGGTGTTCTTCTATCAGTGATGAGATTGCTTAATCATCCGATCATGTTGGGTAAAGCAATTTAACACAACCAAGTCTGCACCCCCAATATATCGTGCACCCTGTGCTTGACTGAAGAGAAACACGGTTCTCAAAAACTGTGTCTTTAAAGGCTTTCATGACTTTTACCGTTCAGGTCACTATCTGACATAATATTTACCTATATATACTGTCTTGAAAAACTGAGGCCTAGTACATATTCAAGTTCAGTCAAAGATTCCTCTCACTTACCACACTCCCTTCACCCCAGACAAGACATAAACCCAGCATTTTCTGAATCTAGGGGAAGGTCATCATTTCTTGGTGTGAGCTAATTATTCAATTCCCAACTATTTTAGGCGAGAGTATTTGACCTTTCAGGAGTTCACAGTTTTTCACAGAGTGTGAAGATGGAGGAACTCTGAATCTAGGAGGGGCTTGCTCTTCTCCTACTGGCTTCATTGCAGCTCAGGTTCTGATCCTTTAAAATGGATGCCTGAGTGGAGGGGATGGAAGAACATGTGCTTTATAGCAAGGCCCAAACCTGGGAAAAGGCTTACCTGGGCTTGGTGCATTTTGGTCTGAATGGTTTGTAAATGCCCCTTGGGACCTGTGGATTTTCATGACCTCTTCCAAGAACATGAGTGCTTTTATCATCTCTGCCATCTCTTCTCTTTTAGACGTCAGGAATCTTGGAGCCGTTCTTGGAGCAGAGAATGGAGTGACTTTCTCAAGTGCACGTTGACACTCCGAATGTTTCTGCCAGTATCTCAGAGGTTCAGTAGGTCCCATGAATGTCTTTCGAGCCTGGTATTCTCTAGAGATGTCTCCATGCCGGTATTCTCCATTGTAGCGGAACAACTCTCATCAATATGTTCGCATCTCTCCTCAATCCGTGCAGCCAGCTTTTCTGCCAGCTTCTCTTCGTGTCTCCCATAAAGTCGACTTCAACAGGACTGGGCAAATCTGAAAGAACCTCGGAGCCTCACCAGTAAGCTGATGACAGGCATATCGTCCACTGTCTGCCCTCTCAGGTTCTGGAAACTTACCCGTGAACTTAGGTCTTTGGGCAGCAGCATTATCTCGAACTTACACAGCGTCCCGAACAAAAGATATAAGCCAATCTCCACAAAGGGCGGCAGCCCCTCCATCACACTGATCCACCCACAGAATTCTGCCCAGTTACCTTGGATCCACCAGCCACAACAAGCCTCGCGGTACACACCAAGATTCCACCTAGAATCCAACCGGTAACTGCCATCCCCAAAGGTTGCTGAATATTGTCAGTTTTGGGGGAGGGGCTGCATCAAACGAGAGATTCCTAAGTTAAATGTGATTCTATCCACTAGCGTTCCATTGTCCTTTTGTCTTCCCTCTTTCCTTTGGTTCAGATCTGTGTATACAGTACAAACGGTGGGAAGTGTGTCCATTTTTAGTTTATGGTTTCACACGTCTTGAAACTTTCTAACAGCACACAGTACACAGAGACCCCACTAAAGTAACTCATGTTTGTGTAATATCCATTCACCCAAAATACATATCGGTCTGTTGCTTTCTGCTGAAACACCCACGCTCTCAGAAAATGGATCCACTTGTTTCATGGGGGCTGAAATTCCGAGAAATGAAACCAATCCCAATGTGCACTTTACTGTCTGTCTCTTTTGCTCTTAGTACACTTTTGCAGAACTACTTGTTTTGTTATAGGCTTATGCAATTTCTTCTCTACTTAGGGTAGAATATGGCATTCATTCTTGCTGTTGGAAGAATTGTAAATCTATATCACGGACTATGACCAAATCTTATTCAAAATCGGCATTTGGGTTAGGTCACGATATGCTCTTTTGAATCAATATTTATGAATATTAATGCACGTGTCTGTGTTCTGAATACAAGTGTGTTGAGTATATTTAAGCTGTGATACTGGGTCGGTGGGTGCTGAATGATCCTTGACATCACTCTGAGTATTTTGTTTGAATACTCATGGTTTCTTTGGTATATGTCAGCCAACCGTAACCTTTTGGTGTCTCTCTGTTTGTTTGTTTGTTTGTTTGTTTGCTTGTTGTTGGTTTTGCAAACACAATAGGCCATTCACCAGTCCGTTTGCATCAATCAGAGAGTCATATATGTGAATCACTTAAGATAGTGATTAAAATCACCTATGATTTCCTGCTACCCTCTCCCATATTATGGCTTTGATGTCCTCCTTGACTTCTTCTTGTTTCTTGTTTGTAACTCACGCTCTTTTTGCATTTCCAACAATGGTTTTTCTTATTTCCATTTCAGCTTGCTACTTTTCTATTCAGGGTAGAATTCTCAATCTTTCTTTTAGGATAAGATTTTTACTGCTGAATTCTTTAAGTTTTGTTGGTCTGTGAATTTCCCTAGCTCTGCCGTTATTAGAAATGGCAGTCATGTGGCATAGGCTACCCATGATTACAGCTGTTTCTCATTCAGGATATGGACTATGTCCTTGCACTCCTCCCTGTTCTGCAACATTTCTGCAGAGATATGGGCTGAAACCCCACTGGAGGTTCTCTTGTGACTAAATTGCTTTCTTCTCGATGCATTTTAAATCACTGGGGTGATCATGAACTTTGTTGATTTGAATTATACAGCTGCAAGTAGGTCTATTGGGATTCCAAGTCTTTTGGACGCTGTGTAGTTCCTGAATTCGTATAGATGATTCTTTCTTGTTTTTCAGCAAGTTTCAGTCTGACTTTTATACAATTATCTTTACAGGCTTTTTTTGTTAATCTTGCTTTTCCATCTGGGAATCTTACGAATCATACTCTTTCATGCTTCGCCTTACCCCAGGCTTCAACATCAATGTTTGCATTGTTTTGCACTTCTTTTTCTATGTCTTCTTCTGATCGAGGGATTTCTGTTCCCTTGTCTTCACAGTCTTTCACGAGTCCGTCTGCATTATCAAGTCTGCTTTGGACTGACTTTAGCCCTGGTATTGTCCCATCCTTGGGTTTTCTGATATTGTTTGGATCGTTTTTAGAATTTCTCTTCCCCTTTCCTGGTATACTGCCTTTTGTGATTCTGAGACAATGTTGTACTTCATGTTTTCCCCACCTCATTTTTCAATACTTGCTCTGGTAGCGTTTTGCAGTCTAGATGTTTGAAAGCTTATTTTTGGGGGCTTCAAACTCTTTGGAACTGAAAATGGTGCTTCCTGTTTCTTTTACTATACTTCTTTACATCTACTGGTCAAGTAATATCAGGTATCTATTATAGATTTATAGGGCTTTGTTATGTGAATATTTTAGACCATTGTGTGTACAAAGTTCCATGATATTTCTGTGAGGACAATTTTCCCTAGGCATTGATGCCATGTCCTGTTCCTGTGTGTGTTGTCTGTTAAATCTCTAAATGCTGGTGTTGCCTTTGTTGTGATGAGCACACCATATTATTTCAATTAATATAACTTCGTTTTATTGCACTTACCTCACAATTCTGAAAGTGCAGAATACACTTCCTCTTCTGAAAATGAAACTTAAAAGTTTTCAGCTCGGCATTTGAATGTACGTCATATTGGAGTCTTTCCAAAACAGCAGAGAGTGCACTTGTGCTTTCTTTTGCCATGGGAATTTCCCAATGTTACCAGTTCTTCCCAGAGTTTCTCTGTATACAGTAACACCAGTGGAAACATATGTATGGATGTCATACATCATGGACTGCTGGAATGATCCCGCAGCCTGATCTTTGTGTCCTCAGGGCAGTACCATGTCAGTGCCATCCAAAATGTATCATCTGCATTTGGGAGATAATGCTGAAGGTAATGATTGAACTTCTCACGTTGTGGACTTTGACCACTCTTCCTTGATCCCTCATCCTGGGGTCATGGGTGCACGAAAGCAACCACAGAGCTGTACTGAATTCTCTTCCTCAAACCAATCCGTAATCCCTGTCCAGGTTACGACTGTAGCAGATCCTGAAGCTTTTAATACTGATTTCAAACCCAAGGGACACTGAATCCCTCAGACCAGATGCACGAATTCTCTAGTTGAGCCCCACACGTGCTCTATTGGCAAAATGCCAAATTGATCCTGGGCCTGCAAGATGCAGTTAATGTGGCCATGGCACATATCGAAAAACTCAACCACAATCGCCAATGTGGTTGCTTTATTACTGTGGAAACAGTTCGGTTTGCTCTCTTGATAGAACACACCACAAACCACAGCACACTCCAGATCCCTGAGACTCAGCGTGTGCCATTATCTGTAGCTCTATACCTCATTTTCCGCTGCCTCTGCTAGCTCAAATTTGGCGGAACGGATATTGGTCTCAGAATCAATTGTGGGGATATTTTATGCTGATATCTAGGAGTTATGTCAGCCAAGCATCTGCTGTGCACTCTTCTAACACTCAGCACGTTACCTACAGTCCCATGTGTGCTGTCCGCTTGAGAGTGTGCGTCCAAGTAAAACAGAATTTCACCTTTGCTTCTCCATCAGCAGAGGTCAGATCCTGCACAGATTTCCATTTTCTACTTTGCCTTCTCCTGCTTCCAGGTTTCCTGAGGCCTCAGCCTGTCTTTGGAAGTAACAGACCACTCTTCAGAAAGTGTCCTGTGCCAAGGGCTTGGTGAGTGGAAGTTTACATTGCTTTGTACATGGGAGGGAGTAAGCACATGTTTCACTGGTTCTCTGCCAACTCGGCATCGATAAATCAACACATTTTCCAGTTGTAATTCACAGAAATGTGATGTTTGTTTAGCTCTGTTTTCTATAAAGCCATGGTTGGATGGATTGTCCCAAGACTCCAATTTTGACATTGTGTTGATAACACAGTTGCAGTTTTTAAGAATGTTAATAGAATTGATTTACATGTTTTGGGATTTATATGAAAATGAAGTTAGTGTTTGAAACGTACTAAATTTACCTAGAATTCCGACTTGTCAATTTTTGTAACATTTTTTAAGCTATAAGAAAAATGTAGACAGATAGAAAGTAAAATCGCAGTCCAAATTGTTGAAGGGGACATGTCAACTGTTTACTGTTGATGCCTCCAACACCAACAGGAACCATAAAGTACCTATTGAAACCATGAAATAACCGAGAACCTGGGTTACCGTTGTGCATGTGGTGCCCTATACTCCCAATGACACATACTGGCCAATGTTGGCATTTCAAGGGTTAACATTCCTCTCTAGGAAAGTACAAGAAAAACCAAACAAAATATATACATTTAGGCTTGATTCCAAAAGCACATACAGGCAGTTTAGCTATGAGAACCCTGCTGCCGATATGCTAGGCTATTGAAAAGCAGGTGTTCTTCTATCAGTGATGAGATTGCTTAATCATCCGATCATGTTGGGTAAAGCAATTTAACACAACCAAGTCTGCACCCCCAATATATCGTGCACCCTGTGCTTGACTGAAGAGAAACACGGTTCTCAAAAACTGTGTCTTTAAAGGCTTTCATGACTTTTACCGTTCAGGTCACTATCTGACATAATATTTACCTATATATACTGTCTTGAAAAACTGAGGCCTAGTACATATTCAAGTTCAGTCAAAGATTCCTCTCACTTACCACACTCCCTTCACCCCAGACAAGACATAAACCCAGCATTTTCTGAATCTAGGGGAAGGTCATCATTTCTTGGTGTGAGCTAATTATTCAATTCCCAACTATTTTAGGCGAGAGTATTTGACCTTTCAGGAGTTCACAGTTTTTCACAGAGTGTGAAGATGGAGGAACTCTGAATCTAGGAGGGGCTTGCTCTTCTCCTACTGGCTTCATTGCAGCTCAGGTTCTGATCCTTTAAAATGGATGCCTGAGTGGAGGGGATGGAAGAACATGTGCTTTATAGCAAGGCCCAAACCTGGGAAAAGGCTTACCTGGGCTTGGTGCATTTTGGTCTGAATGGTTTGTAAATGCCCCTTGGGACCTGTGGATTTTCATGACCTCTTCCAAGAACATGAGTGCTTTTATCATCTCTGCCATCTCTTCTCTTTTAGACGTCAGGAATCTTGGAGCCGTTCTTGGAGCAGAGAATGGAGTGACTTTCTCAAGTGCACGTTGACACTCCGAATGTTTCTGCCAGTATCTCAGAGGTTCAGTAGGTCCCATGAATGTCTTTCGAGCCTGGTATTCTCTAGAGATGTCTCCATGCCGGTATTCTCCATTGTAGCGGAACAACTCTCATCAATATGTTCGCATCTCTCCTCAATCCGTGCAGCCAGCTTTTCTGCCAGCTTCTCTTCGTGTCTCCCATAAAGTCGACTTCAACAGGACTGGGCAAATCTGAAAGAACCTCGGAGCCTCACCAGTAAGCTGATGACAGGCATATCGTCCACTGTCTGCCCTCTCAGGTTCTGGAAACTTACCCGTGAACTTAGGTCTTTGGGCAGCAGCATTATCTCGAACTTACACAGCGTCCCGAACAAAAGATATAAGCCAATCTCCACAAAGGGCGGCAGCCCCTCCATCACACTGATCCACCCACAGAATTCTGCCCAGTTACCTTGGATCCACCAGCCACAACAAGCCTCGCGGTACACACCAAGATTCCACCTAGAATCCAACCGGTAACTGCCATCCCCAAAGGTTGCTGAATATTGTCAGTTTTGGGGGAGGGGCTGCATCAAACGAGAGATTCCTAAGTTAAATGTGATTCTATCCACTAGCGTTCCATTGTCCTTTTGTCTTCCCTCTTTCCTTTGGTTCAGATCTGTGTATACAGTACAAACGGTGGGAAGTGTGTCCATTTTTAGTTTATGGTTTCACACGTCTTGAAACTTTCTAACAGCACACAGTACACAGAGACCCCACTAAAGTAACTCATGTTTGTGTAATATCCATTCACCCAAAATACATATCGGTCTGTTGCTTTCTGCTGAAACACCCACGCTCTCAGAAAATGGATCCACTTGTTTCATGGGGGCTGAAATTCCGAGAAATGAAACCAATCCCAATGTGCACTTTACTGTCTGTCTCTTTTGCTCTTAGTACACTTTTGCAGAACTACTTGTTTTGTTATAGGCTTATGCAATTTCTTCTCTACTTAGGGTAGAATATGGCATTCATTCTTGCTGTTGGAAGAATTGTAAATCTATATCACGGACTATGACCAAATCTTATTCAAAATCGGCATTTGGGTTAGGTCACGATATGCTCTTTTGAATCAATATTTATGAATATTAATGCACGTGTCTGTGTTCTGAATACAAGTGTGTTGAGTATATTTAAGCTGTGATACTGGGTCGGTGGGTGCTGAATGATCCTTGACATCACTCTGAGTATTTTGTTTGAATACTCATGGTTTCTTTGGTATATGTCAGCCAACCGTAACCTTTTGGTGTCTCTCTGTTTGTTTGTTTGTTTGTTTGTTTGCTTGTTGTTGGTTTTGCAAACACAATAGGCCATTCACCAGTCCGTTTGCATCAATCAGAGAGTCATATATGTGAATCACTTAAGATAGTGATTAAAATCACCTATGATTTCCTGCTACCCTCTCCCATATTATGGCTTTGATGTCCTCCTTGACTTCTTCTTGTTTCTTGTTTGTAACTCACGCTCTTTTTGCATTTCCAACAATGGTTTTTCTTATTTCCATTTCAGCTTGCTACTTTTCTATTCAGGGTAGAATTCTCAATCTTTCTTTTAGGATAAGATTTTTACTGCTGAATTCTTTAAGTTTTGTTGGTCTGTGAATTTCCCTAGCTCTGCCGTTATTAGAAATGGCAGTCATGTGGCATAGGCTACCCATGATTACAGCTGTTTCTCATTCAGGATATGGACTATGTCCTTGCACTCCTCCCTGTTCTGCAACATTTCTGCAGAGATATGGGCTGAAACCCCACTGGAGGTTCTCTTGTGACTAAATTGCTTTCTTCTCGATGCATTTTAAATCACTGGGGTGATCATGAACTTTGTTGATTTGAATTATACAGCTGCAAGTAGGTCTATTGGGATTCCAAGTCTTTTGGACGCTGTGTAGTTCCTGAATTCGTATAGATGATTCTTTCTTGTTTTTCAGCAAGTTTCAGTCTGACTTTTATACAATTATCTTTACAGGCTTTTTTTGTTAATCTTGCTTTTCCATCTGGGAATCTTACGAATCATACTCTTTCATGCTTCGCCTTACCCCAGGCTTCAACATCAATGTTTGCATTGTTTTGCACTTCTTTTTCTATGTCTTCTTCTGATCGAGGGATTTCTGTTCCCTTGTCTTCACAGTCTTTCACGAGTCCGTCTGCATTATCAAGTCTGCTTTGGACTGACTTTAGCCCTGGTATTGTCCCATCCTTGGGTTTTCTGATATTGTTTGGATCGTTTTTAGAATTTCTCTTCCCCTTTCCTGGTATACTGCCTTTTGTGATTCTGAGACAATGTTGTACTTCATGTTTTCCCCACCTCATTTTTCAATACTTGCTCTGGTAGCGTTTTGCAGTCTAGATGTTTGAAAGCTTATTTTTGGGGGCTTCAAACTCTTTGGAACTGAAAATGGTGCTTCCTGTTTCTTTTACTATACTTCTTTACATCTACTGGTCAAGTAATATCAGGTATCTATTATAGATTTATAGGGCTTTGTTATGTGAATATTTTAGACCATTGTGTGTACAAAGTTCCATGATATTTCTGTGAGGACAATTTTCCCTAGGCATTGATGCCATGTCCTGTTCCTGTGTGTGTTGTCTGTTAAATCTCTAAATGCTGGTGTTGCCTTTGTTGTGATGAGCACACCATATTATTTCAATTAATATAACTTCGTTTTATTGCACTTACCTCACAATTCTGAAAGTGCAGAATACACTTCCTCTTCTGAAAATGAAACTTAAAAGTTTTCAGCTCGGCATTTGAATGTACGTCATATTGGAGTCTTTCCAAAACAGCAGAGAGTGCACTTGTGCTTTCTTTTGCCATGGGAATTTCCCAATGTTACCAGTTCTTCCCAGAGTTTCTCTGTATACAGTAACACCAGTGGAAACATATGTATGGATGTCATACATCATGGACTGCTGGAATGATCCCGCAGCCTGATCTTTGTGTCCTCAGGGCAGTACCATGTCAGTGCCATCCAAAATGTATCATCTGCATTTGGGAGATAATGCTGAAGGTAATGATTGAACTTCTCACGTTGTGGACTTTGACCACTCTTCCTTGATCCCTCATCCTGGGGTCATGGGTGCACGAAAGCAACCACAGAGCTGTACTGAATTCTCTTCCTCAAACCAATCCGTAATCCCTGTCCAGGTTACGACTGTAGCAGATCCTGAAGCTTTTAATACTGATTTCAAACCCAAGGGACACTGAATCCCTCAGACCAGATGCACGAATTCTCTAGTTGAGCCCCACACGTGCTCTATTGGCAAAATGCCAAATTGATCCTGGGCCTGCAAGATGCAGTTAATGTGGCCATGGCACATATCGAAAAACTCAACCACAATCGCCAATGTGGTTGCTTTATTACTGTGGAAACAGTTCGGTTTGCTCTCTTGATAGAACACACCACAAACCACAGCACACTCCAGATCCCTGAGACTCAGCGTGTGCCATTATCTGTAGCTCTATACCTCATTTTCCGCTGCCTCTGCTAGCTCAAATTTGGCGGAACGGATATTGGTCTCAGAATCAATTGTGGGGATATTTTATGCTGATATCTAGGAGTTATGTCAGCCAAGCATCTGCTGTGCACTCTTCTAACACTCAGCACGTTACCTACAGTCCCATGTGTGCTGTCCGCTTGAGAGTGTGCGTCCAAGTAAAACAGAATTTCACCTTTGCTTCTCCATCAGCAGAGGTCAGATCCTGCACAGATTTCCATTTTCTACTTTGCCTTCTCCTGCTTCCAGGTTTCCTGAGGCCTCAGCCTGTCTTTGGAAGTAACAGACCACTCTTCAGAAAGTGTCCTGTGCCAAGGGCTTGGTGAGTGGAAGTTTACATTGCTTTGTACATGGGAGGGAGTAAGCACATGTTTCACTGGTTCTCTGCCAACTCGGCATCGATAAATCAACACATTTTCCAGTTGTAATTCACAGAAATGTGATGTTTGTTTAGCTCTGTTTTCTATAAAGCCATGGTTGGATGGATTGTCCCAAGACTCCAATTTTGACATTGTGTTGATAACACAGTAGCAGTTTTTAAGAATGTTAATAGAATTGATTTACATGTTTTGGGATTTATATGAAAATGAAGTTAGTGTTTGAAACGTACTAAATTTACCTAGAAGTCCGACTTGTCAATTTTTGTAACATTTTTTAAGCTATAAGAAAAATGTAGACAGATAGAAAGTAAAATCGCAGTCCAAATTGTTGAAGGGGACATGTCAACTCTTTACTGTTGATGCCTCCAACACCAACAGGAACCATAAAGTACCTATTGAAACCATGAAATAACCGAGAACCTGGGTTACCGTTGTGCATGTGGTGCCCTATACTCCCAATGACACATACTGGCCAATGTTGGCATTTCAAGGGTTAACATTCCTCTCTAGGAAAGTACAAGAAAAACCAAACAAAATATATACATTTAGGCTTGATTCCAAAAGCACATACAGGCAGTTTAGCTATGAGAACCCTGCTGCCGATATGCTAGGCTATTGAAAAGCAGGTGTTCTTCTATCAGTGATGAGATTGCTTAATCATCCGATCATGTTGGGTAAAGCAATTTAACACAACCAAGTCTGCACCCCCAATATATCGTGCACCCGGTGCTTGACTGAAGACAAAGACGGTCCACAAAACCTGTGTCTTTAAAGGCTTTCACGACTTTTACAGTTCAGGTCACTATCTGACATAATATTTACCTATATATACTGTCTTGAAAAACTGAGGCCTAGTACATATTCAAGTTCAGTCAAAGATTCCTCTCACTTACCACACTCCCTTCACCCCAGACAAGACATAAACCCAGCATTTTCTGAATCTAGGGGAAGGTCATCATTTCTTGGTGTGAGCTAATTATTCAATTCCCAACTATTTTAGGCGAGAGTATTTGACATTTCAGGAGTTCACAGTTTTTCACAGAGTGTGAAGATGGAGGAACTCTGAATCTAGGAGGGGCTTGCTCTTCTCCTACTGGCTTCATTGCAGCTCAGGTTCTGATCCTTTAAAATGGATGCCTGAGTGGAGGGGATGGAAGAACATGTGCTTTATAGCAAGGCCCAAACCTGGGAAAAGGCTTACCTGGGCTTGGTGCATTTTGGTCTGAATGGTTTGTAAATGCCCCTTAGGACCTGTGGATTCTCATGACCTCTTCCAAGAACATGAGTCCTTTTATCATCTCTGCCATCTCTTCTCTTTTAGACGTCAGGAATCTTGGAGCCGTTCTTGGAGCAGAGAATGGAGTGACTTTCTCAAGTGCACGTTGACACTCCGAATGTTTCTGCCAGTATCTCAGAGGTTCAGTAGGTCCCATGAATGTCTTTCGAGCCTGGTATTCTCTAGAGATGTCTCCATGCCGGTATTCTCCATTGTAGCGGAACAACTCTCATCAATATGTTCGCATCTCTCCTCAATCCGTGCAGCCAGCTTTTCTGCCAGCTTCTCTTCGTGTCTCCCATAAAGTCGACTTCAACAGGACTGGGCAAATCTGAAAGTACCTCGGAGCCTCACCAGTAAGCTGATGACAGGCATATCGTCCACTGTCTGCCCTCTCAGGTTCTGGAAACTTACCCGTGAACTTAGGTCTTTGGGCAGCAGCATTATCTCGAACTTACACAGCGTCCCGAACAAAAGATATAAGCCAATCTCCACAAAGGGCAGCAGCCCCTCCATCACACTGATCCACCCACAGAATTCTGCCCAGTTACCTTGGATCCACCAGCCACAACAAGCCTCGCGGTACACACCAAGATTCCACCTAGAATCCAACCGGTAACTGCCATCCCCAAAGGTTGCTGAATATTGTCAGTTTTGGGGGAGGGGCTGCATCAAACGAGAGATTCCTAAGTTAAATGTGATTCTATCCACTAGCGTTCCATTGTCCTTTTGTCTTCCCTCTTTCCTTTGGTCCAGATCTGTGTATACAGTACAAAAGTTGGGAAGTGTGTCCATTTTTAGTTTATGGTTTAACACGTCTTGAACCTTTCTAACAGCTCACAGTACACAGAGACCCCACTAAAGGAAACTCATATTTGTGTATTATCCATTCTCCCAGAATACATATCCGTCTGTTGCTTTCTGCTGAAACACCCACACTCTCAGAAAATGGACCCAATTATTTCATGGGGGCTGAAATTCCGAGAAATGAAACCAATCCCAATGTGCACTTTACTGTCTGTCTCGTTTGCTCTTAGTACACTTTTGCAGAGCTACTTGTTTTGTTATAATCTTATGCCATTTCTTCTCTTCTTGGGCTAGAATATGGCATTCATTCTTGCTTTTGGAAGAATTGTAAATCTATACCAAGGACTATGACCAAATCTTATTCAAAATCGGCATTTGAGTTAGGTCACGATATGCTCTTTTGAATCAGTATTTATGAATATTAATGCACGTGTCTGTGTTCTGAATACAAGTGTGTTGATTACATTTAAGGTGTGATACTGGGTCGGTGCGTGTTGAATGAACCTTGACATCAATTTGAGTATTTTGTTTTGAATACTCATGGATTCTTTGGTAAATGTCAGCCAACCATACCCTTTTGGTGTCTCTCTGTTTGTTTGATTGTTTGTTTGTTTGCTTGTTGTTGGTTTTGCAAACACATTAGGCCATGCATCACTCCGTTTGCATCAATCAGAGAGTCATATATGTGAATCACTTAAGATAGTGCTTAAAATCACCTATGATTTCCTGCTACCCTCTCCCAACGTATGGCTTTGATGTCCTCCTTGAGTTCTTCTTGTTTCTTTTTTGTAACTCACGCTCTTCTTGCATTTCCAATAATGGTTTTTCTTATTTCCATTTCATCTTGCTACTTTTCTATTCAGGGTAGAATTCTCAATCTTTCTTTTAGGATAAGTTTTGAACTGCTGAATTCTTTTAAGCTTTGCTGCTCTGTGAATTTCCCTAGCTCTGCCATTATTAGAAATGGCAGTCATGTGGCATAGGCTACCCATGATTACAGCTTTTTCTCATTCAGGATATGGCCTATGTCCTTGCACTCTTCCCTGTTCTGCAACATTTCTGCCAAGATATGTGCTTAAACCCCTCTGGAGGTTCTGTTGTGACTAAATTGCTTTCCTCTGGATGCATTTTAAATCACTGGGGTGATCATGAACTTTGTTGATTTGAATTATACAGCTGCAAGTAGGTCTATTGGGATTCCACCTCTTTTGGACGCTGTGTAGTTCCTGAATTCGTATAGATGATTCTTTCTTGTCTTTCAGCAAGTTTCAGTCTGACTTTTCTACAATTATCTTTTCAGGCTTTTTTTGTTAATCTTGCTTTTCCATCTGGGAATCTTACGAATCATACTCTTTCATGCTTCGCCTTACCCCAGTCTTCAACAGCAATGTTTGCATTGGTTTGCACTTCTTTTTCTATGTCTTCTTCTGATCGAGGGATTTCTGTTCCCCTGTCTTCACAGTATTTCACGAGTCTGTCTGCATTATCAAGTCTGCTTTGGACTGACTTTAGCCCTGGTACTGTCTCATCCTTGGGTTTTCTGATATTGTTTGGCTCCTTTTTAGAATTTCTCTTCCCCTTTCCTGGTATACTGCCTTTTGTGTTTCTGAGACAATGTTGTACTTCATGTTTTCCTCACCTCAGTTTTCAATACTTGCTCTGGTAGAGTTTTGCAGTCTAGATGTTTGAAAGCTTAATTTTTGGGGCTTCAAACTCTTTGGAACTGAAAATGGTGCTTCCTGTTTCTTTTACTATACTTCTTTACCTCTACTGGTCAAGTAATATCATTTATCTAATATAGATTTATAGGGCTTTGTTAAGAGAAAATTTTAGACCATTGGGTGTACAAAGTTCCATGATATTTCTGTGAGGACAATTTTCCCTAGGCATTGATGCCATGTCCTGTTCCTGTGTGTTTTTTCTGGTATATCTCTAATTGCTGGTGTTGCCTTTGTTGTGATGAGCACACCATATTATTTCAATTAGTAAAACTTCGTTTTATTGCACTTACCTCACAATTCTGAAAGTGCAGAATACACTTCCTCTTCTGGAAATGAAAATTAAAAGATTTCAGCTCGGCATTCAGCTCTAGGTCCTATTGGAGTCTTACCAAAACAGCAAACTGAGAGTGCGCTTGTGCTTTCTATTGCCATGGCAATGTCCCAATGTTACCAGTTCTTCCCAGAGGTTCTCTGTCTACAGAAACACCATTGGAAACATATGTATGGATTTCATACATCAGGGCCTGCTGGAATGATCCCGCAGACCGATCTTTGTGTCCTCTGGGCAGTACCATGTCAGTGCCATTCAAAATGTAGCATCTGCATTTGGGAGATCATGCTGAAGGAAATACTTGAACTTCTCACGTTGTGGCTTTGACCACTCTTCCTTGATCCCTCATCCTTGTGTCATGGGTGCACGAATGCAACCACAGAGCTGTACCTAATTCTCTTCCTCAAACCAATCTGTAATCCCTGTCCAGGTTACGACTGTAGCAAATCCTGAATCTTTTAATACTGATTCAAACCCAAGGGCCACTGAATCCCTAAGAGCAGATGCACGACTTCTCTAGTTGAGCCTCACACGTGCTCTATTGGCAAAATTCCAAATTGATTCTGGGCCTGCAAGATGCAGTGAATGTGGCCATGGCACATATCGAAAATCTCAAACTCAACCGCCAATATTGTTGCTTTCTTACTGGGGTATCAGGTCGGATTGCTCCCTTGATAGAACACACCACAAACCACAGCACACTCCAGATCCCTGGGACACAGCGTGTGCCATTATCTGTAGCTCTATACCTCATTTTCCGCTGCCTCTGCTAGCTCAAATTTGGCGGAACGGATATTGGTCTCAGAATCAATTGTGGGGATATTTTGTGCTGATTTCTAGGAGTTATGTCAGCCAAGCATCTGCTGTGCACTCTTCTAACACTCAGCGCATTACCTACAGTCCCATGTGTGCTGTCCGCTTGAGAGTGTGCGTCCAACTAAAACAGAATTTCACCTTTGCTGCTCCATCAGCAGAGGTCAGATCCTGCACAGATTTCCATTTTCTACTTTGCCTTCTCCTGCTTCCAGGTTTCCTGAGGCCTCAGCCTGTCTTTGGAAGTAACAGACCACTCTTCAGAAAGTGTCCTGTGACAAGGCCTGGGTGAGTGGAAGTTTACAATGCTGTGTACATGGGAGGGAGTGAGCGCATGTTGCACTGGTTCTCTGCCAACTGGACATCGATAAATCAACACTTTCCAGTTGTAATTCACAGAAATGTGATGTTTGTTTAGCTCTGTTTTCTAAAAAGCCATGGTTGGAGGGATTGTCCGAAGACCCCATTTTTGACATTGTGTTGATAACACAGTTGCAGTTTTTAAGAAGGTTAATAGAATTGATTTACATGTTTTGGGATTTATATGAAAATGAAGTTAATGTTTGAAACGTACTAAATTTACCTAGAAGTCCGACTTGTCAATTTTTGTAACATTATGTCAGCTCTAAAAAAAATGTAGACAGATAGAAAGTAAAATCGCAGTCCAAATTGTTGAAGGGGAAATGTCAACTCTTTACTGTTGAAGCCTCCAACACCAACAGGAACCATGAAGTACCTATTGAAACCATGAAATAACCGAGAACCTGGGTTTCCGTTATGCATTTTGTGCCCTAAACTCCCAATGACACATACTGGCTAATGTTGGCATTTCAAGGGGGAACATTCCTCTCTAGGAAAGTACAAGAAAAACCAAACAAAATATATACATTTAGGCTTGATTCCAAAAGCACATACAGGCATTTTACCTATGAGAACCCTGCTGCAGGTATGCTAGGCTATTGAAAATCAGGTGTTCTTCTATCAGTGATGAGAACGCTTAATCATCCGATCATGTTGGGTAAAGCAATTTAACACAACCAAGTCTGCACCCCCAATATGTCGTGCACCCGGTGCTTGACTGAAGGGAAAGACGGTCCACAATACTGTGTCTTTAAAGGCTTTCACGACTTTTACACTACAGGTCACTATCTGACATAATATTTACCAATATATACTGTCTTGAAAAGCTGAGGCCTAGTACATATTCAAGTTCAGTCAAAGATTCCTCTCTCTTACCACACTCCCTTCACCCCAGACAAGACATAAACCCAGCATTTGCTGAATCTAGGGGAAGGTCATCATTTCTTTGTGTGAAATAAGTATTCAATACCGAACTAATTTAGGCGAGAGTATTTGACCTTTCAGGAGTTCACTGTTGTTCACAGAGTGTGAAGATGGAGGAACTCTGATTCTAGGAGGGGCTTGCTCTTCTCCTACTGGCTTCATTGCAGCTCAGGTTCTGATCCTTTAAAATGGATGCCTGAGTGGAGGGGAGGGAAGAGCAAGTGCTTGATAGCAAGGCCCAAACCTGGGAAAAGACTTACCTGGGCTTGGTGCATTTTGGTCTGAATGGTTTGTAAATGCCCCTTGGGACCTGTGGATTCTCATGACCTCTTCGAAGAACATGAGTGCTTTTATCATCTCTGCCATCTCTTCTCTTTTAGACGTCAGGAATCTTGGAGCCATTCTTGGAGCAGTGAATGGAGTGACTTTCTCAAGTGCACGTTGACACTCCGAATGTTTCTGCCAGTATCACAGAGGTTCAGTAGGTCTCATGTATGTCTTTCGAGCCTGGTATTCTCTAGAGATGTCTCCATGCCGGTATTCTCCATTGTAGCGGAACAACTCTCATCAATATGTTCGCATCTCTCCTCAATCACTGCAGCCAGCTTTTCTGCCAGCTTCTCTTCGTGTCTCCCATAAAGTCGACTTCAACAGGACTGGGCAACTCTGAAAGTACCTCGGAGCCTCACCAGTAAGCTGATGACAGGCAGATCTTCCACTTTCTGCCCTCTCAGGTTCTGGAAACTTACCCGTGAACTTAGGTCTTTGGGCAGCAGGATTATCTCGAATTTACACAGCGTCCCGAACAAAAGACCTAAGCCAATCTCCACAAAGGGCGGCAGCCCCTCCATCACACTGATCCACCCACAGAATTCTGCCCAGTTACCTTGGATCCACCAGCCACAACAAGCCTCGCGGTACACACCAAGATTCCACCTAGAATCCAACCGGTAACTGCCATCCCCAAAGGTTGCTGAATATTGTCAGTTTTGGGGGAGGGGCTGCATCAAACGAGAGATTCCTAAGTTAAATGTGATTCTATCCACTAGCGTTCCATTGTCCTTTTGTCTTCCCTCTTTCCTTTGGTCCAGATCTGTGTATACAGTACAAAAGTTGGGAAGTGTGTCCATTTTTAGTTTATGGTTTAACACGTCTTGAACCTTTCTAACAGCTCACAGTACACAGAGACCCCACTAAAGGAAACTCATATTTGTGTATTATCCATTCTCCCAGAATACATATCCGTCTGTTGCTTTCTGCTGAAACACCCACACTCTCAGAAAATGGACCCAATTATTTCATGGGGGCTGAAATTCCGAGAAATGAAACCAATCCCAATGTGCACTTTACTGTCTGTCTCGTTTGCTCTTAGTACACTTTTGCAGAGCTACTTGTTTTGTTATAATCTTATGCCATTTCTTCTCTTCTTGGGCTAGAATATGGCATTCATTCTTGCTTTTGGAAGAATTGTAAATCTATACCAAGGACTATGACCAAATCTTATTCAAAATCGGCATTTGAGTTAGGTCACGATATGCTCTTTTGAATCAGTATTTATGAATATTAATGCACGTGTCTGTGTTCTGAATACAAGTGTGTTGATTACATTTAAGGTGTGATACTGGGTCGGTGCGTGTTGAATGAACCTTGACATCAATTTGAGTATTTTGTTTTGAATACTCATGGATTCTTTGGTAAATGTCAGCCAACCATACCCTTTTGGTGTCTCTCTGTTTGTTTGATTGTTTGTTTGTTTGCTTGTTGTTGGTTTTGCAAACACATTAGGCCATGCATCACTCCGTTTGCATCAATCAGAGAGTCATATATGTGAATCACTTAAGATAGTGCTTAAAATCACCTATGATTTCCTGCTACCCTCTCCCAACGTATGGCTTTGATGTCCTCCTTGAGTTCTTCTTGTTTCTTTTTTGTAACTCACGCTCTTCTTGCATTTCCAATAATGGTTTTTCTTATTTCCATTTCATCTTGCTACTTTTCTATTCAGGGTAGAATTCTCAATCTTTCTTTTAGGATAAGTTTTGAACTGCTGAATTCTTTTAAGCTTTGCTGCTCTGTGAATTTCCCTAGCTCTGCCATTATTAGAAATGGCAGTCATGTGGCATAGGCTACCCATGATTACAGCTTTTTCTCATTCAGGATATGGCCTATGTCCTTGCACTCTTCCCTGTTCTGCAACATTTCTGCCAAGATATGTGCTTAAACCCCTCTGGAGGTTCTGTTGTGACTAAATTGCTTTCCTCTGGATGCATTTTAAATCACTGGGGTGATCATGAACTTTGTTGATTTGAATTATACAGCTGCAAGTAGGTCTATTGGGATTCCACCTCTTTTGGACGCTGTGTAGTTCCTGAATTCGTATAGATGATTCTTTCTTGTCTTTCAGCAAGTTTCAGTCTGACTTTTCTACAATTATCTTTTCAGGCTTTTTTTGTTAATCTTGCTTTTCCATCTGGGAATCTTACGAATCATACTCTTTCATGCTTCGCCTTACCCCAGTCTTCAACAGCAATGTTTGCATTGGTTTGCACTTCTTTTTCTATGTCTTCTTCTGATCGAGGGATTTCTGTTCCCCTGTCTTCACAGTATTTCACGAGTCTGTCTGCATTATCAAGTCTGCTTTGGACTGACTTTAGCCCTGGTACTGTCTCATCCTTGGGTTTTCTGATATTGTTTGGCTCCTTTTTAGAATTTCTCTTCCCCTTTCCTGGTATACTGCCTTTTGTGTTTCTGAGACAATGTTGTACTTCATGTTTTCCTCACCTCAGTTTTCAATACTTGCTCTGGTAGAGTTTTGCAGTCTAGATGTTTGAAAGCTTAATTTTTGGGGCTTCAAACTCTTTGGAACTGAAAATGGTGCTTCCTGTTTCTTTTACTATACTTCTTTACCTCTACTGGTCAAGTAATATCATTTATCTAATATAGATTTATAGGGCTTTGTTAAGAGAAAATTTTAGACCATTGGGTGTACAAAGTTCCATGATATTTCTGTGAGGACAATTTTCCCTAGGCATTGATGCCATGTCCTGTTCCTGTGTGTTTTTTCTGGTATATCTCTAATTGCTGGTGTTGCCTTTGTTGTGATGAGCACACCATATTATTTCAATTAGTAAAACTTCGTTTTATTGCACTTACCTCACAATTCTGAAAGTGCAGAATACACTTCCTCTTCTGGAAATGAAAATTAAAAGATTTCAGCTCGGCATTCAGCTCTAGGTCCTATTGGAGTCTTACCAAAACAGCAAACTGAGAGTGCGCTTGTGCTTTCTATTGCCATGGCAATGTCCCAATGTTACCAGTTCTTCCCAGAGGTTCTCTGTCTACAGAAACACCATTGGAAACATATGTATGGATTTCATACATCAGGGCCTGCTGGAATGATCCCGCAGACCGATCTTTGTGTCCTCTGGGCAGTACCATGTCAGTGCCATTCAAAATGTAGCATCTGCATTTGGGAGATCATGCTGAAGGAAATACTTGAACTTCTCACGTTGTGGCTTTGACCACTCTTCCTTGATCCCTCATCCTTGTGTCATGGGTGCACGAATGCAACCACAGAGCTGTACCTAATTCTCTTCCTCAAACCAATCTGTAATCCCTGTCCAGGTTACGACTGTAGCAAATCCTGAATCTTTTAATACTGATTCAAACCCAAGGGCCACTGAATCCCTAAGAGCAGATGCACGACTTCTCTAGTTGAGCCTCACACGTGCTCTATTGGCAAAATTCCAAATTGATTCTGGGCCTGCAAGATGCAGTGAATGTGGCCATGGCACATATCGAAAATCTCAAACTCAACCGCCAATATTGTTGCTTTCTTACTGGGGTATCAGGTCGGATTGCTCCCTTGATAGAACACACCACAAACCACAGCACACTCCAGATCCCTGGGACACAGCGTGTGCCATTATCTGTAGCTCTATACCTCATTTTCCGCTGCCTCTGCTAGCTCAAATTTGGCGGAACGGATATTGGTCTCAGAATCAATTGTGGGGATATTTTGTGCTGATTTCTAGGAGTTATGTCAGCCAAGCATCTGCTGTGCACTCTTCTAACACTCAGCGCATTACCTACAGTCCCATGTGTGCTGTCCGCTTGAGAGTGTGCGTCCAACTAAAACAGAATTTCACCTTTGCTGCTCCATCAGCAGAGGTCAGATCCTGCACAGATTTCCATTTTCTACTTTGCCTTCTCCTGCTTCCAGGTTTCCTGAGGCCTCAGCCTGTCTTTGGAAGTAACAGACCACTCTTCAGAAAGTGTCCTGTGACAAGGCCTGGGTGAGTGGAAGTTTACAATGCTGTGTACATGGGAGGGAGTGAGCGCATGTTGCACTGGTTCTCTGCCAACTGGACATCGATAAATCAACACTTTCCAGTTGTAATTCACAGAAATGTGATGTTTGTTTAGCTCTGTTTTCTAAAAAGCCATGGTTGGAGGGATTGTCCGAAGACCCCATTTTTGACATTGTGTTGATAACACAGTTGCAGTTTTTAAGAAGGTTAATAGAATTGATTTACATGTTTTGGGATTTATATGAAAATGAAGTTAATGTTTGAAACGTACTAAATTTACCTAGAAGTCCGACTTGTCAATTTTTGTAACATTATGTCAGCTCTAAAAAAAATGTAGACAGATAGAAAGTAAAATCGCAGTCCAAATTGTTGAAGGGGAAATGTCAACTCTTTACTGTTGAAGCCTCCAACACCAACAGGAACCATGAAGTACCTATTGAAACCATGAAATAACCGAGAACCTGGGTTTCCGTTATGCATTTTGTGCCCTAAACTCCCAATGACACATACTGGCTAATGTTGGCATTTCAAGGGGGAACATTCCTCTCTAGGAAAGTACAAGAAAAACCAAACAAAATATATACATTTAGGCTTGATTCCAAAAGCACATACAGGCATTTTACCTATGAGAACCCTGCTGCAGGTATGCTAGGCTATTGAAAATCAGGTGTTCTTCTATCAGTGATGAGAACGCTTAATCATCCGATCATGTTGGGTAAAGCAATTTAACACAACCAAGTCTGCACCCCCAATATGTCGTGCACCCGGTGCTTGACTGAAGGGAAAGACGGTCCACAATACTGTGTCTTTAAAGGCTTTCACGACTTTTACACTACAGGTCACTATCTGACATAATATTTACCAATATATACTGTCTTGAAAAGCTGAGGCCTAGTACATATTCAAGTTCAGTCAAAGATTCCTCTCTCTTACCACACTCCCTTCACCCCAGACAAGACATAAACCCAGCATTTGCTGAATCTAGGGGAAGGTCATCATTTCTTTGTGTGAAATAAGTATTCAATACCGAACTAATTTAGGCGAGAGTATTTGACCTTTCAGGAGTTCACTGTTGTTCACAGAGTGTGAAGATGGAGGAACTCTGATTCTAGGAGGGGCTTGCTCTTCTCCTACTGGCTTCATTGCAGCTCAGGTTCTGATCCTTTAAAATGGATGCCTGAGTGGAGGGGAGGGAAGAGCAAGTGCTTGATAGCAAGGCCCAAACCTGGGAAAAGACTTACCTGGGCTTGGTGCATTTTGGTCTGAATGGTTTGTAAATGCCCCTTGGGACCTGTGGATTCTCATGACCTCTTCGAAGAACATGAGTGCTTTTATCATCTCTGCCATCTCTTCTCTTTTAGACGTCAGGAATCTTGGAGCCATTCTTGGAGCAGTGAATGGAGTGACTTTCTCAAGTGCACGTTGACACTCCGAATGTTTCTGCCAGTATCACAGAGGTTCAGTAGGTCTCATGTATGTCTTTCGAGCCTGGTATTCTCTAGAGATGTCTCCATGCCGGTATTCTCCATTGTAGCGGAACAACTCTCATCAATATGTTCGCATCTCTCCTCAATCACTGCAGCCAGCTTTTCTGCCAGCTTCTCTTCGTGTCTCCCATAAAGTCGACTTCAACAGGACTGGGCAACTCTGAAAGTACCTCGGAGCCTCACCAGTAAGCTGATGACAGGCAGATCTTCCACTTTCTGCCCTCTCAGGTTCTGGAAACTTACCCGTGAACTTAGGTCTTTGGGCAGCAGGATTATCTCGAATTTACACAGCGTCCCGAACAAAAGACCTAAGCCAATCTCCACAAAGGGCGGCAGCCCCTCCATCAAACTGATCCACCCACAGAATTCTGCCCAGTTTCCTCGGATCCACCCGCCACAACAAGCCTCGTGGTACACACCAAGATTCCACCTAGAATCCAACCGGTAACTGCCATCCACAAAGGTTGCTGAATAGTGTCAGTGTTGGGGGATGGGCTGCATCAAACAAGAGGTTCCTAAGTTAAATGTGATTCTATCCACTAGCGTTCCATTGTCCTTTTTCTTCCCTCTTTCCTTTGGTTCAGATCTGTTTATACAGTACAAACGGTGGGAAGTGTGTCCATTTTTAGTTTATGGTTTCACACGTCTTGAAACTTTCTAACAGCTCACAGTACAGAGAGACCCCACTAAAGGAAACTCATGTTTGTGAAATATCCATTCACCCAGAATACATATCGGTCTATTGCTTTCTGCTGAAACACCCACGCTCTCAGAAAATGGATCCACTTGTTTCATGGGGGCTGAAATTCCGAGAAATGAAACCAATCCCAATGTGCACTTTACTGTCTGTCTCGTTTGCTCTTTGTACAGTTTTGCAGAGCTACTTGTCTTTGTTATAAGCTTATGCCATTTCTTCTCTACTTAGGGTAGAATATGGCATTCATTCTTGCTGTTGTAATAATTGTAAGTCTATATCACGGACTATGACCAAATCTTATTCAAAATCGGCATTTGTGTTAGGTCACGATATGCTCTTTTGAATCAATATTTATGAATATTAATGCACGCGTCTGTGTTCTGAATACAAGTGTGTTGAGTACATTTAAGCTGCGATACTGGGTCGATTCGTGCTGAATGATCCTTGACATCAATTTGAGTATTTTGTTTTGAATACTCATGGTTTCTTTGGTATATGTCAGCCAACCATACCCTTTAGGTTTCTCTCTGTTTGTTTGTTTGTTTGTTTGCTTGTTGTTGGTTTTGCAGACACATTAGTTCATGCATCACTCCGTTTGCTTCAATCAGAGAGTCAAATATGTGAATCACTTAAGATAGTGCTTAAAATCACCTATGATTTCCTGCTACCCTCTCCCATTTTATGGCTTTGATGTCCTCCTTGCCTTCTTCTTGTTTCTTGTTTGTAACTCACGCTCTTCTTACATTTCCAATAATGGTTTTTCTTATTTCCATTTCATCTTGCTACTTTACTATTCAGGGTAGAATTCTCAATCTTTCTTTTAGGATAAGTTTTGAACTGCTGAATTCTTTTAAGATTTGCTGGTCTGTGAATTTCCCTAGCTCTGCCGTTATTAGAAATGGCAGTAATGTGGCATAGGCTACCCATGATTACAGCTTTTTCTCATTCAGGATATGGCCTATGTCCTTGCACTCCTCCCTGTTCTGCAATATTTCGGCCGAGATATGAGCTGAAACCCCTCTGGAGGTTCTGTTGTGATTAAATTGCTTTCCTGTAGATGCATTTTAAATCACTGGGGTGATCATGAACTTTGTTGATTTGAATTATACAGCTGCAATTAGGTCTATTTACATTCCAACTCCTTTGGACGCTGTGTAGATACTGAATTCGTATAGATGATACTTTCTTGTCTTTCAGAAAGTATCAGTCTGAATGTTCTACAATTATCATTTCAGGCTTTTTTTGTTAATCTTGCTTTTCCATCTGGGTCTCTTACGAATCATACTCTTTCATGCTTTGTCTTACCCCAGGCTTCAACAGCATTGTTTGCATAGGTTTCCAATTCATTTTCCTATATCTTTTTCTGATCGAGGAATTTCTGTTCCCCTGTCTTCACAGACTTTCACGAATCCATCTGCATTATCAAGTCTGCTTTGGACTGACTTTAGCCATGGTATTGTCTCATCCTTGGGTTTTCTGATGTTGTTTGGCTCGTTTTTAGAGTTTCTCTTCCCTTTCCCGGTATACTGCCTTTTGTGATTCTGAGACACTCTTGTACTTCATGTTTTCTTCACCTCAGGTTTCAATACTTGCTCTGGTAGCGTTTTGCAGCCTAGATATTTGAAAGCTTATTTTTTAGGCCTTCAAAATCTTTGGAACTGAAAATGGTACTTCCTGTTTCTTTTACTATACTTCTTTATCTCTACTGGTCAAGTAATATCAGGTATCTAATATAGAATTATATGGCTTTGATAAGTGAAAATTTTAGACAATTGGGTGTACAAAGTTCCATGATATTTCTGTGAGGACAATTTTCCCTAGGCATTGATGCCATGTCCTTTTCCTGTGTGTGTTGTCTGGTATATCTCTAATTGCTGGTGTTGCCTTTGTTGTGATGAGCACACCATATTATTTCAATTATTAAAAGTTCGTTTTACTGCACTTACCTCACAATTCTGAAAGTGCAGAGTACACTTCCTCTTCTGGAAATGAAGTTTAAAAATTTTCAGCTCGGCGTTCTGCTTTACATAATATTGGAGTCTTTCCAAAACAGCCAACTGAGAGTGCGCTTGTGCTTTCTATTGCCATGTGAATGTCCCAATGTTACCAGTTCTTCCCAGAGATTCTCGGTCTACAGAAACACCATTGGAAACATATGTATGGATGTCATATATCAGGGCCTGCAGGAATGATGCCGCAGACCGAACTTTGTGTCCTCTGGGCAGTAACATGTCAGTGCCATCCAAAATGTACCATCTGCATTTGGGAGATAATGCTGAAGGAAATGCTTCAACTTCTCACTTTGTGGACTTTGATCACTCTTCCTTGATCCCTCATCCTTGGGTCATGGGTGCACGAATGCAACAGCAGAGATGCACCGAATTCTCTTCCTCAAACCAATCCATAATCCCTGTCCAGGTTACGACTGTAGAAAAATCCTGAAGATTTTTGTACTGATTTCAAACCCAAGGGCCACTGAATCCCTCAAACCAGATGCACGGCTTCTGTAGTTGAGCCCCACACGTGCTCTTTTGACAAAATGCCAAATTGTTCCTGGGCCTGCAAGATGCAGTGAATGTGGCCATGGCGCATATCGAAATACTCAAACTCACACGCCAATGTGGTTGCTTTCTTACTGGGGTAACAAGTCTCTTTGCTCTCTTGATGGAACCCACCACAACCCACAACGCACTCCAGATCCCTGAGACTCTGCTTGTGCCATTATCTGTAGCTCTATACCTCATTTTTCGCTGCCTCTGCTAGCTCAAATTTGGCAGAACGTATCTTGGTCTCAGAATCAATTGTGGGGATAGTTTTTGCTGATTTCTATGAGTTATGTCAGCCAAGCATCTGCTGTGCACTCTTCAAACACTCAGCGCATTACCTACATTCCCATGTGTGCTGTTCGCTTCAGAGTATGCGTCCAAGTAAAACAGAGTTTCACCTTAGTTTCTCCATCAGCAGAGGTCAGATCCTGCACAGATTTCCATTTTCTAATTTGCCTTCTCCTGCTTCCAGGTTTCTTGAGGCCTCAGCCTGTCTTTTGAAGTAACAGACCACTCTTCAGAAAGTGTCCTGTGCCAAGGGCTGGGTGAGTGGAAGTTTATATTTCTGTGTACATGTGAAGGAGTGAGCGCATGTTGCACTGGTTCTCTGCCAACTGGGCATCGATAAATCAACACTTTCCAGAAGCAATTCACAGAAATGTGATGATTGTTTAGCTCTGTTTTCTATAAAGCCATGGTTGGAGGGATTGTCCGAAGACTGCAATTTTGACATTGTTTGATAACAGAGTTGCAGTTTTTAAGAATGTTAATAAAATTGATTTACATGTTTTGGGATTTATATGAAAATGAAGTTAGTGTTTGAAACGTACTAAATTTACCTAGAATTCCGACTTCTCAATTTTTCTAACATTATGTCAGCTCTAAGAAAAATGTAGACAGATAGAAAGTAAAATCGCTGTCCAAATTGTTGAAGGGGACATGTCAACTCTTTACTTTTGAAGCCTCCAACACCAACAGGAACCATGAAGTACCTATTGAAACCATGAAATAACCGAGAACCTGGATTTCCGTTGTGCATGTGGTGCGCTATACTCCCAATGACACATACTGGCCAATGTTGGCATTTCAAGGGTTAACATTCCTCTCTAGGAAAGTACAAGAAAAACCAAACAAAATATATACATTTAGGCTTGATTCCAAAAGCACATACAGGCATTTTAGCTATGAGAACCCTGCTGCAGGTATGCTAGGCTATTTAAAAGCAGGTGTTCTTCTATCAGTGATGAGAACGCTTAATCATCCGATCATGTTGGGTAAAGCAATTTAACACAACCAAGTCGGCACCCCCAATATATCGTGCACCCGGTGCTTGACTGAAGAGAAAGAAGGTCAACAATACCTGTGTCTTTAAAGGCTTTCATGACTTTTACAGTTCAGGTCACAATCTGATATAATATTTACCTATATATACTGTCTTGAAAAACTGAGGCCTAGTACATATTCAAGTTCAAAGTTTCCTCTCGCTAACCTCACTCCCTTCACCCCAGACAAGACATAAACCCAGCATTTGCTGAATCTAGGGGAAGGTCATCATTTCTTGGTGTGAGATAAGTATTAAATCCCCAACTATTTTAAGCGAGAGTATTTGACCTTTCAGGATTTCACTGTTGTTCACAGAGTGTGAAGATGGGGGAACTCTGATTCTAGGAGGGGCTTGCTCTTCTCCTACTGGCTTCATTGCAGCTCAGGTTCTGATCCTTTAAAATGGATGCCTGAGTGGTGGGGAGGGAAGAGCAAGTGCTTGATAGCAAGGCCCAACCCTGGGAAAAGGCTTACCTGTGCTTGGTGCATTTTGGTCTGAATGGATTGTAAATGCCCCTTGGGAACTGTGGATTCTAATGACCTCTTCCAAGAACATGAGCGCTTTTATCATCTCTGCCATCTCTTCTCTTTTAGACGTCAGGAATCTTGGAGCCGTTCTTGGAGCAGAGGATGGAGTGACTTTCTCAAGTGCACGTTGACACTCCGAATGTTTCTGCCAGTATCACACAGGTTCAGTAGGTCTCATGTATGTCTTTCGAGCCTGGTATTCTCTAGAGATGTCTCCATGCCGGTATTCTCCACTGTAGCGGAACAACTCTCATCAATATGTTCGCATCTCTCCTCAATCCGTGCAGCCAGCTTTTCTGCCAGCTTCTCTTCGTGTCTCCCATAAAGTCGACTTCAACAGGACTGGGCAAATCTGAAAGTACCTCGGAGCCTCACCAGTAAGCTGATGACAGGCAGATCTTCCACTGTCTGCCCTCTCAGGTTCTGGAAACTTACCCGTGAACTTAGGTCTTTGGGCAGCAGGATTATCTCGAACTTACACAGCGTCCCGAACAAAAGACCTTAGCCAATCTCCACAAAGGGCGGCAGCCCCTCCATCACACTGATCCACCCACAGAATTCTGCCCAGTTACCTTGGATCCACCAGCCACAACAAGCCTCGCGGTACACACCAAGATTCCACCTAGAATCCAACCGGTAACTGCCATCCCCAATGGTTGCTTAATATTGTCAGTGTTGGGGGAGGGGCTGCGTCAAACGAGAGGTTCCTAAGTTAAATGTGATTCTATCCACTAGCGTGCCACTGTACTTTTACCTTCCCTCTTTCCTTTGGTTCAGATCTGTGTATACAGTACAAACGGTGGGAATTGTGTCCATTTTTAGTTTATGGTTTCACACGTCTTGAAACTTTCTAACAGCTCACAGTACACAGAGACCCCACTAAAGGAAAGTCATGTTTTTGTAATATCCATTCACCCAGAATACGTATTCGTCTGTTGCTTTCTGCTGAAACACCCACGCTCTCAGAAAATGGATCCACTTGTTTCATGGGGGCTGAAATTCCGAGAAATGAAACCAATCCCAATGTGCACTTTACTGTCTGTCTCTTTTGCTCTTAGTACAGTTTTACAGATCTACTTGTATTTGTTATAGGCTTATGCCGTTTCTTCTCTACTTAGGGTAGAATATGGCATTCATTCTTGCTTTTGGAAGAATTGTAAGTCTATATCACGGACTATGACCAAATCTTATTCAAAATCGTCATTTGGGTTAGGTCACGATATGCTCTTTTTGATCAATATTTATGAATAATATTGCACGCGTCTGTGTTCTGAATACAAGTGTGTTGAGTACATTTAAGCTGCGATACTGGGTCGGTGCGTGCTGAATGATCTTTGACATCAATTTGAGTATTTTGTTTTGAATACTCATGGTTTCTTTGGTATATGTCAGCCAACCGTACCCTTTTGATGTCTCTCTGTTTGTTTGATTTTTTGTTTGTTTGCTTGTTGTTGGGTTTGCAAACACTTTAGGCCATGCATCACTCCGTTTGCTTCAATCAGAGAGTCATATAAGTGAATCACTTAAGATAGTGCTTAAAATCACCTATGATTTCCTGCTACCCTCTCCCATCTTATGGCTTTGATGTCCTCCTTGCCTTCTTCTTGTTTCTTGTTTGTAACTCATGCTCTTCTTGCTTTTCCAATAATGGTTTTTCTTATTTCCATTTCATCTTGCTACTTTTCTATTCAGGGTAGAATTGTCAATCTTTCTTTTAGGATAAGTTTTGAACTGCTGAATTCTTTTAAGCTTTGCTGGTCTGTGAATTTCCCTAGCTCTGCCGTTATAAGAAATGGCAGTCATGTGACATAGGCTACCCATGATTACAGCTTTTTCTCATTCATGTTATGGCCTATGTCCTTGCACTCCTCCCTTTTCTGCAATATTTCGGCTGAGATATGAGCTGAAACCCCTCTGGAGGTTCTGTTGTGACTAAAATGCTTTCCTGTAGATGCATTTTAAATCACTGGGGTGATCATGAACTTTGTTGATTTGAATTATACAGCTGCAAGTAGGTCTATTGGGATTCCAAATCCTTTGGACATTGTGTAGATACTGAATTCGTATAGATGATACTTTCTTGTCTTTCAGAAAGTATCAGTCTGAATGTTCTACAATTATCATTTCAGGCTTTTTTTTAATCTTGCTTTTCCATCTGGGACTCTTAAGAATCATACTCTTTCATGCTTTTTCTTACCCCTGGCTTCAACAGCATTGTTTGCATAGGTTTGCAATTCATTTTCCTATATCTTCTTCTGATCGAGGAATTTCTGTTCCCCTGTCTTCACAGACTTTCACGAGTCCATCTGCATTATCAAGTCTGCTTTGGACTGACTTTAGCCATGGTATTGTCTCATCCTTGGGTTTTCTGATGTTGTTTGGCTCGTTTTTAGAGTTTCTCTTCCCTTTCCGGGTATACGGCCTTTTGTGATTCTGAGACACTGTTGTACTTCATGTTTTCCTCACCTCAGGTTTCAATACTAGCTCTGGTAGCGTTTTGCAGCCTAGATATTTGAAAGCTTTTTTTTCAGGCCTTCAAAATCTTTGGAACTGAAAATGGTACTTCCTGTTTCTTATACTATACTTCTTTATCTCTACTGGTCAAGTAATATCAGGTATCTAATATAGAATTATAGGGCTTTGATAAGTGAAAATTTTAGACCATTGGGTGTAAAAAGATCCATGATATTTCTGTGAGGACAATTTTCCCTAGGCATTGATGCCATGTCCTGTTCCTGTGTGTGTTGTCTGGTATATCTCTAATTGCTGGTGTTGCCTTTGTTGTGATGAGCACACCATATTATTTCAATTAGTAAAACTTCGTTTTATTGCACTTACCTCACAATTCTGAAAGTGCAGGGTACACTTCCTCTTCTGGAAATGAAGCTTAAAGGTTTTCAGCTCGGCGTTCTGCTTTACATAATATTGGAGTCTTTCGAAAACAGCAAACTGAGAGTGCGCTTGTGCTTTCTATTGCCATGGGAATGTCCAAATGTTACCAGTTCTTCCCAGAGCTTCTCTGTCTACAGAAACAACAGTGGAAACATATGTATGGATGTCATATATCAGGGCCTGCTGGAATGATGCCGCAGACCGATCTTTGTGTCCTCTGGGCAGTACCATGCCAGTGCCATCCAAATTGTAGCATCTGCATTTGGGAGATAATGCTGAAGGTAATGCTTCAACTTCTCACGTTGTGGACTTTGACCACTCTTCCTTGATCCCTCATCTTTGGGTCATGTGTGCATGTATGCAACCACAGATCTGTACCGATTCTCTTCCTCAAACCAATCCGTAATCCCTGTCCAGATTACGACTGTAGCAAATCCTGAAGCTTTTAATACTGATTTCAAACACAAGGGCCACTGAATCCTTCAGACCAGATTCACAGCTTCTCTAGTTGAGAACCACACGTGCTCTATTGGCAAAATGCCAAATTGATCCAGGGCCGGAAAGATGCACTGGATGTGGCCATGGCACATATCGAAAACTCAACCTCACATGCCAATGTGGTTGCTTTCTTACTGGGGTAACAGGTCGTTTTGCTCTCTTGATAGAACCCACCAGAACCCACAACACACTCCAGAGCCCTGAGACTCAGCGTGTGCCATTATCTGTAGATCTATATCTCATTTTCCGCTGCCTCTTCTAGCTAAACTTTGCAGGTCGGATCTTGGTCTCAGAATCATTTGTGGGGATATTTTGTGCTGATTTCTATGAGTTATGTCAGCCAAGCATCTGCTGTGCACTCTTCTAACTCTCAGCGCATTACCTACAGTCCCATGTGTTCTGTCCGCTTGAGAGTCTGCGTCCAAGTAAAACAGAGTTTCACCTTTGCAGCTACATCAGCAGAGGTCAGATCCTGCACAGATTTCCATTCTCTACTTTGCCTTCTCCTGATTCCAGGTTTCCTGAAGCCTCATCCTGTCCTTGGAAGTAACAGGCCACTCTTCATATAGTGTCCTGTGACATGGGCTGGGTGAGTGGATGTTTACATTGCTGTGTACATGCGAGGGAGTGAGCGCAGGTTGCACTGGTTCTCTGCCAACTGGGCATCGATAAATCAACACTTTCCAGATGTAATTCACAGAAATGTGATGTTTGTTTAGCTCTGTTTTCTATAAATCCATGGTTGGAGGGATTGTCCGAAGACTCCAATTTTGACATTGTGTTGATAACACAGTTGCAGTTTTTAAGAAGGTTAATAGAATTGATTTACATGTTTTGGGATTTATATGAAAATGAAGTTAGTGTTTAAAACGTACTAAATTTACCTAGAAGTCCGACTTGTCAATTTTTGTAACAATATTTCAGCTCTAAAAATAATGTAGACAGTTAGAAAGTAAGATCGCAGTCCAAAATGTTGAAGGGGACATGTCAACTCCTTACTGTTGAAGCCTCCAACACCAACAGGAACCATGAAGTACCTATTGAAACCATGAAATAACCGAGAACCTGGTTTTCCGTTGTGCATGTGGTGCCCTATACTCCCAATGACACATACTGGCCAATGTTGGCATTTCAAGGGATAACATTCCTCTCTAGGAAAGTACAAGAAAAACCAAACAAAATATATACATTTAGGCTTGATTCCAAAAGCACATACAGGCATTTTAGCTATGAGAACCCTGCTGCAGCTATGCTAGGCTATTGAAAACAGGTGTTCTTCTATCAGTGATGAGAAAGCTTAATCATCCGGTCATGTCGGGTAAAGCAATTTAACACACCCGTGTGCACTCCCAAGATTTCGTGTACCCGGGGCTTGATTGAAAAGTAAGATGTTCCAAATAACATGAGTCTTTAATGTCTTTCACTACTTTTACCGTTGAGTTCACTATCTGACTTACAATATTTGAGTATACTGTCTTGAAATACTGAGGCATAATACATATTCAAGTTCAGTAAAAGAGTCCCCTCACTTACAACACTCCCTTCACCCCAAAGAAGACATAAACAAAGCATTTGCTCAGTCTAGGGAAAGGTCATCATTTCTTTGTGTGAGATGATTACTCAATTCCTATCTATCTTAGTCAAAAATATTTGAACTTTCAGGAGTTCACTGTTGTTCACAGAGTGTGAAGATGGAGGAACTCTGATTCTTGGAGGGGCTTGCTCTTCTCCTACTGTCTTCATTGCAGCTCAGGTTCTGATCCTTTAAAATGGATGCCTGAGTGGTGGGGAGGGAAGAGCAAGTGCTTGATAGCAAGGCCCAAACCTGGGAAAAGGCTTACCTGGGCTTGGTGCATTTTGGTCTGAATGGTTTGTAAATGCCCCTTGGGACCTGTGGATTCTCATGACCTCTTCCAAGAACATGAGCACTTTATCATGTCTGCCATCTCTTCTCTTTTAGATGTCAGGAATCTTGGAGCCGTTCTTGGAGCAGAGAATGGAGTGACATTCTCAATGCACGTTGACACTCCGAATGTTTCTGCCAGTATCACAGAAGTTCAGAAGGTCTCATGAATGTCTTTCGAGCCTGGTATTCTCTAGAGATGTCTCCATGCCGGTATTCTCCATTGTAGCGGAACAACTCTCATCAATATGTTCGCATCTCTCCTCAATCCGTGCAGCCAGCTTTTCTGCCAGCTTCTCTTCGTGTCTCCCATAAAGTCGACTTCAACAGGACTGGGCAAGACTGAAAGTACCTCGGAGACTCACCAGTAAGCTGATGAAAGTCAGTTCTTCCACTGTCTGCCCTTTCAGCTTCTGGAAACTTACACGTGAACTTAGGTCTTTGGACAGCAGCATTATCTCGAACTTACACAGCTTCCTGATCAAAAGACCTAAGCCAATCTCCACAAAGGGCGGCAGCACCCCCATCACACTGATCCACCCACAGAATTCTGCCCAGTTACCTTGGATCCACCCGCCACAAAAGCCTCGCTGTACACACCAAGATTCCACCTGGAATCCAACCGGTAACTGCCATCCCCAATGGTTGCTGAATAGTGTCAGTGTTGGGGGAGGGGCTGCATCAAACGAGAGGTTCCTAATTTAAATGTGATTCTATCCACTAGCGTGCCATTGTCCTTTAAACTTCCCTCTTTCCTTTGGTACAGATCTGTATATACAGTACAAACGGAGGGAAGTGTGCCCATTTTTAGTTTATGGTTTAACACGTCTTGAAACTTTCTAACATTTAACAGTTCACAGACACCCCACTAAAGAAACTCATGTTTGTGTAATATCCATTCACCCAGAATACTTATCCGTCTGTTGTTTTCTGCTGAAAAACCCACGCTCTCAGAAAATGGATCCATTTGTTTCATGGGGGCTGAAATTCCGAGAAAAGAAACCAGTCCCATTGTGCACTTTATTGACTGTCTCGTTTGCTCTTAGTACAGTTTTGAAGAGCTATTTGCTTTGTTGTAGGCTTATGCCGTTTCTTCTCTACGTAGGGTAGAATATGGCATTCATTCTTGCTTTTGGAAGAATTGTAAGTCTATATCACGGACTATGACCAAATCTTATTCAAAATCGGCATTTGGGTTAGGTCACTATATGCTCTTTTGAATCAATATTTATGAATATTAATGCACACGTCTGTGTTCTGAATACAAGTGTGTTGAGTACATTTAAGCTGCGATACTGTGTCGATGTGTGCTGAAAGATCCTTGACACCCTTTTTAGTATTTTGTTTTGAATACTCATGGTTTCTTTGGTATATGTCAGCCAACCGTACCCATTTGTGTCTCTCTATTTGTTTGATTGTTTGTTTGTTTACTTGTTGTTGGTTTTGCAAACACATTAGGCCATGCATCACTCCGTTTGCTTCAATCAGAGAGTCATATATGTGAATCACTTAAGATAGTTCTTAAAATCACCTATGATTTCCTGCTACCCTCTCCCATCTTATGTCTTTGATGTCCTCCTAGCCTTCTTCTTGTTTCTTGTTTGTAACTCACGCTCTTCTTGCATTTCCAATAATGGTTTTTCTTATTTCCATTTCATCTTGCTACTTTTCTATTCAGGGTAGAATTCTCAATCTTTCTTTTAGGATATGTTTGGAACTGCTGAATTCTTTTAAGATTTGCTGGTCTGTGAATTTCCCTAGCTCTGCCATTATTAGAAATGGCAGTCATGTGGCATAGGCTACCCATGATTACAGCTTTTTCTCATTCAGGATATGGCCTATGTCCTTGCACTCCTCCCTGTTCTGCAATATTTCGGCCGAAATATGAGCTGAAACCCCTCTGGAGGTTCTTTTGTGGCTAAATTACTTTCCTCTGGATGCATTTTAAATCACTGGGGTGATCATGAACTTTGTTGATTTGAATTATACAGCTGCAAATAGGTGTATTGGGATTCCAACTCCTTTGGACGCTGTGTAGTTCCTGAAATCGTATAGATGAACCTTTCTTGGCTTTCAGCATGTTTCATTGTGATTTTTCTTCAAATACCTTTGCAGAATTTTTTTTTTATCTCTTGCTTTTCCATTTATGACACTTGTGAATACTATTCTTTCATTCTTTGTCTTACCCCAGGATTCAACCTCGATGTTTGCATTGGTTTGCACTTGCTTTTCTATGTCTTCTTCTGATCGAGGGATTTCTGTTCCCCTGTCTTCACAGTCATTCACGAGTCCCTCTGCATTATCTAGTCTGCTTAGGACTGACTTTAGCCCAGTTATTATCTCATCCATTGAGTTTTCTAATATTATTTGGTTCTTCTTTAGAGTTTCCCTTCCCCTTTTCATGTATTTTGACTTTTGTGATTCTGAGACACTGTTGTTCTTCAGTGTTTTCCTCACCTCCGTTTTCAATGCTTGCTCTGGTAGCATTTTTCCGTCTAGTTGCTTGAAACTTATTGTTTTGGCCTTCAAACTCTCTGGAACTGAAATGGTACTTCTGGTTTCTTTTCCTATACTTCTTTTTCTCTACATGTCAAGTACTATGTGTTAACTAATATACACTTACAAGGCTTGGTTAAGTGAAAACTTTAGACTTTGGTGTACGCAATTCCATGATATTTATGTGAAGACAATTTTCCCTAGACATTGATGCCATGTCCTGTTCCTGTGTGTGTTGTCTGGTATATCTCTAATAGCTGGTGATGCCTTTGTTGTGATGAACACAGCGTAATATTTCAATTAGTATATCCTCATTTGTATTATGCTAATCTCACATCTGAAAGTGCACAGGGCACTTCCTCTATTGGAAATGAAACTTCTGGAGGGTTTCAGCTCTGCATTCTTCTGTATGTCATATTGGTGTGTTTCAAACCCAGCCAACAGACAGTGTGCTTGTAATTTTTATTTTCATGGGATTGTCCCAATGTTACCAGTTCTTCCCAGAGCTTCCCTGTCTTCAGAAAAACAGGTGGAAACATATGTATGGATGTCATACTTCAGGGCCTGCTGGAATGATCCCGCAGACTGACCTATATGCCCTCTGTGCAGTACCATATCAGTGCCATCCAAAATGTAGCTTCTTCATTTGGTAGATAATGCTGAAGGATATGCTTCATCTTCTCACTCTGTGGAATTAGACCACTCTTCCTTGTTCTCTCATCCTTGTGTCATGGGTTCACGAAGGCAACCACAGAGCTTTTCCACATACTCTGCCTCAAACCAGACCATAATCCCAGTCCAGGTTACGAATGTAGCATATCCTAAATCTTTTAACAGTGATTTCAACCCCAACGCCTCTGTAAACCTCAGACTAGATGCATGATAACGCTGATTGAGCTGCACACGTTCTCTATTTGAAAAATGCCAAATTGGTCCCTTATACTGTGGATGCAGTGGATGAGGCTATAGGACATATTGATAAACTCAACCTCACACGCCAGTGTGGTTGATTTCTCACTGAGGTCACATTTCTGTTTGCTGTCTTGATAGGACCCACCATAACCCACAACGCACTCTAGATCCCTGAGTTCTCCGTGTGAAGTCATCCATAGCCCTATCCCCCTTTTTCCGCTGCGTCTGCTAGCTCAAATTTGGCAGTTCGGATCTTTGTCTCAGATTCAATTGTGGGGATATATTGTGCTGATTGCTTTGAGTTCTGTCAGCCAAGCATCTGCTGTGCACTCTTCTAACACTCAGCGCATCACCTTCAATCCCATGTGTGCTGCCCGCTTGAGAGTGTGCGTCCAAGTAAAACAAAGTTTCACCACTGATGCTCCATTACCAGAGGTCAGATCCTGCACTGGTTTGCATTCTCTACTTTGCCGTCTCCTGCTTCAATGTTTTCTCAGGCCTCATCCTGTCTTTGGATTTAACAGACCAATCTTCGGCAAGTTTCCTGTGCCAAGGGCTTGGTGAGTGGATGTTTACATTGCTGTGTACATGGGAGTGAGAGTGCACAGGTTACACTGGTACTCTGCCAAATGAGCATTGATAAATCAACACTTTCCTGATATAATTCACAGAAATGTGATGTTTGTTTAGCTCTGTTTTCTATACACCCATCATGGGAGGGTTTGTCCGTAGACCCCAGTTTTGATATTGTGTTGATAACTCAGTTGCAGTTTTTAAGAAGGTTAATAGAATTGATTTACATGTTTTGGGATTTATAAGAAAATGAAGTTAGTTTTTGTAACATACTAAATCCACCTAGATTCCAGACTTGTCAATTTGTAACATTTTGTCAACTCTAAGAAAAATATAGACAGTTAGAAAGTAAAATCGCAGTCCAAAATGTTGAAGGGGAAATGTCAAATCTTTACTGTTGAAACCTCCAACACCAATAGGAACCATGAAGTTCCTATAGGAACCATGAAATAGCAGAGAACCTGTGTTTCCCTTGTGCATGTGGTTCCCTTTATTCCCAATGACACATACTGGCCAACGTTGGCATTTCAAGGGGTAACATACCTCTTTAGGAAAATACAAGTAAAACCAACAAAATATACAAATTTAGGCTTGATTCCAAAAGCACATACAGGCATTTTAGCTATGAGAACCCTGATGCAGCTATGCTAGGCAATTGAGAACCAGGTGTTCTTCTATCATTGGTGAGAATGCTTAATCATCCGATCATATTGGGTAAAGCAATTTCACACAACCAAGTGTGCACCCCCATGATATCGTGCACCCGGGGATTGACAGAAGCATAAGACTTTCTATATAACCTGTGTCTTTAAAGTATTTCATGAATTTTACAGTTCAGTTCACTATCTGACTTATAATATTTGACTATACTGTCGTGAAAAACTGAAGGCCGAATACATATTCAAGTTCAGTCAAAGATTCCCCTCACTTATCACACTCCCTTCACCCCAAACTAGAAATAACCCCAGCATTTGCTGAATCTAGGGGAAGGTCATCATTTCTTTGTGTGAGCTAAGTATTCAATTCCTATCTATTTTAGTCGAGAGTATTTGACTTTAAGGAGTTCTCCGTTGTTCACACAGTGTGAATTTGGAGGAACTCTGATTCTTGGAGGGGCTTGCTCTTCTCCTACTGTCTTCATTGCAGCTCAGGATCTGATCCTTTAAAATGGATGCCTGAGTGGAGGGGAGGGAAGAGCAAGTGCTTGATAGCAAGGCCCAAACCTGGGAAAAGGCTTACCTGGGCTTGGTGCATTTTGGTCTGAATGGTTTGTAAATGCCCCTTGGGACCTGTGGACTCTCATGACCTCTTCCAAGAACATGAGCCGTTTATCATGTCTGCCATCTCTTCTCTTTTAGACGTCAGGAATCTTGGAGCCGTTCTTGGAGCAGAGAATGGAGTGACATTCTCAAGTGCACGTTGACACTCCGAATGTTTCTGCCAGTATCACAGAAGTTCAGAAGGTCTCATGAATGTCTTTCGAGCCTGGTATTCCCTAGAGATGTCTCCATGCCGGTATTCTCCATTGTAGCGGAACAACTCTCATCAATATGTTCGCATCTCTCCTCAATCCGTGCAGCCAGCTTTTCTGCCAGCTTCTCTTCGTGTCTCCCATAAAGTCGACTTCAACAGGACTGGGCAAGACTGAAAGTACCTCGGAGCCTCACCAGTAAGCTGATGAAAGGCAGTTCTTCCACTTTCTGCCCTTTCAGCTTCTGGAAACTTACCCGTGAACTTAGGTCTTTGGGCAGCAGCATTATCTCGAACTTACACAGCTTCCTGATCAAAAGACCAAAGCCAATCTCCACAAAGGGCGGCAGCACCCCCATCACACTGATCCACCCACAGAATTCTGCCCAGTTACCTTGGATCCACCCGCCACAAGTATCCTCGCTGTACACACCAAGATTCCACCTGGAATCCAACCGGTAACTGCCATCCCCAATGGTTGCTGAATAGTGTCAGTGTTGGGGGAGGGGCTGCATCAAACGAGAGGTTCCTAATTTAAATGTGATTCTATCCACTAGCATGCCATTGTCCTTTTTACTTCCCTCTTTCCCTTGGTACAGATCTGTATATACAGTACAAACGGAGGGAAGTGTGCCCATTTTTATTTTATGGTTTAACACGTCTTGAAACTTTCTAACAGTTCACAGTTCACAGACACCCCACTAAAGAAACTCATGTTTGTGTAATATCCATTCACCCAGAATACATATCCGTCTGTTGCTTTCTGCTGAAACACCCACGCTCTCAGAAAATGGATCCATTTGTTTCATGGGGGCTGAAATTCCGAGAAATGAAACCAGTCCCATTGTGCACTTTATTGTCTGTCTCGTTTGCTCTTAGTACAGTTTTGAAGAGCTATTTGCTTTGTTGTAGGCTTATGCCGTTTCTTCTCTACGTAGGGTAGAATATGGCATTCATTCTTGCAGTTGGAAAAATTGTAATTCTATATCACGGACTATGACCTAATGTTATTCAAAATCGCATTTGGGTTAGGTCACTATATGCCATTTTGAATCAATATTTATGAATATTAATGCACACGTCTGTGTTCTGAATACAAGTGTGTTGAGTACATTTAAGCTGCGATACTGGGTCGATGTGTGCTGAAAGATCCTTGACACCCTTTTTAGTATTTTGTTTTGAATACTCATGGTTTCTTTGGTATATGTCAGCCAACCGTACCATTTGGTGTCTCTCTGTTTGTTTGATTGTTTGTTTGTTTGCTTGTTGTTGGTTTTGCAAACACATTAGGCCATGCATCACTCCGTTTGCTTCAATCAGAGAGTCATATATGTGAATCAATTAAGATAGTTCTTAAAATCACCTATGATTTCCTGCTACCCTCTCCCATTTTATGGCTTTGATGTCCTCCTAGCCTTCTTCTTGTTTCTTGTTTGTAACTCACGCTCTTCTTGCATTTCCAATAATGGTTTTTCTTATTTCCATTTCATCTTGCTACTTTTCTATTCAGGGTATAATTCTCAATCTTTCTTTTAGGATATGTTTGGAACTGCTGAATTCTTTTAAGATTTGCTGGTCTGTGAATTTCCCTAGCTCTGCCGTTATTAGAAATGGCAGTCATGTGGCATAGGCTACCCATGATTACAGATTTTTCTCATTCAGGATATGGCCTATGTCCTTGCACTCCTCCCTGTTCTGCAATATTTCGGCCGAAATATGAGCTGAAACCCCTCTGGAGGTTCTGTTGTGGCTAAATTACTTTCCTCTAGATGCATTTTAAATCACTGGGGTGATCATGAACTTTGTTGATTTGAATTATACAGCTGCAAATAGGTGTATTGGGATTCCAACTCCTTTGGACGCTGTGTAGTTCCTGAAATCGTATAGATGAACCTTTCTTGGCTTTCAGCATGTTTCATTGTGATTTTTCTTCAAATACCTTTGCAGAATTTTTTTTTTTATCTCTTGCTTTTCCATTTATGACACTTGTGAATACTATTCTTTCATTCTTTTTCTTACCCCAGGATTCAACCTCGATGTTTGCATTGGTTTGCACTTGCTTTTCTATGTCTTCTTCTGATCGAGGGATTTCTGTTCCCCTGTCTTCACAGTCATTCACGAGTCCCTCTGCATTATCTAGTCTGCTTAGGACTGACTTTAGCCCAGTTATTATCTCATCCATTGAATTTTCTTATATTATTTGGTTCTTCTTTAGAGTTTCCCTTCCCCTTTTCATGTATTCTGCCTTTTGTGATTCTGAGACACTGTTGTTCTTCAGTGTTTTCCTCACCTCCGTTTTCAATGCTTGCTCTGGTAGCATTTTTCCGTCTAGTTGCTTGGAACTTATTGTTTTGGCCTTCAAACTCTCTGGAACTGAAATAGTACTTCTGGTTTCTTTTCCTATACTTCTTTTTCTCTACATGTCAAGTACTATGTGTTAACTAATATACACTTACAAGGCTTGGTTAAGTGAAAACTTTAGACTTTGGTGTACGCAATTCCATGATATTTATGTGAAGACAATTTTCCCTAGACATTGATGCCATGTCCTTTTCCTGTGTGTGTTGTCTGGTATATCTCTAATAGCTGGTGATGCCTTTGTTGTGATGAACACAGCATAATATTTCAATTAGTATATCCTCATTTGTATTATGCTAATCTCACATCTGAAAGTGCACAGGGCACTTCCTCTATTGGAAATGAAGCTTCTGGAGGGTTTCAGCTCTGCATTCTTCTGTATGTCATATTGGTGTGTTTCAAACCCAGCCAACAGACAGTGTGCTTGTAATTTTTATTTTCATGGGATTGTCCCAATGTTACCAGTTCTTCCCAGAGCTTCCCTGTCTTCAGAAAAACAAGTGGAATCATATGTATGGATGTCATACTTCAGGGCCTGCTGGAATGATCCCGCAGACTGACCTATGTGCCCTCTGTGCAGTACCATATCAGTGCCATCCAAAATGTAGCTTCTTCATTTGGTAGATAATGCTGAAGGATATGCTTCATCTTCTCACTCTGTGGAATTAGACCACTCTTCCTTGTTCTCTCATCCTTGTGTCATGGGTTCACGAAGGCAACCACAGAGCTTTTCCACATACTCTGCCTCAAACCAGACCATAATCCCAGTCCAGGTTACGAATGTAGCATATCCTAAATCTTTTAACAGTGATTTCAACCCCAACGCCTCTGTAAACCTCAGACTAGATGCATGATAACGCTGATTGAGCTGCACAAGTTCTCTATTTGAGAAATGCCAAATTGGTCCCTTATACTGTGGATGCAGTGGATGAGGCTATAGGACATATTGATAAACTCAACCTCACACGCCAGTGTGGTTGATTTCTCACTGAGGTCACAGTTCTTTTTGCTGTCTTGATAGGACCCACCATAACCCACAACGCACTCTAGATCCCTGAGTTCTCCATGTGAAGTCATCCATAGCCCTATCCCCCTTTTTCCGCTGCGTCTGCTAGCTCAAATTTGGCAGTTCGGATCTTGGTCTCAGATTCAATTGTGGGGATATATTGTGCTGATTGCTTTGAGTTCTGTCAGCCAAGCATCTGCTGTGCACTCTTCTAACACTCAGCGCATCACCTTCAATCCCATGTGTGCTGCCCGCTTGAGAGTGTGCGTCCAAGTAAAACAAAGTTTCACCACTGATGCTCCATTACCAGAGGTCAGATCCTGCACTGGTTTCCATTCTCTACATTGCCTTTTCCTTCTTCCAGGTTTTCTGAGGCTTCATCCTGTCTTTCGATATAACAGACCATCCTTCGGCAAGTTTCCTGTGCCAAGGGCTGGGTGAGTGGATGTTTACATTTCTGTGTACATGGGAGGGAGTGAGCACAGGTTACACTTGTTCTCTGCTAACTGAGCATTGATAAATCAACACATTCCTGATATAATTCAAAGAAATGTGATGTTTGATTAGCTCTGTTTTCTTTACAGCCATGGTGGGTGGGTTTGTTCGTAGACTTCAATTTTGACAAGTGTTGATAACTCAGTTGCTGTTTTTAAGAATGTTAATAGAATTGATTTACATGTTTTGGGATTTATAAGAAAATGAAGTTAGAATTTGAAACATACTAAATCCACCTAGATGCCAGACATGTCAATTTTGTAAGATTATGTCAACTCTAAGAAAAATATAGAAAGATATAAAGTAAAAATGCTGTCCAATATGTTGAAGGGGATATGTCAACTCTTTACTGTTGAAGCCTCCAACACCAACCGGAACCATGAAGTATCTATTGGAACCATGAAATAACCGAGAACCTGGGTTTCCCTTGTGCATGTGGTTCCCTATACTCCCAATGACACATACTGGCCAATGTTGGAATTTCAAGGGTAACATTATTCTTTAGGGAAATACAACAAAAACCAAACAATATATATACATTTAGGCTTGATTCCAAAAGCACCTCCTACAGGCATTTTAGCTATGAGAATCCTGATGCACCTATGCTAGGCAATTGAGAACCAGGTGTTCTTGTATCATTGATGAGAACGTTTAATCATCCCATCATATTGCGTACAGCAATTTAACTAAACCAAGTGTGGACCCCCATGATATCGTGCACCCGGGTCTTGACAGAAGTCTAAGATGCTCTACAAAAGCTGTGTCTTTAATGTCTTTCAAAACTTTTACAATTCAGTTCACTATCTGTCTTATAATATTCCTCTATACTTTATAAAAACATGAGGCCGAATACATATTCAAGTTCAGTCAAAGTTTCCCCTCACTTACCACACTCCCTTCACCCCAAAGAATACATAACCCCAGCATTTGCTGAATCTAGGGGTAGGCCATCATTTCTTTGTGTGAGCTAAGTATTCAATTCCTATCTATTTAATCGAGAGTATTTGACCTTTAAGGAGTTCACCGTTGTTCAAAGAGAGTGAATTTGGAGGAACTCTGATTCTAGGAGGGGCTTGCTCTTCTCCTACTGGCTTCATTGCAGCTCAGGTTCTCATCCTTTAAAACGGATGCCTGAGTGGAGGGGAGGGAAGAGCAAGTGCTTGATAGCAAGGCCCAAACCTGGGAAAAGGCTTACCTGGGCTTGGTGCATTTTGGTCTGAATGGTTTGTAAATGCCCCTTGGGACCTGTGGATTCTCATGACCTCTTCCAAGAACATGAGTGCTTTTATCATCTCTACTATCTCTTCTCTTTTAGACTTCAGGAATCTTGGACCCGTTCTTGGAGCAGGGAATTGAGTAAATTTCTCTAGTGCACGTTGACACTCCGTATATTTCTACCAGTATCACTGAGGTTCAGTAGGTCTCATGAAAGGCTTTTGAGCCTGTATTCTCTAGAGATGTCTCCATGCCGGTATTCTCCATTGTAGCAGAACAACTCTCATCAATATGTTCGCATCTCAACTCAATCCGTCCAGCCAGTTTTTCTGCCAGGTTCTCTTCGTGTCTTCCATAAAGTTGACTTCAACAGGACTGGGAAGTCTGAAAGTAACTCGGAGCCTCACCAGTAATCTGATGATAGGCAGATCTTTCACTGTCTGCCCTTTCAGTTTCTGGAAACTTACCCTTGAACTCCGGTCTTAGGGCAGCAGCAGTAACTCGAACTAACACAGATTCCTGAGAAAAAGAGAAAAGCCAATCTCCACAGAGGGCAGCAACCCATCCATCACACTGATCCACCGACCGAATTCTGCCCAGTTACCTTGGATCCACCAGCCACAAAAAGCCTCGCTGTACACACCAACATTCCATCTGGAATTCCATCCGACAAATGCCTTCCCCAATGTTTGCTGCACATTTACAGTGATGGGGGAGGGGCTGCATTTAAATAGAGTTTCCTAAGTGATATGTGATTCAATCCACTAGCGTCCCATGGTCCTTTTTTCTTCCCTCTTTCCTTTGTCCCAATCTTTTTACTCTGTACAAACTGAAGGAATTGTGTTCATTTACAGTTTACGGTTTCACACATCTTGAAACATTCTAACAGTTCACAGTACAAAGAGACCCACTAAAGAAAACTCATGTTTGTGTAAAATCCATTCACCCAGAATACATATCCTTCTGTTGCTTTCTGCTGAAACACCCACACTCTCAGAACATGGATCCATTTTTTTCATGGGTGTGAAATTCCAAGAAGTGAAACCAATCCCAATGTGCACTTTACTGTCTGTCTCGTTTGCTCTTAGTACAGTTTTGCAGAGCTACTTGTCTTTGCTATACTCTTATGCCATTTATTCTTTAAGTAGGGTAGAATATGGCCTTCGTTCATTCTGTTGGAAGACTTGTAAGCCTTTATCATGTTCTATGACCCAATATTATTCAAAACCGTCATTTGATTTGGGTCATGATGTGCACTTATGAATCAATATTTATGAATATTAATGCACGCATCTGTTTTTGAATACAAGTGTGTTGAGTACATGCTAGCCGCCATACTGGGTTGATGCATGCTGAATGATCCTTGACATCACTTTGAGTATTTTGTATTGAATATCTATGGTTATTTGGTATATGTCAGCAAACTTTAACCTTTTGGTGTTTGTTTGTTTGTTTGATTGTTTGTTTTGCAAACACATTAGGCCATGCATCTCTCCTTTTGCTTCAGACAGTCATATAAGATGATTCACTTAAGATAGTCCTTAAAATCACCTATGATTTCCTGCTAAAATCTCCCATGTTTAGGATTGTGATGTCCTCTTTGCCTTCTTCCTGTATCTTCTTTGCAACTCATGCTCTTCTTGCGTTTCCAATAATGGTTTTCTTATTTCCATTTCATCTTGCTACTTTTTTTTTCAGGGAAGGATTCTCAACTTGTTTTTTAGGATCAGTTTCAAACTGCTGAATTCTTTTAAGGTTTGCCAGTCAGTGAAATTCCCTAGCTCTGCCGTTCTTATTAATGGCGATCATTTGGCATTGGCTACCCTAGATTGCAGCTTTTTCTCATTCAGGATATGGCCTATGTCCTGGCACTCCTCCCTGTTTTGCAAAATTTCTGCCGAGATATGAGCTGAAATGCCTCTGGAGGTTCTGTTGTGACTAAGTTGCTTTCCTCAAGGTGCATTTTAGATCACTGGGATGATCATGAACTTTGTTTATTTGAATTCTACAGCTGATTGTTTGTCTATTGCTATTTCACTTACTTTGGATAATTTGTAATTCCTGAATTCGTATAGATGATCCTTTCTTGGCTTTCAGCATGCTTCATTGTGATTTTTGTACAAATACCTTTTCAGAATTTTTTATTTCAGCTATTTCTTTTCCACTTGGGACTCTTATGAATCCTATTCTTCCATTCATTTTCTTACCCCAGGATTCAACAGCGATGTTAGCGTTGGTTTGCACTTGGTTTTCTATGTCTTCTTCTGATCGAAGGATTTCTTTTCCCCTGTCTTCACAGTCATTCACGAGTCCCTCTGCATTATCTAGTCTGCTTAGGACTGACTTTAGCCCAGTTATTATCTCATCCATTGAGTTTTCTGATATTATTTGATTCTTCTTTATAGTTTCCCTTCCCCTTTTCGTGTATTCTGCCTTTTGTGATTCTGAGACACAGTTTTTTATACTGTGTTTTCCTCACCTCCATTTTCAATGCTTGATCTGGTAGCATTTTGCCATCCAGATGCTTGAAAGCTTATTGTTTGGGCCTTCAGTCTCTTTGGAACTGAAATTGTACTTCCTGTTTCTTTTACTATACTTCTATTTCTCTACTGGTCAAGTACTATCAGGTATCTAATATAGACTTAAAAGGCTTGGATAAGTGAAAACTTTAGACTCTTTGGTGTACACAATTCCATGATATTTCTGTGAGGACAATTTTCCCTAGACATTGATGCCATGTCCTATTCCTCTGTGTGTTGTCTGGTATATCTCTAATTCCTGGTGTTGCATTTGTTGTGATGAACACACCATACTATTTCAATTAGTATAACCTCTGTTTTATTATGCTAATCTCACAGTTCAGAAAGTGCACATGGCACTTCCTCTAGTGGAAATGAAGCTTCTAAAGAGTTTCAGCTCTGCATTCTTCTGTATGTCATATTGGTGTGTTTCCAACACAGCCAACAGACATTGCGCTTGTAAGTTTTATTTCCATGGGAATGTCCCAATGTTACCAGTTCTTCACAGAGCTTCCCTGTCTTCAGAAACACCAGTGGAAACATATGTATGGATGTCATACTTCAGGGCCTGCTGGAATGATCCCACAGACCGACCTATGTTTCCTCTGTGCAGTACCATGTCAGTGCCATCCAAAATGTAGCTTCTGCATTTGGGAGATAATGCTGAAGGAAATGCTTCATCTTCTCACTCTGTGGAATTTGAACACACTTCCTTGTTCTCTCATCCTTGTGTCTTGGGTTCTCGAAGGCAAACACAGAGCTGTTCAGCATCGTCTGCCTGAAACCAGAACGTAATCCCAGTCCACGTTACGAATGTAGCTTATCCTAAATTATTTAATACTGATTTCAGCCCCAACGCCCCCTGGAACACTCAGATCAGATGCATGATATCTCTGATTGATCCCCACATGTGCTCAATTTGCAAAATGCAAAATTGGTCCCTGGTCATGCAGATGCAGTGGATGAGGCAATAGGACATATTGATAAACTCAACCTCATACGCCAGTGTGGTTGATTTGTCACTGAGGTCATAGTTCTGTTTGCTCTTTTTATAGGACCCACCATAAACCACAGTGCACTCTAGATCCCTGAGTTCTGCGTGTGCCGTCATCCGTAGCCCTATCCCTCTTTTTCTGCTGCCTCTGCTAGCTCAAATTTGGCAGCTCGAATCTTGGTCTCAGATTCAATTGTGGGGATATTTTGTGTTGATTTCTTTGAGTTCTGTCAGCCAAGCATCTGCTGTGTACGCTTCTAACACTCAGGGCATCACCTTCAATCCCAAGTTTGCTGCCGGCTTGAGAGTGTGCGTCCTAGTAATACTGAGTATCACCTTTTATGCTCCATTACCAGAGGTCAGATCCTGCACTGGTTTGCATTCTCTACTTTGCCGTCTCCTGCTTCAATGTTTTCTCAGGCCTCATCCTGTCTTTGGATGTAACAGACCAATCTTCGGCAAGTTTCCTGTGCCAAGGGCTTGGTGAGTGGATGTTTACATTGCTGTGTACATGGGAGTGAGAGTGCACAGGTTACACTGGTACTCTGCCAATTGAGCATTGATAAATCAACACTTTCCTGATATAATTCACAGAAATGTGATGTTTGTTTAGCTCTGTTTTCTATACACCCATCATGGGAGGGTTTGTCCATAGACCCCAGTTTTGATATTGTGTTGATAACTCAGTTGCAGTTTTTAAGAAGGTTAATAGAATTGATTTACATGTTTTGGGATTTATAAGAAAATGAAGTTAGTTTTTGTAACATACTAAATCCACCTAGATTCCAGACTTGTCAATTTGTAACATTTTGTCAACTCTAAGAAAAATATAGACAGTTAGAAAGTAAAATCGCAGTCCAAAATGTTGAAGGGGAAATGTCAACTCTTTACTGTTGAAACCTCCAACACCAACAGGAACCATGAAGTTCCTATAGGAACCATGAAATAGCCGAGAACCTGTGTTTCCCTTGTGCATGTGGTTCCCTTTATTCCCAATGACACATACTGGCCAACGTTGGCATTTCATGGGGTAACATACCTCTTTAGGAAAATACAAGTAAAACCAACAAAATATACAAATTTAGGCTTGATTCCAAAAGCACATACAGGCATTTTAGCTATGAGAACCCTGATGCAGCTATGCTAGGCAATTGAGAACCAGGTGTTCTTCTATCATTGATGAGAATGCTTAATCATCCGATCATATTGGGTAAAGCAATTTCACACAACCAAGTGTGCACCCCCATGATATCGTGCACCCGGGGATTGACAGAAGCATAAGACTCTCTATATAACCTGTGTCTTTAAAGTATTTCATGAATTTTACAGTTCAGTTCACTATCTGACTTAAAATATTTGACTATACTGTCGTGAAAAACTGAAGGCCGAATACATATTCAAGTTCAGTCAAAGATTCCCCTCACTTATCACACTCCCTTCACCCCAAACTAGAAATAACCCCAGCATTTGCTGAATCTAGGGGAAGGTCATCATTTCTTTGTGTGAGCTAAGTATTCAATTCCTATCTATTTTAGTCGAGAGTATTTGACTTTAAGGAGTTCTCCGTTGTTCACACAGTGTGAATTTGGAGGAACTCTGATTCTAGGAGGGGCTTGCTCTTCTCCTACTGGCTTCATTGCATCTCAGGTTCTGATCCTTTAAAATAGATGACTGAGTGGAGGGGAGGGAAGAGCAAGCGCTTGATAGCTATGCACAAACCTGGGAAAAGGCTTACATGGGCTTGGTTCATTTTGGTCTGAATGGTTTGTAAATGCCCCTTGGGACCTGTGTATTCTCATGACCTCTTCTAAGAAAATGAGTGCTTTTATCATCTCTGCCATCTCTTCTCTTTTAGACTTCAGGAATCTTGGACCCGTTCTTGGAGCAGGAAATTGAGTAAATTTCTCCAGTGCACGTTGACACTCTGTATATTTCTACCAGTATCACCGAGGTTTAGTAGGTCTCATGAAAGAATTTCGAGCCTGGTATCCTCTAGAGATGTCTCCATGCCGGTATTCTCCATTGTAGAAGAACAACTCTCATCAATATATTCGCATCTCTGCTAAATCCGTGCAGCCAGCTTTTCGGCCAGGTTCTCTTCATGTCTCCCATAAAGTCGACTTCAACAAGACTGGGAAGTCTGAATGTACCTCGGAGCCTCACCAGTAATCTGATGACAGGCAGATCTTCCACTGTCTGCCCTTTCAGATTCTGGAAACTTACACTTGAACTCAGGTCTTAGGGCAGCAGCAGTAACTCGAACTTATAAAGCTTCCCGAGCAAAAGACAAAAGCCAGTCTCCACAGAGTGTGGCAGCCCCTCCATCATATGGATCCACCCAGAGAATTCTGCCCAGTTACCTTGGATCCACCAGCCACAAGAAGCCTTATGGTACACACAAACCTTCCATCTGGAATTCCTTCCGGTACCAGCCGTCCCCAATGTTTGCTGCATTATTTCATTGATGGGGGGGTCTGCATTAAAACAGAGGTTCCTAAGGGAAATATGATTCAATCCACTAGTGTCCCATGGTCCTTTTTTCTTCCCTCTCTCCTTTGGTCCAGTTCTTTATACATAGAACAAACGGAGGGAACTGTGTCCATTTTTAGTTTACGGTTTCACACGTCTTGAAACTTTCTAACATTTCACAGTACACAGAGACCCACTAAATGAAACTCATGTTTGTGTAATATCCACTCACCCAGAATACATATCCTTCTGTTGCTTTCTGCTGAAACACCCACACTCTCAAAACATGCATCCATTTGTTTCATGGGGGTGAAAATCCAAGAAGTGAAACCAATCCCATTGTGCAGTTTCCTGTCTGTCTCTTTTTCTCTTAGTATAGTTTTGCAGAGCTACTTGTCTTTGCTATATTCTTATGCCGTTTCTTCTCTATGTAGGGCAGAGTATGGCATTCGTTCATCCTGTTGGAAGGCTTGTAAGTCTATATCACGTTCTATGACCCAATCTTATTTAAAACCGTCATTTGGTTTGGGTCACAATATGCACTTATTAATCAATATTTATGAATATTAATGCATGCATCTGTTTTCTGAATACAAGTGTGTTGGGTACATGTTAGCCGCCATACTGGGTAGATGCGTGCTGAATGATCCTTGACATCACTTTGAGTATGTTGTATTGAATAAACATGTTTCTTTGGTATATGTCAGCCAACTGTAACTTTTTCGTGTTTGTTTGTTTGATTGTTTGTTTTGCAAACACATTAGGCCATACTTCTCTCCCTTTGCTTCAGACAGACAGTCATATAAGCTGATTCACTTAAGATAGTGCTTAAAATCTCCTATGATTTCCTGCTACCCTCTCCCATCTTAAGATTTTGATGTCCTCCTTTCCCTCTTCCTTTTTCTTCTTTGCAACTCATGCTCTTCTTGCATTTCCAATAATGGTTTTCTTATTTCCATTTCACCTAGCTACTTTTCTATTCAGGGAAAGATTCTCAACTTGTGTTTTAGGATCAGTTTCAAACTGCTGAATTCTTTTAAGATTTGCCGGTCAGTGAAATTCCCTAGCTCTGCCATTCTTAGAAATGGCAGACATTTGGCATTGGCTACCCTAGATTGCAGCTTTTTCTCATTCAGGATATGGCCTATGTCCTGGCACTCTTCCCGTTTTGGAAAATTTCTGCCGATATATGAGCTTAAACCCCTCTGGAGGTTCTGTTGTGACTAAGTTGCTATCCTCGAGGTGCATTTTAGAACCCTGGGATGTTCATGAACTTTGTTTATTTGAATTCTACAGCTGCTTGTTGTTCTATTGGATTTTCATCTACTTTGGATGCTGTGTACTTACTGAATTCGTATAGATGATTCTTTCTTGGCTTTCAACATTTTACATTGTGATTTTTGTACAAATACCTTTTCAGAATTTTTTATTTTATCTCTTGCTTTTCCATTTGGGACAATTATGATTCCTATTCTTTCATGCTTTGTCTTACCCCAGGATTCAATAACAATGATTGCGTTGGTTTGCACTTGCTTTTCTATGTCTTCTTCTGATCGAAGGATTTCTGTTCCCCTTTCTTCACATTCATTCACGAGTCCCTCAGCATTATTTAGTCTGCTTAGGACTGACTTTAGTCCAGTTATTATCTCATCCATTGAGTTTTCTGATATTATTTGATTCTTCTTTAGATTTTCCATTCCTCTTTTCTGGTATTCTGCTTTTTGTGTATCTGAGACACTGTTGTTCTTCAGAGTTTTCCTCACCTCCGTTTTCAATGCCTGCTCTGGAAGCATTTTGCCATCTAGTTGCTTGAAAGCTTATTGTTTGGACCTTCAATCTCTCTGGAACTGAATTGGTACTTCCTGTTTCTTTTACTATACTGCTTTTTCTCTGCTTGTTAAGTACTATCAGGCAACTAATCTAGACTTATAAGGCTTGGTTTATTGAAAATTTTAGACTCTTTGGTGTACACAATTCCATGACATTTCTGTGAGGACAATTTTCCCTAGACATTGATGCCATGTCCTGTTCCTGTGTGTGTTGTCTGGTATATCTCTACTTGCTGGTGTTGCCTTTGTTGTGATGAACACACCATAATATTTCAATTAGTATAACCTCATTTTTATTATTCTAATCTCACAATTCTGAAAGTGCACAGGGCATCTCATCTAGTGGAAATGTTGCTTCTAAAGTTTTTCAGCTCTGCATTCTTCTGTATGTCATATTGGTGTGTTTACAACACAGCCAACAGTGAGCTTGTAAGTTTTATTTCCATGGGAATGTCCCAATGTTACCAGTTCTTCCCAGAGCTTCCCTGTCTTCAGAAACACCAGTGGAAACTTATGTATGGATGTCATACTTCAGGGCCTGCTGGAATGATCCCACAGACCGACCTATGTTTCCTCTGTGCAGTACCACGTCATTGCCATCCAAAATGTAGCTTCTACATTTGGGAGATAATGCTGAAGGAAATGCTTCATCTTCTTACACTGTGGAATTTGAACACACTTCCTTGTTCTCTCATCCTTGTGTCATGTTTTCACGAAGGCAACCACAGAGGTGTTCCGCATCCTCGGCCACAAAAAAGACAGTAATCCCAGTCCAGGTTACGAATGTAGCACAACCTAAAACTTTTAATGCTGATTTCATCCCCAACGCCCCTTGAACCCTCGGACCAGATGCATGATGTCTCAGATTGATCCCCACATGTGTTCTATTTGCAAAATACCAAATTGGTCCCTGGCGTGCAGATGCAGTGGATGTGGCCATAGGACATATCGATAAACTCAACATCACACGCCAGTGTGGTTGCTTTCTCACTGAGGTCACAGTTCTGTTTTCTCTCTTGATATGACTCACCACAACCCAGAATGCACTCTAGATCCCTGAGTTCTGCGTGTGCCGTCATCAGTAGTCCTATCCCTATTTTTCCTCTGCCTCTGCTAGCTCAAATTTAGCAGCTCGGATCTTGTTCACCGATTCAATTGTGGGGGTATTTTGTGCTGATTTCTTTGAGTTCTGTCAGCCAAGCATCTGCTGTGCCCTCTTCTAACACTCAGCACATCACCTTCAATCCCATGTGTGCAGTCAGCTTGAGAGTGTGCGTCCAAGTAAAGCAGAGTTTCACCTTTGCTGCTCCATTACCAGAGGTCAGATCCTGTAGTGGTTTCCATTCTCTACACTGCCTTCTCCCCTTTCCTGTTTTCTGAGGCCTCATCCTGTCTTTGGAAGTAACAGACCACTCTTCGGCAAGTGTCCTTTGCCAAGGGCTGGGTGAGTGGATGTTTACATTACTGTGTAAATGGGAGCAAGTGGGCGCATGTTGCACTGTTTCTCTGTCAACTGGGCATTGATAAATCATCACTTTACAGATATAATTCACAGAAATATGATGTTTACTTTGCTCTATTTTTTATACAGCCATGGTGGGAGTGTTGTCCGATGGCTCCAGTTTTGACATTGTGTTAATAACTCACATGCAGGTTTTAAATAGGTTAATAGAATAGATTTACATGTTTTGGGATCTTTATGAAAATGAAGTTAGTTTTTGAAACATACTAAATCTACCTAGAACCCGATTTGTCTATTTTTGTAACATTTTGTCAGCTCTAAGGAAATAATAGAGAAATAGAATATAAAATAGCTGTCCAAATTTTAAACGGGACATGTCAACTCTTTACTCTTGAAGCCTTCAACAGCAACAGGAACCAGGAAATACCTATTGGAACCGTGAAATTACCCGCAACATGGGTTTTCATTTTGAAAGTGTTACCCTTTATTTCCAATGTCTCATACTGGCCAATGTTGGCATTTAAAGATGTAACATTACTCTCTACTAAAATACAAGAAAATCCAAACAAAATATATACATTTAGGCTTGATTCCAATAGCACCTAGAGGCATAATAGGTATGAGAATCCTGCTGCAGCTATGCTAGGCTGTTGAGAACCAGGTGTTTTTCTATCAGTGATGAGAATGCTTAATCTACCGATCATGATGGGTAAAGCAATTTAACAAATCCAAGTCTGCACCCCCATGATATAGTGCACCCGAGGCTTGACTGAAGGGAAAGACGGTCCACATAACCTGTGTCCTTAATGTCTTTGGCGACTTTTACAGTTCAGTTCACTATTTGACTTCTAATATTTGACTATACTGTCTTGTGAAAATGAGGCCTAATACCTATTCAAGTTCAGTCAAAGATTCCCCTCACTTACCACACTCCCTTCACCCCAAAGAAGACATAACCCCAGCATTTGCTGAATCTAGGGGAATGTCATCATTTCTTTCTGTTAGCTAAGTATTCAATTCATATCTATTTTAGTCTAGAGTATTTGATCTTTGAGGATTTCACTGTTGTTCTCAGAGTGTGAATCTGTTGGAACCCTGATTCTAGGAGGGGCTTGCACTTCTCCTACAGGCTTCATTTCACCTCAGGTGCTGATCTTTAAAATGGATGCCTGAGTCGAGGGTAGTTTAGTGCAAGGGCTTCATAGCAAGGGCGATAGTGGGAAAAGTCTTACCTGGTCTTGGTGCATTTTGGTCTGAATTGTTTGTAAATGCCCATTGGGACGTGTGGATTCTAATGACCTCTTCCAAGAACATGAGCACTTTTATCATCTCTGCCATCTCTTCTCTAGTAGACATCAGGAATCTTGGACCCGTTCTTGGAGCAGGGAATTGAGTAACTTCTTCAAGGGCACATTGACACTCCATATATTTCTGCCAGTATCAGCGAGGTTCAATATGTCTCATGAAGGTCTTTGGGCCTGGTATTCTCTAGAGATGTCTCCATGCCAGTATTTTCCATTGTAGCAGAACAACTCTCATGAATGTGTTCGCATCTCTCCTCAATCAGTACAGCCAGCTTTTCTGCCAGCTTCTCTTTGTGTCTCCCATAAAGTCGACTTCAAGAGGAATTGGCCATTTTTTAAGGACATTGGAGCCTCACCAGTAAGTTGATGACAGACAGATCTTCCACTGTCTGCCCTTTCACGTTCTGGAAACTTACCCGAAATCTCATGTTTTTGGGCAGCAGCAGTATCTCGAACTTACACAGCTTCCCGAAAAAAAGACCTAAGACAAACTCCACAGAGGGCGGCAGCCCCTCCCTCACACTGATCCATCCACAGAATTCTGCCCAGTTTCCTTGGATCCACCAGCCACAAGAAGCCTCGAGGTACCCATCAGCTTTCCACCTGGAATCCAACAGGTAACTGCCATCTACAATGGTTGATACATCTTGTTATTGTTGTGGGAGGGGCTGCATCAGACGACAGATTCCTAAGGTTAATGTGATTCTATCCACTAGCGTCCCATGGTCCTTTTTTCTTCCCACTTTCCTTTGGTTCAGATCCGTATACACAGTACAAATGGAGGGAAATGTGTCCAGTTTTAGTTTATGGTTTCACACGACTTTAAACTTTCTAAAAGTACACAGTTCACAGAGACACACTAAAGAAATTATGTTTGTGTAATATCCATTCACCCAGAACACATATCCGTTTGTTGCTTTCTGCTGAAACACCCACACTCTCAGAGTATATATCTAATTGTTTATTGGGGGCTGAAATTCCAAGAAATGAAACCAACCCCTATGTGCACTTTACTGTCTTTCTCTTTAGCTCTTTGTATAGTTTTGCAGAGCTACTTGTCTTTGTTATAGGCTTATGCCATTTCGTCTCTACCTAGGGTAGTATAGGGCATTCATTCATCCTGTTGCAAACAATGTAAGTCTATATCATGGTCTATGAAAACATTTTATTCAAACTCGTCATTAGATTTGTGTTACGATGTACTCTTATGAATCAATACTTATGAATATTTATGCATGCATCATTTTTCTGAATACAAGTGTGTTGAGTACATGCAAGCACCGATACTGGGTCGATGCGTGCTGAATGATCCTTGACATCACTTTGAGTATTTTCTTTTGAATATTCATGGTTTCTTTGGTATATGTCAGCCAACCGTACCCTTTATGTGTTTGATTGATTGATTGTTTGTTTGCTTGTTGTTTGTTTTGCAAATACATTAGGCCATGCATCTCTCCGGTTGCTTCAACAGAGAGTCATAGGAGTTGATTCAGTTAAGACACTGCTTAAAATCACCTATGATTTAATGCTTCCCTCTCCCATCTCTAGGGTTTTGCTGTCCTACTTGCCTTCTTCTTTTTTATTCTTTGAATCTCAAGCTCTTCCTGCATTTCCAGTAATGGTTTTCTTATACCAATTACAACTTGCTACTGTCTATTCAGGGTAGAATTCTCAATTTTTCTTTTAGGGTTAGTTTCAAACTGCTGATTTCTTTTAAGTTTTGCCGGTCTGTGAAATTCTCTTGCTCTGCCATTATTATTAATGGCGGACATGTGGCATAAGCTAACCTAGATTGCAGCTTTATCTCATTCAGTTTATGGTCTATGTCCTGGCACTCCTCCCTGTCCTGCAATATTTCTGTCGAGATATCAGCTGAAACCCCTCTGGAGGTTCTGTTGCGACTAAGTTGCTTTCGTCTAGGGGCATTTTAAATCAATGGGATAATCGTGAACTTTGTAGGTATGAATTATACAGCTGCTTGTATGTCTATTGGGATTCCACCTCCTTTGGACGCTGTGCACTTCCTGAAATCTTATAGATGATTCTTTCTTGGCTTTCAGAAATTTTCAGTCTGATTTTTCTACAAATAAATTTTCAGGCTTCTTTTTTGTTTTTAATCTCTTGCATTCCTATCTGGGGCTCTTATGTATCATATTCTTTCATGCTTTGTCTTACCCCGTGATTCAACAGCAATGTTTGCATTGGTTTACACTTGCTTTTCTATGTCTTCTTCTGATCGTGGGATTTCTGTTCCCCTGTCTTCACAGTCATTCACGAGTCCCTCTGCATTATCTAGTCTGCTTAGGACTGACTTTAGCCCTGTTATTATCTCCTCATTTGAGTTTTCTGATATTATTTGGCTCATCTTTAGATATTCTCTTCCCCTTTTCTGGTATTCTGCCTTTTGTGAATCTGAGACTCTTTTTCTTCAGTGATTTCCTCTCCTCCATTTTCAATGCTTGCTCTGGTAGCATTATGCGGTTCCAAATCTGACCCAAAACCAACGAGTCTTTTCTTTTTTTAAGAACTTCACCATGGACAAAAGATGTCACTAAAGAAGGTGAGAAAAGAGCAGGTCCCCATCATTCAGAATCCCTCCCAAAGGGCCCACAGAAGTAAAGAGGAGACGAACGAGAGAAAAGGTTTATTTATACACATGCAGGAGCCAACCAGAAAAGTAACTACCATGTTAAATGGTGAAAGTTAAAGGCTTTTTATCAACCTAACTTAATAGGGCAAAGGGAGAGGAGAGAATTGGCTTCCATGACAGGTTTTATTCTACATCTGTTGAATCTCAGGTATCTTCAGCTTAAAGTGCTTTTGTATTAACCGTGGGTTCCATCTGACTTTCCTTTCCTCGAACTTTGTTCTTTTTCAAAATTCACTCATGTATTCTGAGCCCCTGGATTTTCCACGTGAATTTTAGATTGATTGTCAGTTCCTGCAAAACAGAAACTGGGATTTGGGTAGGCATTCTTTGAATCCTTAGATCTATTTGTGGACTATTGTCATCTTAGTAGAATGAAGCCTTCTGCTCCATGAAAATGGGATTATTTTCTGTGAATGTAGGTCTTAATTTCTCTCAACAGAATCTCTCATCTATTGTAGTCTTCAGTGCCCAAGTTTGATACTTCTTCCTCACCTCAATTGGACGCTGATTCAGAAAAGACACGACCTCCTGGAGAACCTCTGCTGCCACGGAGCTGACATGGAACTGAGTCCTGAGGAGGCTTTAAATACTTTTAAAAACAGGATTAGTGTACTTTAATTACTCCATAGATGAGTAATGAATGGGTCACATTAACATAGGATTTTAATCCTTTTAGAATTAGTAGAGTAATAAAGACACATTACAAAAAATTGAAATATTGCCTAAAAGAGAAGAGATTTGTAATTCCCACCCACAGAGGTGACCGTCATGAATGATTTGTTGCTTATGTCTCAGTCTCTGTGTCTCTCAGTATGTCTCTTTCGATCTCTGCCTCTCACACACTCACAATCAGATCAATTTACATCTATATTGATTTCACACATATGTGGTAGTGCAGATGGGACCCTGGATGCAGACAGTGGGTCTGCATACTTCCATCCTGAGGCCTCCCTTGACATTGGATTGAGACCAGGCACCCACTTTTCCAACTGCACAGCATTCATTCATTCACATCAACCAGAACGAATGGACCCCATCCCCTCTCCATCAACATTAGTGTTGCCTTAATTCCGACTGTTTCAACCAGTGCTGTGATGAACACCCTTGAAAAGGCATCTTTGAATAGGTGTGTAAGGATTTTAGTGGGATGAACTGTAAGGATCAGAATTTCTGGGGAAGAGATGCATCTGTGGCCCTTTGATGCGTCCTGCACCCTGTTCTCCTGAAGAGGAGCATCCCTTCACTCTTCCCTCCAGGGGATCTGCTGGAGACTCTGCCTGCTTACATTGTCGCCAGGGCTGGTTGTCACCTGACTAAAGACCCGCCAGTGTGATGGTGACCGGTGCTGTCTCTGCAGTGTTTCCGTCTGCCTGAGTTCTCACCTGAGAGGTCAAGCCTCTCTAACACACACTGGCCACCTGCATTGCCTCTCATTGGAACTGCCCATTTCTGTTCTATTTCTGTTTAGAACACTGGGTTTTGAAAGATTTTTGGACTACAGGGGTGGGAAACCCTTCGCCAACCTTGGGTTATGAAGAATGCTTTTTCCAGGTTGTGGTTTGTCTTTCCAGCTGTTTTTCTGGGCTTTTGCAAATTTTTTTTATTTGTTTGGTTTTGTTTTTGCCACAGGAAGAGCAACCATCTCCCTTATGTCTTCTGGCTGTGATGTCTCAGGGGGAACAGCAGTGTCTACCCTGAGATTATGCACAGAGTTACTAAAAGGGCTTCAATTTGTACATCACATCTTTAATCCCCCTGGATATCCCCTTTAAATAATAAAAATGCTGTTTCAAGTGAAAACAAAAAAAAATCACCAGCCCCAGCTTAAAACATGTGGGCAGGGACAAAAAAAAAAACCTTTTTTAAAGTTTCATTGACAGGGAACACCCAGGAGAGGTAAAGACACGCAGAGAGAAAGAGGACTTGGGGTTGTCAGGGGCTGGGTGAGGAGGGAGGGGAGTGCACGCTCTGGATCCATGGTTTCACTTTGAGGAAAGAAATAGTGTGAAACTAGATGGTAGTGATGGTCGCACAACATTGTGAATGCCCCTAATGCTCCTGAATTGCACAATTTAAAAGAGGAAATGTCTATATTTTATTACATGAAACTCTAAAAAGAAAAATAAAGGATGCCATAAATGATGAGAAACAAACAAAGAAAACTAAATAAAACCAAACAAAAACATCTCCAGCGGAAGGGAAGTCGTTTGGGAGGGGAAGGGGACTGGCGGTGGGATTTTGGAGAACATTTTGGAGAAGAAGGTGTGGGTGGGTGCAGAGGGGGCTCTGCCCCAGGGGGTGGTGATGCCTGAACTGTTTCTCCATTGTCCAGCAGTCCAGCTGCAGATGCAGGTTCAGGAGGAGCTGCAGGAGATGCAGGGGGGAGCTCTGTGTCTACTGCTGGATCCAGATCATCATTTTTTGGTCTCTGACATCTTCCTCTGCCCCTGCCTCCTGTGTAACTATTGGATGTGGAGAGAGTTTTAAGTCTTGTGGAAGTGCTCATGCTGTGAGAGAGGAAAAACTGACCCACCTGCCTCCCTTTCCATGTGCCTCTTCAAGGACAGAAACCTTACCAGAGCTTTCCAGACAGCTCCCACCCAGAAAGTGCCCACAGGATGTGTTCTGTGACAGAATTTTTCCAGACAGGTGGTCTGAGGCCATTCTTTGCTCTGGTCAAAACAGTAGCCTCTGGGGACACCTCCCTGTGTGGCCCAGCCCTTGCCCCTCCCTCACCTACACACATGCAACACACCTGCCTTTCTGACCTTCGGGCTCTGCTTCGGCGACACCTGGTCCTCCACCTGACTTGCAGCGAGGTGGGCACGGTGCTCCATGTCAGAGCCGGGTGTGCTGAGCTACCCGTCAGCCCCGGACAGGTCCCTGGGGAGAGCCCTGGGTGATGTATGGGTCGGAGGCCTGCCCCACTGATTTCTGGGCCATGGTGGTGGGTACCCCTCCATATCCAGAACCACCTGGAGCCTGCGCTGGCCCTCAGAATAGTGGCACACCAGCCCTTCAATTGGGGAGGGGGCGTTGGTGTTCTTATTCATCAGCTTCTGTTCAGTATGTGGTATCTGGCTCTGCAATGACAGTGACCAGCGGCTGACTCGGCCTGGAAGTCTCAGAGCCCTGCCCGGCCAGGAACACTCCTGATTCTGTCCACTCGACCCTCTGCTGCCAGGTCAGACTGGGACCTTGTTCAGCTCAGACACCCAGGAGGGAAAAGACATACCCAGAGAGCATGGGCTCCACCTCGGGCAGCAGGACTGTTCCCCGGCTCTCCACATCACAGCCAGCCAGCTTTGACCTGGGCTGGGGATGTGACCGGCCCCCTAGGCCTCTGACCTGCTCTTGCTTGAGGCAGAAACCCATCCCCAACATGACTGCTCCATCTCCACCAGCCAGGAAAGGGCCATGGTTCTACCTGGTTTGGATCTGAGTGGTGGCCCGGCCTGGGCGGGCCTGCCCTGGGCCTCCCTGTTTTACCTTTGGGTGTCTCTCGCCAAAAGGCCAGAGGAGCCTTGAGTGAGACCTGACCCAGCGCCGGTAGTGTTGGTACAGCCCCTCGCTGCGGGCTTTCTGGGAGCTGCGGCCTCGGGATAATGGGATGCAGCAGAACATGCCTCTGTCTCCAACCAGGTGAGCTGAGTAGGGACTTCTCTACAGAGTGGGTGCCTGGTGACTTCGGTTCCAAGTTCTATTGGGCACTATTGCCAGGGAAGTGAGGTCACTTACTGGGGTCCACTTATCCAAGCTTCCTCCTGACACAAAGCTCCCCAAGGGCCTTTCTGGGCTGCCGATCTCTCATTTCTCACTTCTTGCCTTGTTCACACACAGTGATACCAACTCAGCCTCCCCCATAGCCCTGGGGAGTCCTGGATGCAGCCAGTGCCGCAGCTCTGAGGACACCTTGGGTCAGACCTGGCTCCCCCCACTCAGCAGTGCTGTCACCCTGGACAAGCCACGTGCCTCTCAGGGTCTCCCCAAACCCCCATCGGCACAGTGGGGATCATTCTGGCCCCTGCTTCCTAGAGAAGCCATCCTGTCTCTAGACCTAGAAACACCTACTGCATCTGTCACCCCCACGGGCTGGCATCACAGGGAGCTCGTGCACAGACTCAGCAAAGGAAGGACCCCACAGAGGGCTGGCGGAGCACAGAGAACATGCCACACCGGCCGGGGTCTGCCCTGGGGTCTGGAGAAAGTCACTTTCCTTGCTACATGCTTCCCAGCTCCCAGTCGTGAGACTGAAATTAAATACAACTCTGACATCATCCACTCTGGCATACAGCCACCTAGGTCATTCTGTCATGTTGACATACAGATCCAGTGTCTCATCTCGGCCTCTGTGGTGGGCTGCCCCACAATGGTTTCCTATTTTTTGCCTTCTGTTCCCACGCCATTGTGTGATCCCCACACCCTCCCCTGGAAGGTGGATGGACTTTGGGACCAGGTTCTGACATGTAGACTGACTTGTGAAAATGTGGGTGAGTTCCACTCATTACCAGCTCCAGTGTTCCTTCTCTCTGTCTCTGCCTCTCAGTGCCTCTCTCTCTGTCTTGTCTCTCTCTCTGTTTCTCTGTCTCCCCCTGCATTTCTGTGTTTCAGTCTGTCTCTTTTCCTGTATGTATGTGTATATATATTTATGTGCATATGTGTGTATTTATGTATGTATTTTTCTGGCCCACGGCAGGTCACTTCTGAAAATCCTTTGATGACATATTGATTATTTTGAATTCATGTTACTGAAGAAAAATTATCTTTGAAAATTGTGCAAGAACTTTGGTGGGTTCTCCTCTAAGGACCAGCACTGCTGGGGAAGGGATGCACCTTTGGCGCCTTGATGTATCCTGCACCTTGTTCTGCCGGAGAGGACGTCCATTTGCTTTTCCCTCCAGGGGACCTCCTGGGGCCTCTGCCTGCTCACGTTGTCACCAGGGTTGGTTGTCACCGGGCTAAAGTCCTACCAGTATGATGGTGGCCAAAGCTGTCTCTGCAGTCTGTCCGTCTGCCTGTGTCCTCACCTGAGAGGTCGAACATCTCTAGCAGACACTGGCCACCTGCACTGCCTCTCGTTGGAAATGCCTGTGTGTGTTTTGTTTCTTTTCAGAACACTGGGCTTCAAGAGGTTTTTGGACCACAGGGATGTGAAGCTTTTCTCCGACCTTGGGTCATGAGGAAAGGTTTTTCCAGGTTGTGGTTTGCCTTTCAATCTGTCTTTCTTGGCCTTTGTTTTCTCTTTTTGTATGCTTTTATTTTGCCACAAGAAGAGCTAAGCATCTCCCTTCTGGCTCTGGTTTCACAGTTAGAACAGCAGTGCCTACCCCGAGATTATGCCAGTTACTAAAAGAGATTCATTTGGTACGTCTCATCTTTAATCCAGCTGGTTTTCCTCTCCAAATACAAAAATGCTAATTCACGTGAAAACAAACAAACAAAAATTCACCCTTCCCTACTTAAGATATGTGGGCAGACAAAAAAATATTTAAAAAGCCAACTTTTATATGATTTCATTGATAGGGAACCTCCAGATAGGTAAAGACATAGAGAGAGAAAGGGGATTAGGGCTTGTCAAGGGCTGGGGGAGGTAGGATGTGGGGTTCACTTTGTATACAAGCTTTCACTTTGAGGAAGGAAATAGTCTGAAACCAGTGGTGTTGTTCTCACAGCATTGTGAATGCATTTCATGCTCCTGAAAACTGCACAATTTAAAATGGGAAAAGGCTAAACTTTATTCTTATAAACTTAAAACAAAAATAGAATATAGTATAATAGAAAAGAAAAAAATCTGACTACATAGACGATCTGTTCTTTTGGCTTTAACCCTGTGCCCTCTTTTCTAGGCTTAATCTTACTAGCTCTGCACATTTTGTAAAACAATGTTGCCTTTAGCCGGAAATATACAGGAGAGCTTATTTTCAAGGCTCTGATCTTTAATGATATTAACACTTTTGCACTTATATAAAGACAACAAGTTGCAGAAAATAAAATAACTTTTGTTTTGTTAGAGGATTTACAGAGGCACTATGACCTGGTCTACGTAGACAGCTGCAGACCAAGATAATGGCAGACTTGGAGAACCATCTTCCCCAAGTCAGACTTCAGTCTCCTTTTCTACTAAAAAGGGGAGGGGCTGTGGTTGGTTGTTGCAAACTTGTTGGTGTAGGATTTCTTTGTTCTTGGAATCCTTTGCAGCTGTCCACGTGGGTCAGATCATGGTGTTCCTGTAAAACCTGCAACAAAACAAACTTTTTCTATTCTGCAAATTGTTATCTTTATAGGAGTGCAAAAGTGTTAATATCCTTAAAGTTCAGAGCCCTGAGAATAGGCTCTCCTCTTTATTTTAGGCTAAAGGCAACATTGTTTTACAAAAGAAGCAGAGCTAGCTAGACTAAGCCTAGAGAACACGGCAGAGGGTTAAAGGAAAATGAACAGATCCAATATGGAGTCAGATTTGTTCTTCTCTATTACAGTGACTTTTGGTGAGAACTAACATGATGATTCCTGGGTGGGTCCTCCACTGTCCCAGGCTGGAGGTCAGGCAGGATCACTGCCAGATTCCCCATGACTTTGGACCCGATCTCCCGCAGAGAAAGTGACAATTATTGGATTAAAATTACCTGTCAAAATCCCTTCAATTGCCTGTAAACTATACCACAGCAGAGGATGTCTCATTGGCCAGTCAACTGCCAGTCTCCCCTGATGCAAGGGACCAGCGTCGAGGGGGGCCCCAAGGTGGCCTGGCCAATGCACCTGCCTACATTGCTCTCCAGCCTTGGCTTCCTAACTTTGATGCTTTAAAAGCTCCCGTCCCTCTTCCCTCTGGCCTGGTGTGAATGAACAAGATCCCTGCACCCACCTGGGCTGAGGCCAGGCCACAAACACAGCCCCATGCACACAGCCCACCATCTGCTGTCTACCCCTGGGCTCAAGTGCACCCTCTGAACTCCCCCACCCCAAAGGTCTGCGTGCCCAATGCCTCTGCCCTATGGGTCCAGATCACCATCAGGACCATCAACCACCCAAGGCCCACAGGCCAGTGGCTGGCAGCCTGGGATCACCCTGATCCATCGGGTCAGATGAGACACAGGGTGCGGGGATCAGGGTGCCAGGGCGGGAATTGGAATCGCTTTCAGCCCAGCCTGCCTCACCCTGTAGCATCAGACATTAACTATGAACGTGCACACTAGGCTGGATCCCCCACTGGTGGCAGTAGTCATCATTACTGGAGCCCGGATTTCCCCACCCCAACCACATGGTGAGGGGTGAGGGATTCAGCTCAGGGTAGGGTTGCAGTCAGAGTGAAAGGGATCCCATGGTGAGGGAGTATAGTTTGAGGAGCGTGGGGCCCGCTCAGAGTGGAACTGACCTGGCTGAGAGGTGAGGGGGATTGTTTCAGGATGTTGGGGGTCCTGTGGTTAGGCATGAGGGTGTAGGGGCCTTAGGTTAGGACCTAGCAGGACGGAGTGTCAGGGCACGGACCTCAGTGTGAGGAGAAGAAGCCCTGTCTTCAAGGTCTTGTGGGAGACTAGGCCTGGCCAGGGGTGGGAGGGTAGTAATAGGGAGGGGAAGGTGAGCAGGGGAAGTGGGGCTGGCGGGGTGTGGCCTGGCCCAGGACAGTCGTGGTTCTAGTTCAGTGCCAGGACCCAGTCAGTGGCGGGGTGAAGGCTCTGGGGATGGAGACCCGGCGGGAAGAGCAGGAGGGGACCCACCTGGCCCCTCCCGGCCCCAGTGGCCAGGTCCGGTAAAGCAGGAGACCCACCCGGGCGGTTTGCGCTGCAGGCGGGAGGAGGAGGGGCGTGCACGCGCCGACGGACAGACTCGCAGACTCCAGAAGCCGCCCAGAACACGTGGAAGCTGGCGGGAGCCGGGTGCTCCTGGACCAGCTCCTGGAAGAGGAACACAGCCTGGGGTCTGGGCCGCTGCTTGCCCGTGGCTCGGCTGCCGCTGCCGGGCAGTTAAGGGGGCGCTGGTGGGGGCGCGCTGCTCGGGGAGCCGGTGGGTGAGGCGTGCGCTGTGCAGCTGAGGAGGCGCCCAGGGAGGGGTGCGGAGGTGAGGTCCCGGCCGTGCGTCCCGTTAGGACTCTTAAGCGGGACCCAGCCGCCGCTGTGGTTTGTGGTAACCCTGCTATTAGTAGTTCCTGAACCCCGCGTTTTTGCCGCCGCTTATACCCGGGTTTAGGAGAGCAGGTACAGCCCCGGGAGGTGGGTGGGCGCTGGACGGCTCCGGAGCATCTCTGACTGGTCCTCAGACCATGGCCTGCTCCTGGGAGGCGGGTGCGGTGCGGTCGCGGGGCCTCGGATGGAATGGAGGCTGCCCCATGAGAGCCCCTGGATTTGCTCCCATCTTTCCCACGGCCTGACCTTGGGGGTGGCCTGTAAAGCCCCAGGTTTGTGGGACTCATGTTACAAGTCAGTCTGCTCCTGGGAGGTGGGCTCGGTGCGATCAGTGTGCTGGGATGGCTGCAGAAGCAGTGGGAAATGGTCGCAACCCCCGCGCTCCATCAGGGCAGCCCCAATCCTGCCATCGCAGCCGCCGCCTTTCCCTGACAGCACAGCACCTGCCTTCCAGGAGCAGGCTGACCTGTAACCTGAGTTCCACAAAACTGGGGCAGCAGAGGCCAAGCTCAGGCCATGCGCTGGGGAGTTTGTAGCAAATCCACGGGCTCCCAATGGCAGACCCCAAACCTCGCCAATACCTTCGACCACACCGTGCCCTCCTACCAGAAGCAGGCTGACCTGCAGACCGTGCCTGGAGTAGCTGAGGACGAGCCCTGGACAGGCCGTGGGGGAGATGGGGACAAGTCGACCAGCTTGCCAGCTCTCTGCCCATCTCCCTGCCGCTGCCCCAGGTTCGTGGATCACTTGTTTTCAAGTCAGTGGGTTCCTGAGAGGCAGGCGCGGTGCAGTCAGGTGGCGGGGGCTGTGGGTAGGGGTGCTGCCCCAAGGGGAGCAGGTGGACTTGCTCCCATCTAACTCAGGGCCAGACCTGGGGACGGCCTCTGCTGCCCCAGGTTTGCAGGACACATGTCATGTCAGCCTGTCCCTGGGAGGAGGGCTCAGTGTCCTCGAGGCAGCCTCAGTGGCTGACAAGGATTTTAGAAGTGGGCTCTAGCCCAGCATAACTAAATCCTTTCTTCTCTTGCTTCCTCAGTTGGTGTCTGTATCGGCTTTTCCATTATAGGTTATTGCTGGATAATGAACATAGATTTCTGGGCTATACAGAAGAAACTTTATTTAAAATCTACTTTTCTATATAGTGGCTAACATTTGTAAATCTCAAACTCCCAAATTTATCCCTTCCCATCGCCTTTCCCTGGTAACCTTAAGATTGTTTACTAAGTCTGCAAGTCTGTTTCTGTTTTGTAGATGAGTTCACTGTCTTTTTCTTTCTTTTTTTAGATTGCACATATGAGTGGTAGCACTTGGTATTTTTCTGTTTCTGGCTGCTTTCACTTAGAATGACGATCTCTAGCTCCATCCATGTTGCTGCAAATGGTTTTATTTTGTCTTATTCATGGTACAGTAGTATTCCACTGTATAAATATGCCACAACTTCTTTATCCAGTCATCTGTTGCTACATTTAGCTTGCCTCCATGTCTCGGCTATTGTATACAGTGGTGCTATGAATACTGGGGTGCAGGTATCTTTTCACATTGGAGTTCTTTCCAATTATATACCCAGATGTGATATTGCTGGGTCATAGGGTAAGTCTACTTTTAGTTTTTTGAGGGATTTCCATGCTTTCCATAATGACTACACCAAATTGGATTCCCACCAGCAGTGTAAGAGGGTTCCCTTCCCTCTACAGCCTCTCTAGCATTTATCATTCATGAACTTCTGAGCGATGGCCATTCTGACTGGTGTGAGCTGATACCTCATTGTAGTTTTGATTTGAATTTCTCTGTTTATTAGTGATATCGAGCATTTTTTCATGTGCCTATTGGCCATTTGTGTCTTCATTGGAAAAATGTTTGTTTACGTCTTCTACCTATTTTTGGATTGAGTTGTTTGTTTTTTTGTTATTAAGTTGTATGAGCTGTTTATATATTCTGAAAATTAAGGCTTTTTTAGTCGTATCATTTGCAAATATTTTCTCCCATTCGTAGGTTGTTGTTTCCTTTTGTTTTACTTATGGTTGCCTTTGCTGTGATGAAATTTATGAGTTTAATTACGTCCCATTTGTTTATTTTTTTCTCTTATTTCCATTGCCTGGGTAGATTGCCCTAGGAGAACATTGCTAAGTTTTATGTCAGATAATGTTTTGCCTATGTTTTCTTTAAGGAGATTTATCATGTCTTGTCCATCTGCATCTTAAGCCTGTACTCTAGATCTGTGCTTCAATTTTGAATTTGAGCTTCTTAGAGAACACCTACTCCTAGCTTATATGTCAGATTCAACATGTCTAAAGCTGATTTCATAATCTTTTTTCTTGCAGCGTCTCCACTTATTCAGTGGGATAATCATTTTTCCGGTCTTGAATACCCAAAGGCTTGGAATGATCTTTGATTTATATTTCTCCCACCACCCTCCACATATTTTCGGCTTCTGGAACTGTATGATTTTGGTTTCAAGTGTCTATTCTGATTGCTGATACTCTGATGAAGAGCTTTCATCCCTGATACATGAATTTTTCCTTCTGCTGAATTCTTGGATATTCTCTCCCCCCCTTTCAGTCAACCTACAGTTTTGAAACTCCAACATCTAGAGTCAAGTCAAAGACTTACCACAACCAGATCTCAGCCAGGTAGTCTCGACCCTCCATCATTTTAGACTTACCTTATGTGTTCCAATCATTATGTGACTTAGCCTCCTAGGGTAACCTGTGCCTTATTAAAAACCAGGAGTCACCAGCATTTTCCTATCCAGTCCTCAGTTAAAACAGCTTAGAATTGCCCTGAGAACTAGTTGGAGCCCCACCCACTTCATAGAGTCTTCCCTATTTACTCCAAATACTTCTAGCTCCTCTCTGTATTCCTGCAGTGTTTATGATCGGTAGCCTGTAATCTTGGCTTTGAGTACTGACTTGGTACCATTCCCGGGTGGTTTCCAATGTATCTCCTCACTTAGCTGGTAACTGGAGAAGACTCCCTTGTTCAGCCTCCTTTATACCCCTCACCCTGCTTAGCATCGGGCAATAGCAGGCATCCAGGCAGTGCTTACCAACTTTACTTATTTGCAGGGGTGGTGGTGTGGATTATAGCTAATAACTATTAATTCAGTTTTGCAATTAAAAAAGAAAGCCAAGAAAATCCATAAAACTTTATCTCCATGTTCAGTTTAGTGCTTTACCTCAACAGTTTCCTTAACTCTGTGTTTACATTCACATAGTGTTCAGTGCTTGTACGGTTCCCTGAGGCAAGCAGGTGAGATATCATTATGTTTGACTTTCACATTACATTTCATATTGGATATATTTGTGCAATGACAAAACCTTCTTTTATAAGTAAACAGCCGGAAGCCCAGAGAGACTAACAGCCTAACCAGGGTCACCTGGTTAGTGTTTGGCACAGACCAGGACCACGGTTCACATCTTCCAGCTTCTCCTCTTCCAGTGCCTTTTCATTCCAGTGCTGGGAAATGTAGCCCCATCAGCCAAACCTTCAAGTCACATTGCTGCCCCTTTACCTGCCAGTGATGGCAGTGCTACAAAAAGTGGTAAAGGAAAGGTCAGAAATAAGAGTGATAAAAGACATGGAAGTGCTGGAAATGGATCCTCAACCTCCTCCTCCCTATTTGAGTGCCTCACAAGTGTCCTACTCTGACAGTGCTGTTCATTGTTTATGACATAGTCTTTAAAATCAGACTGATTTTTTATAGGACATGCTTTTATCCTGGTCCCTTTCCTGCTAGTAGTCACTGTCATGGGTAGAAAGTGCCTGACTGTGCTGTTTGTCACATAGGTGGGAGGGAAAGTGGGAGAGGGAGCAGTTTGAACTGAAGCCGAGCTTTTTACAGCTCTGTTGTTCTAGGACCAGAGCAGTTCCACTCTTCCTTTCATCACCTTTCCACCTCCGAGTCCCAGCCACCCACTCCTGCCTGCTTCCCCACATGCCACATCCTGGGGGAGGACAGGGTGGTGGGCAATGCCCTCTCTGCCCTCCGCTTTGGGAGGTGAAGGAGTCTGCTTTAACTTTTGAGCTGTTTTGGTAATTGGGCTTTTCCAGCTTTTCTAGACATCTCCTATCTAGCTCTGAGAAATTGGAGATGTAACTTAACCATACATGGACTCTACTAATGTATTCAGTGGCATTAATGTGATGTTGTCTGTAAGGTGTTCTGTGACTGGATAGGAGGTTTTTTATCTCACAGGATGCTTCACATCCAATTCTAAAGACCAACAGGCTGCAGGTGTAATTCAAGTTCTTACATGTCTGTAAGGCAGACATGAACATTATTTGGTAATATGACCATATGTTCATTGATTACGGTTAGTCCGCCGGCTCTGTATCTAATAAAAGTTTAAATTCCAAAAGCTTGAAGAAAATTTGCGGAACATGTCTTTTTGCCTGTAAGTAGTTGCAAAAACTGAAATCACATCTCTACCACAGGCCACAGTGTTTTCCAGTAGAGAAAGCCCTCTACTTTTACAATCTGTAAGTAATGCAGTGGTTCTTTGGGTGAGCTGAGGGATACCAGAGTATTTTGTTGGAAAACTAGAGTGGCATGACAAGTATTCTCGGACTGGTTACAGTTGAACCTCTACTTCCTATATCCTGGACTGATTACAGAGGCAATGTTAGTGCAGTAACCAGCTCCTGAATGCAGGTGTAGCTAGGAAGACAACAGAGAAAATAGAAGGGATATAAAGTAATGGAGGGACTTCATAGCAGTACAAATGGTGACTTTGACACCACCAGCTGCTGACGTGGACTTGGCAGGAATTTGTGAGAAGTGGTGAGTGTCTTTGCAAGCAGGATTGTCCTGCAAGTCCTGCAGCTTTTGGGGTGAACAGGCAAAGGGGAGAGCAGATATGGTGGCCACCCTGGGGCTATTTGTGTCTTGAATGTGAAAATATCTGGTCCCTTGTTCAATTTTTCCAGCCACAACTTCACATGACTCAGGGCATAATTTCCACCAGAAAACCATAAAAACATAAAGAACCTCTGTTTCCCAAAGTGTTTGTCCTCGATCTGAGATGATTGTCCTGTGGTGGGAGGTAAGTGGGCGGTGGGGCCTGTTACATCACCCCCTTTCACTAAAAGTCTACCTCACTGTTTTTCACCCCACTCCTAGTGTTGCTGTCATTCTATTACACCTAGACCTGTGAGACGGGCTTGCTTGAATCCTCACGTGAAGAGGGACGGTTATGTGCAGTTTTAAAAAATTGCTTGGGTCATGGGGTCCTTTGTTCTCTCCATTGGAAATCACTCTTCCAGAGCAAATAGTATGCATCTATAGAAACTACATTTTTTGTAAGATGTCTTCAGAAGTTTTGCAGTAGGTTTAAATATTTGCTTGGTGATGGCGTCTTGATTGTTTGAAGGTGCAACCCTCACTAGGGGCTTTGCTTCCTGTCTGAGATTTCCTTTACTGACAGTAGAGTGTTCGTAGGCAGAGTTAGAAAGTTACCTGGTCTGAGAAGCCGAATTTGCCCACAGCTGGGAATTGGCAGAAGAGTCAGTTATGGAAGGAAGGCTTTAGGATTATCTGGTAGCAGAGTTCTGGGATCCAAACCCTGGGAAACCTCAGCTTTTGTAGAGTATGTTCTGTAACAAAAGGCTATTGGATAATTTTAACACTTGTTATGGGATGTAGAGTTGGGGAAAGACTTAAATGTGAAATAACCTTAAAAGAGAATCTCCAAATATTTTAAAGAAGACAGTTCTCAGAATGAGAGCTTTTCTGGAAAAGACTAGTTCTTCACTTCACAGGGGAAGCAGGGAGCAGGTGTAACTGCACTTACGGTAACTTAGAAGGTAAACTTCACCCTCCCACTTAGCTGTGTCCTGGTGTCCGTTCATCTTCCACATCTGTAGTTTTAGACATGATGTGACATTTTCTGGTACTGCATTCTGATTCTGAGTGAGAGACTGACACAAAGTCATATAGCAACTGAAAAATTGCGCTAAGGGCTTTATTGTTAAAAATGTGGACGTGTGGCAGGGTGCTGCATTTGCAGGTGACTTTCGGTACAGAGAACACTTAAAATAATGCAGTGTTATTTCTTTTTTTATTCCTTTAAGCCTTTGAATAGAAGGTTTTCTTTGCAGAATTTCTGGAGTACATCAGAAAAAGCAGGAACTAAAAATAGCTTTAAGAATGTACCAGTATAGACGTTGCTTATAGTATGGCATCTGTCTTAAAGTTAATTCTTTAAAGCAGGAAGTTGTAACTCTGAATTTCTTAAGCAAATATAAACATTCTTGACTCTTAATGACATTCTTTGTGCGGTGAAGCTGCTTTTGCTTCCATTCTGAACATTGAAAGGCCTTCTATGATACTTCTACCAGTCCTCAATATTTTATTTTCCCTCTGTTGTGAACTTGTTATTAAACTTGAAGCAGATATAAATACCATTAACTTGCTACATATGTAGATATTCAGTGTTACATAGTCAGAAAGTTTGTGTACATCACACGTATCTACATAATTCCCCCCTTTCCAACTGTGTTCCTTATGAAAGGATGGTGGGAAATGGCATTATGGGGATATGTCTTACACTACACAGTGTTTCCCCTGTTCCCTTTATCAGATCTGGATGTTCTTTCATCTTTCGGTTTCTAGACGTACTAGCTCTTTTTCTTAAGTGAGGTGTAACTCATCCCCCTGCACACACACACATGCGTGTACACACACACACACACACACATATTCTGCCGTAGGGAGTAGCGTGCACCATCCCATTCTCCCACTCCAGCTCTGATCCCACCCACTGGAGGCAGTGTCTTCCACGAATTCATTTGTAAGTTCCATTTTAAAACTCGAGTGGTCGGGAAATAGGACTGATATCCACACCTAGTAGGCAGGCCCTCAAGGATAACTTCTATGGTTAATGCCAGGTTATCTTAATGTTTGAGTACCTGGGTTTCATGTCTTCCTGTACCACCTGTTGACCCATGATTCCCACATTTCTGTCTCCCGCTAGACTTTTTCTCTCCAACTCTGGACTCTTGCAATCTTCTGTTGATTTGACATCTTCACTTGGAACTCTAATATCTTAAGACCAACATGTGTTAAAACAGCTCTTGGTCCTCCTACCCCCCAAACTGGTTCTTTCTGCAGCCTCCCCTATTCAGTTAGTGGGAACTTAATCCTTCCAGATGCTTGGGTCAAAAATCTTGGAGTTATTCTGACTTTCACTGACATACCACTAGAATTCTGTCTATAGATCTGGTTTAACACTGCCTTTAAAACATACCCAGAGCCCAGCCATTTCTCACCATGGCTCCTGCCTCCACTGCTGCTTCCCTGCCCTGAGCCACTATCCTCTTCTCCTGCACAGCCCTTCTCAATGGCTTCCCTCTTTTAATCTCTGAACCATTTCGACTATTCTCACCTGGCACTCAAGTGAGCCTTGAATACCTAAGTTAGATTGTGTCGTCCTTCTGCAGTGCCTCCCCATTTCACTCCAGGTAAAAGCCACAGTCCTTACAACATCCTCCAAGGCCATACAGGATCTGCACTGACCCTTCTCCGCAGCTCCAGCTGTGCCCCCATTCTGGAACATGCAAGGTGCGTGCTGGCCTTGGTGATGGTTATTAAGTCCACCTGGGACTTCTCACCTCCTAGTCCTAGTCCTAACCTCAGTCCTCTGTGTGGCCTGCTCTGGTATTTAATACAGCATCACCCTTATCCCATACTCTCAACCCTATTTACCTTGCCCTTTTTTCTTTTTTCCATGGTTCCTCATTCCTAACATGCCACCTCCTCTGCTGCTCTGTTGTGTGAATTGTCATCTCCAACCCCCACCCCAGCTAAACCCCAACCAAGCTCCATGAGGACAGGACTTTTGTTTTGTTTATTGATCTATTCCAAGTGCCTAGACTAGTCCTGGGTACATAGTAGGCAGTCAAAAATTATTTGCTGAATAAATTAAAAGACTATTTTAAAACTGAATCATCCTTTCAGGAAAGGGTGAGGAAAGGAAGCTGCATGAAGGAAAATGGCGCAGTAAATAATGATATTTGCCTCTTGTTCTTTGTGTGATATATATGTGTTTTAGTCTTAATTTGGTATCCCAGTTTCTTAATTTAATAGCTGTATTAAGGTGCAATTTACAGGCCATAAAATTCACACATTATAATTGTTCAAGTCAGCCATTTTAGCTATTTCTAGAGTTGTGCAAATGTGTCCCCAAAATGTCCCCTTGTGTCCATCCATATGCAGTTCGCCCTCCCCTCAGTGGTACCCTGATATTATATCTTTTTGTTTTTTTGGCAATCACATCTCAAAAGAATAATTTACACAGGAGTACTAATATAGCTTTGCACTTTTAGAAATGACACACTTAAATATGAAATCAGCAGTCATTGCTGAATGTAGGTAGCAGTATCAGACATTGGTGAGAAGAATGGACTTGAGTGTCACACTGGCTGCAGTCTTACCCAGCTCCACCATTTACCAAGTTACCCAAATTATTTTCTGCCCCAAGCTTTTTATCTGTTATATGGGGGTATTAATAGCAGCTTACAGAGTTGTGAGGATTAAGAAAACAGGGAAACAAAATTTAGTATAGTGGCCAGCTTATGTTAGTACTTAAAAAATAGCCTTGCAGGTAGACAGCAAAATTCAAATCAGTTTCTAAAGTATGTGTAAAATATGATCTAGTTCCTACCTGGTTTGTAAACACGTATGCTTACTGCAGAATGTAAAAGCAGGCTAATATCCAACAGAAAAGATCATTTCTCAGCATTTCTTTCAAAGGTAGTTGCAAAATCATTTTTACTAAATTTTCTGTGCCCATCTCTGACAGAGCTTTGACAGCAGGGAGGTAATTATCTACTTTTCTGTTAAAATCATGCTGACCATCAGAAAGTGTTCTGAATTATATTTTAGCCTTTATGTTGGGAAATACTGTGAGACTTCTTCAAAATTAATCGGGGGACGGGCATTCATTGTAGCTCTTGTAGTCTGATAAGCCTGCACTAAATTATCATTTTTAAACTTTTAATTAAAATTAGTTAATTAATTTTTTGCAGGGGGGTTGTAATTAGAATTTTATTTATTCATTTTATTTTTAGAAGAAGTACTGGGGATTGAACCCAGGCCCTTGTGCACGCTAAGAATATGATCTTTCACTTGAGCTATACCCTCCCCCCTAAATTATCTTTAATAAGGTCTTTTTCTCTGTTTTGTTATTTTCTTTTATGTACAGATGCACAAAGCAGGGTCATCAGAATCCTCTCAATTCCAAAGATGATAATAGTGAAAAATATTGCACAGTGACAGTGAATCCTTGGCATATGAAGAAAGATTGTAAAGTCCTGAATGAATTAAGAAGTTATTGTTAAATTAACATACATGTAACCATGGCTCTCTTACCTTTATTTTTCACCTTATAATGAAGATACTCCACACCCATCAAGGTTGCTTTGTTTGATACAGGGAATATCTAAAGCCTTTTCTGCAAGTTTTTTAAATAAGTAAGAGCAGGTAATTTATCAGAAGTGGAAATGGTGTAATCTGCTCTGTCTAGTACGGTAGCCACCGACCACATGTGGCTATTGTGAATTGAGATGTTTTATAAGTGCAAAATATGTAATAGATTTTCAAGACTTCATACAACAAAAATAATGTAAAATATTTTTTAATAAGTTTTAAAAGTGTTTATCACACTTTTTAAATGATAGTATATTGGATATTTTGAGATAAATATAATTATTACTGGAATTAATTTCACTTGTTCCTTTTTATTTTCCAAATGGGATTATTGGAAATTGTGATTTGCACTATGTTTCTATTGACAGTGCTGGCTTGTAAATTATTGCAAATAATATGAAAAGAAAACTTTGATTAAAAATTTTGTAATTGAGTAGTTGATTTACATCCTAGTATTTTCAGGTTTACAACACAGAGGCTCAACATTTTTATAGATTATATTCCATTTAAAGTCACCATAAAATAATGGCTATATTTCCCTGTGCTGTATGATGCAGCCCTGTAACCTATCCATTATATACGTAGTAATTTTTACCTCTCAATCCCCTACTCCCTTCCTGCCTCCCCTCTCCTCCTTCTCCCCATTGGTAACCACCAGTCTGTTCTGTGTACCTGTGAGTCTATTTCTGTTTTATTATAGTCATTAATTTGTTTTATTTTTTAGATATACATATAAGTTAATACATAGAATAATTGTTTTTCTTTCTCTGACTTATTTCACTTAGCATAATACCCTGTAGGTCCATCCATGTTATTGCAAATGGCATTATTTTATCTTTTATGGGTGAGCAGTATTCCATTGTGTGTGTGTGTGTGCGTGTGTATATATGTGTGTTTATATATATGTATATATACATATTTATATAATATACCACACCTTCATTATCCAGTCATCTGTCAGTGAACATTTGGGTTGTTTCAGTGTCTTGGCTATTGTAAATAGTGCTGCTGTGAACATTGGGGTGCATGTGTCTTTTTGAATTATATTCTTCTCCAGACATATACCCATGAATGGGATTGCTGGATGACATGGAAATCTATTTTTAGTTTCTTAAGGAACCTCTATACTGTCCTCCATAGTGGCTGCACCAATTTACATTCCCACCAACTGAGTAGGAGGGTTCCTTTTTCTCTTAAAAGGTCAAAAATTCTCTACATTTATATACTTTCCTTACAGTTTAGGACACAATTTGGCAAAAGCCAGATAGAATTTAATAGCAGTTAATACAGTATTTTTTTTTAAATGGCCATGCATTATGGATAGATATGTTACTGATGAGTTGGTTCTCTATTTTTGTAGATGCAGAAGTTTTTATAGCTTCACAGACATTTCAGACTTGCAGAGAGAAAAATTTCTTTACATTTTGCTGAACTTGTCCGGGTGGCTTTATCGAATTTGGTCCAGGCCTGCAGAGGTAAATACATCCAAACCTGAACCATTTGAATGTCTGCAAGATTTTAAGAGTCTAGAATGTCAGATCTGGTCTATAACTCTGGTGAATGACATCAGTGAGTGGACTCAAGAAAACTCCATTTGAGTCCAAAACTTTTCAAAAGCCAAAAAAGGCTTTGAAATTGTGGCAAAGCCAGAGAGTTTTGTGCTCCACATATGGCCACAAACACATGGGGACAACCACAGGCCGTCTGGAGTGCCAAGGGAATTCCATGTGGGAGTCCAGCACTCACAGGAATCCAACAAATCTCTGCCTGCCAGAGCACCTTCATTGCTACTGTGCTGTTTTGAGCAAATGTCTTTTCATCAGGTTCAAATTGGTTTGTTGTTATTTTTGCATAAAAAAATCAAACAACTTCTTGTTCCCTTGGTGAAAGTAAAAGCCTAACATTTTCTGGTTTCTTTTGACAGAGAAAACATGAGCCTATGAATCCAACATCATCTATGATGGTCTGCAGCTGGGAACAACCAGATCAGTGTCAGTCCCTTTGCAGCCATTGGTTGGGAGCATGCATATTACCTGGAATGGTATTTGAAACATGTCACACTAGCCGTGCCTTTGCTGTGGGCTGGGAGGCGAGTAAGTCAGAATCTGCATTATGGAATGTATGTTTCAGATCCAAATCTAGGAGATCTTTTCTAATAGCCAGAGAATGTAGTCATAAATATATCTATTAATTATGCAAGAACCTTTTTAAAGATTTTTTTATTATAAAAATTTACCCCCAGAAATTGAAAATGAAAGAACAGTGGAATTAAAAATCATCTGTACCTTAATTATACATTAAGAATCTTAAAATCCTTCTAAACTTTTTTATTCAAATGTAGGTATTTTTCCCTTCCAAGAAGGAAAATTATTATTTCATATTTTTTTTTGCTTTTTCCTTTTATTATATATTCCATATCAATAAATATAATTCTTTTAAATCCCTTTTAATGGCCGTTTAACACTATATTGAACAGATATGTATTTAGTCCTAGGTCTCAGAAATTTAAAAAATTGTCATTACAATACCACTGCAAAGAATATTTTGGTGTTTCTATTTTTAGTTACTAATTTGGACTAAAAATTAAGAAGTTTGCTTTTCTTCATCTAAAACATTGGTTATTTTATGAATGAACTGCAAGGATTTTAAATAACTTTTCAGTAATTTCAACAAAGAAATTATCTTTAAGGCAAATATGTATGATTGTTTGCAAATCTACTTTTATTATATCTTCACTTTTACCAGTGTCATATGTGTGTGTGCTTGCACAAGTGCTTTAACTACCAGCAACGTAAGAAAAACCTGTGTACTAAAAATGTGAAAATAGTTTCCTGCTTTGTGTTTTCATTCTCCCAATATAGGTTTTGGATGACAAGCTTGTATTTGCAAAAGTACACACCCTGTGGGAGGTGCTCTGCACATACGTTGAGATACTGCACATAAAATTGCCTCTGAAGCCCAATGATCTGAAAACCCGGTCCTCAGCCTTTGATAATTTCAGCTGTTATCTGAAAGTCCCCCAAGTGGATGAAAGTATCATCAAGCTGGAGCAAGAGTTTTTCATTGCCCTATTTGAGAAGAGCTGCGTGAATGACTTTTATATCCAGGATAGAGATACATTCTTCAATCCAGCCACCAGAAGCTGCATTGTAAGTCTAAACCGAGTTTAGCAGCTGTCTTGGGGGTGATTTAGAGCCTGCTGTTGAATTATCAGTGATTTGGTTTGGTTGGTTTGGTTTGGTTTTTAAAAGCTGCCCATAAAAAGAAAAAAAGAGAAAGAAAAGAAATATGCCTAGAGATTCCTGTTAGGATAATAAACAGTGGCTGGTTAGTTACCCTGTATAAACCACACACTCTCTTAGAATTTTTTTAGGTTTACTTCATCCTTTCTCAGATCAAGTACCAACTAAGGGATAGTGTTAAAAAAAATTCGGGATTAACAGGCTTGTGAGCTCTGGGATCTGCAAGGCAGCTTTCCCTCCCCATGGTGTAAGTCAAATGGCAGAAATGAAATAAAGCGCATCATGTATCCTCCGGTGTTAACAGGAAAAGGCTAATATTCTTGACCTTGTTTCTTCCTGGGTAAAATGAAGACAATATGTCAGGAGGCGAGACGCTCACTTAGGGCAAGAACCATGTTGTTATGTTCATTGCTAAATCCCAGGCACCGGGAAGGCTGAGTTTAATAAGTGAATGGATGAAGTGTAGTTCCCCCAGAGTTACCATGTGGGGCAGTGCGGATTAGCAGCTAAGAGCATAGACTCGAGAGGGGAGGGTACAGCTCAAGTGATGGTGTGCATGCTTAGCACGCATAAGGTCCTGGGTTCAGCCCCCAACACCTCCTCTAAAATAAACCAATAACCCTAATTACCTCCCCACCCCCCACCATAATTACCTTATTTTCTCCCCGCCACAAAAAAAAAAAAAAAAATAGAAGTGGCCAAGAGCGCAGAGTCAGGCTGGAACACCTGTGCTGGTTTCTCGCTGTCGACCTTGTAAAAGTCATTTAGCCACTGTGTTTATCAAGTTCCTCATCAATAAAATGGGGCTAATAATAGTGCCCACCTCGTAGAGTTGCTATGGTGATTAATGAATCTGTGTCAATGTTAGAACAGCCCTGGCTAATAGTAAATAATATGCATCTGTCAGCTCTTTTCATAATTATTGACAGATGTTATTATCAACCAAATAAGTATTAGTTCTTTGTAAGGGAAATGCATTTTAGACCATTTCATTTATCATTTTCTGTAATTCAGGCTTTTCCCTCTGAAATACCATTTTCTGTCTGTGCACTAGGAAGCCACAGGGCTTTCCAAATTTCATCTGTCTGGGTTCTTGTCATGATGGCAATACGGCAGAGTGTTGACATTTTTTAGGGACTCCGTCTGAGATGACAGCAACCCCTCAAATTCAGGAGCACTTCTCTAATGGATAACATCTCGCATGAAATGAAGTTTTTAAAATGTAACAGCTTCAGACGCTTAATGATGCCATAAATGCAAGGATGTTATATCTAAGCTCTTTAAATAAATCCTGTCATTGAAATAATGGAAATACTGTATTATAGTGCTCTATGACTTTGTTATCTTTGCTATCCATTTATCTGACTCTCTAAGACCAAAGAAAGCAAAGACTGAGATTGATCGTTACTACTGTGTGGTACACGTATTTGTGGATGAAGACAATACTGAAATGCACTGTTTAAGATATTAAAATGGACACTAAACAGCTGCTGATGCATATGCATGAACAGAACAGGGAGTTGGGTACAGGGAGCAGACACTGAGCTTCCTGGATCAGAGACCCAGCATAGCAGTCCAGCCCAGCCGTCCACATGTTTTATATTTATGTCCCAGCAAAATTAGCAGTGAGAGTCTTAAATGAACTTTGGGGACACTTGCAAACAGCTGTCATGATTACTAATGTGGGACACCAGGATCCTACAGTGTTTAGTTGGCGTCTGCGCACAGCCAGTTCTTTTCCACTAAAGCCTCTTGTACTTGCTGGTCCCACATCCAGGCTGAGGAATCATCTCATGTGGTGTTTGGGAGGGAGGTAAGTGGAGTCAGGACTCATGCTAAGGCTGGGTGGGTAATAATCTGGTTCTAGTACAGGAGAAAGGAACGTAGGTCAGGTGGGAAGGAGAATGACTGGATTTAAATTTTGTTTCTTGAGTAAGCTAAATATATAACATCATGTCAAGTTTCTTTGTTGTTTATATTCCATGTGCTGTCACCGAATATCTACTGAATTGTGGGGACAAAAAAGCCTGGGTTTTAGAATTGACCCTGCCCCTAACCAGCCAGAGTCCAGGTTCCTCTGGGGGTCCAAGGAGGGGGCTGAACCATCAGGTGTCCCTCCACTGCAGCAGTTTGGGCACTTGGGTGGCCTAGTTTTTTGGCTTTTGAAGACTGGCCCGCTTGTAGGACATTAAGCATCTGCAAGGCTCTCACCAGGTATCCACGGTGGTCCCAGGACTGTAACATCCAAGCGTTCCTTTCCACCCACCATTGCAAATGACCCTCAAGGGGTTAGTATTAATACTGGGTGAGAATTATGAAAAAGTATATGGTGCCTCCATCCCTCTTGGCAAGTGAGGGCCCCTTATTTACAAATGACCACGAAGTGTTAGCACCACATTTTAACAACAGAACATGTGAAAACGTGGTGACAGTGATGCTCACCTGTTTGCTTCTGCTTCCCAGTGCAACTTCAGCCTCCATCAGAGGACCTCAGCTGCCCCAGCAAACCGGGCCTTCTCTACAGGGAATGGGCTCCTCCTCAAAGCATAGACAAGAAGCAGCCCTTAGATCTCATCAGGTGAGCTGTTGTAGAGAGCACTCCAGTGGGAAGGGCTCAGGGTTGCCCTCATGGCATCTGAGTGTGACAGTCCTCCAAGAGTGTTACCAACCAGGAAGCTCACAGGAGCTCTGAGCTTTATTGCCCCAAGTCTTTTCTGGAGGCTTTATTACAAAGACATGATTTATTGGGTCACTACCGACATGGCTAACCCAAACCCTAACTGTAACTCAAACCTTTCCTTAGCCCTAACCATTGAGCCCATTCTTCTCCTGGTGGTCACTCATTTGTCACAAAGCTCAAAGCGCCACTCCTCTAATTACATGGTTGGTCTCTCTGGCTGGCCAGTCCCAATCCTGAGTCATCTCATGAACACAAGCCATCCAAGGGTCCACCATGAATAGAAAAGTCACTCCTATCTTGGGAAATTTCAAGGCTTTAGGGGTTGCCATCCAGGAACTGGAACCAAAGACCTACCAAATTCTTCATTAAACAGGAGTAAATGTTAGATTTCACTTAAATTATAAAATAAGAGACGGAGGACGGAGAAGATGGCGGAGTACAGGGACGCTCGTGGCTCACCCTCTCCCACAGATACAACAAGACCTACATCTATGGACCCACTCAGCCAACCAGAGAACCTGCGGAACTCCGACAGAACATTGCCCTCTTCAAAAGATAAAGACGCCAAAAATCTGGTAGGAGAAAAGGAAAAAAGAAAGAACAAAAGGCAAAGCAGCTTGGGACGGGTCCTGTGGGGAGGGAGCGGCAAAGGAGGACTGGCGCTCGCTCGCTGGGTCTCCCGTCTCCAACTGAAAGGCCAGCTGGATGGAGGGGGAGCCTCCGAGGCTCTGATCTGTACAGAGCAGCCCTTGACTGACAGAACTAAGTTAAACGGGCACAGAGCGTCCCCCCGACACCCAGCCAGAGATGGGCTGGCAGCGGCAGGCAGGGCCAGGCTGCACAAGCCGAGTGGAGGGCGGGGGCGGCTGCACGGAGGCAGCCCCGGTGGAACGCAAGGGGCTGCGCGCTGTGGCTGTGGGTGCACAGGGCAGAACAACCTGGGCCCTCCATAAAACAGCAAGGTTGATGTGCTCTCGGGGGAAGGGTGCATACCCCCATCTCTGAAAACCTGCGGAAAGTTTTTGGGGGAAGAGAGGCGAGGCTCAGGCACAGCCGCCATATCGCCATATCCTCCGGCACTTAGCACCCAGGTGGGGGCGGGGGGGAAACCTGAATCCGCACCGAAGGGCTTAGCAGCCTCAAAGGCCAGACTGAGACTGGCCTACATACAGCCCGGGGCAGATAGGATCCTTTCATCCTGGTCCCTCAGAGAACTTGCTCCACAAAGACAAACAAGGAGCTGGGTTCTGGCTCGGAGCAGGGACAGGGCTGTCCCTCGGGCCTCCCCGAGCCCACCTGCGGAGCGCCGACCAGGGCGGAGCGCGCAGCCGCACAGAGCAGCAGAGCTACCAGCGGAGGCGCAGGTAGTGTGAGAGCGGCCCCCCGCCATTCGGGCAGGAACACAGCCCATGACCGAGGTCCTGGGAGTGGGCACGACCCACCCTCCTACCCGGCCAGTCTGCAACATCTGACTGCGGCATCCAGAGTGGCAGCGACCCGCCCGCCCACAGCAGAGAGCTGCACCTGACCCAGTGTTAGGAGGAGGAGTGATCTGCTTGCCGACAGGTGCTGGGAGCAGCACAGAAGAGGGCGCCAATGGAGGGCCTCTGAAAACAGCAAGCTGAGCTTCCAAAACAGGACGAAGACAGAAAGACTTCATATTAAAAGCACACAGACTCCAGGAGAACACCGACAACCCCCCTTTTTTTCTTCTTTTTTTAAATCTGTTTTTACCTGTTCTATTTTCTATTACTCTCTTAATTTTTACCTCTTAATACATTTCTATTTCTCTTGGGTTTTGATGTCCTGTTATTAATTAGACAGAGGTTTCAAATACATCTATTCATCTCCCCCCCTTTTTTTTAAGGTTTTAAAAGGACGTCTCAACCCGATTAATACTCTGCTTCAACTCGCTCTTCTATTATTCATTATACAATGTTTTCAAACCCTCTTTCTCCCTTCTTTTAAAATTCTTTCTCTCTCTCTCTTATTTTTTTTTCTTTTTTTCCTAAGATCTATTCCTAAATAGGCATTAGATAGATTAAACCTTAAGGACCATAATAGACAACTGATACTCCATAAACCACAGTGCCAGAGAGGTATGAGCAAGATGAAGCAGAGAAACGTTTCCCAATTAAAAGAACAAGAGAAATCCCCTGAAAGAAATATCAATGAAATAGACATCGATAGCCTACTAGATCAAAATTTCAAAAAAGGAGTGATCAAATTGCTGAAGGAATTAAAAGAGATAGTGTTTAGAGATATAAAATGTGTCAAAAATGAAATTGAAGCTATAAAGAAGAGCCAAGTAGAATGGGTAAACTCATTGACAGAGATGAGGAATGATCTAATAGCTGTGCAAAGTCAACTAGATAATGCAGAGGAATGAATTAGTGGTCTAGAAGACAGGGTGATAGAAAGCACCCATTCAGAAGAACTACAAGATAAGCAAATAAAAAATACTGAAAATAGCATAAGGGACCAATGGGATAATATAAAGCATCCCAATCTTCGCATAATAGGGGTCCCAGAAGGGGAAGAAAGATCAAAGGGGATTGAAAAGGTTTTTGAAGAAATCATGACTGAAAACTTCCCAAACTTAAAGAAGGAATCAGATATCCAAGTACAGAAAGCTCAAAGGGTCCCAAACAGGAAGAACCCAAATAGACTCACACCAAGACATATCATAATCAAGATGGCCAGAGTCAAGGATAAAGAAAGGATTCTAAAGGCAGCAAGAGGAAAGTAAAGTGTAAGTTACATGGGAACCCCCATAAGGCTCTCAGCTGATTTCTCTACACAAACACTACAGGCCAGAAGGAAGTGGCAAGATATATTCAAAGCCCTGAATGAAAAAAAAAAAAAAAAGTTGCAGCCTAGGATATTTTATCCAGCAAGGCTATCCTTTAGGATAGAAGGAGAAATAAATAGTTTCACAGACAAAAAAACTGCAGGAGTTTAGCAACATTAAACCCATGCTAAAAGAAGTATTGAAAGGGCTATTCTAAATAGAAAAGCAGCAGGATGCTGCAGAAAAGAGAAACTCACAACTGGAAAGGTGATAACGCATGAATTACAAATAAAGTAAACACGAAATTATAAAAGAAGACATACAAATCACTGAGAGTGGGAAAGGGAGGCAGGGAAATATAGAATATTTTTTTCTTTCTTTTTTCTTTTTTTTTAACAGTAGGATGGGTTTGAGATCATGTTACTATCAGTTTAATAAATACAGTTATAGTAATGGGTTAATAGATTTACAAAAAAGGGTAACCACAAGCCAAAAAATTAAAAGGGAGTCACAAAAATTAAATAAAATCCATGATAATACAAAGGAAAATTACCAAACCACAAAAGGAAGAAGAAAGGAACAAAGAGGATATACCAATTCAACTGCAAAGATAAGTTCAAAATGGCAATAAACACACATCTATCAATAATTACTATAAATGTTAATGGACTAAATGCTCCAGTCAAAAGACACAGAGTGGCAGACTGGATAATAAAGCAAGAACCTTCAACATGCTGCATACAAGAGACCCACTTTAGGGAGAAGGACACATATAGATTGAGAGTGAAAGGAAGGAAAAGATATTCCATGCAAATGGAAAAGCCAAAAAAGCAGGTGTTGCAGTACTGATTTCAGACAAAATAGAGTTTAAAACAAAGGCCATAAAGATAAAGAAGGACATTTTATAATGATTAAAGGAATGATACAAGATGAGGATATTACACTTGTTAATATATATGCACCCAATATAGGAGCACCTAAGTACATACAAGAACTACAAACAGAGATAAAGGGGGATATTGATGGGAATACAATCATAGTTGGAGATTTTAACACTGCATTAACATCACTAGACAGATCTTCCAGACAGAAAATAAACAAGGCAACAGAGAAATTAAATACTACAATAGAAAAACTAGATTTGGTGAATATTTTCAGAGCATTAGACCCCCCCAAAATAGGATATACATTCTTTTCAAGTGCACATGGAACATTTTCCAGGATTCATCATGTACTTGGGCACAAAAGAAACATCAACAATTTTAAGAAGATAGAAATTATCTCAAGCATCTTTACTGACCACAATGCCATGAAACTGGAAATCAAAAACAGAGAAACAAAGGAGAAAAAAAGGAAAGCATGGAGATTAAACAATATGTTATTGAAAAAACAATGGATCAATGAGGAAATCAAAGCTGAAATTAAAAAATACCTTGAGACAAATGATAATGAAAGCACAACCACTCAAAACCTATGGGACACAGCAAAGGCAGTGCTAAGAGGGAAGTTTATAGCGATATAGGCCTTCCTCAAAAAAGAAGAACAGTCTCAAATAAACAATTTAACCCACCACCTGAATGAATTAGAAAAAGAAGAACAAAAAGCCCCAAAAAGCAGCAGAAGGAAGGAAATAATATAGATCAGAGGGGAATTAAATACAATAGAGATTAACAAGACCATAGAAAAAATCAACCAAACCAAAAGCTGGTATTTTGAAAAAGTAAATAAAATCGACAAACCTCTGGCCAAACTCACAAAGAAGAAAAAAGAGAGAGCACAAATTAGCAAAATAAGAAAGGAAAATGGAGAAATTACAACAAACAAAATAGAAATACAGAATATCAAACAAGAATATTATGAAAAACTATATGGAACCAAACTGGATAACCTAGAGGAGATGGACAAGTTTCTGGAAACATACTGTCCACCAAAGCTGAATCAAGAAGAATCTGAACACTTGAACAATCCGATCACTAGAAAGGAAATAGAAATAGCAATTAAAAACCTCCCTACAAATAAAAGTCCAGGACCGGACAGCTTCACCGGGGAATTCTACCAAACATACAAAGAAGAACTCATACCAGTCCTTCTCAAACTCTTCCAGACGATAGAAAAGGAGGGAATACTCCCAAACTCATTCTATGAAGCCACCATCACCCTGATACCAAAACCAGGCAAAGACACTAAAAAAAAAAGAGAATTATAGGCCAATATCACTGATGATGATGAACATAGACGCCAAAATCCTCACCAAAATTCTAGCAAATAGAATCCAACAACACATAAAAAAGATTATACATCATGACCAAGTGGGGTTCATCCCAGGGACACAAGGCTGGTTCAACATATGCAAATCAATCAGTGTAATACATCACATCAACAAGAGAAAGGACAAAAACCACATGATCATCTCAATCGATGCAGAAAAAGCATTGGTAAAATTCAACACCTATTTATGATAAAAAATCTCACCAAAGTGGGTATAGAGGGAACATATCTCAACATAATAAAAGCTATATATGACAAACCGACAGCCAGCATAGTACTCAACGGTGAAAAGCTCAAAAGCTTCCCACTAAAATCTGGGACAAGGATGCCCACTATCACCACTCCTATCCAACATAGTCCTGGAAGTCCTAGCCACAGCAGTCAGGCAAGAGAAAGAAATAAAAGGGATCCAAATTGGAAAAGAAGAGGTAAAAGTGTCATTATATGCTGATGACATGTTACTCTATATAGAAAACCCTAAAAGGTCCACACAAAAGCTACTAGAGCTGATTGAAGAATTCAGCAAGGTAGCAGGTTACAAAATTAAAGTTCAAAAATCAGTTGCATTTCTTTACACTGACAATAAATCAACAGAAGAAGAAAGTAAAGAAACAATCCCCTTTCAAATATCACCCAAAGTAATAAAATATCTGGGAATAAATCTATCCAAGGAGGTGAAAGAATTATACACAGAAAACTATAAAGCATTGATGAAGGAAATTAAAGAAGACTTTAAAAAATGGAAAGATATTCCATGCTCTTGGATTGGAAGAATCAATATTGTTAAAATGGTCAAACTGCCCAAGGTAATCTACAGATTTAATGCAATCCCTATCCAATAACCCAGGACATATTTCACAGAACTAGAACAAATCATAATAAAATTTATATGGAACCATCAAAGACCTAGAATTGCCAAAGCAATACTGAAGAGAAAGAAAGAGGCTGGAGGAATAACTCTCCCAGACTTCAGACAGTACTATAGAGCTACAGTCAAGACAGCATGGTATTGGTACCAATACAGACATATAGCCCAGAAATGAACACACAAACTTTTGGTCAACTCATCTTTGACAAAGGAGGCAAGAATATACAATGGAATAAAGACAGTCTCTTCAGCAAATGGTGTTGGGAAAACTGGACAGCAGCATGTAAAACAATGAAGCTAGAACACTCCCTTACACCATATACAAAAATCAACTCAAAATGGATTAAAGACTTAAACATAAGACAAGATACAATAAACCTCCTAGAGGAAAACATAGGCAAAACATTATCTGACATGCATTTCAAAAATTTTCTCCTAGAAGTAATAAAAGCAAGAATAAACAAATGGGACCTAATGAAACTTACAAGCTTCTGCACAGCAAAGGAAACCAGAAGTAAAACAAGAAGAAAACCTACGGAATGGGAGAAAATTTTTGCAAGTGAAACCGACAAAGGCTTGATCTCCAGAATATATAAGCAGCTCATACGACTCAATAAGAAAAAAATAAACAACCCAATCCAAAAATGGGCAGAAGACCTAAACAAGCAATTCTCCAAGGAAGACATACAAATGATCAAAAAGCACATGAAAAAATGCTCAATATCACTAATTATCAGAGAAATGCAAATCAAAACTACAATGAGGTATCACACCAGTCAGAATGGCCGTCATTCAAAAATCCACAAATGACAAATGCTGGAGAGGCTGTGGAGAAAGGGGAACCCTCCTACACTGCTGGTGGGAATGCAGTTTGGAGCAGCCACTATGGAAAACAGTGTGGAGATTCATCAAAAGACTAGGAATAGACTTACCATATGACCCAGGAATCCCACTCCTGGGCTTGTATCCAGAAGGAAATCTACTTCAGGATGACACCTGCACCCCAATGTTCATAGCAGCACTATTTACAATAGCCAAAACATGGAAACAGCCTAAATGTCCATCAACAGGTGACTGGATAAAGAAGAGGTGGTATATTTATACAATGGAATACTACTTAGCCATAAAAACTGACAACATAATGCCATTTGCAGCAACATGGATGCTCCTGGAGAATGTCATTCTAAGTGAAGTAAGCCAGAAAGGGAAAGAAAAATACCATATGAGATCGCTCATATGTGGAATCTAAAAAACAAAAACAAAAACAAACAAAAACAAAGAGTAAATAAAGGACAGAAATAGACTCAGAGACAGAGAATACAGATTTGTGGTTAACGGGGGGTGGAAGGTGGGAAGGGATAGCCTGGGATTTCAAAATTGTAGAATAGATAAACAAGATTACACTGTATAGCACAGGGAAATATACACAAAATGTTATGATAACTCACAGAGAAAAAAATGTGACAATGAGTGTGTATATGTCGATGAATGACCGAAAAATTGTGCTGAACACTGGAATTTGACACATTGTAAAATGATTATAAATCAATATAAAAAGCTAAAAAAAAAAAAGAAAAAGAAAAATGCCATGAGTGTTGACAGGGGTTACATTGTATCTGTAGATTCCTTTGGGTAGATGGCCATTTTGATAATGTTGTTGCTTCCAACCCAAGAGCATAAGATATATTTCCATTTCTTTGTATCATCCTCAATTTCCTTCATCAGTGTTTTACAGTTTTCAGAATACACGTAACCTCCTTGGTTAAGTTTATTTCTAGGTATTTTGTTGGTTTTGATGCAATGGAAATGTTTATGCCAGTTCTAAAATTCTGGGTTTTGAAGTTAAAAATGAATGAAGGCCAAAAAAGGAAAAATACACTTCTCTCTTATGGGTGAATTGTATTCCATTACCTACATATGGTGAATCTCCTTTATCCATTCATCTGTTGATATGTACTTGGGATGCTTTCATGTCTTGGCAATTGTAAATAGTGTTGCTGTTAATAGTGGGATGCGTGTATCTTTTTGAATTTTTATTGTGTTTGGTTTTATTCCTTTAATAACTACATAAGTTTAAAAAGCTAAAGCTCTAAACAGTCTTAGAGACAATGAACAGTACATACATGTAAATTTAAAAAATATGTGCAGTAAAGACAGCTGATAGACTCATGAGGGATTTCCTTTTCTGTGACACTTTCCTTTTTTATTGCTGCCTTTAGAATTCTAGCATTGTCTTTAAATTTTGCTTTTTAAATGATGGTATGTCTTGATGTGGGTCTGTCTCAGCTGATCCTGTTTGAGACTCTCTGATTCCTATACCTTGATACTCGTTTCTTTCTTCAGATTAGGGAAGTTTTCAGCCTTAATTTTATCCAATGTTTTCTCAGCCTTTTTCTCTCTCCCTGCAGGGACTCCTGTAATGTGAGTGTTACTATGCTTGCTGCTGTCTCGGAAGTGCTTTAAACTCATGTAGCAGGCCTTTTCTTCTTGCTTTTTTGATTGGGTGTTTTTCATTCTGTCTTCCGGATTGCTAATGGATCATCTGCATTGCCTAATCTTCTGTACAACTTGCAGTTCTGCTCTGATTGGTCTTTTTTATATTTTCTAGTTCTTTTGACAGTTCTCCCGGTGCTCATCTCTTCTTTTTCCCAGTTCAGTTATCATTCTTGTTGCTATTGCTTTGAACTCTTTTTCAGGTAAAGTATTTATATCTTTTCATTATGGTTATTTTGTTATTCTTTCATTTAAAATGTGTTCTTGTGTCTTCTCATTTTAACTTTCTGTATTTCTGTGAAATTAGGTGAAACAGTTGCCTGCCCCAGAATGAAAGGTGTCCTTGTGTGAGAGCATACCTGTGCAGTCTTCTGTGCCCAGTGGGTTTGTTGGGAACAGCTGGACCTGAAGTGATCCTGGGCTGCCCTCTTCCCCTGGGACGTGCTGGCAGCCACTGCAATGGGGGCGGCAGGGCTGGAGTCAGAGGGGCTGGAGCCAGTTCCAGGTTGAAGCAGAGGCTTCTCCTCTGCTCAGTGACTGTTCCAGCCCTATCAGGGTTGGCACGGGGTCCTGTGGGGCTGGAGCAGGATCTCTGTGGGAGTGGGGTTCTCCTGGGTGTGGTGGCAGTCTCTCGTTTGGGATGTGGCTGAGGCCTGAGGGTTTGCAGCAGCACTTCTGTACTGGTTTTACTTTTTCCCCAGTGTGCACACCTTGGCTAGAGGGTGGATTGGGGCCAGAGAAATTGGGGCTGCACCACTGAGTTGGCCCCACCCCGTCAGGCGTGCACAGGAAAGTGAGTTCTGGTGATGGCAGGCCCTGCCCTGGTGCTGGTGCTGTTCCCTGCAGAGTGTGTGCGGGGACACTAGCTGGCCGTGACTGCCGGCCGTCTTTTCAGAGACAGGGCCACACCCACTCCAGCACCACTTTCTCCCACGGTGTGCACTCTCACTGGCAGTGGAGGCCTCCACCTGAGTGGGGAGCAGCACCAGAACACGGAGGGAGGGAGCAGGAGCCTGGGGGAGTCCGGGGGTCCCCCTGAGCCACCCCTGCCAGCCGGTCGGAGCCCCAGGCAGTGTTCAGCCTGCTTTGTCCCTGCCATGACGGGGAGTCAGCGGATCTCTGCACAGGCTGTTCAAGAGCAGTAGCTCTGCATCTTACAGCACCCCAGCAAGCTCGCTGGTTTTCACTCCAGCTGAGGGGACTGCTCATCCTGGTGCTGAACCCCGTGCCTGGGTGCCTGACACGTGCTTCAGACCAGGACATAAGGCGTGGGTTGTTGTCAGGGCTGGAGCACCTCTGTGACATCATGCTGTCTGAGCACGGATGCCCACAGCTCCTACTGTCTGTGGCTGGTGGGGAGCCCTGTGGGAGTGGCTGTACATCTGTCTGGCACAGACAGATGGGGCTCGTTATGATCATTCTTTGTAAAGATAGTATAAGGACAGGATATGCCATCTGGTTTTCCAAGGGATTGAATACTATAATGTGTGATGTGCCCCAGCTGCCTCGTGTGACCAGCATGACTGCAGGTGCTCTGGGTCCAGGAATGCAAACTCCAGTTAAGCCCTTGGGAACCAAAGGAGCAGGTCCTAAAGGAGTCTGCTTACTCTAAATGCTCTTACTCATGCCAGTCATAGGGAAACACCAGATTAAGAAATGGATGCTGCCTGAGTTTAGTGTTGAATTATTATAAAATGTAAGGAACCTACAAGATTCTGGGTAAAAATTAATGCAGTGACAAGTGAAAATGATCCAAGGAGTACATACAGTAAGAAACAGAGTCCTGAAGTTAATCATCTTGTCTGATTTTCTCAGTGGGTAGTAAATAATTAGGGTTTTGACTAATTTTGTTTTGATTAAACTATAGAATGTGGTCAGTTGTGAAGTGTGAAAGTCTAAGGATGTTTGTAGTAAGGGTACTTGTGATGACACAATTTTGGGGGTTAATGATTGCTGGGATGGATGAAATCGGCTGGCTGTGTATGCTGGTGGAAGAAGAGACATTGTTGATGCAAGTGGAGGCACTAACAGAAAGGAGGCTAGTGAAAACTGGAGGCTGTGTCAGTTGATTCAGGAGCAATAAGCTGATAAGGCTGGTTACTAGGCCATAAGGTTTAGTGTTAATTCAGAGGATATAATTTTGGTAATCGTGTTAATTGTATTACTATAATGTTTGGAATAATGAGTTTTAGCCTTGAAGAAGGTTAAGATTTTGTACACAATCAGTACCGCAGGCGCTGGGTCCCACAGCTGTTATTGACGGTCCCGGTGCGGCCACACAGGCGGGGAGCACTGATGGCAGGTGTTATGCCAGCTCACGTAGAATGGGTGCTGAGCATGGTGACAGCGGCTGTAATGAAAAATGATGATATTGTGCCATCTAAGCATAGTAATTGGGGATGTTAAGTGTGATTTATATATTAGTATCCATATAGGGTACTTTAAATGCAAAAAGGATAGTAAAATAAACTATTGCCATTTGATAATTATGAAGTTAACTACAGTTTTATTAGTCAAAATGTTTTTGTTTAAAGTAATTATCATACATTCATTCTAATCCTTTTAAATTCATTCATAGGCTAACTTTATGGCTACTAGTAATGTGATTACAGTTTGTGCCATGAAGAGTTTAGTTTTTAGGTTACTCTTCTGAAATGCTCAGGGTAGGGGTAGGAGGAGGGCAACTTCTAGGTCAAATATAGGAAAGTAGTGACGACTGAGAGTAAGTAAATGAAGAAGGTGGGCATGCTGGCCCTATAGAGTCACATCCACACATGTGTGGGCTTGATTTTTCTGGACACTGACTAGAGAAGGTCAGAGTACGGTCAGGACAAGCTGTGAGTCTGGTAGTGTAGTGGTGAGTGATGTCGGTATAAGCTTTATTGTTTCTCCAGTTATAGGAAAAGATGTAGACTGGAAGTCATTTGTTCTATTTAATACTAAAAGAATAAAATGCTCATCAATAGATAGCGATCTGTAGGAACAATCAAACTATCTACAAAATGCACTATCAGACCACTGACTGAAATCCAAAATAACGAGATGTATAGGGAAATTTTAGTTGGGACAGGAAGCACAGAACGAGAAAAGTAGAGCCAATAATTTTGTGTAGTCAGTGGAAACTTTTAACCATGAAAACTACTGAGCCAAAAACTCCATCTGAAATTGAATTTTATATTCTTCTGACACTTGCAATAATATAAGTTCTTAGAGGAACTGTAATGAATCAAACTTGAAGAATTGTTTATGACTTCTTTCTGTTAGATGATGGTGAGCGCAAGTGAGGGGAACTTCAGAGGCTCATAGAACTGAAGTATTAAGAAGTTATTATGGGAACTTTGTGTGTGGTCAGTGTGTTGTTAGGTGATGTGAGCACATATCTTTATCTTTTTTCTGATCAGAAGGTAGATGGTCATTTTAGGATCTATGTACATTTGCCTGTGTGTGTGTGTGTGTGTGGTGAGAGTTTGGTCGTGGGGAGAAGCACTATGAACTTACCCACCCTGTACTGAGAGCTGTAGGACATCCTTCCCTGCTAAAAATGACCCTGCTCTTGTCACCACATCCCCACCCATGACAGCACTTCTTTGTAATGAATGTAGGTAATGTCCTGTTTGTCATGGACCAATGCAATGCATCCATTTATAGTTCATAAAGTTATTTATATTTTAAATTAAAAGTACTTATATGTATGATGGATTTTATGTTGTTACTCTTATTTACCTTGGTGCCCGAATTAATGGTAATAGAAGACCCATTTCCTGAGACAAAGTTGACTTGCCGTTAAGAGTCAGGATCCCTCATGAACACATCCTCACCGTTTGTCCTGACTGATGCATGACTTAATGTCATTGCAAGAGGAATTTCCCAAGGAAAAGCCAACGGTCTTCCTCAGAACCTCGGGGAGCAGGTCACAGGATGGGCTCCAGGTGGAATCGCTTTCCAAGGTAGATCTTAGTTCAGGGTAAAGTTACAGCACTCACCGCCCCGAGACCCTTAGGTGATTCACACCCCCTCTGTCTTCTCATCCATAAAATGGGTTATTGAGAATGTTGTGTAGTTGGAACACTGCACTTTGAATTTGGTCAGTTGGCACAGTTTATTGCTTAGTGTGAGACCTCAATACCTTTGTCCTGATGCTAATTGGTGATTTACAGGGTGTCCCGATTCCTGAGGGTTGGAAGGAATTTTGATTGACAGTAGGAGGAGACCCAGGATCCCTGAAGCCTGCTCACCCTGGATGGGACTCAGTCCCTCCAGGCCAGGGGATCCTGGAGCCAGCACAGCGCCTGAAGCCCGGCTGTGGGACCAGGAAGGCCCAGCAGTGTGGTTGGAAACGCAGCCCCACTGGGCCTGTGAGCAATCGGGGTCAACTCCCCACAGGGCAGGAGTGTCTCTCTGACTCCTGAGACTGGCAGGCCCCATGTGCTCAGTATTTCTTGATTGAGTGAACACAACCACCCCCCATATCTAGACACCAAGTCTTCCCACCACCCCAAAAGGGTTTCTCAGGCCCCCTCACAGCCAGTACTGCCCCAAAGCACAACTTTGCTTCTGTCCCACCCAGGTAGTTTCTGCCTCCTTGAACCTGGGTGTAAGTGAATCACCCAAGGGCAGTGTAGGGGGTGTGACAATATATAATTATTTTTTATAATTTTATATATTTTTGGCAAAAACCATAGAGCTTATTTTTATGCATGTGACATACGTACTTAAAATTAATGTGTCACCTACAGGTGTACTACAGATAAGCACAGCCACATGGGTGTGGCAACGTGATTAAGATGGTGTGCTGTTAAGATCTCCGTCTTGTGGACGTTCTCTCTGCATTTTGTGTGCAGTGCTGAGTGAAGGGGAGAGAGGACCTCCCACCCTGCCGGTATATTTGATTCCTCCTGGTTCTGTCATTGTTTACCTAATATGTTTTTCAGCCACTGCCCAAGGGAAATCCTGGGAATTTGGAAAAGGAGGAGGGAGCACCCAAGAAGTAGGGGGCAGGGGACATCAGTTGGGCAGGACCAGAAAGCATAAGGTCAGAAAAGTTTGCAGAGAGGACCCAGGGTTAGATGGCAGTTGGTGGTGGGGGATCAGTTAGGCGGGGCACATTGTAAAAGTGACGTCACCCTGAATGTCCACTGTGAGGTGCCAGGGGCAAAGGCAGGTGATTGGTCGAGAGAGGTCATAAGGCATGGGGCGTTGCTAAGGCAGTGTTCAGACAGGAGAAGGCTTGGAGGGAGGTGTCTGGTCCCCTCCAGCTGCTCCTGAGAGTCCGCTTGCCTGCTGTTTGTTTTCCTGACCTGCTGACCTCCTGACCTGACTGAACCCTCCTTCCTCCCCTCAAGAGCTTGATTGGCCCTCATCCTTTCTGTGACCCCCTTCTCCTCCCAAGTGCCCAACCCCTCTTCCTGTCACACTCCCTCCCCACCCCATCCCCCACCCCTCCCCTCCCCTCCCCTCCCCTCCCCTGTCCCCTCCCTACCTGAGAAGACCAGGACATGTAGGTGATGGGGATGTTCTGGTCCCACGTGCTGGGGTGTACTGGATATGAATATACAACTGTGAGTAAATATCGGGCATCAGGTGTCCTCCTTTTTCCTGGGCTCTTTCACACTGTGGTTAAATAGATACTTTCTCATAGGGTCCTTGATGGGAACGCATCGTTGGTGAAGCCCTAGGCTCTCAGGACAGGTTTCTTGACCAGCCTAGAGTGGCTCTGGCCACCGGCGTCCTCAAGATCTGAGTCCTATCAGGACCTCTTGGACCAAACAGCAGGTTGACAGGATGAAACCTGAATTAGTTACTTTATTGCATCAAAGAAGGAAGTGTGAACATCCTAAAAGCCATTGAGTTGTATGCCTAAAATGGGGGAGTGGGTGAATTATATCTCAGTAAAGCAGTTTTTTAAAAAGTGAGAAACTCCTATTTACTAGAAGTCATAGTGAGACTGGCTCCCGGAAAGCTTGTCAGGATCCTGCTTCAAGTTGTGCATGTTCCGGTTCTGTCCCTGTGCGGTGTGCTCTCCTGTGTGTGCACCCTTCCTGGTGGTGACGTCTGGCAGTCCTGGGAACAGTGGGGTCTCAGCACTGGGTTGGTGCTGGTCTGTCAAACAGGGAAATGTCATCTCTGCTCTGTGCTTTCTGGTTTGTTAACTTACAGCAAGTTTGTTTTTTCTTTGAAGTGTATTCTTTTCAGAAATTTTAATGTAACAAAAATATTAAATAGCCCTATAAATTTTAAAATATTTTTATTGAAGTATAGTCAGTTTACCATGTTGTCCATTTCTCATGTACAACAGAATGCTTCAGTCATATAGGAAAATACATATATTCATTTTCATATTCTTTTTTTTACCATAAATTACTACAAGATATTAAATAGAGTTCCCTGTGCTGTACAGTGTAAACTAGTTGTTGTCTACTTTATAGAGATTAGTATTCATGAATCTCAAACTTCCAATTTTTCCCTTCCCACTCCCTTTCCCTCTGGTAACCATAGTTTGTTTTCTATGCTCTAAGTCTGTTTCTGTTTTGTAAATAAGTTTGTCTTTTTTTTTTTGATTCCAAATATAAGTGATATCATATGGTATTTTTCTTTTCCTTTATGACTACTTCACTTAGAATGACATTCTCCAGGTCCATCCATTCCCTGTTGCTGCAAATGGCATCATTTTATCATTTTTATGGCTGAGTAGTAGTCTATTGTGTAAAATATACCACAGCTTCTTTTTTTTTTTACATTTTTATTGAGTTATAGTCATTTTACAATAGTGTGTCAAATTCTAGTGTAGAGCACAGTTTTTCAGTTATATATGAACATACATATTTTCAATGTCAGAATTTTTTTCTCTGTGAACTAGCATAAGATCTTGTATATATTTCCCTGTGATATACAGTATAATCTTGATTATCTATTCTGCATATGCCTGTCAGTATCTACAATTTTCAAACTCCCAATCTGTCCCTTCCCACCCCTCAGCCCCTTGGCAACCGCAAGTTTGTATTCTATGTCTGTGAGTCTGTTTCTGTTTTGTATTTATGCTCTTTTTTATTTATTTTTTTTGGATTCCACATGTGAGCAAACTCATATGGTATTTTTCTTTCTCTTTTTGGCTTACTTCACTTAGAATGACATTCTCTAGGGACATCCATGTTGCTGCAAATGGCATATTGGTTTTTTATGGCCAAATAGTATTTCATTGTATAAATATACCACCTCTTCTTTATCCAGTCATCTGTTGATGGACATTTAGGCTGTTTCCATGTCTTGGCTATTGTAAATAGTGCTGCTATGAACATTGGGGTGCAGGTGTCTTTTTGAAGTAGGGTTCCTTCTGGACATATGCCTAGGAGTGGGATTATTAGGTCATATGGTAAGTCTATTCTTAGTCTTTTGAGGAATCTACAAACTTTTGCACAGTGGCTGCACCAACCTGCATTCCCACCAGCAGTGTAGGAGAGTTCCCTTTTCTCCACAGCCTCTCCAACATTTGTCATTTGTGGACTTTTGTATGATGGCCATTCTGACTTGTGTGAGGTGATACCTCATTGTAGTTTTGATTTGCAATTCTCTGATAATCAGTGATAATGAGCACTTTTTCATGTGCCTGTTAGCCATTTGTATGTCTTCACTGGACAATTGCTTGTTTAGGTCTTCTGCCCATTTTTGGATTGAGTTTTTTTTTTTTCTTATTTAGTTGTATGATTTGTTTCTATATTCTGGCGATTAAGCCCTTGTCAGTTTCATGTTTTGCAAAAATTTTCTCCCATTCTGTAGGTTGTATTTTTGTTTTGCTTATGGTTTCCATTGCTATGCAAAAGCTTCCAAGTTTAATTAGGTCCCATTTGTTTATTTTTGCTTTTATTTTTATTGGACTTCTAGCAAATTCTTAGTTATCCCTTTCCTTTTTATCTTGGAGGCTGCCCCCAGGGACTCTGTGTCCAGCTAGGTTGGTGGGGGAGCCCTGAGAGCCGAGCTGATGTGAAAATCAGTGGCTGCAAACTGCTGTGATGTTTACAGTGAGGAAATGCTCAGGAGGGATGTGACCAGGAGGTGGACGAGTTGTCTTTTTTTTTAGTGACGTGTCCTTGTGAAGAATGTTGATTTCCCCAAAGCAGAAAGTGTCCTTCATGTCTTTAGAATTGTCTAAATATAAAGAAAATTCAGATACATGCTGTGAAATTTTTACTGTGTCAGGATAAATCACCTCCACACCCTAAAAAAGAAAGACAGAGAACACCTCATGGATTTAAGTGGTTTGTTCTGATAGGCTTCCACCAGATTCTTACGGACCTGGAAAAACCGAGTGTCAGGAACAATCTTTGCACTGAAGCAGAATCAATGCCACATGAACACTCCACCCAAAGAAGAGTCTGTACTGTTTCTTTTGAGCCTACTAAGGAGGGCGTTTCTAGGTCATCTTTGTTGGGGTTTTTTCCCTCAAAGGGAATGAGGCTGAGTTCTCACAGGTTAGTCAGCCCTCTTTCCCTACCACATCTTTGAGCATTTGGATAAACTAACTTGTCCTTCTCCACCGTTGCTCATGGCTGCTGACAGAACCTGAGTCCATCGGCCCTGATGGATAGACTTTAGGTAGGAGGCAGCTGCTGACATCAGCACTCAGACAGTGCCGTGTGTAACAAGCATGCCCATGGTGGAGGGGGTTTTACCAGTTAGCGACTAGATGGTGTTTGTTTTTGTGCCTTTTATCTGCATGTCTCTCCTTTGTGCTGAGATCCACTGCTCTCTCAGATGGCAGCTATGCAAAGACAGTGCATGTTTTCCACCAGCACACATTTTACTGACCCCAACTGTGAGAGCTGACAATGACAGTGTTACTGATTTCAGAGGCTGCTTTCTAGAGGGGTTTTATTTGCACAAGACTGAAACTTGGTGTCTAGATAAAGTACAAATTACATTGTTCATTTATTCCCTCCTATAATACTTATAAATCTAGTTTTTACAAAACTATGTGTTTGGCTTTTGTTTTGTTGACTGTACATTCCAGAAATACAAATTAATTTTCTTGGTGGCTGTTAATGGACGTAGGTGCAGTACTGTGAAATATGCATGTAAATTATTTGTACTGATTATTTTGAGTTCTCTTTTTATGTAAATTCATTCTTTGAGTAATCTTGTATAATATGATTAAAACTCTATTATACAAATCCTTATTTATTTCAGAAGTCTGACATTACATGCTCTGGTTCAGAACCAAAGTGAATATTGAAGAAAACCTCCATGGTTTTTAGATAGTTGGGCTAAAATATATCATTAATTTTTGCTGGAATAGTAATTTTGACATTATTCTAAGAGCTGGTCTGCTTTCTTACTCATGTCCAGTCTATAAATGTAGAAATACATCTCTGTACATCTCTCTGTATTTTAACACATACCTTCATTGCTCTTTCCCCATACATGTTGGGTGTATTTTTGGAGACATTTCATAGGGGTTTGTCCAGGTACTTCATGAACATACAATAGAAGATGGAGGCGTCCCATGCCCTGTAGGTTTGTGTTTGCTTATTTTCAATTTCAAGTTGGCTTCTACATTCATAAGTTAAGTTCTGTTAACTATTTTAAAAATATTTGCAATGTGCCTGTCAGCAAAGTCAAATCTCTAACATTTTGTGTATCAGGTATTTGACGTATGTGTGCAGCAGTGAAACTATTACCAAATCAAGGCAGAAAACATGCCCACACTCCCAAGAGCTCCTTTGAACTCAAGTGTCCCTTCTCGCCTCTCTGTGGAGCTATCTGAGGATGTGGTTGACGGTTTCTAAAGATGATTCTCTGTGACATATACACTGGGAATGTCTTTGAGGTTCCTCATTATATCTAATATCTTTTCAGATCCTCGACACTCTGATTCTCCTTTTCCATCTTGAGTCTGATGTTTATGAACTTCTGTGGAAGCTTATTCTTCTTGCTGCCTCCTGGGGAGTTTCTATTTTTCTCTTGTTCGTCTGGAGGACCGTCCTTGCTGTGAGTATTACTAAAGTACCTGACAGTGTCCTTTTAATCACACCTAATAGGAATTTTTATAGTCACTGGACATTTTATTTGCCTGCCTGGGCCAGAATCCAGGAGTCTTTTCTTTGTTTCCTTTTAGATTATTAACTTGAACACAAATTAGTTTTGAAATGGAAATTTGTTGCAAAATCTTTATAGTAAGAACTCATTGAGCAAGACAACAGTATATTCTCAATAAGACAATGGCAATTTATAAACTCTTCTCTTCAATAACAAAACAGGAAGGTTAAGTATTTGGCGAGTCCATCTATCTCTCCACCAGCCCCTGCCTGTGTGTTGGGTGACAGGGGACAGGGAAGCTCAGTGTTCCTGAGCAAGTGTGAAGTTAAGGGAACATCTGTGGTTTTCTGTTTGCCCTCCATGGATGCATTCATCTATTGCCACATTATTGCCACTGGATCTTCGACACTGTGATGATTCTCCAATATCTTGGCAAGGTTAGGGGCTGGCCTCAGTCTCTGATCATCACTTAAAGTTTTGAATGAAGAAATATGTGTTAAGGGTCAGGGAAATGTGTCTTTACATGGTATTACAGTGGAGTCCTGCCTGGGTTTTTCTGGACTATTACTCTTCATACGATGACTTGTATCTGAGTCAAGAAGCACGTTCGCTTCTTGAAAATGGTCGCTGTCCGTCCTGCTGCTGTGTGTGCTTTTACTACAGCCATTACTCACTTTCATTCTCGTCTGATGTCTCATTTGATGTCCGTTTGTTTTTAGTGGTCTTGACAAATCTTACGACCTCATATGTTACAATTGCTTATCAATTCAACAGTCAACTCTGTATAAGATTTCAGAAAACCTTTCATTGAATGAAAGGGGTGCATCTTAATCTTAGTATAAAGATTTTGCCTTTATTTTTCTTTTAGTTTTCTCCTCTCTGTCTCTCTCTCTCTTTTGAAGGTTACACAACTATCCAGGTTCTGGACTTAAGTGTGGATGTTTGGTTTGACAAAAAAAATTAGATTAATGATGCATTACAACAACATATCATGAAAATAATATAGTTCAATGTTGTTAAATGTGAATATGCGTTATGAAAATTGAATAGAGTGATGTTTATTTAATAGAATATAAGCAGATCTTTTGTTCTAAAATAAGTTATTTACCATTGTGCTATCAGAAATGGTGAGTGAAAGATCATGCCTTAAGTAGGAAATTCTGATTTTTCCTGATTTTTAATCATATTAATTGTTATGCTGTACCAAAGTGATAATTGTGATTTCAATGGATTACTGTTTTGATAGTATATTAGAAATTATAGATTTACTAATTATATGTTTTGACTTCAAATTTAATGTTTCTTCCTCTCCTAGGTAAAGCCTCCAGTGTGTCAAGGTAAGGTATTAGGGTTTAGTTTCCTTTGTAATATTTTCTCAATACCAGGATTTGATGTGGATTTTAATTCAACTAAGAGTAAACACAATGACTTCTGATGTCTAACTGACTTCTCAACTCTTGAAAATTTTACTCCTGCAATGGTGTCTAAATGACATCATAGAGGAAGTTGACATCTATTGAGCTAAGAGGCCAGGAGGGTCACAGGAGTAGGGAGACTAGGATGAGTTTAATTTTGCATAGCAAACTTGAGGAAGCAGGTGATGAGAAGAGTCTAATTTTCGGAGTGTGTCCCTAATATGAGCTGGCTCTTGGTGAAAAGTAAAGATGCTGAAACACTACTTGAGCCTGTCAGGACTCTCCAGGCTGAGGGAGGGATGCAGATGTAGCCAGGCGGTGTGTGTCACAGCAGAGGGGCATCCATGAGCTGTGACTCATAAGTGAAAGGAGCCATTCATGGCAGTGGGGACTTAATGGAAGTGATTCAGCCTGAGGATGATGCTTTCTATGCAGGCTTCACACTCTGCTGACCGAGTGGGGCTGTGCGTGATGGGCAGGGTGGCTGCCCGGCACTCAGTAGGCCCTCAAGGGCTGCTGTTCGTGACAGTTGATGCAGAAGGGCTGGTGCTGAGAAGAGGGATCTCAGCATCAGAGCATCACCACTGGGCAGACAGAAGACGCGTGTGCACTTTGTGGTCAGATGAGGGACTTAGATGCCTGAGAGAGGAGTCTGGTTCTGTGGGCTGCGTTCTAGAGCTTCACACATGGAGTCGCCTGTGACTGGCTGTTTTACATGTGCTGCTTTCCTGAAGCAGTGATGGTAACATTCTCATCCTGGTGATAGAAAAGCTTGTCATTTAGGGCCTGTGTGTTATCCAGGTCCTCCAATGACTAGGTGGGGAAGCCCACATGGTACCAAAGTGTTTAATTCCAGCGACCTTGTCCTTCAGGGCCCCCAACATGATTTTCATGAAAGACGATCTTCCAGGCAGCGGGAAGACACTGGAGGCCAGTGCAGGCCCAGTCAGGCAACGTTTTGAACTTGCCTTCTGTGGTGTTGCAGATAGGGCCTGGCTGTGGGGTGAACCTGCGTGGGATAAGGGTTCTATTTTTTTAAGCAGGGGCATGTTTACTTACCTTAGTAATTGGAGGAGAGAATGTTAAGGGGACAGGATGCTTGGTTTTTCTTTTTCATCTCTGGTGATGTCAGAAGTATTTGAATGATTGAATTTTCTAAGAATGGTGCTTATAGCTGGGAGAGAATTTAGGGGAAGACTTTATTGTGTTTCTGCATCTTTGAAAAAAATTAAACTAGGAATCTCAATGATCTCACATTTAGAATGCCACTAAGATTTGCTTCCTTTAGGCACAGTAGAAAAGCTAAAAGGTTAATTATACTCATAGTGCCAGCCAGATATGTCTCTACTGCTAATAAATCATGATAATTTTATTCTACTGGGTTTTCTTGCCAATATGAGAAATTGCTTCATCTCCTTTTAGTTACTTTAAAGCAGATGACTGAGCAGAGCAAGAATTTGGAGAATGAAAACAAAGAACTTGCAGAAAATATATCTGCTTGGGTGCAGAAGGTATCCTTGTCCTTTTGCTTTTTTTTTTTTTTGGGGGATTTTACCTTCAGTTCCTCCCCACTCTGGCAGTTCAGTTATTTGGCTCTCTTTTCCTTCATCCTACTGTCCTGTTCCATGTGTTCCATAAGAGGTCTAGGTTCAAAGCAAGTGTCCTAGATAAAAAAAAAACAAAAAACCAAAAAACAAATTTCTTCTGTAGAGCACAGGGAACTCTACTTGATATCTTGTAATCTATAATGAAAAAGAAAGTGAAGACAAACATAGGTGTATATATATATGTAACTGAAACATGCTGTACACCAGAAAATTGACACATTGTAACTGACTATATATCAGTAAAAAAATAAACAAAGCAAGTGTTGTAGATGTAAAGCACCACTTTCTGTATTAGTGGAAGGGGTCACACACAAGATAGGTTCAGCTAGCAGTGTAATTAGTATTTGTAATTCTGTTTCCTTCATTACATTTTTGCATAGACCAACAACGCAAAGAAATGCTTAGAGGAGGCCATCAGGCAAAAGAAGCTGCCCTCTGAGAAAGCACTGAAGTTTAAGGTACGAACCTCTTGTTAGATTACATTCTGAAAATAGAAATGAAAGTAATGAGTAATTGTTACTAATTCAATGTTTCATTGAAGGAGAGCTTGAAAGCCATTGAGAAGGTGAATGAAAATTTGAATGACATCATTCAGATTGTTCGAGCTAAGCTGCAGGCAGTGAGGGACCAGAACGCCAAGAACCCACACCTGGTAAGAGCTGCCACTTTGACCATAGCCGGGCTTCTGAGGCTTTTTGTGCCCTGGGCGAGCTGCGTGCACCTGCTCCTCCTGCTTTTGACCACAACAGAGTGTGAGAGCCCAGGGGCGGATATTCCCTGTGAACAATGACCCAGAATTTCATGGACTAAAACCTCTGTGACTTTTTCTATTTCAGAGACTAGGAAATATGTATTATTTTCACAACCTAGAGAGTTTTCTCACCACTCACACTGCCCTCCAAGATACACAGAAGATGCCAGGAAATACCTGAGAGGTTAAGGAAGTTACTAGACTAGGTGCACAGTTCCTTGCCCTGTTGATGTTAAACAGAGAATTTTCCATGTGAATTTGGGTAAACTTTGTTTATATTTCACCAACAACACTCATTTGTGAGCTCTTTGACATGACCAGTTTCCCACCCTTGCTTCCTCTTGTCGTCCAGTCGTGCCCTCCATTGTCCAGGGAGGAGGAAGCCTGTGGAGGTGAGGAAAAATCTGTGCCTGGAGGTCTTTTTTCCACATTTCTTTATGGGCTTGACATTTGTCCTGGGCCCAGCCTGTATCAGCTGCCATCACAGGAAACTTAGGCGTAGTTGTGGGTACTGGCTGAGAAGGGACAGGATTCCAAAAGGGTTGAAGAGAAGCAACTGCCCATCAGAACAAACCAAGACTTTCTGGAAGAGATTGGCCAGCTGGCAATGGAAAAGGACCAGCTGAAGAAGGAAATGCAAGATGCAAAGGGTCAGAATGAGCTGCTAGGATGCCCGTTGCTAGAATTTGAAGGAAGAGGCCCTGTCTGCTGTAAACTCTCAAATGGAGCACTGTCTTCAGCCCCAAACCGAAATTCAGGGAAAGTCTCAGATGCTTTCAAGCATATGTAAGGGAACATATAACACTTGCTTTCTTTCTTTATAAAATTTGTATGTTCAGAATCATTTCACTGCCTTAATATCTTCTGGAGAGAATGCTCACCAAAGTCTTTGGACATGTACCAGGGCTAATATATTTATTTTCTATGGTTTGTTTTGCAGTTAACAAAATACTTTGTTTCTGGAAAAAAAAATTACACTTTTTAAACATATCACCCTGAGTTTTCATTGAAATCTTAGTACATACTTTATTTCTGTCCTGTGTGAAGATACTGGAAAAAGGAATATCTCCAGAGAACTTGAAAGGTGCTGTTTCAATGAACACTTCAGGAATTTGAGGTAAATGCCTCCAGTTGCAGCAGGATTTCCACTGTACACATTAGCTTTCACAAGGAACAACAATCTCATGTCTTAGAAGATTAAATGTTGATATCTACTCAAATTATTTTTCTTGGGAATTTAGTCACCAATGAGAATGCTTTAAGTTGAAATTGCTCTTAAGAAATCTCATGTCTGTGAAGCCACAGTGAAATCTGAAGAAATGCATGTGCAGGAGGACGTTCAGCTCAGCATCAAGAAGAGAGTAAGGATTGTTACTCACCCCCAGAGATGCTTACCTCAGAGAACCGAGCATCACTGTGTCAGTGTTTAATTGTGCTGTAATGCAAGGAAAGCAGATGGCCCATCTTAGCTGATTCCAAGCGTATGATTCCTCTCATGTTAAGTATGTGCACATTGCTGTGGATCAGTACTTCTTGAATGTCTTCTCATATCTATCTTACAGCCAGGTGTTTCGAAGACCAGATCTGAGGATTCGATGCAGCGAGCTGTGACAACAGGGGACTGCAGCCTGGAAGGTATGTTGCTTTTTGGGAAGAAAACCTTACATACAGGATTCCTGGGAGATGTTGTGGCTTCAGTTCTAGACCCCTAGAATAAAATAAATATAATAAAGAGAGTTAAATAACTTATTTTTGGGTTTTTTTTTTTTTTTTTGGTTTTCCAGTGCAAAGAACAGTTAAGTTTACACTATACTGTAGTCTATTAAGTGAGCAATACCACTGTGTCTAAAAACCCCAATGTTCATAACTTAATGAAAATACTCTTTATTACTAAAAACTGCTAGCCATCATTGGAGCCTTTAGTGAGGTTTAATCTTTTTGTTGGTGGATGGTTTTTTTTTAACTTTTTTTTATTGAGTTACAGTCATTTTGGTGGATGGCCTTGAATTAACATTGGTGGCTGCTGACTGGTCATTGTGGCAGTTGCTGAAGATTGGTGTCGCTTTTGCAATTTCTTAACAAAAGACCACAATGAAGTTTGTGACAGGATTCTCTCTTCCTTTCAGGAACAAGTCCTCTGTCACAGGCAATTTGACACATTTTACACACAGTAGAAATTCTTTCCAAATTGGAGTCAGTCCTCTCAAACCCTGTGGTAATTTATCAGCTAAGTTCATATGCTCTTCTAAGTCCTTTGTTATTTCAACCTTCTTCACAGCATCTTCACCAGTTGATTCCACCTCAAGAAACCAATTTCTTTGCTTGTCCATAAGAAGCAGCTCCTCATTCATGCACATTTTATCATGAGGTTGCAGCCAATCAGTCATATCTTCAGGCTCCACTTGTAACTCTAGTTCTCCTGCTATTTTCAGCACATCTGCAGCTCCTTCCTGCACTGAATTCTTGAGCCCTTCAAAGTCACACATCAGGATTGGAATCAATTCCTTCCAAACCCCAGTTCATGTTGATATTTTGACTTCTTCCCATGAATCACGAATGTTCTTAATGGCATGTAAAATGGTGAATCCTTTCCAGAAAATTTTCCATTCATTTGCCCAGACCCATCATTGGTGTCACTGTCTATGGCAGCTAAAGCCTTCCAAAATGTATTTCTTAAATAATAAGACTTGAAAGTCATAATTACTCCTGATTCATGGGCTGCAGAATAGATGTCGTGTTAAGCATGGAAACAGCATTCATCTCATGCATCTCCATCAGAGCTCCTGGATGACTTGTGCATTGTCCATGAGCAGTAATATTTTGAAAAAATTTTTTTTGTGTGTTTTGTTTTGTTTCCTGAGCAGTAGGTCTCAACAATGGGCTAAAATATTCATGTTGTAAATAGATGTGCTGTCATTCAGGCTTTGTTCTATTTATAGAGCACAGAGTAGATTTCACTTGATTCTCATGGGACATAGGATTTTCATAATGTTAAATGAATATTGGCTTCGTTAGCCGCTAACGGGAAAATCAGCCTGTCCATTGAAGCCTTGATGCCAGGCGCTGACTTCTCTCCAGCTGTGATGGTGCTGGGTGGCCTCCCCTTGCAGTTCTCTGCATTGAAAACCTGTTGTTTAGTGCAGCCACCTTCATTAGCTGCCTTAGCTTCATCTCCTGGAGCACTTGCAGCAGCCTCTGGGTCAGCTCTTCCCGCCTTACCTTGCACAGGTATGCAGTGGAGATGGAATCTTGCCTTAAACTTCATGGGCCAACCCCTGCTGCCTTCACACTTTTATTCTGAAGCCTCTTCACCTCTCTCAGGGTTTATAGAATTGCTGAGAACTAGGGACTTCCGCTGGATTAGGCTTTGCCTTAAAGGAATGTCATGCCTGTTTTAATTAAAATGATAAAGAACCAAATATTTCAGAAACTACAAAAATGTGACACAGAGATAAGAAATGAGCAAATGCTGCCAGAAAAAAATGTCACCAATGGAATTGCTGTACTCAGGGTTGTTACAAATCTTCAATTGTTTAAAAATATGCATTACCTGGGAGGGCAATAAAATGAAACATGCCTGTAATAGCAATGAATTTGCACTGGGAAGGTAAAAAGGGGATTCCTGCCTTCAGAATTCTCTCCTTTCTCCACTCCCCAGCACAGCCAAGCTCTTGAGTGCACATGTGCACACACAAAGCCAGTTGTTTTATGTTTATAGAGGGTAAAAAGAAAATGCAAGACCACCATGCTGCATCGGGATCTCTGAAAGAACGTGAGGAAGACGGTTTCCAAAGGCAGGTGAAGAAAGTAAGTGTCCTTGATGAAATCAGTGGACAGAGATCTATGGACACTGAAGGGTAAGATATTCCCGTGTTAATTATGACAATGTGTGAATGAATGTGTGGAGTTATGTGGATATTGTAATACGTTTCAGAATACTTACCACCATATTTTCTTTACCATATTCAATCAGTAGAGATGTGCATTTATTTTTCGACCTTGATTTCTGTAATCTGCTGCTTCTGTTCATTCTAACTGGTTACCAGAGTCTTGTTTGTATTTAGTTTGAGATTTTAGCGGGTTCTTGGACCAGATTTAGTCACTTCATTATCTGGATCCCCCTAGGTCCATTTTTATTGTCCTTAGGTTTCAACCACATCAAAGTGTCATGACCTGCCATGTGTCTATCATTTTTAATAAACTCTAGACATTGGGTAGAAAATAGAGAATATTTGAGGCCTCGTGTGAGGTTAACTTGCTGCAGAGAAGGTGGGCATTACAGCTGGCAGGTGGTCAGGGCGCCAGCAGCGCTACATCCTGTTAACCCGGTTAGCAGCTGAGATCAGTCAGTGCAGCCAGCTTTTGTGAGGCCCGTGTGTCTCCTGTCCACCTTTGTTTCTGGCATATAGCTCTCGTGGATCCCAGCTAAGTCCTGTGGGTCTCTCTAGGGATCACCTTCGCTGACGGACAGTGAGCTCCAGCTGCCTGACTGCGGTGCCTGTGCGTAGGGGGCACCGGCTGCCGGGCTGCTCTGCATCTCAGTGGTTTCCTCTGCAGTTACCGGGTGACCCCCGGGGAAGGTGGGCCCAGTCCTGGGCTTTCTTCTTCTCCATCTTGGCCTCATGTCCCTTTCTGGCTTGTTAGCAATTTGGTACATTTGATCATGGATTTCATAATTTGTCCAGAGTTTCCTGTCATTCTCAGGGAGAGGTCATGGACATCACACCCATTAACCCGCTTTCAAAAACAAACATTTCCTTATATTTCCTAAAGGATCAGGTTTTGCTCCAGGTTTTGACTGAAATCTGGGCTCTCTGTGGGAGAAATCAAACAAGTCATGAACGCTTGCTTTACCCTAATGTGTTTGGTTGTGATGACTTGGTCAGACCCTGATTCCCACGTTGAAACACAGTGAGCTCACGCTGTCCCAGGCACAGGAACCTGAGCCTGGTGGGGGGGGGCGCAGAGCACACCTCACGTGGGCTTTTCCTGTGTGTTTACTTTATGCATAAATGATTAGGGGTGGGGACGCTGAAGGGAAGCCCAGATACCAAACACTTGCCAGAGGCCTGAGTGTAGCTTTTTCATATTTATTAGTGGGGGTACTTTAATTCTTTCCTGTGTATTTATCAGCCTGAGCATTTATGGGGAAGGGCGAAAGGAACCTGGAATTCTTCCCTTCCAGTTTCTGGGAGGGAAACTGGCAGAATTTCAGAGTTTCTTTCCCCTCTCAGGAAGGTGGACATGAACGGATGTGAGCTGGTGGGAAAGCAGCAGCTGTTGGCAGCAAAGGAGGAGGCAAAATTGGCTGAAGAGGAGACAATATGGTACAAGTGAGTTCAGCTCCTCTGCACCTGCGGCTCTGAAAACACCTGTTGGATTTTTTGAAAACTTTTCTAAAATGTTTAGACACAATATCATAAACTGACCCAAACAAAAGACATTTGTATACATGGCTTCACACAGGAGGAAAAGTGTTAAGTTTTACATATGTTAAGTTAAACGTTTAACTTTAAAAAGTATTTAAGTTACTAAGAATTTCCTGGTCCCAGTGCTGGCCAGACTGAGAGGAGAGACGGTTCACAGAGATGTTTCTGAAGGTGCTATAAACCGTTCTCACCCTGAGGATAGCAGTTTAGTGTAGCGTCAGTCGGACCAATAAAAATTCCCGTGCTGCTGGGGAGACCCAGGTTTAAGAAGTAGGGTCAGGATGTAAGGAAAGGATGAATCAAGCTTTGTGATGAAAAATGCTCAGCACAGGACACGTGAGGGAAATGCTGAGAACGGGAGGGGGAGTTGTGTCAGCGCAGAACCGGGCAGGCGTTCAGTAACAGTGACGGAAGGAGTGGCTGCAGCGACAGCTTTGCACCTGCTGTGCTTCTGCAGCCGTGTGCAGTGTGTCTTGAGCGGTGAGATGATGTGTGTGAGTGTGCAGTGCAGATAACATGGACTGGGGCAGATTATTTAACAGCATACCCAGCATTGTGTCTTCTCTGATGGAACAATTTGTAACTCATAGGATAAGACTTGAAGAATGTCACGGGCAAATGCGGGAAGCAGAGATCATTTGGAGACACCAGGTAACCTGCCTTCCTCCTGACACACCGAGTCCTCAGCACCTGATGCAGACAGTTATTGTGGCCCTGAGAACCCCTAGCCATGGGATGTTTCTTGATGTGTTGACTTTTTCAGGTCACTCTTGCCGAGAAGAAGGCCCAAGACAGCTCAGTAAGAATTTGTTTCCTTCCTTCCCTTTGTGCACAGTCGGCCACAACTGAACGTGGATGTGTTTTTCTCCCACAGCTCAGGGCTCAGGAGCTGGAGAGGGAAATCTCTGAATTGAGAAGGGAAAACTCTGACCTGAGAAGGGAAAACTCTGACCTGAGAAGGGAAAACTCCTCTGAGCTGAGAAGGGAAATTTCCCACCTGAAACAGAGGTACAGAATTTTGACACATTTTTACGGGTGTTTTGAGATTTTTAAGGACTGGTTGTTTTGTGCCTAGTAGAGGAATTGGTGGTGTAATTTGTATTGAAGCCATTCTTTATCTTTAAGATTGGATGCAATCTGCAGACGGAGGCAGGCAGAGGAATACATGAGGCAGGATCCCACTCCAGGAGGACCGTAAAGGCTGCACCCTCCCCTGAGAGGTAAGGAGCGCACTGTGAAGTGCAGCAGCTCCATTTCTGCATCAGGAGCCGCCCAGTGGGCTGCTTGACCCCATAGGTAGTTGTCGGGTTTCCTGGACACCACACCACACACTCACTGTGGGGAACAGGTTCACAGCTGAGTGACAAGATGCTGTTTTCTTTACATGCCACCTTCCAGCAGGGCTCTGTCCCCTGTGAGCGGTGGAGCTTACGCCCCTCCAGGGACTGCGGGCCGCCCCCCAGTCTCTTGGTTGCCTGGCGTGGCTGGCATGGCTGGTTTCTGTGCACTAGAAGACATGGGTGTCTGCCCTCTCTTCCCGCCTGGACACGGTTTTGAAGGCTGAATTTTCTTCTCATTTCAGGAAAATAACATGGATGACGTTTTAGAATGAAGGCAGTATGTCATAACGAGAAAAACATTTTTCTTCATTTGCCTTGGTGGATAAAAATTCTATTCAAGATCTGCTCTAAGGCAGCAGGCATTTCTTCACTAATTTTGCAGGTCCCTTCGTTCTTATAATAAAGCTTGCACAGTGACCTACAGTAGCCAGTTAGTAAGTGACATGACAACGTAGCCTCACTCCCCCAGAGTTAACATGTAACTCTAAAGTCTCCCACCAGCTACTCCATGTAACTCACCATTCTTTTGCCGATTATTACAACATGAGTCATTGAGGCTACTTCTTTCATAAATGATTACGTGACATCTGGTCACTTATACAAGACATGCGCTGTCAGAGAGAAGGCTTTTAACAGTTCACCAACAGGCTGAGGAGGAAGAGGTGGAGCTCACAGTCAGGGGTTGTTGATACTCTTCCTACGAAAGACCCTTCTTACTTTAATGTATAATCTGTATACAAACTGATTTGCCCTGAAGTGTGCTGTGAGTCCACTGTGTAAGTGTTGGTTGCCAGTGATCTGAGCCCTGAGACCCCATCCAGGGTGATTAGCTATGAAAACAACTAAATCTAGGCCCTGTGGTGTCCTCGTCATGGGACAGGGGTCCAGTCTCCCCTCGTCCTCGGGGTCAACTGAGGTGGAAAGGAGACCTGCGGCCTCTGTGAAGAGCCCAGGGCGTGGGCGGGAGTGAGAGTTCCTGTAGGAGGGCACGAAGGGCTCGGCTCGTGCTTTCCCCGCACGGCATCTGTCAGATAGAATCCGCCTTCAGCGCTGCTCTCACTTCAAAGCTTCAGGGCCTGGTGGCACCCCTGTTAGGAATGGACCCGCTTTTCCGGCTCAGGAGGCAGAGGAAAACAAAGTAAGTAATTTTACCTACTTGTGTTCCAGTGGTCATTTTGTATTGAATAATCTCTGGAACTAGCATTTTCCTTTTGAACAAACCATTCCTGCCTTTGCCTGTGGATTGGGAATTAGGGGATAAGTATGCCCAGGAATCACAGTGAAGTTTGGGGAAAGTATTTTATCGCCAAAGCCTCCTGAGCAGCTCAGGCTGCAGGCAGGCCCAGCGCTGAAGGAGTGCAGTCAGCGTAGCTGCCAACTGGGCACCCAGTGCAGGGGAGGGTGCACGGTGACGACGACTGCTGCGTTGGGTTACGGCTCTTGTCGGAGTTGGAATTTTGTCTGTCATTCAACAAAGCCATCCCTTATGTATCGCAGGTCACCCCGTGGGAAGGAGAGCCACAATATTTCGGAGGAGCAGCCCACGAGGACTGCCCCGTGAGGGGCCAGTCGTCGCCCAGCTGGGCACCTGCACCTGGTCCCCCTTGGTGCCCTGTGCAACCTCGCCCCACACCGCCAGCCGCTCCGCTCGGTAAGAGGAAAGCATAGTCCTCTGTTTCTTCCTTGAGTCACTGCAGAAGAAGGGCAGATCGCTCTCCGGGGCATCCCCGTGCACGGGCGGCCATGACTGGGCTCACGGTCGTGTCCATCTGGTCCCTTAGCAGACGCACTTGATGGACCGCGTCTTCCACGTCCTGCCCTGGAGAGGGAGGTGTCTGTTGTAGAGGGAAAGAGGGTCCTCTGACGGAGGGCAGACGTGTCGGTTCTGCACACGGGCCTTCAACAGACACCACGTTCCGGGCTCCCTGGAGGACAAGACCGCCCCTGTCACTGTCTGCAGCGAGTGGAGCCCTGAACTTCCACAGCCGATGATCGGTTATGGGAGACACACCCGAACTCGGGGCCTGTGGTCTCTTCAGCCAAGGGTCCTGAGACCTGTCTCCCACTCGGTCTGATGTGAGACTTAGTGTGATACGGGGAAGAAGGCGTCAAAGATCTTTTGCGCTTCAGCAAACTAACATGTTTTGTAAGGCAGTGAACCGTGAAAGAGTGTTTTGTACTTTATTTTATCTATGCTGAGAAGCTAGTTGACTCGGGGAAGGACATAGGTTAGTGGTAAATAGAATGCTTTCTTAGCATGCCGAATTCCGTGTGCTCATTCCCGGTACCTCCGTTTAAAAACAGAAGAAAAGAAAAAACAAAAACAAGAGCAAACTTCAAATGTTAGAAATACATAGTGCGCAAAGACATATTACATATCCATTCTTTTTACGTGTTTTCCTCTTACTACTTGGTTTGAAATATATCGCAACCGTGACTTAAGCATTTTTTTCAGAAAATGCTCTAAATCTTTGAAAGTATTTTCTGCCACTTTTGTTTAGACACATCCACGAACGGAGATAGACGCACATGGTGGTTTTAATATACATTCATGAATATTCTCATTAATGTACCTGTAACAACATTTTACAGATGGTGTGTCAGTGCGCCACTTTACAGATGAGAGAGGAAGAGAATCTTCCTGGGATGAGGTACAGTCTCTTGTTTTTAATGTCCTTGTGTGACTATATAAGTACCAGGGGATTCTGAGACATAAACCGGGGGTTGGTTTGAGTGTGCATTTTCACGTTTGCATCTGCTGAAGAGAATTTTTGACTTATGCTTTTAACTTACAGTTTAGGATGTGATTCTGTGCTTAATGCCGAAGGACTGGATATTGCACTTGTGTTCATTTTCCAGATTCACCTAGTGAAGCCAGTGTTTGTATGGGCAATCATGTTTTCAGGGTCTTTCCCTTAGAGTTCATTAGAGGATATTGAAAAGAAATCCATCCCTGGGAAAGTTAGGTGCATCTTGGTGTTGGTTCTTGTTTTAGCCGTCCTCACTTGAAATTAATTAAGTGATGTTTCATTTTCAAGGCAGCATGTTTTGTCTTCCCATTCCACCGCCAGTAACAGTGGTCTAGTTTCCTTAATGCCTCATGCTGTTTCCCACTTGCTCCTTTTACTCAGGCTGCCCTTCCCCAAAGCCCCTCCACATCCCCCCTCTGCACAGGATCTGTCTTTTATGAAACAGTGCTGTCTTCCCAGCATTCCCAGAGCTATCCACGTGCAGTGGACTCTCCTGTGCTTTGTGGCGTTACTGTAACTGTTCACCTCATTTGTAGAGCTGTTGAAACTTTTCTGTGCTGATTTGTTTTCATGGATCCTGTGCCTCTGGCAGAACAGAGAGGAGAATCTGCCTTTTACTTGTACCGCCAGCTTCTCCCAGGATAGGGCTTATGTTCTGATAACTTCGGTAAATAACTGTTGTGTACCTGACTGACTAAGCATAGGCAAATTATCTGAAGTTCGGTTCCTGATTTATCTTGTTTTGTGTTCCTAGGAATGGGCGACTAAGCCCGAAATTGCAAAACCGGAGTACGCTACTGAGACTGTAGAAGTGGCTCCGCAGGAGCTGACGGATCATAAAACACTGACCTCTGTTGGTGGAGCACACGGAGCTTATTATACACTGGGTAAGTTAGTGAACGTGGCTGGCATTTCTTGTTCTCTGTGCCTAGAAACTAGTGTGCTCTGGGGGGAAGGGTATATGTAGCTCAGCAGTAGAGAGAATGCGGGCTTAGCATGCAGGAGTTCCTGGGGTCAGTATCCAGTTCCTCCAAGAAACGAGTGTGATACGGGGAAGGAAGGAAGGAAGGAAGTCGCAAAGGTTTTGTTTCGCTTCAGCAGTGTCTTCACAAGAAAACTTAATCCTCCATTCTTTTCTGTGGATTTTAGCCGACGCGGGACCTGGCGCGGCTCCGGTGTGGCCCGGCAGCGCCCGCCCACCTGCGGCGGCACCGGAGGCCCAGGGAAGTGGGGTGGTCATGCTCTGCTGGGCCTCGTCCTGGGAAAGGTGACCTTCCCGTTCTCCAGGCAGCCATTCCTGGACTCGTCTGCAGACTGTGTGTCCTGTGACGGGTCTGGCTTGGCGTGTCGCTGCCTTTTTCAGACTCAAAACCCTTGCCCAGGAGCCAGTGGGCTGCTTCTCCCTGGAGACCGTCGCCTTGGATGGTGCCTGCAGGAGCCATGAGGGAGTGCTTAGGAGCCGGGGCCCACAGACTTTGACTGTGGGTTTCTTTAAGCAGCGTGAGGAGAGTGACCCCTCGCTCCACACTGACTTCTCCTGGCTCGGCTGACTCCTTACTGACCTCCTGCACCTAGGGTTGCTCCTGGGTCACTGAGACGGATTTCTGTGTCGTCGTACTTTTGACAGGTTTCCCGGCTCAGGCCAGGTGATTCTCCTGTTTACAATGTCCATTCAGATCCTGGTAAGTGGAAAAGGGGCAAAGTCATCCCTCCAGCTTTGTACGGTGTGCTTTGTGCAACTTGGAGTCTTCCTGGGTGTGGTAAACGTCACAGGCTGACACTGTCTTTTCTCGGGATGTACGTGTGTATTGGCCGCTGCCTCCAGTTGTACTGTGGGCCCAAAAGCCTGGCTCTTGGAGATGGTGCGTTTGTAGTAGGGAATAGAGGCTGGAAGGGAAAGAGCCCACTGTGAAAATGCCTCCTTCCCTGCGGGGGAATTCCGATGCGCACCAGAGTGCGTACGTTGTGTTTGTCCCCCACCCTGCGCCGGGTCGGGCCTGCCTTGGAAGCTGTCAGAGCTGCTCGTCGGTATCATGGCACACCGTGGGGTTTTGCGCACGAGCTGGTACAGACCATTTGGTGTCAATTGTGGGGTTGAGACTCCCAAAGGCACTCTCCCGTAGCTCGCATGTAGGGTGCTTTCCGTAGCGAACGTAAAATCCAGACGTCCCTGATGATAGGGATGATTGTAGCGGAGCCTGAGTCATTTCTGAGGACAGCCTTGTCCCCTCGGGATCCCTTGGCCAGCTCCGCCGCAGGAATCCAGGATGCCCAACTCCTCAGTGCTCTTTGCCCCAAGGGGCAGCTACTGCGTGGAGGAGGGCCCTTTGTGAGGAGGGGGCAGAGAGGGCCTGGCAGGGTCCTGCAGGCAGAGCCCTGCAGGCAGAGCCCTGCAGGCAGAACCCTGCAGGCAGAGCGGTGACCCTGGTGCGGCTCTGCTTGCTCGTGTGTAGAATGAGCTCTTCACGTCCGTCCCGTGTCCGTGTTCCTGGTCCGCGTCGGGCAAGCTTGCGTGGAGCTGGGGAAGGTGGCGGGGAGGGCCGTCCCGCCCAGAGCGGCTGGCTGTTGGGAAGGCGCTAGTTTGCCCGTGTGCTGGAAGCTCTGTGTGCAGCCTCTCGGGCAGGAGGACCATTGGATTCCTCCATTTGGAGACAGCGTCGGCGGCGACTTGTGGCCTCAGGGTCGTATCCCCGTGTCCCCCTGTGCGGCCCAGGCTGCAGTCAGGCCCCAGAGGCCTGGGTGGAGCGTGTGGCACCTTGCTGCTCTCTGGGCACCCGGTGGAGGGGAGGGTGCCCGGTGCCGACGGCTGCTGCGTTGGGTTTCGTCTCTTGTGGGTGATGGCGCTTTTGTCTGTCATCCATCCCAGCCCTCCCTTCTATCCTGCAGGTCACACCATTGGCCGGAGGGCCCCAACCTTTCCGAGGACCAGCCTGCGTGGCCTGCCCCGTGTGCGGCCCGTCGTCGTCCATCTGGGCACCTGCACCTGGTCCCCCTTGGTGCCCTGTGCAAACTCGCCCCCCACCGCCAGCCGCTCCGCTCGGTAAGAGGAAAGCATAGTCCTCTGTTTCTTCCTTGAGTCACTGCAGAAGAAGGGCAGATCGCTCTCCGGGGCTTCCCCGTGCACGGGCGGCCATGACTGGGCTCACGGCCGTGTACCTCTGGTCCCTTAGCAGACGCACTTGATGGACCGCGTCTTCCCCGTCCTGCCCTGGGGAGGGAGATGTCTGTTGTAGAGGGATAGAGGGTCCTCTGATGGAGGGCAGACGTTTCGGTTCTGCACACGGGCCTTCAACAGACACCAAGATCCAGGCTCCCTGGAGGACAAGCCCGCCCCTGTCACTGTCTGCAGCGAGTGGAGCCTGACCTTCCACAGCCGATGATCGGTTATGGAAGACACACCCGAACCCGGGGTCTGTGGTCTCTTCAGTCAAGGGTCCTGAGACCTGTCTCCCACTCGGTCTGATGTGAGACTTAGTGTGATACGGGGAAGAAGGCCTCAAAGATCTTTTGCGCTTCAGCAAACTAACATGTTTTGTAAGGCAGTGAACCGTGAAAGAGTGTTTTGTATATTATTTTATCTATGCTGAGAAGCTAGTTGACTCGGGGAATTACATAGGTTATTGGTAAATAGAATGCTTGCTTAGCATGCCGAATTCCGTGTGCTCATTCCCGGTACCTCCATTTAAAAACAGTAGAAAAGAAAACACAAAAACAAGAGCAAACTTCAAATGTTACAAATACATAGTGCGCAAACCCAACTTCCATAACCATTATTTTTACGAGTTTTCCTCTTACTACTTGGTTTGAAATATATCCCAACCGTGACTTAAGCATTTTTTTCAGAAAATGCTCTAACTCTTTGAAAGTCTTTTCTGCCAGTTTTGTTTTGACACATCCACGAACGGAGATAGACGCACATGGTGGTTTTATTATACATTCGTGAATATTCTCATTAATGTACATGTAACTACATTTTACAGATGGTGTGTCAGTGCGCCACTTTACAGGAGAGAGAGGAAGAGAATCTTCCTGGGATGAGGTACAGTCTCTTGTTTTTAATGTCCTTGTGTGACTATATATGTACCAGGGGATTCTGAGACATAAACCGGGGGTTGGTGTGAGTGTGCATCTTCACGTTTGCATCTGCTGATGAGAATTTTTGACTTATGATTTTAACTTACATTTTACGATGTGATTCTGTGCTTAATGCCGTAGGACTGGATATTGCACTTGTGTTCATTTTCCAGACTCACCTATTGAAGCCAGTGTCTGTATGGGCATTCTTTTTTTCAGGGTCTTTCCCTTAGAGTTCATTAGAGGATATTGAAAGGAATTCATCCCTGGGAAAGTTAGGTGCATCTTGTTGTTGGCTCTTGTTTTAGCCGTCCTCACTTGAAATTAATTAAGTGATGTTTCATTTTCAAGGCAGCATGTTTTGTCTTCCCATTCCACCGCCAGTAACAGTGGTCTAGTTTCCTTAATGCCTTACACTGTTTCCCACCTGCTCTTTTTACTCAGGCTGCCCTTCCCCAAAGCCCCTCCACAACTCCCCTCTGTGCTGGATCTCTCTTTTATGAAACAGTGCGGTCTTCCCTGCATTCCCTGAGCTATCCACGTGCAGCGGAATCTCCTGTGCTTTGTGGCGTTACTGTACCCGTTCACCTCAGTTGTAGAGCTGTTGAAACTTTTCTGTGCAGATTTGTTTTCATGGATCCTGTGCCTTTGGCAGAACACAGAGGAGAATCTGCCTTTTATTTGTACCACCAGCTTCTCCCAGGATAGGGCTTATGTTCTGATAGCTTCGGTAATAACTTTTGTGTACCTGACTGACTAAACGTAGGCACATGTTCTGAAGTTCGGTTCCTGATTTATCTTGTTTTGTGTTCCTAGGAAGGGGCGACTAAGCCCGAAATTACAAAACCGGATTACGCTACTGGGACTGTAGAAGTGGCTCCGCAGGATCTGACGGATCATAAAACACTGACCTCTGTTATTGGAGCACACGGAGCTTATTATACACTTGGTAAGTTAGTGAACGTGGCTGGCATTTCTTGTTCTCTGTGCCTAGAAAGTAGTGTGCTCTGGGGGGAAGTGTATATGTAGCTCAGCAGTAGAGAGAATGCGGGCTTAGCATGCAGGAGTTCCTGAGGTCAGTATCCAGTTCCTCCAAGAAACGAGTGTGATACGGGGAAGGAAGGAAAGTAGGAAGGCGCAAAGATTTTGTTTCGCTTCAGCAGTGTCTTCGTAGGAAAGCCTAATCCTCCATCCTTTTCTGGGGTTTTTAGCCGACGCGGGACCTGGCGCTTCTCTGGTGTTGCCCGGCAGTGCCCGCCCACCTGCGGCGGCCCCTGATCCCCAGGGAATTGGGGTGGTCATACTCTGTTTGGCCTCGTCCTGGGAAAGGTGATCTTCCCGTTCTCCCAGCGGCCGTTCGTGTCCTCGTCTGCAGACTGTGTGTCCTGTGACGGGTCTGGAGTGGCGTGTCGCTGCCTTTTTCTGACTCAAAACTCTTGCCCAGGAGAAAGTGGGCTGCTTCTCCCGGGAGCCCGTCGCCTTGGCTGGTGCCTGCAGGAGCCATGAGGGAGTGCTTAGGAGCTGGGGCCCGCAGACTTTGACTGTGGGTTTCTCGAAGCAGCGTGAGTAGAGTGAGCCCTCGCTCCACACTGACTTCTCCTGGCTCGGCAGACTCCTTCCTGACCTCCTGCACCTAGGGTTGCTCCTCGGTCACTGAGATGGATTTCTGTGTCTTCGTTCTTTTGACTGGATTCCCGGCTCAGGCCAGGTGATTCTCCTGTTTAGAATGTCCATTCAGATCCTGGTAACTGGAAAAGGGGCAAAGCCCTCCCTCCAGCTTTGTACGGTGTGCTTTGTGCAACTTGGAGTCTTCCTGGGTGTGGTAAACGTCACAGCACGAGACTGTCTTTTCTCGGGATGTAAGTGTGTATTGGCCGCTGCCTCCAGTTGTACTCTGGGTAGAAAATCCTGGCTCTCGGAGATTGTGCGTTTGTAGTAGGGAATAGAGGCTGGAAGGGAAAGAGCCCGCCGTGAAAATGCCTCCTTCACTGCGGGGGAATTCCGATGCGCACCAGAGGGCGTACGTTTTGTTTGTCCCCCACCCTGCGCCAGGTCGGGCCTGCCTTGGAAGCTGTCAGAGCTGCTCGTTGGTCTCATGGCACACCGTGGGGTTTTGCGCACGAGCTGGTACAGTCCCTTTGGTGTCAGGTGTGGGGTTGAGTCTCCCCACGTCACTCTCCCGTAGCAAGCATTTAGGGTGCGTTCCATAGCGAACGTAAAATCCAGACGTCCCTGAGGATATGGATGATTGTAGTGGAGCCTGAGTCCCTCCTGAGGACAGTCTTGCCCCTCAGGAACCCTTGGCCAGCTCCGCCGCAGGACTCCGGGATCCCGAGCACCCCAGTGCTCTTTGTGCTGAGGGGCAGCCCCTGCGTGGAGTAGGAGCGTCCTTTGTGAGGAGGGGGCAGAGAGGGCCTGGCAGGGTTCTGCAGGCAGAGCCCTGCAGGCAGAGCCCTGCAGGCAGAGCCCTGCATGCTGAGCGGTGATCCTGGTGCGGCTCTGCTTGCTCGTGTGGAGAATGAGCTCTTCACGTCCGTCCCGTGTCCGTGTTCCTGGTCTGCGCTGGGCAAGCAAGCTTGGAGCTGGGGAAGGTGGCAGGGAGGGCCATCCCCCCCAGAGCAGCTGGCTGTTGGGAAGGCGCTAGTTTGCCCGTGTGCTGGAAGCACTGTGTGCAGCCTCTCGCCCTGGAGGACCCTTGGCTTCCTCCATTTGGAGACAGCGGCGGCGTTGACGTGTGGCATCAGGGTCGTATCCCCGTGTCCCCCTGTGCGGCCCAGGCTGCAGGCAGGCCCCAGAGGGTTGGGCAGAGCGTGTGGCACCATACTGCTCTCTGGGCACCCGGTGGAGGGTAGGGTGCCCGGTGCCGACGGCTGCAAGTTTGGGTTTCGTCTCTTGTAGGTGTTGGCGCTTTTGTCTCTCATTCAACCCAGCCCTCCCTTCTGTCCTGCAGGTCACCCTGTGGGCCGGAGGGCCCCAAACTTTCCGAGGACAGGCCTGCATGGCCTGCCCCGGGTGCGGCCCTTCGTCGCCCAGCTGGGCACCTGCACCTGGTCCCCCTTGGTGCCCTGTGCAACCTCGCCCCCCACCGCCAGCTGCTCCGCTCTGTAAGAGGAAAGCATAGTCCACTGTTTCTTCCTTGAGTCACTGCAGAAGAAGGGCAGATCGCTCTCTGGGACTTCCCCATGCACGGGCGGCCGTGACTGGGCTCACGGCCGTGTACTTCTTGTCCCTTAGCAGACGCACTTGATGGAACTTGTCTTCACCATCCTGCCCTGGTGAGGGATGTGTCTGTTGTAGAGGGAAAGTGGGTCCTCTGACGGAGGGCAGACGTTTCGGTTCTGCACACGGTCCTTCAAAATACACCACGTTCCGGGCTCCATGGGGGACAAGACCGCCGCTGTCACTGTATGCAGCGAGTGGAGCCTGACCTTCCACAGCCGATGATCGGTTATGGAAGACACACCCGAACCCGGGGCCTGTGGTCTCTTCAGTCAAGCGTCCTGAGACCTCTCTCCCACTCGGTCTGATGTGAGGCTTTTTGTGATACGGGAAAGAAGGCCTCAAAGATCTTTTGCGCTTCAGCAAACTAACTTGTTTTGTAAGGCAGTGAACAGTGAAAGAGTGTTTTGTATTTTATTTTATCTATGCCGAGAAGCTAGTTGACTCGGGGAATTACATAGGTTTGTGGTAAATAGAATGCTTGCTTAGCATGCCGAATTCCGTATTCTCATTCCCGGTACCTCCATTTAAAAACAGAAGAAAAGAAGAAACAAAAACAAGAGCAAACTTCAAATGTTAGAAATACAAAGTGCGCAAACCCAACTTCCATATCCATACTTTTTACGTGTTTTCCTCTTACTACTTGGTTTGAAATATATCCCAACCTTGACTTAAGCATTTTTTTCAGAAAATGCTCTAACTCTTTGAAAGTCTTTTCTGCCACATTTGTTTTGACACATCCACGAACGGAGATAGACGCACATGGTCTTTTTAATATACATTTGTGAATATTCTCTTTAATGTACATGTACTTACATTTTACATATGGTGTGTCAGTGCGCCTCTTTACAGAAGAGAGAGGAAGAGAATCTTCCTGGGATGAGGTACAGTCTCTTGTTGTTAATGTCCTTGTGTGACTATATAAGTACCAGGGGATTCTGAGACATAAACCGGGGGTTGGTGTGAGTGTGCATCTTCACGTTTGCATCTGCTGATGAGAATTTTTGACTTATGCTTTTAACTTACAGTTTAGGATGTGATTCTGTGCTTAATGCCGTAGGACTGGATAATGCACTTGTGTTCATTTTCCAGATTCACCTAGTGAAGCCAGTGTCTGTATGGGCATTCTTGTTATAGGGTCTTTCCCTTACAGTTCATTGGAGGATATTGAAAAGAAATTCATCCCTGGGAAAGTTAGGTGCATCTTGGTGTTGGTTCTTGTTTTAGCCGTCCTCACTTAGAATTAATTAAATGATGTTTCATTTTCAAGGCAGCATGTTTTGTCTTCCCATTCCACCGCCAGTAACAGTTGTCTAGTTTCCTTAATTCCTTACGCTGTTTCCCATCTGCTCCTTTTACTCAGGCTGCCCTTCCCCAAAGCCCCTCCACATCCACCCTCTGCGCTGGATCTCTCTTTTATGAAACAGTGCGGTCTTCCCAGCATTCCCTGAGCTATCCACGTGCAGCGGACTCTCCTGTCCTTTGTGGCGTTACTGTACCCGTTCACCTCAGTTGTAGAGCTTTTGAAACATTTCTGCGCTGATTTGTTTTCATGGATCCTGTGCCTCTGGCAGAACAGAGAGGAGAATCTGCCTTTTATTTGTACCGCCAGCTTCTCCCAGGATAGGGCTTATGTTCTGATAGCTTCGGTAAATAACTGTTGTCTACCTGACTGACTAAGCGTAGGCACATGTTCTGAAGTTCAGTTCCTGATTTATCTTGATTTGTGTTCCTAGGAAGGGGCAACTAAGCCCGAAATTGCAAAACCGGAGTACGCTACTGGGTTGTAGAAGTGGCTCCGCAGGATCTGACGGATCATAAAAAACTGACCTCTGTTGGTGGAGCACACTTAGCTTATTATACACTGGGTAAGTTAGTGAACGTGGCTGGCATTTCTTATTCTCTGTGCCTAGAAACAAGTGTGCTCTGGGGGAAAGGTATATGTAGCTCAGCAGTAGAGAGAATGCGGGCTTTGCATGCAGTTGTTCCTGGGGTCAGTATACATTTCCTCCAAGAAACGAGTGTGATACCGGGAAGGAAGGAAGGAAGGAAGGCGCAAAGTTTGTGTTTCGCTTCAGCAGTGTCTTCGCAGGAAAGCCTAATCCTCCATTCTTTTCTGTGGTTTTTAGCCGACGCGGGACCTGGCGCGGCTCCGATGTGGCCCGGCAGCTCCCGCCCACATGCGGCGGCCCCGGAGGCCCAGGGAAGTGGGGTGGTCATGCTCTGTTGGGCCTCGTCCTGGGAAAGGGGATCTTCCCGCTCTCCCGGCAGCCGTTCCTGGACTCGTCTGCAGACTGTGTGTCCTGTGACGGGTCTGGCGTGTCGTGTCGCTGCCTTTTTCAGTCTCAAAACTCTTGCACAGGAGCCAGTGGGCTGCTTCTTCTGGGAGCTCGTCGCCATGGCTGGTGCCTGCAGGAGCCATGAGGGAGTGCTTTGGAGCCGGGGCCCGCAGACTTTGACTGTGGTTTTCTCGAAGCAGCGTGAGGAGAGTGAGCCCTCGCTCCACACTGACTTCTCCTGGCTCGGCCTACTCCTTCCTGACCTCCTGCACCTAGGGTTGCTCCTGGTTCTCTGAGTCGGATTTCTGTGTCGTCGTTCTTTTGACTGGTATCCCGGCTCAGGCCAGGTGATTCTCCAGTTTAGAATGTCCATTCAGATCCTGGTAACTGGAAAAGGGGCAAAGCCCTCCCTCCAGCTTTGTACGGTGTGCTTTGTGCAACTTGGAGTCTTCCTGGGTGTGGTAAACGTCACAGCCCGACACTGTCTTTTCTCGGGAGGTAAGTGTGTCTTGGCCGCTGCCTCCAGGTGTACTCTGGGCAGAAAAGCCTGGCTCTCGGAAATGGTGCGTTTGTAGTAGGGAATACAGGCTGGAAGGGAAAGAGCCCGCAGTGAAAATGCCTCCTTCCCTGCGGGGGAATTCCGATGCGCACCAGAGTGCCTAAGTTGTGTTTGTCCCCCACCCTGCGCCGGGTCGGGCCTGCACTGAAAGCTGTCAGAGCTGCTCGTCGGTCTCATGGCACACCGTGGTGTTTTGCACACGAGCTGCTACAGTCTCTTTGGTGTCAGGTGTGGGGTTGAGTCTCCCCACGTCACTCTCCCGTAGCAGGCAGGTAGGGTGCGTTCCTTAGCGAACGTAAAATCCAGTCGTCCCTGAGGATATGGATGATTTTAACGGAGCCTGAGTCCCTCCTGAGGACAGCATTGCCCCTCGGGAGCCCTTGGCATGCTCCGCCACAGGACTCCGGGATGCCCAGCACCCCAGGGCTCTTTGCGCCAAGGGGCAGCCCCTGCGTGGAGGAGGAGGGCCCTTTGTGAGGAGGGGGCAGAGAGGGCCTGGCAGGGTCCTGCAGGCAGAGCCCTGCAGGCAGAGACCTGCAGGCAGAGCCCTGCAGGCAGAGCGGTGACCCTGGTGCGGCTCTGCTTGCTTGTGTGAAGAATGAGCTCTTCACGTCCATCCCGTGTCCGTGATACTGGTCCGGGCATGGCAAGCTTGCGTGGAGCTGAGGAAGTTAACGGGGAGTGCCGTCCCGCCCAGAGCGGCTGGCTGTTGGGAAGGCGCTAGTTTGCCCGTGTGCTGGAAGGTCTATGTGCAGCCTCTCGTGCAGGAGGTCCCTTGGATTCCTCCACTTGGAGACAGCTGCGGCGGTTACGTGCGGTGTCAGGGTCGTATCCCCGTGTCCCCCTGTGCGGCCCAGGCTGCGGTCAGGCCCCAGAGGCCTGGGCGGAGCGTGTGGCACCGTGCTGCTCTCTGGGAACCCGGTTGAGGGGAGGGTGCCCGGTGCCGACGGCTGCTGCGTTGGGTTTCAGCTCTTGTCGGTGTTGGCGCTTTTGTCTGTCATCCAACCCAGCACTCCCTTCTGTCCTGCAGGTCACCCCGTGGGCCGGAGGGCCCCAAACTTTCCGAGGAACAGCCTGCGTGGCCTGCCCCGGGTTCGGCCCGTCGTCGCCCAGCTGGGCACCTGCACCTGGTCCCCCTTGTTGCCTTGTGCAACCTCGCCCCAACCGCCAGCTGCTCCGCTCGGTAAGAGGAAAGCATAGTCCTCTGTTTCTTCCTTGATTCACTACAGAATAAGGGCAGATCGCTCTCCGGGGCTTCCCCGTGCACGGGCGTCCGTGATTGGGCTCACGGCCATGTCCCTCTTGTCCCTTAGCAGACGCACTTGATGGACCGCGTCTTCCCCGTCCTGCCCTGGTGAGGGAGGTGTCTGTTGTAGAGGGAAAGAGGGTCCTCTGACGGAGGGCAGACGTGTCGGTTCTGCACACGGGCCTTCAACAGACACCACTTTCCGGGCCCCCTGGAGGACAAGCCCGCCACTGTCACTGTCTGCAGCGAGTGGAGCCCTGATTTTCCACAGCCAATGATCGGTTATGGAAGACACACCCGAACCCGGGGCCTGTGGTCTCTTCAGTCAAGGGTCCTGAGACCTGTCTCCCACTCGGTCTGATGTGAGACTTAGTGTGATACGGGGAAGAAAGCCTCAAAGATCTATTGTGCTTCAGCCATCTAACATGTTTTGTAAGGCATTGAACCATGAAATAGTGTTTTGTATTTTATTTTATCTATCCCGAGAAGCTAGTTGACTCGAGGAATTACATAGGTTATTGGTAAATAGAATGCTTGCTTAGCATGCCGAATTCCGTGTGCTCATTCCCGGTACCTCCAATTAAAAACAGAAGAAAATAAAAAACAAAAACAAGAGCAAACTTCAAATGTTAGAAATACATAGTGCGCAAACCAAACTTCCATATCCATTGTTTTTACGTGTTTTCCTCTTACTACATGGTTTGAAATATATCCCAACCGTGACTTAAGCATTTATTTCAGAAAATGCTCTAACTCTTTGAAAGTCTTTTCTGCCACTTTTTTTTGACACATCCACGAACTGAGATAGACGCACATGGTGGTTTTAATATACATTCGTGAATATTCTCATTAATGTACCTCTAACTACATTTTACAGATGGTGTGTCAGTGCGCCACTTTACAGAAGAGAGAGGAAGAGAATCTTCCTGGGATGAGGTACAGTCTCTTGTTGTTAATGTCCTTGTGTGACTATATAAGTACCAGGGGATTCTGAGACATAAACCGGGGGTTGGTGTGAGTGTTCATCTTCACGTTTGCATCTGCTGATGAGAATTTTTGACTTATGAATTTAACTTACAGTTTAGGATGTGATTCTGTGCTTAATGCCGTAGGACTGGATAATGCACTTGTGTACATTTTCCAGATTCACCTAGTGAAGCCAGTGTCTGTATGGGTATTCTTGTTTTAGGGTCTTTCCCTTACAGTTCATTAGAGGATATTGAAAAGAAATTCATCCCTGGGAAATTTAGGTGCATCTTCGTGTTGGTTCTTGTTTTAGCCGTCCTCACTTAGAATTAATTAAATGATGTTTCATTTTCAAGGCAGCATGTTTTGTCTTCCCATTCCACCGCCAGTAACACTGGTCTAGTTTCCTTAATGCCTTACGCTGTTTCCCATCTGCTCCTTTTACTCAGGCTGCCCTTCCCCAAATCCCCTCCACATCCACCCTCTGCGCTGGATCTCTCTTTTACGAAACAGTGCGGTCTTCCCAGCATTCCCTGAGCTATCCACGTGCAGTGGACTCTCCTGTCCTTTGTGGCGTTACTGTTCCCGTTCACCTCAGTTGTAGAGCTTTTGAAACTTTTCTGCGCTTATTTGTTTTCATGGATCCTGTGCCTCTGGCAGAACAGAGAGGAGAATCTGCCTTTTATTTTTTACCGCCAGCTTCTCCCAGGAGAGTGCTTATGTTCTGATAGCTTCGTTAAATAACTGTTGTGAACCTGACTGACTAAGAGTAGGCACATTTTCTGAAGTTCGTTTCCTGATTTATCTTGTTTTGTGTTCCTAGGAAGGGGCGACTAAGCCCGAAATTGCAAAACCAGAGTACGCTACTGGGACTGTAGAAGTGGCTCCGCAGGATCTGACGGATCATAAAACACTGACCTCTGTTGGTGGAGCACACTTAGCTTATTATACACTGGGTAATTTAGTGAACGTGGCTGGCATTTCTTGTTCTCTGTGCCTAGAATCTAGTGTGCTCTGGGTCGAATGGTATATGTAGCTCAGCCGTAGAGAGAATGCGGGCTTATTATGCAGGAGTTCCTGGGGTCAGTATCCAGTTCCTCCAAGAAACGAGTGTGATACGGGGAAGGAAGGAAAGAAGGAAGGCTCAAAGCTTTTGTTTCGCTTCAGGAGTGTCTTCGCAGGAAAGCCTAATCCTCCATCCTTTTCTGTGGTTTTAAGCCGACGCGGGACCTGGCGCGGCTCCGGTGTGTCCCGGCAGCGCCGGCCCAACTGCGGCGGCCACGGAGGCCCAGGGAAGTGGGGTGGTCATGCTCTGTTGGGCCTCGTCCTGGGAATGGTGATCTTCCCGTTCTCCCAGCGGCCTTTCCTGGACTCGTCTGCAGACTCTGTGTCCTGTGACGGGTCTGGCGTGGCATGTCGCTGCCTTTTTCAGACTCAAAACCCTTGCCCAGGAGCCAGTGGGCTGCTTCTCCCGGGAGCCCGTCGCCTTGGCTTTTGCCTGCAGGAGCCATGAGGGAGTGCTTAGGAGCCGGGGCACGCAGACATGGACTGTGGGTTTCTGGAAGCAGCGTGAGGACAGTGAGCCCTCGCTCCACACTGACTTCTCCTGGCTCGGCTGACTCCTTCCTGACCTCCTGCACCTAGGGTTGCTCCTGGGTCACTGAGACGGATTTCTGTGTCGTCATTCTTTTGAATGGTTTCCCGGCTCAGGCCAGGTGATTCTCCTGTTTGAATGTCCATTCAGATCCTGGTAACTGGAAAAGGGGCAAAGCCCTCCCTCCAGCATTGTACGGTGTGCTTTGTGCAACTTGGAGTCTTCCTGGGTGTGGTAAACGTCACAGCCCGACACTGTCTTTTCTCGGGGTGTAAGTGTGTCTTGGCCACTGCCTCCAGTTGTACTCTGGGCAGTAAAGCCTTGCTCTCGGAGATTGTGCGTTTGTAGTAGGGAATAGAGGCTGGAAGGGAAAGAGCCCGCAGTGAAAATGCCTCCTTCCCTGCGGGGGAATTCCGATGCGCACCAAAGTGCGTACTTTGTGTTTGTCCCCCACCCTGCGCCGGGTCGGCCCTACCCTGAAAGCTGTCAGAGCTGCTCGTCGGTCTCATGGCACACTGTGGGGTTTTGCGCACGAGCTGGTACAGTCCCTTTGGTGTCAGGTGTGGGGTTGAGTCTCCCCACGTCACTCTCCCGAAGCAGGCAGGTAGGGTGCGTTCCGTAGCGAACGTAAAATCCAGACGTCCCTGAGGATATGGATGATTGTAACGGAGCCTGAGTCCCTCCTGAGGACAGCCTTGCCCCTCGGGAGCACTTGGCCTACTCCGCCGCTGGACTCCGGGATGCCCAGCACCCAAGTGCTCTTTGCGCCCAGGGGCAGCAATGCGTTGAGGAGGAGGGCCCTTTGTGAGGAGGGGGCAGAGAGGGTCAGGCAGTGTCCTGCAAGCAGAGCCCAGCAGGCAGAGCCCTGAAAGCAGAGCCCTGCAGGCAGAGCGGTGACCCTGGTGCGGCTCTGCTTTCACGTGTGGAGATTGAGCTCTTCACGTCCTTCCCGTGTCCGTTTTACTGGTCTGCGCCGGGCAAGATTGCGTGGAGCTGGGGAAGGTGGCGGGGAGTGCCGTCCCGCCCAGAGCAGCTGGCTGTTGGGAAGGCGCTAGTTTCCCCGTGTGCTGGAAGCTCTGTGTGCAGCCTATCGGGCAGGAGGACCCTTGGCTTCCTCCACTTGGAGACAGCGGCGGCGGCGACGTGCGGCATCAGGGTTGTATCCCCGTGTCCCCCTGTGCGGCCCAGGCTGCAGGCAGGCCCTAGAGGGCTGGAAGGATCGTGTGGCACCATGGTGCTCTCTGGGCACCCGGTGGAGGGGAGGGTGCCCGGTGCCGACGGCTGCTGCGTTGGGTTTCAGCTCTTGTCGGTGATAGCGCTTTTGTCTGTCATCCAACCCAGCCCTCCCTTCTGTCCTGCAGGTCACCCCGTGGGCCGGAGGGCCCCAAACTTTCCGAGGACCAGCCTGCGTTGCCTGACATGGGTGCAGCCCTTCGACGCCCAGCTGGTCCCACTTGGTGCCCTGTGCAACCTCGCCACCCACCGCCAGCTGCTCTGCTCGGTAAGAGGAAAGCATAGTCCTCTGTTTCTTCCTTGAGTCACTGCAGAAGAAGGGCAGATCGCTCTCTGGGGCTTCCCCGTGCACGGGCGGCCGTGACTGGACTCACGGCCGTGTCCCTCTTGTCCCTTAGCAGACGCACTTGATGGACCGCGTTTCCCCTTCCTGCCCTGGGGAGGGAGGTGTCTGTTGTAGAGGGAAAGAGGGTCCTCTGACGGAGGGCAGACGTGTCGGTTCTTCACACGGGCCTTCAACAGACACCACGATCCGGGCTCCCTTGGGGGACAAGCCCTCCACTGTCACTGTATGCAGCGAGTTGGGCCCTGATTTCCACAGCCGATGATCGGTTATGGAAGACACACCCGAACCCGGGGCCTGTGGTCTCTTCAGTCAAGGGTCCTGAGACCTGTCTCCCACTCGGTCTGATGTGAGAATTAGTGTGATACGGGGAAGAAGGCCTCAAAGATCTTTTGCGCTTCAGCAAACTAACATGTTTTGTAAGGCAGTGAACCGTGAAAGAGTGTTTTGTATTTTATTTTATCTATGCCGAGAAGCTAGTTGACTCGGGGAATTACATAGGTTAGTGGTAAATAGAATGCTTGCTTAGCATGCCGAATTCCGTGTGCTCATTCCCGGTACCTCCATTTAAAAAAAGAAGAAAAGAAAAAACAAAAACAAGAGCAAACTTCAAATGTTAGAAATACAAAGGGCGCAAACCCAAATTCCATATCAATTCTTTTTACGTGTTTTCCTCTTACTACTTGGTTTGAAATATATCCCAACCGTGACTTAAGCATTTTTTTCAGAAAATGCTCTAACTCTTTGAAAGTCTTTTCTGCCACTTTTGTTTTGACACATCCACGAACGGAGATAGACGCACATGGTTGTTTAATATACATTCGTGAATATTCTCATTAATGTACCTGTAACTACATTTTACAGATGGTGTGTCAGTGCGCCAGTTTACAGAAGAGAGAGGAAGAGAATCTTCCTGGGATGAGGTACAGTCTCTTGTTGTTAATGTCCTTGTGTGACTATATAAGTACCAGGGGATTCTGAGACATAAACCGGGGGTTGGTGTGAGTGTTCATCTTCACGTTTGCATCTGCTGATGAGAATTTTTGACTTATGAATTTAACTTACAGTTTAGGATGTGATTCTGTGCTTAATGCCGTAGGACTGGATAATGCACTTGTGTACATTTTCCAGATTCACCTAGTGAAGCCAGTGTCTGTATGGGTATTCTTGTTTTAGGGTCTTTCACTTACAGTTCATTAGAGGATATTGAAAAGAAATTCATCCCTGGGAAATTTAGGTGCATCTTCGTGTTGGTTCTTGTTTTAGCCGTCCTCACTTAGAATTAATTAAATGATGTTTCATTTTCAAGGCAGCATGTTTTGTCTTCCCATTCCACCGCCAGTAACACTGGTCTAGTTTCCTTAATGCCTTACGCTGTTTCCCATCTGCTCCTTTTACTCAGGCTGCCCTTCCCCAAATCCCCTCCACATCCACCCTCTGCGCTGGATCTCTCTTTTACAAAACAGTGCGGTCTTCCCAGCATTCCCTGAGCTATCCACGTGCAGCGGACTCTCCTGTCCTTTGTGGCGTTACTGTACCCGTTCACCTCAGTTGTAGAGCTTTTGAAACATTTCTGCGCTGATTTGTTTTCATGGATCATGTGCCTCTGGCAGAACAGAGAGGAGAATCTGCCTTTTATTTGTACCGCCAGCTTCTCCCAGGATAGGGCTTATGTTCTGATAGCTTCGGTAAATAACTGTTGTCTACCTGACTGACTAAGCGTAGGCACATGTTCTGAAGTTCAGTTCCTGATTTATCTTGTTTTGTGTTCCTAGGAAGGGGCGACTAAGCCCAAAATTGCAAAACCGGAGTATGCTACTGGGTTGTAGAAGTGGCTCCGCAGGATCTGATGGATCATAAAACACTGACCTCTGTTGGTGGAGCACACTTAGCTTATTATACACTGGGTATGTTAGTGAACGTGGCTGGCATTTCTTATTCTCTGTGCCTAGAAACTAGTGTGCTCTGGGGGAAGGGTATATGTAGCTCAGCAGTAGAGAGAATGCGGGCTTAGCATGCAGTTGTTCCTGGGGTCAGTATCCAGTTCCTCCAAGAAACCAGTGTGATAAGGGGAAGGATGGAAGGAAGGAAGGCGCAAAGTTTGTGTTTCGCTTCAGCAGTGTCTTCGCAGGAAAGCCTAATCCTCCATCCTTTTCTGTGGTTTTTAGCCGACGCGGGACCTGGCGCGGCTCCGATGTGGCCCGGCAGCGCCCGCCCACCTGCGGCGGCCCCGGAGGCCCAGGGAAGTGGGGTGGTCATGCTCTGTTGGGCCTCGTCCTGGGAAAGGGTATCTTCCCGTTCTCCCGGCAGCCGTTCCACGACTCGTCTGCAGACTGTGTGTCCTGTAACGGGTCTGGCGTGTCATGTCGCTGCCTTTTTCAGTCTCAAAACTCTTGCCCAGGAGCCAGTGGTCTGCTTCTTCCGGGAGCCCGTCGCCTTTGCTGGTGCCTGCAGGAGCCATGAGGGAGTGCTTAGGAGCCGGGGCCCGCAGACTTTGACTGTGGGTTTCTCGAAGCAGCGTGAGGAGAGTGAGCCCTCTCTCCACACTGACTTCTCCTGGCTCGGCTGACTCCTTCCTGACCTCCTGCACCTAGGGTTGCTCCTGGGTCTCTGAGACGGATTTCTTTGACGTCGTTCTTTTGACTGGTATCCCGGCTCAGGCCAGGTGATTCTCCAGTTTAGAATGTCCATTCAGATCCTGGTAACTGGAAAAGGGGCAAAGCCCTCCCTCCAGCTTTGTACGGTGTGCTTTGTGCAACTTGGAGTCTTCCTGGGTGTGGTAAACGTCACAGCCCGACACTGTCTTTTCTCGGGAGGTAAGTGTGTCTTGGCCGCTGCCTCCAGGTGTACTCTGGGCAGAAAAGCCTGGCTCTCGGAAATGGTGCGTTTGTAGTAGGGAATAGAGGCTGGAAGGGAAAGAGCCCGCAGTGAAAATGCCTCCTTCCCTGCGGGGGAATTCCGATGCGCACCAGAGTACCTAAGTTGTGTTTGTCCCCCACCCTGCGCCGGGTCGGGCCTGCACTGAAAGCTGTCAGAGCTGCTCGTCGGTCTCATGGCACACCGTGGTGTTTTGCACACGAGCTGGTACAGTCCCTTTGGTGTCAGGTGTGGGGTTGAGTCTCCCCACGTCACTCTCCCGTAGCAGGCAGGTAGGGTGCGTTCCTTAGCGAACGTAAAATCCAGTCGTCCCTGAGGATATGGATGATTTTAACGGAGCCTGAGTCCCTCCTGAGGACAGCATTGCCCCTCGGGAGCCCTTGGCATGCTCCGCCGCAGGACTCCGGGATGCCCAGCACCCCAGGGCTCTTTGCGCCAAGGGGCAGCCCCTGCGTGGAGGAGGAGGGCCCTTTGTGAGGAGGGGGCAGAGAGGGCCTGGCAGGGTCCTGCAGGCAGAGCCCTGCAGGCAGAGACCTGCAGGCAGAGCCCTGCAGGCAGATCGGTGACCCTGGTGCGGCTCTGATTGCTCGTGTGGAGAATGAGCTCTTCACGTCCATCCCGTGTCCGTGATACTGGTCCGGGCATGGCAAGCTTGCGTGGAGCTGAGGAAGTTATCGGGGAGTGCCGTCCCGCCCAGAGCGGCTGGCTGTTGGGAAGGCGCTAGTTTGCCCGTGTGCTGGAAGCTCAATGTGCAGCCTCTCGTGCAGGATGTCCCTTGGATTCCTCTACTTGGAAACAGCTGCGGCGGTTACGTGCGGTGTCAGGGTCGTATCCCCGTGTCCCCCTGTGCGGCCCAGGCTGCGGTCAGGTCCCAGAGGCCTGGGCGGAGCATGTGGCACCGTGCTGCTCTCTGGGCACCCGGTTTAGGTGTGGGTGCCCGGTGCCGACGGCTGCTGCGTTGGGTTTCAGCTCTTGTCGGTGTTGGTGCTTTTGTCTGTCATCCAACCCAGCCCTCCCTTCTGTCCTGCAGGTCACCCCGTGGGCCGGAGGGCCCCAACCTTTCCGAGGAACAGCCTGCGTGGCCTGCCCCGGGTGCGGCCCGTCGTCGCCCAGCTGGGCACCTGCACCTGGTCCCCCTTGTTGCCCAGTGCAAATTCGCCCCCACCGCCAGCTGCTCCGCTCGGTAAGAGGAAAGCATAGTCCTCTGTTTCTTCCTAGAGTCACTGCAGAATAAGTGCAGATCGCTCTCCGGGGCTTCCCCGTGCACGGGCGTCCGTGACTGGGCTCACGTCCGTGTCCCTCTTGCCCCTTAGCAGACGCACTTGATGGACCGCGTCTTCCCCTTCCTGCCCTGGTGAGGGAGTTGTCTGTTGTAGAGGGAAAGTGGGTCCTCTGACGGAGGGCAGACGTGTCGGTTCTGCACACGGGCCTTCAACAGACACCACTTTCCGGGCCCCCTGGAGGACAAGCCCGCCACTGTCACTGTCTGCAGCGAGTGGAGCCCTGATTTTCCACAGCCGATGATCGGTTATGGAAGACACACCCGAACCCGGGGCCTGTGGTCTCTTCAGTCAAGGGTCCTGAGACCTGTCTCCCACTCGGTCTGATGTGAGACTTAGTGTGATTCGGGGAATAAGGCCTCAAAGATCTATTGCGCTTCAGCCATCTAACATGTTTTGTAAGGCATTGAACCATGAAATAGTGTTTTGTATTTTATTTTATCTATGCCGAGGAGCTAGTTGACTCGGGGAATTACATAGGTTATTGGTAAATAGAATGCTTGCTTAGCATGCCGAATTCCGTGTGCTCATTCCCGGTACCTCCAATTAAAAACAGAAGAAAAGAAAAAACAAAAACAAGAGCAAACTTCAAATGTTAGAAATACATAGTGCGCAAACCAAACTTCCATATCCATTGTTTTTACGTGTTTTCCTCTTACTACATGGTTTGAAATATATCCCAACCGTGACTTAAGCATTTATTTCAGAAAATGCTCTAACTCTTTGAAAGTCTTTTCTGCCACTTTTTTTTGACACATCCACGAACTGAGATAGACGCACATGGTGGTTTTAATATACATTCGTGAATATTCTCATTAATGTACCTCTAACTACATTTTACAGATGGTGTGTCAGTGCGCCAGTTTACAGAAGAGAGAGGAAGAGAATCTTCCTGGGATGAGGTACAGTCTCTTGTTGTTAATGTCCTTGTGCGACTATATAAGTACCAGGGGATTCTGAGACATAAACAGGGGGTTGGTGTGAGTGTGCATCTTCACGTTTGAATCTGCTGATGAGAATTTTTGGCTTATGCTTCTAACTTACAGTTTAGGATGTGATTCTGTGCTTAATGCCGTAGGACTTGATAATGCACATTTGTTCATTTTCCAGACTCACCTAGTGAAGCCAGTCTCTGTATGGGCATTCTTGTTTTCAGGGTCTTTCCCTTAGAGTTCATTAGAGGATATTGAAAAGAAATTCATCCCTGGGAAAGTTAGGTGCATCTTGGTGTTGGTTCTTGTTTTAGCCGTCCTCACTTGAAATTAATTAAGTGATGTTTCATTTTCAAGGCAGCATGTTTGTCTTCCCATTCCACCGCCAGTAACACTGGTCTAGTTTCCTTAATGCCTTACGCTGTTTCCCACCTGCTCCTTTTACTCAGGCTGCCCTTCCCCAAAGCCCATCCACATCCCCCTCTGTGCTGGATCTCTCTTTTACGAAACAGTGCGGTCTTCCCAGCATTCCCTGAGCTATCCACGTGCAGCGGACTCTCCTGTCCTTTGTGGCGTTACTGTTCCCGTTCACCTCAGTTGTAGAGCTTTTGAAACTTTTCTGCGCTTATTTGTTTTCATGGATCCTGTGCCTCTGGCAGAACAGAGAGGAGAATCTGCCTTTTATTTGTACCGCCAGCTTCTCCCAGGATAGGGCTTATGTTCTGATAGCTTCGTTAAATAACTGTTGTGAACCTGACTGACTAAGCGTAGGCACATTTTCTGAAGTTCGTTTCCTGATTTATCTTGTTTTGTGTTCCTAGGAAGGGGCGACTAAGAACGAAATTGCAAAACCAGAGTACGCTACTGGGACTGTAGAAGTGGCTCCTCAGAATCTGACGGATCATAAAACACTGACCTCTGTTGGTGGAGCACACTTAGCTTATTATACACTGGGTAATTTATTGAACGTGGCTGGCATTTCTTGTTCTCTGTGCCTAGAATCTAGTGTGCTCTGGGTCGAATGGTATATGTAGCTCAGCCGTAGAGAGAATGCGGGCTTATTATGCAGGAGTTCCTGGGGTCAGTATCCAGTTCCTCCAAGAAACGAGTGTGATACGGGGAAGGAAGGAAAGAAGGAAGGCTCAAAGCTTTTGTTTCGCTTCAGCAGTGTCTTCGCAGGAAAGCCTAATCCTCCATCCTTTTCTGTGGTTTTAAGCCGACGCGGGACCTGGCGCGGCTCCGGTGTGTCCCGGCAGCGCCCGCCCAACTGCGGCGGCCCCGGAGGCCCAGGGAAGTGGGGTGGTCATGCACTGTTGGGCCTCGTCCTGGGAATGGTGATCTTCCCGTTCTCCCAGCTGCCTTTCCTGGACTCGTCTGCAGACTCTGTGTCCTGTGACGGGTCTGGCGTGGCATTTCGCTGCCTTTTTCAGACTCAAAACTCTTGCCCAGGAGCCAGTGGGCTGCTTCTCCCGGGAGCCCTTCGCCTAGGCTGGTGCCTGCAGGAGCCATGAGGGAGTGCTTAGGAGCCGGGGCCCGCAGACATGGACTGTGGGTTTCTCGAAGCATCGTGAGGACAGTGAGCTCTCGCTCCACACTGACTTCTCCTGGCTCGGCTGACTCCTTCCTGACCTCCTGCACCTAGGGTTGCTCCTGGGTCACTGAGACGGATTTCTGTGTCGTCATTCTTTTGAATGGTTTCCCGGCTCAGGCCAGGTGATTCTCCTGTTTGAATGTCCATTCAGATCCTGGTAACTGGAAAAGGGGCAAAGCCCTCCCTCCAGCATTGTACGGTGTGCTTTGTGCAACTTGGAGTCTTCCTGGGTGTGGTAAACGTCACAGCCCGACACTGTCTTTTCTCGGGGTGTAAGTGTGTCTTGGCCACTGCCTCCAGTTGTACTCTGGGCAGTAAAGCCTTGCTCTCGGAGATTGTGCGTTTGTAGTAGGGAATAGAGGCTGGAAGGGAAAGAGCCCGCAGTGAAAATGCCTCCTTCCCTGCGGGGGAATTCCGATGCGCACCAAAGTGCGTACGTTGTGTTTGTCCCCCACCCTGCGCCGGGTCGGCCCTACCCTGAAAGCTGTCAGAGCTGCTCGTCGGTCTCATGGCACACTGTGGGGTTTTGCGCACGAGCTGGTACAGTCCCTTTGGTGTCAGGTGTGGGGTTGTGTCTCCCCACGTCACTCTCCCGAAGCAGGCAGGTAGGGTGCGTTCCGTAGCGAACGTAAAATCCAGACGTCCCTGAGGATATGGATGATTGTAACGGAGCCTGAGTCCCTCCTGAGGACAGCCTTGCCCCTCGGGAGCACTTGGCCTACTCCGCCGCTGGACTCAGGGATGCCCAGCACCCAAGTGCTCTTTGCGCCCAGGGGCAGCAATGCGTTGAGGAGGAGGGCCCATTGTGAGGAGGGGGCAGATAGGGCCAGGCAGTGTCCTGCAAGCAGAGCCCAGCAGGCAGAGCCCTGAAAGCAGAGCCCTGCAGGCAGAGTGGTGACCCTGGTGCGGCTCTGCTTTCACGTGTGGAGATTGAGCTCTTCACGTCCTTCCCGTGTCCGTTTTCCTGGTCTGCGCCGGGCAAGATTGCGTGGAGCTGGGGAAGGTGGCGGGGAGGGCCGTCCCGCCCAGAGCAGCTGGCTGTTGGGAAGGCGCTAGTTTCCCCGTGTGCTGGAAGCTCTGTGTGCAGCCTCTCGGGCAGGAGGACCCTTGGCTTCCTCCACTTGGAGACTGCGGCGGCGGCGACGTGCGGCGTCAGGGTTGTATCCCCGTGTCCCCCTGTGTGGCCCAGGCTGCAGGCAGGCCCTAGAGGGCTGGAAGGATCGTGTGGCACCGTGGTGCTCTCTGGGCACCCGGTGGATGGGAGGGTGCCCGGTGCCGACGGCTGCTGCTTTGGGTTTCAGCTCTTGTCGGTAATAGCGCTTTTGTCTGTCATCCAACCCAGCCCTCCCTTCTGTCCTGCAGGTCACCCCGTGGGCCGGAGGGCCCCAAACTTTCCGAGGACCAGCCTGCGTTGCCTGACAAGGGTGCAGCCCTTCGAAGCCCAGCTGGTCCCACTTGGTGCCCTGTGCAACCTCGCCACCCACCGCCAGCTGCTCCGCTCGGTAAGAGGAAAGCATATTCCTCTGTTTCTTCCTTGAGTCACTGCAGAAGAAGGGCAGATCGCTCTCTGGGGCTTCCGCGTGCATGGGTGGCCGTGACTGGGCTCACGGCCGTGTCCCTCTTGTCCCTTAGCAGACGCACTTGATGGACCGCTTTTCCCCTTCCTGCCCTGGGGAGGGAGGTGTCTGTTGTAGAGGGAAAGAGGGTCCTCTGACGGAGGGCAGACGTGTCGGTTCTGCACACGGGCCTTCAACAGACACCACGATCCGGGCTCCCTGGGGGGACAAGCCCTCCACTGTCACTGTATGCAGCGAGTTGGGCCCTGATTTCCACAGCCGATGATCGGTTATGGAAGACACACCCGAACCCGGGGCCTGTGGTCTCTTCAGTCAAGGGTCCTGAGACCTGTCTCCCACTCGGTCTGATGTGAGAATTAGTGTGATACGGGGAAGAAGGCCTCAAAGATCTTTTGCGCTTCAGCAAACTAACATGTTTTGTAAGGCAGTGAACCGTGAAAGAGTGTTTTGTATTTTATTTTATCTATGCCGAGAAGCTAGTTGACTCGGGGAATTACATAGGTTAGTGGTAAATAGAATGCTTGCTTAGCATGCCGAATTCCGTGTGCTCATTCCCGGTACCTCCATTTAAAAAAAGAAGAAAAGTAAAAACAAAAACAAGAGCAAACTTCAAATGTTAGAAATACAAAGGGCGCAAACCCAAATTATATATCAATTCTTTTTACGTGTTTTCCTCTTACTACTTGGTTTGAAATATATCCCAACCGTGACTTAAGCATTTATTTCAGAAAATGCTCTAACTCTTTGAAAGTCTTTTCTGCCACTTTTGTTTTGACACATCCACGAACGGAGATAGATGCACATGGTTGTTTTAATATACATTCGTGAATATTCTCATTAATGTACCTGTAACTACATTTTACAGATGGTGTGTCAGTGCGCCACTTTACAGAAGAGAGGGGAAGAGAATCTTCCTGGGATGAGGTACATTCTCTTGTTTTTAATGTGCTTGTGTGGCTATATAAGTACCAGGGGATTCTGAGACATAAACCGGGGGTTGGTGTGAGTGTGCATCTTCACGTTTGCATCTGCTGATGAGAATTTTTGACTGATGATTTTAACTTACAGTTTAGGATGTGATTCTGTGCTTAATGCCGTAGGACTGGATAATGCACTTGTGTTCATTTTCCAGATTCACCTAGTGAAGCCAGTGTCTGTATGGGTATTCTTGTTTTAGGGTCTTTCCCTTACAGTTCATTAGAGGATATTGAAAAGAAATTCATCCCTGGGAAATTTAGGTGCATCTTGGTGTTGGTTCTTGTTTTAGCCGTCCTCACTTAGAATTAATTAAATGATGTTTCATTTTCAAGGCAGCATGTTTTGTCTTCCCATTCCACCGCCAGTAACAGTTGTCTAGTTTCCTTAATGCCTTACGCTGTTTCCCATCTGCTCCTTTTACTCAGGCTGCCCTTCCCCAAAGCCCCTCCACATCCACCCTCTGTGCTGGATCTCTCTTTTACAAAACAGTGCGGTCTTCCCAGCATTCCCTGAGCTATCCACGTGCAGCGGACTCTCCTGTCCTTTGTGGCGTTACTGTACCCGTTCACCTCAGTTGTAGAGCTTTTGAAACATTTCTGCGCTGATTTGTTTTCATGGATCCTGTGCCTCTGGCAGAACAGAGAGGAGAATCTGCCTTTTATTTTTACCGCCAGCTTCTCCCAGGATAGGGCTTATGTTCTGATAGCTTCGGTAAATAACTGTTGTCTACCTGACTGACTAATCGTAGGCACATGTTCTGAAGTTCAGTTCCTGATTTATCTTGTTTTGTGTTCCTAGGAAGGGGCGACTAAGCCCAAAATTGCAAAACCGGAGTACGCTACTGGGTTGTAGAAGTGGCTCCGCAGGATCTGACGGATCATAAAACACTGACCTCTGTTGGTGGAGCACACTTAGCTTATTATACACTGGGTAAGTTAGTGAACGTGGCTGGCATTTCTTATTCTCTGTGCCTAGAAACTAGTGTGCTCTGGGGGGAATGGTATATGTAGCTCAGCAGTAGAGAGAATGCGGGCTTAGCATGCAGTTGTTCCTGGGGTCAGTATCCAGTTCCTCCAAGAAACCAGTGTGATAAGGGGAAGGAAGGAAGGAAGGAAGGCGCAAAGTTTTTGTTTCGCTTCAGCAGTGTCTTCGCAGGAAGGCCTAATCCTCCATTCTTTTCTGTGGTTTTTAGCCGACGCGGGAACTGGCGCGGCTCCGATGTGGCCCGGCAGCGCCCGCCCACCTGCGGCGGCCCCGGAGGCCCAGGGAAGTGGGGTGGTCATGCTCTGTTGGGCCTCGTCCTGGGAAAGGGGATCTTCCCGCTCTCCCGGCAGCCGTTCCTCGACTCGTCTGCAGACTGTGTGTCCTGTGACGGGTCTGGCGTTTCGTGTCGCTGCCTTTTTCAGTCTCAAAACTCTTGCCCAGGAGCCAGTGGGCTGCTTCTTCCGGGAGCCCGTCGCCTTGGCTGGTGCCTGCAGGAGCCATGAGGGAGTGCTTAGGAGCCGGGGCCCGCAGACATTGACTGTGGGTTTCTCGAAGCAGCGTGAGGAGAGTGAGCCCTCGCTCCACACTGACTTCTCCTGGCTCGGCTGACTCCTTCCTGACCTCCTGCACCTAGGGTTGCTCCTGGGTCACTGAGACAGATTTCTGTGTGGTCATTCTTTTGAATGGTTTCCCGGCTCAGGCCAGGTGATTCTCCTGTTTGAATGTCCATTCAGATCCTGGTAACTGGAAAAGGGGCAAAGCCCTCCCTCCAGCTTTGTACGGTGTGCTTTGTGCAACTTGGAGTCTTCCTGGGTGTGGTAAACGTCACAGCCCGACACTGTCTTTTCTCGGGGTGTAAGTGTGTCTTGGCCACTGCCTCCAGTTGTACTCTGGGCAGTAAAGCCTTGCTCTCGGGGATTGTGCGTTTGTAGTAGGGAATAGAGGCTGGAAGGGAAAGAGCCCGCCGTGAAAATGCCTCCTTCCCTGCGGGGGAATTCCGATGCGCACCAAAGTGCGTACGTTGTGTTTGTCCCCCACCCTGCGCCGGGTCGGCCCTACCCTGAAAGCTGTCAGAGCTGCTCGTCGGTCTCATGGCACACTGTGGGGTTTTGCGCACGAGCTGGTACAGTCCCTTTGGTGTCAGGTGTGGGGTTGAGTCTCCCCACGTCTCTCTCCCGAAGCAGGCAGGTAGGGTGCGTTCCGTAGCGAACGTAAAATCCAGACGTCCCTGAGGATATGGATGATTGTAACGGAGCCTGAGTCCCTCCTGAGGACAGCCTTGCCCCTCGGGAGCCCTTGGCCTACTCCGCCGCTGGACTCCGGGATGCCCAGCACCCAAGGGCTCTTTGCACCCAGGGGCAGCAATGCGTTGAGGAGGAGGGCCCTTTGTGAGGAGGGGGCAGAGAGGGCCAGGCAGTGTCCTGCAAGCAGAGCCCAGCAGGCAGAGCCCTGAAAGCAGAGCCCTGCAGTCAGAGCGGTGACCCTGGTGCGGCTCTGCTTGCACGTGTGGAGATTGAGCTCTTCACGTCCGTCCCGTATCCGTTTTCCTGGTCTGCGCCGGGCAAGCTTGCGTGGAGCTGGGGAAGGTGGCGGGGAGGGCCGTCCCGGCCAGAGCGGCTGGCTGTTGGGAAGGCGCTAGTTTCCCCGTGTGCTGGAAGCTCTGTGTGCAGCCTCTCGGGCAGGAGGACCCTTGGCTTCCTCCACTTGGAGACAGCAGCGGCGGCGACGTGCGGCGTCAGGGTTTTATCCCCGTGTCACCCTGTGTGGCCCAGGCTGCAGGCAGGCCCTAGAGGGCTGGAAGGATCGTGTGGCACCATGCTGCTCTCTGGGCACCCGGTGGAGGGGAGGGTGCCCGGTGCCGACGGCTGCTGCTTTGGGTTTCAGCTCTTGTCGGTAATAGCGCTTTTGTCTGTCATCCAACCCAGCCCTCCCTTCTGTCCTGCAGGTCACCCCGTGGGCCGGAGGGCCCCAAACTTTCCGAGGACCAGCCTGCGTTGCCTGACAAGGGTGCAGCCCTTCGACGCCCAGCTGGTCCCACTTGGTGCCCTGTGCAAACTCGCCACCCACGGCCAGCTGCTCCGCTCGGTAAGAGGAAAGCATATTCCTCTGTTTCTTCCTTGAGTCACTGCAGAAGAAGGGCAGATCGCTCTCTGGGGCTTCCCCGTGCACGGGTGGCCGTGACTGGGCTCACGGCCGTGACCCTCTTATCCCTTAGAAGACGCACTTGATGGACCGCGTTTCCCCTTCCTGCCCTGGGGAGGGAGGTGTCTGTTGTAGAGGGAAAGAGGGTCCTCTGACGGAGGGCAGACGTGTCGGTTCTGCACACGTGCCTTCAACAGACACCACGATCCGGGCTCCCTGGGGGGACAAGCCCTCCACTGTCACTGTATGCAGCGATTTGGGCCCTGATTTCCACAGCCGATGATCGGTTATGGAAGACACACCCGAACCCGGGGCCTGTGGTCTCTTCAGTCAAGGGTCCTGAGACCTGTCTCCCACTCGGTCTGATGTGAGAATTAGTGTGATACGGGGAAGAAGGCCTCAAAGATCTTTTGCGCTTCAGCAAACTAACATGTTTTGTAAGGCAGTGAACCGTGAAAGAGTGTTTTGTATTTTATTTTATCTATGCCGAGAAGCTAGTTGACTCGGGGAATTACATAGGTTAGTGGTAAATAGAATGCTTGCTTAGCATGCCGAATTCCGTGTGCTCATTCCCGGTACCTCCATTTAAAAAAAGAAGAAAAGAAAAAACAAAAACAAGAGCAAACTTCAAATGTTAGAAATACAAAGGGCGCAAACCCAAATTACATATCAATTCTTTTTACGTGTTTTCCTCTTACTACTTGGTTTGAAATATATCCCAACCGTGACTTAAGCATTTTTTTCAGAAAATGCTCTAACTCTTTGAAAGTCTTTTCTGCCACTTTTGTTTTGACACATCCACGAACGGAGATAGACGCACATGGTTGTTTTAATATACATTCGTGAATATTCTCATTAATGTACATGTAACTACATTTTACAGATGGTGTGTCAGTGCGCCACTTTACAGAAGAGAGAGGAAGAGAATCTTCCTGGGATGAGGTACAGACTCTTGTTGTTAATGTGCTTGTGTGACTATGTAATTACCAGGGGATTCTGAGACATAAACCGGGGGTTGGTGTGAGTGTGCATATTCACGTTTGCATCTGCTGATGAGAATTTTTGACTTATGATTTTAACTTACAGTTTAGGATGTGATTCTGTGCTTAATGCCGTAGGACTGGATAATGCACTTGTGTTCATTTTCCAGATTCACCTAGTGAAGCCAGTGTCTGTATGGGTATTCTTGTTTTAGGGTCTTTCCCTTACAGTTCATTAGAGGATATTGAAAAGAAATTCATCCCTGGGAAATTTAGGTGCATCTTGGTGTTGGTTCTTGTTTTAGCCGTCCTCATTTAGAATTAATTAAATGATGTTTCATTTTCAAGGCAGCATGTTTTGTCTTCCCATTCCACCGCCAGTAACAGTTGTCTAGTTTCCTTAATGCCTTACGCTGTTTCCCATCTGCTCCTTTTACTCAGGCTGCCCTTCCCCAAAGCCCCTCCACATCCACCCTCTGCGCTGGATCTCTCTTTTACAAAACAGTGCGGTCTTCCCAGCATTCCCTGAGCTATCCACGTGCAGCGGACTCTCCTGTCCTTTGTGGCGTTACTGTACCCGTTCACCTCAGTTGTAGAGCTTTTGAAACATTTCTGCGCTGATTTGTTTTCATGGATCATGTGCCTCTGGCAGAACAGAGAGGAGAATCTGCCTTTTATTTGTACCGCCAGCTTCTCCTAGGATAGGGCTTATGTTCTGATAGCTTCGGTAAATAACTGTTGTCTACCTGACTGACTAAGCGTAGGCACATGTTCTGAAGTTCAGTACCTGATTTATCTTGTTTTGTGTTCCTAGGAAGGGGCGACTAAGCCCAAAATTGCAAAACCGGAGTACGCTACTGGGTTGTAGAAGTGGCTCCGCAGGATCTGACGGATCATAAAACACTGACCTCTGTTGGTGGAGCACACTTAGCTTATTATACACTGGGTAAGTTAGTGAACGTGTCTGGCATTTCTTATTCTCTGTGACTAGAAATTAGTGTGCTCTGGGGGGAAGGGTATATGTAGCTCAGCAGTAGAGAGAATGCGGGCTTAGCATGCAGTTGTTCCTGGGGTCAGTATCCAGTTCCTCCAAGAAACCAGTGTGATAAGGGGAAGGAAGGAAGGGAGGAAGGCGCAAAGTTTGTGTTTCGCTTCAGCAGTGTCTTCGCAGGAAAGCCTAATCCTCCATCCTTTTCTGTGGTTTTTAGCCGACGCGGGACCTGGCGCGGCTCCGATGTGGCCCGGCAGCGCCCGCCCACCTGCGGCGGCCCCGGAGGCCCAGGGAAGTGGGGTGGTCATGCTCTGTTGGGCCTCGTCCTGGGAAAGGGGATCTTCCCGCTCTCCCGGCAGCCGTTCCTCGACTCGTCTGCAGACTGTGTGTCCTGTGACGGGTCTGGCGTGTCGTGTCGCTGCCTTTTTCAGTCTCAAAACTCTTGCCCAGGAGCCAGTGGTCTGCTTCTTCCGGGAGCCCGTCGCCTTGGCTGGTGCCTGCAGGAGCCATGAGGGAGTGCTTAGGAGCCAGGGCCCACAGACTTTGACTGTGGGTTTCTCGAAGCAGCGTGAGGACAGTGAGCCCTCTCTCCACACTGACTTCTCCTGGCTCGGCTGACTCCTTCCTGACCTCCTGCACCTAGGGTTGCTCCTGGGTCTCTGAGACGGATTTCTGTGACGTCGTTCTTTTGACTGGTATCCCGGCTCAGGCCAGGTGTTTCTCCAGTTTAGAATGTCCATTCAGATCCTGGTAACTGGAAAAGGGGCAAAGCCCTCCCTCCAGCTTTGTACGGTGTGCTTTGTGCAACTTGGAGTCTTCCTGGGTGTGGTAAACGTCACAGCCCGACACTGTCTTTTCTCGGGAGGTAAGTGTGTCTTGGCCGCTGCCTCCAGGTGTACTCTTGGCAGAAAAGCCTGGCTCTCGGAGATGGTGCGTTTGTAGTAGGGAATAGAGGCTGGAAGGGAAAGAGCCCGCAGTGAAAATGCCTCCTTCCCTGCGGGGGAATTCCGATGCGCACCAGAGTGCCTAAGTTGTGTTTGTCCCCCACCCTGCGCCGGGTCGGGCCTGCACTGAAAGCTGTCAGAGCTGCTCGTCGGTCTCATGGCACACCGTGGTGTTTTGCACACGAGCTGCTACAGTCTCTTTGGTGTCAGGTGTGGGGTTGAGTCTCCCCACGTCACTCTCCCGTAGCAGGCAGGTAGGGTGCGTTCCTTAGCGAACGTAAAATCCAGTCGTCCCTGAGGATATGGATGATTTTAACGGAGCCTGAGTCCCTCCTGAGGACAGCATTGCCCCTCGGGAGCCCTTGGCATGCTCCGCCGCAGGAAACCGGGATGCCCAGCACCCCAGGGCTCTTTGCGCCAAGGGGCAGCCCCTGCGTGGAGGAGGAGGGCCCTTTGTGAGGAGGGGGCAGAGAGGGCCTGGCAGGGTCCTGCAGGCAGAGCCCTGCAGGCAGAGACCTGCAGGCAGAGCCCTGCAGGCAGATCGGTGACCCTGTTGCGGCTCTGCTTGCTCGTGTGGAGAATGAGCTCTTCACGTCCATCCCGTGTCCGTGATACTGGTCCGGGCATGGCAAGCTGGCGTGGAGCTGAGGAAGTTATCGGGGAGTGCCGTCCCGCCCAGAGCGGCTGGCTGTTGGGAAGGCGCTAGTTTGCCCTTGTGCTGGAAGCTCAATGTGCAGCCTCTCGTGCAGGAGGTCCCTTGGATTCCTCTACTTGGAGACAGCTGCGGCGGTTACGTGCGGTGTCAGGGTCGTATCCCCGTGTCACCCTGTGCGGCCCAGGCTGCGGTCAGGCCCCAGAGGCCTGGGCGGAGCGTGTGGCACCGTGCTGCTCTCTGGGCACCCGGTGGAGGGGTGGGTGCCCGGTGCCGACGGCTGCTGCGTTGGGTTTCAGCTATTGTCGGTGTTGGTGCTTTTGTCTGTCATCCAACCCAGCCCTCCCTTCTGTCCTGCAGGTCACCCCGTGGGCCGGAGGGCCCCAACCTTTCCGAGGAACAGCCTGCGTGGCCTGCCCCGGGTGCGGCCCGTCGTCGCCCAGCTGGGCACCTGCACCTGGTCCCCCTTGTTGCCCAGTGCAACCTCGCCCCCACCGCCAGCTGCTCCGCTCGGTAAGAGGAAAGCATAGTCCTCTGTTTCTTCCTTGAGTCACTGCAGAATAAGGGCAGATCGCTCTCCGGGGCTTCCCCGTACACGGGCGTCCGTGACTGGGCTCACGGCCGTGTCCCTCTTGTCCCTTAGCAGACGCACTTGATGGACCGCCTCTTCCCCATCCTGCCCTGGTGAGGGAGGTGTCTGTTGTAGAGGGAAAGAGGGTCCTCTGACGGAGGGCAGACGTGTCGGTTCTGCACACGGGCCTTCAACAAACACCACTTTCCGGGCTCCCTGGAGGACAAGCCCGCCACTGTCACTGTCTGCAGCGTGTGGAGCCCTGACTTTCCACAGCCGATGATCGGTTATGGAAGACACACCCGAACCCGGGGCCTGTGGTCTCTTCAGTCAAGGGTCCTGAGACCTGTCTCCCACTCGGTCTGATGTGAGACTTAGTGTGATACGGGGAATAAGGCCTCAAAGATCTTTTGCGCTTCAGCCATCTAACATGTTTTGTAAGGCATTGAACCATGAAATAGTGTTTTGTATTTTATTTTATCTATGCCGAGAAGCTAGTTGACTCGGGGAATTACATAGGTTAGTGGTAAATAGAATGCTTGCTTAGCATGCCGAATTCGGTGTGCTCATTCCCGGTACCTCCAATTAAAAACAGAAGAAAAGAAAAAACAAAAACAAGAGCAAACTTCAAATGTTAGAAATACATAGTGTGCAAACCAAACTTCCATATCCATTGTTTTTACGTGTTTTCCTCTTACTACATGGTTTGAAATATATCCCAACCGTGACTTAAGCATTTATTTCAGAAAATGCTCCAGCTCTTTGAAAGACTTTTCTGCCACTTTTTTTTGACACATCCACGAACGGAGATAGACACACATGGTGGTTTTAATATACATTCGTGAATATTCTCATTAATGTACCTGTAACTACATTTTACATATGGTGTGTCAGTGCGCCACTTTACAGAAGAGAGAGGAAGAGAATCTTCCTGGGATGAGGTACAGTCTCTTGTTGTTAATGTCCTTGTGCGACTATATAAGTACCAGGGGATTCTGAGACATAAACAGGGGGTTGGTGTGAGTGTGCATCTTCACGTTTGAATCTGCTGATGAGAATTTTTGGCTTATGCTTCTAACTTACAGTTTAGGATGTGATTCTGTGCTTAATGCCGTAGGACTGAATAATGCACTTGTGTTCATTTTCCAGACTCACCTAGTGAAGCCAGTCTCTGTATGGGCATTCTTGTTTTCAGGGTCTTTCCCTTAGAGTTCATTAGAGGATATTGAAAAGAAATTCATCCCTGGGAAAGTTAGGTGCATCTTGGTGTTGGTTCTTGTTTTAGCCGTCCTCACTTGAAATTAATTAAGTGATGTTTCATTTTCAAGGCAGCATGTTTGTCTTCCCATTCCACCGCCAGTAACAGTGGTCTAGTTTCCTTAATGCCTTATGCTGTTTCCCACCTTCTCCTTTTACACAGGCTGCCCTTCCCCAAAGCCCATCCACATCCCCCCTCTGCGCTGGATCTCTCTTTTACGAAACAGTGCGGTCTTCCCAGCATTCCCTGAGCTATCCACGTGCAGCGGAATCTCCTGTCCTTTGTGGCGTTACTGTACCCGTTCACCTCAGTTGTAGAGCTTTTGAAACTTTTCTGCGCTGATTTGTTTTCATGGATCCTGTGCCTCTGGCAGAACAGAGAGGAGAATCTGCCTTTTATTGTACCGCCAGCTTCTCCCAGGATAGGGCTTATGTTCTGAGAGCTTCGGTAAATAACTCTTGTCTACCTGACTGACTAAACGTAGGCACATGATCTGAATTTCGGTTCCTGATTTATCTTGTTTTGTGTTCCTAGGAAGGGGCGACTAAGCCCGAAATTACAAAACCGGAGTACGCTACTGGGACTGTAGTAGTGGCTCCGCAGGAGCTGACGGATCATAAAACACTGACCTCTGTTGGTGGAGCACACGTATCTTATTATACACTTGGTAAGTTAGTGAACGTGGCTGGCATTTCTTGTTCTCTGTGCCTAGAAACTAGTGTGCTCTCGGGGGAAGGGTATATGTAGCTCAGCAGTAGAGAGAATGCGGGCTTAGCATGCAGGAGTTCCTGGGGTCAGTATCCAGTTCCTCCAAGAAACGAGTGTGATACGGGGAAGGAAGGAAGGAAGGAAGGCGCAAAGGTTTTTTTTCGCTTCAGCAGTGTCTTCGCAGGAAAGCCTAATCCTCCATCCTTTTCTGTGGTTTTTAGCCGACGCGGGACCTGGTGCGGCTCCGGTGTGTCCCGGCAGCGCCCGCCCACCTGCGGCGGCCACGGAGGCCCAGGGAAGTGGGGTGGTCATGCTCTGTTGGGCCTCGTCCTGGGAAAGGGGATCTTCCCGCTCTCCCGGCAGCCGTTCCTCGACTCGTCTGCAGACTGTGTGTCCTGTGACGGGTCTGGCGTGTCGTGTCGCTGCCTTTTTCTGTCTCAAAACTCTTGCCCAGGAGCCAGTGGTCTGCTTCTTCCGGGAGCCCGTCGCCTTGGCTGGTGCCTGCAGGAGCCATGAGGGAGTGCTTAGGAGCCGGGTCCCGCAGACATTTACTGTGGGTTTCTCGAAGCAGCGTGAGGAGAGTGAGCCCTCGCTCCACACTGACTTCTTCTGGCTCGGCTGACTCCTTCCTGACCTCCTGCACCTAGGGTTGCTCCTGGGTCACTGAGACGGATTTCTGTGTGGTCATTCTTTTGAATGGTTTCCCGGCTCATCCCAGGTGATTCTCCTGTTTGAATGTCCATTCAGATCCTGGTAACTGGAAAAGGGGCAAAGCCCTACCTCCAGCTTTGTACGGTGTGCTTTGTGCAACTTGGAGTCTTCCTGGGTGTGGTAAACGTCACAGCCCGACACTGTCTTTTCTCGGGGTGTAAATGTGTCTTCGCCACTGCCTCCAGCTGTACTCTGGGCAGTAAAGCCTTGCTCTCGGAGATTGTGCGTTTGTAGTAGGGAATAGAGGCTGGAAAGGAAAGAGCCCGCCGTGAAAATGCCTCCTTCCCTGCGGGGGAATTCCGATGCGCACCAAAGTGCGTACGTTGTGTTTTTCCCCCACCCTGCGCCGGGTCGGCCCTACCCTGAAAGCTGTCAGAGCTGCTCGTCGGTCTCATGGCACTCTGTGTGGTTTTGCGCACGAGCTGGTACAGTCCCTTTGGTGTCAGGTGTGGGGTTGAGTCTCCCCACGTCACTCTCCCGAAGCAGGCAGGTAGGGTGCGTTCCATAGCGAAAGTAAAATCCAGACGTCCCTGAGGATATGGATGATTGTAACGGAGCCTGAGTCCATCCTGAGGACAGCCTTGCCCCTCTGGAGCCCTTGGCCTACTCCGCCGCTGGACTCCGGGATGCCCAGCACCCAAGGGCTCTTTGCGCCCAGGGGCAGCAATGCGTTGAGGAGGAGGGCCCTTTGTGAGGAGGGGGCAGAGAGGGCCAGTCAGTGTCCTGCAAGCAGAGCCCAGCAGGCAGAGCCCTGAAAGCAGAGCCCTGCAGGCAGAGCGGTGACCCTGGTGCGGCTCTGCTTGCACGTGTGGAGATTGAGCTCTTCACGTCCGTCCCGTGTCCGTTTTCCTGGTCTGCGCCGGGCAAGCTTGCGTGGAGCTGGGGAAGGTGGCGGGGAGGGCCGTCCCTCCCAGAGCGGCTGGCTGTTGGGAAGGCGCTAGTTTCCCCGTGTGCTGGAAGCTCTGTGTGCAGCCTCTCGGGCAGGAGGACCCTTGACTTCCTCCACTTGGAGACAGCGGCGGCGGCGACGTGCGGCGTCAGGGTTGTATCCCCGTGTCCCCCTGTGCGGCCCAGGCTGCAGGCAGGCCCTAGAGGGCTGGAAGGATCGTGTGGCACCATGGTGCTCTCTGGGCACCCGGTGGAGGGGAGGGTGCCCGGTGCCGACGGCTGCTGCGTTGGGTTTCAGCTTTTGTCGGTGATAGCGCTTTTGTCTGTCATCCAACCCAGCCCTCCCTTCTGTCCTGCAGGTCACCCCGTGGGCCGGAGGGCCCCAAACTTTCCGAGGACCAGCCTGCGTTGCCTGACAAGGGTGCAGCCCTTCGACGCCCAGCTGGTCCCACTTGGTGCCCTGTGCAACCTCGCCACCCACCGCCAGCTGCTCCGCTCGGTAAGAGGAAAGCATATTCCTCTGTTTCTTCCTTGAGTCACTGCAGAAGAAGGGCAGATCGCTCTCTGGGGCTTCCCCGTGCACGAGTGGCCGTGACTGGGCTCACGGCCGTGTCCCTCTTGTCCCTTAGCAGACGCACTTGATGGACCGCGTTTCCCCTTCCTGCCCTGGGGAGGGAGGTGTCTGTTGTAGAGGGAAAGAGGGTCCTCTGACGGAGGGCAGACGTGTCGGTTCTGAACACGGGCCTTCAACAGACACCACGATCCGGGCTCCCTGGGGGGACAAGCCCTCCACTGTCACTGTATGCAGCGAGTTGGGCCCTGATTTCCACAGCTGATGATCGGTTATGGAAGACACACCCGAACCCGGGGCCTGTGGTCTCTTCAGTCAAGGGTCCTGAGACCTGTCTCCCACTCGGTCTGATGTGAGAATTAGTGTGATACGGGGAAGAAGGCCTCAAAGATCTTTTGCGCTTCAGCAAACTAAAATGTTTTGTAAGGCAGTGAACCGTGAAAGAGTGTTTTGTATTTTATTTTATCTATGCCGAGAAGCTAGTTGACTCGGGGAATTACATAGGTTAGTGGTAAATAGAATGCTTGCTTAGCATGCCGAATTCCGTGTGCTCATTCCCGGTACCTCCAATTAAAAACAGAAGAAAAGAAAAAACAAAAACAAGAGCAAACTTCAAATGTTAGAAATACATAGTGCGCAAACCCAAATTCCATATCCATACTTTTTACGTGTTTTCCTCTTACTACTTGGTTTGAAATATATCCCAACCGTGACTTAAGCATTTTTTTCAGAAAATGCTCTAACTCTTGGAAAGTCTTTTCTGCCACTTTTGTTTTGACACATCCACGAAAAGAGATAGAAGCACATGGTTGTTTTAATATACATTCTTGAATATTCTCATTAATGTACATGTAACTACATTTTACATATGGTGTGTCAGTGCGCCACTTTACAGAAGAGAGGAAGAGAATCTTCCTGGGATGAGGTACTGTCTCTTGTTGTTAAAGTCCTTGTGTGACTATATAAGTACCAGGGGATTCTGAGACATAAAACGGGGGTTGGTGTGAGTGTGCATCTTCACGTTTTCATCTGCTGATGAGAATTTTTGACTTATGCTTTTAACTTACAATTTAGGATGTGATTCTGTTCTTAATGCCGTAGGACTGGATAATGCACTTGTGTTCATTTTCCAGACTCACATAGTGAAGCCAGTGTCTGTATGGGCATTCTTGTTTTCAGGGTCTTTCCCTTAGAGTTCATTAGAGGATATTGAAAAGAAATTCATCCCTGGGAAAGTTAGGTGCATCTTGGTGTTGGTTCTTGTTTTAGCCGTCCTCACTTGAAATTAATTAAGTGATGTTTCATTTTCAAGGCAGCATGTTTGTCTTCCAATTCCACCGCCAGTAACAGTTGTTTAGTTTCCTTAATGCCTTATGCTGTTTCCCACCTGCTCCTTTTACTCAGGCTGCCCTTCCCCAAAGCCCCTCCACATCCCCCCTCTGCGCTGGATCTCTCTTTTACCAAACAGTGCGGACTTCCCAGCATTCCCTGAGCTATCCACGTGCAGCGGACTCTCTTGTCCTTTGTGGCGTTACTGTACCCTTTCACCTCAGTTGTAGAGCTTTTGAAACTTTTCTGCGCTGATTTGTTTTCATGGATCCTGTGCCTCTGGCAGAACAGAGAGGAGAATCTGCCTTTTATTTGTACCGCCAGCTTCTCCCAGTATAGGGCTTATGTTCTGAGAGCTTCGGTAAATAACTCTTGTCTACCTGACTGACTAAACGTAGGCACATGATCTGAATTTCGGTTCTTGATTTATCTTGTTTTGTGTTCCTAGGAAGGGGCGACTAAGCCCGAAATTACAAAACCCGAGTACGCTACTGGGACTGTAGAATTTTCTCCGCAGGAGCTGACGGATCATAAAACACTGACCTCTGTTGGTGGAGCACATGGAGCTTATTATACACTGGGTAAGTTAGTGAACGTGGCTGGCATTTCTTGTTCTCTGTGCCTAGAAACTAGTGTGCTCTGTTGGGAAGGGTATATGTTGCTCAGCAGTAGAGAGAATGCGGGCTTAGCATGCAGGTGTTCCTGGGGTCAGTATCCAGTTCCTCCAAGAAACGAGTGTGATACCGGGAAGGAAGGAAGGAAGGAAGGCGCAAAGGTTTTGTTTCGCTTCAGCAGTGTCTTCGCAGGAAAGCCTAATCCTCCATCCTTTTCTGTGGTTTTTAGCAGACGCGGGACCTGGCACGGCTCCGGTGTGTCCCGGCAGCGACGCCCACCTGCGGCGGCCCCGGAGGCCCAGGGAAGTGGGGTGGTCATGCTCTGTTGGGCCTCGTCCTGGGAAAGGTGATATTCCCGTTCTCCCTGCTGCTGTTCCTGGACTCGTCTGCAGACTGTGTGTCCTGTGACGGGTCTGGCGTGGCGTGTCGCTGCCTTTTTCAGACTGAAAACTCTAGTCCAGGAGCCAGTGGGCTGCTTCTCCCTGGAGCCCGTCACCTTGGCTGGTTCCTGCAGGAGCCATTAGGGAGTGCTTAGGAGCCGGGGCCCGCAGACTTTGACTGTGGTTTTCTCGAAGCAGCGTGAGGAGATTGAGCCCTCGCTCCACACTGACTTCTCCTGCCTCACGTGACTCCTTCCTTACATCCTGCACCTAGGGTTGCTCCTGGGACACTGAGACGGATTTCTGTGTCGTCGTACTTTTGACAGGTTTCCCGGCTCAGACCAGGTGATTCTCCTGTTTAGAATGTCCATTCAGATCCTGGTAACTGGAAAAGGGGCAAAGTCATCCCTCCAGCTTTGTACGGTGTGCTTTGTGCAACTTGGAGTCTTCCTGGGTGTGGTAAATGTCACAGCCCGACACTGTCTTTTCTCGGGAGGTAAGTGTGTCTTGGCCGCTGCCTCCAGTTGTACTCTGGGCAGAAAAGCCTGGCTCTCGGAGATGGTGCGTTTGTAGTAGGGAATAGAGGCTGGAAGGGAAAGATCCCGCCGTGAAAATGCCTCCTTCACTGCAGGGGAATTCCAATGTGCACTAGAGTGCGTACGTTGTGTTTGTCCCCAACCCTGCGCCGGGTCGGGCTTGCCCTGGAAGCTGTCAGAGCTGCTCGTCGGTCTCATGCCACACCGTGGGGTTTTGCGCACAAGCTGTTACAGTCCCTTTGGTGTCAGGTGTGTGGTTGAGACTTCCCACGTCACATTCCCGTAGCACGAAGGTAGGGTGCGTTCCGTAGCCAACGTAAAATCCAGTCGTCCCTGAGGATATGGATGATTGTAGCGGAACCTGAGTCCCTTCTAAGGACAGCCTTGCCCCTCGGGAGGCCTTGGCCAGCTCCGCCGCAGGACTCCGGGATACCAAGGTCCCCAGGGCTCTTTGTGCCCAGGGGCAGCCCCTGCGTGGAGGAGGAGGGTCCTTTGTGAGGAGGGGGCAGAGAGGGCCTGGCAGGTTCCTGCAGGCAGAGCCCTGCAGGCAGAGCCCTGCAGGCAGAGCCCTGCAGGCAGAGCGGTGACCCTCGTGCGGCTCTGCTTGCACGTGTGGAGAATGAGCTCTTCACGTCCGTCCCGTGTCCGTGTTCCTGGTCCGTGCCGGGCAAGCTTGCGTGGAGCTGGGGAAGGTGGCGGGGAGGGCCGTCCCGCCCAGAGCGGCTGGCTGTTGGGAAGGCGCTAGTTTGCCCATGTGCTGGGGGCTCTGTGTGCCGCCTCTCAGGCAGGAGGACCCTTGGCTTCCTCCACTTGGAGACAGTGGCGGCGGCGACATGCTGCTTCAGAGTCATATCCCCGTGTCACCCTGTGCGGCCCAGGCTGCAGGCTGGCCCCAGAGGTCTTAGCGGAGCGTGTGGCACCGTGCTGCTCTCTGGGTACCCGGTGGATTTGAGGGTGCCCGGTGCACACGGCTGCTGCGTTGGGTTTCGGCTCTTGTCGGTGTTGGCGCTTTTGTCTGTCATCCAAACCAGCTCTCCCTTCTGTCCTGCAGGTCAACCCGTGGGCCGGAGGGCCCCAAATTTCCGAGGACCAGCCTGCGTGGCCTGACCCGGGAGCGGCCCATCGTCGCCAAGCTGGGCACCTGCACCTGGTCCACTTTGGTGCCCTGTGCAAGCTCGCCCCCCACCGCCAGCTGCTCTGCTTGGTAAGAGGAAAGCATAGTCCTCTGTTTCTTCCTTGAGTCACTGCAGAAGTATGGCAGATCGCACTCCAGGGATTCCCCGTGCACGGGCGGCCGTGACTGGGTTCATGGCCGTGTACCTCTGGTCCCTTATCAGACGCACTTGATGGAAATTGTCTTCACCATCCTGCCCTGGGGAGGGAGGTGTCTGTTTTAGAGGGAAAGATGGTCATCTGACGGAGGGCAGACGTGTCGGTTCTGCACACGGGCCTTCAAAATACACCACGTTCCGGGCTCCCTGGAGGACAAGACCGCCGCTGTCACTGTCTGCAGCGAGTGGAGCCTGACCTTCCACAGCCGATGATCGGTTATGGAAGACAAACCCGAACCCGGGGCCTGTGGTCTCTTCAGTCAAGGGTCCTGAGACCTGTCTCCCACTCGGTCTGATGTGAGGCTTTTAGTGATACGGGGAAGAAGGCCTCAAAGATCTTTTGCGCTTCAGCAAACTAACTTGATTTGTAAGGCAGTGAACAGTGAAAGAGTGTTTTGTATTTTATTTTATCTATGCCGAGAAGCTAGTTGACTCGGGGAATTACATATGTTAGTGGTAAATAGAATGCTTGCTTAGCATGCCGAATTCCGTGTTCTCATTCCCGGTACCTCCATTTATAAACAGAAGAAAAGAAGAAACAAAAACAAGAGCAAACTTCAAATGTTAGAAATACAAAGTGCGCAAACCCAACATCCATATCCATACTTTTTACGTGTTTTCCCCTTACTACTTGGTTTGAAATATATCCCAACCGTGACTTAAGCATTTTTTTTCAGAAAATGCTCTAACTCTTTGAAAGTCTTTTCTGCCACTTTTGTTTTGACACATCCACGAACGGAGATAAACGCACATGGTTGTTTTAATATACATTCGTGAATATTCTCATTAATGTACTTGTAACTACATTTTACAGATGGTGTGTCAGTGCGCCACTTTACAGAAGAGAGAGGAAGAGTATCTTCCTGGGATGAGGTACAGTCTCTTGTTTTTAATGTCCTTGTGTGACTATATAAGTACCAGGAGATTCTGAGACATAAACCGGGGGTGGGTTTGAGTGTGCATCTTCACGTTTACATCTGATGATGAGAATTTTTGACTTATGATTTTAACTTACAGTTTAGGATGTGATTCTGTGCTTAATGCCGTAGGACTGGATAATGCACTTGTGTTCATTTTCCAGATTCACCTAGTGAAGCCAGTGTCTGTATGGGTATTCTTGTTTTAGGGTCTTTCCCTTACAGTTCATTAGAGGATATTGAAAAGAAATTCATCCCTGGGAAAGTTAGGTGCATCTTGGTGTTGGTTCTTGTTTTAGCCGTCCTCACTTAGAATTAATTAAATGATGTTTCATTTTCAAGGCAGCATGTTTTGTCTTCCCATTCCACCGCCAGTAACAGTTGTCTAGTTTCCTTAATGCCTTACGCTGTTTCCCATCTGCTCCTTTTACTCAGGCTGCCCTTCCCCAAAGCCCATCCACATCCACCCTCTGCGCTGGATCTCTCTTTTACAAAACAGTGCGGTCTTCCCAGCATTCCCTGAGCTATCCACGTGCAGCGGACTCTCCTGTCCTTTGTGGCGTTACTGTACCCGTTCACTTCAGTTGTAGAACTTTTGAAACATTTCTGCGCTGATTTGTTTTCATGGATCATGTGCCTCTGGCAGAACAGAGAGGAGAATCTGCCTTTTATTTGTACCGCCAGCTTCTCCCAGGATAGGGCTTATGTTCTGATAGCTTCGGTAAATAACTGTTGTCTACCTGACTGACTAAGCGTAGGCACATGTTCTGAAGTTCAGTTCCTGATTTATCTTGTTTTGTGTTCCTAGGAAGGGGCGACTAAGCCCAAAATTGCAAAACCGGAGTACGCTACTGGGTTGTAGAAGTGGCTCCGCAGGATCTGACGGATCATAAAACACTGACCTCTGTTGGTGGAGCACACTTAGCTTATTATACACTGGGTAAGTTAGTGAACGTGGCTGGCATTTCTTATTCTCTGTGCCTAGAAACTAGTGTGCTCTGGGGGGAAGGGTATATGTAGCTCAGCAGTAGAGAGAATGCGGGCTTAGCATGCAGTTGTTCCTGGGGTCAGTATCCAGTTCCTCCAAGAAACGAGTGTGATACGGGGAAGGAAGGAAGGAAGGAAGGCGCAAAGTTTGTGTTTCGCTTCAGCAGTGTCTTCGCAGGAAAGCCTAATCCTCCATCCTTTTCTGTGGTTTTTAGTCGACGCGGGACCTGGCGCGGCTCCGATGTGGCCCGGCAGCGCCCGCCCACCTGCGGCGGCCCCGGAGGCCCAGGGAAGTGGGGTGGTCATGCTCTGTTGTGCCTCGTCCTGGGAAAGGGGATCTTCCCGCTCTCCCGGCAGCCGTTCCTCGACTCGTCTGCAGACTGTGTGTCCTGTGACGGGTCTGGCGTGTCGTGTCGCTGCCTTTTTCAGTCTCAAAACTCTTGCCCAGGAGCCAGTGGTCTGCTTCTTCCGGGAGCCCGTCGCCTTGGCTGGTGCCTGCAGGAGCCATGAGGGAGTGCTTAGGAGCCGGGGCCCGCAGACTTTGACTGTGGGTTTCTCGAAGCAGCGTGAGGAGAGTGAGCCCTCTCTCCACACTGACTTCTCCTGGCTCGGCTGACTCCTTCCTGACCTCCTGCACCTAGGGTTGCTCCTGGGTCTCTGAGACGGATTTCTGTGTCGTCGTTCTTTTGACTGGTATCCCGGCTCAGGCCAGGTGATTCTCCAGTTTAGAATGTCCATTCAGATCCTGGTAACTGGAAAAGGGGCAAAGCCCTCCCTCCAGCTTTGTACGGTGTGCTTTGTGCAACTTGGAGTCTTCCTTTGTGTGGTAAACGTCACAACCCGACACTGTCTTTTCTCGAGAAGTAATTGTGTCTTGGCCGCTGCCTCCAGGTGTACTCTGGGCAGAAAAGCCTGGCTCTCGGAGATGGTGCGTTTGTAGTAGGGAATAGAGGCTGGAAGGGAAAGAGCCCGCCGTGAAAATGCCTCCTTCCCTGCGGGGGAATTCCGATGCGCACCAGAGTGCCTAAGTTGTGTTTGTCCCCCACCCTGCGCCGGGTCGGGCCTGCACTGAAAGCTGTCAGAGCTGCTCGTCGGTCTCATGGCACACCGTGGTGTTTTGCACACGAGCTGGTACAGTCCCTTTGGTGTCAGGTGTGGGGTTGAGTCTCCCCACGTCACTCTCCCGTAGCAGGCAGGTAGGGTGCGTTCCTTAGCGAACGTAAAATCCAGTCGTCCCTGAGGATATGGATGATTTTAACGGAGCCTGAGTCCCTCCCGAGGACAGCATTGCCCCTCGGGAGCCCTTGGCATGCTCCGCCGCAGGACTCCGGGATGCCCAGCACCCCAGGACTCTTTGCGCCAAGGGGCAGCCCCTGCGTGGAGGAGGAGGGCCCTTTGTGAGGAGGGGGCAGAGAGGGCCTGGCAGGGTCCTGCAGGCAGAGCCCTGCAGGCAGAGACCTGCAGGCAGAGCCCTGCAGGCAGAGCGGTGACCCTGGTGTGGCTCTGCTTGCTCGTGTTGAGAATGAGTTTTCACGTCCATCCCGTGTCCGTGATACTTGTCCGGGCATGGCAAGCTTGCGTGGAGCTGAGGAAGTTATCGGGGAGTGCCGTCCCGCCCAGAGCGGCTGGCTGTTGGGAAGGCGCTAGTTTGCCCGTGTGCTGGAAGCTCTATGTGCAGCCTCTCGTGCAGGAGGTCCCTTGGATTCCTCCACTTGGAGACAGCTGCGGCGGTTACGTGCGGTGTCAGGGTCGTATCCCCGTGTCCCCCTGTGCGGCCCAGGCTTCGGTCAGGCCCCAGAGGCCTGGGCGGAGCGTGTGGCACCGTGCTGCTCTCTGGGCACCCGGTGGAGGGGAGGGTGCCCGGTGCCGACGGCTGCTGCGTTGGGTTTCAGCTCTTGTCGGTGTTGGTGCTTTTGTCTGTCATCCAACCCAGCCCTCCCTTCTGTCCTGCAGGTCACCCCGTGGGCCGGAGGGCCCCAACCTTTCCGAGGAACAGCCTGCGTGGCCTGTCCCGGGTGCGGCCCGTCGTCGCCCAGCTGGGCACCTGCACCTGGTCCCCCTTGTTGCCCAGTGCAACCTCGCCCCCACCGCCAGCTGCTCCGCTCGGTAAGAGGAAAGCATAGTCCTCTGTTTCTTCCTTGAGTCACTGCAGAAGAAGGGCAGATCGCTCTCCGGGGCTTCCCCGTACACGGGCGTCCGTGACTGGGCTCACGGCCGTGTCCCTCTTGTCCCTTAGCAGACGCACTTGATGGACCGCGTCTTCCCCGTCCTGCCCTGGTGAGGGAGGTGTCTGTTGTAGAGGGAAAGAGGGTCCTCTGACGGAGGGCAGACCTGTCGGTTCTGCACACGGGCCTTCAACAGACACCACGTTCCGTGCTCCCTGGAGGACAAGCCCTCCACTGTCACTGTCTGCAGCGTGTGGAGCCCTGACTTTCCACAGCCGATGATCGGTTATGGAAGACACACCCGAACCCGGGGCCTGTGGTCTCTTCAGTCAAGGGTCCTGAGACCTGTCTCCCACTCGGTCTGATGTGAGACTTAGTGTGATACGTGGAAGAAGGCCTCAAAGATCTTTTGCGCTTCAGCCATCTAACATGTTTTGTAAGGCATTGAACCATGAAATAGTGTTTTGTATTTTATTTTATCTATGCCGAGAAGCTAGTTGACTCGGGGAATTACATAGGTTAGTGGTAAATAGAATGCTTGCTTAGCATGCCGAATTCCGTGTGCTCATTCCCGGTACCTCCAATTAAAAACAGAAGAAAAGAAAAAACAAAAACAAGAGCAAACTTCAAATGTTAGAAATACATAGTGTGCAAACCAAACTTCCATATCCATTGTTTTTACGTGTTTTCCTCTTACTACATGGTTTGAAATATATCCCAACAGTGACTTAAGCATTTATTTCAGAAAATGCTCTAACTCTTTGAAGGTCTTTTCTGCCATTTTTTTTTGACACATCCACGAAATGAGATAGACGCACATGGTGGTTTTAATATACATTCGTGAATATTCTCATTAATGTACCTGTAACTACATTTTACAGATGGTGTGTCAGTGCGCCACTTTACAGAAGAGAGAGGAATAGAATCTTCCTGGGATGAGGTACAGTCTCTTGTTGTTAAAGTCCTTGTGCGACTATATAAGTACCAGGGGATTCTGAGACATAAACAGGGGTTTGGTGTGAGTGTGCATCTTCACGTTTGAATCTGCTGATGAGAATTTTTGGCTTATGCTTCTAACTTACAGTTTAGGATGTGATTCTGTGCTTAATGCCGTAGGAATGGATAATGCACTTGTGTTCATTTTACAGACTCACCTAGTGAAGCCAGTGTCTGTATGGGTATTCTTGTTTTAGGGTCTTTCCCTTACAGTTCATTAGAGGATATTGAAAAGAAATTCATCCCTGGGAAAGTTAGGTGCATCTTGGTGTTGGTTCTTGTTTTAGCCGTCCTCACTTAGAATTAATTAAATGATGTTTCATTTTCAAGGCAGCATGTTTTGTCTTCCCATTCCACCGCCAGTAACAGTTGTCTAGTTTCCTTAATGCCTTACGCTGTTTCCCATCTGCTCCTTTTACTCAGGCTGCCCTTCCCCAAAGCCCATCCACATCCACCCTCTGCGCTGGATCTCTCTTTTACGAAACAGTGCGGTCTTCCCAGCATTCCCTGAGCTATCCACGTGCAGCGGACTCTCCTGTCCTTTGTGGCGTTACTGTACCCGTTCACTTCAGTTGTAGAACTTTTGAAACATTTCTGCGCTGATTTGTTTTCATGGATCATGTGCCTCTGGCAGAACAGAGAGGAGAATCTGCCTTTTATTTTTACCGCCAGCTTCTCCCAGGATAGGGCTTATGTTCTGATAGCTTCGGTAAATAACTGTTGTCTACCTGACTGACTAAGCGTAGGCACATGTTCTGAAGTTCAGTTCCTGATTTATCTTTTTTGTGTTCCTAGGAAGGGGCGACTAAGCCCAAAATTGCAAAACCGGAGTACGCTACTGGGTTGTAGAAGTGGCTCCGCAGGATCTGACGGATCATAAAACACTGACCTCTGTTGGTGGGGCACACTTAGCTTATTATACACTGGGTAAGTTAGTGAACGTGGCTGGCATTTCTTATTCTCTGTGCCTAGAAACTAGTGTGCTCTGGGGGGAAGGGTATATGTAGCTCAGCAGTAGAGAGAATGCGGGCTTAGCATGCAGTTGTTCCTGGGGTCAGTATCCAGTTCCTCCAAGAAACGAGTGTGATACGGGGAAGGAAGGAAGGAAGGAAGGCGCAAAGTTTGTGTTTCGCTTCAGCAGTGTCTTCGCAGGAAAGCCTAATCCTCCATCCTTTTCTGTGGTTTTTAGTCGACGCGGGACCTGGCGCGGCTCCGATGTGGCCCGGCAGCGCCCGCCCACCTGCGGCGGCCCCGGAGGCCCAGGGAAGTGGGGTGGTCATGCTCTGTTGTGCCTCGTCCTGGGAAAGGGGATCTTCCCGCTCTCCCGGCAGCCGTTCCTCGACTCGTCTGCAGACTGTGTGTCCTGTGACGGGTCTGGCGTGTCGTGTCGCTGCCTTTTTCAGTCTCAAAACTCTTGCCCAGGAGCCAGTGGTCTGCTTCTTCCGGGAGCCCGTCGCCTTGGCTGGTGCCTGCAGGAGCCATGAGGGAGTGCTTAGGAGCCGGGGCCCGCAGACTTTGACTGTGGGTTTCTCGAAGCAGCGTGAGGAGAGTGAGCCCTCTCTCCACACTGACTTCTCCTGGCTCGGCTGACTCCTTCCTGACCTCCTGCACCTAGGGTTGCTCCTGGGTCTCTGAGACGGATTTCTGTGTCGTCGTTCTTTTGACTGGTATCCCGGCTCAGGCCAGGTGATTCTCCAGTTTAGAATGTCCATTCAGATCCTGGTAACTGGAAAAGGGGCAAAGCCCTCCCTCCAGCTTTGTACGGTGTGCTTTGTGCAACTTGGAGTCTTCCTTTGTGTGGTAAACGTCACAACCCGACACTGTCTTTTCTCGAGAAGTAATTGTGTCTTGGCCGCTGCCTCCAGGTGTACTCTGGGCAGAAAAGCCTGGCTCTCGGAGATGGTGCGTTTGTAGTAGGGAATAGAGGCTGGAAGGGAAAGAGCCCGCCGTGAAAATGCCTCCTTCCCTGCGGGGGAATTCCGATGCGCACCAGAGTGCCTAAGTTGTGTTTGTCCCCCACCCTGCGCCGGGTCGGGCCTGCACTGAAAGCTGTCAGAGCTGCTCGTCGGTCTCATGGCACACCGTGGTGTTTTGCACACGAGCTGGTACAGTCCCTTTGGTGTCAGGTGTGGGGTTGAGTCTCCCCACGTCACTCTCCCGTAGCAGGCAGGTAGGGTGCGTTCCTTAGCGAACGTAAAATCCAGTCGTCCCTGAGGATATGGATGATTTTAACGGAGCCTGAGTCCCTCCCGAGGACAGCATTGCCCCTCGGGAGCCCTTGGCATGCTCCGCCGCAGGACTCCGGGATGCCCAGCACCCCAGGACTCTTTGCGCCAAGGGGCAGCCCCTGCGTGGAGGAGGAAGGCCCTTTGTGAGGAGGGGGCAGAGAGGGCCTGGCAGGGTCCTGCAGGCAGAGCCCTGCAGGCAGAGACCTGCAGGCAGAGCCCTGCAGGCAGAGCGGTGACCCTGGTGTGGCTCTGCTTGCTCGTGTTGAGAATGAGTTTTCACGTCCATCCCGTGTCCGTGATACTTGTCCGGGCATGGCAAGCTTGCGTGGAGCTGAGGAAGTTATCGGGGAGTGCCGTCCCGCCCAGAGCGGCTGGCTGTTGGGAAGGCGCTAGTTTGCCCGTGTGCTGGAAGCTCTATGTGCAGCCTCTCGTGCAGGAGGTCCCTTGGATTCCTCCACTTGGAGACAGCTGCGGCGGTTACGTGCGGTGTCAGGGTCGTATCCCCGTGTCCCCCTGTGCGGCCCAGGCTTCGGTCAGGCCCCAGAGGCCTGGGCGGAGCGTGTGGCACCGTGCTGCTCTCTGGGCACCCGGTGGAGGGGAGGGTGCCCGGTGCCGACGGCTGCTGCGTTGGGTTTCAGCTCTTGTCGGTGTTGGTGCTTTTGTCTGTCATCCAACCCAGCCCTCCCTTCTGTCCTGCAGGTCACCCCGTGGGCCGGAGGGCCCCAACCTTTCCGAGGAACAGCCTGCGTGGCCTGTCCCGGGTGCGGCCCGTCGTCGCCCAGCTGGGCACCTGCACCTGGTCCCCCTTGTTGCCCAGTGCAACCTCGCCCCCACCGCCAGCTGCTCCGCTCGGTAAGAGGAAAGCATAGTCCTCTGTTTCTTCCTTGAGTCACTGCAGAAGAAGGGCAGATCGCTCTCCGGGGCTTCCCCGTACACGGGCGTCCGTGACTGGGCTCACGGCCGTGTCCCTCTTGTCCCTTAGCAGACGCACTTGATGGACCGCGTCTTCCCCGTCCTGCCCTGGTGAGGGAGGTGTCTGTTGTAGAGGGAAAGAGGGTCCTCTGACGGAGGGCAGACCTGTCGGTTCTGCACACGGGCCTTCAACAGACACCACGTTCCGTGCTCCCTGGAGGACAAGCCCTCCACTGTCACTGTCTGCAGCGTGTGGAGCCCTGACTTTCCACAGCCGATGATCGGTTATGGAAGACACACCCGAACCCGGGGCCTGTGGTCTCTTCAGTCAAGGGTCCTGAGACCTGTCTCCCACTCGGTCTGATGTGAGACTTAGTGTGATACGTGGAAGAAGGCCTCAAAGATCTTTTGCGCTTCAGCCATCTAACATGTTTTGTAAGGCATTGAACCATGAAATAGTGTTTTGTATTTTATTTTATCTATGCCGAGAAGCTAGTTGACTCGGGGAATTACATAGGTTAGTGGTAAATAGAATGCTTGCTTAGCATGCCGAATTCCGTGTGCTCATTCCCGGTACCTCCAATTAAAAACAGAAGAAAAGAAAAAACAAAAACAAGAGCAAACTTCAAATGTTAGAAATACATAGTGTGCAAACCAAACTTCCATATCCATTGTTTTTACGTGTTTTCCTCTTACTACATGGTTTGAAATATATCCCAACAGTGACTTAAGCATTTATTTCAGAAAATGCTCTAACTCTTTGAAGGTCTTTTCTGCCATTTTTTTTTGACACATCCACGAAATGAGATAGACGCACATGGTGGTTTTAATATACATTCGTGAATATTCTCATTAATGTACCTGTAACTACATTTTACACATGGTGTGTCAGTGCGCCACTTTACAGAAGAGAGAGGAATAGAATCTTCCTGGGATGAGGTACAGTCTCTTGTTGTTAAAGTCCTTGTGCGACTATATAAGTACCAGGGGATTCTGAGACATAAACAGGGGTTTGGTGTGAGTGTGCATCTTCACGTTTGAATCTGCTGATGAGAATTTTTGGCTTATGCTTCTAACTTACAGTTTAGGATGTGATTCTGTGCTTAATGCCGTAGGACTGGATAATGCACTTGTGTTCATTTTACAGACTCACCTAGTGAAGCCAGTGTCTGTATGGGTATTCTTGTTTTAGGGTCTTTCCCTTACAGTTCATTAGAGGATATTGAAAAGAAATTCATCCCTGGGAAAGTTAGGTGCATCTTGGTGTTGGTTCTTGTTTTAGCCGTCCTCACTTAGAATTAATTAAATGATGTTTCATTTTCAAGGCAGCATGTTTTGTCTTCCCATTCCACCGCCAGTAACAGTTGTCTAGTTTCCTTAATGCCTTACGCTGTTTCCCATCTGCTCCTTTTACTCAGGCTGCCCTTCCCCAAAGCCCATCCACATCCACCCTCTGCGCTGGATCTCTCTTTTACGAAACAGTGCGGTCTTCCCAGCATTCCCTGAGCTATCCACGTGCAGCGGACTCTCCTGTCCTTTGTGGCGTTACTGTACCCGTTCACCTCAGTTGTAGAGCTTTTGAAACATTTCTGCGCTGATTTGTTTTCATGGATCATGTGCCTCTGGCAGAACAGAGAGGAGAAACTGCCTTTTATTTGTACCGCCAGCTTCTCCCAGGATAGGGCTTATGTTCTGAATAGCTTCGGTAAATAACTGTTGTCTACCTGACTGTCTAAGCGTAGGCACATGTTCTGAAGTTCAGTTCCTGATTTATCTTGTTTTGTGTTCCTAGGAATGGGCGACTAAGCCCAAAATTGCAAAACCGGAGTACGCTAATGGGTTGTAGAAGTGGCTCCGCAGGATCTGACGGATCATAAAACACTGACCTCTGTTGGTGGAGCACACTTAGCTTATTATACACTGGGTAAGTTAGTGAACGTGGCTGGCATTTCTTATTCTCTGTGCCTAGAAACTAGTGTGCTCTGGGGGGAAGGGTATATGTAGCTCAGCAGTAGAGAGAATGCGGGCTTAGCATGCAGTTGTTCCTGGGGTCAGTATCCAGTTCCTCCAAGAAACGAGTGTGATAAGGGGAAGGAAGGAAGGAAGGAAGGCGCAAAGTTTTTGTTTCGCTTCAGCTGTGTCTTCGCAGGAAAGCCTAATCCTCCATCCTTTTCTGTGGTTTTTAGCCGACGCGGGACCTGTCGCGGCTCCGGTGTGTCCCGGCAGCGCCCGCCCACCTGCGGCGGCCCCGGAGGCCCAGGGAAGTGGGGTGGTCATGCTCTGTTGGGCCTCGTCCTGGGAAAGGGGATCTTCCCGTTCTCCCGGCTGCCTTTCCTGGACTCGTCTGCAGACTGTGTGTCCTGTGACGGGTCTGGCGTGGCGTGTCGCTGCCTTTTTCAGACTCAAAACTCTTGTCCAGGAGCCAGTGGGCTGCTTCTCCCGGGAGCCCTTCGCCTTGGCTGGTGCCTGCAGGAGCCATGAGGGAGTGCTTAGGAGCCGGGGCCCGCAGACTTTGACTGTGGGTTTCTCGAAGCAGCGTGAAGAGATTGAGCCCTCGCTCCACACTGACTTCTCCTGGCTCGGGTGACTCCTTCCTTACCTCCTGCACCTAGGGTTGCTCCTGGGTCACTGAGACGGATTTCTGTGTCGTCGTACTTTTGATAGGTTTCCCGGCTCAGGCCAGGTGATTCTCCAGTTTAGAATGTCCATTGAGATCCTGGTAACTGGAAAAGGGGCAAAGTCATCCCTCCAGCTTTGTACGGTGTGCTTTGTGCAACTTGGAGTCTTCCTGGGTGTGGTAAACGTCACAGCCCGACACTGTCTTTTCTCGGGAGGAAAGTGTGTCTTGGCCGCTGCCTCCAGGTGTACTCTGGGCAGAAAAGCCTGGCTCTCGGAGATGGTGCGTTTGTAGTAGGGAATAGAGGCTGGAAGGGAAAGAGCCCGCAGTGAAAATGCCTCCTTCCCTGCGGGGGAATTCCGATGCGCACCAGAGTGCCTAAGTTGTGTTTTCCCCCACCCTGCGCCGGGTCGGGCCTGCACTGAAAGCTGTCAGAGCTGCTCGTCGGTCTCATGGCACACCGTGGTGTTTTGCACACGAGCTGGTACAGTCCCTTTGGTGTCAGGTGTGGGGTTGAGTCTCCCCACGTCACTCTCCCATAGAAGGCAGGTAGGGTGCGTTCCTTAGCGAACGTAAAATCCAGTCGTCCCTGAGGATATGGATGATTTTAACGGAGCCTGAGTCCCTCCTGAGGACAGCATTGCCCCTCGGGAGCCCTTGGCATGCTCCGCCGCAGGACTCCGGGATGCCCAGCACCCCAGGGCTCTTTGCGCCAAGGTGCAGCCCCTGCGTGGAGGAGGAGGGCCCTTTGTGAGGAGGGGGCAGGGAGGGCCTGGCAGGGTCCTGCAGGCAGAGCCCTGCAGGCAGAGACCTGCAGGCAGAGCCCTGCAGGCAGAGCGGTGACCCTGGTGCGGCTCTGCTTGCTCGTGTGGAGAATGAGCTCTTCACGTCCATCCCGTGTCCGTGTTACTGGTCCGGGCATGGCAAGCTTGCGTGGAGCTGAGGAAGTTATCGGGGAGTGCCGTCCCGCCCAGAGCGGCTGGCTGTTGGGAAGGCGCTAGTTTGCCCGTGTGCTGGAAGCTCTATGTGCAGCCTCCCGTGCAGGAGGTCCCTTGGATTCCTCCACTTGGAGACAGCTGCGGCGGTTACGTGCGGTGTCAGGGTCGTATCCCCGTGTCCCCCTGTGCGGCCCAGGCTGCGGTCAGGCCCCAGAGGCCTGGGCGGAGCGTGTGGCACCGTGCTGCTCTCTGGGCACCCGGTGGAGGGGAGGGTGCCCGGTGCCGACGGCTGCTGCGTTGGGTTTCATCTCTTGTCGGTGTTGGTGCTTTTGTCTGTCATCCAACCCAGCCCTCCCTTTTGTCCTGCAGGTCACCCCGTGGGCCGGAGTGCCCCAACCTTTCCGAGGAACAGCCTGCGTGGCCTGCCCCGGGTGCGGCCCGTCGTCGCCCAGCTGGGCACCTGCACCTGGTCCCCCTTGTTGCCCAGTGCACCCTCGCCCCCACCGCCAGCTGCTCCGCTCGGTAAGAGGAAAGCATAGTCCTCTGTTTCTTCCTTGAGTCACTGCAGAAGAAGGGCAGATCGCTCTCCGGGGCTTCCCCGTGCCCGGGCGTCCGTGACTGGGCTCACGGCCGTGTCCCTCTTGTCCCTTAGCAGACGCACTTGATGGACCGCGTCTTCCCCGTCCTGCCCTGGTGAGGGAGGTGTCTGTTGTAGAGGGAAAGAGGGTCCTCTGACGGAGGGCAGACCTGTCGGTTCTGCACACGGGCCTTCAACAGACACCACGTTCCGGGCTCCCTGGAGGACAAGCCCGCCACTGTCACTGTCTGCAGCGAGTGGAGCCCTGACTTTCCACAGCCGATGATCGGTTATGGAAGACACACCCGAACCCGGGGCCTGTGGTCTCTTCAGTCAAGGGTCCTGAGACCTGTCTCCCACTCGGTCTGATGTGAGACTTAGTGTGATATGGGGAAGAAGGCCTCAAAGATCTTTTGCGCTTCAGCAATCTAACATGTTTTGTAAGGCATTGAACCATGAAATAGTGTTTTGTATTTTATTTTATCTATGCCGAGAAGCTAGTTGACTCGGGGAATTACATAGGTTAGTGGTAAATAGAATGCTTGCTTAGCATGCCGAATTCCGTGTGCTCATTCCCGGTACCTCCAATTAAAAACAGAAGAAAAGAAAAAACAAAAACAAGAGCAAACTTCAAATGTTAGAAATACATAGTGCGCAAACCAAACTTCCATATCCATTGTTTTTACGTGTTTTCCTCTTACTACATGGTTTGAAATATATCCCAACCTTGACTTAAGCATTTATTTCAGAAAATGCTCTAACTCTTTGAAAGTCTTTTCTGCCACTTTTTTTGACACATCCACGAACTGAGATAGACGCACATGGTGGTTTTAATATACATTCGTGAATATTCTCATTAATGTACCTGTAACTACATTTTACAGATGGTGTGTCAGTGCGCCACTTTACAGAAGAGAGAGGAAGAGAATCTTCCTGGGATGAGGTAAAGTCTCTTGTTGTTAATGTCCTTGTGCGACTATATAAGTACCAGGGGATTCTGAGACATAAACAGGGGGTTGGTGTGAGTGTGCATCTTCACGTTTGAATATGCTGATGAGAATTTTTGGCTTATGCTTCTAAGTTACAGTTTAGGATGTGATTCTGTGCTTAATGCCGTAGGACTGGATAATGCACTTGTGTTCATTTTCCAGACTCACCTAGTGAAGCCAGTCTCTGTATGGGCATTCTTGTTTTCAGGGTCTTTCCCTTAGAATTCATTAGAGGATATTGAAAAAAATTCATCCCTGGGAAAGTTAGGTGCATCTTGGTGTTGGTTCTTGTTTTAGCCGTCCTCACTTGAAATTAATTAAGTGATGTTTCATTTTCAAGTCAGCATGTTTGTCTTCACATTCCACCGCCAGTAACATTGGTCTAGTTTCCTTAATGCCTTACGCTGTTTCCCACCTGCTCCTTTTACTCAGGCTGCCCTTCCCCAAAGCCCATCCACATCCCCCCTCTGCGATGGATCTCTCTTTTATGAAACAGTGCGGTCTTCCCAGCATTCCCTGAGCTATCCACGTGCAGCGGACTCTCCTGTCCTTTGTGGCGTTACTGTACCCGTTCACCTCAGTTGTAGAGCTTTTGAAACTTTTCTGCGCTGATTTATTTTCATGGATCCTGTGCCTCTGGCAGAACAGAGAGGAGAATCTGCCTTTTATTTGTACCGCCAGCTTCTCCCAGGATAGGGCTTATGTTCTGAGAGCTTCGGTAAATAACTCTTGTCTACCTGACTGACTAAACGTAGGCACATGATCTAAAGTTCGGTTCTTGATTTATCTTGTTTTGTGTTCCTAGGAAGGGGCGACTAAGCCCGAAATTACAAAACCGGAGTATGCTACTGGGACTGTAGAAGTGGCTCCGCAGGAGCTGACGGATCATAAAACACTGACCTCTGTTGGTGGAGCACACGTATCTTATTATACACTGGGTAAGTTAGTGAACGTGGCTGGCATTTCTTGTTCTCTGTGCCTAGAAACTAGTGTGCTCTGGGGGGAAGGGTATATGTAGCTCAGCAGTAGAGAGAATGCGGGCTTAGCATGCAGGAGTTCCTGGGGTCAGTATCCAGTTCCTCCAAGAAACGAGTGTGATACGGGGAAGGAAGGAAGGAAGGAAGGCGCAAAGGTTTTGTTTCGCTTCAGCAGTGTCTTCGCAGGAAAGCCTAATCCTCCATCCTTTTCTGTGGTTTTTAGCCGACGCGGGACCTGGCGCGGCTCCGGTGTGTCCCGGCAGCGCCCGCCCACCTGCGGCGGCCCCGGAGGCCCAGGGAAGTGGGGTGGTCATGCTCTGTTGGGCCTCGTCCTGGGAAAGGTGATCTTCCCGTTCTCCTGGCTGCCTTTCCTGGACTCGTCTGCAGACTGTGTGTCCTGTGACGGGTCTGGCGTGGCGTGTCGCTGCCTTTTTCAGACTCAAAACACTTGTCCAGCAGCCATTGGGCTGCTTCTCCCGGGAGCCCTTCGCCTTGGCTGGTGCCTGCAGGAGCCATGAGGGAGTGCTTAGGAGCCGGGGCCCGCAGACTTTGACTGTGGGTTTCTCGAAGCAGCGTGAAGAGATTGAGCCCTCGCTCCACACTGACTTCTCCTGGCTCGGGTGACTCCTTCCTTACCTCCTGCACCTAGGGTTGCTCCTGGGTCACTGAGACGGATTTCTGTGTCGTCGTACTTTTGATAGGTTTCCCGGCTCAGACCAGGTGATTCTCCTGTTTAGAATGTCCATTGAGATCCTGGTAACTGGAAAAGGGGCAAAGTCATCCCTCCAGCTTTGTACGGTGTGCTTTGTGCAACTTGGAGTCTTCCTGGGTGTGGTAAACGTCACAGCCCGACACTGTCTTTTCTCGGGAGGAAAGTGTGTCTTGGCCGCTGCCTCCAGGTGTACTCTGGGCAGAAAAGCCTGGCTCTCGGAGATGGTGCGTTTGTAGTAGGGAATAGAGGCTGGAAGGGAAAGAGCCCGCAGTGAAAATGCCTCCTTCCCTGCGGGGGAATTCCGATGCGCACCAGAGTGCCTAAGTTGTGTTTGTCCCCCACCCTGCGCCGGGTCGGGCCTGCACTGAAAGCTGTCAGAGCTGCTCGTCGGTCTCATGGCACACCGTGGTGTTCTGCACACGAGCTGGTACAGTCCCTTTGGTGTCAGGTGTGGGGTTGAGTCTCCCCACGTCACTCTCCCGTAGCAGGCAGGTAGGGTGCGTTCCTTAGCGAACGTAAAATCCATTCGTCCCTGAGGATATGGATGATTTTAACGGAGACTGAGTCCTTCCTGAGGACAGCATTGCCCCTCGGGAGCCCTTGGCATGCTCCGCCGCAGGACTCCGGGATGCCCAGCACCCCAGGGCTCTTTGCGCCAAGGGGCAGCCCCTGCGTGGAGGAGGAGGGCCCTTTGTGAGGAGGGGGCAGGGAGGGCCTGGCAGGGTCCTGCAGGCAGAGCCCTGCAGGCAGAGACCTGCAGGCAGAGCCCTGCAGGCAGAGCGGTGACCCTGGTGCGGCTCTGCTTGCTCGTGTGGAGAATGAGCTCTTCACGTCCATCCCGTGTCCGTGATACTGGTCCGGGCATGGCAAGCTTGCGTGGAGCTGAGGAAGTTATCGGGGAGTGCCGTCCCGCCCAGAGCGGCTGGCTGTTGGGAAGGCGCTAGTTTGCCCGTGTGCTGGAAGCTCTATGTGCAGCCTCTCGTGCAGGAGGTCCCTTGGATTCCTCCACCTGGAGACAGCTGCGGCGGTTACGTGCGGTGTCAGGGTCGTATCCCCGTGTCCCCCTGTGCGGCCCAGGCTGCGGTCAGGCCCCAGAGGCCTGGGCGGAGCGTGTGGCACCGTGCTGCTCTCTGGGCACCCGGTGGAGGGGAGGGTGCCCGGTGCCGACGGCTGCTGCGTTGGGTTTCAGCTCTTGTCGGTGTTGGTGCTTTTGTCTGTCATCCAACCCAGCCCTCCCTTCTGTCCTGCAGGTCACCCCGTGGGCCGGAGGGCCCCAACCTTTCCGAGGAACAGCCTGCGTGGCCTGCCCCGGGTGCGGCCCGTCGTCGCCCAGCTGGGCACCTGCACCTGGTCCCCCTTGTTGCCCAGTGCATCCTCGCCCACACCGCCAGCTGCTCCGCTTGGTAAGAGGAAAGCATAGTCCTCTGTTTCTTCCTTGAGTCACTGCAGAAGAAGGGCAGATCGCTCTCCGGGGCTTCCCCGTGCACGGGCGTCCGTGACTGGGCTCACGGCCGTGTCCCTCTGGTCCCTTAGCAGACGCACTTGATGGACCGCGTCTTCCCCGTCCTGCCCTGGTGAGGGAGGTGTCTGTTGTAGAGGGAAAGAGGGTCCTCTGACGGAGGGCAGACCTGTCGGTTCTGCACACGGGCCTTCAACAGACACCACGTTCCGGGCTCCCTGGAGGACAAGCCCGCCACTGTCACTGTCTGCAGCGAGTGGAGCCCTGACTTTCCACAGCCGATGATCGGTTATGGAAGACACACCCGAACCAGGGGCCTGTGGTCTCTTCAGTCAAGGGTCCTGAGACCTGTCTCCCACTCGGTCTGATGTGAGACTTAGTGTGATACGGGGAAGAAGGCCTCAAAGATCTTTTGCGCTTCAGCCATCTAACATGTTTTGTAAGGCATTGAACCATGAAATAGTGTTTTGTATTTTATTTTATCTATGCCGAGAAGCTAGTTGACTCGGGGAATTACATAGGTTAGTGGTAAATAGAATGCTTGCTTAGCATGCCGAATTCCGTGTGCTCATTCCCGGTACCTCCAATTAAAAACAGAAGAAAAGAAAAAACAAAAACAAGAGCAAACTTCAAATGTTAGAAATACATAGTGCGCAAACCAAACTTCCATATCCATTGTTTTTACGTGTTTTCCTCTTACTACATGGTTTGAAATATATCCCAACCGTGACTTAAGCATTTATTTCAGAAAATGCTCTAACTCTTTGAAAGTCTTTTCTGCCACTTTTTTTTGACACATCCACGGACTGAGATAGACGCACATGGTGGTTTTAATATACATTCGTGAATATTCTCATTAATGTACCTGTAACTACATTTTACAGATGGTGTGTCAGTGCGCCACTTTACAGAAGAGAGAGGAAGAGAATCTTCCTGGGATGAGGTACAGTCTCTTGTTGTTAATGTCCTTGTGCGACTATATAAGTACCAGGGGATTCTGAGACATAAACAGGGGGTTGGTGTGAGTGTGCATCTTCACGTTTGAATCTGCTGATGAGAATTTTTGGCTTATGCTTCTAAGTTACAGTTTAGGATGTGATTCTGTGCTTAATGCCGTAGGACTGGATAATGCACTTGTGTTCATTTTCCAGACTCAACTTTGAAGCCAGTGTCTATATGGACATTCTTGATTTCAGTGTCTTTACCCTACAGTTCATTAGAGGATATTGAAAAGAAATTCATCCCTGGGAAAGTTAGGTGCATCTTGGTGTTGGTTCTTGTTTTAGCCGTCCTCAATTGAAATTAATTAAGTGATGTTTCATTTTAAAGGCAGCATGTTTTTTCTTCCCATTCCACCGCCAGTAACAGTGGTCTAGTTTCCTTAATGCCTTACGCTGTTTCCCACCTGCTCCTTTTACTCAGGCTGCCCTTCCCCAAAGCCCCTCCACATCCCCCTTCTGTGCTGGATCTCTCTTTTACGAAACAGTGAGGTCTTCCCAGCATTCTCAGAGCTATCCACGTGCAGCGGACTCTCCTGTCCTTTGTGGCGTTACTGTACCCGTTCACCTCAGTTGTAGAGCTGTTGAAACTTTTCTGCGCTGATTTGTTTTCATGTATCCTGTGCCTCTGGCAGAACAGAGAGGAGAATCTGCCTTTTATTTGTACCGCCAGCTTCTCCCAGGATAGGGCTTATGTTCTGACAGCTTCGGTAAATAACTGTTGTCTATCTGACTGACTAAGCGTAGGCACATGTTCTGATGTTCGGTTCCTGATTTATCTTGTTTTGTGTTCCTTGGAATGGGCGACTAAGCCCGAAATTACAAAACCGGAGTACGCTACTTGGACTGTAGAAGTGGCTCCGCAGGAGCTGACGGATCATAAAACACTTACCTCTGTTGCTGGAGCACACGGATCTTATTATAGACTGGGTAAGTTAGTGAACGTGGCTGGCATTTCTTGTTCTCTGTGCCTAGAAACTTGTGTGCTCTGGGGGGAAGGGTATATGTAGCTCAGCAGTTGATAGAATGCGGGCTTAGCATGCAGGAGTTCCTGGGGTCAGTATCCAGTTCCTCCAAGAAACGAGTGTGATACGGGGAAGGAAGGAAGGAAGGAAGGCTCAAAGGTTTTGTTTCGCTTCAGCAGTGTCTTCACAGGAAAGCCTAATCCTCCATCCTTTTCTGTGGTTTTTAGCCGACGCGGGACCTGGCGCGGTTCCGGTGTGTCCCGGCAGCGCCCGCCCACCTGCGGCGGCCCCAGAGGCCCAGGGAAGTGGGGTGGTCATGCTCTGTTGGGCCTCGTCCTGGGAAAGGTGATCTTCCCGTTCTCCCGGCTGCCGTTCCTGGACTCGTCTGCAGACTGTGTGTCCTGTGACGGGTCTGGCATGGCGTGTCGCTGCCTTTTTCAGACTCAAAACTCTTGCCCAGGAGCCATTGGGCTGCTTCTCCCGCGAGCCCGTCACCTTGTTTGGTGCCTGCAGGAGCCATGAGGGAGTGCTTAGGAGCCGGGGCACGCAGACATTGACTGTGGGTTTCTCGAAGCAGCCTGAGGAGAGTGAGCCCTCGCTCCACACTGACTTCTCCTGGCTCGGCTGACTCCTTCCTGACCTCCTGCACCTAGGCTTGCTCCTGGGTCATTGAGACGGATTTCTTTGTCGTCGTTCTTTTGACAGGTTTCCCGGCTCAGGCCAGGTGATTCTCCTGTTTAGAATGTCCATTCAGATCCTGGTAACTGGAAAAGGTGCAAAGCCATCCCTCCAGCTTTGTACGGTGTGCTTTGTGCAACTTGGAGTCTTCCTGGTTCTTGTAAACGTCACAGCCTGACGCTGTATTTTCTCGGGAGGTAAGTGTGTCTTGGACGCTGCCTCCAGTTGTACTCTAGGCAGAAATACCTGGCTCTTGGAGCTGGTGCGTTTGTAGTAGGGATTAGAGGCTGGAAGGAAAGAGCCCGCCGTGAAAATGCCTCCTTATTTGCGGTGGAATTCCGATGCGCACTAGTGTGCGTACGTTGTGTTTGTCCCCCACCCTGCGCCGGGTCGGTCCTTCCCTGGAAGCTGTCAGAGCTGCTCGTCGGTCTCATGGCACACCGTGGGATTTTGCCCACGAGCTGATACAGACACTATGATGTCAGGTGTGGTGTTGAGACTCCCCACGTCTCTCTCCCGTAGCACGCATATAGGGTGCGTTCTGTAGCGAACATGAAATCCAGACCTCCCTGAGGATAGGGATGATTGTAGCGGATCCTGAGTCCCTTCTGAGGACAGCCTTATCCCCTCGGGAGCCCTTGGCCAGCTCCGCCACATGACTCCAGGTTGCCAAGTACCCCAGGGCTCTTTGTGCCGAGGGGCAGCCCCTGCGTGGAGTAGGAGGGTCCTTTGTGAGGAGGGGGCAGAGAGGGCCTGGCAGGGTCCTGCAGGCAGAGCCCTGCAGGCAGAGCGGTTACCCTGGTGCGGATCTGCTTGCTCGTGTGGATAATGAGCTCTTCACATCCGTCCCGTGTCCGTGTTCCTGGTCTGCGCCAGGCAAGCTTGCTTGGAGCTGGGGAAGGTGGCAGGGAGGGCCATCCCGCCCAGAGCGGCTGGCTGTTGGTAAAGCGCTAGTTTGCCCGTGTGCTGGAAGCTCTGTGTGCAGCCTCTCACCCTGGAGGACCCATGGATTCCTCCATTTGGAGACAGCGGCGGCGGTGACGTGCGGCATCAGGGTCGTATCCCCGTGTCGCCCTGTGCGGCCCAGGCTGCAGGCAGGCCCCAGAGGGCTGGGCGGAGCGTGTGGCAACGTGCTGCTCTCTGGGCACCCGGTGGAGTGGAGGGTGCCCGGTGCCGACGGCTGCTGCGTTGGGTTTCGTCTCTTGTCGGTGTTGGCGCTTTTGTCTGTCATCCAACCCAGCCCTCCCTTCTGTCCTGCAGGTCACCCTGTGGGCCGGAGGGTCCCAAACTTTCCGAGGACCGGCCTGTGTGGCCTGCCCCGGGTGCGGCCCGTCGTCGCCCAGCTGGGCACCTGCACCTGGTCCCCCTTGGTGCCCTATGCAAACTCGCCCCCCACCCCAGCTGCTCCGCTGTGTAAGAGGAAAGCATAGTCCACTGTTTCTTCCTTGAGTCACTGCAGATGAAGGGCAGATCGCTCTCTGGGGCTTCCCCGTGCACGGGCGGCCGTGAATGGGCTCACGGCCGTGTCCCTCTTGTCCCTTAGCAGACGCACTTGATGGACCGCGTCTTCCCCGTCCTGCACTGGGTAGGGAGGTGTCTGTTGTAGAGGGAATGTGGGTCCTCTGACGGAGGGCAGACGTGTCGGTTCTGCACACGGGCCTTCAAAAGTCACCACGATCCGGGCTCCCTGGAGGACAGGCCCGCCCCTGTCACTGTCTGCAGCGAGTGGAGCCCTGACCTTCCACAGCCGATGATCGGTTATGGAAGACACACCCGAACCCGGGGCCTGTGGTCTCTTCAGTCAAGGGTCCTGAGACCTGTCTCCCAATCGGTCTGATGTGAGACTAAGTGTGATACGGGGAAGAAGGCCTCAAAGATCTTTTGCGCTTCAGCAAACTAAAATGTTTTGTAAGGCAGTGAACCGTGAAAGAGTGTTTTGTATTTTATTTTATCTATGACGCGAAGCTAGTTGACTCGGGGAATTATATAGGTTAGTGGTAAATAGAATGCATGCTTAGCATGCCGAATTCCGTGTGCTCATTCCCGGTACCTCCATTTAAAAACAGAAGAAAAGATAAAACAAAAACAAGAGCAAACTTCAAATGTTAGAAATATATAGTGCGCCAACCCAAATTCCATATCCATTCTTTTTACGTGTTTTCCCCTTACTACTAGGTTTGAAATCTATCCCAACCTTGACTTAAGCATTTATTTCAGAACATGCTCAAACTCTTTGAAAGTCTTTTCTGCCACTATTGTTTTGAGAAATCCACGAACGGGGATAGACGCACATGGTGGATTTAATATACATTTGTGAATATTCTCATTAATGTACATGTAACTACATTTTACAGATGGTGTGCCAGTGCGCCACTTTACAGAAGAGAGAGGAAGAGAATCTTCCTGGGATGAGGTACAGTCTCTTGTTGTTAATGTCCTTGTGTGACTATATATGTACCAGGGGATTCTGAGACATAAACCGGGGGTTGGTGTGAGTGTGCAACTTCACGTTTGCATCTGCTGATGAGAATTTTTGACTTATGCTTTTTAATTAAAATTTAGGATGTGATTCTGTTCTTAATGCCGTAGGACTGGATAATGCACTTGTGTTCATTTTCCAGACTCACCTAGTGAAGCCAGTGTCTGTATGGGCATTCTTGATTTCAGGGTCTTTCCTTTATAGTTCGTTAGAGGATACTGAAAAGAAATTCATCCCTGGGAAAGTTAGGTGCATCTTGGTGTTGGTTCTTGTTTTAGCCGTCCTCACTTGAAATTAATTAAGCGAAGTTTCATTTTCAAGGCAGCATGTTTTTTCTTCCAATTCCACCACCAGTAACAGTGGTCTAGATTCCTTAATGCCTTATGCTGTTTCCCACCTGCTCCTTTTACTCAGGCTGCCCTTCCCCAAAGCCCCTCCACATCCACACTCTGCGCTGGATCTCTCTTTTATGAAACATTGAGGTCTTACCAGCATTCCCAGAGCTATCCACGTGCAGCAGACTCTCCTGTCCTTTGTGGCGTTACTGTATCCGTTCACCTCAGTTATAGAGCTTTTGAAACATTTCTGCGCTGATATGTTTTCATGGATCCTGTGCCTCTGGCAGAACAGAGAGGAGAATCTGCCTTTTATTTGTACTGCCAGCTTGTCACAGGATAGGGCTTTTGTTCTGATAGCTTCGGTAAGTAACTCTTGTCTACCTGAATGACTAAGCGTAGGCAAATTATCTGAAGTTCGGTTCCTGATTTATCTTGTTTTGTGTTCCAAGGAAGGGGGGACTAAGCCCGAAATTACAAAACTGGAGTACGCTACTGGGACTGAAGAAGTGGCTCCGCAGGAGCTGACGGATCATAAAACACTGACCTCTGTTTTTGGAGCACAAGGAGCTTATTATACACTGGGTAAGTTAGTGAACGTGGCTGGCATTTCTTGTTCTCTGTGCCTAGAAACTAGTGTGCTCTGGGGGGAAGGGTATATGTAGCTCAGCAGTAGAGAGAATGCGGGCTTAGCATGCAGGAGTTCCTGGGGTCAGTATCCAGTTCCTCCAAGAAACGAGTGTGATACCGGGAAGGAAGGAAGGAAGGAAGGCGCAAAGTTTTTGTTTCGCTTCAGCAGTGTCTTCGCAGGAAAGCCTAATCCTCCATCCTTTTCTGTGGTTTTTAGCCGACGCGGGACCTGGCGCGGCTCCGGTGTGTCCCGGCAGCGCCCGCCCACCTGCGGCGGCCACGGAGGCCCAGGGAAGTGGGGTGGTCATGCTCTGTTGGGCCTCGTCCTGGGAAAGGGGATCTTCCCGTTCTCCCGGCTGCCGTTCCTGGACTCGTCTGCAGACTGTGTGTCCTGTGACGGGTCTGGCGTGGCGTGTCGCTGCCTTTTTCAGACTCAAAACTCTTGTCCAGGAGCCAGTGGGCTGCTTCTCCCGGGAGCCTTTCGCCTTGGCTGGTGCCTACAGGAGCCATGAGGCAGTGCTTAGGAGCCGGGGCACGCAGACTTTGACTGTGGTTTTCTCGAAGCAGCGTGAGGAGATTGAGCCCTCGCTCCACACTGACTTCTCCTGCCTCGCGTGACTCCTTCCTTACCTCCTGCACCTAGGGTTGCTCCTGGGTCACTGAGACGGATTTCTGTGTCGTCGTACTTTTGATAGGTTTCCCGGCTCAGACCAGGTGATTCTCCTGTTTAGAATGTCCATTGAGATCCTGGTAACTGGAAAAGGGGCAAAGTCATCCCTCCAGCTTTGTACGGTGTGCTTTGTGCAACTTGGAGTCTTCCTGGGTGTGGTAAACGTCACAGCCCGACACTGTCTTTTCTCGGGAGGAAATTGTGTCTTGGCCGCTGCCTCCAGTTGTACTCTAGGCAGAAAAGCCTGGCTCTTGGAGCTGGTGCGTTTGTAGTAGGGAATAGAGGCTGGAAGGGAAAGAGCCCGCCGTGAAAATGCCTCCATCCTTGCGGTGGAATTCCGATGTGCACTAGAGTGCGTACATTGTGTTTTTCCCCCACCCTGCGCCGGGTCGGTCCTGCCTTGGAAGCTGTCAGAGCTGCTCGTCGGTCTCATGGCACACCGTGGGGATTTGCGCACGAGCTGATACAGACACTTTGGTGTCAGGTTTGGGGTTGAGACTCCCCACGTCTCTCTCCCGTATCACGCATGTAGGGTGCGTTTTGTAGTGAACATAAAATCCAGACGTCCCTGAGGATAGGGATGATTGTAGCTGAGCCTGAGTCCCTTCTGAGGACAGCCTTGTCCCCTCGGGAGCCCTTGGCCAGCTCCGCCGCATGACTCCGTGTTGCCAAGCTCCCCAGGGCTATTTGCGCCCAGGGTCAGCCCCTGCGTCGAGGAGGAGGGCCCTTTGTTAGGAGGGGCAGAGAGGGCCTGGCAGAGCCCTGCCCACAGAGAACTGCAAGCAGAGCCCTGCAGGCATAGCCGTGACCCTGATGCGGCTCTGCTTGCTCGTGTGGAGAATGAGATCTTCACGTCCGTCCTGTGTCCGTGTTCCTTGTCCGCGTCGGGCAAGCTTGCGTGGAGCTGGGGAAGTTGGCGGGGAGGGCCGTCCCGCCCAGAGCGGCTGGCTTTTGGAAAGGAGCTTGTTTGCCCATGTGCTGGAAGCTCTGTGTGCAGCCAATCGGGCAGGAGGACCCTTGGCTTCCTCCTCTTGGAGACAGAGGCGACGGCGACTTGCGGCGTCAGGGACGTATCCCCGTGTCCCCCTTTGCGGCCCAGGCTGCAGGCAGGCCAAAGAGGGCTGGGCTGAGCGTGTGGCACCGTGCTGCTCTCTGGGTACCCGGTGGAGTGGAGGGTGCCCGGTGCCGACGGCTGCTGCGTTGGGTTTCGGCTCTTGTCGGTGCTGGTGCTTTTGTCTGTCATCCAACCCAGCCCTCCCTTCTGTACTGCAGGTCACACCGTGGGACGGAGCGCCCCAACCTTTCCGAGGACCAGCCTGCGTGGCCTGCCCTGGGTGCGGCCCATCGTCGCCCAGCTGGGCACCTGCACCTGGTCCCCTTTGGTGCCCTGTGCAAGCTCGCCCCCCACCGCCAGCTGATCTGCTCAGTAAGAGGAAAGCATAGTCCTCTGTTTCTTCCTTGAGTCACTGCAGAAGAAGGGCAGATCACTCTCCGGGGCTTCCCCGTGCACGGGCGGCCGTGACTGGGCTCAAGGCCGTGTCCCTCTGGTCAATTATCAGGCGCACTTGATGGAACGCGTCTTCCCCATCCTGCCCTGGTGAGGGAGGTGTCTGTTGTAGAGGGAAAGAGGGTCCTCTGACGGAATGCAGACGTGTCGGTTCTGCACACGGGTTTTCAACAGTCACCACGTTCCGGGCTCCCTGGTGGACAAGCCCGCCCCTGTAACTGTCTGCAGCGAGTGGAGCCCTGACCTTCCACAGCCGATGATCGGTTATGGAAGACACACCCGAACCCGGGGCCTGTGGTCTCTTCAGTCAAGGGTCCTGAGACCTGTCTCCCACTCGGTCTGATGTGAGACTTAGTGTGATACGAGGAAACGGCCTCAAAGATCTTTTGCGCTTCAGCAAACTAACATGTTTTGTAAGGCAGTGAACCGTGAAAGAGTGTTTTGTAATTTATTTTATCTATGCTGAGAAGCTAGTTGACTCGGGGAATTACATAGGTTAGTGGTAAATAGAATGCTTGCTTAGCATGCCGAATTCCGTGTGCTCATTCCCGGTACCTACATTTAAAAAAAGAAGAAAAGAAAAAACAAAAACAAGAGCAAACTTCAAATGTTAGGAATACATAGTGCGCAAACCCAAATTCCATATCCATATTTTTACGTGTTTTCATCTTACTACTTGGTTTGAAATATATCCCAACCGTGACTTAAGCATTTATTTCAGAAAATGCTCTAACTCTTTGAAAGTCTTTTCTGCCACTTTTGTTTTGACACATCCACGAAAGAGATAGACGCACATGGTTGTTTTAATATACATTCTTGAATATTCTCATTAATGTACCTGTAACTACATTTTACAGATGGTGCGTCAGTGCGCCACTTTACAGAAGAGAGAGGAAGAGAATCTTCCTGGGATGAGGTACAGTCTCTTGTTGTTAATGTCCTTGTGTGACTATATAAGTACCAGGGGATTCTGAGACATAAACCGGGGGTTGGTGTGAGTGTGCATCTTCACGTTTTCATCTGCTGATGAGAATTTTTGACTTATGCTTTTAACTTACAATTTAGTATGTGATTCTGTTCTTAATGCCGTAGGACTGGATAATGCACTTGTGTTCATTTTCCAGACTCACCTAGTGAAGCCAGTGTCTGTATGGGCATTCTTGTTTTCAGGGTCTTTCCCTTAGAGTTCATTTGAGGATATTGAAAAGAAATTCATCCCTGGGAAAGTTAGGTGCATCTTGGTGTTGGTTCTTGTTTTAGCCGTCCTCACTTGAAATTAATTAAGTGATGTTTCATTTTCAAGGCAGCATGTTTGTCTTCCCATTCCACCGCCAGTAAAAGTGGTCTAGTTTCCTTAATGCCTTACGCTGTTTCCCACCTGCTCCTTTAACTCAGGCTGCCCTTCCCCAAAGCCCATCCACATCCCCCCTCTGCGCTGGATCTCTGTTTTATGAAACAGTGCGGTCTTCCCAGCATTCCCTGAGCTATCCACGTGCAGCGGACTCTCCTGTCCTTTGTGGCGTTACTGTACCCGTTCACCTCAGTTGTAGAGCTTTTGAAACTTTTCTGCGCTGATTTGTTTTCATGGATCCTGTGCCTCTGGCAGAACAGAGAGGAGAATCTGCCTTTTATTTGTACCGCCAGCTTCTCCCAGGATAGGGCTTATGTTCTGAGAGCTTCGGTAAATAACTCTTGTCTACCTGAATGACTAAACGTAGGCACATGATCTGAAGTTCGGTTCTTGATTTATCTTGTTTTGTGTTTCTAGGAAGGGGCGACTAACCCCGAAATTACAAAACCGGAGTACGCTACTGGGACAGTAGGAGTGGCTCCACAGGAGCTGACGGATCATAAAACACTGACCTCTCATGGTGGAGCACACGGAGCTTATTATACACTGGGTAAGTTAGTGAACGTGGCTGGCATTTCTTGTTCTCTGTGCCTAGAAAATAGTGTGCTCTGGGGGGAAGGGTATATGTAGCTCAGCAGTAGAGAGAATGCGGGCTTAGCATGCAGGAGTTCCTGGGGTCAGTATCCAGTTCCTCCAAGAAACGAGTGTGATACCGGGAAGGAAGGAAGGAAGGAAGGTGCAAAGTTTTTGTTTCGCTTCAGCAGTGTCTTCGCAGGAAAGCCTAATCCTCCATCCTTTTCTGTGGTTTTTAGCCGACGCGGGACCTGGCGCGGCTCCGGTGTGTCCCGGCAGCGCCCGCCAACCTGCGGCGGCCACGGAGGCCCAGGGAAGTGGGGTGGTCATGCTCTGTTGGGCCTCGTCCTGGGAAAGGTGATCTTTCCGTTCTCCCGGCTGCCGTTCCTGGACTCGTCTGCAGACTGTGTGTCCTGTGACGGGTCTGGCGTGGCGTGTCGCTGCCTTTTTCAGACTCAAAACTCTTTTCCAGGAGCCAGTGGGCTGCTTCTCCCGGGAGCCTTTCGCCTTGGCTGGTGCCTAAAGGAGCCATGAGACAGTGCTTAGGAGCCGGGGCCCGCAGACTTTGACTGTGGTTTTCTCGAAGCAGCGTGAGGAGATTGAGCCCTCGCTCCACACTGACTTCTCCTGCCTCGCGTGACTCCTTCCTTACCTCCTGCACCTAGGGTTGCTCCTGGGACACTGAGACGGATTTCTGTGTCGTCGTACTTTTGATAGGTTTCCCGGCTCAGACCAGGTGATTCTCCTGTTTAGAATGTCCATTGAGATCCTGGTAACTGGAAAAGGGGCAAAGTCATCCCTCCAGCTTTGTACGGTGTGCTTTGTGCAACTTGGAGTCTTCCTGGGTGTGGTAAACGTCACAGCCCGACACTGTCTTTTCTCGGGAGGAAAGTGTGTCTTGGCCGCTGCCTCCAGGTGTACTCTGGGCAGAAATGCCTGGCTCTCGGAGATGGTGCGTTTGTAGTAGGGAATAGAGGCTGGAAGGGAAAGAGCCCGCAGTGAAAATGCCTCCTTCCCTGCGGGGGAATTCCGATGCGCACCAGAGTGCCTAAGTTGTGTTTGTCCCCCACCCTGCGCCGGGTCGGGCCTGCACTGAAAGCTGTCAGAGCTGCTCGTCGGTCTCATGGCACACCGTGGTGTTTTGCACACGAGCTGGTACAGTCCCTTTGGTGTCAGGTGTGGGGTTGAGTCTCCCCACGTCACTCTCCCGTAGCAGGCAGGTAGGGTGCGTTCCTTAGCGAACGTAAAATCCAGTCGTCCCTGAGGATATGGATGATTTTAATGGAGCCTGAGTCCCTTCTGAGGACAACCTTGTCCCTTCGGGAGCCCTTGGCCAGCTCCGCCGCATGACTCCGGGTTGCCAAGCTCCCCAGGGCTCTTTGCGCCAAGGGGCAGCCCCTGCGTGGAGGAGGAGGGCCCTTTGTGAGGAGGGGGCAGAGAGGGCCTGGCAGAGCCCTGCCCGCAGAGAACTGCAGGCAGAGACCTGCAGGCATAGCCGTGACCCTGATGCGGCTCTGCTTGCTCGTGTGGAGAATGAGCTCTTCACTTCCATCCCGTGTCCGTGATACTGGTCCGGGCATGGCAAGCTTGCGTGGAGCTGAGGAAGTTATCGGGGAGTGCCGTCCCGCCCAGAGCTGCTGGCTGTTGGGAAGGCGCTAGTTTGCCCGTGTGCTGGAAGCTCTATGTGCAGCCTCTCGTGCAGGAGGTCCCTTGGATTCCTCCACTTGGAGACAGCTGCGGCGGTTACGTGCGGTGTCAGGGTCGTATCCCCGTGTCCCCCTGTGCGGCCCAGGCTGCGGTCAGGCCCCAGAGGCCTGGGCAGAGCGTGTGGCACCGTGCTGGTCTCTGGGCACCCGGTGGAGGGGAGGGTGCCCGGTGCCGACGGCTGCTGCGTTGGGTTTCAGCTCTTGTCGGTGTTGGTGCTTTTGTCTGTCATCCAACCCAGCCCTCCCTTCTGTCCTGCAGGTCACCCCGTGGGCCGGAGGGCCCCAACCTTTCCGAGGAACAGCCTGCGTGGCCTACCCCGGGTGCGGCCCGTCGTCGCCCAGCTGGGCACCTGCACCTGGTCCCCCTTGTTGCCCAGTGCACCCTCGCCCCCACCGCCAGCTGCTCCGCTCGGTAAGAGGAAAGCATAGTCCTCTGTTTCTTCCTTGAGTCACTGCAGAAGAAGGGCAGATCGCTCTCCGGGGCTTCCCCGTGCACGGGCGTCCGTGACTGGGCTCACGGCCGTGTCCCTCTGGTCCCTTAGCAGACGCACTTGATGGACCGAGTCTTCCCCGTCCTGCCCTGGTGAGGGAGGTGTCTGTTGTAGAGGGAAAGAGGGTCCTCTGACGGAGGGCAGACCTGTCGGTTCTGCACACGGGCCTTCAACAGACACCACGTTCCGGGCTCCCTGGGGGACAAGCCCGCCACTGTCACTGTCTGCAGCGAGTGGAGCCCTGACTTTCCACAGCCGATGATCGGTTATGGAAGACACACCCGAACCCGGGGCCTGTGGTCTCTTCAGTCAAGGGTCCTGAGACCTGTCTCCCACTCGGTCTGATGTGAGACTTAGTGTGATACGGGGAAGAAGGCTTCAAAGATCTTTTGCGCTTCAGCCATCTAACATGTTTTGTAAGGCATTGAACCATGAAATAGTGTTTGGTATTTTATTTTATCTATGCCGAGAAGCTAGTTGACTCGGGGAATTACATAGGTTAGTGGTAAATAGAATGCTTGCTTAGCATGCCGAATTCCGTGTGCTCATTCCCGGTACCTCCAATTAAAAACAGAAGAAAAGAAAAAACAAAAACAAGAGCAAACTTCAAATGTTAGAAATACATAGTGCGCAAACCAAACTTCCATATCCATTGTTTTTACGTGTTTTCCTCTTACTACATGGTTTGAAATATATCCCAACCGTGACTTAAGCATTTATTTCAGAAAATGCTCTAACTCTTTGAAAGTCTTTTCTGCCACTTTTTTTTGACACATCCACGAACTGAGATAGACGCACATGGTGGTTTTAATATACATTCGTGAATATTCTCATTAATGTACCTGTAACTACATTTTACAGATGGTGTGTCAGTGCGCCACTTTACAGAAGAGAGAGGAAGAGAATCTTCCTGGGATGAGGTACAGTCTCTTGTTGTTAATGTCCTTGTGTGACTATATAAGTACCAGGGGATTCTGAGACATAAACAGGGGGTTGGTGTGAGTGTGCATCTTCACGTTTGAATCTGCTGATGAGAATTTTTGGCTTATGCTTCTAAGTTACAGTTTAGGATGTGATTCTGTGCTTAATGCCGTAGGACTGGATAATGCACTTGTGTTCATTTTCCAGACTCACCTAGTGAAGCCAGTCTCTGTATGGGCATTCTTGTTTTCAGGGTCTTTCCCTTAGAGTTCATTAGAGGATATTGAAAAGAAATTCATCCCTGGGAAAGTTAGGTGCATCTTGGTGTTGGTTCTTGTTTTAGCCGTCCTCACTTGAAATTAATTAAGTGATGTTTCATTTTCAAGGCAGCATGTTTGTCTTCCCATTCCACCGCCAGTAACAGTGGTCTAGTTTCCTTAATGCCTTACGCTGTTTCCCACCTGCTCCTTTTACTCAGGCTGCCCTTCCCCAAAGCCCATCCAAATCCCCCCTCTGCGCTGGATCTCTCTTTTACGAAACAGTGCGGTCTTCCCAGCATTCCCTGAGCTATCCACGTGCAGCGGACTCTCCTGTCCTTTGTGGCGTTACTGTACCCATTCACCTCAGTTGTAGAGCTTTTGAAACTTTTCTGCGCTGATTTGTTTTCATGTATCCTGTGCCTCTGGCAGAACAGAGAGGAGAATCTGCCTTTTATTTGTACCGCCAGCTTCTTCCAGGATAGGGCTTATGTTCTGACAGCTTCGGTAAATAACTGTTGTCTATCTGACTGACTAAGCGTAGGCACATGTTCTGAAGTTCGGTTCCTGATTTATCTTGTTATCTGTTCCTTGGAAGGTGCGACTAATCCCGAAATTACAAAACAGGAGTACGCTACTTGGACTGTAGAAGTGGCTCCGCAGGAGCTGACGGATCATAAAACACTTACCTCTGTTGGTGGAGCACACGGATCTTATTATACACTGGGTAAGTTAGTGAACGTGGCTGGCATTTCTTGTTCTCTGTGCCTAGAAACTAGTGTGCTCTGGGGGGAAGGGTATATGTAGCTCAGCAGTTGATAGAATGCGGGCTTAGCATGCAGGAGTTCCTGGGGTCAGTATCCAGTTCCTCCAAGAAACGAGTGTGATACGGGGAAGGAAGGAAGGAAGGAAGGCGCAAAGGTTTTGTTTCGCTTCAGCAGTGTCTTCACAGGAAAGCCTAATCCTCCATCCTTTTCTGTGGTTTTTAGCCGACGCGGGACCTGGCACGGTTCCGGTGTGTCCCGGCAGCGCCCGCCCACCTGCGGCGGCCCCAGAGGCCCAGGGAAGTGGGGTGGTCATGCTCTGTTGGGCCTCGTCCTGGGAAAGGTGATCTTCCCGTTCTCCCGGCTGCCGTTCCTGGACTCGTCTGCAGACTGTGTGTCCTGTGACGGGTCTGGCATGGCGTGTCGCTGCCTTTTTCAGACTCAAAACTCTTGCCCAGGAGCCAGTGGGCTGCTTCTGCTGCGAGCCCGTCACCTTGTTTGGTGCCTGCAGGAGCCATGAGGGAGTGCTTAGGAGCCGGGGCACGCAGACATTGACTGTGGGTTTCTCGAAGCAGCCTGAGGAGAGTGAGCCCTCGCTCCACACTGACTTCTCCTGGCTCGGCTGACTCCTTCCTGACCTCCTGCACCTAGGCTTGCTCCTGGGTCATTGAGACGGATTTCTGTGTCGTCGTTCTTTTGACAGGTTTCCCGGCTCAGGCCAGGTGATTCTCCTGTTTAGAATGTCCATTCAGATCCTGGTAACTGGAAAAGGTGCAAAGCCATCCCTCCAGCTTTGTACGGTGTGCTTTGTGCAACTTGGAGTCTTCCTGGTTCTTGTAAACGTCACAGCCTGACACTGTATTTTCTCGGGAGGTAAGTGTGTCTTGGCCGCTGCCTCCAGTTGTACTCTAGGCAGAAAAACCTGGCTCTTGGAGCTGGTGCGTTTGTAGTAGGGAATAGAGGCTGGTAGGGAAAGAGCCCGCCGTGAAAATGCCTCCTTATTTGCGGTGGAATTCCGATGCGCACTAGTGTGCGTACGTTGTGTTTGTCCCCCACCCTGCGCCAGGTCGGTCCTTCCCTGTAATCTGTCAGAGCTGCTCGTCGGTCTCATGGCACACCGTGGGATTTTGCCCACGAGCTGATACAGACACTATGATGTCAGGTGTGGTGTTGAGACTCCCCACGTCTCTCTCCCGTAGCACGCATATACGGTGCGTTCTGTGGCGAACATGAAATCCAGACCTACCTGAGGATAGGGATGATTGTAGCGGATCCTGAGTCCCTTCTGAGGACAGCCTTATCCCCTCGGGAGCCCTTGGCCAGCTCCGCCACATGACTCCAGGTTGCCAAGTACCCCAGGGCTCATTGTGCCGAGGGGCAGCCCCTGCGTGGAGTAGGAGGGTCCTTTGTGAGGAGGGGGCAGAGAGAGCCTGGCAGGGTCCTGCAGGCAGAGCCCTGCAGGCAGAGCCCTGCAGGCAGAGCCCTGCAGGCAGAGCGGTGACCCTGGTGCGGCTCTGCTTGCTCGTGTGGATAATGAGCTCTTCACATCCGTCCCGTGTCCGTGTTCCTGGTCTGCGCCGGGCAAGCTTGCTTGGAGCTGGGGAAGGTGGCGGGGAGGGCCATCCCGCCCAGAGCGGCTGGCTGTTGGGAAGGCGCTAGTTTGCCCGTGTGCTGGAAGCTCTGTGTGCAGCCTCTCGCCCTGGAGGACCCATGGATTCCTCCACTTGGAGATAGCGGCGGCGGTGACGTGCGGCATCAGGGTCGTATCCCCGTGTCCCCCTGTGCGGCCCAGGCTGCAGGCAGGCCACAGAGGGCTGGGCGGAGCGTGTGGCACCGTGCTGCTCTCTGGGCACCCGGTGGAGTGGAGTGTGCCCGGTGCCGACGGCTGCTGCGTTGGGTTTCGTCTCTTGTCGGTGTTGGCGCTTTTGTCTGTCATCCAACCCAGCCCTCCCTTCTGTCCTGCAGGTCACCCTGTGGGCCGGAGGGCCCCAAACTTTCCGAGGACCGGCCTGTTTGGCCTGCCCCGGGTGCGGCCCGTCGTCGCCCAGCTGGGCACCTGCACCTGGTCCCGCTTGGTGCCCTGTGCAAACTCGCCCCCCACCCCAGCTGCTCCGCTCTGTAAGAGGAAAGCATAGTCCACTGTTTCTTCCTTGAGTCACTGCAGATTAAGGGCAGATCGCTCTCTGGGGCTTCCCCGTGCACGGGCGGCCGTGAATGGGCTCACGGCCGTGTCCCTCTTGTCCCTTAGCAGACGCACTTGATGGACCGCGTCTTCCCCGTCCTGCACTGGGGAGGGAGGTGTCTGTTGTAGAGGGAATGTGGGTCCTCTGACGGAGGGCAGACGTGTCGGTTCTGCACACGGGCCTTCAAAAGACACCACGATCCGGGCTCCCAGGACGACAGGCCCGCCCCTGTCACTGTCTGCAGCGAGTGGAGCCCTGACATTCCACAGCAGATGATCGGTTATGGAAGACACACCCGAACCCGGGGCCTGTGGTCTCTTCAGTCAAGGGTCCTGAGACCTGTCTCCCAATCGGTCTGATGTGAGACTTAGTGTGATACGGGGAAGAAGGCCTCAAAGATCTTTTGCGCTTCAGCAAACTAACATGTTTTGTAAGGCAGTGAACCGTGAAAGAGTGTTTTGTATTTTATTTTATCTATGACGCGAAGCTAGTTGACTCGGGGAATTATATAGGTTAGTGGTAAATAGAATGCTTGCTTAGCATGCCGAATTCCGTGTGCTCATTCCCGGTACCTCCATTTAAAAACAGAAGAAAAGAAAAAACAAAAACAAGAGCAAACTTCAAATGTTAGAAATACATAATGCGCAAACCCAAATTCCATATCCATTCTTTTTACGTGTTTTCCTCTTACTACTTGGTTTGAAAACTATCCCAACCTTGACTTAAGCATTTATTTCAGAACATGCTCTAACTCTTTGAAAGTCTTTTCTGCCACTATTGTTTTGAGAAATCCACGAACGGAGATAGACGCACATGGTGGATTTAATATACATTTGTGAATATTCTCATTAATGTACATGTAACTACATTTTACAGATGGTGTGCCAGTGCGCCACTTTACAGAAGAGAGAGGAAGAGAATCTTCCTGGGATGAGGTACAGTCTCTTTTTGTTAATGTCCTTGTGTGACTATATAAGTACCAGGGGATTCTGAGACATAAACCGGGGGTTGGTGTGAGTGTGCATCTTCACGTTTGCATCTGCTGATGAGAATTTTTGACTTATGCTTTTAACTTAAAGTTTAGGATGTGATTCTGTGCTTAATGCCGTAGGACTGGATAATGCACTTGTGTTCATTTTCCAGACTCACCTAGAGAAGCCAGTGTCTGTATGGGCATTCTTGATTTCAGGGTCTTCCCTTACAGTTCATTAGAGGATACTGAAAAGAAATTCATCCCTGGGAAAGTTAGGTGCATCTTGGTGTTGGTTCTTGTTTTAGCCGTCCTCACTTGAAATTAATTAAGCGAAGTTTCATTTTCAAGGCAGCATGTTTTTTCTTCCCATTCCATCACCAGTAACAGTGGTCTAGATTCCTTAAAGCCTTATGCTGTTTCCCACCTGCTCCTTTTACTCAGGCTGCCCTTCCCCAAAGCCCCTCCACATCCACCCTCTGCGCTGGATCTCTCTTTTATGAAACATTGAGGTCTTACCAGCATTCCCAGAGCTATCCACGTGCAGCAGACTCTCCTGTCCTTTGTGGCGTTACTGTATCCGTTCACCTCAGTTGTAGAGCTTTTGAAACTTTTCTGCGCTGATATGTTTTCATGGATCCTGTGCCTCTGGCAGAACAGAGAGGAGAATCTGCCTTTTATTTGTACTGCCAGCTTCTCACAGGATAGGGCTTTTGTTCTGATAGCTTCGGTAAGTAACTCTTGTCTACCTGAATGACTAAGCGTAGGCACATTATCTGAAGTTCGGTTCCTGATTTATCTTGTTTTGTGTTCCTAGGAAGGGGCGACTAAGCCCGAAATTACAAAACCGGAGTACGCTACTTGGACTGTAGAAGTGGCTCCGCGGGAGCTGACGGATCATAAAACACTGACCTCTGTTGGTGGAGCACACGGAGCTTATTATACACTGGGTAAGTTAGTGAACGTGGCTGGCATTTCTTGTTCTCTGTGCCTAGAAACTAGTGTGCTCTGGGGGGAAGGGTATATGTAGCTCAGTCGTAGAGAGAATGCGGGCTTAGCATGCAGGAGTTCCTGGGGTCTGTATCCAGTTCCTCAGAGAAACGAGTGTGATACGGGGAAGGAAGGAAGGTAGGAAGGCGCAAAGGTTTTGTTTCGCTTCAGCAGTGTCTTCGCAGGAAAGACTATTCCTCCATTCTTTTCTGTGGTTTTTAGCCGATGCGGGACCTGGCGCTGCTCCGGTGTTGCCCGGCAGTGCCCGCCCACCTGCGGCGGCCCCGGAGGCCCAGGGAAGTGGGGTGGTCATGCTCTGTTGGGCCTCGTCCTGGGAAAGTTGATCTTCCCTTTCTCCCAGCGGCCGTTCCTTGCCTCGTCTGCAGACTGTGTGTCCTGTGACGGGTCTGGTGTGGCTTGTCGCTGCCTTTTTCAGACTCAAAACTCTTGCCCAAGAGCCATTGGGCTGCTTCTCCCGGGAGCCAGTCGCCTTGGCTGGTGCCTGCAGGAGCCATGAGGGAGTGCTTAGGAGCCGGAGCCCGCAGACTTTGACTGTGGTTTTCTCAAAGCAGCGTGAGGAGAGTGAGCCCTCGCTCCACACTGACTTCTCCTGGCTCGGCTGACTCCTTCCTGACCTCCTGCACTTAGGCTTGCTCCTGAGTCACAGAAACGGATTTCTGTGTCGTCGTTCTTTTGACAGGTTTCCCGGCTCAGGCCAGGTGATTCTCCTGTTTAGAATGTCCATTCAGATCCTGGTAACTGGAAAAGGGGCAAAGCCATTCCTCCAGCTTTGTACGGTGTGCTTTGTGCAAATTGGAGTCTTCCTGGGTGTGGTAAACGTCACAGCCCGACACTGTCTTTTCTCGGGATGTAAGTGTGTCTTGGCCGCTGCCTCCAGTTGTACTCTAGGCAGAAAAGCCTGGCTCTTGGAGCTGGTGCGTTTGTAGTAGGGAATAGTGGCTGGAAGGGAAAGAGCCCGCCGTGAAAATGCCTCCATCATTGCGGTGGAATTCCGATGTGCACTAGAGTGCGTAAGTTGTGTTTTTCCCCCACCCTGCGCCGGGTCGGTCCTGCCTTAGAAGCTGTCAGAGCTGCTCGTCGGTCTCATGGCACACCGTGGGGTTTTGTGCACGAGCTGATAAAGACACTTTGGTGTCAGGTTTGGGGTTGAGACTCCCCACGTCTCTCTCCCGTATCACGCATATAGTGTGCGTTCTGTAGTGAACATAAAATCCAGACGTCCCTGAGGATAGGGATTATTGTAGCTGAGCCTGAGTCCCTTCTGAGGACAACCTTGTCCCCTCGGGAGCCCTTGGCCAGCTCCGCCGCATGACTCCGGGTTGCCAAGCTCCCCAGGGCTATTTGCGCCCAGGGGCAGCCCCTGCGTCGAGGAGGAGGGCCCTTTGTGAGGAGGGGGCAGAGAGGGCGTGGCAGAGCCCTGTCCACAGAGAACTGCAAGCAGGGCCCTGCAGGCAGAGCGGTGACCCTGGTGCGGCTCTGCTTGCTCGTGTGGATAATGAGCTCTTCACATCCGTCCCGTGTCCGTGTTCCTGGTCTGCGCCGGGCAAGCTTGCTTGGAGCTGGGGAAGGTGGCGGGGAGGGCCATCCCGCCCAGAGCGGCTGGCTGTTGGGAAGGCGCTAGTTTGCCCGTGTGCTGGAAGCTCTGTGTGCAGCCTCTCGCCCTGGAGGACCCATGGATTCCTCCACTTGGAGATAGCGGCGGCGGTGACGTGCGGCATCAGGGTCGTATCCCCGTGTCCCCCTGTGCGGCCCAGGCTGCAGGCAGGCCACAGAGGGCTGGGCGGAGCGTGTGGCACCGTGCTGCTCTCTGGGCACCCGGTGGAGTGGAGTGTGCCCGGTGCCGACGGCTGCTGCGTTGGGTTTCGTCTCTTGTCGGTGTTGGCGCTTTTGTCTGTCATCCAACCCAGCCCTCCCTTCTGTCCTGCAGGTCACCCTGTGGGCCGGAGGGCCCCAAACTTTCCGAGGACCGGCCTGTTTGGCCTGCCCCGGGTGCGGCCCGTCGTCGCCCAGCTGGGCACCTGCACCTGGTCCCGCTTGGTGCCCTGTGCAAACTCGCCCCCCACCCCAGCTGCTCCGCTCTGTAAGAGGAAAGCATAGTCCACTGTTTCTTCCTTGAGTCACTGCAGATTAAGGGCAGATCGCTCTCTGGGGCTTCCCCGTGCACGGGCGGCCGTGAATGGGCTCACGGCCGTGTCCCTCTTGTCCCTTAGCAGACGCACTTGATGGACCGCGTCTTCCCCGTCCTGCACTGGGGAGGGAGGTGTCTGTTGTAGAGGGAATGTGGGTCCTCTGACGGAGGGCAGACGTGTCGGTTCTGCACACGGGCCTTCAAAAGACACCACGATCCGGGCTCCCAGGACGACAGGCCCGCCCCTGTCACTGTCTGCAGCGAGTGGAGCCCTGACATTCCACAGCAGATGATCGGTTATGGAAGACACACCCGAACCCGGGGCCTGTGGTCTCTTCAGTCAAGGGTCCTGAGACCTGTCTCCCAATCGGTCTGATGTGAGACTTAGTGTGATACGGGGAAGAAGGCCTCAAAGATCTTTTGCGCTTCAGCAAACTAACATGTTTTGTAAGGCAGTGAACCGTGAAAGAGTGTTTTGTATTTTATTTTATCTATGACGCGAAGCTAGTTGACTCGGGGAATTATATAGGTTAGTGGTAAATAGAATGCTTGCTTAGCATGCCGAATTCCGTGTGCTCATTCCCGGTACCTCCATTTAAAAACAGAAGAAAAGAAAAAACAAAAACAAGAGCAAACTTCAAATGTTAGAAATACATAGTGCGCAAACCCAAATTCCATATCCATTCTTTTTACGTGTTTTCCTCTTACTACTTGGTTTGAAAACTATCCCAACCTTGACTTAAGCATTTATTTCAGAACATGCTCTAACTCTTTGAAAGTCTTTTCTGCCACTATTGTTTTGAGAAATCCACGAACGGAGATAGACGCACATGGTGGATTTAATATACATTTGTGAATATTCTCATTAATGTACATGTAACTACATTTTACAGATGGTGTGCCAGTGCGCCACTTTACAGAAGAGAGAGGAAGAGAATCTTCCTGGGATGAGGTACAGTCTCTTTTTGTTAATGTCCTTGTGTGACTATATAAGTACCAGGGGATTCTGAGACATAAACCGGGGGTTGGTGTGAGTGTGCATCTTCACGTTTGCATCTGCTGATGAGAATTTTTGACTTATGCTTTTAACTTAAAGTTTAGGATGTGATTCTGTGCTTAATGCCGTAGGACTGGATAATGCACTTGTGTTCATTTTCCAGACTCACCTAGAGAAGCCAGTGTCTGTATGGGCATTCTTGATTTCAGGGTCTTCCCTTACAGTTCATTAGAGGATACTGAAAAGAAATTCATCCCTGGGAAAGTTAGGTGCATCTTGGTGTTGGTTCTTGTTTTAGCCGTCCTCACTTGAAATTAATTAAGCGAAGTTTCATTTTCAAGGCAGCATGTTTTTTCTTCCCATTCCATCACCAGTAACAGTGGTCTAGATTCCTTAAAGCCTTATGCTGTTTCCCACCTGCTCCTTTTACTCAGGCTGCCCTTCCCCAAAGCCCCTCCACATCCACCCTCTGCGCTGGATCTCTCTTTTATGAAACATTGAGGTCTTACCAGCATTCCCAGAGCTATCCACGTGCAGCAGACTCTCCTGTCCTTTGTGGCGTTACTGTATCCGTTCACCTCAGTTGTAGAGCTTTTGAAACTTTTCTGCGCTGATATGTTTTCATGGATCCTGTGCCTCTGGCAGAACAGAGAGGAGAATCTGCCTTTTATTTGTACTGCCAGCTTCTCACAGGATAGGGCTTTTGTTCTGATAGCTTCGGTAAGTAACTCTTGTCTACCTGAATGACTAAGCGTAGGCACATTATCTGAAGTTCGGTTCCTGATTTATCTTGTTTTGTGTTCCTAGGAAGGGGCGACTAAGCCCGAAATTACAAAACCGGAGTACGCTACTTGGACTGAAGAAGTGGCTCCGCGGGAGCTGACGGATCATAAATCACTGACCTCTGTTGGTGGAGCACACGGAGCTTATTATACACTGGGTAAGTTAGTGAACGTGGCTGGCATTTCTTGTTCTCTGTGCCTAGAAACTAGTGTGCTCTGGGGGGAAGGGTATATGTAGCTCAGTCGTAGAGAGAATGCGGGCTTAGCATGCAGGAGTTCCTGGGGTCTGTATCCAGTTCCTCAGAGAAACGAGTGTGATACGGGGAAGGAAGGAAGGTAGGAAGGCGCAAAGGTTTTGTTTCGCTTCAGCAGTGTCTTCGCAGGAAAGACTAATCCTCCATCCTTTTCTGTGGTTTTTAGCCGATGCGGGACCTGGCGCTGCTCCGGTGTTGCCCGGCATTGCCCGCCCACCTGCGGCGGCCCCGGAGGCCCAGGGAAGTGGGGTGGTCATGCTCTGTTGGGCCTCGTCCTGGGAAAGTTGATCTTCCCTTTCTCCCAGCGGCCGTTCCTTGCCTCGTCTGCAGACTGTGTGTCCTGTGACGGGTCTGGTGTGGCTTGTCGCTGCCTTTTTCAGACTCAAAACTCTTGCCCAAGAGCCATTGGGCTGCTTCTCCCGGGAGCCAGTCGCCTTGGCTGGTGCCTGCAGGAGCCATGAGGGAGTGCTTAGGAGCCGGAGCCCGCAGACTTTGACTGTGGTTTTCTCAAAGCAGCGTGAGGAGAGTGAGCCCTCGCTCCACACTGACTTCTCCTGGCTCGGCTGACTCCTTCCTGACCTCCTGAACTTAGGCTTGCTCCTGAGTCACAGAGACGGATTTCTGTGTCGTCGTTCTTTTGACAGGTTTCCCGGCTCAGGCCAGGTGATTCTCCTGTTTAGAATGTCCATTCAGATCCTGGTAACTGGAAAATGGGCAAAGCCATTCCTCCAGCTTTGTACGGTGTGCTTTGTGCAACTTGGAGTCTTCCTGGGTGTGGTAAACGTCACAGCCCGACACTGTCTTTTCTCGGGATGTAAGTGTGTCTTGGCCGCTGCCTCCAGTTGTACTCTAGGCAGAAAAGCCTGGCTCTTGGAGCTGGTGCGTTTGTAGTAGGGAATAGTGGCTGGAAGGGAAAGAGCCCGCCGTGAAAATGCCTCCATCCTTGCGGTGGAATTCCGATGTGCACTAGAGTGCGTAAGTTGTGTTTTTCCCCCACCCTGCGCCGGGTCGGTCCTGCCTTAGAAGCTGTCAGAGCTGCTCGTCGGTCTCATGGCACACCGTGGGGTTTTGTGCACGAGCTGATAAAGACACTTTGGTGTCAGGTTTGGGGTTGAGACTCCCCACGTCTCTCTCCCGTATCACGCATATAGTGTGCGTTCTGTAGTGAACATAAAATCCAGACGTCCCTGAGGATAGGGATTATTGTAGCTGAGCCTGAGTCCCTTCTGAGGACAGCCTTGTCCCCTCGGGAGCCCTTGGCCAGCTCCGCCGCATGACTCCGGGTTGCCAAGCTCCCCAGGGCTATTTGCGCCCAGGGGCAGCCCCTGCGTCGAGGAGGAGGGCCCTTTGTGAGGAGGGGGCAGAGAGGGCGTGGCAGAGCCCTGTCCACAGAGAACTGCAAGCAGGGCCCTGCAGGCATAGCCGTGACCCTGATGCGGCTCTGCTTGCTCGTGTGGAGAATGAGCTCTTCACGTCCGTCCTGTGTCCGTGTTCCTGGTCCGCGTCGGGCAAGCTTGCGTGGAGCTGGGGAAGTTGGCGGGGAGGGCCGTCCCGCCCAGAGCGGCTGGCTTTTGGAAAGGAGCTTGTTTGCCCTTGTGCTGGAAGCTCTGTGTGCAGCCACTCGGGCAGGAGGACCCTTGGCTTCCTCCACTTGGAGACAGAGGCGGCGGCGACGTGCGGCGTCAGGGACGTATCCCCGTGTCCCCCTGTGTGGCCCAGGCTGCAGGCAGGCCAAAGAGGGCTGGGCTGAGCGTGTGGCACCGTGCTGCTCTCTGGGTACCCGGTGGAGTGGAGGGTGCCCGGTGCCGACGGCTGCTGCGTTGGGTTTCGGCTCTTGTCGGTGTTGGCGCTTTTGTCTGTCATCCAACCCAGCCCTCCCTTCTGTCCTGCAGGTCACACCGTGGGACGGAGCGCCCCAACCTTTCCGAGGACCAGCCTGCGTGGCCTGCCCTGGGTGCGGCCCATCGTGGCCCAGCTGGGCACCTGCACCTGGTCCCATTTGGTGCCCTGTGCAAGCTCGCCCCCCACCGCCAGCTGATCTGCTCAGTAAGAGGAAAGCATAGTCCTCTGTTTCTTCCTTGAATCACTGCAGAAGAAGGGCAGATCACTCTCCGGGGCTTCCCCGTGCACGGGCGGCCGTGACTGGGCTCAAGGCCGTGTCCCTCTGGTCCCTTAGCAGGCGCACTTGATGGAACGCGTCTTCCCCATCCTGCCCTGGTGAGGGAGGTGTCTGTTGTAGAGGGAAAGAGGGTCCTCTGACGGAATGCAGACGGGTCGGTTCTGCACACGGGCTTTCAACAGTCACCACGTTCCGGGCTCCCTGGTGGACAAGCCCGCCCCTGTCACTGTCTGCAGCGAGTGGAGCCCTGATCTTCCACAGCCGATGATCGGTTATGGAAGACACACCCGAACCCGGGGCCTGTGGTCTCTTCAGTCAAGGGTCCTGAGACCTGTCTCCCACTCGGTCTAATGTGAGAATTAGTGTGATACGGGGAAAAGGCCTCAAAGATCTTTTGCGCTTCAGCAAACTAACATGTTTTGTAAGGCAGTGAACCGTGAAAGAGTGTTTTGTATTTTATTTTATCTATGCCGAGAAGCTAGTTGACTCGGGGAATTACATAGGTTAGTGGTAAATAGAATGCTTGCTTAGCATACCGAATTCCGTGTGCTCATTCCCGGTACCTCCATTTAAAAACAGAAGAAAAGTAAAAACAAAAACAAGAGCAAACTTCAAATGTTAGAAATACATAGTGCGCAAACCCAAATTCCATATCCATACTTTTTACGAGTTTTCCCCTTACTACTTGGATTGAAATATATCCCAACCGTGACTTAAGCATTTTTTTCAGAAAATGCTCTAACTCTTTGAAAGTCTTTTCTGCCACTTTTGTTTTGACACATCCACGAAAAGAGATAGAAGCACATGTTTGTTTTAATATACATTCTTCAATATTCTCATTAATGTACCTGTAACTACATTTTACAGATGGTGTGTCAGTGCGCCACTTTACAGAAGAGAGAGGAAGAGAATCTTATTGGGATGAGGTACAGTCTCTTGTTGTTAATGACCTTGTGTGACTATATAAGTACCAGGGGATTCTGAGACATAAACCGGGGGTTGGTGTGAGTGTGCATCTTCACGTTTTCATCTGCTAATGAGAATTATTGACTTATGCTTTTTAATTACAATTAAGGATGTGATTCTGTTCTTAATGCCGTAGGACTGGATAATGCACTTGTGTTCATTTTCCAGATTCACCTAGTGAAGCCAGTCTCTGTATGGGCATTCTTGTATTCAGGGTCTTTCCCTTAGAGTTCATTAGAGGATATTGAAAAGAAATTCATCCCTGGGAAAGTTAGGTGCATCTTGGTGTTGGTTCTTGTTTTAGCCGTCCTCACTTGAAATTAATTAAGTGATGTTTCATTTTCAAGGCAGCATGTTTGTCTTCCCATTCCACCGCCAGTAACAGTGGTCTAGTTTCCTTAATGCCTTACGCTGTTTCCCACCTGCTCCTTTTACTCAGGCTGCCCTTCCCCAAAGCCCATCCACATCCACCCTCTGCGCTGGATCTCTCTTTTACGAAACAGTGCGGTCTTCCCAGCATTCCCTGAGCTATCCACGTGCAGCGGACTCTCCTGTCCTTTGTGGCGTTACTGTACCCGTTCACCTCAGTTGTAGAGCTTTTGAAACTTTTCTGCGCTGATTTGTTTTCATGGATCCTGTGCCTCTGGCAGAACAGAGAGGAGAATCTGCCTTTTATTTGTACCGCCAGCTTCTCCCAGGATAGGGCTTATGTTCTGAGAGCTTCGGTAAATAACTCTTGTCTACCTGAATGACTAAACGTAGGCACATGTTCTGAAGTTCGGTTCTTGATTTATCTTGTTTTGTGTTCCTAGGAAGGGGCGACTAAGCCCGAAATTACAAAACCGGAGTACGCTACTGGGACTGTAGGAGTGGCTCCACAGGAGCTGACGGATCATAAAACACTGACCTCTGTTGTTGGAGCACACGTATCTTATTATACACTGGGTAAGTTAGTGAACGTGGCTGGCATTTCTTGTTCTCTGTGCCTAGAAACTAGTGTGCTCTGGGGGGAAGGGTATATGTAGCTCAGCAGTAGAGAGAATGCGGGCTTAGCATGCAGGAGTTCCTGGGGTCAGTATCCAGTTCCTCCAAGAAACGAGTGTGATACGGGGAAGGAAGGAAGGAAGGAAGGCGCAAAGGTTTTGTTTCGCTTCAGCAGTGTCTTCGCAGGAAAGCCTAATCCTCCATCCTTTTCTGTGGTTTTTAGCCGACGCAGGACCTGGCGCGGCTCCGGTGTGTCCCGGCAGCACCCGCCCTCCTGCGGCGGCCACGGAGGCCCAGGGAAGTGGGGTGGTCATGCTCTGTTGGGCCTCGTCCTGGGAAAGGTGATCTTCCCGTTCTCCCGGCTGCCGTTCCTGGCCTCGTCTGCAGACTGTGTGTCCTGTGACGGGTCTGGCGTGGCGTGTCGCTGCCTTTTTCAGACTCAAAACTCTTGTCCAGGAGCCAGTGGGCTGCTTCTCCCGGGAGCCCTTCGCCTTGGCTTGTGCCTGCAGGAGCCATGAGGGAGTGCTTAGGAACCGGGGCCCGCAGACTTTGACTGTGGGTTTCTCGAAACAGCGTGAGGAGATTGAGCCCTCGCTCCACACTGACTTCTCCTGCCTCGCGTGACTCCTTCCTTACCTCCTGCACCTAGGGTTGCTCCTGGGTCACTGAGACGGATTTCTGTGTCGTCGTACTTTTGATAGGTTTCCCGGCTCAGACCAGGTGATTCTCCTGTTTAGAATGTACATTCAGATCCTGGTAACTGGAAAAGGGGCAAAGTCATCCCTCCAGCTTTGTACGGTGTGCTTTGTGCAACTTGGAGTCTTCCTGGGTGTGGTAAACGTCAGAGCCCGACACTGTATTTTCTCGGGAGGTAATTGTGTCTTGGCCGCTGCCTCCAGTTGTACTCTCGGCAGAAAAGCCTGGCTCTCAGATATGGTTGGTTTGGAGTAGGGAATAGAGGCTGGAAGGGAAAGAGCCCGCAGTGAAAATGCCTCCTTCCTTGCGGGGGAATTCCGATGCTCACCAGAGTGCGTACGTTGTGTTTGTCCCCAACCCTGCGCCGGGTCGGGCTTGCCCTGGAAGCTGTCAGAGCTGCTCGTCGGTCTCATGCCACACCGTGGGGTTTTGCGCACGAGCTGTTACAGTCCCTTTGGTGTCAGGTGTGTCGTTGAGACTTCCCACGTCACTTTCCCATAGCACGCAGGTAGGGTGCGTTCCGTAGCGAACGTAAAATCCATTCGTCCCTGAGGATATGGATGATTGTAGCGGAGCCTGAGTCCCTTCTGAGGACAACCTTGTCCCCTCGGGAGTCCTTGGCCAGCTCCGCCGCATGACTCCGTGTTGCCAAGCTCCCCAGGGCTCTTTGCGCCAAGGGGCAGCCCCTGCGTGGAGGAGGAGGGCCCTTTGTGAGGAGGGGGCAGAGAGGGCCTGGCAGAGCCCTGCCCGCAGAGAACTGCAGGCAGAGCCCTGCAGGCATAGCCGTGACCATGATGCGGCTCTGCTTGCTCGTGTGGAGAATGAGCTCTTCACGTCCGTCCTGTGTCCGTGTTCCTGGTCCACGTCGGGCAAGCTTGCGTGGAGCTGGGGAAGTTGGCGGGGAGGGCCGTCCCGCCCAGAGCGGCTGGCTTTTGGGAAGGCGCTAGTTTGACCATGTGCTGGAAGCTCTGTGTGCAGCCCTCGGGCAGGAGGACCCTTGGCTTCCTCCACTTGGAGACAGAGGCGGCGGCGACGTGCGGCTTCAGGGTCGTATCCCCATGTCCCCCTGTGCGGCCCAGGCTTCAGGCAGGCCAAAGAGGGCTGGGCTGAGCGTGTGGCACCGTGCTGCTCTCTGGGTACCCGGTGGAGTGGAGGGTGCCCGGTGCCGACGGCTGCTGCGTTGGGTTTCTGCTCATGTCGATGTTAGCGCTTTTGTCTGTCATCCAACCCAGCCCTCCCTTCTGTCCTGCAGGTCACCCCGTGGGACGGAGCGCCCCAACCTTTCCGAGGACCAGCCTGCGTGGCCTGCCGTGGGTGCGGCCCGTCGTCGCCCAGCTGGGCACCTGCACCTGGTCCCCTTTGGTGCCCTGTGCAAGCTCGCCCCCCACCGCCAGCTGATCCGCTCAGTAAGAGGAAATCATAGTCCTCTGTTTCTTCCTTGAATCACTGCAGAAGAAGGGCAGATCACTCTCCGGGGCTTCCCCGTGCACGGGCGGCCGTGACTGGGCTCAAGGCCGTGTCCCTCTGGTCAATTAGCAGGCGCACTTGATGGAACGCGTCTTCCCCATCCTGCCCTGGTGAGGGAGGTGTCTGTTGTAGAGGGAAAGAGGGTCCTCTGACGGAAGGCAGACGTGTCGGTTCTGCACACGGGCTTTCAACAGTCACCACGTTCCGGGCTCCCTGGTGGACAAGCCCGCCCCTGTCACTGTCTGCAGCGAGTGGAGCCCTGAACTTCCACAGCCGATGATCGGTTATGGAAGACACACCCGAACCCGGGGCCTGTGGTCTCTTCAGTCAAGGGTCCTGAGACCTCTCTCACACTCGGTCTGATGTGAGACTTAGTGTGATACGGGGAAGAAGGCGTCAAAGATCTTTTGCGCTTCAGCAAACTTACACGTTTTGTAAGACAGTGAACCGTGAAAGAGTGTTTTGTATTTTATTTTATCTATGCCGAGAAGCTAGTTGACTCGGGGAATTACATAGGTTAGTGGTAAATACAATGCTTGCTTAGCATACCGAATTCCGTGTGCTCATTCCAGGTACCTCCATTTAAATACGGAAGAAAAGAAAAAACAAAAACAAGAGCAAATTTCAAATGTTAGAAATACAAAGTGCGCAAACCCAAATTCCATATCCATAATTTTTACGTGTTTTCCCCTTACTACTTGGATTGAAATATATCCCAACCGTGACTTAAGCATTTTTTTCAGAAAATGCTCTAACTCTTTGAAAGTCTTTTCTGCCACTATTGTTTTGACACATCCACGAAAAGAGATAGACGCACAAGGTTGTTTTAATATACATTCTTCAATATTCTCATTAATGTACCAGTAACTACATTTTACAGATGGTGTGGCAGTGCGCCACTTTACAGAAGAGAGAGGAAGAGAATCTTCCTGGGATGAGGTACAGTCTCTTGTTGTTAATGTCCTTCTGTGACTATATAAGTACAAAGGGATTCTGAGACATATACCGGGGGTTGGTGTGAGTGTGCATCTTCACGTTTTCATCTGCTGATGAGAATTTTTGACTTATGCTTTTAACTTACAATTTAGGATGTGATTCTGTTCTTAATGCCGTAGGACTGGATAATGCAATTGTGTTCATTTTCCAGACTCACCTAGTGAAGCCAGTGTATTTATGGGCATTCTTGTTTTCAGGGTCTTTCCCTTAGAGTTCATTAGAGGATATTGAAAAGAAATTCATCCCTGGGAAAGTTAGGTGCATCTTGGTGTTGGTTCTTGTTTTAGCCGTCCTCACTTGAAATTAATTAAGTGATGTTTCATTTTCAAGGCAGCATGTTTGTCTTCCCATTCCACCGCCAGTAACAGTGGTCTAGTTTCCTTAATGCCTTACGCTGTTTCCCACCTGCTCCTTTTACTCAGGCTGCCCTTCCCCAAAGCCCATCCACATCCCCCCTCTGCGCTGGATCTCTCTTTTACGAAACAGTGCGGTCTTCCCAGCATTCCCTGAGCTATCCACGTGCAGCGGAATCTCCTGTCCTTTGTGGCGTTACTGTACCCGTTCACCTCAGTTGTAGAGCTTTTGAAACTTTTCTGCGCTGATTTGTTTTCATGGATCCTGTGCCTCTGGCAGAACAGAGAGGAGAATCTGCCTTTTATTTGTACCGCCAGCTTCTCCCAGGATAGGGCTTATGTTCTGAGAGCTTCGGTAAATAACTCTTGTCTACCTGACTGACTAAACGTAGGCACATGATCTGAAGTTCGGTTCTTGATTTATCTTGTTTTGTGTTCCTAGGAAGGGGCGACTAAGCCCGAAATTACAAAACCGGAGTACGCTATAGGGACTGAGGAAGTGGCTCCGCAGGAGCTGACGGATCATAAAACACTGACCTCTGTTGTTGGAGCACACGTATCTTATTATACACTGGGTAAGTTAGTGAACGTGGCTGGCATTTCTTGTTCTCTGTGCCTAGAAACTAGTGTGCTCTGGGGGGAAGGGTATATGTAGCTCAGCAGTAGAGAGAATGCGGGCTTAGCATGCAGGAGTTCCTGGGGTCAGTATCCAGTTCCTCCAAGAAACGAGTGTGATACGGGGAAGGAAGGAAGGAAGGAAGGCGCAAAGGTTTTTTTTCGCTTCAGCAGTGTCTTAGCAGGAAAGCCTAATCCTCCATTCTTTTCTGTGGTTTTTAGCCGACGCGGGACCTGGCGCGGCTCCGGTGTGTCCCGGCAGCGCCCGCCCACCTGCGGCGGCCCCGGAGGCCTAGGGAAGTGGGGTGGTCATGCTCTGTTGGGCCTCGTCCTGGGAAAGGTGATCTTCCCGTTCTCCCGGCTGCCGTTCCTGGACTCGTCTGCAGACTGTGTGTCTTGTGACGGGTCTGGCGTGGCGTGTCGCTGCCTTTTTCAGACTCAAAACTCTTGTCCAGGAGCCAGTGGGCTGCTTCTCCCGGGAGCCCTTCGCCTTGGCTGGTGCCTGCAGAAGCCATGAGGGAGTGCTTAGGAGCCGGGGCCCGCAGACTTTGACTGTGGGTTTCTCGAAGCAGTGTGAGGAGATTGAGCCCTCGCTCCACACTGACTTCTCCTGCCTCGCGTGACTCCTTCCTTACCTCCTGCACCTAGGGTTGCTCCTGGGTCACTGAGACGGATTTCTGTGTCGTCGTACTTTTGATAGGTTTCCCGGATCAGACCAGGTGATTCTCCTGTTTAGAATGTACATTCAGATCCTGGTAACTGGAAAAGGGGCAAAGTCATCCCTCCAGCTTTGTACGGTGTGCTTTGTGCAACTTGGAGTCTTCCTGGGTGTGGTAAACGTCACAGCCCGACACTGTCTTTTCTCGGGAGGTAATTGTGTCTTGGCCGCTGCCTCCAGTTGTACTCTGGGCAGAAAAGCCTGGCTCTCAGATATGGTGGGTTTGTAGTAGGGAATAGAGGCTGGAAGGGAAAGAGCCCGCCGTGAAAATGCCTCCTTCCCTGCGGGGGAATTCCGATGTGCACTAGAGTGCGTACGTTGTGTTTGTCCCCAACCCTGCGCCGGGTCGGGCTTGCCCTGGAAGCTGTCAGAGCTGCTCGTCGGTCTCATGTCACACCGTGGGGTTTTGCGCACGAGCTGTTACAGTCCCTTTGGTGTCAGGTGTGTCGTTGAGACTTCCCACGTCACTTTCCCGTAGCACGCAGGTAGGGTTCGTTCCGTAGCGAACGTAAAATCCAGTCGTCCCTGAGGATATGGATGATTGTAGGGGAGCCTGAGTCCCTTCTAAGGACAGCCTTTCCCCTCGGGAGCCCTTGGCCAGCTCCGCCGCAGGACTCCGGGATGTCCCGAGGGCTATTTGCACCCAGGTGCAGAACCTGCGTTGAGTAGTAAGTCCTATGTGAGGAGGGGGCAGAGAGGGCCTGGCTAGGTCCTGCAGGCAGAGCCCTGCATGCAGAGCCCTGAAGGCATAGCCCTGCAGGCCGAGCGGTGACCCTGGTGTGGCTCTGCTTGCACGTGTGGAGATTGAGCTCTTCACGTCCGTCCCGTTTCCGCGTTACTAGTCTGCGACTGGCAAGCTTGCGTGGAGCTGGGGAAGGTGGCGTGTAGGGCCGTCCCGCCCAGAGCGGCTGGCTCTTGGGAAGGCGATAGTTTGCCCGTGTGCCGGAAGCTCTGTGTGCAGCCTCTCGGGCAAGAGGACCCTTGGCTTCCTCCACTTGGAGACAGCGGCGGCGGCGACGTGCTCGTCAGGGTCGTATCCCCGTGTCCCCCTGTGCGGCCCAGGCTGCAGGTTGGCCCCAGAGGTATGGGCGGAGCGTGTGGTACCGTGCTGCTCTCTGGGCATCCGGTGGAGGGGAGGGTGCCCAGTGCCGACGGCTGCTGCATTGGGTTTCAGCTCTTGTCGTTGTTGGCGCATTTGTCTGTCATCCATCCCAGCCCTCCCTTCTGTCCTGCGGGTCACCCCGTGGGCTGGAGGGCCCCAAATTTCCGAGGACCAGCCTGCGTTGCCTGACAAGGGTGCGGCCCGTCGACGCCCAGCTGGTCCCCCTTGGTGCCCTGTGCAACCTCGCCACCCACCGCCCGCTGCTCCGCTCGGTAAGAGGAAAGCATATTCCTCTGTTTCTTCCTTGAGTCACTGCAGAAGAAGGGCAGATCGCTCTTTGGGGCTTCCCCGTTCACGGGCGGCCGTGAATGGGCTCACGGCCCTGTCCCTTTTGTCCCTTAGCAGACGCACTTGATGGACCGCGTCTTCCCCTTCTTGCCCTGGGGAGGGAGGTGTCTGTTGTAGAGGGAAAGAGGGTCCTCTGACGGAGGGCAGACCTGTCGGTTCTGCACACGGGCCTTCAACAGACACCACGATCTGGGCTCCCTGGAAGACAAGCCCTCCCCTGTCACTGTCTGCAGCGAGTGGAGCCCTGACTTTCCACAGCCGATGTTCGGTTATGGAAGACACACCCGAACCCGGGGCCTGTGGTCTCTTCAGTCAAGGGTCCTGAGACCTGTCTCCCACTCGGTCTGAAGTGAGAATTACTGTGATACGGGGAAGAAGGCCTCAAAGTTCTTTTGCGCTTCAGCAAACTAACATGTTTTGTAAGGCTGTGAACCGTGAAAGAGTGTTTTGTATTTTATTTTATCTATGCTGAGAAGCTAGTTGACTCGGGGAATTACATAGGTTAGTGGTAAATAGAATGCTTGCTTAGCATGCCGAATTCCGTGTGCTAATTCCCGGTACCTCCATTTAAAAACAGAAGAAAAGAAAAAACAAAAACAAGAGCAAACTTCAAATGTTAGAAATACATAGAGCGCAAACCCAACTTCCATATCAATTCTTTTTACGTGTTTTCCTCTTACTACTTGGTTTGAAATATATCCCAACCGTGACTTAAGCATTTTTTTCAGAAAATGCTCTAAATCTTTGAAAGTCTTTTCTGCCACTATTGTTTTGACACATCCACGAACGGAGATAGACGCACATGGTTGTTTTAATATACATTCGTGAATATTCTCATTAATGTACCTGTAACTACATTTTAAAGATGGTGTGTCAGTGCGCCACTTTACAGAAGAGAGAGGAAGAGTATCTTCCTGGGATGAGGTACAGTCTCTTGTTTTTAATGTCCTTGTGTGACTATATAAGTACGAGGGGATTCTGAGACATAAACCGGGGGTTGGTGTGAGTGTGCATCTTCACGTTTGCATCTGCTGATGAGAATTTTTGACTTATGCTTTTAACTTACAGTTTAGGATGTGATTCTGTGCTTAATGCCGTAGGACTGGATAATGCACTTGTGTTCATTTTCCAGATTCACCTAGTGAAGCCAGTGTCTGTATGGGTATTCTTGTTTTCAGGGTCTTTCCCTTACAGTTCATTAGAGGATATTGAAAAGAAATTCATCCCTGGGAAAGTTAGGTGCATCTTGGTGTTGGTTCTTGTTTTAGCCGTCCTCACTTAGAATTAACTAAATGATGTTTCATTTTCAAGGCAGCATGTTTTGTCTTCCCATTCCACCGCCAGTAACAGTTGTCTAGTATCCTTAATGCCTTACGCTGTTTCCCATCTGCTCCTTTTACTCAGGCTGCCCTTCCCCAAAGCCCATCCACATCCACCCTCTGCGCTGGATCTCTCTTTTACAAAACAGTGCGGCCTTCACAGCATTTCCTGAGCTATCCATGTGCAGCGGACTCTCCTGTCCTTTGTGGCGTTACTGTACCCGTTCACCTCAGTTGTAGAGCTGTTGAAACTTTTCTGTGCTGATTTGTTTTCATGGATCCTGTGCCTCTGGCAGAACAGAGAGGAGAATCTGCCTTTTATTTGTACCACCAGTTTCTCCCAGGATAGGGCTTATTTTCTGATAGCTTCGGTAAATAACTGTTGTCTACCTGACTGAATAAGCGTAGGCACAAGTTCTGAAGTTCAGTTCCTGATTTATCTTGTATGGTGTTCCTAGGAAGGGGCGACAAAGCCCGAAATTGCAAAACCGGAGTACGCTACTGGGTAGTAGAAATGGCTCCGCAGGATCTGACGGATCATAAAACACTGACCTCTGTTTTTGGAGCACACGGAGCTTATTATACACTGGGTAAGTTAGTGAACATGGCTGGCATTTCTTGTTCTCTGTGCCTAGAAATTAGTGTGCTCTGGGGGGAAGGGTATATGTAGCTCAGCAGTAGAGAGAATGCGGGCTTAGCATGCAGGAGTTCCTGGGGTCAGTATCCAGTTCCTCCAAGAAACGAGTGTGATAAGGGGAAGGAAGGAAGGAAGGAAGGCGCAAAGATTTTGTTTCGCTTCAGCAGTGTCTTCGCAGGAAAGCCTAATCCTCCATCCTTTTCTGTGGTTTTTAGCCGACGCGGGACCTGGCGCGGCTCCGATGTGGCCCGGCAGCGCCCGCCCACCTGCGGCGGCCCCGGAGGCCCAGGGAAGTGGGGTGGTCATGCTCTGTTGGGCCTCGTCCTGGGAAAGGGGATCTTCCCGTTCTCCTGGCAGCCGTTCCTGGACTCGTCTGCAGACTGTGTGTCCTGTGACGGGTCTGGCGTGGCGTGTCGCTGCCTTTTTCAGACTCAAAACTCTTGCCCAGGAGCCAGTGGGCTGCTTCTCCCGGGAGCTCGTCGCCTTGGCTGGTGCCTGCAGGAGCCATGAGGGAGTGCTTAGGAGCCGGGGCCCGCAGACTTTGACTGTGGGTTTCTCGAAGCAGCGTGAGGAGAGTGAGCCCTCTCTCCACACTGACTTCTCCTGGCTCGGCTGACTCCTTCCTGACCTCCTGCACCTAGGGTTGCTCCTGGGTCTCTGAGACGGATTTCTGTGTCGTCGTTCTTTTGACTGGTATCCCGGCTCAGGCCAGGTGATTCTCCAGTTTAGAATGTCCATTCAGATCCTGGTAACTGGAAAAGGGGCAAAGCCCTCCCTCCAGCTTTGTACGGTGTGCTTTGTGCAACTTGGAGTCTTCCTTTGTGTGGTAAACGTCACAGCCCGACACTGTCTTTTCTCGGGAGGTAAGTGTGTCTTGCCCGCTGCCTCCAGTTGTACTCTGGGCAGAAAAGCCTGGCTCTCGGAGATGGTGCGTTTGTAGTAGGGAATAGAGGCTGGAAGGGAAAGAGCCCGCCGTGAAAATGCCTCCTTCCCTGCGGGGGAATTCCGATGCTCACCAGAGTGCGTACGTTGTGTTTGTCCCCCATCCTGCGCCGGGTCGTTCCTGCCATGTAAGCTGTCAGAGCTGCTCGTCGGTCTCATGGCACACCGTGGGGTTTTGCGCACGAGCTTGTACAGTCCCTTTGGTGTCAGGTGTGGGGTTGAGACTCCCCACGTCACTATCCCGTAGCACGCATGTAGGGTGCGTTCCGTAGCGAACGTAAAATCCAGAAGTCCCTGAGGATAGGGATGATTGTAGCGGAGCCTGAGTACCTTCTGAGGACAGCCTTGACCCTCGGGAGCCCTTGGCCAGCTCCGCTGAAATACTCCGGGTTGCCCAGCTCCCCTTGGCTCTTTGCGCCCAGGGGCATCCCCTGCGTGGAAGAGGAGGGCCCTTTGTGAGGAGGGGGCAGAGAGGGCCTGGCAGGGTCCTGCAGGCAGAGCCCTGCAGGCAGAGACCTGCAGGCAGAGCGGTGACCCTGGTGCGGCTCTGCTTGCTCGTGTGGAGAATGAGCTCTTCACGTCCATCCCGTGTCCGTGATACTGGTCCGGGCATGGCAAGCTTGCGTGGAGCTGGGGAAGGTATCGGGGAGGGCCGTCCCGCCCAGAGTGGCTGGCTGTTGGGAAGGCGCTAGTTTGCCCGTGTGCTGGAAGCTCTATGTGCAGCCTCTCGGGCAGGATGTCCCTTGGGTTCCTCCACTTGGAGACAGCTGCGGCAGTTACGTGCGGTGTCAGGGTCGTATCCCCGTGTCCCCCTGTGCGGCCAAGGCTGCGGTCAGGCCCCAGAGGCCAGGGCGGAGCGTGTGGCACCGTGCTGCTCTCTGGGCACCCGGTGGAGGGGAGGGTGCCCGGTGCCGACGGCTGCTGCATTGGGTTTCAGCTCTTGTCGGTGTTGGCGCTTTTGTCTGTCATCCAACCCAGCCCTCCCTTCTGTCCTGCAGGTCACAACGTGGGCCGGAGGGCCCCAACCTTTCCGAGGAACAGCCTGCGTGGCCTGACCCGGGTGCGGCAAATCGTCGCCCAGCTGGGCACCTGCACCTGGTCCCACTTGGTGCCCTGTGCAATCTCGCCCCCCACCGCCAGCTGCTCCGCTCGGTAAGAGGAAAGCATAGTCCTCTGTTTATTCCTTGAGTCACTGCAGAAGAAGGGCAGATCGCTCTCCGGGGCTTCCCCGTGCACGGGCGGCCTTGACTGGGCTCACGACCGTGTGCCTCTAGTCAATTAGCAGGCGCACTTGATGGAACGCGTCTTCCCAATCCTGCCCTGGGGAGGGAGGTGTCTATTGTAGAGGGAAAGTGGGTCCTCTGACGGAGGGCAGACGTGTCGGTTCTGCACACGGGCCTTCAACAGACACCACGTTCCGGGCTCCCTGGAGGACAAGCCCGCCCCTGTCACTGTCTGCAGCGAGTGGAGCCCTGATCTTCCACAGCCGATGATCGGTTATGGAAGACACACCCGAACCCGGGGCCTGTGGTCTCTTCAGTCAAGGGTCCTGAGACCTGTCTCCCACTCGTTCTGATGTGAGACTTAGTGTGATACGGGGAAGAAGGCTTCAAAGATCTTTTGTGCTTCAGCAAACTAACAAGTTTTGTAAGGCAGTGAACCGTGAAAGAGTGTTTTGTAATTTATTTTATCTATGCCGAGAAGCTAGTTGACTCGGGGAATTACATAGGTTAGTGGTAAATAGAATGCTTGCTTAGCATGCCGAATTCCGTGTGCTCATTCCCGGTACCTCCATTTAAAAACAGAATAAAAGAAAAAACCAAAACAAGAGAAAACTTCAAATGTTAGAAATACATTGTGCACAAACCCAACTTCCATATCCATAATTTTTACGTGTTTTCTTCTTACTACTTGGTTTGAAATATATCCCAACCTTGACTTAAGCATTTTTTTCAGAAAATGCTCTAACCCTTTGAAAGTATTTTCTGCCACTTTTGTTTTGTCACATCCACGAACGGAGATAGACGCACATGGTGGTTTTAATATACATTCGTGAATATTCTCATTAATGTACATGTAACTACATTTTACAGATGGTGTGTCAGTGCGCCACTTTACAGAAGAGAGAGGAAGAGAATCTTCCTGGGATGAGGTACAGTCTCTTGTTGTTAATGTCCTTGTGTGACTATATAAGTACCAGGGGATTCTGAGACATAAACCGGGGGTTGGTGTGAGTGTGCATCTTCACGTTTGCATCTGCTGATGAGAATTTTTGACTTATGCTTTTAACTTACAGTTTAGGATGTGATTCTGTGCTTAATGCCGTAGGACTGGATAATGCACTTGTGTTCATTTTCCAGATTCACCTAGTGAAGCCAGTGTCTGTATGGGTATTCTTGTTTTCAGGGTCTTTCCCTTACAGTTCATTAGAGGATATTGAAAAGAAATTCATCCCTGGGAAAGTTAGGTGCATCTTGGTGTTGGTTCTTGTTTTAGCCGTCCTCACTTAGAATTAACTAAATGATGTTTCATTTTCAAGGCAGCATGTTTTGTCTTCCCATTCCACCGCCAGTAACAGTTGTCTAGTATCCTTAATGCCTTACGCTGTTTCCCATCTGCTCCTTTTACTCAGGCTGCCCTTCCCCAAAGCCCATCCACATCCACCCTCTGCGCTGGATCTCTCTTTTACAAAACAGTGCGGCCTTCACAGCATTTCCTGAGCTATCCATGTGCAGCGGACTCTCCTGTCCTTTGTGGCGTTACTGTACCCGTTCACCTCAGTTGTAGAGCTGTTGAAACTTTTCTGTGCTGATTTGTTTTCATGGATCCTGTGCCTCTGGCAGAACAGAGAGGAGAATCTGCCTTTTATTTGTACCACCAGTTTCTCCCAGGATAGGGCTTATTTTCTGATAGCTTCGGTAAATAACTGTTGTCTACCTGACTGAATAAGCGTAGGCACAAGTTCTGAAGTTCAGTTCCTGATTTATCTTGTATGGTGTTCCTAGGAAGGGGCGACAAAGCCCGAAATTGCAAAACCGGAGTACGCTACTGGGTAGTAGAAATGGCTCCGCAGGATCTGACGGATCATAAAACACTGACCTCTGTTTTTGGAGCACACGGAGCTTATTATACACTGGGTAAGTTAGTGAACATGGCTGGCATTTCTTGTTCTCTGTGCCTAGAAATTAGTGTGCTCTGGGGGGAAGGGTATATGTAGCTCAGCAGTAGAGAGAATGCGGGCTTAGCATGCAGGAGTTCCTGGGGTCAGTATCCAGTTCCTCCAAGAAACGAGTGTGATAAGGGGAAGGAAGGAAGGAAGGAAGGCGCAAAGATTTTGTTTCGCTTCAGCAGTGTCTTCGCAGGAAAGCCTAATCCTCCATCCTTTTCTGTGGTTTTTAGCCGACGCGGGACCTGGCGCGGCTCCGATGTGGCCCGGCAGCGCCCGCCCACCTGCGGCGGCCCCGGAGGCCCAGGGAAGTGGGGTGGTCATGCTCTGTTGGGCCTCGTCCTGGGAAAGGGGATCTTCCCGTTCTCCTGGCAGCCGTTCCTGGACTCGTCTGCAGACTGTGTGTCCTGTGACGGGTCTGGCGTGGCGTGTCGCTGCCTTTTTCAGACTCAAAACTCTTGCCCAGGAGCCAGTGGGCTGCTTCTCCCGGGAGCTCGTCGCCTTGGCTGGTGCCTGCAGGAGCCATGAGGGAGTGCTTAGGAGCCGGGGCCCGCAGACTTTGACTGTGGGTTTCTCGAAGCAGCGTGAGGAGAGTGAGCCCTCTCTCCACACTGACTTCTCCTGGCTCGGCTGACTCCTTCCTGACCTCCTGCACCTAGGGTTGCTCCTGGGTCTCTGAGACGGATTTCTGTGTCGTCGTTCTTTTGACTGGTATCCCGGCTCAGGCCAGGTGATTCTCCAGTTTAGAATGTCCATTCAGATCCTGGTAACTGGAAAAGGGGCAAAGCCCTCCCTCCAGCTTTGTACGGTGTGCTTTGTGCAACTTGGAGTCTTCCTTTGTGTGGTAAACGTCACAGCCCGACACTGTCTTTTCTCGGGAGGTAAGTGTGTCTTGCCCGCTGCCTCCAGTTGTACTCTGGGCAGAAAAGCCTGGCTCTCGGAGATGGTGCGTTTGTAGTAGGGAATAGAGGCTGGAAGGGAAAGAGCCCGCCGTGAAAATGCCTCCTTCCCTGCGGGGGAATTCCGATGCTCACCAGAGTGCGTACGTTGTGTTTGTCCCCCATCCTGCGCCGGGTCGTTCCTGCCATGTAAGCTGTCAGAGCTGCTCGTCGGTCTCATGGCACACCGTGGGGTTTTGCGCACGAGCTTGTACAGTCCCTTTGGTGTCAGGTGTGGGGTTGAGACTCCCCACGTCACTATCCCGTAGCACGCATGTAGGGTGCGTTCCGTAGCGAACGTAAAATCCAGAAGTCCCTGAGGATAGGGATGATTGTAGCGGAGCCTGAGTACCTTCTGAGGACAGCCTTGACCCTCGGGAGCCCTTGGCCAGCTCCGCTGAAATACTCCGGGTTGCCCAGCTCCCCTTGGCTCTTTGCGCCCAGGGGCATCCCCTGCGTGGAAGAGGAGGGCCCTTTGTGAGGAGGGGGCAGAGAGGGCCTGGCAGGGTCCTGCAGGCAGAGCCCTGCAGGCAGAGACCTGCAGGCAGAGCCCTGCAGGCAGAGCGGTGACCCTGGTGCGGCTCTGCTTGCTCGTGTGGAGAATGAGCTCTTCACGTCCATCCCGTGTCCGTGATACTGGTCCGGGCATGGCAAGCTTGCGTGGAGCTGGGGAAGGTATCGGGGAGGGCCGTCCCGCCCAGAGTGGCTGGCTGTTGGGAAGGCGCTAGTTTGCCCGTGTGCTGGAAGCTCTATGTGCAGCCTCTCGGGCAGGATGTCCCTTGGGTTCCTCCACTTGGAGACAGCTGCGGCAGTTACGTGCGGTGTCAGGGTCGTATCCCCGTGTCCCCCTGTGCGGCCAAGGCTGCGGTCAGGCCCCAGAGGCCAGGGCGGAGCGTGTGGCACCGTGCTGCTCTCTGGGCACCCGGTGGAGGGGAGGGTGCCCGGTGCCGACGGCTGCTGCATTGGGTTTCAGCTCTTGTCGGTGTTGGCGCTTTTGTCTGTCATCCAACCCAGCCCTCCCTTCTGTCCTGCAGGTCACAACGTGGGCCGGAGGGCCCCAACCTTTCCGAGGAACAGCCTGCGTGGCCTGACCCGGGTGCGGCAAATCGTCGCCCAGCTGGGCACCTGCACCTGGTCCCACTTGGTGCCCTGTGCAATCTCGCCCCCCACCGCCAGCTGCTCCGCTCGGTAAGAGGAAAGCATAGTCCTCTGTTTATTCCTTGAGTCACTGCAGAAGAAGGGCAGATCGCTCTCCGGGGCTTCCCCGTGCACGGGCGGCCTTGACTGGGCTCACGACCGTGTGCCTCTAGTCAATTAGCAGGCGCACTTGATGGAACGCGTCTTCCCAATCCTGCCCTGGGGAGGGAGGTGTCTATTGTAGAGGGAAAGTGGGTCCTCTGACGGAGGGCAGACGTGTCGGTTCTGCACACGGGCCTTCAACAGACACCACGTTCCGGGCTCCCTGGAGGACAAGCCCGCCCCTGTCACTGTCTGCAGCGAGTGGAGCCCTGATCTTCCACAGACGATGATCGGTTATGGAAGACACACCCGAACCCGGGGCCTGTGGTCTCTTCAGTCAAGGGTCCTGAGACCTGTCTCCCACTCGTTCTGATGTGAGACTTAGTGTGATACGGGGAAGAAGGCTTCAAAGATCTTTTGTGCTTCAGCAAACTAACAAGTTTTGTAAGGCAGTGAACCGTGAAAGAGTGTTTTGTAATTTATTTTATCTATGCCGAGAAGCTAGTTGACTCGGGGAATTACATAGGTTAGTGGTAAATAGAATGCTTGCTTAGCATGCCGAATTCCGTGTGCTCATTCCCGGTACCTCCATTTAAAAACAGAATAAAAGAAAAAACCAAAACAAGAGAAAACTTCAAATGTTAGAAATACATTGTGCACAAACCCAACTTCCATATCCATAATTTTTACGTGTTTTCTTCTTACTACTTGGTTTGAAATATATCCCAACCTTGACTTAAGCATTTTTTTCAGAAAATGCTCTAACCCTTTGAAAGTATTTTCTGCCACTTTTGTTTTGTCACATCCACGAACGGAGATAGACGCACATGGTGGTTTTAATATACATTCGTGAATATTCTCATTAATGTACATGTAACTACATTTTACAGATGGTGTGTCAGTGCGCCACTTTACAGAAGAGAGAGGAAGAGAATCTTCCTGGGATGAGGTACAGTCTCTTGTTGTTAATGTCCTTGTGTGACTATATAAGTACCAGGGGATTCTGAGACATAAACCGGGGGTTGGTGTGAGTGTGCATCTTCACGTTTGCATCTGCTGATGAGAATTTTTGACTTATGCTTTTAACTTACAGTTTAGGATGTGATTCTGTGCTTAATGCCGTAGGACTGGATAATGCACTTGTGTTCATTTTCCAGATTCACCTAGTGAAGCCAGTGTCTGTATGGGTATTCTTGTTTTCAGGGTCTTTCCCTTACAGTTCATTAGAGGATATTGAAAAGAAATTCATCCCTGGGAAAGTTAGGTGCATCTTGGTGTTGGTTCTTGTTTTAGCCGTCCTCACTTAGAATTAACTAAATGATGTTTCATTTTCAAGGCAGCATGTTTTGTCTTCCCATTCCACCGCCAGTAACAGTTGTCTAGTATCCTTAATGCCTTACGCTGTTTCCCATCTGCTCCTTTTACTCAGGCTGCCCTTCCCCAAAGCCCATCCACATCCACCCTCTGCGCTGGATCTCTCTTTTACAAAACAGTGCGGCCTTCACAGCATTTCCTGAGCTATCCATGTGCAGCGGACTCTCCTGTCCTTTGTGGCGTTACTGTACCCGTTCACCTCAGTTGTAGAGCTGTTGAAACTTTTCTGTGCTGATTTGTTTTCATGGATCCTGTGCCTCTGGCAGAACAGAGAGGAGAATCTGCCTTTTATTTGTACCACCAGTTTCTCCCAGGATAGGGCTTATTTTCTGATAGCTTCGGTAAATAACTGTTGTCTACCTGACTGAATAAGCGTAGGCACAAGTTCTGAAGTTCAGTTCCTGATTTATCTTGTATGGTGTTCCTAGGAAGGGGCGACAAAGCCCGAAATTGCAAAACCGGAGTACGCTACTGGGTAGTAGAAATGGCTCCGCAGGATCTGACGGATCATAAAACACTGACCTCTGTTTTTGGAGCACACGGAGCTTATTATACACTGGGTAAGTTAGTGAACATGGCTGGCATTTCTTGTTCTCTGTGCCTAGAAATTAGTGTGCTCTGGGGGGAAGGGTATATGTAGCTCAGCAGTAGAGAGAATGCGGGCTTAGCATGCAGGAGTTCCTGGGGTCAGTATCCAGTTCCTCCAAGAAACGAGTGTGATAAGGGGAAGGAAGGAAGGAAGGAAGGCGCAAAGATTTTGTTTCGCTTCAGCAGTGTCTTCGCAGGAAAGCCTAATCCTCCATCCTTTTCTGTGGTTTTTAGCCGACGCGGGACCTGGCGCGGCTCCGATGTGGCCCGGCAGCGCCCGCCCACCTGCGGCGGCCCCGGAGGCCCAGGGAAGTGGGGTGGTCATGCTCTGTTGGGCCTCGTCCTGGGAAAGGGGATCTTCCCGTTCTCCTGGCAGCCGTTCCTGGACTCGTCTGCAGACTGTGTGTCCTGTGACGGGTCTGGCGTGGCGTGTCGCTGCCTTTTTCAGACTCAAAACTCTTGCCCAGGAGCCAGTGGGCTGCTTCTCCCGGGAGCTCGTCGCCTTGGCTGGTGCCTGCAGGAGCCATGAGGGAGTGCTTAGGAGCCGGGGCCCGCAGACTTTGACTGTGGGTTTCTCGAAGCAGCGTGAGGAGAGTGAGCCCTCTCTCCACACTGACTTCTCCTGGCTCGGCTGACTCCTTCCTGACCTCCTGCACCTAGGGTTGCTCCTGGGTCTCTGAGACGGATTTCTGTGTCGTCGTTCTTTTGACTGGTATCCCGGCTCAGGCCAGGTGATTCTCCAGTTTAGAATGTCCATTCAGATCCTGGTAACTGGAAAAGGGGCAAAGCCCTCCCTCCAGCTTTGTACGGTGTGCTTTGTGCAACTTGGAGTCTTCCTTTGTGTGGTAAACGTCACAGCCCGACACTGTCTTTTCTCGGGAGGTAAGTGTGTCTTGCCCGCTGCCTCCAGTTGTACTCTGGGCAGAAAAGCCTGGCTCTCGGAGATGGTGCGTTTGTAGTAGGGAATAGAGGCTGGAAGGGAAAGAGCCCGCCGTGAAAATGCCTCCTTCCCTGCGGGGGAATTCCGATGCTCACCAGAGTGCGTACGTTGTGTTTGTCCCCCATCCTGCGCCGGGTCGTTCCTGCCATGTAAGCTGTCAGAGCTGCTCGTCGGTCTCATGGCACACCGTGGGGTTTTGCGCACGAGCTTGTACAGTCCCTTTGGTGTCAGGTGTGGGGTTGAGACTCCCCACGTCACTATCCCGTAGCACGCATGTAGGGTGCGTTCCGTAGCGAACGTAAAATCCAGAAGTCCCTGAGGATAGGGATGATTGTAGCGGAGCCTGAGTACCTTCTGAGGACAGCCTTGACCCTCGGGAGCCCTTGGCCAGCTCCGCTGAAATACTCCGGGTTGCCCAGCTCCCCTTGGCTCTTTGCGCCCAGGGGCATCCCCTGCGTGGAAGAGGAGGGCCCTTTGTGAGGAGGGGGCAGAGAGGGCCTGGCAGGGTCCTGCAGGCAGAGCCCTGCAGGCAGAGACCTGCAGGCAGAGCCCTGCAGGCAGAGCGGTGACCCTGGTGCGGCTCTGCTTGCTCGTGTGGAGAATGAGCTCTTCACGTCCATCCCGTGTCCGTGATACTGGTCCGGGCATGGCAAGCTTGCGTGGAGCTGGGGAAGGTATCGGGGAGGGCCGTCCCGCCCAGAGTGGCTGGCTGTTGGGAAGGCGCTAGTTTGCCCGTGTGCTGGAAGCTCTATGTGCAGCCTCTCGGGCAGGATGTCCCTTGGGTTCCTCCACTTGGAGACAGCTGCGGCAGTTACGTGCGGTGTCAGGGTCGTATCCCCGTGTCCCCCTGTGCGGCCAAGGCTGCGGTCAGGCCCCAGAGGCCAGGGCGGAGCGTGTGGCACCGTGCTGCTCTCTGGGCACCCGGTGGAGGGGAGGGTGCCCGGTGCCGACGGCTGCTGCATTGGGTTTCAGCTCTTGTCGGTGTTGGCGCTTTTGTCTGTCATCCAACCCAGCCCTCCCTTCTGTCCTGCAGGTCACAACGTGGGCCGGAGGGCCCCAACCTTTCCGAGGAACAGCCTGCGTGGCCTGACCCGGGTGCGGCAAATCGTCGCCCAGCTGGGCACCTGCACCTGGTCCCACTTGGTGCCCTGTGCAATCTCGCCCCCCACCGCCAGCTGCTCCGCTCGGTAAGAGGAAAGCATAGTCCTCTGTTTATTCCTTGAGTCACTGCAGAAGAAGGGCAGATCGCTCTCCGGGGCTTCCCCGTGCACGGGCGGCCTTGACTGGGCTCACGACCGTGTGCCTCTAGTCAATTAGCAGGCGCACTTGATGGAACGCGTCTTCCCAATCCTGCCCTGGGGAGGGAGGTGTCTATTGTAGAGGGAAAGTGGGTCCTCTGACGGAGGGCAGACGTGTCGGTTCTGCACACGGGCCTTCAACAGACACCACGTTCCGGGCTCCCTGGAGGACAAGCCCGCCCCTGTCACTGTCTGCAGCGAGTGGAGCCCTGATCTTCCACAGACGATGATCGGTTATGGAAGACACACCCGAACCCGGGGCCTGTGGTCTCTTCAGTCAAGGGTCCTGAGACCTGTCTCCCACTCGTTCTGATGTGAGACTTAGTGTGATACGGGGAAGAAGGCTTCAAAGATCTTTTGTGCTTCAGCAAACTAACAAGTTTTGTAAGGCAGTGAACCGTGAAAGAGTGTTTTGTAATTTATTTTATCTATGCCGAGAAGCTAGTTGACTCGGGGAATTACATAGGTTAGTGGTAAATAGAATGCTTGCTTAGCATGCCGAATTCCGTGTGCTCATTCCCGGTACCTCCATTTAAAAACAGAATAAAAGAAAAAACCAAAACAAGAGAAAACTTCAAATGTTAGAAATACATTGTGCACAAACCCAACTTCCATATCCATAATTTTTACGTGTTTTCTTCTTACTACTTGGTTTGAAATATATCCCAACCTTGACTTAAGCATTTTTTTCAGAAAATGCTCTAACCCTTTGAAAGTATTTTCTGCCACTTTTGTTTTGTCACATCCACGAACGGAGATAGACGCACATGGTGGTTTTAATATACATTCGTGAATATTCTCATTAATGTACATGTAACTACATTTTACAGATGGTGTGTCAGTGCGCCACTTTACAGAAGAGAGAGGAAGAGAATCTTCCTGGGATGAGGTACAGTCTCTTGTTGTTAATGTCCTTGTGTGACTATATAAGTACCAGGGGATTCTGAGACATAAACCGGGGGTTGGTGTGAGTGTGCATCTTCACGTTTGCATCTGCTGATGAGAATTTTTGACTTATGCTTTTAACTTACAGTTTAGGATGTGATTCTGTGCTTAATGCCGTAGGACTGGATAATGCACTTGTGTTCATTTTCCAGATTCACCTAGTGAAGCCAGTGTCTGTATGGGTATTCTTGTTTTCAGGGTCTTTCCCTTACAGTTCATTAGAGGATATTGAAAAGAAATTCATCCCTGGGAAAGTTAGGTGCATCTTGGTGTTGGTTCTTGTTTTAGCCGTCCTCACTTAGAATTAACTAAATGATGTTTCATTTTCAAGGCAGCATGTTTTGTCTTCCCATTCCACCGCCAGTAACAGTTGTCTAGTACCCTTAATGCCTTACGCTGTTTCCCATCTGCTCCTTTTACTCAGGCTGCCCTTCCCCAAAGCCCATCCACATCCACCCTCTGCGCTGGATCTCTCTTTTACAAAACAGTGCGGCCTTCACAGCATTTCCTGAGCTATCCACGTGCAGCGGACTCTCCTGTCCTTTGTGGCGTTACTGTACCCGTTCACCTCAGTTGTAGAGCTGTTGAAACTTTTCTGTGCTGATTTGTTTTCATGGATCCTGTGCCTCTGGCAGAACAGAGAGGAGAATCTGCCTTTTATTTGTACCGCCAGCTTCTCCCAGGATAGGGCTTATGTTCTGATAGCTTTGGTAAATAACTGTTGTCTACCTGACTGACTAAGCGTAGGCACATGATCTGAAGTTCAGTTTCTGATTTATCTTGTTTTGTGTTCCTAGGAAGGGGTGACTAAGCCCGAAATTGCAAAACCGGAGTATGCTACTGGGTAGTAGAAATGGCTCCGCAGGATCTGACGGATCATAAAACACTGACCTCTGTTTTTGGAGCACAAGGAGCTTATTATACACTGGGTAAGTTAGTGAACATGGCTGGCATTTCTTGTTCTCTGTGCCTAGAAACTAGTGTGCTCTGGGGGGAAGGGTATATGTAGCTCAGCAGTAGAGAGAATGCGGGCTTAGCATGCAGGAGTTCCTGGGGTCAGTATCCAGTTCCTCCAAGAAACGAGTGTGATAAGGGGAAGGAAGGAAGGAAGGAAGGCGCAAAGATTTTGTTTCGCTTCAGCAGTGTCTTCGCAGGAAAGCCTAATCCTCCATCCTTTTCTGTGGTTTTTAGCCGACGCGGGACCTGGCGCGGCTCCGATGTGGCCCGGCAGCGCCCGCCCACCTGCGGCGGCCCCGGAGGCCCAGGGAAGTGGGGTGGTCATGCTCTGTTGGGCCTCGTCCTGGGAAAGGGGATCTTCCCGTTCTCCTGGCAGCCGTTCCTGGACTCGTCTGCAGACTGTGTGTCCTGTGACGGGTCTGGCGTGGCGTGTCGCTGCCTTTTTCAGACTCAAAACTCTTGCCCAGGAGCCAGTGGGCTGCTTCTCCCGGGAGCTCGTCGCCTTGGCTGGTGCCTGCAGGAGCCATGAGGGAGTGCTTAGGAGCCGGGGCCCGCAGACTTTGACTGTGGGTTTCTCGAAGCAGCGTGAGGAGAGTGAGCCCTCTCTCCACACTGACTTCTCCTGGCTCGGCTGACTCCTTCCTGACCTCCTGCACCTAGGGTTGCTCCTGGGTCTCTGAGACGGATTTCTGTGTCGTCGTTCTTTTGACTGGTATCCCGGCTCAGGCCAGGTGATTCTCCAGTTTAGAATGTCCATTCAGATCCTGGTAACTGGAAAAGGGGCAAAGCCCTCCCTCCAGCTTTGTACGGTGTGCTTTGTGCAACTTGGAGTCTTCCTTTGTGTGGTAAACGTCACAGCCCGACACTGTCTTTTCTCGGGAGGTAAGTGTGTCTTGCCCGCTGCCTCCAGTTGTACTCTGGGCAGAAAAGCCTGGCTCTCGGAGATGGTGCGTTTGTAGTAGGGAATAGAGGCTGGAAGGGAAAGAGCCCGCCGTGAAAATGCCTCCTTCCCTGCGGGGGAATTCCGATGCTCACCAGAGTGCGTACGTTGTGTTTGTCCCCCATCCTGCGCCGGGTCGTTCCTGCCATGTAAGCTGTCAGAGCTGCTCGTCGGTCTCATGGCACACCGTGGGGTTTTGCGCACGAGCTTGTACAGTCCCTTTGGTGTCAGGTGTGGGGTTGAGACTCCCCACGTCACTATCCCGTAGCACGCATGTAGGGTGCGTTCCGTAGCGAACGTAAAATCCAGAAGTCCCTGAGGATAGGGATGATTGTAGCGGAGCCTGAGTACCTTCTGAGGACAGCCTTGACCCTCGGGAGCCCTTGGCCAGCTCCGCTGAAATACTCCGGGTTGCCCAGCTCCCCTTGGCTCTTTGCGCCCAGGGGCATCCCCTGCGTGGAAGAGGAGGGCCCTTTGTGAGGAGGGGGCAGAGAGGGCCTGGCAGGGTCCTGCAGGCAGAGCCCTGCAGGCAGAGACCTGCAGGCAGAGCCCTGCAGGCAGAGCGGTGACCCTGGTGCGGCTCTGCTTGCTCGTGTGGAGAATGAGCTCTTCACGTCCATCCCGTGTCCGTGATACTGGTCCGGGCATGGCAAGCTTGCGTGGAGCTGGGGAAGGTATCGGGGAGGGCCGTCCCGCCCAGAGTGGCTGGCTGTTGGGAAGGCGCTAGTTTGCCCGTGTGCTGGAAGCTCTATGTGCAGCCTCTCGGGCAGGATGTCCCTTGGGTTCCTCCACTTGGAGACAGCTGCGGCAGTTACGTGCGGTGTCAGGGTCGTATCCCCGTGTCCCCCTGTGCGGCCAAGGCTGCGGTCAGGCCCCAGAGGCCAGGGCGGAGCGTGTGGCACCGTGCTGCTCTCTGGGCACCCGGTGGAGGGGAGGGTGCCCGGTGCCGACGGCTGCTGCATTGGGTTTCAGCTCTTGTCGGTGTTGGCGCTTTTGTCTGTCATCCAACCCAGCCCTCCCTTCTGTCCTGCAGGTCACAACGTGGGCCGGAGGGCCCCAACCTTTCCGAGGAACAGCCTGCGTGGCCTGACCCGGGTGCGGCAAATCGTCGCCCAGCTGGGCACCTGCACCTGGTCCCACTTGGTGCCCTGTGCAATCTCGCCCCCCACCGCCAGCTGCTCCGCTCGGTAAGAGGAAAGCATAGTCCTCTGTTTATTCCTTGAGTCACTGCAGAAGAAGGGCAGATCGCTCTCCGGGGCTTCCCCGTGCACGGGCGGCCTTGACTGGGCTCACGACCGTGTGCCTCTAGTCAATTAGCAGGCGCACTTGATGGAACGCGTCTTCCCAATCCTGCCCTGGGGAGGGAGGTGTCTATTGTAGAGGGAAAGTGGGTCCTCTGACGGAGGGCAGACGTGTCGGTTCTGCACACGGGCCTTCAACAGACACCACGTTCCGGGCTCCCTGGAGGACAAGCCCGCCCCTGTCACTGTCTGCAGCGAGTGGAGCCCTGATCTTCCACAGCCGATGATCGGTTATGGAAGACACACCCGAACCCGGGGCCTGTGGTCTCTTCAGTCAAGGGTCCTGAGACCTGTCTCCCACTCGTTCTGATGTGAGACTTAGTGTGATACGGGGAAGAAGGCTTCAAAGATCTTTTGTGCTTCAGCAAACTAACAAGTTTTGTAAGGCAGTGAACCGTGAAAGAGTGTTTTGTAATTTATTTTATCTATGCCGAGAAGCTAGTTGACTCGGGGAATTACATAGGTTAGTGGTAAATAGAATGCTTGCTTAGCATGCCGAATTCCGTGTGCTCATTCCCGGTACCTCCATTTAAAAACAGAATAAAAGAAAAAACCAAAACAAGAGAAAACTTCAAATGTTAGAAATACATTGTGCACAAACCCAACTTCCATATCCATAATTTTTACGTGTTTTCTTCTTACTACTTGGTTTGAAATATATCCCAACCTTGACTTAAGCATTTTTTTCAGAAAATGCTCTAACCCTTTGAAAGTATTTTCTGCCACTTTTGTTTTGTCACATCCACGAACGGAGATAGACGCACATGGTGGTTTTAATATACATTCGTGAATATTCTCATTAATGTACATGTAACTACATTTTACAGATGGTGTGTCAGTGCGCCACTTTACAGAAGAGAGAGGAAGAGAATCTTCCTGGGATGAGGTACAGTCTCTTGTTGTTAATGTCCTTGTGTGACTATATAAGTACCAGGGGATTCTGAGACATAAACCGGGGGTTGGTGTGAGTGTGCATCTTCACGTTTGCATCTGCTGATGAGAATTTTTGACTTATGCTTTTAACTTACAGTTTAGGATGTGATTCTGTGCTTAATGCCGTAGGACTGGATAATGCACTTGTGTTCATTTTCCAGATTCACCTAGTGAAGCCAGTGTCTGTATGGGTATTCTTGTTTTCAGGGTCTTTCCCTTACAGTTCATTAGAGGATATTGAAAAGAAATTCATCCCTGGGAAAGTTAGGTGCATCTTGGTGTTGGTTCTTGTTTTAGCCGTCCTCACTTAGAATTAACTAAATGATGTTTCATTTTCAAGGCAGCATGTTTTGTCTTCCCATTCCACCGCCAGTAACAGTTGTCTAGTATCCTTAATGCCTTACGCTGTTTCCCATCTGCTCCTTTTACTCAGGCTGCCCTTCCCCAAAGCCCATCCACATCCACCCTCTGCGCTGGATCTCTCTTTTACAAAACAGTGCGGCCTTCACAGCATTTCCTGAGCTATCCATGTGCAGCGGACTCTCCTGTCCTTTGTGGCGTTACTGTACCCGTTCACCTCAGTTGTAGAGCTGTTGAAACTTTTCTGTGCTGATTTGTTTTCATGGATCCTGTGCCTCTGGCAGAACAGAGAGGAGAATCTGCCTTTTATTTGTACCACCAGTTTCTCCCAGGATAGGGCTTATTTTCTGATAGCTTCGGTAAATAACTGTTGTCTACCTGACTGAATAAGCGTAGGCACAAGTTCTGAAGTTCAGTTCCTGATTTATCTTGTATGGTGTTCCTAGGAAGGGGCGACAAAGCCCGAAATTGCAAAACCGGAGTACGCTACTGGGTAGTAGAAATGGCTCCGCAGGATCTGACGGATCATAAAACACTGACCTCTGTTTTTGGAGCACACGGAGCTTATTATACACTGGGTAAGTTAGTGAACATGGCTGGCATTTCTTGTTCTCTGTGCCTAGAAATTAGTGTGCTCTGGGGGGAAGGGTATATGTAGCTCAGCAGTAGAGAGAATGCGGGCTTAGCATGCAGGAGTTCCTGGGGTCAGTATCCAGTTCCTCCAAGAAACGAGTGTGATAAGGGGAAGGAAGGAAGGAAGGAAGGCGCAAAGATTTTGTTTCGCTTCAGCAGTGTCTTCGCAGGAAAGCCTAATCCTCCATCCTTTTCTGTGGTTTTTAGCCGACGCGGGACCTGGCGCGGCTCCGATGTGGCCCGGCAGCGCCCGCCCACCTGCGGCGGCCCCGGAGGCCCAGGGAAGTGGGGTGGTCATGCTCTGTTGGGCCTCGTCCTGGGAAAGGGGATCTTCCCGTTCTCCTGGCAGCCGTTCCTGGACTCGTCTGCAGACTGTGTGTCCTGTGACGGGTCTGGCGTGGCGTGTCGCTGCCTTTTTCAGACTCAAAACTCTTGCCCAGGAGCCAGTGGGCTGCTTCTCCCGGGAGCTCGTCGCCTTGGCTGGTGCCTGCAGGAGCCATGAGGGAGTGCTTAGGAGCCGGGGCCCGCAGACTTTGACTGTGGGTTTCTCGAAGCAGCGTGAGGAGAGTGAGCCCTCTCTCCACACTGACTTCTCCTGGCTCGGCTGACTCCTTCCTGACCTCCTGCACCTAGGGTTGCTCCTGGGTCTCTGAGACGGATTTCTGTGTCGTCGTTCTTTTGACTGGTATCCCGGCTCAGGCCAGGTGATTCTCCAGTTTAGAATGTCCATTCAGATCCTGGTAACTGGAAAAGGGGCAAAGCCCTCCCTCCAGCTTTGTACGGTGTGCTTTGTGCAACTTGGAGTCTTCCTTTGTGTGGTAAACGTCACAGCCCGACACTGTCTTTTCTCGGGAGGTAAGTGTGTCTTGCCCGCTGCCTCCAGTTGTACTCTGGGCAGAAAAGCCTGGCTCTCGGAGATGGTGCGTTTGTAGTAGGGAATAGAGGCTGGAAGGGAAAGAGCCCGCCGTGAAAATGCCTCCTTCCCTGCGGGGGAATTCCGATGCTCACCAGAGTGCGTACGTTGTGTTTGTCCCCCATCCTGCGCCGGGTCGTTCCTGCCATGTAAGCTGTCAGAGCTGCTCGTCGGTCTCATGGCACACCGTGGGGTTTTGCGCACGAGCTTGTACAGTCCCTTTGGTGTCAGGTGTGGGGTTGAGACTCCCCACGTCACTATCCCGTAGCACGCATGTAGGGTGCGTTCCGTAGCGAACGTAAAATCCAGAAGTCCCTGAGGATAGGGATGATTGTAGCGGAGCCTGAGTACCTTCTGAGGACAGCCTTGACCCTCGGGAGCCCTTGGCCAGCTCCGCTGAAATACTCCGGGTTGCCCAGCTCCCCTTGGCTCTTTGCGCCCAGGGGCATCCCCTGCGTGGAAGAGGAGGGCCCTTTGTGAGGAGGGGGCAGAGAGGGCCTGGCAGGGTCCTGCAGGCAGAGCCCTGCAGGCAGAGACCTGCAGGCAGAGCCCTGCAGGCAGAGCGGTGACCCTGGTGCGGCTCTGCTTGCTCGTGTGGAGAATGAGCTCTTCACGTCCATCCCGTGTCCGTGATACTGGTCCGGGCATGGCAAGCTTGCGTGGAGCTGGGGAAGGTATCGGGGAGGGCCGTCCCGCCCAGAGTGGCTGGCTGTTGGGAAGGCGCTAGTTTGCCCGTGTGCTGGAAGCTCTATGTGCAGCCTCTCGGGCAGGATGTCCCTTGGGTTCCTCCACTTGGAGACAGCTGCGGCAGTTACGTGCGGTGTCAGGGTCGTATCCCCGTGTCCCCCTGTGCGGCCAAGGCTGCGGTCAGGCCCCAGAGGCCAGGGCGGAGCGTGTGGCACCGTGCTGCTCTCTGGGCACCCGGTGGAGGGGAGGGTGCCCGGTGCCGACGGCTGCTGCATTGGGTTTCAGCTCTTGTCGGTGTTGGCGCTTTTGTCTGTCATCCAACCCAGCCCTCCCTTCTGTCCTGCAGGTCACAACGTGGGCCGGAGGGCCCCAACCTTTCCGAGGAACAGCCTGCGTGGCCTGACCCGGGTGCGGCAAATCGTCGCCCAGCTGGGCACCTGCACCTGGTCCCACTTGGTGCCCTGTGCAATCTCGCCCCCCACCGCCAGCTGCTCCGCTCGGTAAGAGGAAAGCATAGTCCTCTGTTTATTCCTTGAGTCACTGCAGAAGAAGGGCAGATCGCTCTCCGGGGCTTCCCCGTGCACGGGCGGCCTTGACTGGGCTCACGACCGTGTGCCTCTAGTCAATTAGCAGGCGCACTTGATGGAACGCGTCTTCCCAATCCTGCCCTGGGGAGGGAGGTGTCTATTGTAGAGGGAAAGTGGGTCCTCTGACGGAGGGCAGACGTGTCGGTTCTGCACACGGGCCTTCAACAGACACCACGTTCCGGGCTCCCTGGAGGACAAGCCCGCCCCTGTCACTGTCTGCAGCGAGTGGAGCCCTGATCTTCCACAGCCGATGATCGGTTATGGAAGACACACCCGAACCCGGGGCCTGTGGTCTCTTCAGTCAAGGGTCCTGAGACCTGTCTCCCACTCGTTCTGATGTGAGACTTAGTGTGATACGGGGAAGAAGGCTTCAAAGATCTTTTGTGCTTCAGCAAACTAACAAGTTTTGTAAGGCAGTGAACCGTGAAAGAGTGTTTTGTAATTTATTTTATCTATGCCGAGAAGCTAGTTGACTCGGGGAATTACATAGGTTAGTGGTAAATAGAATGCTTGCTTAGCATGCCGAATTCCGTGTGCTCATTCCCGGTACCTCCATTTAAAAACAGAATAAAAGAAAAAACCAAAACAAGAGAAAACTTCAAATGTTAGAAATACATTGTGCACAAACCCAACTTCCATATCCATAATTTTTACGTGTTTTCTTCTTACTACTTGGTTTGAAATATATCCCAACCTTGACTTAAGCATTTTTTTCAGAAAATGCTCTAACCCTTTGAAAGTATTTTCTGCCACTTTTGTTTTGTCACATCCACGAACGGAGATAGACGCACATGGTGGTTTTAATATACATTCGTGAATATTCTCATTAATGTACATGTAACTACATTTTACAGATGGTGTGTCAGTGCGCCACTTTACAGAAGAGAGAGGAAGAGAATCTTCCTGGGATGAGGTACAGTCTCTTGTTGTTAATGTCCTTGTGTGACTATATAAGTACCAGGGGATTCTGAGACATAAACCGGGGGTTGGTGTGAGTGTGCATCTTCACGTTTGCATCTGCTGATGAGAATTTTTGACTTATGCTTTTAACTTACAGTTTAGGATGTGATTCTGTGCTTAATGCCGTAGGACTGGATAATGCACTTGTGTTCATTTTCCAGATTCACCTAGTGAAGCCAGTGTCTGTATGGGTATTCTTGTTTTCAGGGTCTTTCCCTTACAGTTCATTAGAGGATATTGAAAAGAAATTCATCCCTGGGAAAGTTAGGTGCATCTTGGTGTTGGTTCTTGTTTTAGCCGTCCTCACTTAGAATTAACTAAATGATGTTTCATTTTCAAGGCAGCATGTTTTGTCTTCCCATTCCACCGCCAGTAACAGTTGTCTAGTATCCTTAATGCCTTACGCTGTTTCCCATCTGCTCCTTTTACTCAGGCTGCCCTTCCCCAAAGCCCATCCACATCCACCCTCTGCGCTGGATCTCTCTTTTACAAAACAGTGCGGCCTTCACAGCATTTCCTGAGCTATCCATGTGCAGCGGACTCTCCTGTCCTTTGTGGCGTTACTGTACCCGTTCACCTCAGTTGTAGAGCTGTTGAAACTTTTCTGTGCTGATTTGTTTTCATGGATCCTGTGCCTCTGGCAGAACAGAGAGGAGAATCTGCCTTTTATTTGTACCACCAGTTTCTCCCAGGATAGGGCTTATTTTCTGATAGCTTCGGTAAATAACTGTTGTCTACCTGACTGAATAAGCGTAGGCACAAGTTCTGAAGTTCAGTTCCTGATTTATCTTGTATGGTGTTCCTAGGAAGGGGCGACAAAGCCCGAAATTGCAAAACCGGAGTACGCTACTGGGTAGTAGAAATGGCTCCGCAGGATCTGACGGATCATAAAACACTGACCTCTGTTTTTGGAGCACACGGAGCTTATTATACACTGGGTAAGTTAGTGAACATGGCTGGCATTTCTTGTTCTCTGTGCCTAGAAATTAGTGTGCTCTGGGGGGAAGGGTATATGTAGCTCAGCAGTAGAGAGAATGCGGGCTTAGCATGCAGGAGTTCCTGGGGTCAGTATCCAGTTCCTCCAAGAAACGAGTGTGATAAGGGGAAGGAAGGAAGGAAGGAAGGCGCAAAGTTTTTGTTTCGCTTCAGCAGTGTCTTCGCAGGAAAGCCTAATCCTCCATCCTTTTCTGTGGTTTTTAGCCGACGCGGGACCTGGCGCGGCTCCGATGTGGCCCGGCAGCGCCCGCCCACCTGCGGCGGCCCCGGAGGCCCAGGGAAGTGGGGTGGTCATGCTCTGTTGGGCCTCGTCCTGGGAAAGGGGATCTTCCCGTTCTCCTGGCAGCCGTTCCTGGACTCTTCTGCAGACTGTGTGTCCTGTGACGGGTCTGGCGTGGCGTGTCGCTGCCTTTTTCAGACTCAAAACTCTTGCCCATGAGCCAGTGGGCTGCTTCTCCCGGGAGCTCGTCGCCTTGGCTGGTGCCTGCAGGAGCCATGAGGGAGTGCTTAGGAGCCGGGGCCCGCAGACTTTGACTGTGGGTTTCTCGAAGCAGCGTGAGGAGAGTGAGCCCTCTCTCCACACTGACTTCTCCTGGCTCGGCTGACTCCTTCCTGACCTCCTGCACCTAGGGTTGCTCCTGGGTCTCTGAGACGGATTTCTGTGTCGTCGTTCTTTTGACTGGTATCCCGGCTCAGGCCAGGTGATTCTCCAGTTTAGAATGTCCATTCAGATCCTGGTAACTGGAAAAGGGGCAAAGCCCTCCCTCCAGCTTTGTACGGTGTGCTTTGTGCAACTTGGAGTCTTCCTTTGTGTGGTAAACGTCACAGCCCGACACTGTCTTTTCTCGGGAGGTAAGTGTGTCTTGCCCTCTGCCTCCAGTTGTACTCTGGGCAGAAAAGCCTGGCTCTCAGAGATGGTGCGTTTGTAGTAGGGAATAGAGGCTGGAAGGGAAAGAGCCCGCCGTGAAAATGCCTCCTTCCCTGCGGGGGAATTCCGATGCTCACCAGAGTGCGTACGTTGTGTTTGTCCCCCATCCTGCGCCGGGTCGTTCCTGCCATGTAAGCTGTCAGAGCTGCTCGTCGGTCTCATGGCACACCGTGGGGTTTTGCGCACGAGCTTGTACAGTCCCTTTGGTGTCAGGTGTGGGGTTGAGACTCCCCACGTCACTATCCCGTAGCACGCATGTAGGGTGCGTTCCGTAGCGAACGTAAAATCCAGAAGTCCCTGAGGATAGGGATGATTGTAGCGGAGCCTGAGTACCTTCTGAGGACAGCCTTGACCCTCGGGAGCCCTTGGCCAGCTCCGCTGAAATACTCCGGGTTGCCCAGCTCCCCTTGGCTCTTTGCGCCCAGGGGCATCCCCTGCGTGGAAGAGGAGGGCCCTTTGTGAGGAGGGGGCAGAGAGGGCCTGGCAGGGTCCTGCAGGCAGAGCCCTGCAGGCAGAGACCTGCAGGCAGAGCCCTGCAGGCAGAGCGGTGACCCTGGTGCGGCTCTGCTTGCTCGTGTGGAGAATGAGCTCTTCACGTCCATCCCGTGTCTGTGATACTGGTCCGGGCATGGCAAGCTTGCGTGGAGCTGGGGAAGGTATCGGGGAGGGCCGTCCCGCCCAGAGTGGCTGGCTGTTGGGAAGGCGCTAGTTTGCCCGTGTGCTGGAAGCTCTATGTGCAGCCTCTCGGGCAGGATGTCCCTTGGGTTCCTCCACTTGGAGACAGCTGCGGCAGTTACGTGCGGTGTCAGGGTCGTATCCCCGTGTCCCCCTGTGCGGCCAAGGCTGCGGTCAGGCCCCAGAGGCCAGGGCGGAGCGTGTGGCACCGTGCTGCTCTCTGGGCACCCGGTGGAGGGGAGGGTGCCCGGTGCCGACGGCTGCTGCATTGGGTTTCAGCTCTTGTCGGTGTTGGCGCTTTTGTCTGTCATCCAACCCAGCCCTCCCTTCTGTCCTGCAGGTCACAACGTGGGCCGGAGGGCCCCAACCTTTCCGAGGAACAGCCTGCGTGGCCTGACCCGGGTGCGGCAAATCGTCGCCCAGCTGGGCACCTGCACCTGGTCCCACTTGGTGCCCTGTGCAATCTCGCCCCCCACCGCCAGCTGCTCCGCTCGGTAAGAGGAAAGCATAGTCCTCTGTTTATTCCTTGAGTCACTGCAGAAGAAGGGCAGATCGCTCTCCGGGGCTTCCCCGTGCACGGGCGGCCTTGACTGGGCTCACGACCGTGTGCCTCTAGTCAATTAGCAGGCGCACTTGATGGAACGCGTCTTCCCAATCCTGCCCTGGGGAGGGAGGTGTCTATTGTAGAGGGAAAGTGGGTCCTCTGACGGAGGGCAGACGTGTCGGTTCTGCACACGGGCCTTCAACAGACACCACGTTCCGGGCTCCCTGGAGGACAAGCCCGCCCCTGTCACTGTCTGCAGCGAGTGGAGCCCTGATCTTCCACAGCCGATGATCGGTTATGGAAGACACACCCGAACCCGGGGCCTGTGGTCTCTTCAGTCAAGGGTCCTGAGACCTGTCTCCCACTCGTTCTGATGTGAGACTTAGTGTGATACGGGGAAGAAGGCTTCAAAGATCTTTTGTGCTTCAGCAAACTAACAAGTTTTGTAAGGCAGTGAACCGTGAAAGAGTGTTTTGTAATTTATTTTATCTATGCCGAGAAGCTAGTTGACTCGGGGAATTACATAGGTTAGTGGTAAATAGAATGCTTGCTTAGCATGCCGAATTCCGTGTGCTCATTCCCGGTACCTCCATTTAAAAACAGAATAAAAGAAAAAACCAAAACAAGAGAAAACTTCAAATGTTAGAAATACATTGTGCACAAACCCAACTTCCATATCCATAATTTTTACGTGTTTTCTTCTTACTACTTGGTTTGAAATATATCCCAACCTTGACTTAAGCATTTTTTTCAGAAAATGCTCTAACCCTTTGAAAGTATTTTCTGCCACTTTTGTTTTGTCACATCCACGAACGGAGATAGACGCACATGGTGGTTTTAATATACATTCGTGAATATTCTCATTAATGTACATGTAACTACATTTTACAGATGGTGTGTCAGTGCGCCACTTTACAGAAGAGAGAGGAAGAGAATCTTCCTGGGATGAGGTACAGTCTCTTGTTGTTAATGTCCTTGTGTGACTATATAAGTACCAGGGGATTCTGAGACATAAACCGGGGGTTGGTGTGAGTGTGCATCTTCACGTTTGCATCTGCTGATGAGAATTTTTGACTTATGCTTTTAACTTACAGTTTAGGATGTGATTCTGTGCTTAATGCCGTAGGACTGGATAATGCACTTGTGTTCATTTTCCAGATTCACCTAGTGAAGCCAGTGTCTGTATGGGTATTCTTGTTTTCAGGGTCTTTCCCTTACAGTTCATTAGAGGATATTGAAAAGAAATTCATCCCTGGGAAAGTTAGGTGCATCTTGGTGTTGGTTCTTGTTTTAGCCGTCCTCACTTAGAATTAACTAAATGATGTTTCATTTTCAAGGCAGCATGTTTTGTCTTCCCATTCCACCGCCAGTAACAGTTGTCTAGTATCCTTAATGCCTTACGCTGTTTCCCATCTGCTCCTTTTACTCAGGCTGCCCTTCCCCAAAGCCCATCCACATCCACCCTCTGCGCTGGATCTCTCTTTTACAAAACAGTGCGGCCTTCACAGCATTTCCTGAGCTATCCATGTGCAGCGGACTCTCCTGTCCTTTGTGGCGTTACTGTACCCGTTCACCTCAGTTGTAGAGCTGTTGAAACTTTTCTGTGCTGATTTGTTTTCATGGATCCTGTGCCTCTGGCAGAACAGAGAGGAGAATCTGCCTTTTATTTGTACCACCAGTTTCTCCCAGGATAGGGCTTATTTTCTGATAGCTTCGGTAAATAACTGTTGTCTACCTGACTGAATAAGCGTAGGCACAAGTTCTGAAGTTCAGTTCCTGATTTATCTTGTATGGTGTTCCTAGGAAGGGGCGACAAAGCCCGAAATTGCAAAACCGGAGTACGCTACTGGGTAGTAGAAATGGCTCCGCAGGATCTGACGGATCATAAAACACTGACCTCTGTTTTTGGAGCACACGGAGCTTATTATACACTGGGTAAGTTAGTGAACATGGCTGGCATTTCTTGTTCTCTGTGCCTAGAAATTAGTGTGCTCTGGGGGGAAGGGTATATGTAGCTCAGCAGTAGAGAGAATGCGGGCTTAGCATGCAGGAGTTCCTGGGGTCAGTATCCAGTTCCTCCAAGAAACGAGTGTGATAAGGGGAAGGAAGGAAGGAAGGAAGGCGCAAAGTTTTTGTTTCGCTTCAGCAGTGTCTTCGCAGGAAAGCCTAATCCTCCATCCTTTTCTGTGGTTTTTAGCCGACGCGGGACCTGGCGCGGCTCCGATGTGGCCCGGCAGCGCCCGCCCACCTGCGGCGGCCCCGGAGGCCCAGGGAAGTGGGGTGGTCATGCTCTGTTGGGCCTCGTCCTGGGAAAGGGGATCTTCCCGTTCTCCTGGCAGCCGTTCCTGGACTCGTCTGCAGACTGTGTGTCCTGTGACGGGTCTGGCGTGGCGTGTCGCTGCCTTTTTCAGACTCAAAACTCTTGCCCAGGAGCCAGTGGGCTGCTTCTCCCGGGAGCTCGTCGCCTTGGCTGGTGCCTGCAGGAGCCATGAGGGAGTGCTTAGGAGCCGGGGCCCGCAGACTTTGACTGTGGGTTTCTCGAAGCAGCGTGAGGAGAGTGAGCCCTCTCTCCACACTGACTTCTCCTGGCTCGGCTGACTCCTTCCTGACCTCCTGCACCTAGGGTTGCTCCTGGGTCTCTGAGACGGATTTCTGTGTCGTCGTTCTTTTGACTGGTATCCCGGCTCAGGCCAGGTGATTCTCCAGTTTAGAATGTCCATTCAGATCCTGGTAACTGGAAAAGGGGCAAAGCCCTCCCTCCAGCTTTGTACGGTGTGCTTTGTGCAACTTGGAGTCTTCCTTTGTGTGGTAAACGTCACAGCCCGACACTGTCTTTTCTCGGGAGGTAAGTGTGTCTTGCCCGCTGCCTCCAGTTGTACTCTGGGCAGAAAAGCCTGGCTCTCGGAGATGGTGCGTTTGTAGTAGGGAATAGAGGCTGGAAGGGAAAGAGCCCGCCGTGAAAATGCCTCCTTCCCTGCGGGGGAATTCCGATGCTCACCAGAGTGCGTACGTTGTGTTTGTCCCCCATCCTGCGCCGGGTCGTTCCTGCCATGTAAGCTGTCAGAGCTGCTCGTCGGTCTCATGGCACACCGTGGGGTTTTGCGCACGAGCTTGTACAGTCCCTTTGGTGTCAGGTGTGGGGTTGAGACTCCCCACGTCACTATCCCGTAGCACGCATGTAGGGTGCGTTCCGTAGCGAACGTAAAATCCAGAAGTCCCTGAGGATAGGGATGATTGTAGCGGAGCCTGAGTACCTTCTGAGGACAGCCTTGACCCTCGGGAGCCCTTGGCCAGCTCCGCTGAAATACTCCGGGTTGCCCAGCTCCCCTTGGCTCTTTGCGCCCAGGGGCATCCCCTGCGTGGAAGAGGAGGGCCCTTTGTGAGGAGGGGGCAGAGAGGGCCTGGCAGGGTCCTGCAGGCAGAGCCCTGCAGGCAGAGACCTGCAGGCAGAGCCCTGCAGGCAGAGCGGTGACCCTGGTGCGGCTCTGCTTGCTCGTGTGGAGAATGAGCTCTTCACGTCCATCCCGTGTCCGTGATACTGGTCCGGGCATGGCAAGCTTGCGTGGAGCTGGGGAAGGTATCGGGGAGGGCCGTCCCGCCCAGAGTGGCTGGCTGTTGGGAAGGCGCTAGTTTGCCCGTGTGCTGGAAGCTCTATGTGCAGCCTCTCGGGCAGGATGTCCCTTGGGTTCCTCCACTTGGAGACAGCTGCGGCAGTTACGTGCGGTGTCAGGGTCGTATCCCCGTGTCCCCCTGTGCGGCCAAGGCTGCGGTCAGGCCCCAGAGGCCAGGGCGGAGCGTGTGGCACCGTGCTGCTCTCTGGGCACCCGGTGGAGGGGAGGGTGCCCGGTGCCGACGGCTGCTGCATTGGGTTTCAGCTCTTGTCGGTGTTGGCGCTTTTGTCTGTCATCCAACCCAGCCCTCCCTTCTGTCCTGCAGGTCACAACGTGGGCCGGAGGGCCCCAACCTTTCCGAGGAACAGCCTGCGTGGCCTGACCCGGGTGCGGCAAATCGTCGCCCAGCTGGGCACCTGCACCTGGTCCCACTTGGTGCCCTGTGCAATCTCGCCCCCCACCGCCAGCTGCTCCGCTCGGTAAGAGGAAAGCATAGTCCTCTGTTTATTCCTTGAGTCACTGCAGAAGAAGGGCAGATCGCTCTCCGGGGCTTCCCCGTGCACGGGCGGCCTTGACTGGGCTCACGACCGTGTGCCTCTAGTCAATTAGCAGGCGCACTTGATGGAACGCGTCTTCCCAATCCTGCCCTGGGGAGGGAGGTGTCTATTGTAGAGGGAAAGTGGGTCCTCTGACGGAGGGCAGACGTGTCGGTTCTGCACACGGGCCTTCAACAGACACCACGTTCCGGGCTCCCTGGAGGACAAGCCCGCCCCTGTCACTGTCTGCAGCGAGTGGAGCCCTGATCTTCCACAGCCGATGATCGGTTATGGAAGACACACCCGAACCCGGGGCCTGTGGTCTCTTCAGTCAAGGGTCCTGAGACCTGTCTCCCACTCGTTCTGATGTGAGACTTAGTGTGATACGGGGAAGAAGGCTTCAAAGATCTTTTGTGCTTCAGCAAACTAACAAGTTTTGTAAGGCAGTGAACCGTGAAAGAGTGTTTTGTAATTTATTTTATCTATGCCGAGAAGCTAGTTGACTCGGGGAATTACATAGGTTAGTGGTAAATAGAATGCTTGCTTAGCATGCCGAATTCCGTGTGCTCATTCCCGATACCTCCATTTAAAAACAGAATAAAAGAAAAAACCAAAACAAGAGAAAACTTCAAATGTTAGAAATACATAGTGCACAAACCCAACTACCATATCCATAATTTTTACGTGTTTTCATCTTACTACTTGGTTTGAAATATATCCCAACCGTGACTTAAGCATTTTTTTCAGAAAATGCTCTAACCCTTTGAAAGTATTTTCTGCCACTTTTGTTTTGTCACATCCACGAACGGAGATAGACGCACATGGTGGTTTTAATATACATTCGTGAATATTCTCATTAATGTACATGTAACTACATTTTACAGATGGTGTGTCAGTGCGCCACTTTACAGAAGAGAGAGGAAGAGAATCTTCCTGGGATGAGGTACAGTCTCTTGTTGTTAATGTCCTTGTGTGACTATATAAGTACCAGGGGATTCTGAGACATAAACCGGGGGTTGGTGTGAGTGTGCATCTTCACGTTTGCATCTGCTGATGAGAATTTTTGACTTATGCTTTTAACTTACAGTTTAGGATGTGATTCTGTGCTTAATGCCGTAGGACTGGATAATGCACTTGTGTTCATTTTCCAGATTCACCTAGTGAAGCCAGTGTCTGTATGGGTATTCTTGTTTTCAGGGTCTTTCCCTTACAGTTCATTAGAGGATATTGAAAAGAAATTCATCCCTGGGAAAGTTAGGTGCATCTTGGTGTTGGTTCTTATTTTAGCCGTCCTCACTTAGAATTAACTAAATGATGTTTCATTTTCAAGGCAGCATGTTTTGTCTTCCCATTCCACCGCCAGTAACAGTTGTCTAGTATCCTTAATGCCTTACGCTGTTTCCCATCTGCTCCTTTTACTCAGGCTGCCCTTCCCCAAAGCCCCTCCACATCCACCCTCTGCGCTGGATCTCTTTTAAAAAACAGTGCGGTCTTCACAGCATTTCCTGAGCTATCCACGTGCAGCGGACTCTCCTGTCCTTTGTGGCGTTACTGTACCCGTTCACCTCAGTTGTAGAGCTGTTGAAACTTTTCTGTGCTGATTTGTTTTCATGGATCCTGTGCCTCTGGCAGAACAGAGAGGAGAATCTGCCTTTTATTTGTACCGCCAGCTTCTCCCAGGATAGGGCTTATGTTCTGATAGCTTTGGTAAATAACTGTTGTCTACCTGACTGACTAAGCGTAGGCACATGATCTGAAGTTCAGTTTCTGATTTATCTTGTTTTGTGTTCCTAGGAAGGGGCGACTAAGCCCGAAATTGCAAAACCGGAGTATGCTACTGGGTAGTAGAAATGGCTCCGCAGGATCTGACGGATCATAAAACACTGACCTCTGTTTTTGGAGCACAAGGAGCTTATTATACACTGGGTAAGTTAGTGAACATGGCTGGCATTTCTTGTTCTCTGTGCCTAGAAACTAGTGTGCTCTGGGGGGAAGGGTATATGTAGCTCAGCAGTAGAGAGAATGCGGGCTTAGCATGCAGGAGTTCCTGGGGTCAGTATCCAGTTCCTCCAAGAAACGAGTGTGATAAGGGGAAGGAAGGAAGGAAGGAAGGCGCAAAGTTTTTGTTTCGCTTCAGCAGTGTCTTCGCAGGAAAGCCTAATCCTCCATCCTTTTCTGTGGTTTTTAGCCGACGCGGGACCTGGCGCGGCTCCGATGTGGCCCGGCAGCGCCCGCCCACCTGCGGCGGCCCCGGAGGCCCAGGGAAGTGGGGTGGTCATGCTCTGTTGGGCCTCGTCCTGGGAAAGGGGATCTTCCCGTTCTCCTGGCAGCCGTTCCTGGACTCGTCTGCAGACTGTGTGTCCTGTGACGGGTCTGGCGTGGCGTGTCGCTGCCTTTTTCAGACTCAAAACTCTTGCCCAGGAGCCAGTGGGCTGCTTCTCCCGGGAGCTCGTCGCCTTGGCTGGTGCCTGCAGGAGCCATGAGGGAGTGCTTAGGAGCCGGGGCCCGCAGACTTTGACTGTGGGTTTCTCGAAGCAGCGTGAGGAGAGTGAGCCCTCTCTCCACACTGACTTCTCCTGGCTCGGCTGACTCCTTCCTGACCTCCTGCACCTAGGTTTGCTCCTGGGACTCTGAGACGGATTTCTGTGTCGTCGTTCTTTTGACTGGTATCCCGGCTCAGGCCAGGTGATTCTCCAGTTTAGAATGTCCATTCAGATCCTGGTAACTGGAAAAGGGGCAAAGCCCTCCCTCCAGCTTTGTACGGTGTGCTTTGTGCAACTTGGAGTCTTCCTTTGTGTGGTAAACGTCACAGCCCGACACTGTCTTTTCTCGGGAGGTAAGTGTGTCTTGCCCGCTGCCTCCAGTTGTACTCTGGGCAGAAAAGCCTGGCTCTCGGAGATGGTGCGTTTGTAGTAGGGAATAGAGGCTGGAAGGGAAAGAGCCCGCCGTGAAAATGCCTCCTTCCCTGCGGGGGAATTCCGATGCTCACCAGAGTGCGTACGTTGTGTTTGTCCCCCATCCTGCGCCGGGTCGTTCCTGCCATGTAAGCTGTCAGAGCTGCTCGTCGGTCTCATGGCACACCGTGGGGTTTTGCGCACGAGCTTGTACAGTCCCTTTGGTGTCAGGTGTGGGGTTGAGACTCCCCACGTCACTATCCCGTAGCACGCATGTAGGGTGCGTTCCGTAGCGAACGTAAAATCCAGAAGTCCCTGAGGATAGGGATGATTGTAGCGGAGCCTGAGTACCTTCTGAGGACAGCCTTGACCCTCGGGAGCCCTTGGCCAGCTCCGCTGAAATACTCCGGGTTGCCCAGCTCCCCTTGGCTCTTTGCGCCCAGGGGCATCCCCTGCGTGGAAGAGGAGGGCCCTTTGTGAGGAGGGGGCAGAGAGGGCCTGGCAGGGTCCTGCAGGCAGAGCCCTGCAGGCAGAGACCTGCAGGCAGAGCCCTGCAGGCAGAGCGGTGACCCTGGTGCGGCTCTGCTTGCTCGTGTGGAGAATGAGCTCTTCACGTCCATCCCGTGTCCGTGATACTGGTCCGGGCATGGCAAGCTTGCGTGGAGCTGGGGAAGGTATCGGGGAGGGCCGTCCCGCCCAGAGTGGCTGGCTGTTGGGAAGGCGCTAGTTTGCCCGTGTGCTGGAAGCTCTATGTGCAGCCTCTCGGGCAGGATGTCCCTTGGGTTCCTCCACTTGGAGACAGCTGCGGCAGTTACGTGCGGTGTCAGGGTCGTATCCCCGTGTCCCCCTGTGCGGCCAAGGCTGCGGTCAGGCCCCAGAGGCCAGGGCGGAGCGTGTGGCACCGTGCTGCTCTCTGGGCACCCGGTGGAGGGGAGGGTGCCCGGTGCCGACGGCTGCTGCATTGGGTTTCAGCTCTTGTCGGTGTTGGCGCTTTTGTCTGTCATCCAACCCAGCCCTCCCTTCTGTCCTGCAGGTCACAACGTGGGCCGGAGGGCCCCAACCTTTCCGAGGAACAGCCTGCGTGGCCTGACCCGGGTGCGGCAAATCGTCGCCCAGCTGGGCACCTGCACCTGGTCCCACTTGGTGCCCTGTGCAATCTCGCCCCCCACCGCCAGCTGCTCCGCTCGGTAAGAGGAAAGCATAGTCCTCTGTTTATTCCTTGAGTCACTGCAGAAGAAGGGCAGATCGCTCTCCGGGGCTTCCCCGTGCACGGGCGGCCTTGACTGGGCTCACGACCGTGTGCCTCTAGTCAATTAGCAGGCGCACTTGATGGAACGCGTCTTCCCAATCCTGCCCTGGGGAGGGAGGTGTCTATTGTAGAGGGAAAGTGGGTCCTCTGACGGAGGGCAGACGTGTCGGTTCTGCACACGGGCCTTCAACAGACACCACGTTCCGGGCTCCCTGGAGGACAAGCCCGCCCCTGTCACTGTCTGCAGCGAGTGGAGCCCTGATCTTCCACAGCCGATGATCGGTTATGGAAGACACACCCGAACCCGGGGCCTGTGGTCTCTTCAGTCAAGGGTCCTGAGACCTGTCTCCCACTCGTTCTGATGTGAGACTTAGTGTGATACGGGGAAGAAGGCTTCAAAGATCTTTTGTGCTTCAGCAAACTAACAAGTTTTGTAAGGCAGTGAACCGTGAAAGAGTGTTTTGTAATTTATTTTATCTATGCCGAGAAGCTAGTTGACTCGGGGAATTACATAGGTTAGTGGTAAATAGAATGCTTGCTTAGCATGCCGAATTCCGTGTGCTCATTCCCGATACCTCCATTTAAAAACAGAATAAAAGAAAAAACCAAAACAAGAGAAAACTTCAAATGTTAGAAATACATAGTGCACAAACCCAACTACCATATCCATAATTTTTACGTGTTTTCATCTTACTACTTGGTTTGAAATATATCCCAACCGTGACTTAAGCATTTTTTTCAGAAAATGCTCTAACCCTTTGAAAGTATTTTCTGCCACTTTTGTTTTGTCACATCCACGAACGGAGATAGACGCACATGGTGGTTTTAATATACATTCGTGAATATTCTCATTAATGTACATGTAACTACATTTTACAGATGGTGTGTCAGTGCGCCACTTTACAGAAGAGAGAGGAAGAGAATCTTCCTGGGATGAGGTACAGTCTCTTGTTGTTAATGTCCTTGTGTGACTATATAAGTACCAGGGGATTCTGAGACATAAACCGGGGGTTGGTGTGAGTGTGCATCTTCACGTTTGCATCTGCTGATGAGAATTTTTGACTTATGCTTTTAACTTACAGTTTAGGATGTGATTCTGTGCTTAATGCCGTAGGACTGGATAATGCACTTGTGTTCATTTTCCAGATTCACCTAGTGAAGCCAGTGTCTGTATGGGTATTCTTGTTTTCAGGGTCTTTCCCTTACAGTTCATTAGAGGATATTGAAAAGAAATTCATCCCTGGGAAAGTTAGGTGCATCTTGGTGTTGGTTCTTATTTTAGCCGTCCTCACTTAGAATTAACTAAATGATGTTTCATTTTCAAGGCAGCATGTTTTGTCTTCCCATTCCACCGCCAGTAACAGTTGTCTAGTATCCTTAATGCCTTACGCTGTTTCCCATCTGCTCCTTTTACTCAGGCTGCCCTTCCCCAAAGCCCCTCCACATCCACCCTCTGCGCTGGATCTCTTTTAAAAAACAGTGCGGTCTTCACAGCATTTCCTGAGCTATCCACGTGCAGCGGACTCTCCTGTCCTTTGTGGCGTTACTGTACCCGTTCACCTCAGTTGTAGAGCTGTTGAAACTTTTCTGTGCTGATTTGTTTTCATGGATCCTGTGCCTCTGGCAGAACAGAGAGGAGAATCTGCCTTTTATTTGTACCGCCAGCTTCTCCCAGGATAGGGCTTATGTTCTGATAGCTTTGGTAAATAACTGTTGTCTACCTGACTGACTAAGCGTAGGCACATGATCTGAAGTTCAGTTTCTGATTTATCTTGTTTTGTGTTCCTAGGAAGGGGCGACTAAGCCCGAAATTGCAAAACCGGAGTATGCTACTGGGTAGTAGAAATGGCTCCGCAGGATCTGACGGATCATAAAACACTGACCTCTGTTTTTGGAGCACAAGGAGCTTATTATACACTGGGTAAGTTAGTGAACATGGCTGGCATTTCTTGTTCTCTGTGCCTAGAAACTAGTGTGCTCTGGGGGGAAGGGTATATGTAGCTCAGCAGTAGAGAGAATGCGGGCTTAGCATGCAGGAGTTCCTGGGGTCAGTATCCAGTTCCTCCAAGAAACGAGTGTGATAAGGGGAAGGAAGGAAGGAAGGAAGGCGCAAAGTTTTTGTTTCGCTTCAGCAGTGTCTTCGCAGGAAAGCCTAATCCTCCATCCTTTTCTGTGGTTTTTAGCCGACGCGGGACCTGGCGCGGCTCCGATGTGGCCCGGCAGCGCCCGCCCACCTGCGGCGGCCCCGGAGGCCCAGGGAAGTGGGGTGGTCATGCTCTGTTGGGCCTCGTCCTGGGAAAGGGGATCTTCCCGTTCTCCTGGCAGCCGTTCCTGGACTCGTCTGCAGACTGTGTGTCCTGTGACGGGTCTGGCGTGGCGTGTCGCTGCCTTTTTCAGACTCAAAACTCTTGCCCAGGAGCCAGTGGGCTGCTTCTCCCGGGAGCTCGTCGCCTTGGCTGGTGCCTGCAGGAGCCATGAGGGAGTGCTTAGGAGCCGGGGCCCGCAGACTTTGACTGTGGGTTTCTCGAAGCAGCGTGAGGAGAGTGAGCCCTCTCTCCACACTGACTTCTCCTGGCTCGGCTGACTCCTTCCTGACCTCCTGCACCTAGGTTTGCTCCTGGGACTCTGAGACGGATTTCTGTGTCGTCGTTCTTTTGACTGGTATCCCGGCTCAGGCCAGGTGATTCTCCAGTTTAGAATGTCCATTCAGATCCTGGTAACTGGAAAAGGGGCAAAGCCCTCCCTCCAGCTTTGTACGGTGTGCTTTGTGCAACTTGGAGTCTTCCTTTGTGTGGTAAACGTCACAGCCCGACACTGTCTTTTCTCGGGAGGTAAGTGTGTCTTGCCCGCTGCCTCCAGTTGTACTCTGGGCAGAAAAGCCTGGCTCTCGGAGATGGTGCGTTTGTAGTAGGGAATAGAGGCTGGAAGGGAAAGAGCCCGCCGTGAAAATGCCTCCTTCCCTGCGGGGGAATTCCGATGCTCACCAGAGTGCGTACGTTGTGTTTGTCCCCCATCCTGCGCCGGGTCGTTCCTGCCATGTAAGCTGTCAGAGCTGCTCGTCGGTCTCATGGCACACCGTGGGGTTTTGCGCACGAGCTTGTACAGTCCCTTTGGTGTCAGGTGTGGGGTTGAGACTCCCCACGTCACTATCCCGTAGCACGCATGTAGGGTGCGTTCCGTAGCGAACGTAAAATCCAGAAGTCCCTGAGGATAGGGATGATTGTAGCGGAGCCTGAGTACCTTCTGAGGACAGCCTTGACCCTCGGGAGCCCTTGGCCAGCTCCGCTGAAATACTCCGGGTTGCCCAGCTCCCCTTGGCTCTTTGCGCCCAGGGGCATCCCCTGCGTGGAAGAGGAGGGCCCTTTGTGAGGAGGGGGCAGAGAGGGCCTGGCAGGGTCCTGCAGGCAGAGCCCTGCAGGCAGAGACCTGCAGGCAGAGCCCTGCAGGCAGAGCGGTGACCCTGGTGCGGCTCTGCTTGCTCGTGTGGAGAATGAGCTCTTCACGTCCATCCCGTGTCCGTGATACTGGTCCGGGCATGGCAAGCTTGCGTGGAGCTGGGGAAGGTATCGGGGAGGGCCGTCCCGCCCAGAGTGGCTGGCTGTTGGGAAGGCGCTAGTTTGCCCGTGTGCTGGAAGCTCTATGTGCAGCCTCTCGGGCAGGATGTCCCTTGGGTTCCTCCACTTGGAGACAGCTGCGGCAGTTACGTGCGGTGTCAGGGTCGTATCCCCGTGTCCCCCTGTGCGGCCAAGGCTGCGGTCAGGCCCCAGAGGCCAGGGCGGAGCGTGTGGCACCGTGCTGCTCTCTGGGCACCCGGTGGAGGGGAGGGTGCCCGGTGCCGACGGCTGCTGCATTGGGTTTCAGCTCTTGTCGGTGTTGGCGCTTTTGTCTGTCATCCAACCCAGCCCTCCCTTCTGTCCTGCAGGTCACAACGTGGGCCGGAGGGCCCCAACCTTTCCGAGGAACAGCCTGCGTGGCCTGACCCGGGTGCGGCAAATCGTCGCCCAGCTGGGCACCTGCACCTGGTCCCACTTGGTGCCCTGTGCAATCTCGCCCCCCACCGCCAGCTGCTCCGCTCGGTAAGAGGAAAGCATAGTCCTCTGTTTATTCCTTGAGTCACTGCAGAAGAAGGGCAGATCGCTCTCCGGGGCTTCCCCGTGCACGGGCGGCCTTGACTGGGCTCACGACCGTGTGCCTCTAGTCAATTAGCAGGCGCACTTGATGGAACGCGTCTTCCCAATCCTGCCCTGGGGAGGGAGGTGTCTATTGTAGAGGGAAAGTGGGTCCTCTGACGGAGGGCAGACGTGTCGGTTCTGCACACGGGCCTTCAACAGACACCACGTTCCGGGCTCCCTGGAGGACAAGCCCGCCCCTGTCACTGTCTGCAGCGAGTGGAGCCCTGATCTTCCACAGCCGATGATCGGTTATGGAAGACACACCCGAACCCGGGGCCTGTGGTCTCTTCAGTCAAGGGTCCTGAGACCTGTCTCCCACTCGTTCTGATGTGAGACTTAGTGTGATACGGGGAAGAAGGCTTCAAAGATCTTTTGTGCTTCAGCAAACTAACAAGTTTTGTAAGGCAGTGAACCGTGAAAGAGTGTTTTGTAATTTATTTTATCTATGCCGAGAAGCTAGTTGACTCGGGGAATTACATAGGTTAGTGGTAAATAGAATGCTTGCTTAGCATGCCGAATTCCGTGTGCTCATTCCCGATACCTCCATTTAAAAACAGAATAAAAGAAAAAACCAAAACAAGAGAAAACTTCAAATGTTAGAAATACATTGTGCACAAACCCAACTTCCATATCCATAATTTTTACGTGTTTTCTTCTTACTACTTGGTTTGAAATATATCCCAACCTTGACTTAAGCATTTTTTTCAGAAAATGCTCTAACCCTTTGAAAGTATTTTCTGCCACTTTTGTTTTGTCACATCCACGAACGGAGATAGACGCACATGGTGGTTTTAATATACATTCGTGAATATTCTCATTAATGTACATGTAACTACATTTTACAGATGGTGTGTCAGTGCGCCACTTTACAGAAGAGAGAGGAAGAGAATCTTCCTGGGATGAGGTACAGTCTCTTGTTGTTAATGTCCTTGTGTGACTATATAAGTACCAGGGGATTCTGAGACATAAACCGGGGGTTGGTGTGAGTGTGCATCTTCACGTTTGCATCTGCTGATGAGAATTTTTGACTTATGCTTTTAACTTACAGTTTAGGATGTGATTCTGTGCTTAATGCCGTAGGACTGGATAATGCACTTGTGTTCATTTTCCAGATTCACCTAGTGAAGCCAGTGTCTGTATGGGTATTCTTGTTTTCAGGGTCTTTCCCTTACAGTTCATTAGAGGATATTGAAAAGAAATTCATCCCTGGGAAAGTTAGGTGCATCTTGGTGTTGGTTCTTGTTTTAGCCGTCCTCACTTAGAATTAACTAAATGATGTTTCATTTTCAAGGCAGCATGTTTTGTCTTCCCATTCCACCGCCAGTAACAGTTGTCTAGTATCCTTAATGCCTTACGCTGTTTCCCATCTGCTCCTTTTACTCAGGCTGCCCTTCCCCAAAGCCCATCCACATCCACCCTCTGCGCTGGATCTCTCTTTTACAAAACAGTGCGGCCTTCACAGCATTTCCTGAGCTATCCACGTGCAGCGGACTCTCCTGTCCTTTGTGGCGTTACTGTACCCGTTCACCTCAGTTGTAGAGCTGTTGAAACTTTTCTGTGCTGATTTGTTTTCATGGATCCTGTGCCTCTGGCAGAACAGAGAGGAGAATCTGCCTTTTATTTGTACCACCAGTTTCTCCCAGGATAGGGCTTATTTTCTGATAGCTTCGGTAAATAACTGTTGTCTACCTGACTGAATAAGCGTAGGCACAAGTTCTGAAGTTCAGTTCCTGATTTATCTTGTATGGTGTTCCTAGGAAGGGGCGACAAAGCCCGAAATTGCAAAACCGGAGTACGCTACTGGGTAGTAGAAATGGCTCCGCAGGATCTGACGGATCATAAAACACTGACCTCTGTTTTTGGAGCACACGGAGCTTATTATACACTGGGTAAGTTAGTGAACATGGCTGGCATTTCTTGTTCTCTGTGCCTAGAAACTAGTGTGCTCTGGGGGGAAGGGTATATGTAGCTCAGCAGTAGAGAGAATGCGGGCTTAGCATGCAGGAGTTCCTGGGGTCAGTATCCAGTTCCTCCAAGAAACGAGTGTGATAAGGGGAAGGAAGGAAGGAAGGAAGGCGCAAAGTTTTTGTTTCGCTTCAGCAGTGTCTTCGCAGGAAAGCCTAATCCTCCATCCTTTTCTGTGGTTTTTAGCCGACGCGGGACCTGGCGCGGCTCCGATGTGGCCCGGCAGCGCCCGCCCACCTGCGGCGGCCCCGGAGGCCCAGGGAAGTGGGGTGGTCATGCTCTGTTGGGCCTCGTCCTGGGAAAGGGGATCTTCCCGTTCTCCTGGCAGCCGTTCCTGGACTCGTCTGCAGACTGTGTGTCCTGTGACGGGTCTGGCGTGGCGTGTCGCTGCCTTTTTCAGACTCAAAACTCTTGCCCAGGAGCCAGTGGGCTGCTTCTCCCGGGAGCTCGTCGCCTTGGCTGGTGCCTGCAGGAGCCATGAGGGAGTGCTTAGGAGCCGGGGCCCGCAGACTTTGACTGTGGGTTTCTCGAAGCAGCGTGAGGAGAGTGAGCCCTCTCTCCACACTGACTTCTCCTGGCTCGGCTGACTCCTTCCTGACCTCCTGCACCTAGGGTTGCTCCTGGGTCTCTGAGACGGATTTCTGTGTCGTCGTTCTTTTGACTGGTATCCCGGCTCAGGCCAGGTGATTCTCCAGTTTAGAATGTCCATTCAGATCCTGGTAACTGGAAAAGGGGCAAAGCCCTCCCTCCAGCTTTGTACGGTGTGCTTTGTGCAACTTGGAGTCTTCCTTTGTGTGGTAAACGTCACAGCCCGACACTGTCTTTTCTCGGGAGGTAAGTGTGTCTTGCCCGCTGCCTCCAGTTGTACTCTGGGCAGAAAAGCCTGGCTCTCGGAGATGGTGCGTTTGTAGTAGGGAATAGAGGCTGGAAGGGAAAGAGCCCGCCGTGAAAATGCCTCCTTCCCTGCGGGGGAATTCCGATGCTCACCAGAGTGCGTACGTTGTGTTTGTCCCCCATCCTGCGCCGGGTCGTTCCTGCCATGTAAGCTGTCAGAGCTGCTCGTCGGTCTCATGGCACACCGTGGGGTTTTGCGCACGAGCTTGTACAGTCCCTTTGGTGTCAGGTGTGGGGTTGAGACTCCCCACGTCACTATCCCGTAGCACGCATGTAGGGTGCGTTCCGTAGCGAACGTAAAATCCAGAAGTCCCTGAGGATAGGGATGATTGTAGCGGAGCCTGAGTACCTTCTGAGGACAGCCTTGACCCTCGGGAGCCCTTGGCCAGCTCCGCTGAAATACTCCGGGTTGCCCAGCTCCCCTTGGCTCTTTGCGCCCAGGGGCATCCCCTGCGTGGAAGAGGAGGGCCCTTTGTGAGGAGGGGGCAGAGAGGGCCTGGCAGGGTCCTGCAGGCAGAGCCCTGCAGGCAGAGACCTGCAGGCAGAGCCCTGCAGGCAGAGCGGTGACCCTGGTGCGGCTCTGCTTGCTCGTGTGGAGAATGAGCTCTTCACGTCCATCCCGTGTCCGTGATACTGGTCCGGGCATGGCAAGCTTGCGTGGAGCTGGGGAAGGTATCGGGGAGGGCCGTCCCGCCCAGAGTGGCTGGCTGTTGGGAAGGCGCTAGTTTGCCCGTGTGCTGGAAGCTCTATGTGCAGCCTCTCGGGCAGGATGTCCCTTGGGTTCCTCCACTTGGAGACAGCTGCGGCAGTTACGTGCGGTGTCAGGGTCGTATCCCCGTGTCCCCCTGTGCGGCCAAGGCTGCGGTCAGGCCCCAGAGGCCAGGGCGGAGCGTGTGGCACCGTGCTGCTCTCTGGGCACCCGGTGGAGGGGAGGGTGCCCGGTGCCGACGGCTGCTGCATTGGGTTTCAGCTCTTGTCGGTGTTGGCGCTTTTGTCTGTCATCCAACCCAGCCCTCCCTTCTGTCCTGCAGGTCACAACGTGGGCCGGAGGGCCCCAACCTTTCCGAGGAACAGCCTGCGTGGCCTGACCCGGGTGCGGCAAATCGTCGCCCAGCTGGGCACCTGCACCTGGTCCCACTTGGTGCCCTGTGCAATCTCGCCCCCCACCGCCAGCTGCTCCGCTCGGTAAGAGGAAAGCATAGTCCTCTGTTTATTCCTTGAGTCACTGCAGAAGAAGGGCAGATCGCTCTCCGGGGCTTCCCCGTGCACGGGCGGCCTTGACTGGGCTCACGACCGTGTGCCTCTAGTCAATTAGCAGGCGCACTTGATGGAACGCGTCTTCCCAATCCTGCCCTGGGGAGGGAGGTGTCTATTGTAGAGGGAAAGTGGGTCCTCTGACGGAGGGCAGACGTGTCGGTTCTGCACACGGGCCTTCAACAGACACCACGTTCCGGGCTCCCTGGAGGACAAGCCCGCCCCTGTCACTGTCTGCAGCGAGTGGAGCCCTGATCTTCCACAGCCGATGATCGGTTATGGAAGACACACCCGAACCCGGGGCCTGTGGTCTCTTCAGTCAAGGGTCCTGAGACCTGTCTCCCACTCGTTCTGATGTGAGACTTAGTGTGATACGGGGAAGAAGGCTTCAAAGATCTTTTGTGCTTCAGCAAACTAACAAGTTTTGTAAGGCAGTGAACCGTGAAAGAGTGTTTTGTAATTTATTTTATCTATGCCGAGAAGCTAGTTGACTCGGGGAATTACATAGGTTAGTGGTAAATAGAATGCTTGCTTAGCATGCCGAATTCCGTGTGCTCATTCCCGGTACCTCCATTTAAAAACAGAATAAAAGAAAAAACCAAAACAAGAGAAAACTTCAAATGTTAGAAATACATTGTGCACAAACCCAACTTCCATATCCATAATTTTTACGTGTTTTCTTCTTACTACTTGGTTTGAAATATATCCCAACCTTGACTTAAGCATTTTTTTCAGAAAATGCTCTAACCCTTTGAAAGTATTTTCTGCCACTTTTGTTTTGTCACATCCACGAACGGAGATAGACGCACATGGTGGTTTTAATATACATTCGTGAATATTCTCATTAATGTACATGTAACTACATTTTACAGATGGTGTGTCAGTGCGCCACTTTACAGAAGAGAGAGGAAGAGAATCTTCCTGGGATGAGGTACAGTCTCTTGTTGTTAATGTCCTTGTGTGACTATATAAGTACCAGGGGATTCTGAGACATAAACCGGGGGTTGGTGTGAGTGTGCATCTTCACGTTTGCATCTGCTGATGAGAATTTTTGACTTATGCTTTTAACTTACAGTTTAGGATGTGATTCTGTGCTTAATGCCGTAGGACTGGATAATGCACTTGTGTTCATTTTCCAGATTCACCTAGTGAAGCCAGTGTCTGTATGGGTATTCTTGTTTTCAGGGTCTTTCCCTTACAGTTCATTAGAGGATATTGAAAAGAAATTCATCCCTGGGAAAGTTAGGTGCATCTTGGTGTTGGTTCTTGTTTTAGCCGTCCTCACTTAGAATTAACTAAATGATGTTTCATTTTCAAGGCAGCATGTTTTGTCTTCCCATTCCACCGCCAGTAACAGTTGTCTAGTATCCTTAATGCCTTACGCTGTTTCCCATCTGCTCCTTTTACTCAGGCTGCCCTTCCCCAAAGCCCATCCACATCCACCCTCTGCGCTGGATCTCTCTTTTACAAAACAGTGCGGCCTTCACAGCATTTCCTGAGCTATCCATGTGCAGCGGACTCTCCTGTCCTTTGTGGCGTTACTGTACCCGTTCACCTCAGTTGTAGAGCTGTTGAAACTTTTCTGTGCTGATTTGTTTTCATGGATCCTGTGCCTCTGGCAGAACAGAGAGGAGAATCTGCCTTTTATTTGTACCACCAGTTTCTCCCAGGATAGGGCTTATTTTCTGATAGCTTCGGTAAATAACTGTTGTCTACCTGACTGAATAAGCGTAGGCACAAGTTCTGAAGTTCAGTTCCTGATTTATCTTGTATGGTGTTCCTAGGAAGGGGCGACAAAGCCCGAAATTGCAAAACCGGAGTACGCTACTGGGTAGTAGAAATGGCTCCGCAGGATCTGACGGATCATAAAACACTGACCTCTGTTTTTGGAGCACACGGAGCTTATTATACACTGGGTAAGTTAGTGAACATGGCTGGCATTTCTTGTTCTCTGTGCCTAGAAACTAGTGTGCTCTGGGGGGAAGGGTATATGTAGCTCAGCAGTAGAGAGAATGCGGGCTTAGCATGCAGGAGTTCCTGGGGTCAGTATCCAGTTCCTCCAAGAAACGAGTGTGATAAGGGGAAGGAAGGAAGGAAGGAAGGCGCAAAGTTTTTGTTTCGCTTCAGCAGTGTCTTCGCAGGAAAGCCTAATCCTCCATCCTTTTCTGTGGTTTTTAGCCGACGCGGGACCTGGCGCGGCTCCGATGTGGCCCGGCAGCGCCCGCCCACCTGCGGCGGCCCCGGAGGCCCAGGGAAGTGGGGTGGTCATGCTCTGTTGGGCCTCGTCCTGGGAAAGGGGATCTTCCCGTTCTCCTGGCAGCCGTTCCTGGACTCGTCTGCAGACTGTGTGTCCTGTGACGGGTCTGGCGTGGCGTGTCGCTGCCTTTTTCAGACTCAAAACTCTTGCCCAGGAGCCAGTGGGCTGCTTCTCCCGGGAGCTCGTCGCCTTGGCTGGTGCCTGCAGGAGCCATGAGGGAGTGCTTAGGAGCCGGGGCCCGCAGACTTTGACTGTGGGTTTCTCGAAGCAGCGTGAGGAGAGTGAGCCCTCTCTCCACACTGACTTCTCCTGGCTCGGCTGACTCCTTCCTGACCTCCTGCACCTAGGGTTGCTCCTGGGTCTCTGAGACGGATTTCTGTGTCGTCGTTCTTTTGACTGGTATCCCGGCTCAGGCCAGGTGATTCTCCAGTTTAGAATGTCCATTCAGATCCTGGTAACTGGAAAAGGGGCAAAGCCCTCCCTCCAGCTTTGTACGGTGTGCTTTGTGCAACTTGGAGTCTTCCTTTGTGTGGTAAACGTCACAGCCCGACACTGTCTTTTCTCGGGAGGTAAGTGTGTCTTGCCCGCTGCCTCCAGTTGTACTCTGGGCAGAAAAGCCTGGCTCTCGGAGATGGTGCGTTTGTAGTAGGGAATAGAGGCTGGAAGGGAAAGAGCCCGCCGTGAAAATGCCTCCTTCCCTGCGGGGGAATTCCGATGCTCACCAGAGTGCGTACGTTGTGTTTGTCCCCCATCCTGCGCCGGGTCGTTCCTGCCATGTAAGCTGTCAGAGCTGCTCGTCGGTCTCATGGCACACCGTGGGGTTTTGCGCACGAGCTTGTACAGTCCCTTTGGTGTCAGGTGTGGGGTTGAGACTCCCCACGTCACTATCCCGTAGCACGCATGTAGGGTGCGTTCCGTAGCGAACGTAAAATCCAGAAGTCCCTGAGGATAGGGATGATTGTAGCGGAGCCTGAGTACCTTCTGAGGACAGCCTTGACCCTCGGGAGCCCTTGGCCAGCTCCGCTGAAATACTCCGGGTTGCCCAGCTCCCCTTGGCTCTTTGCGCCCAGGGGCATCCCCTGCGTGGAAGAGGAGGGCCCTTTGTGAGGAGGGGGCAGAGAGGGCCTGGCAGGGTCCTGCAGGCAGAGCCCTGCAGGCAGAGACCTGCAGGCAGAGCCCTGCAGGCAGAGCGGTGACCCTGGTGCGGCTCTGCTTGCTCGTGTGGAGAATGAGCTCTTCACGTCCATCCCGTGTCCGTGATACTGGTCCGGGCATGGCAAGCTTGCGTGGAGCTGGGGAAGGTATCGGGGAGGGCCGTCCCGCCCAGAGTGGCTGGCTGTTGGGAAGGCGCTAGTTTGCCCGTGTGCTGGAAGCTCTATGGGCAGCCTCTCGGGCAGGATGTCCCTTGGGTTCCTCCACTTGGAGACAGCTGCGGCAGTTACGTGCGGTGTCAGGGTCGTATCCCCGTGTCCCCCTGTGCGGCCAAGGCTGCGGTCAGGCCCCAGAGGCCAGGGCGGAGCGTGTGGCACCGTGCTGCTCTCTGGGCACCCGGTGGAGGGGAGGGTGCCCGGTGCCGACGGCTGCTGCATTGGGTTTCAGCTCTTGTCGGTGTTGGCGCTTTTGTCTGTCATCCAACCCAGCCCTCCCTTCTGTCCTGCAGGTCACAACGTGGGCCGGAGGGCCCCAACCTTTCCGAGGAACAGCCTGCGTGGCCTGACCCGGGTGCGGCAAATCGTCGCCCAGCTGGGCACCTGCACCTGGTCCCACTTGGTGCCCTGTGCAATCTCGCCCCCCACCGCCAGCTGCTCCGCTCGGTAAGAGGAAAGCATAGTCCTCTGTTTATTCCTTGAGTCACTGCAGAAGAAGGGCAGATCGCTCTCCGGGGCTTCCCCGTGCACGGGCGGCCTTGACTGGGCTCACGACCGTGTGCCTCTAGTCAATTAGCAGGCGCACTTGATGGAACGCGTCTTCCCAATCCTGCCCTGGGGAGGGAGGTGTCTATTGTAGAGGGAAAGTGGGTCCTCTGACGGAGGGCAGACGTGTCGGTTCTGCACACGGGCCTTCAACAGACACCACGTTCCGGGCTCCCTGGAGGACAAGCCCGCCCCTGTCACTGTCTGCAGCGAGTGGAGCCCTGATCTTCCACAGCCGATGATCGGTTATGGAAGACACACCCGAACCCGGGGCCTGTGGTCTCTTCAGTCAAGGGTCCTGAGACCTGTCTCCCACTCGTTCTGATGTGAGACTTAGTGTGATACGGGGAAGAAGGCTTCAAAGATCTTTTGTGCTTCAGCAAACTAACAAGTTTTGTAAGGCAGTGAACCGTGAAAGAGTGTTTTGTAATTTATTTTATCTATGCCGAGAAGCTAGTTGACTCGGGGAATTACATAGGTTAGTGGTAAATAGAATGCTTGCTTAGCATGCCGAATTCCGTGTGCTCATTCCCGGTACCTCCATTTAAAAACAGAATAAAAGAAAAAACCAAAACAAGAGAAAACTTCAAATGTTAGAAATACATAGTGCACAAACCCAACTTCCATATCCATAATATTTACGTGTTTTCCTCTTACTACTTGGTTTGAAATATATCCCAACCTTGACTTAAGCATTTTTTTCAGAAAATGCTCTAACCCTTTGAAAGAATTTTCTGCCACTTTTGTTTTGTCACATCCACGAACGGAGATAGACGCACATGGTGGTTTTAATATACATTCGTGAATATTCTCATTAATGTACATGTAACTACATTTTACAGATGGTGTGTCAGTGCGCCACTTTACAGAAGAGAGAGGAAGAGAATCTTCCTGGGATGAGGTACAGTCTCTTGTTGTTAATGTCCTTGTGTGACTATATAAGTACCAGGGGATTCTGAGACATAAACCGGGGGTTGGTGTGAGTGTGCATCTTCACGTTTCCATCTGCTGATGAGAATTTTTGACTTATGCTTTTAACTTACAGTTTAGGATGTGATTCTGTGCTTAATGCCGTAGGACTGGATAATGCACATGTGTTCATTTTTCAGATTCACCTAGTGAAGCCAGTGTCTGTATGGGTATTCTTGTTTTCAGGGTCTTTCCCTTACAGTTCATTAGAGGATATTGAAAAGAAATTCATCCCTGGGAAAGTTAGGTGCATCTTGGTGTTGGTTCATGTTTTAGCCGTCCTCACTTAGAATTAACTAAATGATGTTTCATTTTCAAGGCAGCATGTTTTGTCTTCCCATTCCACCGCCAGTAACAGTTGTCTAGTATCCTTAATGCCTTACGCTGTTTCCCATCTGCTCCTTTTACTCAGGCTGCCCTTCCCCAAAGCCCATCCACATCCACCCTCTGCGCTGGATCTCTCTTTTACAAAACAGTGCGGCCTTCACAGCATTTCCTGAGCTATCCATGTGCAGCGGACTCTCCTGTCCTTTGTGGCGTTACTGTACCCGTTCACCTCAGTTGTAGAGCTGTTGAAACTTTTCTGTGCTGATTTGTTTTCATGGGTCCTGTGCCTCTGGCAGAACAGAGAGGAGAATCTGCCTTTTATTTGTACCGCCAGTTTCTCCCAGGATAGGGCTTATTTTCTGATAGCTTCGGTAAATAACTGTTGTCTACCTGACTGACTAAGCGTAGGCACAAGTTCTGAATTTCAGTTCCTGATTTATCTTGTTTTGTGTTCCTAGGAAGGGGCGACTAAGCCCGAAATTGCAAAACCGGAGTATGCTACTGGGTAGTAGAAATGGCTCCGCAGGATCTGACGGATCATAAAACACTGACCTCTGTTTTTGGAGCACAAGGAGCTTATTATACACTGGGTAAGTTAGTGAACATGGCTGGCATTTCTTGTTCTCTGTGCCTAGAAACTAGTGTGCTCTGGGGGGAAGGGTATATGTAGCTCAGCAGTAGAGAGAATGCGGGCTTAGCATGCAGGAGTTCCTGGGGTCAGTATCCAGTTCCTCCAAGAAACGAGTGTGATAAGGGGAAGGAAGGAAGGAAGGAAGGCGCAAAGTTTTTGTTTCGCTTCAGCAGTGTCTTCGCAGGAAAGCCTAATCCTCCATCCTTTTCTGTGGTTTTTAGCCGACGCGGGACCTGGCGCGGCTCCGATGTGGCCCGGCAGCGCCCGCCCACCTGCGGCGGCCCCGGAGGCCCAGGGAAGTGGGGTGGTCATGCTCTGTTGGGCCTCGTCCTGGGAAAGGGGATCTTCCCGTTCTCCTGGCAGCCATTCCTGGACTCGTCTGCAGACTGTGTGTCCTGTGACGGGTCTGGCGTGGCGTGTCGCTGCCTTTTTCAGACTCAAAACTCTTGCCCATGAGCCAGTGGGCTGCTTCTCCCGGGAGCTCGTCGCCTTGGCTGGTGCCTGCAGGAGCCATGAGGGAGTGCTTAGGAGCCGGGGCCCGCAGACTTTGACTGTGGGTTTCTCGAAGCAGCGTGAGGAGAGTGAGCCCTCTCTCCACACTGACTTCTCCTGGCTCGGCTGACTCCTTCCTGACCTCCTGCACCTAGGGTTGCTCCTGGGACTCTGAGATGGATTTCTGTGTCGTCGTTCTTTTGACTGGTATCCCGGCTCAGGCCAGGTGATTCTCCAGTTTAGAATGTCCATTCAGATCCTGGTAACTGGAAAAGGGGCAAAGCCCTCCCTCCAGCTTTGTACGGTGTGCTTTGTGCAACTTGGAGTCTTCCTTTGTGTGGTAAACGTCACAGCCCGACACTGTCTTTTCTCGGGAGGTAAGTGTGTCTTGCCCGCTGCCTCCAGTTGTACTCTGGGCAGAAAAGCCTGGCTCTCGGAGATGGTGCGTTTGTAGTAGGGAATAGAGGCTGGAAGGGAAAGAGCCCGCCGTGAAAATGCCTCCTTCCCTGCAGGGGAATTCCGATGCTCACCAGAGTGCGTACGTTGTGTTTGTCCCCCATCCTGCGCCGGGTCGTTCCTGCCATGTAAGCTGTCAGAGCTGCTCGTCGGTCTCATGGCACACCGTGGGGTTTTGCGCACGAGCTTGTACAGTCCCTTTGGTGTCAGGTGTGGGGTTGAGACTCCCCACGTCACTATCCCGTAGCACGCATGTAGGGTGCGTTCCGTAGCGAACGTAAAATCCAGAAGTCCCTGAGGATAGGGATGATTGTAGCGGAGCCTGAGTACCTTCTGAGGACAGCCTTGACCCTCGGGAGCCCTTGGCCAGCTCCGCTGAAATACTCCGGGTTGCCCAGCTCCCCTTGGCTCTTTGCGCCCAGGGGCATCCCCTGCGTGGAAGAGGAGGGCCCTTTGTGAGGAGGGGGCAGAGAGGGCCTGGCAGGGTCCTGCAGGAAGAGCCCTGCAGGCAGAGACCTGCAGGCAGAGCCCTGCAGGCAGAGCGGTGACCCTGGTGCGGCTCTGCTTGCTCGTGTGGAGAATGAGCTCTTCACGTCCATCCCGTGTCTGTGATACTGGTCCGGGCATGGCAAGCTTGCGTGGAGCTGGGGAAGGTATCGGGGAGGGCCGTCCCGCCCAGAGTGGCTGGCTGTTGGGAAGGCGCTAGTTTGCCCGTGTGCTGGAAGCTCTATGTGCAGCCTCTCGGGCAGGATGTCCCTTGGGTTCCTCCACTTGGAGACAGCTGCGGCAGTTACGTGCGGTGTCAGGGTCGTATCCCCGTGTCCCCCTGTGCGGCCAAGGCTGCGGTCAGGCCCCAGAGGCCAGGGCGGAGCGTGTGGCACCGTGCTGCTCTCTGGGCACCCGGTGGAGGGGAGGGTGCCCGGTGCCGACGGCTGCTGCATTGGGTTTCAGCTCTTGTCGGTGTTGGCGCTTTTGTCTGTCATCCAACCCAGCCCTCCCTTCTGTCCTGCAGGTCACAACGTGGGCCGGAGGGCCCCAACCTTTCCGAGGAACAGCCTGCGTGGCCTGACCCGGGTGCGGCAAATCGTCGCCCAGCTGGGCACCTGCACCTGGTCCCACTTGGTGCCCTGTGCAATCTCGCCCCCCACCGCCAGCTGCTCCGCTCGGTAAGAGGAAAGCATAGTCCTCTGTTTATTCCTTGAGTCACTGCAGAAGAAGGGCAGATCGCTCTCCGGGGCTTCCCCGTGCACGGGCGGCCTTGACTGGGCTCACGACCGTGTGCCTCTAGTCAATTAGCAGGCGCACTTGATGGAACGCGTCTTCCCAATCCTGCCCTGGGGAGGGAGGTGTCTATTGTAGAGGGAAAGTGGGTCCTCTGACGGAGGGCAGACGTGTCGGTTCTGCACACGGGCCTTCAACAGACACCACGTTCCGGGCTCCCTGGAGGACAAGCCCGCCCCTGTCACTGTCTGCAGCGAGTGGAGCCCTGATCTTCCACAGCCGATGATCGGTTATGGAAGACACACCCGAACCCGGGGCCTGTGGTCTCTTCAGTCAAGGGTCCTGAGACCTGTCTCCCACTCGTTCTGATGTGAGACTTAGTGTGATACGGGGAAGAAGGCTTCAAAGATCTTTTGTGCTTCAGCAAACTAACAAGTTTTGTAAGGCAGTGAACCGTGAAAGAGTGTTTTGTAATTTATTTTATCTATGCCGAGAAGCTAGTTGACTCGGGGAATTACATAGGTTAGTGGTAAATAGAATGCTTGCTTAGCATGCCGAATTCCGTGTGCTCATTCCCGGTACCTCCATTTAAAAACAGAATAAAAGAAAAAACCAAAACAAGAGAAAACTTCAAATGTTAGAAATACATAGTGCACAAACCCAACTTCCATATCCATAATATTTACGTGTTTTCCTCTTACTACTTGGTTTGAAATATATCCCAACCGTGACTTAAGCATTTTTTTCAGAAAATGCTCTAACCCTTTGAAAGAATTTTCTGCCACTTTTGTTTTGTCACATCCACGAACGGAGATAGACGCACATGGTGGTTTTAATATACATTCGTGAATATTCTCATTAATGTACATGTAACTACATTTTACAGATGGTGTGTCAGTGCGCCACTTTACAGAAGAGAGAGGAAGAGAATCTTCCTGGGATGAGGTACAGTCTCTTGTTGTTAATGTCCTTGTGTGACTATATAAGTACCAGGGGATTCTGAGACATAAACCGGGGGTTGGTGTGAGTGTGCATCTTCACGTTTGCATCTGCTGATGAGAATTTTTGACTTATGCTTTTAACTTACAGTTTAGGATGTGATTCTGTGCTTAATGCCGTAGGACTGGATAATGCACTTGTGTTCATTTTCCAGATTCACCTAGTGAAGCCAGTGTCTGTATGGGTATTCTTGTTTTCAGGGTCTTTCCCTTACAGTTCATTAGAGGATATTGAAAAGAAATTCATCCCTGGGAAAGTTAGGTGCATCTTGGTGTTGGTTCTTGTTTTAGCCGTCCTCACTTAGAATTAACTAAATGATGTTTCATTTTCAAGGCAGCATGTTTTGTCTTCCCATTCCACCGCCAGTAACAGTTGTCTAGTATCCTTAATGCCTTACGCTGTTTCCCATCTGCTCCTTTTACTCAGGCTGCCCTTCCCCAAAGCCCATCCACATCCACCCTCTGCGCTGGATCTCTCTTTTACAAAACAGTGCGGCCTTCACAGCATTTCCTGAGCTATCCATGTGCAGCGGACTCTCCTGTCCTTTGTGGCGTTACTGTACCCGTTCACCTCAGTTGTAGAGCTGTTGAAACTTTTCTGTGCTGATTTGTTTTCATGGATCCTGTGCCTCTGGCAGAACAGAGAGGAGAATCTGCCTTTTATTTGTACCACCAGTTTCTCCCAGGATAGGGCTTATTTTCTGATAGCTTCGGTAAATAACTGTTGTCTACCTGACTGACTAAGCGTAGGCACAAGTTCTGAAGTTCAGTTCCTGATTTATCTTGTATGGTGTTCCTAGGAAGGGGCGACAAAGCCCGAAATTGCAAAACCGGAGTACGCTACTGGGTAGTAGAAATGGCTCCGCAGGATCTGACGGATCATAAAACACTGACCTCTGTTTTTGGAGCACACGGAGCTTATTATACACTGGGTAAGTTAGTGAACATGGCTGGCATTTCTTGTTCTCTGTGCCTAGAAATTAGTGTGCTCTGGGGGGAAGGGTATATGTAGCTCAGCAGTAGAGAGAATGCGGGCTTAGCATGCAGGAGTTCCTGGGGTCAGTATCCAGTTCCTCCAAGAAACGAGTGTGATAAGGGGAAGGAAGGAAGGAAGGAAGGCGCAAAGTTTTTGTTTCGCTTCAGCAGTGTCTTCGCAGGAAAGCCTAATCCTCCATCCTTTTCTGTGGTTTTTAGCCGACGCGGGACCTGGCGCGGCTCCGATGTGGCCCGGCAGCGCCCGCCCACCTGCGGCGGCCCCGGAGGCCCAGGGAAGTGGGGTGGTCATGCTCTGTTGGGCCTCGTCCTGGGAAAGGGGATCTTCCCGTTCTCCTGGCAGCCGTTCCTGGACTCGTCTGCAGACTGTGTGTCCTGTGACGGGTCTGGCGTGGCGTGTCGCTGCCTTTTTCAGACTCAAAACTCTTGCCCAGGAGCCAGTGGGCTGCTTCTCCCGGGAGCTCGTCGCCTTGGCTGGTGCCTGCAGGAGCCATGAGGGAGTGCTTAGGAGCCGGGGCCCGCAGACTTTGACTGTGGGTTTCTCGAAGCAGCGTGAGGAGAGTGAGCCCTCTCTCCACACTGACTTCTCCTGGCTCGGCTGACTCCTTCCTGACCTCCTGCACCTAGGGTTGCTCCTGGGTCTCTGAGACGGATTTCTGTGTCGTCGTTCTTTTGACTGGTATCCCGGCTCAGGCCAGGTGATTCTCCAGTTTAGAATGTCCATTCAGATCCTGGTAACTGGAAAAGGGGCAAAGCCCTCCCTCCAGCTTTGTACGGTGTGCTTTGTGCAACTTGGAGTCTTCCTTTGTGTGGTAAACGTCACAGCCCGACACTGTCTTTTCTCGGGAGGTAAGTGTGTCTTGCCCGCTGCCTCCAGTTGTACTCTGGGCAGAAAAGCCTGGCTCTCGGAGATGGTGCGTTTGTAGTAGGGAATAGAGGCTGGAAGGGAAAGAGCCCGCCGTGAAAATGCCTCCTTCCCTGCGGGGGAATTCCGATGCTCACCAGAGTGCGTACGTTGTGTTTGTCCCCCATCCTGCGCCGGGTCGTTCCTGCCATGTAAGCTGTCAGAGCTGCTCGTCGGTCTCATGGCACACCGTGGGGTTTTGCGCACGAGCTTGTACAGTCCCTTTGGTGTCAGGTGTGGGGTTGAGACTCCCCACGTCACTATCCCGTAGCACGCATGTAGGGTGCGTTCCGTAGCGAACGTAAAATCCAGAAGTCCCTGAGGATAGGGATGATTGTAGCGGAGCCTGAGTACCTTCTGAGGACAGCCTTGACCCTCGGGAGCCCTTGGCCAGCTCCGCTGAAATACTCCGGGTTGCCCAGCTCCCCTTGGCTCTTTGCGCCCAGGGGCATCCCCTGCGTGGAAGAGGAGGGCCCTTTGTGAGGAGGGGGCAGAGAGGGCCTGGCAGGGTCCTGCAGGCAGAGCCCTGCAGGCAGAGACCTGCAGGCAGAGCCCTGCAGGCAGAGCGGTGACCCTGGTGCGGCTCTGCTTGCTCGTGTGGAGAATGAGCTCTTCACGTCCATCCCGTGTCTGTGATACTGGTCCGGGCATGGCAAGCTTGCGTGGAGCTGGGGAAGGTATCGGGGAGGGCCGTCCCGCCCAGAGTGGCTGGCTGTTGGGAAGGCGCTAGTTTGCCCGTGTGCTGGAAGCTCTATGTGCAGCCTCTCGGGCAGGATGTCCCTTGGGTTCCTCCACTTGGAGACAGCTGCGGCAGTTACGTGCGGTGTCAGGGTCGTATCCCCGTGTCCCCCTGTGCGGCCAAGGCTGCGGTCAGGCCCCAGAGGCCAGGGCGGAGCGTGTGGCACCGTGCTGCTCTCTGGGCACCCGGTGGAGGGGAGGGTGCCCGGTGCCGACGGCTGCTGCATTGGGTTTCAGCTCTTGTCGGTGTTGGCGCTTTTGTCTGTCATCCAACCCAGCCCTCCCTTCTGTCCTGCAGGTCACAACGTGGGCCGGAGGGCCCCAACCTTTCCGAGGAACAGCCTGCGTGGCCTGACCCGGGTGCGGCAAATCGTCGCCCAGCTGGGCACCTGCACCTGGTCCCACTTGGTGCCCTGTGCAATCTCGCCCCCGACCGCCAGCTGCTCCGCTCGGTAAGAGGAAAGCATAGTCCTCTGTTTATTCCTTGAGTCACTGCAGAAGAAGGGCAGATCGCTCTCCGGGGCTTCCCCGTGCACGGGCGGCCTTGACTGGGCTCACGACCGTGTGCCTCTAGTCAATTAGCAGGCGCACTTGATGGAACGCGTCTTCCCAATCCTGCCCTGGGGAGGGAGGTGTCTATTGTAGAGGGAAAGTGGGTCCTCTGACGGAGGGCAGACGTGTCGGTTCTGCACACGGGCCTTCAACAGACACCACGTTCTGGGCTCCCTGGAGGACAAGCCCGCCCCTGTCACTGTCTGCAGCGAGTGGAGCCCTGATCTTCCACAGCCGATGATCGGTTATGGAAGACACACCCGAACCCGGGGCCTGTGGTCTCTTCAGTCAAGGGTCCTGAGACCTGTCTCCCACTCGTTCTGATGTGAGACTTAGTGTGATACGGGGAAGAAGGCTTCAAAGATCTTTTGTGCTTCAGCAAACTAACAAGTTTTGTAAGGCAGTGAACCGTGAAAGAGTGTTTTGTAATTTATTTTATCTATGCCGAGAAGCTAGTTGACTCGGGGAATTACATAGGTTAGTGGTAAATAGAATGCTTGCTTAGCATGCCGAATTCCGTGTGCTCATTCCCGGTACCTCCATTTAAAAACAGAATAAAAGAAAAAACCAAAACAAGAGAAAACTTCAAATGTTAGAAATACATTGTGCACAAACCCAACTTCCATATCCATAATTTTTACGTGTTTTCTTCTTACTACTTGGTTTGAAATATATCCCAACCTTGACTTAAGCATTTTTTTCAGAAAATGCTCTAACCCTTTGAAAGTATTTTCTGCCACTTTTGTTTTGTCACATCCACGAACGGAGATAGACGCACATGGTGGTTTTAATATACATTCGTGAATATTCTCATTAATGTACATGTAACTACATTTTACAAATGGTGTGTCAGTGCGCCACTTTACAGAAGAGAGAGGAAGAGAATCTTCCTGGGATGAGGTACAGTCTCTTGTTGTTAATGTCCTTGTGTGACTATATAAGTACCAGGGGATTCTGAGACATAAACCGGGGGTTGGTGTGAGTGTGCATCTTCACGTTTGCATCTGCTGATGAGAATTTTTGACTTATGCTTTTAACTTACAGTTTAGGATGTGATTCTGTGCTTAATGCCGTAGGACTGGATAATGCACTTGTGTTCATTTTCCAGATTCACCTAGTGAAGCCAGTGTCTGTATGGGTATTCTTGTTTTCAGGGTCTTTCCCTTACAGTTCATTAGAGGATATTGAAAAGAAATTCATCCCTGGGAAAGTTAGGTGCATCTTGGTGTTGGTTCTTGTTTTAGCCGTCCTCACTTAGAATTAACTAAATGATGTTTCATTTTCAAGGCAGCATGTTTTGTCTTCCCATTCCACCGCCAGTAACAGTTGTCTAGTATCCTTAATGCCTTACGCTGTTTCCCATCTGCTCCTTTTACTCAGGCTGCCCTTCCCCAAAGCCCATCCACATCCACCCTCTGCGCTGGATCTCTCTTTTACAAAACAGTGCGGCCTTCACAGCATTTCCTGAGCTATCCATGTGCAGCGGACTCTCCTGTCCTTTGTGGCGTTACTGTACCCGTTCACCTCAGTTGTAGAGCTGTTGAAACTTTTCTGTGCTGATTTGTTTTCATGGATCCTGTGCCTCTGGCAGAACAGAGAGGAGAATCTGCCTTTTATTTGTACCACCAGTTTCTCCCAGGATAGGGCTTATTTTCTGATAGCTTCGGTAAATAACTGTTGTCTACCTGACTGAATAAGCGTAGGCACAAGTTCTGAAGTTCAGTTCCTGATTTATCTTGTATGGTGTTCCTAGGAAGGGGCGACAAAGCCCGAAATTGCAAAACCGGAGTACGCTACTGGGTAGTAGAAATGGCTCCGCAGGATCTGACGGATCATAAAACACTGACCTCTGTTTTTGGAGCACACGGAGCTTATTATACACTGGGTAAGTTAGTGAACATGGCTGGCATTTCTTGTTCTCTGTGCCTAGAAATTAGTGTGCTCTGGGGGGAAGGGTATATGTAGCTCAGCAGTAGAGAGAATGCGGGCTTAGCATGCAGGAGTTCCTGGGGTCAGTATCCAGTTCCTCCAAGAAACGAGTGTGATAAGGGGAAGGAAGGAAGGAAGGAAGGCGCAAAGTTTTTGTTTCGCTTCAGCAGTGTCTTCGCAGGAAAGCCTAATCCTCCATCCTTTTCTGTGGTTTTTAGCCGACGCGGGACCTGGCGCGGCTCCGATGTGGCCCGGCAGCGCCCGCCCACCTGCGGCGGCCCCGGAGGCCCAGGGAAGTGGGGTGGTCATGCTCTGTTGGGCCTCGTCCTGGGAAAGGGGATCTTCCCGTTCTCCTGGCAGCCGTTCCTGGACTCGTCTGCAGACTGTGTGTCCTGTGACGGGTCTGGCGTGGCGTGTCGCTGCCTTTTTCAGACTCAAAACTCTTGCCCATGAGCCAGTGGGCTGCTTCTCCCGGGAGCTCGTCGCCTTGGCTGGTGCCTGCAGGAGCCATGAGGGAGTGCTTAGGAGCCGGGGCCCGCAGACTTTGACTGTGGGTTTCTCGAAGCAGCGTGAGGAGAGTGAGCCCTCTCTCCACACTGACTTCTCCTGGCTCGGCTGACTCCTTCCTGACCTCCTGCACCTAGGGTTGCTCCTGGGTCTCTGAGACGGATTTCTGTGTCGTCGTTCTTTTGACTGGTATCCCGGCTCAGGCCAGGTGATTCTCCAGTTTAGAATGTCCATTCAGATCCTGGTAACTGGAAAAGGGGCAAAGCCCTCCCTCCAGCTTTGTACGGTGTGCTTTGTGCAACTTGGAGTCTTCCTTTGTGTGGTAAACGTCACAGCCCGACACTGTCTTTTCTCGGGAGGTAAGTGTGTCTTGCCCGCTGCCTCCAGTTGTACTCTGGGCAGAAAAGCCTGGCTCTCGGAGATGGTGCGTTTGTAGTAGGGAATAGAGGCTGGAAGGGAAAGAGCCCGCCGTGAAAATGCCTCCTTCCCTGCGGGGGAATTCCGATGCTCACCAGAGTGCGTACGTTGTGTTTGTCCCCCATCCTGCGCCGGGTCGTTCCTGCCATGTAAGCTGTCAGAGCTGCTCGTCGGTCTCATGGCACACCGTGGGGTTTTGCGCACGAGCTTGTACAGTCCCTTTGGTGTCAGGTGTGGGGTTGAGACTCCCCACGTCACTATCCCGTAGCACGCATGTAGGGTGCGTTCCGTAGCGAACGTAAAATCCAGAAGTCCCTGAGGATAGGGATGATTGTAGCGGAGCCTGAGTACCTTCTGAGGACAGCCTTGACCCTCGGGAGCCCTTGGCCAGCTCCGCTGAAATACTCCGGGTTGCCCAGCTCCCCTTGGCTCTTTGCGCCCAGGGGCATCCCCTGCGTGGAAGAGGAGGGCCCTTTGTGAGGAGGGGGCAGAGAGGGCCTGGCAGGGTCCTGCAGGAAGAGCCCTGCAGGCAGAGACCTGCAGGCAGAGCCCTGCAGGCAGAGCGGTGACCCTGGTGCGGCTCTGCTTGCTCGTGTGGAGAATGAGCTCTTCACGTCCATCCCGTGTCTGTGATACTGGTCCGGGCATGGCAAGCTTGCGTGGAGCTGGGGAAGGTATCGGGGAGGGCCGTCCCGCCCAGAGTGGCTGGCTGTTGGGAAGGCGCTAGTTTGCCCGTGTGCTGGAAGCTCTATGTGCAGCCTCTCGGGCAGGATGTCCCTTGGGTTCCTCCACTTGGAGACAGCTGCGGCAGTTACGTGCGGTGTCAGGGTCGTATCCCCGTGTCCCCCTGTGCGGCCAAGGCTGCGGTCAGGCCCCAGAGGCCAGGGCGGAGCGTGTGGCACCGTGCTGCTCTCTGGGCACCCGGTGGAGGGGAGGGTGCCCGGTGCCGACGGCTGCTGCATTGGGTTTCAGCTCTTGTCGGTGTTGGCGCTTTTGTCTGTCATCCAACCCAGCCCTCCCTTCTGTCCTGCAGGTCACAACGTGGGCCGGAGGGCCCCAACCTTTCCGAGGAACAGCCTGCGTGGCCTGACCCGGGTGCGGCAAATCGTCGCCCAGCTGGGCACCTGCACCTGGTCCCACTTGGTGCCCTGTGCAATCTCGCCCCCCACCGCCAGCTGCTCCGCTCGGTAAGAGGAAAGCATAGTCCTCTGTTTATTCCTTGAGTCACTGCAGAAGAAGGGCAGATCGCTCTCCGGGGCTTCCCCGTGCACGGGCGGCCTTGACTGGGCTCACGACCGTGTGCCTCTAGTCAATTAGCAGGCGCACTTGATGGAACGCGTCTTCCCAATCCTGCCCTGGGGAGGGAGGTGTCTATTGTAGAGGGAAAGTGGGTCCTCTGACGGAGGGCAGACGTGTCGGTTCTGCACACGGGCCTTCAACAGACACCACGTTCCGGGCTCCCTGGAGGACAAGCCCGCCCCTGTCACTGTCTGCAGCGAGTGGAGCCCTGATCTTCCACAGCCGATGATCGGTTATGGAAGACACACCCGAACCCGGGGCCTGTGGTCTCTTCAGTCAAGGGTCCTGAGACCTGTCTCCCACTCGTTCTGATGTGAGACTTAGTGTGATACGGGGAAGAAGGCTTCAAAGATCTTTTGTGCTTCAGCAAACTAACAAGTTTTGTAAGGCAGTGAACCGTGAAAGAGTGTTTTGTAATTTATTTTATCTATGCCGAGAAGCTAGTTGACTCGGGGAATTACATAGGTTAGTGGTAAATAGAATGCTTGCTTAGCATGCCGAATTCCGTGTGCTCATTCCCGGTACCTCCATTTAAAAACAGAATAAAAGAAAAAACCAAAACAAGAGAAAACTTCAAATGTTAGAAATACATAGTGCGCAAACACAAATTCCATATCCATAATTTTTACGTGTTTTCCTCTTACTACTTGGTTTGAAATATATCCCAACCTTGACTTAAGCATTTTTTTCAGAAAATGCTCTAATCCTTTGAAAGTAGTTTCTGCCACTTTTGTTTTGTCACATCCACGAACGGAGATAGACGCACATGGTGGTTTTAATATACATTCGTGAATATTCTCATTAATGTACATGTAACTACATTTTACAGATGGTGTGTCAGTACGCCACTTTACAGAAGAGAGAGGAAGAGAATCTTCCTGGGATGAGGTACAGTCTCTTGTTGTTAATGTCCTTGTGTGACTATATAAGTACCAGGGGATTCTGAGACATTAACCGGGGGTTGGTGTGAGTGTGCATCTTCACGTTTGCATCTGCTGATGAGAATTTTTGACTTATGCTTTTAACTTACAGTTTAGGATGTGATTCTGTGCTTAATGCCGTAGGACTGGATAATGCACTTGTGTTCATTTTCCAGATTCACCTAGTGAAGCCAGTGTCTGTATGGGTATTCTTGTTTTCAGGGTCTTTCCCTTACAGTTCATTAGAGGATATTGAAAAGAAATTCATCCCTGGGAAAGTTAGGTGCATCTTGGTGTTGGTTCTTGTTTTAGCCGTCCTCACTTAGAATTAACTAAATGATGTTTCATTTTCAAGGCAGCATGTTTTGTCTTCCCATTCCACCGCCAGTAACAGTTGTCTAGTATCCTTAATGCCTTACGCTGTTTCCCATCTGCTCCTTTTACTCAGGCTGCCCTTCCCCAAAGCCCATCCACATCCACCCTCTGCGCTGGATCTCTCTTTTACAAAACAGTGCGGCCTTCACAGCATTTCCTGAGCTATCCATGTGCAGCGGACTCTCCTGTCCTTTGTGGCGTTACTGTACCCGTTCACCTCAGTTGTAGAGCTGTTGAAACTTTTCTGTGCTGATTTGTTTTCATGGATCCTGTGCCTCTGGCAGAACAGAGAGGAGAATCTGCCTTTTATTTGTACCACCAGTTTCTCCCAGGATAGGGCTTATTTTCTGATAGCTTCGGTAAATAACTGTTGTCTACCTGACTGAATAAGCGTAGGCACAAGTTCTGAAGTTCAGTTCCTGATTTATCTTGTATGGTGTTCCTAGGAAGGGGCGACAAAGCCCGAAATTGCAAAACCGGAGTACGCTACTGGGTAGTAGAAATGGCTCCGCAGGATCTGACGGATCATAAAACACTGACCTCTGTTTTTGGAGCACACGGAGCTTATTATACACTGGGTAAGTTAGTGAACATGGCTGGCATTTCTTGTTCTCTGTGCCTAGAAATTAGTGTGCTCTGGGGGGAAGGGTATATGTAGCTCAGCAGTAGAGAGAATGCGGGCTTAGCATGCAGGAGTTCCTGGGGTCAGTATCCAGTTCCTCCAAGAAACGAGTGTGATAAGGGGAAGGAAGGAAGGAAGGAAGGCGCAAAGTTTTTGTTTCGCTTCAGCAGTGTCTTCGCAGGAAAGCCTAATCCTCCATCCTTTTCTGTGGTTTTTAGCCGACGCGGGACCTGGCGCGGCTCCGATGTGGCCCGGCAGCGCCCGCCCACCTGCGGCGGCCCCGGAGGCCCAGGGAAGTGGGGTGGTCATGCTCTGTTGGGCCTCGTCCTGGGAAAGGGGATCTTCCCGTTCTCCTGGCAGCCGTTCCTGGACTCGTCTGCAGACTGTGTGTCCTGTGACGGGTCTGGCGTGGCGTGTCGCTGCCTTTTTCAGACTCAAAACTCTTGCCCATGAGCCAGTGGGCTGCTTCTCCCGGGAGCTCGTCGCCTTGGCTGGTGCCTGCAGGAGCCATGAGGGAGTGCTTAGGAGCCGGGGCCCGCAGACTTTGACTGTGGGTTTCTCGAAGCAGCGTGAGGAGAGTGAGCCCTCTCTCCACACTGACTTCTCCTGGCTCGGCTGACTCCTTCCTGACCTCCTGCACCTAGGGTTGCTCCTGGGTCTCTGAGACGGATTTCTGTGTCGTCGTTCTTTTGACTGGTATCCCGGCTCAGGCCAGGTGATTCTCCAGTTTAGAATGTCCATTCAGATCCTGGTAACTGGAAAAGGGGCAAAGCCCTCCCTCCAGCTTTGTACGGTGTGCTTTGTGCAACTTGGAGTCTTCCTTTGTGTGGTAAACGTCACAGCCCGACACTGTCTTTTCTCGGGAGGTAAGTGTGTCTTGCCCGCTGCCTCCAGTTGTACTCTGGGCAGAAAAGCCTGGCTCTCGGAGATGGTGCGTTTGTAGTAGGGAATAGAGGCTGGAAGGGAAAGAGCCCGCCGTGAAAATGCCTCCTTCCCTGCGGGGGAATTCCGATGCTCACCAGAGTGCGTACGTTGTGTTTGTCCCCCATCCTGCGCCGGGTCGTTCCTGCCATGTAAGCTGTCAGAGCTGCTCGTCGGTCTCATGGCACACCGTGGGGTTTTGCGCACGAGCTTGTACAGTCCCTTTGGTGTCAGGTGTGGGGTTGAGACTCCCCACGTCACTATCCCGTAGCACGCATGTAGGGTGCGTTCCGTAGCGAACGTAAAATCCAGAAGTCCCTGAGGATAGGGATGATTGTAGCGGAGCCTGAGTACCTTCTGAGGACAGCCTTGACCCTCGGGAGCCCTTGGCCAGCTCCGCTGAAATACTCCGGGTTGCCCAGCTCCCCTTGGCTCTTTGCGCCCAGGGGCATCCCCTGCGTGGAAGAGGAGGGCCCTTTGTGAGGAGGGGGCAGAGAGGGCCTGGCAGGGTCCTGCAGGAAGAGCCCTGCAGGCAGAGACCTGCAGGCAGAGCCCTGCAGGCAGAGCGGTGACCCTGGTGCGGCTCTGCTTGCTCGTGTGGAGAATGAGCTCTTCACGTCCATCCCGTGTCTGTGATACTGGTCCGGGCATGGCAAGCTTGCGTGGAGCTGGGGAAGGTATCGGGGAGGGCCGTCCCGCCCAGAGTGGCTGGCTGTTGGGAAGGCGCTAGTTTGCCCGTGTGCTGGAAGCTCTATGTGCAGCCTCTCGGGCAGGATGTCCCTTGGGTTCCTCCACTTGGAGACAGCTGCGGCAGTTACGTGCGGTGTCAGGGTCGTATCCCCGTGTCCCCCTGTGCGGCCAAGGCTGCGGTCAGGCCCCAGAGGCCAGGGCGGAGCGTGTGGCACCGTGCTGCTCTCTGGGCACCCGGTGGAGGGGAGGGTGCCCGGTGCCGACGGCTGCTGCATTGGGTTTCAGCTCTTGTCGGTGTTGGCGCTTTTGTCTGTCATCCAACCCAGCCCTCCCTTCTGTCCTGCAGGTCACAACGTGGGCCGGAGGGCCCCAACCTTTCCGAGGAACAGCCTGCGTGGCCTGACCCGGGTGCGGCAAATCGTCGCCCAGCTGGGCACCTGCACCTGGTCCCACTTGGTGCCCTGTGCAATCTCGCCCCCCACCGCCAGCTGCTCCGCTCGGTAAGAGGAAAGCATAGTCCTCTGTTTATTCCTTGAGTCACTGCAGAAGAAGGGCAGATCGCTCTCCGGGGCTTCCCCGTGCACGGGCGGCCTTGACTGGGCTCACGACCGTGTGCCTCTAGTCAATTAGCAGGCGCACTTGATGGAACGCGTCTTCCCAATCCTGCCCTGGGGAGGGAGGTGTCTATTGTAGAGGGAAAGTGGGTCCTCTGACGGAGGGCAGACGTGTCGGTTCTGCACACGGGCCTTCAACAGACACCACGTTCCGGGCTCCCTGGAGGACAAGCCCGCCCCTGTCACTGTCTGCAGCGAGTGGAGCCCTGATCTTCCACAGCCGATGATCGGTTATGGAAGACACACCCGAACCCGGGGCCTGTGGTCTCTTCAGTCAAGGGTCCTGAGACCTGTCTCCCACTCGTTCTGATGTGAGACTTAGTGTGATACGGGGAAGAAGGCTTCAAAGATCTTTTGTGCTTCAGCAAACTAACAAGTTTTGTAAGGCAGTGAACCGTGAAAGAGTGTTTTGTAATTTATTTTATCTATGCCGAGAAGCTAGTTGACTCGGGGAATTACATAGGTTAGTGGTAAATAGAATGCTTGCTTAGCATGCCGAATTCCGTGTGCTCATTCCCGGTACCTCCATTTAAAAACAGAATAAAAGAAAAAACCAAAACAAGAGAAAACTTCAAATGTTAGAAATACATAGTGCGCAAACACAAATTCCATATCCATAATTTTTACGTGTTTTCCTCTTACTACTTGGTTTGAAATATATCCCAACCTTGACTTAAGCATTTTTTTCAGAAAATGCTCTAATCCTTTGAAAGTAGTTTCTGCCACTTTTGTTTTGTCACATCCACGAACGGAGATAGACGCACATGGTGGTTTTAATATACATTCGTGAATATTCTCATTAATGTACATGTAACTACATTTTACAGATGGTGTGTCAGTACGCCACTTTACAGAAGAGAGAGGAAGAGAATCTTCCTGGGATGAGGTACAGTCTCTTGTTGTTAATGTCCTTGTGTGACTATATAAGTACCAGGGGATTCTGAGACATTAACCGGGGGTTGGTGTGAGTGTGCATCTTCACGTTTGCATCTGCTGATGAGAATTTTTGACTTATGCTTTTAACTTACAGTTTAGGATGTGATTCTGTGCTTAATGCCGTAGGACTGGATAATGCACTTGTGTTCATTTTCCAGATTCACCTAGTGAAGCCAGTGTCTGTATGGGTATTCTTGTTTTCAGGGTCTTTCCCTTACAGTTCATTAGAGGATATTGAAAAGAAATTCATCCCTGGGAAAGTTAGGTGCATCTTGGTGTTGGTTCTTGTTTTAGCCGTCCTCACTTAGAATTAACTAAATGATGTTTCATTTTCAAGGCAGCATGTTTTGTCTTCCCATTCCACCGCCAGTAACAGTTGTCTAGTATCCTTAATGCCTTACGCTGTTTCCCATCTGCTCCTTTTACTCAGGCTGCCCTTCCCCAAAGCCCATCCACATCCACCCTCTGCACTGGATCTCTCTTTTACAAAACAGTGCGGCCTTCACAGCATTTCCTGAGCTATCCACGTGCAGCGGACTCTCCTGTCCTTTGTGGCGTTACTGTACCCGTTCACCTCAGTTGTAGAGCTGTTGAAACTTTTCTGTGCTGATTTGTTTTCATGGATCCTGTGCCTCTGGCAGAACAGAGAGGAGAATCTGCCTTTTATTTGTACCGCCAGTTTCTCCCAGGATAGGGCTTATTTTCTGATAGCTTCGGTAAATAACTGTTGTCTATCTGACTGACTAAGCGTAGGCACAAGTTCTGAAGTTCAGTTCCTGATTTATCTTGTTTTGTGTTCCTAGGAAGGGGCGACTAAGCCCGAAATTGCAAAACCGGAGTACGCTACTGGGACTGTAGAAGTGGCTCCGCAGGAGCTGACGGATCATAAAACACTGACCACAGTTGGTGGAGAACACAGAGCTTATTATACACTGGGTAAGTTAGTGAACGTGGCTGGCATTACTTGTACTCTTTGCCTAGAATCTAGTGTGCTCTGGGGGGAAGGGTATATGTAGCTCAGCAGTAGAGAGAATGCGGGCTTAGCATGCAGGAGTTCCTGGGGTCAGTATCCAGTTCCTCCAAGAAACGAGTGTGATACGGGGAAGGAAGGAAGGAAGGAAGGAAGGTGCAAAGGTTTTGTTTCGCTTCAGCAGTGTCTTCGCAGGAAAGCCTAATCCTCCATTCTTTTCTGTGGTGTTTAGCCGACGCGGGACCTGGCGCAGCTCCGGTGTGGCCCGGCAACACCCGCCCACCTGCGGCGGCCCCGGAGGCCCAGGGAAGTGGGGTGGTCATGCTCTGTTGGGCCACGTCCTGGGAAAGGTGATCTTCCCGTTTTCCCGGCAGCCGTTCCTGGCCTCGTCTGCAGACTGTTTGTCCTGTGACGGGTCTGGTGTGGTGTGTCGCTGCCTTTTTCAGACTCAAAACTCTTGCCCAGGAGCCAGTGGGCTGCTTCTCCCGGGAGCCCGTCGCCTTGGCTTGAGCCTGCAGGAGCCATGAGGGAGTGCTTAGGAGCCGGGGCCCGCAGACTTTGACTGTGGGTTTCTCAAAGCAGCGTGAGGAGAGTGAGCCCTCGCTCCACACTGACTTCTCCTAGCTCGGCTGACTCCTTCCTGACCTCCTGCACCTAGGGTTGTTCCTGGGTCACTGGGACGGATTTCTGTGTCCTCGTTCTTTTGACTGGTTTCCCGGCTCAGGCCAGGTGATTCTCCTCTTTAGAATGTCCATTCAGATCCTGGTAACTGGAAAAGGGGCAAAGCCCTCCCTCCAGCTTTGTACGGTGTGCTTTGTGCAACTTGGAGTCTTCCTGGGTGTGGTAAACGTCACAGCCCGACACTGTCTTTTCTCGGGAGGTAAGTGTGTCTTGGCCGCTGCCTCCAGTTGTACTGTGGTCAGAAAAGCCTGGCTCTCAGAGATGGTGCGTTTGTAGTAGGGAATAGAGGCTGGAAGGGAAAGAGCCCGCCGTGAAAATGCCTCCTTCCCTGCGGGGGAATTCCGATGCGCACCAGAGAGCGTACGTAGTGTTTGTCCCCCACCCTGCGCCGGGTCAGGCCTGCCCTGGAAGCTGTCAGAGCTGCTCGTCAGTCTCATGGCACACCGTGGGGTTTTGCGCACGAGCTGGTACAATCCCTTTGGTGTCAGTTGTGTGGTTGAGACTTCCCACATCACATTCCCGTAGCACGCAGGTAGGGTGCGTTCCGTAGCGAACGTAAAATCCAGACGTCCCTGAGGATATGGATGATTGTAGCGGAGCCTGACTCCCTTCTAAGGACAGCCTTGCACCTCGGGAGCCCTTGGCCAGCTCCGCCGCAGGACTATGGGTTGCCCAGCACCCCAGGGCTCTTTGCACCAAGGGGCAGCCCCTGCGTGGAGTAGGAGGGACCATTGTGAGGAGGGGGCAGAGAGGGCCTGGCAGGGTCCAGCAGGCAGAGCCCTGCAGGCAGAGCCCTGCAGGCAGAGCCCTTCAGGCAGAGCGGTGACCCTGTTGCGGCTCTGCTTGCTCGTGTGGAGAATGAGCTCTTCACGTCCGTCCCGTTTCCGTGTACCTGGTCCGTGCCGGGCAAGCTTGCGTGGAGCTGGGGAAGGTGGCGGCGAGGGCCGTCCCGCACAGAGCGGCTGGCTGTTGGGAAGGTGCTAGTTTGTCCGTGTGCTGGAAGCTCTGTGTGCAGCCTCTTGGGCAGGAGGACCCTTGGGTTCCTCCACTTAGGGACAGTGGCGGCGACGACGTGCGGCGTCAGGGTAGTATCCCCGTGTCCCCCTGTGCGGCCCAGGCTCCAGGCTGGCCCCAGAGTTCTGAGCGGAGCGTGTGGCACCGTGCTGCTCTCTGGGCACCCGGTGGAGGGGAGGGTGCCCGTTGCCGACGGCTGCTGCATTGGGTTTCGGCTCTTGCCGGTGTTGGCGATTTTGTCTGTCATCAATCCCACCCCTCCCTTCTGTCCTGCAGATCACCCCGTGGGCCGGAGTGCCCCAACTTTCGGAGGACCAGCCTGCGTGGCCTGCCCCAGGTGCGGCCCATTGTCACCCAGCTGGGCACCTGCACCTGGTCCCCCTTGGTGCCCTGTGCAACTCGCCCCCCAACGCCAGCTGCTCCGCTCTGTAAGAGGAAAGCATAGTCCTCTGTTTCTTCCTTGAGTCACTGCAGAAGAAGGGCAGATCGCACTCCGGGGCTTCCCCGTGCACGGGCGGCCGTGACTGGGCTCACGGGCGTGTCCCTCTGATCCCTTAGCAGACGAAATTTTTGGACCGCGTCTTCACCATCCTGCCCTGGGGAGGGAGGAGTCTGTTGTAGAGGGAAAGAGGGTCCTCTGACGGAGGGAAGACGTGTCGGTTCTGAACATGGGCCTTCAAAAGACACCACGTTCCGTGCTCCCTGGAGGACAAGCCCGCCACTGTCACTGTCTGCAGCGAGTGGAGCCCTGACCTTCCACAGCCGATGATCGGTTATGGAAGACACACCCGAACCCGGGGCCTGTGGTCTCTTCAGTCAAGTGTCCTGAGACCTGTCTCCCACTCGGTTTCATGTGAGACTTAGTGTGTTACGGGGAAGAAGGTCTCAAAGATCTTTTGCGCTTCAGCAAACTAACATGTTTTGTAAGGCAGTGAACCGTGAAAGAGTGTTTTGTATTTTATTTTATCTATGCAGAGAAGCTAGTTGACTCGGGGAATTACATAGGTTAGTGGTAAATAGAATGTTTGCTTAGCATGCCGAATTCCGTGTGCTCATTCCCGGTACCTCCATTTAAAAACAGAAGAAAAGAAAAAACAAAAACAAGAGAAAATTTCAAATGTTAGAAATACATAGTGCGCAAACCCAAATTCCATATCCATTCTTTTTACGTGTTTTCCCCTTACTACTTGGTTTGAAATATATCCCAACCGTGACTTAAGCATTTTTTTCAGAAAATGCTCTAACTCTTTGAAAGTCTTTTCTGCCACTTTTGTTTTGACACATCCACGAACGGAGATAGACGCACATGTTTGTTTTAATATACATTCGTGAATATACTCATTAATGTACATGTAACTACATTTTACAAATGGTGTGTCAGTGCGCCACTTTACAGAAGAGAGAGGAAGAGAATCTTCCTGGGATGAGGTACAGTCTCTTATTGTAAATGTCCTTGTGTGACTATATAAGTACCAGGGGATTCTGAGACATAAACCGGGGGTTGGTGTGAGTGTGCATTTTCAACTTTGCATCTGCTGATGAGAATTTTTGACTTATGCTTTTAACTTACAGTTTAGGAATGTGATTCTGTTCTTAATGCCGTAGGACTGGATAATGCACTTGTGTTCATTTTTCACAATCACCTAGTGAAGCCAGTGTCTGTATGGGTATTCTTGTTTTCAGGGTCTTTCCCTTAAAGTTCATTAGAGGATATTGAAAAGAAATTCATCCCTGGGAAAGTTAGGTGCATCTTGGTGTTGGTTCTTGTTTAGCCGTCCTCACTTGAAATTAATTAAGTGATGTTTCATTTTCAAGGGAGCATGTTTTTTCTTCCCATTCCACGGCCAGTAACAGTGGTCTAGTTTCCTTAATGCCTTACGCTGTTTCCCAACAACTCCTTTTACTCAGGCTGCCCTTCCCCAAAGCCCCTCCACATCCCCCCTCTGCGTTGGATCTCTCTTTTATGAAACAGTGCGGTCTTCCCAGCATTCCCTGAGCTATCCACGTGCAGCGGACTCTCCTGTGCTTTGTGGTGTTACTGTACCCGTTCACCTCAGTTGTAGAGCTGTTGAAACTTTTCTGTGCTGATTTGTTTTCATGGATCCTGTGCCTCTGGCAGAACAGAGAGGAGAATCTGCCTTTTATTTGTACCACCAGTTTCTCCCAGGATAGGGCTTATTTTCTGATAGCTTCGGTAAATAACTGATGTCTACCTGACTGAATAAGCGTAGGCACAAGTTCTGAAGTTCAGTTCCTGATTTATCTTGTATGGTGTTCCTAGGAAGGGGCGACAAAGCCCGAAATTGCAAAACCGGAGTACGCTACTGGGTAGTAGAAATGGCTCCGCAGGATCTGACGGATCATAAAACACTGACCTCTGTTTTTGGAGCACACGGAGCTTATTATACACTGGGTAAGTTAGTGAACATGGCTGGCATTTCTTGTTCTCTGTGCCTAGAAATTAGTGTGCTCTGGGGGGAAGGGTATATGTAGCTCAGCAGTAGAGAGAATGCGGGCTTAGCATGCAGGAGTTCCTGGGGTCAGTATCCAGTTCCTCCAAGAAACGAGTGTGATAAGGGGAAGGAAGGAAGGAAGGAAGGCGCAAAGTTTTTGTTTCGCTTCAGCAGTGTCTTCGCAGGAAAGCCTAATCCTCCATCCTTTTCTGTGGTTTTTAGCCGACGCGGGACCTGGCGCGGCTCCGATGTGGCCCGGCAGCGCCCGCCCACCTGCGGCGGCCCCGGAGGCCCAGGGAAGTGGGGTGGTCATGCTCTGTTGGGCCTCGTCCTGGGAAAGGGGATCTTCCCGTTCTCCTGGCAGCCGTTCCTGGACTCGTCTGCAGACTGTGTGTCCTGTGACGGGTCTGGCGTGGCGTGTCGCTGCCTTTTTCAGACTCAAAACTCTTGCCCATGAGCCAGTGGGCTGCTTCTCCCGGGAGCTCGTCGCCTTGGCTGGTGCCTGCAGGAGCCATGAGGGAGTGCTTAGGAGCCGGGGCCCGCAGACTTTGACTGTGGGTTTCTCGAAGCAGCGTGAGGAGAGTGAGCCCTCTCTCCACACTGACTTCTCCTGGCTCGGCTGACTCCTTCCTGACCTCCTGCACCTAGGGTTGCTCCTGGGTCTCTGAGACGGATTTCTGTGTCGTCGTTCTTTTGACTGGTATCCCGGCTCAGGCCAGGTGATTCTCCAGTTTAGAATGTCCATTCAGATCCTGGTAACTGGAAAAGGGGCAAAGCCCTCCCTCCAGCTTTGTACGGTGTGCTTTGTGCAACTTGGAGTCTTCCTTTGTGTGGTAAACGTCACAGCCCGACACTGTCTTTTCTCGGGAGGTAAGTGTGTCTTGCCCGCTGCCTCCAGTTGTACTCTGGGCAGAAAAGCCTGGCTCTCGGAGATGGTGCGTTTGTAGTAGGGAATAGAGGCTGGAAGGGAAAGAGCCCGCCGTGAAAATGCCTCCTTCCCTGCGGGGGAATTCCGATGCTCACCAGAGTGCGTACGTTGTGTTTGTCCCCCATCCTGCGCCGGGTCGTTCCTGCCATGTAAGCTGTCAGAGCTGCTCGTCGGTCTCATGGCACACCGTGGGGTTTTGCGCACGAGCTTGTACAGTCCCTTTGGTGTCAGGTGTGGGGTTGAGACTCCCCACGTCACTATCCCGTAGCACGCATGTAGGGTGCGTTCCGTAGCGAACGTAAAATCCAGAAGTCCCTGAGGATAGGGATGATTGTAGCGGAGCCTGAGTACCTTCTGAGGACAGCCTTGACCCTCGGGAGCCCTTGGCCAGCTCCGCTGAAATACTCCGGGTTGCCCAGCTCCCCTTGGCTCTTTGCGCCCAGGGGCATCCCCTGCGTGGAAGAGGAGGGCCCTTTGTGAGGAGGGGGCAGAGAGGGCCTGGCAGGGTCCTGCAGGAAGAGCCCTGCAGGCAGAGACCTGCAGGCAGAGCCCTGCAGGCAGAGCGGTGACCCTGGTGCGGCTCTGCTTGCTCGTGTGGAGAATGAGCTCTTCACGTCCATCCCGTGTCTGTGATACTGGTCCGGGCATGGCAAGCTTGCGTGGAGCTGGGGAAGGTATCGGGGAGGGCCGTCCCGCCCAGAGTGGCTGGCTGTTGGGAAGGCGCTAGTTTGCCCGTGTGCTGGAAGCTCTATGTGCAGCCTCTCGGGCAGGATGTCCCTTGGGTTCCTCCACTTGGAGACAGCTGCGGCAGTTACGTGCGGTGTCAGGGTCGTATCCCCGTGTCCCCCTGTGCGGCCAAGGCTGCGGTCAGGCCCCAGAGGCCAGGGCGGAGCGTGTGGCACCGTGCTGCTCTCTGGGCACCCGGTGGAGGGGAGGGTGCCCGGTGCCGACGGCTGCTGCATTGGGTTTCAGCTCTTGTCGGTGTTGGCGCTTCTGTCTGTCATCCAACCCAGCCCTCCCTTCTGTCCTGCAGGTCACAACGTGGGCCGGAGGGCCCCAACCTTTCCGAGGAACAGCCTGCGTGGCCTGACCCGGGTGCGGCAAATCGTCGCCCAGCTGGGCACCTGCACCTGGTCCCACTTGGTGCCCTGTGCAATCTCGCCCCCCACCGCCAGCTGCTCCGCTCGGTAAGAGGAAAGCATAGTCCTCTGTTTATTCCTTGAGTCACTGCAGAAGAAGGGCAGATCGCTCTCCGGGGCTTCCCCGTGCACGGGCGGCCTTGACTGGGCTCACGACCGTGTGCCTCTAGTCAATTAGCAGGCGCACTTGATGGAACGCGTCTTCCCAATCCTGCCCTGGGGAGGGAGGTGTCTATTGTAGAGGGAAAGTGGGTCCTCTGACGGAGGGCAGACGTGTCGGTTCTGCACACGGGCCTTCAACAGACACCACGTTCCGGGCTCCCTGGAGGACAAGCCCGCCCCTGTCACTGTCTGCAGCGAGTGGAGCCCTGATCTTCCACAGCCGATGATCGGTTATGGAAGACACACCCGAACCCGGGGCCTGTGGTCTCTTCAGTCAAGGGTCCTGAGACCTGTCTCCCACTCGTTCTGATGTGAGACTTAGTGTGATACGGGGAAGAAGGCTTCAAAGATCTTTTGTGCTTCAGCAAACTAACAAGTTTTGTAAGGCAGTGAACCGTGAAAGAGTGTTTTGTAATTTATTTTATCTATGCCGAGAAGCTAGTTGACTCGGGGAATTACATAGGTTAGTGGTAAATAGAATGCTTGCTTAGCATGCCGAATTCCGTGTGCTCATTCCCGGTACCTCCATTTAAAAACAGAATAAAAGAAAAAACCAAAACAAGAGAAAACTTCAAATGTTAGAAATACATAGTGCGCAAACACAAATTCCATATCCATAATTTTTACGTGTTTTCCTCTTACTACTTGGTTTGAAATATATCCCAACCTTGACTTAAGCATTTTTTTCAGAAAATGCTCTAATCCTTTGAAAGTAGTTTCTGCCACTTTTGTTTTGTCACATCCACGAACGGAGATAGACGCACATGGTGGTTTTAATATACATTCGTGAATATTCTCATTAATGTACATGTAACTACATTTTACAGATGGTGTGTCAGTACGCCACTTTACAGAAGAGAGAGGAAGAGAATCTTCCTGGGATGAGGTACAGTCTCTTGTTGTTAATGTCCTTGTGTGACTATATAAGTACCAGGGGATTCTGAGACATTAACCGGGGGTTGGTGTGAGTGTGCATCTTCACGTTTGCATCTGCTGATGAGAATTTTTGACTTATGCTTTTAACTTACAGTTTAGGATGTGATTCTGTGCTTAATGCCGTAGGACTGGATAATGCACTTGTGTTCATTTTCCAGATTCACCTAGTGAAGCCAGTGTCTGTATGGGTATTCTTGTTTTCAGGGTCTTTCCCTTACAGTTCATTAGAGGATATTGAAAAGAAATTCATCCCTGGGAAAGTTAGGTGCATCTTGGTGTTGGTTCTTGTTTTAGCCGTCCTCACTTAGAATTAACTAAATGATGTTTCATTTTCAAGGCAGCATGTTTTGTCTTCCCATTCCACCGCCAGTAACAGTTGTCTAGTATCCTTAATGCCTTACGCTGTTTCCCATCTGCTCCTTTTACTCAGGCTGCCCTTCCCCAAAGCCCATCCACATCCACCCTCTGCACTGGATCTCTCTTTTACAAAACAGTGCGGCCTTCACAGCATTTCCTGAGCTATCCACGTGCAGCGGACTCTCCTGTCCTTTGTGGCGTTACTGTACCCGTTCACCTCAGTTGTAGAGCTGTTGAAACTTTTCTGTGCTGATTTGTTTTCATGGATCCTGTGCCTCTGGCAGAACAGAGAGGAGAATCTGCCTTTTATTTGTACCGCCAGTTTCTCCCAGGATAGGGCTTATTTTCTGATAGCTTCGGTAAATAACTGTTGTCTATCTGACTGACTAAGCGTAGGCACAAGTTCTGAAGTTCAGTTCCTGATTTATCTTGTTTTGTGTTCCTAGGAAGGGGCGACTAAGCCCGAAATTGCAAAACCGGAGTACGCTACTGGGACTGTAGAAGTGGCTCCGCAGGAGCTGACGGATCATAAAACACTGACCACAGTTGGTGGAGAACACAGAGCTTATTATACACTGGGTAAGTTAGTGAACGTGGCTGGCATTACTTGTACTCTGTGCCTAGAATCTAGTGTGCTCTGGGGGGAAGGGTATATGTAGCTCAGCAGTAGAGAGAATGCGGGCTTAGCATGCAGGAGTTCCTGGGGTCAGTATCCAGTTCCTCCAAGAAACGAGTGTGATACGGGGAAGGAAGGAAGGAAGGAAGGAAGGTGCAAAGGTTTTGTTTCGCTTCAGCAGTGTCTTCGCAGGAAAGCCTAATCCTCCATTCTTTTCTGTGGTGTTTAGCCGACGCGGGACCTGGCGCAGCTCCGGTGTGGCCCGGCAACACCCGCCCACCTGCGGCGGCCCCGGAGGCCCAGGGAAGTGGGGTGGTCATGCTCTGTTGGGCCACGTCCTGGGAAAGGTGATCTTCCCGTTTTCCCGGCAGCCGTTCCTGGCCTCGTCTGCAGACTGTTTGTCCTGTGACGGGTCTGGTGTGGTGTGTCGCTGCCTTTTTCAGACTCAAAACTCTTGCCCAGGAGCCAGTGGGCTGCTTCTCCCGGGAGCCCGTCGCCTTGGCTTGAGCCTGCAGGAGCCATGAGGGAGTGCTTAGGAGCCGGGGCCCGCAGACTTTGACTGTGGGTTTCTCAAAGCAGCGTGAGGAGAGTGAGCCCTCGCTCCACACTGACTTCTCCTAGCTCGGCTGACTCCTTCCTGACCTCCTGCACCTAGGGTTGTTCCTGGGTCACTGAGACGGATTTCTGTGTCCTCGTTCTTTTGACTGGTTTCCCGGCTCAGGCCAGGTGATTCTCCTCTTTAGAATGTCCATTCAGATCCTGGTAACTGGAAAAGGGGCAAAGCCCTCCCTCCAGCTTTGTACGGTGTGCTTTGTGCAACTTGGAGTCTTCCTGGGTGTGGTAAACGTCACAGCCCGACACTGTCTTTTCTCGGGAGGTAAGTGTGTCTTGGCCGCTGCCTCCAGTTGTACTGTGGTCAGAAAAGCCTGGCTCTCAGAGATGGTGCGTTTGTAGTAGGGAATAGAGGCTGGAAGGGAAAGAGCCCGCCGTGAAAATGCCTCCTTCCCTGCGGGGGAATTCCGATGCGCACCAGAGAGCGTACGTAGTGTTTGTCCCCCACCCTGCGCCGGGTCAGGCCTGCCCTGGAAGCTGTCAGAGCTGCTCGTCAGTCTCATGGCACACCGTGGGGTTTTGCGCACGAGCTGGTACAATCCCTTTGGTGTCAGTTGTGTGGTTGAGACTTCCCACATCACATTCCCGTAGCACGCAGGTAGGGTGCGTTCCGTAGCGAACGTAAAATCCAGACGTCCCTGAGGATATGGATGATTGTAGCGGAGCCTGACTCCCTTCTAAGGACAGCCTTGCACCTCGGGAGCCCTTGGCCAGCTCCGCCGCAGGACTATGGGTTGCCCAGCACCCCAGGGCTCTTTGCACCAAGGGGCAGCCCCTGCGTGGAGTAGGAGGGACCATTGTGAGGAGGGGGCAGAGAGGGCCTGGCAGGGTCCAGCAGGCAGAGCCCTGCAGGCAGAGCCCTGCAGGCAGAGCCCTTCAGGCAGAGCGGTGACCCTGTTGCGGCTCTGCTTGCTCGTGTGGAGAATGAGCTCTTCACGTCCGTCCCGTTTCCGTGTACCTGGTCCGTGCCGGGCAAGCTTGCGTGGAGCTGGGGAAGGTGGCGGCGAGGGCCGTCCCGCACAGAGCGGCTGGCTGTTGGGAAGGTGCTAGTTTGTCCGTGTGCTGGAAGCTCTGTGTGCAGCCTCTTGGGCAGGAGGACCCTTGGGTTCCTCCACTTAGGGACAGTGGCGGCGACGACGTGCGGCGTCAGGGTAGTATCCCCGTGTCCCCCTGTGCGGCCCAGGCTCCAGGCTGGCCCCAGAGTTCTGAGCGGAGCGTGTGGCACCGTGCTGCTCTCTGGGCACCCGGTGGAGGGGAGGGTGCCCGTTGCCGACGGCTGCTGCATTGGGTTTCGGCTCTTGCCGGTGTTGGCGATTTTGTCTGTCATCAATCCCACCCCTCCCTTCTGTCCTGCAGATCACCCCGTGGGCCGGAGTGCCCCAACTTTCGGAGGACCAGCCTGCGTGGCCTGCCCCAGGTGCGGCCCATTGTCACCCAGCTGGGCACCTGCACCTGGTCCCCCTTGGTGCCCTGTGCAACTCGCCCCCCAACGCCAGCTGCTCCGCTCTGTAAGAGGAAAGCATAGTCCTCTGTTTCTTCCTTGAGTCACTGCAGAAGAAGGGCAGATCGCACTCCGGGGCTTCCCCGTGCACGGGCGGCCGTGACTGGGCTCACGGGCGTGTCCCTCTGATCCCTTAGCAGACGAAATTTTTGGACCGCGTCTTCACCATCCTGCCCTGGGGAGGGAGGAGTCTGTTGTAGAGGGAAAGAGGGTCCTCTGACGGAGGGAAGACGTGTCGGTTCTGAACATGGGCCTTCAAAAGACACCACGTTCCGTGCTCCCTGGAGGACAAGCCCGCCACTGTCACTGTCTGCAGCGAGTGGAGCCCTGACCTTCCACAGCCGATGATCGGTTATGGAAGACACACCCGAACCCGGGGCCTGTGGTCTCTTCAGTCAAGTGTCCTGAGACCTGTCTCCCACTCGGTTTCATGTGAGACTTAGTGTGTTACGGGGAAGAAGGTCTCAAAGATCTTTTGCGCTTCAGCAAACTAACATGTTTTGTAAGGCAGTGAACCGTGAAAGAGTGTTTTGTATTTTATTTTATCTATGCAGAGAAGCTAGTTGACTCGGGGAATTACATAGGTTAGTGGTAAATAGAATGTTTGCTTAGCATGCCGAATTCCGTGTGCTCATTCCCGGTACCTCCATTTAAAAACAGAAGAAAAGAAAAAACAAAAACAAGAGAAAATTTCAAATGTTAGAAATACATAGTGCGCAAACCCAAATTCCATATCCATTCTTTTTACGTGTTTTCCCCTTACTACTTGGTTTGAAATATATCCCAACCGTGACTTAAGCATTTTTTTCAGAAAATGCTCTAACTCTTTGAAAGTCTTTTCTGCCACTTTTGTTTTGACACATCCACGAACGGAGATAGACGCACATGTTTGTTTTAATATACATTCGTGAATATTCTCATTAATGTACATGTAACTACATTTTACAAATGGTGTGTCAGTGCGCCACTTTACAGAAGAGAGAGGAAGAGAATCTTCCTGGGATGAGGTACAGTCTCTTATTGTAAATGTCCTTGTGTGACTATATAAGTACCAGGGGATTCTGAGACATAAACCGGGGGTTGGTGTGAGTGTGCATTTTCAACTTTGCATCTGCTGATGAGAATTTTTGACTTATGCTTTTAACTTACAGTTTAGGAATGTGATTCTGTGCTTAATGCCGTAGGACTGGATAATGCACTTGTGTTCATTTTTCACAATCACCTAGTGAAGCCAGTGTCTGTATGGGTATTCTTGTTTTCAGGGTCTTTCCCTTAAAGTTCATTAGAGGATATTGAAAAGAAATTCATCCCTGGGAAAGTTAGGTGCATCTTGGTGTTGGTTCTTGTTTAGCCGTCCTCACTTGAAATTAATTAAGTGATGTTTCATTTTCAAGGGAGCATGTTTTTTCTTCCCATTCCACGGCCAGTAACAGTGGTCTAGTTTCCTTAATGCCTTACGCTGTTTCCCAACAACTCCTTTTACTCAGGCTGCCCTTCCCCAAAGCCCCTCCACATCCCCCCTCTGCGTTGGATCTCTCTTTTATGAAACAGTGCGGTCTTCCCAGCATTCCCTGAGCTATCCACGTGCAGCGGACTCTCCTGTGCTTTGTGGTGTTACTGTACCCGTTCACCTCAGTTGTAGAGCTGTTGAAACTTTTCTGTGCTTATTTGTTTTCATGGATCCTGTGCCTCTGGCAGAACAGAGAGGAGAATCTGCCTTTTATTTGTACCGCCAGCTTCTCCCAGGATAGGGCTTATGTTCTGATAGCTTTGGTAAATAACTGTTGTCTACCTGACTGACTAAGCGTAGGCACATATTCTGAATTTCGGTTCCTGATTTATCTTGTTTTGTGTTCCTAGGAAGGGTCGACTAAGCCCGAAATTACAAAACCGGAGTACGCTACTGGGACTGTAGAAGTGGCTCTGCAGGAGCTGACGGATCATAAAACACTGACCTCTGTTGGTGGAGCACACGGAGCTTATTATACACTCGGTAAGTTAGTGAACGTGGCTGGAATTTCTTGTTCTCTGTGCCTAGAAACTAGTGTGCTCTGGGGGGAAGGGTATATGTAGCTCAGCAGTAGAGAGAATGCGGGCTTAGCATGCAGGAGTTCCTGGGGTCAGTATCCAGTTCCTTCAAGAAACGAGTGTGATACGGGGAAGGAAGGAAGGAAGGAAGGCGGAAAGATTTTGTGTCACTTCAGCAGTGTCTTCGCAGGAAATCCTAATCCTCCATCCTTTTCTGTGGTTTTTAGCCGACGCGGGAACTGGGGCGGCTCCGGTGTGGCCCGGTAGCGCCCGCCCACCTGCGGCGGCCCCGGAGGCCCAGGGAAGTTGGGTGGTCATGCTCTGTTGGGCCTCGTCCTGGGAAAAGTGATCTTCCCGTTCTCCCGGCAGCCGTTCCTGGCCTCGTCTGCAGACTGTGTGCCCTGTGACGGTTCTGGCGTGGCGTGTCGCTGCCTTTTTCAGACTCAAAACTCTTGCCCAGGAGCCAGTGGACTGCTTCTTCCTGAGCCCGTCGCCTGGGCTGGTGCCTGCAGGAGCCATGAGGGAGTGCTTAGGAGCCGGGGCCCGCAGACTTTGACTGTGGGTTTCTCGAAGCAGCGTGAGGAGAGTGAGCCCTTGCTCCACACTGACTTCTCCTGGCTCGGCTGACTACTTCCTGACCTCCTGCACCTAGGGTTGTTCCTGGGTCACTGAGACGGATTTCTGTGTCCTCGTTCTTTTGACTGGTTTCCCGGCTCAGGCCAGGTGATTCTCCTGTTTAGAATGTCCATTCAGATCCTGGTAACTGGAAAAGGGGCAAAGCCCTCCCTCCAGCTTTGTACGGTGTGCTTTCTGCAACTTGGAGTCTTCCTGGGTGTGGTAAACGTCACAGCCCGACACTGTCTTTTCTCGGGAGGTAAGTGTGTCTTGCCCGCTGCCTCCAGTTGTACTCTGGGCAGAAAAGCCTGGCTCTCGGAGATGGTGCGTTTGTAGTAGGGAATAGAGGCTGGAAGGGAAAGAGCCCGCCGTGAAAATGCCTCCTTCCCTGCGGGGGAATTCCGATGCTCACCAGAGTGCGTACGTTGTGTTTGTCCCCCATCCTGCGCCGGGTCGTTCCTGCCATGTAAGCTGTCAGAGCTGCTCGTCGGTCTCATGGCACACCGTGGGGTTTTGCGCACGAGCTTGTACAGTCCCTTTGGTGTCAGGTGTGGGGTTGAGACTCCCCACGTCACTATCCCGTAGCACGCATGTAGGGTGCGTTCCGTAGCGAACGTAAAATCCAGAAGTCCCTGAGGATAGGGATGTTTGTAGCGGAGCCTGAGTACCTTCTGAGGACAGCCTTGACCCTCGGGAGCCCTTGGCCAGCTCCGCTGAAATACTCCGGGTTGCCCAGCTCCCCTTGGCTCTTTGCGCCCAGGGGCATCCCTTGCGTGGAAGAGGAGGGCCCTTTGTGAGGAGGGGGCAGAGAGGGCCTGGCAGGGTCCTGCAGGCAGAGCCCTGCAGGCAGAGACCTGCAGGCAGAGCCCTGCAGGCAGAGCGGTGACCCTGGTGCGGCTCTGCTTGCTCGTGTGGAGAATGAGCTCTTCACGTCCATCCCGTGTCCGTGATACTGGTCCGGGCATGGCAAGTTTGCGTGGAGCTGGGGAAGGTATCGGGGAGGGCCGTCCCGCCCAGAGTGGCTGGCTGTTGGGAAGGCGCTAGTTTGCCCGTGTGCTGGAAGCTCTATGTGCAGCCTCTCGGGCAGGATGTCCCTTGGGTTCCTCCACTTGGAGACAGCTGCGGCAGTTACGTGCGGTGTCAGGGTCATATCCCCGTGTCCCCCTGTGCGGCCAAGGCTGCGGTCAGGCCCCAGAGGCCAGGGCGGAGCGTGTGGCACCGTGCTGCTCTCTGGGCACCCGGTGGAGGGGAGGGTGCCCGGTGCCGACGGCTGCTGCATTGGGTTTCAGCTCTTGTCGGTGTTGGCGCTTCTGTCTGTCATCCAACCCAGCCCTCCCTTCTGTCCTGCAGGTCACAACGTGGGCCGGAGGGCCCCAACCTTTCCGAGGAACAGCCTGCGTGGCCTGACCCGGGTGCGGCAAATCGTCGCCCAGCTGGGCACCTGCACCTGGTCCCACTTGGTGCCCTGTGCAATCTCGCCCCCCACCGCCAGCTGCTCCGCTCGGTAAGAGGAAAGCATAGTCCTCTGTTTATTCCTTGAGTCACTGCAGAAGAAGGGCAGATCGCTCTCCGGGGCTTCCCCGTGCACGGGCGGCCTTGACTGGGCTCACGACCGTGTGCCTCTAGTCAATTAGCAGGCGCACTTGATGGAACACGTCTTCCCAATCCTGCCCTGGGGAGGGAGGTGTCTATTGTAGAGGGAAAGTGGGTCCTCTGACGGAGGGCAGACGTGTCGGTTCTGCACACGGGCCTTCAACAGACACCACGTTCCGGGCTCCCTGGAGGACAAGCCCGCCCCTGTCACTGTCTGCAGCGAGTGGAGCCCTGATCTTCCACAGCCGATGATCGGTTATGGAAGACACACCCGAACCCGGGGCCTGTGGTCTCTTCAGTCAAGGGTCCTGAGACCTGTCTCCCACTCGTTCTGATGTGAGACTTAGTGTGATACGGGGAAGAAGGCTTCAAAGATCTTTTGTGCTTCAGCAAACTAACAAGTTTTGTAAGGCAGTGAACCGTGAAAGAGTGTTTTGTAATTTATTTTATCTATGCCGAGAAGCTAGTTGACTCGGGGAATTACATAGGTTAGTGGTAAATAGAATGCTTGCTTAGCATGCCGAATTCCGTGTGCTCATTCCCGGTACCTCCATTTAAAAACAGAATAAAAGAAAAAACCAAAACAAGAGAAAACTTCAAATGTTAGAAATACATAGTGCGCAAACACAAATTCCATATCCATAATTTTTACGTGTTTTCCTCTTACTACTTGGTTTGAAATATATCCCAACCTTGACTTAAGCATTTTTTTCAGAAAATGCTCTAATCCTTTGAAAGTAGTTTCTGCCACTTTTGTTTTGTCACATCCACGAACGGAGATAGACGCACATGGTGGTTTTAATATACATTCGTGAATATTCTCATTAATGTACATGTAACTACATTTTACAGATGGTGTGTCAGTACGCCACTTTACAGAAGAGAGAGGAAGAGAATCTTCCTGGGATGAGGTACAGTCTCTTGTTGTTAATGTCCTTGTGTGACTATATAAGTACCAGGGGATTCTGAGACATTAACCGGGGGTTGGTGTGAGTGTGCATCTTCACGTTTGCATCTGCTGATGAGAATTTTTGACTTATGCTTTTAACTTACAGTTTAGGATGTGATTCTGTGCTTAATGCCGTAGGACTGGATAATGCACTTGTGTTCATTTTCCAGATTCACCTAGTGAAGCCAGTGTCTGTATGGGTATTCTTGTTTTCAGGGTCTTTCCCTTACAGTTCATTAGAGGATATTGAAAAGAAATTCATCCCTGGGAAAGTTAGGTGCATCTTGGTGTTGGTTCTTGTTTTAGCCGTCCTCACTTAGAATTAACTAAATGATGTTTCATTTTCAAGGCAGCATGTTTTGTCTTCCCATTCCACCGCCAGTAACAGTTGTCTAGTATCCTTAATGCCTTACGCTGTTTCCCATCTGCTCCTTTTACTCAGGCTGCCCTTCCCCAAAGCCCATCCACATCCACCCTCTGCGCTGGATCTCTCTTTTACAAAACAGTGCGGCCTTCACAGCATTTCCTGAGCTATCCATGTGCAGCGGACTCTCCTGTCCTTTGTGGCGTTACTGTACCCGTTCACCTCAGTTGTAGAGCTGTTGAAACTTTTCTGTGCTGATTTGTTTTCATGGATCCTGTGCCTCTGGCAGAACAGAGAGGAGAATCTGCCTTTTATTTGTACCACCAGTTTCTCCCAGGATAGGGCTTATTTTCTGATAGCTTCGGTAAATAACTGTTGTCTATCTGACTGACTAAGCGTAGGCACAAGTTCTGAAGTTCAGTTCCTGATTTATCTTGTTTTGTGTTCCTAGGAATGGGCGACTAAGCCCGAAATTGCAAAACCGGAGTACGCTACTGGGACTGTAGAAGTTGCTCCGCAGGAGCTGACGGATCATAAAACACTGACCACAGTTGGTGGAGAACACAGAGCTTATTATACACTGGGTAAGTTAGTGAACGTGGCTGGCATTACTTGTACTCTGTGCCTAGAATCTAGTGTGCTCTGGGGGGAAGGGTATATGTAGCTCAGCAGTAGAGAGAATGCGGGCTTAGCATGCAGGAGTTCCTGGGGTCAGTATCCAGTTCCTCCAAGAAACGAGTGTGATACGGGGAAGGAAGGAAGGAAGGAAGGAAGGTGCAAAGGTTTTGTTTCGCTTCAGCAGTGTCTTCGCAGGAAAGCCTAATCCTCCATTCTTTTCTGTGGTGTTTAGCCGACGCGGGACCTGGCGCAGCTCCGGTGTGGCCCGGCAACACCCGCCCACCTGCGGCGGCCCCGGAGGCCCAGGGAAGTGGGGTGGTCATGCTCTGTTGGGCCACGTCCTGGGAAAGGTGATCTTCCCGTTTTCCCGGCAGCCGTTCCTGGCCTCGTCTGCAGACTGTTTGTCCTGTGACGGGTCTGGTGTGGTGTGTCGCTGCCTTTTTCAGACTCAAAACTCTTGCCCAGGAGCCAGTGGGCTGCTTCTCCCGGGAGCCCGTCGCCTTGGCTTGTGCCTGCAGGAGCCATGAGGGAGTGCTTAGGAGCCGGGGCCCGCAGACTTTGACTGTGGGTTTCTCAAAGCAGCGTGAGGAGAGTGAGCCCTCGCTCCACACTGACTTCTCCTAGCTCGGCTGACTCCTTCCTGACCTCCTGCACCTAGGGTTGTTCCTGGGTCACTGAGACGGATTTCTGTGTCCTCGTTCTTTTGACTGGTTTCCCGGCTCAGGCCAGGTGATTCTCCTCTTTAGAATGTCCATTCAGATCCTGGTAACTGGAAAAGGGGCAAAGCCCTCCCTCCAGCTTTGTACGGTGTGCTTTGTGCAACTTGGAGTCTTCCTGGGTGTGGTAAACGTCACAGCCCGACACTGTCTTTTCTCGGGAGGTAAGTGTGTCTTGGCCGCTGCCTCCAGTTGTACTGTGGTCAGAAAAGCCTGGCTCTCAGAGATGGTGCGTTTGTAGTAGGGAATAGAGGCTGGAAGGGAAAGAGCCCGCCGTGAAAATGCCTCCTTCCCTGCGGGGGAATTCCGATGCGCACCAGAGAGCGTACGTAGTGTTTGTCCCCCACCCTGCGCCGGGTCAGGCCTGCCCTGGAAGCTGTCAGAGCTGCTCGTCAGTCTCATGGCACACCGTGGGGTTTTGCGCACGAGCTGGTACAATCCCTTTGGTGTCAGTTGTGTGGTTGAGACTTCCCACATCACATTCCCGTAGCACGCAGGTAGGGTGCGTTCCGTAGCGAACGTAAAATCCAGACGTCCCTGAGGATATGGATGATTGTAGCGGAGCCTGACTCCCTTCTAAGGACAGCCTTGCACCTCGGGAGCCCTTGGCCAGCTCCGCCGCAGGACTATGGGTTGCCCAGCACCCCAGGGCTCTTTGCACCAAGGGGCAGCCCCTGCGTGGAGTAGGAGGGACCATTGTGAGGAGGGGGCAGAGAGGGCCTGGCAGGGTCCAGCAGGCAGAGCCCTGCAGGCAGAGCCCTGCAGGCAGAGCCCTTCAGGCAGAGCGGTGACCCTGTTGCGGCTCTGCTTGCTCGTGTGGAGAATGAGCTCTTCACGTCCGTCCCGTTTCCGTGTACCTGGTCCGTGCCGGGCAAGCTTGCGTGGAGCTGGGGAAGGTGGCGGCGAGGGCCGTCCCGCACAGAGCGGCTGGCTGTTGGGAAGGTGCTAGTTTGTCCGTGTGCTGGAAGCTCTGTGTGCAGCCTCTTGGGCAGGAGGACCCTTGGGTTCCTCCACTTAGGGACAGTGGCGGCGACGACGTGCGGCGTCAGGGTAGTATCCCCGTGTCCCCCTGTGCGGCCCAGGCTCCAGGCTGGCCCCAGAGTTCTGAGCGGAGCGTGTGGCACCGTGCTGCTCTCTGGGCACCCGGTGGAGGGGAGGGTGCCCGTTGCCGACGGCTGCTGCATTGGGTTTCGGCTCTTGCCGGTGTTGGCGATTTTGTCTGTCATCAATCCCACCCCTCCCTTCTGTCCTGCAGATCACCCCGTGGGCCGGAGTGCCCCAACTTTCGGAGGACCAGCCTGCGTGGCCTGCCCCAGGTGCGGCCCATTGTCACCCAGCTGGGCACCTGCACCTGGTCCCCCTTGGTGCCCTGTGCAACTCGCCCCCCAACGCCAGCTGCTCCGCTCTGTAAGAGGAAAGCATAGTCCTCTGTTTCTTCCTTGAGTCACTGCAGAAGAAGGGCAGATCGCACTCCGGGGCTTCCCCGTGCACGGGCGGCCGTGACTGGGCTCACGGGCGTGTCCCTCTGATCCCTTAGCAGACGAAATTTTTGGACCGCGTCTTCACCATCCTGCCCTGGGGAGGGAGGAGTCTGTTGTAGAGGGAAAGAGGGTCCTCTGACGGAGGGAAGACGTGTCGGTTCTGAACATGGGCCTTCAAAAGACACCACGTTCCGTGCTCCCTGGAGGACAAGCCCGCCACTGTCACTGTCTGCAGCGAGTGGAGCCCTGACCTTCCACAGCCGATGATCGGTTATGGAAGACACACCCGAACCTGGGGCCTGTGGTCTCTTCAGTCAAGTGTCCTGAGACCTGTCTCCCACTCGGTTTCATGTGAGACTTAGTGTGTTACGGGGAAGAAGGTCTCAAAGATCTTTTGCGCTTCAGCAAACTAACATGTTTTGTAAGGCAGTGAACCGTGAAAGAGTGTTTTGTATTTTATTTTATCTATGCAGAGAAGCTAGTTGACTCGGGGAATTACATAGGTTAGTGGTAAATAGAATGTTTGCTTAGCATGCCGAATTCCGTGTGCTCATTCCCGGTACCTCCATTTAAAAACAGAAGAAAAGAAAAAACAAAAACAAGAGAAAATTTCAAATGTTAGAAATACATAGTGCGCAAACCCAAATTCCATATCCATTCTTTTTACGTGTTTTCCCCTTACTACTTGGTTTGAAATATATCCCAACCGTGACTTAAGCATTTTTTTCAGAAAATGCTCTAACTCTTTGAAAGTCTTTTCTGCCACTTTTGTTTTGACACATCCACGAACGGAGATAGACGCACATGTTTGTTTTAATATACATTCGTGAATATTCTCATTAATGTACATGTAACTACATTTTACAAATGGTGTGTCAGTGCGCCACTTTACAGAAGAGAGAGGAAGAGAATCTTCCTGGGATGAGGTACAGTCTCTTATTGTAAATGTCCTTGTGTGACTATATAAGTACCAGGGGATTCTGAGACATAAACCGGGGGTTGGTGTGAGTGTGCATTTTCAACTTTGCATCTGCTGATGAGAATTTTTGACTTATGCTTTTAACTTACAGTTTAGGAATGTGATTCTGTGCTTAATGCCGTAGGACTGGATAATGCACTTGTGTTCATTTTTCACAATCACCTAGTGAAGCCAGTGTCTGTATGGGTATTCTTGTTTTCAGGGTCTTTCCCTTAAAGTTCATTAGAGGATATTGAAAAGAAATTCATCCCTGGGAAAGTTAGGTGCATCTTGGTGTTGGTTCTTGTTTAGCCGTCCTCACTTGAAATTAATTAAGTGATGTTTCATTTTCAAGGGAGCATGTTTTTTCTTCCCATTCCATGGCCAGTAACAGTGGTCTAGTTTCCTTAATGCCTTACGCTGTTTCCCAACAACTCCTTTTACTCAGGCTGCCCTTCCCCAAAGCCCCTCCACATCCCCCCTCTGCGTTGGATCTCTCTTTTATGAAACAGTGCGGTCTTCCCAGCATTCCCTGAGCTATCCACGTGCAGCGGACTCTCCTGTGCTTTGTGGTGTTACTGTACCCGTTCACCTCAGTTGTAGAGCTGTTGAAACTTTTCTGTGCTGATTTGTTTTCATGGATCCTGTGCCTCTGGCAGAACAGAGAGGAGAATCTGCCTTTTATTTGTACCGCCAGCTTCTCCCAGGATAGGGCTTATGTTCTGATAGCTTTGGTAAATAACTGTTGTCTACCTGACTGACTAAGCGTAGGCACATATTCTGAATTTCGGTTCCTGATTTATCTTGTTTTGTGTTCCTAGGAAGGGTCGACTAAGCCCGAAATTACAAAACCGGAGTACGCTACTGGGACTGTAGAAGTGGCTCTGCAGGAGCTGACGGATCATAAAACACTGACCTCTGTTGGTGGAGCACACGGAGCTTATTATACACTCGGTAAGTTAGTGAACGTGGCTGGAATTTCTTGTTCTCTGTGCCTAGAAACTAGTGTGCTCTGGGGGGAAGGGTATATGTAGCTCAGCATTAGAGAGAATGCGGGCTTAGCATGCAGGAGTTCCTGGGGTCAGTATTCAGTTCCTTCAAGAAACGAGTGTGATACGGGGAAGGAAGGAAGGAAGGAAGGCGGAAAGATTTTGTGTCACTTCAGCAGTGTCTTCGCAGGAAATCCTAATCCTCCATCCTTTTCTGTGGTTTTTAGCCGACGCGGGAACTGGGGCGGCTCCGGTGTGGCCCGGTAGCGCCCGCCCACCTGCGGCGGCCCCGGAGGCCCAGGGAAGTTGGGTGGTCATGCTCTGTTGGGCCTCGTCCTGGGAAAAGTGATCTTCCGGTTCTCCCGGCAGCCGTTCCTGGCCTCGTCTGCAGACTGTGTGCCCTGTGACGGTTCTGGCGTGGCGTGTCGCTGCCTTTTTTAGACTCAAAATTCTTGCCCAGGAGCCAGTGGACTGCTTCTTCCTGAGCCCGTCGCCTGGGCTGGTGCCTGCAGGAGCCATGAGGGAGTGCTTAGGAGCCGGGGCCCGCAGACTTTGACTGTGGGTTTCTCGAAGCAGCGTGAGGAGAGTGAGCCCTTGCTCCACACTGACTTCTCCTGGCTCGGCTGACTACTTCCTGACCTCCTGCACCTAGGGTTGTTCCTGGGTCACTGAGACGGATTTCTGTGTCCTCGTTCTTTTGACTGGTTTCCCGGCTCAGGCCAGGTGATTCTCCTGTTTAGAATGTCCATTCAGATCCTGGTAACTGGAAAAGGGGCAAAGCCCTCCCTCCAGCTTTGTACGGTGTGCTTTGTGCAACTTGGAGTCTTCCTTTGTGTGGTAAACGTCACAGCCCGACACTGTCTTTTCTCGGGAGGTAAGTGTGTCTTGCCCGCTGCCTCCAGTTGTACTCTGGGCAGAAAAGCCTGGCTCTCGGAGATGGTGCGTTTGTAGTAGGGAATAGAGGCTGGAAGGGAAAGAGCCCGCCGTGAAAATGCCTCCTTCCCTGCGGGGGAATTCCGATGCTCACCAGAGTGCGTACGTTGTGTTTGTCCCCCATCCTGCGCCGGGTCGTTCCTGCCATGTAAGCTGTCAGAGCTGCTCGTCGGTCTCATGGCACACCGTGGGGTTTTGCGCACGAGCTTGTACAGTCCCTTTGGTGTCAGGTGTGGGGTTGAGACTCCCCACGTCACTATCCCGTAGCACGCATGTAGGGTGCGTTCCGTAGCGAACGTAAAATCCAGAAGTCCCTGAGGATAGGGATGTTTGTAGCAGAGCCTGAGTACCTTCTGAGGACAGCCTTGACCCTCGGGAGCCCTTGGCCAGCTCCGCTGAAATACTCCGGGTTGCCCAGCTCCCCTTGGCTCTTTGCGCCCAGGGGCATCCCTTGCGTGGAAGAGGAGGGCCCTTTGTGAGGAGGGGGCAGAGAGGGCCTGGCAGGGTCCTGCAGGCAGAGCCCTGCAGGCAGAGACCTGCAGGCAGAGCCCTGCAGGCAGAGCGGTGACCCTGGTGCGGCTCTGCTTGCTCGTGTGGAGAATGAGCTCTTCACGTCCATCCCGTGTCCGTGATACTGGTCCGGGCATGGCAAGTTTGCGTGGAGCTGGGGAAGGTATCGGGGAGGGCCGTCCCGCCCAGAGTGGCTGGCTGTTGGGAAGGCGCTAGTTTGCCCGTGTGCTGGAAGCTCTATGTGCAGCCTCTCGGGCAGGATGTCCCTTGGGTTCCTCCACTTGGAGACAGCTGCGGCAGTTACGTGCGGTGTCAGGGTCGTATCCCCGTGTCCCCCTGTGCGGCCAAGGCTGCGGTCAGGCCCCAGAGGCCAGGGCGGAGCGTGTGGCACCGTGCTGCTCTCTGGGCACCCGGTGGAGGGGAGGGTGCCCGGTGCCGACGGCTGCTGCATTGGGTTTCAGCTCTTGTCGGTGTTGGCGCTTCTGTCTGTCATCCAACCCAGCCCTCCCTTCTGTCCTGCAGGTCACAACGTGGGCCGGAGGGCCCCAACCTTTCCGAGGAACAGCCTGCGTGGCCTGACCCGGGTGCGGCAAATCGTCGCCCAGCTGGGCACCTGCACCTGGTCCCACTTGGTGCCCTGTGCAATCTCGCCCCCCACCGCCAGCTGCTCCGCTCGGTAAGAGGAAAGCATAGTCCTCTGTTTATTCCTTGAGTCACTGCAGAAGAAGGGCAGATCGCTCTCCGGGGCTTCCCCGTGCACGGGCGGCCTTGACTGGGCTCACGACCGTGTGCCTCTAGTCAATTAGCAGGCGCACTTGATGGAACGCGTCTTCCCAATCCTGCCCTGGGGAGGGAGGTGTCTATTGTAGAGGGAAAGTGGGTCCTCTGACGGAGGGCAGACGTGTCGGTTCTGCACACGGGCCTTCAACAGACACCACGTTCCGGGCTCCCTGGAGGACAAGCCCGCCCCTGTCACTGTCTGCAGCGAGTGGAGCCCTGATCTTCCACAGCCGATGATCGGTTATGGAAGACACACCCGAACCCGGGGCCTGTGGTCTCTTCAGTCAAGGGTCCTGAGACCTGTCTCCCACTCGTTCTGATGTGAGACTTAGTGTGATACGGGGAAGAAGGCTTCAAAGATCTTTTGTGCTTCAGCAAACTAACAAGTTTTGTAAGGCAGTGAACCGTGAAAGAGTGTTTTGTAATTTATTTTATCTATGCCGAGAAGCTAGTTGACTCGGGGAATTACATAGGTTAGTGGTAAATAGAATGCTTGCTTAGCATGCCGAATTCCGTGTGCTCATTCCCGGTACCTCCATTTAAAAACAGAATAAAAGAAAAAACCAAAACAAGAGAAAACTTCAAATGTTAGAAATACATAGTGCGCAAACACAAATTCCATATCCATAATTTTTACGTGTTTTCCTCTTACTACTTGGTTTGAAATATATCCCAACCTTGACTTAAGCATTTTTTTCAGAAAATGCTCTAATCCTTTGAAAGTAGTTTCTGCCACTTTTGTTTTGTCACATCCACGAACGGAGATAGACGCACATGGTGGTTTTAATATACATTCGTGAATATTCTCATTAATGTACATGTAACTACATTTTACAGATGGTGTGTCAGTACGCCACTTTACAGAAGAGAGAGGAAGAGAATCTTCCTGGGATGAGGTACAGTCTCTTGTTGTTAATGTCCTTGTGTGACTATATAAGTACCAGGGGATTCTGAGACATTAACCGGGGGTTGGTGTGAGTGTGCATCTTCACGTTTGCATCTGCTGATGAGAATTTTTGACTTATGCTTTTAACTTACAGTTTAGGATGTGATTCTGTGCTTAATGCCGTAGGACTGGATAATGCACTTGTGTTCATTTTCCAGATTCACCTAGTGAAGCCAGTGTCTGTATGGGTATTCTTGTTTTCAGGGTCTTTCCCTTACAGTTCATTAGAGGATATTGAAAAGAAATTCATCCCTGGGAAAGTTAGGTGCATCTTGGTGTTGGTTCTTGTTTTAGCCGTCCTCACTTAGAATTAACTAAATGATGTTTCATTTTCAAGGCAGCATGTTTTGTCTTCCCATTCCACCGCCAGTAACAGTTGTCTAGTATCCTTAATGCCTTACGCTGTTTCCCATCTGCTCCTTTTACTCAGGCTGCCCTTCCCCAAAGCCCATCCACATCCACCCTCTGCGCTGGATCTCTCTTTTACAAAACAGTGCGGCCTTCACAGCATTTCCTGAGCTATCCATGTGCAGCGGACTCTCCTGTCCTTTGTGGCGTTACTGTACCCGTTCACCTCAGTTGTAGAGCTGTTGAAACTTTTCTGTGCTGATTTGTTTTCATGGATCCTGTGCCTCTGGCAGAACAGAGAGGAGAATCTGCCTTTTATTTGTACCGCCAGCTTCTCCCAGGATAGGGCTTATGTTCTGATAGCTTTGGTAAATAACTGTTGTCTACCTGACTGACTAAGCGTAGGCACATGATCTGAAGTTCAGTTTCTGATTTATCTTGTTTTGTGTTCCTAGGAAGGGGCGACTAAGCCCGAAATTGCAAAACCGGAGTATGCTACTGGGTAGTAGAAATGGCTCCGCAGGATCTGACGGATGATAAAACACTGACCTCTGTTTTTGGAGCACAAGGAGCTTATTATACACTGGGTAAGTTAGTGAACATGGCTGGCATTTCTTGTTCTCTGTGCCTAGAAACTAGTGTGCTCTGGGGGGAAGGGTATATGTAGCTCAGCAGTAGAGAGAATGCGGGCTTAGCATGCAGGAGTTCCTGGGGTCAGTATCCAGTTCCTCCAAGAAACGAGTGTGATAAGGGGAAGGAAGGAAGGAAGGAAGGCGCAAAGTTTTTGTTTCGCTTCAGCAGTGTCTTCGCAGGAAAGCCTAATCCTCCATCCTTTTCTGTGGTTTTTAGCCGACGCGGGACCTGGCGCGGCTCCGATGTGGCCCGGCAGCGCCCGCCCACCTGCGGCGGCCCCGGAGGCCCAGGGAAGTGGGGTGGTCATGCTCTGTTGGGCCTCGTCCTGGGAAAGGGGATCTTCCCGTTCTCCTGGCAGCCGTTCCTGGACTCGTCTGCAGACTGTGTGTCCTGTGACGGGTCTGGCGTGGCGTGTCGCTGCCTTTTTCAGACTCAAAACTCTTGCCCAGGAGCCAGTGGGCTGCTTCTCCCGGGAGCTCGTCGCCTTGGCTGGTGCCTGCAGGAGCCATGAGGGAGTGCTTAGGAGCCGGGGCCCGCAGACTTTGACTGTGGGTTTCTCGAAGCAGCGTGAGGAGAGTGAGCCCTCTCTCCACACTGACTTCTCCTGGCTCGGCTGACTCCTTCCTGACCTCCTGCACCTAGGTTTGCTCCTGGGACTCTGAGACGGATTTCTGTGTCGTCGTTCTTTTGACTGGTATCCCGGCTCAGGCCAGGTGATTCTCCAGTTTAGAATGTCCATTCAGATCCTGGTAACTGGAAAAGGGGCAAAGCCCTCCCTCCAGCTTTGTACGGTGTGCTTTGTGCAACTTGGAGTCTTCCTTTGTGTGGTAAACGTCACAGCCCGACACTGTCTTTTCTCGGGAGGTAAGTGTGTCTTGCCCGCTGCCTCCAGTTGTACTCTGGGCAGAAAAGCCTGGCTCTCGGAGATGGTGCGTTTGTAGTAGGGAATAGAGGCTGGAAGGGAAAGAGCCCGCCGTGAAAATGCCTCCTTCCCTGCGGGGGAATTCCGATGCTCACCAGAGTGCGTACGTTGTGTTTGTCCCCCATCCTGCGCCGGGTCGTTCCTGCCATGTAAGCTGTCAGAGCTGCTCGTCGGTCTCATGGCACACCGTGGGGTTTTGCGCACGAGCTTGTACAGTCCCTTTGGTGTCAGGTGTGGGGTTGAGACTCCCCACGTCACTATCCCGTAGCACGCATGTAGGGTGCGTTCCGTAGCGAACGTAAAATCCAGAAGTCCCTGAGGATAGGGATGATTGTAGCGGAGCCTGAGTACCTTCTGAGGACAGCCTTGACCCTCGGGAGCCCTTGGCCAGCTCCGCTGAAATACTCCGGGTTGCCCAGCTCCCCTTGGCTCTTTGCGCCCAGGGGCATCCCCTGCGTGGAAGAGGAGGGCCCTTTGTGAGGAGGGGGCAGAGAGGGCCTGGCAGGGTCCTGCAGGCAGAGCCCTGCAGGCAGAGACCTGCAGGCAGAGCCCTGCAGGCAGAGCGGTGACCCTGGTGCGGCTCTGCTTGCTCGTGTGGAGAATGAGCTCTTCACGTCCATCCCGTGTCTGTGATACTGGTCCGGGCATGGCAAGCTTGCGTGGAGCTGGGGAAGGTATCGGGGAGGGCCGTCCCGCCCAGAGTGGCTGGCTGTTGGGAAGGCGCTAGTTTGCCCGTGTGCTGGAAGCTCTATGTGCAGCCTCTCGGGCAGGATGTCCCTTGGGTTCCTCCACTTGGAGACAGCTGCGGCAGTTACGTGCGGTGTCAGGGTCGTATCCCCGTGTCCCCCTGTGCGGCCAAGGCTGCGGTCAGGCCCCAGAGGCCAGGGCGGAGCGTGTGGCACCGTGCTGCTCTCTGGGCACCCGGTGGAGGGGAGGGTGCCCGGTGCCGACGGCTGCTGCATTGGGTTTCAGCTCTTGTCGGTGTTGGCGCTTTTGTCTGTCATCCAACCCAGCCCTCCCTTCTGTCCTGCAGGTCACAACGTGGGCCGGAGGGCCCCAAACTTTCCGAGGAACAGCCTGCGTGGCCTGACCCGGGTGCGGCAAATCGTCGCCCAGCTGGGCACCTGCACCTGGTCCCACTTGGTGCCCTGTGCAATCTCGCCCCCCACCGCCAGCTGCTCCGCTCGGTAAGAGGAAAGCATAGTCCTCTGTTTATTCCTTGAGTCACTGCAGAAGAAGGGCAGATCGCTCTCCGGGGCTTCCCCGTGCACGGGCGGCCTTGACTGGGCTCACGACCGTGTGCCTCTAGTCAATTAGCAGGCGCACTTGATGGAACGCGTCTTCCCAATCCTGCCCTGGGGAGGGAGGTGTCTATTGTAGAGGGAAAGTGGGTCCTCTGACGGAGGGCAGACGTGTCGGTTCTGCACACGGGCCTTCAACAGACACCACGTTCCGGGCTCCCTGGAGGACAAGCCCGCCCCTGTCACTGTCTGCAGCGAGTGGAGCCCTGATCTTCCACAGCCGATGATCGGTTATGGAAGACACACCCGAACCCGGGGCCTGTGGTCTCTTCAGTCAAGGGTCCTGAGACCTGTCTCCCACTCGTTCTGATGTGAGACTTAGTGTGATACGGGGAAGAAGGCTTCAAAGATCTTTTGTGCTTCAGCAAACTAACAAGTTTTGTAAGGCAGTGAACCGTGAAAGAGTGTTTTGTAATTTATTTTATCTATGCCGAGAAGCTAGTTGACTCGGGGAATTACATAGGTTAGTGGTAAATAGAATGCTTGCTTAGCATGCCGAATTCCGTGTGCTCATTCCCGGTACCTCCATTTAAAAACAGAATAAAAGAAAAAACCAAAACAAGAGAAAACTTCAAATGTTAGAAATACATTGTGCACAAACCCAACTTCCATATCCATAATTTTTACGTGTTTTCTTCTTACTACTTGGTTTGAAATATATCCCAACCTTGACTTAAGCATTTTTTTCAGAAAATGCTCTAACCCTTTGAAAGTATTTTCTGCCACTTTTGTTTTGTCACATCCACGAACGGAGATAGACGCACATGGTGGTTTTAATATACATTCGTGAATATTCTCATTAATGTACATGTAACTACATTTTACAGATGGTGTGTCAGTGCGCCACTTTACAGAAGAGAGAGGAAGAGAATCTTCCTGGGATGAGGTACAGTCTCTTGTTGTTAATGTCCTTGTGTGACTATATAAGTACCAGGGGATTCTGAGACATAAACCGGGGGTTGGTGTGAGTGTGCATCTTCACGTTTGCATCTGCTGATGAGAATTTTTGACTTATGCTTTTAACTTACAGTTTAGGATGTGATTCTGTGCTTAATGCCGTAGGACTGGATAATGCACTTGTGTTCATTTTCCAGATTCACCTAGTGAAGCCAGTGTCTGTATGGGTATTCTTGTTTTCAGGGTCTTTCCCTTACAGTTCATTAGAGGATATTGAAAAGAAATTCATCCCTGGGAAAGTTACGTGCATCTTGGTGTTGGTTCTTGTTTTAGCCGTCCTCACTTAGAATTAACTAAATGATGTTTCATTTTCAAGGCAGCATGTTTTGTCTTCCCATTCCACCGCCAGTAACAGTTGTCTAGTATCCTTAATGCCTTACGCTGTTTCCCATCTGCTCCTTTTACTCAGGCTGCCCTTCCCCAAAGCCCATCCACATCCACCCTCTGCGCTGGATCTCTCTTTTACAAAACAGTGCGGCCTTCACAGCATTTCCTGAGCTATCCATGTGCAGCGGACTCTCCTGACCTTTGTGGCGTTACTGTACCCGTTCACCTCAGTTGTAGAGCTGTTGAAATTTTCTGTGCTGATTTGTTTTCATGGATCCTGTGCCTCTGGCAGAACAGAGAGGAGAATCTGCCTTTTATTTGTACCACCAGTTTCTCCCAGGATAGGGCTTATTTTCTGATAGCTTCGGTAAATAACTGTTGTCTACCTGACTGAATAAGCGTAGGCACATATTCTGAAGTTCAGTTCCTGATTTATCTTGTATGGTGTTCCTAGGAAGGGGCGACAAAGCCCGAAATTGCAAAACCGGAGTACGCTACTGGGTAGTAGAAATGGCTCCGCAGGATCTGACGGATCATAAAACACTGACCTCTGTTTTTGGAGCACACGGAGCTTATTATACACTGGGTAAGTTAGTGAACATGGCTGGCATTTCTTGTTCTCTGTGCCTAGAAATTAGTGTGCTCTGGGGGGGAAGGGTATATGTAGCTCAGCAGTAGAGAGAATGCAGGCTTAGCATGCAGGAGTTCCTGGGGTCAGTATCCAGTTCCTCCAAGAAACGAGTGTGATAAGGGGAAGGAAGGAAGGAAGGAAGGCGCAAAGTTTTTGTTTCGCTTCAGCAGTGTCTTCGCAGGAAAGCCTAATCCTCCATCCTTTTCTGTGGTTTTTAGCCGACGCGGGACCTGGCGCGGCTCCGATGTGGCCCGGCAGCGCCCGCCCACCTGCGGCGGCCCCGGAGGCCCAGGGAAGTGGGGTGGTCATGCTCTGTTGGGCCTCGTCCTGGGAAAGGGGATCTTCCCGTTCTCCTGGCAGCCGTTCCTGGACTCGTCTGCAGACTGTGTGTCCTGTGACGGGTCTGGCGTGGCGTGTCGCTGCCTTTTTCAGACTCAAAACTCTTGCCCAGGAGCCAGTGGGCTGCTTCTCCCGGGAGCTCGTCGCCTTGGCTGGTGCCTGCAGGAGCCATGAGGGAGTGCTTAGGAGCCGGGGCCCGCAGACTTTGACTGTGGGTTTCTCGAAGCAGCGTGAGGAGAGTGAGCCCTCTCTCCACACTGACTTCTCCTGGCTCGGCTGACTCCTTCCTGACCTCCTGCACCTAGGGTTGCTCCTGGGTCTCTGAGACGGATTTCTGTGTCGTCGTTCTTTTGACTGGTATCCCGGCTCAGGCCAGGTGATTCTCCAGTTTAGAATGTCCATTCAGATCCTGGTAACTGGAAAAGGGGCAAAGCCCTCCCTCCAGCTTTGTACGGTGTGCTTTGTGCAACTTGGAGTCTTCCTTTGTGTGGTAAACGTCACAGCCCGACACTGTCTTTTCTCGGGAGGTAAGTGTGTCTTGCCCGCTGCCTCCAGTTGTACTCTGGGCAGAAAAGCCTGGCTCTCGGAGATGGTGCGTTTGTAGTAGGGAATAGAGGCTGGAAGGGAAAGAGCCCGCCGTGAAAATGCCTCCTTCCCTGCGGGGGAATTCCGATGCTCACCAGAGTGCGTACGTTGTGTTTGTCCCCCATCCTGCGCCGGGTCGTTCCTGCCATGTAAGCTGTCAGAGCTGCTCGTCGGTCTCTTGGCACACCGTGGGGTTTTGCGCACGAGCTTGTACAGTCCCTTTGGTGTCAGGTGTGGGGTTGAGACTCCCCACGTCACTATCCCGTAGCACGCATGTAGGGTGCGTTCCGTAGCGAACGTAAAATCCAGAAGTCCCTGAGGATAGGGATGATTGTAGCGGAGCCTGAGTACCTTCTGAGGACAGCCTTGACCCTCGGGAGCCCTTGGCCAGCTCCGCTGAAATACTCCGGGTTGCCCAGCTCCCCTTGGCTCTTTGCGCCCAGGGGCATCCCCTGCGTGGAAGAGGAGGGCCCTTTGTGAGGAGGGGGCAGAGAGGGCCTGGCAGGGTCCTGCAGGAAGAGCCCTGCAGGCAGAGACCTGCAGGCAGAGCCCTGCAGGCAGAGCGGTGACCCTGGTGCGGCTCTGCTTGCTCGTGTGGAGAATGAGCTCTTCACGTCCATCCCGTGTCTGTGATACTGGTCCGGGCATGGCAAGCTTGCGTGGAGCTGGGGAAGGTATCGGGGAGGGCCGTCCCGCCCAGAGTGGCTGGCTGTTGGGAAGGCGCTAGTTTGCCCGTGTGCTGGAAGCTCTATGTGCAGCCTCTCGGGCAGGATGTCCCTTGGGTTCCTCCACTTGGAGACAGCTGCGGCAGTTACGTGCGGTGTCAGGGTCGTATCCCCGTGTCCCCCTGTGCGGCCAAGGCTGCGGTCAGGCCCCAGAGGCCAGGGCGGAGCGTGTGGCACCGTGCTGCTCTCTGGGCACCCGGTGGAGGGGAGGGTGCCCGGTGCCGACGGCTGCTGCATTGGGTTTCAGCTCTTGTCGGTGTTGGCGCTTTTGTCTGTCATCCAACCCAGCCCTCCCTTCTGTCCTGCAGGTCACAACGTGGGCCGGAGGGCCCCAACCTTTCCGAGGAACAGCCTGCGTGGCCTGACCCGGGTGCGGCAAATCGTCGCCCAGCTGGGCACCTGCACCTGGTCCCACTTGGTGCCCTGTGCAATCTCGCCCCCCACCGCCAGCTGCTCCGCTCGGTAAGAGGAAAGCATAGTCCTCTGTTTATTCCTTGAGTCACTGCAGAAGAAGGGCAGATCGCTCTCCGGGGCTTCCCCGTGCACGGGCGGCCTTGACTGGGCTCACGACCGTGTGCCTCTAGTCAATTAGCAGGCGCACTTGATGGAACGCGTCTTCCCAATCCTGCCCTGGGGAGGGAGGTGTCTATTGTAGAGGGAAAGTGGGTCCTCTGACGGAGGGCAGACGTGTCGGTTCTGCACACGGGCCTTCAACAGACACCACGTTCCGGGCTCCCTGGAGGACAAGCCCGCCCCTGTCACTGTCTGCAGCGAGTGGAGCCCTGATCTTCCACAGCCGATGATCGGTTATGGAAGACACACCCGAACCCGGGGCCTGTGGTCTCTTCAGTCAAGGGTCCTGAGACCTGTCTCCCACTCGTTCTGATGTGAGACTTAGTGTGATACGGGGAAGAAGGCTTCAAAGATCTTTTGTGCTTCAGCAAACTAACAAGTTTTGTAAGGCAGTGAACCGTGAAAGAGTGTTTTGTAATTTATTTTATCTATGCCGAGAAGCTAGTTGACTCGGGGAATTACATAGGTTAGTGGTAAATAGAATGCTTGCTTAGCATGCCGAATTCCGTGTGCTCATTCCCGGTACCTCCATTTAAAAACAGAATAAAAGAAAAAACCAAAACAAGAGAAAACTTCAAATGTTAGAAATACATTGTGCACAAACCCAACTTCCATATCCATAATTTTTACGTGTTTTCTTCTTACTACTTGGTTTGAAATATATCCCAACCGTGACTTAAGCATTTTTTTCAGAAAATGCTCTAACCCTTTGAAAGTATTTTCTGCCACTTTTGTTTTGTCACATCCACGAACGGAGATAGACGCACATGGTGGTTTTAATATACATTCGTGAATATTCTCATTAATGTACATGTAACTACATTTTACAGATGGTGTGTCAGTGCGCCACTTTACAGAAGAGAGAGGAAGAGAATCTTCCTGGGATGAGGTACAGTCTCTTGTTGTTAATGTCCTTGTGTGACTATATAAGTACCAGGGGATTCTGAGACATAAACCGGGGGTTGGTGTGAGTGTGCATCTTCACGTTTGCATCTGCTGATGAGAATTTTTGACTTATGCTTTTAACTTACAGTTTAGGATGTGATTCTGTGCTTAATGCCGTAGGACTGGATAATGCACTTGTGTTCATTTTCCAGATTCACCTAGTGAAGCCAGTGTCTGTATGGGTATTCTTGTTTTCAGGGTCTTTCCCTTACAGTTCATTAGAGGATATTGAAAAGAAATTCATCCCTGGGAAAGTTAGGTGCATCTTGGTGTTGGTTCTTGTTTTAGCCGTCCTCACTTAGAATTAACTAAATGATGTTTCATTTTCAAGGCAGCATGTTTTGTCTTCCCATTCCACCGCCAGTAACAGTTGTCTAGTATCCTTAATGCCTTACGCTGTTTCCCATCTGCTCCTTTTACTCAGGCTGCCCTTCCCCAAAGCCCATCCACATCCACCCTCTGCGCTGGATCTCTCTTTTACAAAACAGTGCGGCCTTCACAGCATTTCCTGAGCTATCCATGTGCAGCGGACTCTCCTGTCCTTTGTGGCGTTACTGTACCCGTTCACCTCAGTTGTAGAGCTGTTGAAACTTTTCTGTGCTGATTTGTTTTCATGGATCCTGTGCCTCTGGCAGAACAGAGAGGAGAATCTGCCTTTTATTTGTACCGCCAGCTTCTCCCAGGATAGGGCTTATGTTCTGATAGCTTTGGTAAATAACTGTTGTCTACCTGACTGACTAAGCGTAGGCACATGATCTGAAGTTCAGTTTCTGATTTATCTTGTTTTGTGTTCCTAGGAAGGGGCGACTAAGCCCGAAATTGCAAAACCGGAGTATGCTACTGGGTAGTAGAAATGGCTCCGCAGGATCTGACGGATGATAAAACACTGACCTCTGTTTTTGGAGCACAAGGAGCTTATTATACACTGGGTAAGTTAGTGAACATGGCTGGCATTTCTTGTTCTCTGTGCCTAGAAACTAGTGTGCTCTGGGGGGAAGGGTATATGTAGCTCAGCAGTAGAGAGAATGCGGGCTTAGCATGCAGGAGTTCCTGGGGTCAGTATCCAGTTCCTCCAAGAAACGAGTGTGATAAGGGGAAGGAAGGAAGGAAGGAAGGCGCAAAGTTTTTGTTTCGCTTCAGCAGTGTCTTCGCAGGAAAGCCTAATCCTCCATCCTTTTCTGTGGTTTTTAGCCGACGCGGGACCTGGCGCGGCTCCGATGTGGCCCGGCAGCGCCCGCCCACCTGCGGCGGCCCCGGAGGCCCAGGGAAGTGGGGTGGTCATGCTCTGTTGGGCCTCGTCCTGGGAAAGGGGATCTTCCCGTTCTCCTGGCAGCCGTTCCTGGACTCGTCTGCAGACTGTGTGTCCTGTGACGGGTCTGGCGTGGCGTGTCGCTGCCTTTTTCAGACTCAAAACTCTTGCCCAGGAGCCAGTGGGCTGCTTCTCCCGGGAGCTCGTCGCCTTGGCTGGTGCCTGCAGGAGCCATGAGGGAGTGCTTAGGAGCCGGGGCCCGCAGACTTTGACTGTGGGTTTCTCGAAGCAGCGTGAGGAGAGTGAGCCCTCTCTCCACACTGACTTCTCCTGGCTCGGCTGACTCCTTCCTGACCTCCTGCACCTAGGTTTGCTCCTGGGACTCTGAGACGGATTTCTGTGTCGTCGTTCTTTTGACTGGTATCCCGGCTCAGGCCAGGTGATTCTCCAGTTTAGAATGTCCATTCAGATCCTGGTAACTGGAAAAGGGGCAAAGCCCTCCCTCCAGCTTTGTACGGTGTGCTTTGTGCAACTTGGAGTCTTCCTTTGTGTGGTAAACGTCACAGCCCGACACTGTCTTTTCTCGGGAGGTAAGTGTGTCTTGCCCGCTGCCTCCAGTTGTACTCTGGGCAGAAAAGCCTGGCTCTCGGAGATGGTGCGTTTGTAGTAGGGAATAGAGGCTGGAAGGGAAAGAGCCCGCCGTGAAAATGCCTCCTTCCCTGCGGGGGAATTCCGATGCTCACCAGAGTGCGTACGTTGTGTTTGTCCCCCATCCTGCGCCGGGTCGTTCCTGCCATGTAAGCTGTCAGAGCTGCTCGTCGGTCTCATGGCACACCGTGGGGTTTTGCGCACGAGCTTGTACAGTCCCTTTGGTGTCAGGTGTGGGGTTGAGACTCCCCACGTCACTATCCCGTAGCACGCATGTAGGGTGCGTTCCGTAGCGAACGTAAAATCCAGAAGTCCCTGAGGATAGGGATGATTGTAGCGGAGCCTGAGTACCTTCTGAGGACAGCCTTGACCCTCGGGAGCCCTTGGCCAGCTCCGCTGAAATACTCCGGGTTGCCCAGCTCCCCTTGGCTCTTTGCGCCCAGGGGCATCCCCTGCGTGGAAGAGGAGGGCCCTTTGTGAGGAGGGGGCAGAGAGGGCCTGGCAGGGTCCTGCAGGCAGAGCCCTGCAGGCAGAGACCTGCAGGCAGAGCCCTGCAGGCAGAGCGGTGACCCTGGTGCGGCTCTGCTTGCTCGTGTGGAGATTGAGCTCTTCACGTCCATCCCGTGTCTGTGATACTGGTCCGGGCATGGCAAGCTTGCGTGGAGCTGGGGAAGGTATCGGGGAGGGCCGTCCCGCCCAGAGTGGCTGGCTGTTGGGAAGGCGCTAGTTTGCCCGTGTGCTGGAAGCTCTATGTGCAGCCTCTCGGGCAGGATGTCCCTTGGGTTCCTCCACTTGGAGACAGCTGCGGCAGTTACGTGCGGTGTCAGGGTCGTATCCCCGTGTCCCCCTGTGCGGCCAAGGCTGCGGTCAGGCCCCAGAGGCCAGGGCGGAGCGTGTGGCACCGTGCTGCTCTCTGGGCACCCGGTGGAGGGGAGGGTGCCCGGTGCCGACGGCTGCTGCATTGGGTTTCAGCTCTTGTCGGTGTTGGCGCTTTTGTCTGTCATCCAACCCAGCCCTCCCTTCTGTCCTGCAGGTCACAACGTGGGCCGGAGGGCCCCAACCTTTCCGAGGAACAGCCTGCGTGGCCTGACCCGGGTGCGGCAAATCGTCGCCCAGCTGGGCACCTGCACCTGGTCCCACTTGGTGCCCTGTGCAATCTCGCCCCCCACCGCCAGCTGCTCCGCTCGGTAAGAGGAAAGCATAGTCCTCTGTTTATTCCTTGAGTCACTGCAGAAGAAGGGCAGATCGCTCTCCGGGGCTTCCCCGTGCACGGGCGGCCTTGACTGGGCTCACGACCGTGTGCCTCTAGTCAATTAGCAGGCGCACTTGATGGAACGCGTCTTCCCAATCCTGCCCTGGGGAGGGAGGTGTCTATTGTAGAGGGAAAGTGGGTCCTCTGACGGAGGGCAGACGTGTCGGTTCTGCACACGGGCCTTCAACAGACACCACGTTCCGGGCTCCCTGGAGGACAAGCCCGCCCCTGTCACTGTCTGCAGCGAGTGGAGCCCTGATCTTCCACAGCCGATGATTGGTTATGGAAGACACACCCGAACCCGGGGCCTGTGGTCTCTTCAGTCAAGGGTCCTGAGACCTGTCTCCCACTCGTTCTGATGTGAGACTTAGTGTGATACGGGGAAGAAGGCTTCAAAGATCTTTTGTGCTTCAGCAAACTAACAAGTTTTGTAAGGCAGTGAACCGTGAAAGAGTGTTTTGTAATTTATTTTATCTATGCCGAGAAGCTAGTTGACTCGGGGAATTACATAGGTTAGTGGTAAATAGAATGCTTGCTTAGCATGCCGAATTCCGTGTGCTCATTCCCGGTACCTCCATTTAAAAACAGAATAAAAGAAAAAACCAAAACAAGAGAAAACTTCAAATGTTAGAAATACATAGTGCACAAACCCAACTACCATATCCATAATTTTTACGTGTTTTCATCTTACTACTTGGTTTGAAATATATCCCAACCGTGACTTAAGCATTTTTTTCAGAAAATGCTCTAACCCTTTGAAAGTATTTTCTGCCACTTTTGTTTTGTCACATCCACGAACGGAGATAGACGCACATGGTGGTTTTAATATACATTCGTGAATATTCTCATTAATGTACATGTAACTACATTTTACAGATGGTGTGTCAGTGCGCCACTTTACAGAAGAGAGAGGAAGAGAATCTTCCTGGGATGAGGTACAGTCTCTTGTTGTTAATGTCCTTGTGTGACTATATAAGTACCAGGGGATTCTGAGACATAAACCGGGGGTTGGTGTGAGTGTGCATCTTCACGTTTGCATCTGCTGATGAGAATTTTTGACTTATGCTTTTAACTTACAGTTTAGGATGTGATTCTGTGCTTAATGCCGTAGGACTGGATAATGCACTTGTGTTCATTTTCCAGATTCACCTAGTGAAGCCAGTGTCTGTATGGGTATTCTTGTTTTCAGGGTCTTTCCCTTACAGTTCATTAGAGGATATTGAAAAGAAATTCATCCCTGGGAAAGTTAGGTGCATCTTGGTGTTGGTTCTTGTTTTAGCCGTCCTCACTTAGAATTAACTAAATGATGTTTCATTTTCAAGGCAGCATGTTTTGTCTTCCCATTCCACCGCCAGTAACAGTTGTCTAGTATCCTTAATGCCTTACGCTGTTTCCCATCTGCTCCTTTTACTCAGGCTGCCCTTCCCCAAAGCCCCTCCACATCCACCCTCTGCGCTGGATCTCTCTTTTACAAAACAGTGCGGTCTTCACAGCATTTCCTGAGCTATCCACGTGCAGCGGACTCTCCTGTCCTTTGTGGCGTTACTGTACCCGTTCACCTCAGTTGTAGAGCTGTTGAAACTTTTCTGTGCTGATTTGTTTTCATGGATCCTGTGCCTCTGGCAGAACAGAGAGGAGAATCTGCCTTTTATTTGTACCGCCAGCTTCTCAAAGGATAGGGCTTATGTTCTGATAGCTTTGGTAAATAACTGTTGTCTACCTGACTGACTAAGCGTAGGCACATGATCTGAAGTTCAGTTTCTGATTTATCTTGTTTTGTGTTCCTAGGAAGGGGCGACTAAGCCCGAAATTGCAAAACCGGAGTATGCTACTGGGTAGTAGAAATGGCTCCGCAGGATCTGACGGATCATAAAACACTGACCTCTGTTTTTGGAGCACAAGGAGCTTATTATACACTGGGTAAGTTAGTGAACATGGCTGGCATTTCTTGTTCTCTGTGCCTAGAAACTAGTGTGCTCTGGGGGGAAGGGTATATGTAGCTCAGCAGTAGAGAGAATGCGGGCTTAGCATGCAGGAGTTCCTGGGGTCAGTATCCAGTTCCTCCAAGAAACGAGTGTGATAAGGGGAAGGAAGGAAGGAAGGAAGGCGCAAAGTTTTTGTTTCGCTTCAGCAGTGTCTTCGCAGGAAAGCCTAATCCTCCATCCTTTTCTGTGGTTTTTAGCCGACGCGGGACCTGGCGCGGCTCCGATGTGGCCCGGCAGCGCCCGCCCACCTGCGGCGGCCCCGGAGGCCCAGGGAAGTGGGGTGGTCATGCTCTGTTGGGCCTCGTCCTGGGAAAGGGGATCTTCCCGTTCTCCTGGCAGCCGTTCCTGGACTCGTCTGCAGACTGTGTGTCCTGTGACGGGTCTGGCGTGGCGTGTCGCTGCCTTTTTCAGACTCAAAACTCTTGCCCAGGAGCCAGTGGGCTGCTTCTCCCGGGAGCTCGTCGCCTTGGCTGGTGCCTGCAGGAGCCATGAGGGAGTGCTTAGGAGCCGGGGCCCGCAGACTTTGACTGTGGGTTTCTCGAAGCAGCGTGAGGAGAGTGAGCCCTCTCTCCACACTGACTTCTCCTGGCTCGGCTGACTCCTTCCTGACCTCCTGCACCTAGGTTTGCTCCTGGGACTCTGAGACGGATTTCTGTGTCGTCGTTCTTTTGACTGGTATCCCGGCTCAGGCCAGGTGATTCTCCAGTTTAGAATGTCCATTCAGATCCTGGTAACTGGAAAAGGGGCAAAGCCCTCCCTCCAGCTTTGTACGGTGTGCTTTGTGCAACTTGGAGTCTTCCTTTGTGTGGTAAACGTCACAGCCCGACACTGTCTTTTCTCGGGAGGTAAGTGTGTCTTGCCCGCTGCCTCCAGTTGTACTCTGGGCAGAAAAGCCTGGCTCTCGGAGATGGTGCGTTTGTAGTAGGGAATAGAGGCTGGAAGGGAAAGAGCCCGCCGTGAAAATGCCTCCTTCCCTGCGGGGGAATTCCGATGCTCACCAGAGTGCGTACGTTGTGTTTGTCCCCCATCCTGCGCCGGGTCGTTCCTGCCATGTAAGCTGTCAGAGCTGCTCGTCGGTCTCATGGCACACCGTGGGGTTTTGCGCACGAGCTTGTACAGTCCCTTTGGTGTCAGGTGTGGGGTTGAGACTCCCCACGTCACTATCCCGTAGCACGCATGTAGGGTGCGTTCCGTAGCGAACGTAAAATCCAGAAGTCCCTGAGGATAGGGATGATTGTAGCGGAGCCTGAGTACCTTCTGAGGACAGCCTTGACCCTCGGGAGCCCTTGGCCAGCTCCGCTGAAATACTCCGGGTTGCCCAGCTCCCCTTGGCTCTTTGCGCCCAGGGGCATCCCCTGCGTGGAAGAGGAGGGCCCTTTGTGAGGAGGGGGCAGAGAGGGCCTGGCAGGGTCCTGCAGGCAGAGCCCTGCAGGCAGAGACCTGCAGGCAGAGCCCTGCAGGCAGAGCGGTGACCCTGGTGCGGCTCTGCTTGCTCGTGTGGAGAATGAGCTCTTCACGTCCATCCCGTGTCTGTGATACTGGTCCGGGCATGGCAAGCTTGCGTGGAGCTGGGGAAGGTATCGGGGAGGGCCGTCCTGCCCAGAGTGGCTGGCTGTTGGGAAGGCGCTAGTTTGCCCGTGTGCTGGAAGCTCTATGTGCAGCCTCTCGGGCAGGATGTCCCTTGGGTTCCTCCACTTGGAGACAGCTGCGGCAGTTACGTGCGGTGTCAGGGTCGTATCCCCGTGTCCCCCTGTGCGGCCAAGGCTGCGGTCAGGCCCCAGAGGCCAGGGCGGAGCGTGTGGCACCGTGCTGCTCTCTGGGCACCCGGTGGAGGGGAGGGTGCCCGGTGCCGACGGCTGCTGCATTGGGTTTCAGCTCTTGTCGGTGTTGGCGCTTTTGTCTGTCATCCAACCCAGCCCTCCCTTCTGTCCTGCAGGTCACAACGTGGGCCGGAGGGCCCCAACCTTTCCGAGGAACAGCCTGCGTGGCCTGACCCGGGTGCGGCAAATCGTCGCCCAGCTGGGCACCTGCACCTGGTCCCACTTGGTGCCCTGTGCAATCTCGCCCCCCACCGCCAGCTGCTCCGCTCGGTAAGAGGAAAGCATAGTCCTCTGTTTATTCCTTGAGTCACTGCAGAAGAAGGGCAGATCGCTCTCCGGGGCTTCCCCGTGCACGGGCGGCCTTGACTGGGCTCACGACCGTGTGCCTCTAGTCAATTAGCAGGCGCACTTGATGGAACGCGTCTTCCCAATCCTGCCCTGGGGAGGGAGGTGTCTATTGTAGAGGGAAAGTGGGTCCTCTGACGGAGGGCAGACGTGTCGGTTCTGCACACGGGCCTTCAACAGACACCACGTTCCGGGCTCCCTGGAGGACAAGCCCGCCCCTGTCACTGTCTGCAGCGAGTGGAGCCCTGATCTTCCACAGCCGATGATCGGTTATGGAAGACACACCCGAACCCGGGGCCTGTGGTCTCTTCAGTCAAGGGTCCTGAGACCTGTCTCCCACTCGTTCTGATGTGAGACTTAGTGTGATACGGGGAAGAAGGCTTCAAAGATCTTTTGTGCTTCAGCAAACTAACAAGTTTTGTAAGGCAGTGAACCGTGAAAGAGTGTTTTGTAATTTATTTTATCTATGCCGAGAAGCTAGTTGACTCGGGGAATTACATAGGTTAGTGGTAAATAGAATGCTTGCTTAGCATGCCGAATTCCGTGTGCTCATTCCCGGTACCTCCATTTAAAAACAGAATAAAAGAAAAAACCAAAACAAGAGAAAACTTCAAATGTTAGAAATACATTGTGCACAAACCCAACTTCCATATCCATAATTTTTACGTGTTTTCTTCTTACTACTTGGTTTGAAATATATCCCAACCGTGACTTAAGCATTTTTTTCAGAAAATGCTCTAACCCTTTGAAAGTATTTTCTGCCACTTTTGTTTTGTCACATCCACGAACGGAGATAGACGCACATGGTGGTTTTAATATACATTCGTGAATATTCTCATTAATGTACATGTAACTACATTTTACAGATGGTGTGTCAGTGCGCCACTTTACAGAAGAGAGAGGAAGAGAATCTTCCTGGGATGAGGTACAGTCTCTTGTTGTTAATGTCCTTGTGTGACTATATAAGTACCAGGGGATTCTGAGACATAAACCGGGGGTTGGTGTGAGTGTGCATCTTCACGTTTGCATCTGCTGATGAGAATTTTTGACTTATGCTTTTAACTTACAGTTTAGGATGTGATTCTGTGCTTAATGCCGTAGGACTGGATAATGCACTTGTGTTCATTTTCCAGATTCACCTAGTGAAGCCAGTGTCTGTATGGGTATTCTTGTTTTCAGGGTCTTTCCCTTACAGTTCATTAGAGGATATTGAAAAGAAATTCATCCCTGGGAAAGTTAGGTGCATCTTGGTGTTGGTTCTTGTTTTAGCCGTCCTCACTTAGAATTAACTAAATGATGTTTCATTTTCAAGGCAGCATGTTTTGTCTTCCCATTCCACCGCCAGTAACAGTTGTCTAGTATCCTTAATGCCTTACGCTGTTTCCCATCTGCTCCTTTTACTCAGGCTGCCCTTCCCCAAAGCCCATCCACATCCACCCTCTGCGCTGGATCTCTCTTTTACAAAACAGTGCGGTCTTCACAGCATTTCCTGAGCTATCCATGTGCAGCGGACTCTCCTGTCCTTTGTGGCGTTACTGTACCCGTTCACCTCAGTTGTAGAGCTGTTGAAACTTTTCTGTGCTGATTTGTTTTCATGGATCCTGTGCCTCTGGCAGAACAGAGAGGAGAATCTGCCTTTTATTTGTACCGCCAGCTTCTCCCAGGATAGGGCTTATGTTCTGATAGCTTTGGTAAATAACTGTTGTCTACCTGACTGACTAAGCGTAGGCACATGATCTGAAGTTCAGTTTCTGATTTATCTTGTTTTGTGTTCCTAGGAAGGGGCGACTAAGCCCGAAATTGCAAAACCGGAGTATGCTACTGGGTAGTAGAAATGGCTCCGCAGGATCTGACGGATGATAAAACACTGACCTCTGTTTTTGGAGCACAAGGAGCTTATTATACACTGGGTAAGTTAGTGAACATGGCTGGCATTTCTTGTTCTCTGTGCCTAGAAACTAGTGTGCTCTGGGGGGAAGGGTATATGTAGCTCAGCAGTAGAGAGAATGCGGGCTTAGCATGCAGGAGTTCCTGGGGTCAGTATCCAGTTCCTCCAAGAAACGAGTGTGATAAGGGGAAGGAAGGAAGGAAGGAAGGCGCAAAGTTTTTGTTTCGCTTCAGCAGTGTCTTCGCAGGAAAGCCTAATCCTCCATCCTTTTCTGTGGTTTTTAGCCGACGCGGGACCTGGCGCGGCTCCGATGTGGCCCGGCAGCGCCCGCCCACCTGCGGCGGCCCCGGAGGCCCAGGGAAGTGGGGTGGTCATGCTCTGTTGGGCCTCGTCCTGGGAAAGGGGATCTTCCCGTTCTCCTGGCAGCCGTTCCTGGACTCGTCTGCAGACTGTGTGTCCTGTGACGGGTCTGGCGTGGCGTGTCGCTGCCTTTTTCAGACTCAAAACTCTTGCCCAGGAGCCAGTGGGCTGCTTCTCCCGGGAGCTCGTCGCCTTGGCTGGTGCCTGCAGGAGCCATGAGGGAGTGCTTAGGAGCCGGGGCCCGCAGACTTTGACTGTGGGTTTCTCGAAGCAGCGTGAGGAGAGTGAGCCCTCTCTCCACACTGACTTCTCCTGGCTCGGCTGACTCCTTCCTGACCTCCTGCACCTAGGTTTGCTCCTGGGACTCTGAGACGGATTTCTGTGTCGTCGTTCTTTTGACTGGTATCCCGGCTCAGGCCAGGTGATTCTCCAGTTTAGAATGTCCATTCAGATCCTGGTAACTGGAAAAGGGGCAAAGCCCTCCCTCCAGCTTTGTACGGTGTGCTTTGTGCAACTTGGAGTCTTCCTTTGTGTGGTAAACGTCACAGCCCGACACTGTCTTTTCTCGGGAGGTAAGTGTGTCTTGCCCGCTGCCTCCAGTTGTACTCTGGGCAGAAAAGCCTGGCTCTCGGAGATGGTGCGTTTGTAGTAGGGAATAGAGGCTGGAAGGGAAAGAGCCCGCCGTGAAAATGCCTCCTTCCCTGCGGGGGAATTCCGATGCTCACCAGAGTGCGTACGTTGTGTTTGTCCCCCATCCTGCGCCGGGTCGTTCCTGCCATGTAAGCTGTCAGAGCTGCTCGTCGGTCTCATGGCACACCGTGGGGTTTTGCGCACGAGCTTGTACAGTCCCTTTGGTGTCAGGTGTGGGGTTGAGACTCCCCACGTCACTATCCCGTAGCACGCATGTAGGGTGCGTTCCGTAGCGAACGTAAAATCCAGAAGTCCCTGAGGATAGGGATGATTGTAGCGGAGCCTGAGTACCTTCTGAGGACAGCCTTGACCCTCGGGAGCCCTTGGCCAGCTCCGCTGAAATACTCCGGGTTGCCCAGCTCCCCTTGGCTCTTTGCGCCCAGGGGCATCCCCTGCGTGGAAGAGGAGGGCCCTTTGTGAGGAGGGGGCAGAGAGGGCCTGGCAGGGTCCTGCAGGCAGAGCCCTGCAGGCAGAGACCTGCAGGCAGAGCCCTGCAGGCAGAGCGGTGACCCTGGTGCGGCTCTGCTTGCTCGTGTGGAGAATGAGCTCTTCACGTCCATCCCGTGTCTGTGATACTGGTCCGGGCATGGCAAGCTTGCGTGGAGCTGGGGAAGGTATCGGGGAGGGCCGTCCCGCCCAGAGTGGCTGGCTGTTGGGAAGGCGCTAGTTTGCCCGTGTGCTGGAAGCTCTATGTGCAGCCTCTCGGGCAGGATGTCCCTTGGGTTCCTCCACTTGGAGACAGCTGCGGCAGTTACGTGCGGTGTCAGGGTCGTATCCCCGTGTCCCCCTGTGCGGCCAAGGCTGCGGTCAGGCCCCAGAGGCCAGGGCGGAGCGTGTGGCACCGTGCTGCTCTCTGGGCACCCGGTGGAGGGGAGGGTGCCCGGTGCCGACGGCTGCTGCATTGGGTTTCAGCTCTTGTCGGTGTTGGCGCTTTTGTCTGTCATCCAACCCAGCCCTCCCTTCTGTCCTGCAGGTCACAACGTGGGCCGGAGGGCCCCAACCTTTCCGAGGAACAGCCTGCGTGGCCTGACCCGGGTGCGGCAAATCGTCGCCCAGCTGGGCACCTGCACCTGGTCCCACTTGGTGCCCTGTGCAATCTCGCCCCCCACCGCCAGCTGCTCCGCTCGGTAAGAGGAAAGCATAGTCCTCTGTTTATTCCTTGAGTCACTGCAGAAGAAGGGCAGATCGCTCTCCGGGGCTTCCCCGTGCACGGGCGGCCTTGACTGGGCTCACGACCGTGTGCCTCTAGTCAATTAGCAGGCGCACTTGATGGAACGCGTCTTCCCAATCCTGCCCTGGGGAGGGAGGTGTCTATTGTAGAGGGAAAGTGGGTCCTCTGACGGAGGGCAGACGTGTCGGTTCTGCACACGGGCCTTCAACAGACACCACGTTCCGGGCTCCCTGGAGGACAAGCCCGCCCCTGTCACTGTCTGCAGCGAGTGGAGCCCTGATCTTCCACAGCCGATGATCGGTTATGGAAGACACACCCGAACCCGGGGCCTGTGGTCTCTTCAGTCAAGGGTCCTGAGACCTGTCTCCCACTCGTTCTGATGTGAGACTTAGTGTGATACGGGGAAGAAGGCTTCAAAGATCTTTTGTGCTTCAGCAAACTAACAAGTTTTGTAAGGCAGTGAACCGTGAAAGAGTGTTTTGTAATTTATTTTATCTATGCCGAGAAGCTAGTTGACTCGGGGAATTACATAGGTTAGTGGTAAATAGAATGCTTGCTTAGCATGCCGAATTCCGTGTGCTCATTCCCGATACCTCCATTTAAAAACAGAATAAAAGAAAAAACCAAAACAAGAGAAAACTTCAAATGTTAGAAATACATTGTGCACAAACCCAACTTCCATATCCATAATTTTTACGTGTTTTCTTCTTACTACTTGGTTTGAAATATATCCCAACCTTGACTTAAGCATTTTTTTCAGAAAATGCTCTAACCCTTTGAAAGTATTTTCTGCCACTTTTGTTTTGTCACATCCACGAACGGAGATAGACGCACATGGTGGTTTTAATATACATTCGTGAATATTCTCATTAATGTACATGTAACTACATTTTACAGATGGTGTGTCAGTGCGCCACTTTACAGAAGAGAGAGGAAGAGAATCTTCCTGGGATGAGGTACAGTCTCTTGTTGTTAATGTCCTTGTGTGACTATATAAGTACCAGGGGATTCTGAGACATAAACCGGGGGTTGGTGTGAGTGTGCATCTTCACGTTTGCATCTGCTGATGAGAATTTTTGACTTATGCTTTTAACTTACAGTTTAGGATGTGATTCTGTGCTTAATGCCGTAGGACTGGATAATGCACTTGTGTTCATTTTCCAGATTCACCTAGTGAAGCCAGTGTCTGTATGGGTATTCTTGTTTTCAGGGTCTTTCCCTTACAGTTCATTAGAGGATATTGAAAAGAAATTCATCCCTGGGAAAGTTAGGTGCATCTTGGTGTTGGTTCTTGTTTTAGCCGTCCTCACTTAGAATTAACTAAATGATGTTTCATTTTCAAGGCAGCATGTTTTGTCTTCCCATTCCACCGCCAGTAACAGTTGTCTAGTATCCTTAATGCCTTACGCTGTTTCCCATCTGCTCCTTTTACTCAGGCTGCCCTTCCCCAAAGCCCATCCACATCCACCCTCTGCGCTGGATCTCTCTTTTACAAAACAGTGCGGCCTTCACAGCATTTCCTGAGCTATCCATGTGCAGCGGACTCTCCTGTCCTTTGTGGCGTTACTGTACCCGTTCACCTCAGTTGTAGAGCTGTTGAAACTTTTCTGTGCTGATTTGTTTTCATGGATCCTGTGCCTCTGGCAGAACAGAGAGGAGAATCTGCCTTTTATTTGTACCACCAGTTTCTCCCAGGATAGGGCTTATTTTCTGATAGCTTCGGTAAATAACTGTTGTCTACCTGACTGAATAAGCGTAGGCACAAGTTCTGAAGTTCAGTTCCTGATTTATCTTGTATGGTGTTCCTAGGAAGGGGCGACAAAGCCCGAAATTGCAAAACCGGAGTACGCTACTGGGTAGTAGAAATGGCTCCGCAGGATCTGACGGATCATAAAACACTGACCTCTGTTTTTGGAGCACACGGAGCTTATTATACACTGGGTAAGTTAGTGAACATGGCTGGCATTTCTTGTTCTCTGTGCCTAGAAATTAGTGTGCTCTGGGGGGAAGGGTATATGTAGCTCAGCAGTAGAGAGAATGCGGGCTTAGCATGCAGGAGTTCCTGGGGTCAGTATCCAGTTCCTCCAAGAAACGAGTGTGATAAGGGGAAGGAAGGAAGGAAGGAAGGCGCAAAGTTTTTGTTTCGCTTCAGCAGTGTCTTCGCAGGAAAGCCTAATCCTCCATCCTTTTCTGTGGTTTTTAGCCGACGCGGGACCTGGCGCGGCTCCGATGTGGCCCGGCAGCGCCCGCCCACCTGCGGCGGCCCCGGAGGCCCAGGGAAGTGGGGTGGTCATGCTCTGTTGGGCCTCGTCCTGGGAAAGGGGATCTTCCCGTTCTCCTGGCAGCCGTTCCTGGACTCGTCTGCAGACTGTGTGTCCTGTGACGGGTCTGGCGTGGCGTGTCGCTGCCTTTTTCAGACTCAAAACTCTTGCCCAGGAGCCAGTGGGCTGCTTCTCCCGGGAGCTCGTCGCCTTGGCTGGTGCCTGCAGGAGCCATGAGGGAGTGCTTAGGAGCCGGGGCCCGCAGACTTTGACTGTGGGTTTCTCGAAGCAGCGTGAGGAGAGTGAGCCCTCTCTCCACACTGACTTCTCCTGGCTCGGCTGACTCCTTCCTGACCTCCTGCACCTAGGGTTGCTCCTGGGTCTCTGAGACGGATTTCTGTGTCGTCGTTCTTTTGACTGGTATCCCGGCTCAGGCCAGGTGATTCTCCAGTTTAGAATGTCCATTCAGATCCTGGTAACTGGAAAAGGGGCAAAGCCCTCCCTCCAGCTTTGTACGGTGTGCTTTGTGCAACTTGGAGTCTTCCTTTGTGTGGTAAACGTCACAGCCCGACACTGTCTTTTCTCGGGAGGTAAGTGTGTCTTGCCCGCTGCCTCCAGTTGTACTCTGGGCAGAAAAGCCTGGCTCTCGGAGATGGTGCGTTTGTAGTAGGGAATAGAGGCTGGAAGGGAAAGAGCCCGCCGTGAAAATGCCTCCTTCCCTGCGGGGGAATTCCGATGCTCACCAGAGTGCGTACGTTGTGTTTGTCCCCCATCCTGCGCCGGGTCGTTCCTGCCATGTAAGCTGTCAGAGCTGCTCGTCGGTCTCATGGCACACCGTGGGGTTTTGCGCACGAGCTTGTACAGTCCCTTTGGTGTCAGGTGTGGGGTTGAGACTCCCCACGTCACTATCCCGTAGCACGCATGTAGGGTGCGTTCCGTAGCGAACGTAAAATCCAGAAGTCCCTGAGGATAGGGATGATTGTAGCGGAGCCTGAGTACCTTCTGAGGACAGCCTTGACCCTCGGGAGCCCTTGGCCAGCTCCGCTGAAATACTCCGGGTTGCCCAGCTCCCCTTGGCTCTTTGCGCCCAGGGGCATCCCCTGCGTGGAAGAGGAGGGCCCTTTGTGAGGAGGGGGCAGAGAGGGCCTGGCAGGGTCCTGCAGGCAGAGCCCTGCAGGCAGAGACCTGCAGGCAGAGCCCTGCAGGCAGAGCGGTGACCCTGGTGCGGCTCTGCTTGCTCGTGTGGAGAATGAGCTCTTCACGTCCATCCCGTGTCTGTGATACTGGTCCGGGCATGGCAAGCTTGCGTGGAGCTGGGGAAGGTATCGGGGAGGGCCGTCCCGCCCAGAGTGGCTGGCTGTTGGGAAGGCGCTAGTTTGCCCGTGTGCTGGAAGCTCTATGTGCAGCCTCTCGGGCAGGATGTCCCTTGGGTTCCTCCACTTGGAGACAGCTGCGGCAGTTACGTGCGGTGTCAGGGTCGTATCCCCGTGTCCCCCTGTGCGGCCAAGGCTGCGGTCAGGCCCCAGAGGCCAGGGCGGAGCGTGTGGCACCGTGCTGCTCTCTGGGCACCCGGTGGAGGGGAGGGTGCCCGGTGCCGACGGCTGCTGCATTGGGTTTCAGCTCTTGTCGGTGTTGGCGCTTTTGTCTGTCATCCAACCCAGCCCTCCCTTCTGTCCTGCAGGTCACAACGTGGGCCGGAGGGCCCCAACCTTTCCGAGGAACAGCCTGCGTGGCCTGACCCGGGTGCGGCAAATCGTCGCCCAGCTGGGCACCTGCACCTGGTCCCACTTGGTGCCCTGTGCAATCTCGCCCCCCACCGCCAGCTGCTCCGCTCGGTAAGAGGAAAGCATAGTCCTCTGTTTATTCCTTGAGTCACTGCAGAAGAAGGGCAGATCGCTCTCCGGGGCTTCCCCGTGCACGGGCGGCCTTGACTGGGCTCACGACCGTGTGCCTCTAGTCAATTAGCAGGCGCACTTGATGGAACGCGTCTTCCCAATCCTGCCCTGGGGAGGGAGGTGTCTATTGTAGAGGGAAAGTGGGTCCTCTGACGGAGGGCAGACGTGTCGGTTCTGCACACGGGCCTTCAACAGACACCACGTTCCAGGCTCCCTGGAGGACAAGCCCGCCCCTGTCACTGTCTGCAGCGAGTGGAGCCCTGATCTTCCACAGCCGATGATCGGTTATGGAAGACACACCCGAACCCGGGGCCTGTGGTCTCTTCAGTCAAGGGTCCTGAGACCTGTCTCCCACTCGTTCTGATGTGAGACTTAGTGTGATACGGGGAAGAAGGCTTCAAAGATCTTTTGTGCTTCAGCAAACTAACAAGTTTTGTAAGGCAGTGAACCGTGAAAGAGTGTTTTGTAATTTATTTTATCTATGCCGAGAAGCTAGTTGACTCGGGGAATTACATAGGTTAGTGGTAAATAGAATGCTTGCTTAGCATGCCGAATTCCGTGTGCTCATTCCCGGTACCTCCATTTAAAAACAGAATAAAAGAAAAAACCAAAACAAGAGAAAACTTCAAATGTTAGAAATACATTGTGCACAAACCCAACTTCCATATCCATAATTTTTACGTGTTTTCTTCTTACTACTTGGTTTGAAATATATCCCAACCTTGACTTAAGCATTTTTTTCAGAAAATGCTCTAACCCTTTGAAAGTATTTTCTGCCACTTTTGTTTTGTCACATCCACGAACGGAGATAGACGCACATGGTGGTTTTAATATACATTCGTGAATATTCTCATTAATGTACATGTAACTACATTTTACAGATGGTGTGTCAGTGCGCCACTTTACAGAAGAGAGAGGAAGAGAATCTTCCTGGGATGAGGTACAGTCTCTTGTTGTTAATGTCCTTGTGTGACTATATAAGTACCAGGGGATTCTGAGACATAAACCGGGGGTTGGTGTGAGTGTGCATCTTCACGTTTGCATCTGCTGATGAGAATTTTTGACTTATGCTTTTAACTTACAGTTTAGGATGTGATTCTGTGCTTAATGCCGTAGGACTGGATAATGCACTTGTGTTCATTTTCCAGATTCACCTAGTGAAGCCAGTGTCTGTATGGGTATTCTTGTTTTCAGGGTCTTTCCCTTACAGTTCATTAGAGGATATTGAAAAGAAATTCATCCCTGGGAAAGTTAGGTGCATCTTGGTGTTGGTTCTTGTTTTAGCCGTCCTCACTTAGAATTAACTAAATGATGTTTCATTTTCAAGGCAGCATGTTTTGTCTTCCCATTCCACCGCCAGTAACAGTTGTCTAGTATCCTTAATGCCTTACGCTGTTTCCCATCTGCTCCTTTTACTCAGGCTGCCCTTCCCCAAAGCCCATCCACATCCACCCTCTGCGCTGGATCTCTCTTTTACAAAACAGTGCGGCCTTCACAGCATTTCCTGAGCTATCCATGTGCAGCGGACTCTACTGTCCTTTGTGGCGTTACTGTACCCGTTCACCTCAGTTGTAGAGCTGTTGAAACTTTTCTGTGCTGATTTGTTTTCATGGATCCTGTGCCTCTGGCAGAACAGAGAGGAGAATCTGCCTTTTATTTGTACCACCAGTTTCTCCCAGGATAGGGCTTATTTTCTGATAGCTTCGGTAAATAACTGTTGTCTACCTGACTGAATAAGCGTAGGCACAAGTTCTGAAGTTCAGTTCCTGATTTATCTTGTATGGTGTTCCTAGGAAGGGGCGACAAAGCCCGAAATTGCAAAACCGGAGTACGCTACTGGGTAGTAGAAATGGCTCCGCAGGATCTGACGGATCATAAAACACTGACCTCTGTTTTTGGAGCACACGGAGCTTATTATACACTGGGTAAGTTAGTGAACATGGCTGGCATTTCTTGTTCTCTGTGCCTAGAAATTAGTGTGCTCTGGGGGGAAGGGTATATGTAGCTCAGCAGTAGAGAGAATGCGGGCTTAGCATGCAGGAGTTCCTGGGGTCAGTATCCAGTTCCTCCAAGAAACGAGTGTGATAAGGGGAAGGAAGGAAGGAAGGAAGGCGCAAAGTTTTTGTTTCGCTTCAGCAGTGTCTTCGCAGGAAAGCCTAATCCTCCATCCTTTTCTGTGGTTTTTAGCCGACGCGGGACCTGGCGCGGCTCCGATGTGGCCCGGCAGCGCCCGCCCACCTGCGGCGGCCCCGGAGGCCCAGGGAAGTGGGGTGGTCATGCTCTGTTGGGCCTCGTCCTGGGAAAGGGGATCTTCCCGTTCTCCTGGCAGCCGTTCCTGGACTCGTCTGCAGACTGTGTGTCCTGTGACGGGTCTGGCGTGGCGTGTCGCTGCCTTTTTCAGACTCAAAACTCTTGCCCAGGAGCCAGTGGGCTGCTTCTCCCGGGAGCTCGTCGCCTTGGCTGGTGCCTGCAGGAGCCATGAGGGAGTGCTTAGGAGCCGGGGCCCGCAGACTTTGACTGTGGGTTTCTCGAAGCAGCGTGAGGAGAGTGAGCCCTCTCTCCACACTGACTTCTCCTGGCTCGGCTGACTCCTTCCTGACCTCCTGCACCTAGGGTTGCTCCTGGGTCTCTGAGACGGATTTCTGTGTCGTCGTTCTTTTGACTGGTATCCCGGCTCAGGCCAGGTGATTCTCCAGTTTAGAATGTCCATTCAGATCCTGGTAACTGGAAAAGGGGCAAAGCCCTCCCTCCAGCTTTGTACGGTGTGCTTTGTGCAACTTGGAGTCTTCCTTTGTGTGGTAAACGTCACAGCCCGACACTGTCTTTTCTCGGGAGGTAAGTGTGTCTTGCCCGCTGCCTCCAGTTGTACTCTGGGCAGAAAAGCCTGGCTCTCGGAGATGGTGCGTTTGTAGTAGGGAATAGAGGCTGGAAGGGAAAGAGCCCGCCGTGAAAATGCCTCCTTCCCTGCGGGGGAATTCCGATGCTCACCAGAGTGCGTACGTTGTGTTTGTCCCCCATCCTGCGCCGGGTCGTTCCTGCCATGTAAGCTGTCAGAGCTGCTCGTCGGTCTCATGGCACACCGTGGGGTTTTGCGCACGAGCTTGTACAGTCCCTTTGGTGTCAGGTGTGGGGTTGAGACTCCCCACGTCACTATCCCGTAGCACGCATGTAGGGTGCGTTCCGTAGCGAACGTAAAATCCAGAAGTCCCTGAGGATAGGGATGATTGTAGCGGAGCCTGAGTACCTTCTGAGGACAGCCTTGACCCTCGGGAGCCCTTGGCCAGCTCCGCTGAAATACTCCGGGTTGCCCAGCTCCCCTTGGCTCTTTGCGCCCAGGGGCATCCCCTGCGTGGAAGAGGAGGGCCCTTTGTGAGGAGGGGGCAGAGAGGGCCTGGCAGGGTCCTGCAGGCAGAGCCCTGCAGGCAGAGACCTGCAGGCAGAGCCCTGCAGGCAGAGCGGTGACCCTGGTGCGGCTCTGCTTGCTCGTGTGGAGAATGAGCTCTTCACGTCCATCCCGTGTCCGTGATACTGGTCCGGGCATGGCAAGCTTGCGTGGAGCTGGGGAAGGTATCGGGGAGGGCCGTCCCGCCCAGAGTGGCTGGCTGTTGGGAAGGCGCTAGTTTGCCCGTGTGCTGGAAGCTCTATGTGCAGCCTCTCGGCCAGGATGTCCCTTGGGTTCCTCCACTTGGAGACAGCTGCGGCAGTTACGTGCGGTGTCAGGGTCGTATCCCCGTGTCCCCCTGTGCGGCCAAGGCTGCGGTCAGGCCCCAGAGGCCAGGGCGGAGCGTGTGGCACCGTGCTGCTCTCTGGGCACCCGGTGGAGGGGAGGGTGCCCGGTGCCGACGGCTGCTGCATTGGGTTTCAGCTCTTGTCGGTGTTGGCGCTTTTGTCTGTCATCCAACCCAGCCCTCCCTTCTGTCCTGCAGGTCACAACGTGGGCCGGAGGGCCCCAACCTTTCCGAGGAACAGCCTGCGTGGCCTGACCCGGGTGCGGCAAATCGTCGCCCAGCTGGGCACCTGCACCTGGTCCCACTTGGTGCCCTGTGCAATCTCGCCCCCCACCGCCAGCTGCTCCGCTCGGTAAGAGGAAAGCATAGTCCTCTGTTTATTCCTTGAGTCACTGCAGAAGAAGGGCAGATCGCTCTCCGGGGCTTCCCCGTGCACGGGCGGCCTTGACTGGGCTCACGACCGTGTGCCTCTAGTCAATTAGCAGGCGCACTTGATGGAACGCGTCTTCCCAATCCTGCCCTGGGGAGGGAGGTGTCTATTGTAGAGGGAAAGTGGGTCCTCTGACGGAGGGCAGACGTGTCGGTTCTGCACACGGGCCTTCAACAGACACCACGTTCCAGGCTCCCTGGAGGACAAGCCCGCCCCTGTCACTGTCTGCAGCGAGTGGAGCCCTGATCTTCCACAGCCGATGATCGGTTATGGAAGACACACCCGAACCCGGGGCCTGTGGTCTCTTCAGTCAAGGGTCCTGAGACCTGTCTCCCACTCGTTCTGATGTGAGACTTAGTGTGATACGGGGAAGAAGGCTTCAAAGATCTTTTGTGCTTCAGCAAACTAACAAGTTTTGTAAGGCAGTGAACCGTGAAAGAGTGTTTTGTAATTTATTTTATCTATGCCGAGAAGCTAGTTGACTCGGGGAATTACATAGGTTAGTGGTAAATAGAATGCTTGCTTAGCATGCCGAATTCCGTGTGCTCATTCCCGGTACCTCCATTTAAAAACAGAATAAAAGAAAAAACCAAAACAAGAGAAAACTTCAAATGTTAGAAATACATTGTGCACAAACCCAACTTCCATATCCATAATTTTTACGTGTTTTCTTCTTACTACTTGGTTTGAAATATATCCCAACCTTGACTTAAGCATTTTTTTCAGAAAATGCTCTAACCCTTTGAAAGTATTTTCTGCCACTTTTGTTTTGTCACATCCACGAACGGAGATAGACGCACATGGTGGTTTTAATATACATTCGTGAATATTCTCATTAATGTACATGTAACTACATTTTACAGATGGTGTGTCAGTGCGCCACTTTACAGAAGAGAGAGGAAGAGAATCTTCCTGGGATGAGGTACAGTCTCTTGTTGTTAATGTCCTTGTGTGACTATATAAGTACCAGGGGATTCTGAGACATAAACCGGGGGTTGGTGTGAGTGTGCATCTTCACGTTTGCATCTGCTGATGAGAATTTTTGACTTATGCTTTTAACTTACAGTTTAGGATGTGATTCTGTGCTTAATGCCGTAGGACTGGATAATGCACTTGTGTTCATTTTCCAGATTCACCTAGTGAAGCCAGTGTCTGTATGGGTATTCTTGTTTTCAGGGTCTTTCCCTTACAGTTCATTAGAGGATATTGAAAAGAAATTCATCCCTGGGAAAGTTAGGTGCATCTTGGTGTTGGTTCTTGTTTTAGCCGTCCTCACTTAGAATTAACTAAATGATGTTTCATTTTCAAGGCAGCATGTTTTGTCTTCCCATTCCACCGCCAGTAACAGTTGTCTAGTATCCTTAATGCCTTACGCTGTTTCCCATCTGCTCCTTTTACTCAGGCTGCCCTTCCCCAAAGCCCATCCACATCCACCCTCTGCGCTGGATCTCTCTTTTACAAAACAGTGCGGCCTTCACAGCATTTCCTGAGCTATCCATGTGCAGCGGACTCTCCTGTCCTTTGTGGCGTTACTGTACCCGTTCACCTCAGTTGTAGAGCTGTTGAAACTTTTCTGTGCTGATTTGTTTTCATGGATCCTGTGCCTCTGGCAGAACAGAGAGGAGAATCTGCCTTTTATTTGTACCACCAGTTTCTCCCAGGATAGGGCTTATTTTCTGATAGCTTCGGTAAATAACTGTTGTCTACCTGACTGAATAAGCGTAGGCACAAGTTCTGAAGTTCAGTTCCTGATTTATCTTGTATGGTGTTCCTAGGAAGGGGCGACAAAGCCCGAAATTGCAAAACCGGAGTACGCTACTGGGTAGTAGAAATGGCTCCGCAGGATCTGACGGATCATAAAACACTGACCTCTGTTTTTGGAGCACACGGAGCTTATTATACACTGGGTAAGTTAGTGAACATGGCTGGCATTTCTTGTTCTCTGTGCCTAGAAATTAGTGTGCTCTGGGGGGAAGGGTATATGTAGCTCAGCAGTAGAGAGAATGCGGGCTTAGCATGCAGGAGTTCCTGGGGTCAGTATCCAGTTCCTCCAAGAAACGAGTGTGATAAGGGGAAGGAAGGAAGGAAGGAAGGCGCAAAGTTTTTGTTTCGCTTCAGCAGTGTCTTCGCAGGAAAGCCTAATCCTCCATCCTTTTCTGTGGTTTTTAGCCGACGCGGGACCTGGCGCGGCTCCGATGTGGCCCGGCAGCGCCCGCCCACCTGCGGCGGCCCCGGAGGCCCAGGGAAGTGGGGTGGTCATGCTCTGTTGGGCCTCGTCCTGGGAAAGGGGATCTTCCCGTTCTCCTGGCAGCCGTTCCTGGACTCGTCTGCAGACTGTGTGTCCTGTGACGGGTCTGGCGTGGCGTGTCGCTGCCTTTTTCAGACTCAAAACTCTTGCCCAGGAGCCAGTGGGCTGCTTCTCCCGGGAGCTCGTCGCCTTGGCTGGTGCCTGCAGGAGCCATGAGGGAGTGCTTAGGAGCCGGGGCCCGCAGACTTTGACTGTGGGTTTCTCGAAGCAGCGTGAGGAGAGTGAGCCCTCTCTCCACACTGACTTCTCCTGGCTCGGCTGACTCCTTCCTGACCTCCTGCACCTAGGGTTGCTCCTGGGTCTCTGAGACGGATTTCTGTGTCGTCGTTCTTTTGACTGGTATCCCGGCTCAGGCCAGGTGATTCTCCAGTTTAGAATGTCCATTCAGATCCTGGTAACTGGAAAAGGGGCAAAGCCCTCCCTCCAGCTTTGTACGGTGTGCTTTGTGCAACTTGGAGTCTTCCTTTGTGTGGTAAACGTCACAGCCCGACACTGTCTTTTCTCGGGAGGTAAGTGTGTCTTGCCCGCTGCCTCCAGTTGTACTCTGGGCAGAAAAGCCTGGCTCTCGGAGATGGTGCGTTTGTAGTAGGGAATAGAGGCTGGAAGGGAAAGAGCCCGCCGTGAAAATGCCTCCTTCCCTGCGGGGGAATTCCGATGCTCACCAGAGTGCGTACGTTGTGTTTGTCCCCCATCCTGCGCCGGGTCGTTCCTGCCATGTAAGCTGTCAGAGCTGCTCGTCGGTCTCATGGCACACCGTGGGGTTTTGCGCACGAGCTTGTACAGTCCCTTTGGTGTCAGGTGTGGGGTTGAGACTCCCCACGTCACTATCCCGTAGCACGCATGTAGGGTGCGTTCCGTAGCGAACGTAAAATCCAGAAGTCCCTGAGGATAGGGATGATTGTAGCGGAGCCTGAGTACCTTCTGAGGACAGCCTTGACCCTCGGGAGCCCTTGGCCAGCTCCGCTGAAATACTCCGGGTTGCCCAGCTCCCCTTGGCTCTTTGCGCCCAGGGGCATCCCCTGCGTGGAAGAGGAGGGCCCTTTGTGAGGAGGGGGCAGAGAGGGCCTGGCAGGGTCCTGCAGGCAGAGCCCTGCAGGCAGAGACCTGCAGGCAGAGCCCTGCAGGCAGAGCGGTGACCCTGGTGCGGCTCTGCTTGCTCGTGTGGAGAATGAGCTCTTCACTTCCATCCCGTGTCCGTGATACTGGTCCGGGCATGGCAAGCTTGCGTGGAGCTGGGGAAGGTATCGGGGAGGGCCGTCCCGCCCAGAGTGGCTGGCTGTTGGGAAGGCGCTAGTTTGCCCGTGTGCTGGAAGCTCTATGTGCAGCCTCTCGGGCAGGATGTCCCTTGGGTTCCTCCACTTGGAGACAGCTGCGGCAGTTACGTGCGGTGTCAGGGTCGTATCCCCGTGTCCCCCTGTGCGGCCAAGGCTGCGGTCAGGCCCCAGAGGCCAGGGCGGAGCGTGTGGCACCGTGCTGCTCTCTGGGCACCCGGTGGAGGGGAGGGTGCCCGGTGCCGACGGCTGCTGCATTGGGTTTCAGCTCTTGTCGGTGTTGGCGCTTTTGTCTGTCATCCAACCCAGCCCTCCCTTCTGTCCTGCAGGTCACAACGTGGGCCGGAGGGCCCCAACCTTTCCGAGGAACAGCCTGCGTGGCCTGACCCGGGTGCGGCAAATCGTCGCCCAGCTGGGCACCTGCACCTGGTCCCACTTGGTGCCCTGTGCAATCTCGCCCCCCACCGCCAGCTGCTCCGCTCGGTAAGAGGAAAGCATAGTCCTCTGTTTATTCCTTGAGTCACTGCAGAAGAAGGGCAGATCGCTCTCCGGGGCTTCCCCGTGCACGGGCGGCCTTGACTGGGCTCACGACCGTGTGCCTCTAGTCAATTAGCAGGCGCACTTGATGGAACGCGTCTTCCCAATCCTGCCCTGGGGAGGGAGGTGTCTATTGTAGAGGGAAAGTGGGTCCTCTGACGGAGGGCAGACGTGTCGGTTCTGCACACGGGCCTTCAACAGACACCACGTTCCGGGCTCCCTGGAGGACAAGCCCGCCCCTGTCACTGTCTGCAGCGAGTGGAGCCCTGATCTTCCACAGCCGATGATCGGTTATGGAAGACACACCCGAACCCGGGGCCTGTGGTCTCTTCAGTCAAGGGTCCTGAGACCTGTCTCCCACTCGTTCTGATGTGAGACTTAGTGTGATACGGGGAAGAAGGCTTCAAAGATCTTTTGTGCTTCAGCAAACTAACAAGTTTTGTAAGGCAGTGAACCGTGAAAGAGTGTTTTGTAATTTATTTTATCTATGCCGAGAAGCTAGTTGACTCGGGGAATTACATAGGTTAGTGGTAAATAGAATGCTTGCTTAGCATGCCGAATTCCGTGTGCTCATTCCCGATACCTCCATTTAAAAACAGAATAAAAGAAAAAACCAAAACAAGAGAAAACTTCAAATGTTAGAAATACATAGTGCACAAACCCAACTACCATATCCATAATTTTTACGTGTTTTCATCTTACTACTTGGTTTGAAATATATCCCAACCGTGACTTAAGCATTTTTTTCAGAAAATGCTCTAACCCTTTGAAAGTATTTTCTGCCACTTTTGTTTTGTCACATCCACGAACGGAGATAGACGCACATGGTGGTTTTAATATACATTCGTGAATATTCTCATTAATGTACATGTAACTACATTTTACAGATGGTGTGTCAGTGCGCCACTTTACAGAAGAGAGAGGAAGAGAATCTTCCTGGGATGAGGTACAGTCTCTTGTTGTTAATGTCCTTGTGTGACTATATAAGTACCAGGGGATTCTGAGACATAAACCGGGGGTTGGTGTGAGTGTGCATCTTCACGTTTGCATCTGCTGATGAGAATTTTTGACTTATGCTTTTAACTTACAGTTTAGGATGTGATTCTGTTCTTAATGCCGTAGGACTGGATAATGCACTTGTGTTCATTTTCCAGATTCACCTAGTGAAGCCAGTGTCTGTATGGGTATTCTTGTTTTCAGGGTCTTTCCCTTACAGTTCATTAGAGGATATTGAAAAGAAATTCATCCCTGGGAAAGTTAGGTGCATCTTGGTGTTGGTTCTTGTTTTAGCCGTCCTCACTTAGAATTAACTAAATGATGTTTCATTTTCAAGGCAGCATGTTTTGTCTTCCCATTCCACCGCCAGTAACAGTTGTCTAGTATCCTTAATGCCTTACGCTGTTTCCCATCTGCTCCTTTTACTCAGGCTGCCCTTCCCCAAAGCCCCTCCACATCCACCCTCTGCGCTGGATCTCTCTTTTACAAAACAGTGCGGTCTTCACAGCATTTCCTGAGCTATCCACGTGCAGCGGACTCTCCTGTCCTTTGTGGCGTTACTGTACCCGTTCACCTCAGTTGTAGAGCTGTTGAAACTTTTCTGTGCTGATTTGTTTTCATGGATCCTGTGCCTCTGGCAGAACAGAGAGGAGAATCTGCCTTTTATTTGTACCGCCAGCTTCTCCCAGGATAGGGCTTATGTTCTGATAGCTTTGGTAAATAACTGTTGTCTACCTGACTGACTAAGCGTAGGCACATGATCTGAAGTTCAGTTTCTGATTTATCTTGTTTTGTGTTCCTAGGAAGGGGCGACTAAGCCCGAAATTGCAAAACCGGAGTATGCTACTGGGTAGTAGAAATGGCTCCGCAGGATCTGACGGATCATAAAACACTGACCTCTGTTTTTGGAGCACAAGGAGCTTATTATACACTGGGTAAGTTAGTGAACATGGCTGGCATTTCTTGTTCTCTGTGCCTAGAAACTAGTGTGCTCTGGGGGGAAGGGTATATGTAGCTCAGCAGTAGAGAGAATGCGGGCTTAGCATGCAGGAGTTCCTGGGGTCAGTATCCAGTTCCTCCAAGAAACGAGTGTGATAAGGGGAAGGAAGGAAGGAAGGAAGGCGCAAAGTTTTTGTTTCGCTTCAGCAGTGTCTTCGCAGGAAAGCCTAATCCTCCATCCTTTTCTGTGGTTTTTAGCCGACGCGGGACCTGGCGCGGCTCCGATGTGGCCCGGCAGCGCCCGCCCACCTGCGGCGGCCCCGGAGGCCCAGGGAAGTGGGGTGGTCATGCTCTGTTGGGCCTCGTCCTGGGAAAGGGGATCTTCCCGTTCTCCTGGCAGCCGTTCCTGGACTCGTCTGCAGACTGTGTGTCCTGTGACGGGTCTGGCGTGGCGTGTCGCTGCCTTTTTCAGACTCAAAACTCTTGCCCAGGAGCCAGTGGGCTGCTTCTCCCGGGAGCTCGTCGCCTTGGCTGGTGCCTGCAGGAGCCATGAGGGAGTGCTTAGGAGCCGGGGCCCGCAGACTTTGACTGTGGGTTTCTCGAAGCAGCGTGAGGAGAGTGAGCCCTCTCTCCACACTGACTTCTCCTGGCTCGGCTGACTCCTTCCTGACCTCCTGCACCTAGGTTTGCTCCTGGGACTCTGAGACGGATTTCTGTGTCGTCGTTCTTTTGACTGGTATCCCGGCTCAGGCCAGGTGATTCTCCAGTTTAGAATGTCCATTCAGATCCTGGTAACTGGAAAAGGGGCAAAGCCCTCCCTCCAGCTTTGTACGGTGTGCTTTGTGCAACTTGGAGTCTTCCTTTGTGTGGTAAAAGTCACAGCCCGACACTGTCTTTTCTCGGGAGGTAAGTGTGTCTTGCCCGCTGCCTCCAGTTGTACTCTGGGCAGAAAAGCCTGGCTCTCGGAGATGGTGCGTTTGTAGTAGGGAATAGAGGCTGGAAGGGAAAGAGCCCGCCGTGAAAATGCCTCCTTCCCTGCGGGGGAATTCCGATGCTCACCAGAGTGCGTACGTTGTGTTTGTCCCCCATCCTGCGCCGGGTCGTTCCTGCCATGTAAGCTGTCAGAGCTGCTCGTCGGTCTCATGGCACACCGTGGGGTTTTGCGCACGAGCTTGTACAGTCCCTTTGGTGTCAGGTGTGGGGTTGAGACTCCCCACGTCACTATCCCGTAGCACGCATGTAGGGTGCGTTCCGTAGCGAACGTAAAATCCAGAAGTCCCTGAGGATAGGGATGATTGTAGCGGAGCCTGAGTACCTTCTGAGGACAGCCTTGACCCTCGGGAGCCCTTGGCCAGCTCCGCTGAAATACTCCGGGTTGCCCAGCTCCCCTTGGCTCTTTGCGCCCAGGGGCATCCCCTGCGTGGAAGAGGAGGGCCCTTTGTGAGGAGGGGGCAGAGAGGGCCTGGCAGGGTCCTGCAGGCAGAGCCCTGCAGGCAGAGACCTGCAGGCAGAGCCCTGCAGGCAGAGCGGTGACCCTGGTGCGGCTCTGCTTGCTCGTGTGGAGAATGAGCTCTTCACGTCCATCCCGTGTCCGTGATACTGGTCCGGGCATGGCAAGCTTGCGTGGAGCTGGGGAAGGTATCGGGGAGGGCCGTCCCGCCCAGAGTGGCTGGCTGTTGGGAAGGCGCTAGTTTGCCCGTGTGCTGGAAGCTCTATGTGCAGCCTCTCGGGCAGGATGTCCCTTGGGTTCCTCCACTTGGAGACAGCTGCGGCAGTTACGTGCGGTGTCAGGGTCGTATCCCCGTGTCCCCCTGTGCGGCCAAGGCTGCGGTCAGGCCCCAGAGGCCAGGGCGGAGCGTGTGGCACCGTGCTGCTCTCTGGGCACCCGGTGGAGGGGAGGGTGCCCGGTGCCGACGGCTGCTGCATTGGGTTTCAGCTCTTGTCGGTGTTGGCGCTTTTGTCTGTCATCCAACCCAGCCCTCCCTTCTGTCCTGCAGGTCACAACGTGGGCCGGAGGGCCCCAACCTTTCCGAGGAACAGCCTGCGTGGCCTGACCCGGGTGCGGCAAATCGTCGCCCAGCTGGGCACCTGCACCTGGTCCCACTTGGTGCCCTGTGCAATCTCGCCCCCCACCGCCAGCTGCTCCGCTCGGTAAGAGGAAAGCATAGTCCTCTGTTTATTCCTTGAGTCACTGCAGAAGAAGGGCAGATCGCTCTCCGGGGCTTCCCCGTGCACGGGCGGCCTTGACTGGGCTCACGACCGTGTGCCTCTAGTCAATTAGCAGGCGCACTTGATGGAACGCGTCTTCCCAATCCTGCCCTGGGGAGGGAGGTGTCTATTGTAGAGGGAAAGTGGGTCCTCTGACGGAGGGCAGACGTGTCGGTTCTGCACACGGGCCTTCAACAGACACCACGTTCCGGGCTCCCTGGAGGACAAGCCCGCCCCTGTCACTGTCTGCAGCGAGTGGAGCCCTGATCTTCCACAGCCGATGATCGGTTATGGAAGACACACCCGAACCCGGGGCCTGTGGTCTCTTCAGTCAAGGGTCCTGAGACCTGTCTCCCACTCGTTCTGATGTGAGACTTAGTGTGATACGGGGAAGAAGGCTTCAAAGATCTTTTGTGCTTCAGCAAACTAACAAGTTTTGTAAGGCAGTGAACCGTGAAAGAGTGTTTTGTAATTTATTTTATCTATGCCGAGAAGCTAGTTGACTCGGGGAATTACATAGGTTAGTGGTAAATAGAATGCTTGCTTAGCATGCCGAATTCCGTGTGCTCATTCCCGATACCTCCATTTAAAAACAGAATAAAAGAAAAAACCAAAACAAGAGAAAACTTCAAATGTTAGAAATACATAGTGCACAAACCCAACTACCATATCCATAATTTTTACGTGTTTTCATCTTACTACTTGGTTTGAAATATATCCCAACCGTGACTTAAGCATTTTTTTCAGAAAATGCTCTAACCCTTTGAAAGTATTTTCTGCCACTTTTGTTTTGTCACATCCACGAACGGAGATAGACGCACATGGTGGTTTTAATATACATTCGTGAATATTCTCATTAATGTACATGTAACTACATTTTACAGATGGTGTGTCAGTGCGCCACTTTACAGAAGAGAGAGGAAGAGAATCTTCCTGGGATGAGGTACAGTCTCTTGTTGTTAATGTCCTTGTGTGACTATATAAGTACCAGGGGATTCTGAGACATAAACCGGGGGTTGGTGTGAGTGTGCATCTTCACGTTTGCATCTGCTGATGAGAATTTTTGACTTATGCTTTTAACTTACAGTTTAGGATGTGATTCTGTGCTTAATGCCGTAGGACTGGATAATGCACTTGTGTTCATTTTCCAGATTCACCTAGTGAAGCCAGTGTCTGTATGGGTATTCTTGTTTTCAGGGTCTTTCCCTTACAGTTCATTAGAGGATATTGAAAAGAAATTCATCCCTGGGAAAGTTAGGTGCATCTTGGTGTTGGTTCTTGTTTTAGCCGTCCTCACTTAGAATTAACTAAATGATGTTTCATTTTCAAGGCAGCATGTTTTGTCTTCCCATTCCACCGCCAGTAACAGTTGTCTAGTATCCTTAATGCCTTACGCTGTTTCCCATCTGCTCCTTTTACTCAGGCTGCCCTTCCCCAAAGCCCCTCCACATCCACCCTCTGCGCTGGATCTCTCTTTTACAAAACAGTGCGGTCTTCACAGCATTTCCTGAGCTATCCACGTGCAGCGGACTCTCCTGTCCTTTGTGGCGTTACTGTACCCGTTCACCTCAGTTGTAGAGCTGTTGAAACTTTTCTGTGCTGATTTGTTTTCATGGATCCTGTGCCTCTGGCAGAACAGAGAGGAGAATCTGCCTTTTATTTGTACCGCCAGCTTCTCCCAGGATAGGGCTTATGTTCTGATAGCTTTGGTAAATAACTGTTGTCTACCTGACTGACTAAGCGTAGGCACATGATCTGAAGTTCAGTTTCTGATTTATCTTGTTTTGTGTTCCTAGGAAGGGGCGACTAAGCCCGAAATTGCAAAACCGGAGTATGCTACTGGGTAGTAGAAATGGCTCCGCAGGATCTGACGGATCATAAAACACTGACCTCTGTTTTTGGAGCACAAGGAGCTTATTATACACTGGGTAAGTTAGTGAACATGGCTGGCATTTCTTGTTCTCTGTGCCTAGAAACTAGTGTGCTCTGGGGGGAAGGGTATATGTAGCTCAGCAGTAGAGAGAATGCGGGCTTAGCATGCAGGAGTTCCTGGGGTCAGTATCCAGTTCCTCCAAGAAACGAGTGTGATAAGGGGAAGGAAGGAAGGAAGGAAGGCGCAAAGTTTTTGTTTCGCTTCAGCAGTGTCTTCGCAGGAAAGCCTAATCCTCCATCCTTTTCTGTGGTTTTTAGCCGACGCGGGACCTGGCGCGGCTCCGATGTGGCCCGGCAGCGCCCGCCCACCTGCGGCGGCCCCGGAGGCCCAGGGAAGTGGGGTGGTCATGCTCTGTTGGGCCTCGTCCTGGGAAAGGGGATCTTCCCGTTCTCCTGGCAGCCGTTCCTGGACTCGTCTGCAGACTGTGTGTCCTGTGACGGGTCTGGCGTGGCGTGTCGCTGCCTTTTTCAGACTCAAAACTCTTGCCCAGGAGCCAGTGGGCTGCTTCTCCCGGGAGCTCGTCGCCTTGGCTGGTGCCTGCAGGAGCCATGAGGGAGTGCTTAGGAGCCGGGGCCCGCAGACTTTGACTGTGGGTTTCTCGAAGCAGCGTGAGGAGAGTGAGCCCTCTCTCCACACTGACTTCTCCTGGCTCGGCTGACTCCTTCCTGACCTCCTGCACCTAGGTTTGCTCCTGGGACTCTGAGACGGATTTCTGTGTCGTCGTTCTTTTGACTGGTATCCCGGCTCAGGCCAGGTGATTCTCCAGTTTAGAATGTCCATTCAGATCCTGGTAACTGGAAAAGGGGCAAAGCCCTCCCTCCAGCTTTGTACGGTGTGCTTTGTGCAACTTGGAGTCTTCCTTTGTGTGGTAAACGTCACAGCCCGACACTGTCTTTTCTCGGGAGGTAAGTGTGTCTTGCCCGCTGCCTCCAGTTGTACTCTGGGCAGAAAAGCCTGGCTCTCGGAGATGGTGCGTTTGTAGTAGGGAATAGAGGCTGGAAGGGAAAGAGCCCGCCGTGAAAATGCCTCCTTCCCTGCGGGGGAATTCCGATGCTCACCAGAGTGCGTACGTTGTGTTTGTCCCCCATCCTGCGCCGGGTCGTTCCTGCCATGTAAGCTGTCAGAGCTGCTCGTCGGTCTCATGGCACACCGTGGGGTTTTGCGCACGAGCTTGTACAGTCCCTTTGGTGTCAGGTGTGGGGTTGAGACTCCCCACGTCACTATCCCGTAGCACGCATGTAGGGTGCGTTCCGTAGCGAACGTAAAATCCAGAAGTCCCTGAGGATAGGGATGATTGTAGCGGAGCCTGAGTACCTTCTGAGGACAGCCTTGACCCTCGGGAGCCCTTGGCCAGCTCCGCTGAAATACTCCGGGTTGCCCAGCTCCCCTTGGCTCTTTGCGCCCAGGGGCATCCCCTGCGTGGAAGAGGAGGGCCCTTTGTGAGGAGGGGGCAGAGAGGGCCTGGCAGGGTCCTGCAGGCAGAGCCCTGCAGGCAGAGACCTGCAGGCAGAGCCCTGCAGGCAGAGCGGTGACCCTGGTGCGGCTCTGCTTGCTCGTGTGGAGAATGAGCTCTTCACTTCCATCCCGTGTCCGTGATACTGGTCCGGGCATGGCAAGCTTGCGTGGAGCTGGGGAAGGTATCGGGGAGGGCCGTCCCGCCCAGAGTGGCTGGCTGTTGGGAAGGCGCTAGTTTGCCCGTGTGCTGGAAGCTCTATGTGCAGCCTCTCGGGCAGGATGTCCCTTGGGTTCCTCCACTTGGAGACAGCTGCGGCAGTTACGTGCGGTGTCAGGGTCGTATCCCCGTGTCCCCCTGTGCGGCCAAGGCTGCGGTCAGGCCCCAGAGGCCAGGGCGGAGCGTGTGGCACCGTGCTGCTCTCTGGGCACCCGGTGGAGGGGAGGGTGCCCGGTGCCGACGGCTGCTGCATTGGGTTTCAGCTCTTGTCGGTGTTGGCGCTTTTGTCTGTCATCCAACCCAGCCCTCCCTTCTGTCCTGCAGGTCACAACGTGGGCCGGAGGGCCCCAACCTTTCCGAGGAACAGCCTGCGTGGCCTGACCCGGGTGCGGCAAATCGTCGCCCAGCTGGGCACCTGCACCTGGTCCCACTTGGTGCCCTGTGCAATCTCGCCCCCCACCGCCAGCTGCTCCGCTCGGTAAGAGGAAAGCATAGTCCTCTGTTTATTCCTTGAGTCACTGCAGAAGAAGGGCAGATCGCTCTCCGGGGCTTCCCCGTGCACGGGCGGCCTTGACTGGGCTCACGACCGTGTGCCTCTAGTCAATTAGCAGGCGCACTTGATGGAACGCGTCTTCCCAATCCTGCCCTGGGGAGGGAGGTGTCTATTGTAGAGGGAAAGTGGGTCCTCTGACGGAGGGCAGACGTGTCGGTTCTGCACACGGGCCTTCAACAGACACCACGTTCCGGGCTCCCTGGAGGACAAGCCCGCCCCTGTCACTGTCTGCAGCGAGTGGAGCCCTGATCTTCCACAGCCGATGATCGGTTATGGAAGACACACCCGAACCCGGGGCCTGTGGTCTCTTCAGTCAAGGGTCCTGAGACCTGTCTCCCACTCGTTCTGATGTGAGACTTAGTGTGATACGGGGAAGAAGGCTTCAAAGATCTTTTGTGCTTCAGCAAACTAACAAGTTTTGTAAGGCAGTGAACCGTGAAAGAGTGTTTTGTAATTTATTTTATCTATGCCGAGAAGCTAGTTGACTCGGGGAATTACATAGGTTAGTGGTAAATAGAATGCTTGCTTAGCATGCCGAATTCCGTGTGCTCATTCCCGGTACCTCCATTTAAAAACAGAATAAAAGAAAAAACCAAAACAAGAGAAAACTTCAAATGTTAGAAATACATTGTGCACAAACCCAACTTCCATATCCATAATTTTTACGTGTTTTCTTCTTACTACTTGGTTTGAAATATATCCCAACCTTGACTTAAGCATTTTTTTCAGAAAATGCTCTAACCCTTTGAAAGTATTTTCTGCCACTTTTGTTTTGTCACATCCACGAACGGAGATAGACGCACATGGTGGTTTTAATATACATTCGTGAATATTCTCATTAATGTACATGTAACTACATTTTACAGATGGTGTGTCAGTGCGCCACTTTACAGAAGAGAGAGGAAGAGAATCTTCCTGGGATGAGGTACAGTCTCTTGTTGTTAATGTCCTTGTGTGACTATATAAGTACCAGGGGATTCTGAGACATAAACCGGGGGTTGGTGTGAGTGTGCATCTTCACGTTTGCATCTGCTGATGAGAATTTTTGACTTATGCTTTTAACTTACAGTTTAGGATGTGATTCTGTGCTTAATGCCGTAGGACTGGATAATGCACTTGTGTTCATTTTCCAGATTCACCTAGTGAAGCCAGTGTCTGTATGGGTATTCTTGTTTTCAGGGTCTTTCCCTTACAGTTCATTAGAGGATATTGAAAAGAAATTCATCCCTGGGAAAGTTAGGTGCATCTTGGTGTTGGTTCTTGTTTTAGCCGTCCTCACTTAGAATTAACTAAATGATGTTTCATTTTCAAGGCAGCATGTTTTGTCTTCCCATTCCACCGCCAGTAACAGTTGTCTAGTATCCTTAATGCCTTACGCTGTTTCCCATCTGCTCCTTTTACTCAGGCTGCCCTTCCCCAAAGCCCATCCACATCCACCCTCTGCGCTGGATCTCTCTTTTACAAAACAGTGCGGCCTTCACAGCATTTCCTGAGCTATCCATGTGCAGCGGACTCTCCTGTCCTTTGTGGCGTTACTGTACCCGTTCACCTCAGTTGTAGAGCTGTTGAAACTTTTCTGTGCTGATTTGTTTTCATGGATCCTGTGCCTCTGGCAGAACAGAGAGGAGAATCTGCCTTTTATTTGTACCGCCAGCTTCTCCCAGGATAGGGCTTATGTTCTGATAGCTTTGGTAAATAACTGTTGTCTACCTGACTGACTAAGCGTAGGCACATGATCTGAAGTTCAGTTTCTGATTTATCTTGTTTTGTGTTCCTAGGAAGGGGCGACTAAGCCCGAAATTGCAAAACCAGAGTATGCTACTGGGTAGTAGAAATGGCTCCGCAGGATCTGACGGATGATAAAACACTGACCTCTGTTTTTGGAGCACAAGGAGCTTATTATGCACTGGGTAAGTTAGTGAACATGGCTGGCATTTCTTGTTCTCTGTGCCTAGAAACTAGTGTGCTCTGGGGGGAAGGGTATATGTAGCTCAGCAGTAGAGAGAATGCGGGCTTAGCATGCAGGAGTTCCTGGGGTCAGTATCCAGTTCCTCCAAGAAACGAGTGTGATAAGGGGAAGGAAGGAAGGAAGGAAGGCGCAAAGTTTTTGTTTCGCTTCAGCAGTGTCTTCGCAGGAAAGCCTAATCCTCCATCCTTTTCTGTGGTTTTTAGCCGACGCGGGACCTGGCGCGGCTCCGATGTGGCCCGGCAGCGCCCGCCCACCTGCGGCGGCCCCGGAGGCCCAGGGAAGTGGGGTGGTCATGCTCTGTTGGGCCTCGTCCTGGGAAAGGGGATCTTCCCGTTCTCCTGGCAGCCGTTCCTGGACTCGTCTGCAGACTGTGTGTCCTGTGACGGGTCTGGCGTGGCGTGTCGCTGCCTTTTTCAGACTCAAAACTCTTGCCCAGGAGCCAGTGGGCTGCTTCTCCCGGGAGCTCGTCGCCTTGGCTGGTGCCTGCAGGAGCCATGAGGGAGTGCTTAGGAGCCGGGGCCCGCAGACTTTGACTGTGGGTTTCTCGAAGCAGCGTGAGGAGAGTGAGCCCTCTCTCCACACTGACTTCTCCTGGCTCGGCTGACTCCTTCCTGACCTCCTGCACCTAGGTTTGCTCCTGGGACTCTGAGACGGATTTCTGTGTCGTCGTTCTTTTGACTGGTATCCCGGCTCAGGCCAGGTGATTCTCCAGTTTAGAATGTCCATTCAGATCCTGGTAACTGGAAAAGGGGCAAAGCCCTCCCTCCAGCTTTGTACGGTGTGCTTTGTGCAACTTGGAGTCTTCCTTTGTGTGGTAAACGTCACAGCCCGACACTGTCTTTTCTCGGGAGGTAAGTGTGTCTTGCCCGCTGCCTCCAGTTGTACTCTGGGCAGAAAAGCCTGGCTCTCGGAGATGGTGCGTTTGTAGTAGGGAATAGAGGCTGGAAGGGAAAGAGCCCGCCGTGAAAATGCCTCCTTCCCTGCGGGGGAATTCCGATGCTCACCAGAGTGCGTACGTTGTGTTTGTCCCCCATCCTGCGCCGGGTCGTTCCTGCCATGTAAGCTGTCAGAGCTGCTCGTCGGTCTCATGGCACACCGTGGGGTTTTGCGCACGAGCTTGTACAGTCCCTTTGGTGTCAGGTGTGGGGTTGAGACTCCCCACGTCACTATCCCGTAGCACGCATGTAGGGTGCGTTCCGTAGCGAACGTAAAATCCAGAAGTCCCTGAGGATAGGGATGATTGTAGCGGAGCCTGAGTACCTTCTGAGGACAGCCTTGACCCTCGGGAGCCCTTGGCCAGCTCCGCTGAAATACTCCGGGTTGCCCAGCTCCCCTTGGCTCTTTGCGCCCAGGGGCATCCCCTGCGTGGAAGAGGAGGGCCCTTTGTGAGGAGGGGGCAGAGAGGGCCTGGCAGGGTCCTGCAGGAAGAGCCCTGCAGGCAGAGACCTGCAGGCAGAGCCCTGCAGGCAGAGCGGTGACCCTGGTGCGGCTCTGCTTGCTCGTGTGGAGAATGAGCTCTTCACGTCCATCCCGTGTCTGTGATACTGGTCCGGGCATGGCAAGCTTGCGTGGAGCTGGGGAAGGTATCGGGGAGGGCCGTCCCGCCCAGAGTGGCTGGCTGTTGGGAAGGCGCTAGTTTGCCCGTGTGCTGGAAGCTCTATGTGCAGCCTCTCGGGCAGGATGTCCCTTGGGTTCCTCCACTTGGAGACAGCTGCGGCAGTTACGTGCGGTGTCAGGGTCGTATCCCCGTGTCCCCCTGTGCGGCCAAGGCTGCGGTCAGGCCCCAGAGGCCAGGGCGGAGCGTGTGGCACCGTGCTGCTCTCTGGGCACCCGGTGGAGGGGAGGGTGCCCGGTGCCGACGGCTGCTGCATTGGGTTTCAGCTCTTGTCGGTGTTGGCGCTTTTGTCTGTCATCCAACCCAGCCCTCCCTTCTGTCCTGCAGGTCACAACGTGGGCCGGAGGGCCCCAACCTTTCCGAGGAACAGCCTGCGTGGCCTGACCCGGGTGCGGCAAATCGTCGCCCAGCTGGGCACCTGCACCTGGTCCCACTTGGTGCCCTGTGCAATCTCGCCCCCCACCGCCAGCTGCTCCGCTCGGTAAGAGGAAAGCATAGTCCTCTGTTTATTCCTTGAGTCACTGCAGAAGAAGGGCAGATCGCTCTCCGGGGCTTCCCCGTGCACGGGCGGCCTTGACTGGGCTCACGACCGTGTGCCTCTAGTCAATTAGCAGGCGCACTTGATGGAACGCGTCTTCCCAATCCTGCCCTGGGGAGGGAGGTGTCTATTGTAGAGGGAAAGTGGGTCCTCTGACGGAGGGCAGACGTGTCGGTTCTGCACACGGGCCTTCAACAGACACCACGTTCCGGGCTCCCTGGAGGACAAGCCCGCCCCTGTCACTGTCTGCAGCGAGTGGAGCCCTGATCTTCCACAGCCGATGATCGGTTATGGAAGACACACCCGAACCCGGGGCCTGTGGTCTCTTCAGTCAAGGGTCCTGAGACCTGTCTCCCACTCGTTCTGATGTGAGACTTAGTGTGATACGGGGAAGAAGGCTTCAAAGATCTTTTGTGCTTCAGCAAACTAACAAGTTTTGTAAGGCAGTGAACCGTGAAAGAGTGTTTTGTAATTTATTTTATCTATGCCGAGAAGCTAGTTGACTCGGGGAATTACATAGGTTAGTGGTAAATAGAATGCTTGCTTAGCATGCCGAATTCCGTGTGCTCATTCCCGGTACCTCCATTTAAAAACAGAATAAAAGAAAAAACCAAAACAAGAGAAAACTTCAAATGTTAGAAATACATAGTGCACAAACCCAACTTCCATATCCATAATATTTACGTGTTTTCCTCTTACTACTTGGTTTGAAATATATCCCAACCGTGACTTAAGCATTTTTTTCAGAAAATGCTCTAACCCTTTGAAAGAATTTTCTGCCACTTTTGTTTTGTCACATCCACGAACGGAGATAGACGCACATGGTGGTTTTAATATACATTCGTGAATATTCTCATTAATGTACATGTAACTACATTTTACAGATGGTGTGTCAGTGCGCCACTTTACAGAAGAGAGAGGAAGAGAATCTTCCTGGGATGAGGTACAGTCTCTTGTTGTTAATGTCCTTGTGTGACTATATAAGAACCAGGGGATTCTGAGACATAAACCGGGGGTTGGTGTGAGTGTGCATCTTCACGTTTGCATCTGCTGATGAGAATTTTTGACTTATGCTTTTAACTTACAGTTTAGGATGTGATTCTGTGCTTAATGCCGTAGGACTGGATAATGCACTTGTGTTCATTTTCCAGATTCACCTAGTGAAGCCAGTGTCTGTATGGGTATTCTTGTTTTCAGGGTCTTTCCCTTACAGTTCATTAGAGGATATTGAAAAGAAATTCATCCCTGGGAAAGTTAGGTGCATCTTGGTGTTGGTTCTTGTTTTAGCCGTCCTCACTTAGAATTAACTAAATGATGTTTCATTTTCAAGGCAGCATGTTTTGTCTTCCCATTCCACCGCCAGTAACAGTTGTCTAGTATCCTTAATGCCTTACGCTGTTTCCCATCTGCTCCTTTTACTCAGGCTGCCCTTCCCCAAAGCCCATCCACATCCACCCTCTGCGCTGGATCTCTCTTTTACAAAACAGTGCGGCCTTCACAGCATTTCCTGAGCTATCCATGTGCAGCGGACTCTCCTGTCCTTTGTGGCGTTACTGTACCCGTTCACCTCAGTTGTAGAGCTGTTGAAACTTTTCTGTGCTGATTTGTTTTCATGGATCCTGTGCCTCTGGCAGAACAGAGAGGAGAATCTGCCTTTTATTTGTACCGCCAGTTTCTCCCAGGATAGGGCTTATTTTCTGATAGCTTCGGTAAATAACTGTTGTCTACCTGACTGACTAAGCGTAGGCACAAGTTCTGAAGTTCAGTTCCTGATTTATCTTGTATGGTGTTCCTAGGAAGGGGCGACAAAGCCCGAAATTGCAAAACCGGAGTATGCTACTGGGTAGTAGAAATGGCTCCGCAGGATCTGACGGATCATAAAACACTGACCTCTGTTTTTGGAGCACACGGAGCTTATTATACACTGGGTAAGTTAGTGAACATGGCTGGCATTTCTTGTTCTCTGTGCCTAGAAATTAGTGTGCTCTGGGGGGAAGGGTATATGTAGCTCAGCAGTAGAGAGAATGCGGGCTTAGCATGCAGGAGTTCCTGGGGTCAGTATCCAGTTCCTCCAAGAAACGAGTGTGATAAGGGGAAGGAAGGAAGGAAGGAAGGCGCAAAGTTTTTGTTTCGCTTCAGCAGTGTCTTCGCAGGAAAGCCTAATCCTCCATCCTTTTCTGTGGTTTTTAGCCGACGCGGGACCTGGCGCGGCTCCGATGTGGCCCGGCAGCGCCCGCCCACCTGCGGCGGCCCCGGAGGCCCAGGGAAGTGGGGTGGTCATGCTCTGTTGGGCCTCGTCCTGGGAAAGGGGATCTTCCCGTTCTCCTGGCAGCCGTTCCTGGACTCGTCTGCAGACTGTGTGTCCTGTGACGGGTCTGGCGTGGCGTGTCGCTGCCTTTTTCAGACTCAAAACTCTTGCCCAGGAGCCAGTGGGCTGCTTCTCCCGGGAGCTCGTCGCCTTGGCTGGTGCCTGCAGGAGCCATGAGGGAGTGCTTAGGAGCCGGGGCCCGCAGACTTTGACTGTGGGTTTCTCGAAGCAGCGTGAGGAGAGTGAGCCCTCTCTCCACACTGACTTCTCCTGGCTCGGCTGACTCCTTCCTGACCTCCTGCACCTAGGGTTGCTCCTGGGTCTCTGAGACGGATTTCTGTGTCGTCGTTCTTTTGACTGGTATCCCGGCTCAGGCCAGGTGATTCTCCAGTTTAGAATGTCCATTCAGATCCTGGTAACTGGAAAAGGGGCAAAGCCCTCCCTCCAGCTTTGTACGGTGTGCTTTGTGCAACTTGGAGTCTTCCTTTGTGTGGTAAACGTCACAGCCCGACACTGTCTTTTCTCGGGAGGTAAGTGTGTCTTGCCCGCTGCCTCCAGTTGTACTCTGGGCAGAAAAGCCTGGCTCTCGGAGATGGTGCGTTTGTAGTAGGGAATAGAGGCTGGAAGGGAAAGAGCCCGCCGTGAAAATGCCTCCTTCCCTGCGGGGGAATTCCGATGCTCACCAGAGTGCGTACGTTGTGTTTGTCCCCCATCCTGCGCCGGGTCGTTCCTGCCATGTAAGCTGTCAGAGCTGCTCGTCGGTCTCATGGCACACCGTGGGGTTTTGCGCACGAGCTTGTACAGTCCCTTTGGTGTCAGGTGTGGGGTTGAGACTCCCCACGTCACTATCCCGTAGCACGCATGTAGGGTGCGTTCCGTAGCGAACGTAAAATCCAGAAGTCCCTGAGGATAGGGATGATTGTAGCGGAGCCTGAGTACCTTCTGAGGACAGCCTTGACCCTCGGGAGCCCTTGGCCAGCTCCGCTGAAATACTCCGGGTTGCCCAGCTCCCCTTGGCTCTTTGCGCCCAGGGGCATCCCCTGCGTGGAAGAGGAGGGCCCTTTGTGAGGAGGGGGCAGAGAGGGCCTGGCAGGGTCCTGCAGGCAGAGCCCTGCAGGCAGAGACCTGCAGGCAGAGCCCTGCAGGCAGAGCGGTGACCCTGGTGCGGCTCTGCTTGCTCGTGTGGAGAATGAGCTCTTCACGTCCATCCCGTGTCTGTGATACTGGTCCGGGCATGGCAAGCTTGCGTGGAGCTGGGGAAGGTATCGGGGAGGGCCGTCCCGCCCAGAGTGGCTGGCTGTTGGGAAGGCGCTAGTTTGCCCGTGTGCTGGAAGCTCTATGTGCAGCCTCTCGGGCAGGATGTCCCTTGGGTTCCTCCACTTGGAGACAGCTGCGGCAGTTACGTGCGGTGTCAGGGTCGTATCCCCGTGTCCCCCTGTGCGGCCAAGGCTGCGGTCAGGCCCCAGAGGCCAGGGCGGAGCGTGTGGCACCGTGCTGCTCTCTGGGCACCCGGTGGAGGGGAGGGTGCCCGGTGCCGACGGCTGCTGCATTGGGTTTCAGCTCTTGTCGGTGTTGGCGCTTTTGTCTGTCATCCAACCCAGCCCTCCCTTCTGTCCTGCAGGTCACAACGTGGGCCGGAGGGCCCCAACCTTTCCGAGGAACAGCCTGCGTGGCCTGACCCGGGTGCGGCAAATCGTCGCCCAGCTGGGCACCTGCACCTGGTCCCACTTGGTGCCCTGTGCAATCTCGCCCCCCACCGCCAGCTGCTCCGCTCGGTAAGAGGAAAGCATAGTCCTCTGTTTATTCCTTGAGTCACTGCAGAAGAAGGGCAGATCGCTCTCCGGGGCTTCCCCGTGCACGGGCGGCCTTGACTGGGCTCACGACCGTGTGCCTCTAGTCAATTAGCAGGCGCACTTGATGGAACGCGTCTTCCCAATCCTGCCCTGGGGAGGGAGGTGTCTATTGTAGAGGGAAAGTGGGTCCTCTGACGGAGGGCAGACGTGTCGGTTCTGCACACGGGCCTTCAACAGACACCACGTTCCGGGCTCCCTGGAGGACAAGCCCGCCCCTGTCACTGTCTGCAGCGAGTGGAGCCCTGATCTTCCACAGCCGATGATCGGTTATGGAAGACACACCCGAACCCGGGGCCTGTGGTCTCTTCAGTCAAGGGTCCTGAGACCTGTCTCCCACTCGTTCTGATGTGAGACTTAGTGTGATACGGGGAAGAAGGCTTCAAAGATCTTTTGTGCTTCAGCAAACTAACAAGTTTTGTAAGGCAGTGAACCGTGAAAGAGTGTTTTGTAATTTATTTTATCTATGCCGAGAAGCTAGTTGACTCGGGGAATTACATAGGTTAGTGGTAAATAGAATGCTTGCTTAGCATGCCGAATTCCGTGTGCTCATTCCCGGTACCTCCATTTAAAAACAGAATAAAAGAAAAAACCAAAACAAGAGAAAACTTCAAATGTTAGAAATACATTGTGCACAAACCCAACTTCCATATCCATAATTTTTACGTGTTTTCTTCTTACTACTTGGTTTGAAATATATCCCAACCTTGACTTAAGCATTTTTTTCAGAAAATGCTCTAACCCTTTGAAAGTATTTTCTGCCACTTTTGTTTTGTCACATCCACGAACGGAGATAGACGCACATGGTGGTTTTAATATACATTCGTGAATATTCTCATTAATGTACATGTAACTACATTTTACAGATGGTGTGTCAGTGCGCCACTTTACAGAAGAGAGAGGAAGAGAATCTTCCTGGGATGAGGTACAGTCTCTTGTTGTTAATGTCCTTGTGTGACTATATAAGTACCAGGGGATTCTGAGACATAAACCGGGGGTTGGTGTGAGTGTGCATCTTCACGTTTGCATCTGCTGATGAGAATTTTTGACTTATGCTTTTAACTTACAGTTTAGGATGTGATTCTGTTCTTAATGCCGTAGGACTGGATAATGCACTTGTGTTCATTTTCCAGATTCACCTAGTGAAGCCAGTGTCTGTATGGGTATTCTTGTTTTCAGGGTCTTTCCCTTACAGTTCATTAGAGGATATTGAAAAGAAATTCATCCCTGGGAAAGTTAGGTGCATCTTGGTGTTGGTTCTTGTTTTAGCCGTCCTCACTTAGAATTAACTAAATGATGTTTCATTTTCAAGGCAGCATGTTTTGTCTTCCCATTCCACCGCCAGTAACAGTTGTCTAGTATCCTTAATGCCTTACGCTGTTTCCCATCTGCTCCTTTTACTCAGGCTGCCCTTCCCCAAAGCCCATCCACATCCACCCTCTGCGCTGGATCTCTCTTTTACAAAACAGTGCGGCCTTCACAGCATTTCCTGAGCTATCCATGTGCAGCGGAATCTCCTGTCCTTTGTGGCGTTACTGTACCCGTTCACCTCAGTTGTAGAGCTGTTGAAACTTTTCTGTGCTGATTTGTTTTCATGGATCCTGTGCCTCTGGCAGAACAGAGAGGAGAATCTGCCTTTTATTTGTACCACCAGTTTCTCCCAGGATAGGGCTTATTTTCTGATAGCTTCGGTAAATAACTGATGTCTACCTGACTGAATAAGCGTAGGCACAAGTTCTGAAGTTCAGTTCCTGATTTATCTTGTATGGTGTTCCTAGGAAGGGGCGACAAAGCCCGAAATTGCAAAACCGGAGTACGCTACTGGGTAGTAGAAATGGCTCCGCAGGATCTGACGGATCATAAAACACTGACCTCTGTTTTTGGAGCACACGGAGCTTATTATACACTGGGTAAGTTAGTGAACATGGCTGGCATTTCTTGTTCTCTGTGCCTAGAAATTAGTGTGCTCTGGGGGGAAGGGTATATGTAGCTCAGCAGTAGAGAGAATGCGGGCTTAGCATGCAGGAGTTCCTGGGGTCAGTATCCAGTTCCTCCAAGAAACGAGTGTGATAAGGGGAAGGAAGGAAGGAAGGAAGGCGCAAAGTTTTTGTTTCGCTTCAGCAGTGTCTTCGCAGGAAAGCCTAATCCTCCATCCTTTTCTGTGGTTTTTAGCCGACGCGGGACCTGGCGCGGCTCCGATGTGGCCCGGCAGCGCCCGCCCACCTGCGGCGGCCCCGGAGGCCCAGGGAAGTGGGGTGGTCATGCTCTGTTGGGCCTCGTCCTGGGAAAGGGGATCTTCCCGTTCTCCTGGCAGCCGTTCCTGGACTCGTCTGCAGACTGTGTGTCCTGTGACGGGTCTGGCGTGGCGTGTCGCTGCCTTTTTCAGACTCAAAACTCTTGCCCATGAGCCAGTGGGCTACTTCTCCCGGGAGCTCGTCGCCTTGGCTGGTGCCTGCAGGAGCCATGAGGGAGTGCTTAGGAGCCGGGGCCCGCAGACTTTGACTGTGGGTTTCTCGAAGCAGCGTGAGGAGAGTGAGCCCTCTCTCCACACTGACTTCTCCTGGCTCGGCTGACTCCTTCCTGACCTCCTGCACCTAGGGTTGCTCCTGGGTCTCTGAGACGGATTTCTGTGTCGTCGTTCTTTTGACTGGTATCCCGGCTCAGGCCAGGTGATTCTCCAGTTTAGAATGTCCATTCAGATCCTGGTAACTGGAAAAGGGGCAAAGCCCTCCCTCCAGCTTTGTACGGTGTGCTTTGTGCAACTTGGAGTCTTCCTTTGTGTGGTAAACGTCACAGCCCGACACTGTCTTTTCTCGGGAGGTAAGTGTGTCTTGCCCGCTGCCTCCAGTTGTACTCTGGGCAGAAAAGCCTGGCTCTCGGAGATGGTGCGTTTGTAGTAGGGAATAGAGGCTGGAAGGGAAAGAGCCCGCCGTGAAAATGCCTCCTTCCCTGCGGGGGAATTCCGATGCTCACCAGAGTGCGTACGTTGTGTTTGTCCCCCATCCTGCGCCGGGTCGTTCCTGCCATGTAAGCTGTCAGAGCTGCTCGTCGGTCTCATGGCACACCGTGGGGTTTTGCGCACGAGCTTGTACAGTCCCTTTGGTGTCAGGTGTGGGGTTGAGACTCCCCACGTCACTATCCCGTAGCACGCATGTAGGGTGCGTTCCGTAGCGAACGTAAAATCCAGAAGTCCCTGAGGATAGGGATGATTGTAGCGGAGCCTGAGTACCTTCTGAGGACAGCCTTGACCCTCGGGAGCCCTTGGCCAGCTCCGCTGAAATACTCCGGGTTGCCCAGCTCCCCTTGGCTCTTTGCGCCCAGGGGCATCCCCTGCGTGGAAGAGGAGGGCCCTTTGTGAGGAGGGGGCAGAGAGGGCCTGGCAGGGTCCTGCAGGCAGAGCCCTGCAGGCAGAGACCTGCAGGCAGAGCCCTGCAGGCAGAGCGGTGACCCTGGTGCGGCTCTGCTTGCTCGTGTGGAGAATGAGCTCTTCACGTCCATCCCGTGTCTGTGATACTGGTCCGGGCATGGCAAGCTTGCGTGGAGCTGGGGAAGGTATCGGGGAGGGCCGTCCCGCCCAGAGTGGCTGGCTGTTGGGAAGGCGCTAGTTTGCCCGTGTGCTGGAAGCTCTATGGGCAGCCTCTCGGGCAGGATGTCCCTTGGGTTCCTCCACTTGGAGACAGCTGCGGCAGTTACGTGCGGTGTCAGGGTCGTATCCCCGTGTCCCCCTGTGCGGCCAAGGCTGCGGTCAGGCCCCAGAGGCCAGGGCGGAGCGTGTGGCACCGTGCTGCTCTCTGGGCACCCGGTGGAGGGGAGGGTGCCCGGTGCCGACGGCTGCTGCATTGGGTTTCAGCTCTTGTCGGTGTTGGCGCTTTTGTCTGTCATCCAACCCAGCCCTCCCTTCTGTCCTGCAGGTCACAACGTGGGCCGGAGGGCCCCAACCTTTCCGAGGAACAGCCTGCGTGGCCTGACCCGGGTGCGGCAAATCGTCGCCCAGCTGGGCACCTGCACCTGGTCCCACTTGGTGCCCTGTGCAATCTCGCCCCCCACCGCCAGCTGCTCCGCTCGGTAAGAGGAAAGCATAGTCCTCTGTTTATTCCTTGAGTCACTGCAGAAGAAGGGCAGATCGCTCTCCGGGGCTTCCCCGTGCACGGGCGGCCTTGACTGGGCTCACGACCGTGTGCCTCTAGTCAATTAGCAGGCGCACTTGATGGAACGCGTCTTCCCAATCCTGCCCTGGGGAGGGAGGTGTCTATTGTAGAGGGAAAGTGGGTCCTCTGACGGAGGGCAGACGTGTCGGTTCTGCACACGGGCCTTCAACAGACACCACGTTCCGGGCTCCCTGGAGGACAAGCCCGCCCCTGTCACTGTCTGCAGCGAGTGGAGCCCTGATCTTCCACAGCCGATGATCGGTTATGGAAGACACACCCGAACCCGGGGCCTGTGGTCTCTTCAGTCAAGGGTCCTGAGACCTGTCTCCCACTCGTTCTGATGTGAGACTTAGTGTGATACGGGGAAGAAGGCTTCAAAGATCTTTTGTGCTTCAGCAAACTAACAAGTTTTGTAAGGCAGTGAACCGTGAAAGAGTGTTTTGTAATTTATTTTATCTATGCCGAGAAGCTAGTTGACTCGGGGAATTACATAGGTTAGTGGTAAATAGAATGCTTGCTTAGCATGCCGAATTCCGTGTGCTCATTCCCGGTACCTCCATTTAAAAACAGAATAAAAGAAAAAACCAAAACAAGAGAAAACTTCAAATGTTAGAAATACATAGTGCACAAACCCAACTTCCATATCCATAATATTTACGTGTTTTCCTCTTACTACTTGGTTTGAAATATATCCCAACCGTGACTTAAGCATTTTTTTCAGAAAATGCTCTAACCCTTTGAAAGAATTTTCTGCCACTTTTGTTTTGTCACATCCACGAACGGAGATAGACGCACATGGTGGTTTTAATATACATTCGTGAATATTCTCATTAATGTACATGTAACTACATTTTACAGATGGTGTGTCAGTGCGCCACTTTACAGAAGAGAGAGGAAGAGAATCTTCCTGGGATGAGGTACAGTCTCTTGTTGTTAATGTCCTTGTGTGACTATATAAGTACCAGGGGATTCTGAGACATAAACCGGGGGTTGGTGTGAGTGTGCATCTTCACGTTTGCATCTGCTGATGAGAATTTTTGACTTATGCTTTTAACTTACAGTTTAGGATGTGATTCTGTGCTTAATGCCGTAGGACTGGATAATGCACTTGTGTTCATTTTCCAGATTCACCTAGTGAAGCCAGTGTCTGTATGGGTATTCTTGTTTTCAGGGTCTTTCCCTTACAGTTCATTAGAGGATATTGAAAAGAAATTCATCCCTGGGAAAGTTAGGTGCATCTTGGTGTTGGTTCTTGTTTTAGCCGTCCTCACTTAGAATTAACTAAATGATGTTTCATTTTCAAGGCAGCATGTTTTGTCTTCCCATTCCACCGCCAGTAACAGTTGTCTAGTATCCTTAATGCCTTACGCTGTTTCCCATCTGCTCCTTTTACTCAGGCTGCCCTTCCCCAAAGCCCATCCACATCCACCCTCTGCGCTGGATCTCTCTTTTACAAAACAGTGCGGCCTTCACAGCATTTCCTGAGCTATCCATGTGCAGCGGACTCTCCTGTCCTTTGTGGCGTTACTGTACCCGTTCACCTCAGTTGTAGAGCTGTTGAAACTTTTCTGTGCTGATTTGTTTTCATGGATCCTGTGCCTCTGGCAGAACAGAGAGGAGAATCTGCCTTTTATTTGTACCGCCAGTTTCTCCCAGGATAGGGCTTATTTTCTGATAGCTTCGGTAAATAACTGTTGTCTACCTGACTGACTAAGCGTAGGCACAAGTTCTGAAGTTCAGTTCCTGATTTATCTTGTATGGTGTTCCTAGGAAGGGGCGACAAAGCCCGAAATTGCAAAACCGGAGTATGCTACTGGGTAGTAGAAATGGCTCCGCAGGATCTGACGGATCATAAAACACTGACCTCTGTTTTTGGAGCACACGGAGCTTATTATACACTGGGTAAGTTAGTGAACATGGCTGGCATTTCTTGTTCTCTGTGCCTAGAAATTAGTGTGCTCTGGGGGGAAGGGTATATGTAGCTCAGCAGTAGAGAGAATGCGGGCTTAGCATGCAGGAGTTCCTGGGGTCAGTATCCAGTTCCTCCAAGAAACGAGTGTGATAAGGGGAAGGAAGGAAGGAAGGAAGGCGCAAAGTTTTTGTTTCGCTTCAGCAGTGTCTTCGCAGGAAAGCCTAATCCTCCATCCTTTTCTGTGGTTTTTAGCCGACGCGGGACCTGGCGCGGCTCCGATGTGGCCCGGCAGCGCCCGCCCACCTGCGGCGGCCCCGGAGGCCCAGGGAAGTGGGGTGGTCATGCTCTGTTGGGCCTCGTCCTGGGAAAGGGGATCTTCCCGTTCTCCTGGCAGCCGTTCCTGGACTCGTCTGCAGACTGTGTGTCCTGTGACGGGTCTGGCGTGGCGTGTCGCTGCCTTTTTCAGACTCAAAACTCTTGCCCAGGAGCCAGTGGGCTGCTTCTCCCGGGAGCTCGTCGCCTTGGCTGGTGCCTGCAGGAGCCATGAGGGAGTGCTTAGGAGCCGGGGCCCGCAGACTTTGACTGTGGGTTTCTCGAAGCAGCGTGAGGAGAGTGAGCCCTCTCTCCACACTGACTTCTCCTGGCTCGGCTGACTCCTTCCTGACCTCCTGCACCTAGGGTTGCTCCTGGGTCTCTGAGACGGATTTCTGTGTCGTCGTTCTTTTGACTGGTATCCCGGCTCAGGCCAGGTGATTCTCCAGTTTAGAATGTCCATTCAGATCCTGGTAACTGGAAAAGGGGCAAAGCCCTCCCTCCAGCTTTGTACGGTGTGCTTTGTGCAACTTGGAGTCTTCCTTTGTGTGGTAAACGTCACAGCCCGACACTGTCTTTTCTCGGGAGGTAAGTGTGTCTTGCCCGCTGCCTCCAGTTGTACTCTGGGCAGAAAAGCCTGGCTCTCGGAGATGGTGCGTTTGTAGTAGGGAATAGAGGCTGGAAGGGAAAGAGCCCGCCGTGAAAATGCCTCCTTCCCTGCGGGGGAATTCCGATGCTCACCAGAGTGCGTACGTTGTGTTTGTCCCCCATCCTGCGCCGGGTCGTTCCTGCCATGTAAGCTGTCAGAGCTGCTCGTCGGTCTCATGGCACACCGTGGGGTTTTGCGCACGAGCTTGTACAGTCCCTTTGGTGTCAGGTGTGGGGTTGAGACTCCCCACGTCACTATCCCGTAGCACGCATGTAGGGTGCGTTCCGTAGCGAACGTAAAATCCAGAAGTCCCTGAGGATAGGGATGATTGTAGCGGAGCCTGAGTACCTTCTGAGGACAGCCTTGACCCTCGGGAGCCCTTGGCCAGCTCCGCTGAAATACTCCGGGTTGCCCAGCTCCCCTTGGCTCTTTGCGCCCAGGGGCATCCCCTGCGTGGAAGAGGAGGGCCCTTTGTGAGGAGGGGGCAGAGAGGGCCTGGCAGGGTCCTGCAGGCAGAGCCCTGCAGGCAGAGACCTGCAGGCAGAGCCCTGCAGGCAGAGCGGTGACCCTGGTGCGGCTCTGCTTGCTCGTGTGGAGAATGAGCTCTTCACGTCCATCCCGTGTCTGTGATACTGGTCCGGGCATGGCAAGCTTGCGTGGAGCTGGGGAAGGTATCGGGGAGGGCCGTCCCGCCCAGAGTGGCTGGCTGTTGGGAAGGCGCTAGTTTGCCCGTGTGCTGGAAGCTCTATGTGCAGCCTCTCGGGCAGGATGTCCCTTGGGTTCCTCCACTTGGAGACAGCTGCGGCAGTTACGTGCGGTGTCAGGGTCGTATCCCCGTGTCCCCCTGTGCGGCCAAGGCTGCGGTCAGGCCCCAGAGGCCAGGGCGGAGCGTGTGGCACCGTGCTGCTCTCTGGGCACCCGGTGGAGGGGAGGGTGCCCGGTGCCGACGGCTGCTGCATTGGGTTTCAGCTCTTGTCGGTGTTGGCGCTTTTGTCTGTCATCCAACCCAGCCCTCCCTTCTGTCCTGCAGGTCACAACGTGGGCCGGAGGGCCCCAACCTTTCCGAGGAACAGCCTGCGTGGCCTGACCCGGGTGCGGCAAATCGTCGCCCAGCTGGGCACCTGCACCTGGTCCCACTTGGTGCCCTGTGCAATCTCGCCCCCCACCGCCAGCTGCTCCGCTCGGTAAGAGGAAAGCATAGTCCTCTGTTTATTCCTTGAGTCACTGCAGAAGAAGGGCAGATCGCTCTCCGGGGCTTCCCCGTGCACGGGCGGCCTTGACTGGGCTCACGACCGTGTGCCTCTAGTCAATTAGCAGGCGCACTTGATGGAACGCGTCTTCCCAATCCTGCCCTGGGGAGGGAGGTGTCTATTGTAGAGGGAAAGTGGGTCCTCTGACGGAGGGCAGACGTGTCGGTTCTGCACACGGGCCTTCAACAGACACCACGTTCCGGGCTCCCTGGAGGACAAGCCCGCCCCTGTCACTGTCTGCAGCGAGTGGAGCCCTGATCTTCCACAGCCGATGATCGGTTATGGAAGACACACCCGAACCCGGGGCCTGTGGTCTCTTCAGTCAAGGGTCCTGAGACCTGTCTCCCACTCGTTCTGATGTGAGACTTAGTGTGATACGGGGAAGAAGGCTTCAAAGATCTTTTGTGCTTCAGCAAACTAACAAGTTTTGTAAGGCAGTGAACCGTGAAAGAGTGTTTTGTAATTTATTTTATCTATGCCGAGAAGCTAGTTGACTCGGGGAATTACATAGGTTAGTGGTAAATAGAATGCTTGCTTAGCATGCCGAATTCCGTGTGCTCATTCCCGGTACCTCCATTTAAAAACAGAATAAAAGAAAAAACCAAAACAAGAGAAAACTTCAAATGTTAGAAATACATTGTGCACAAACCCAACTTCCATATCCATAATTTTTACGTGTTTTCTTCTTACTACTTGGTTTGAAATATATCCCAACCTTGACTTAAGCATTTTTTTCAGAAAATGCTCTAACCCTTTGAAAGTATTTTCTGCCACTTTTGTTTTGTCACATCCACGAACGGAGATAGACGCACATGGTGGTTTTAATATACATTCGTGAATATTCTCATTAATGTACATGTAACTACATTTTACAGATGGTGTGTCAGTGCGCCACTTTACAGAAGAGAGAGGAAGAGAATCTTCCTGGGATGAGGTACAGTCTCTTGTTGTTAATGTCCTTGTGTGACTATATAAGTACCAGGGGATTCTGAGACATAAACCGGGGGTTGGTGTGAGTGTGCATCTTCACGTTTGCATCTGCTGATGAGAATTTTTGACTTATGCTTTTAACTTACAGTTTAGGATGTGATTCTGTGCTTAATGCCGTAGGACTGGATAATGCACTTGTGTTCATTTTCCAGATTCACCTAGTGAAGCCAGTGTCTGTATGGGTATTCTTGTTTTCAGGGTCTTTCCCTTACAGTTCATTAGAGGATATTGAAAAGAAATTCATCCCTGGGAAAGTTAGGTGCATCTTGGTGTTGGTTCTTGTTTTAGCCGTCCTCACTTAGAATTAACTAAATGATGTTTCATTTTCAAGGCAGCATGTTTTGTCTTCCCATTCCACCGCCAGTAACAGTTGTCTAGTATCCTTAATGCCTTACGCTGTTTCCCATCTGCTCCTTTTACTCAGGCTGCCCTTCCCCAAAGCCCATCCACATCCACCCTCTGCGCTGGATCTCTCTTTTACAAAACAGTGCGGCCTTCACAGCATTTCCTGAGCTATCCATGTGCAGCGGAATCTCCTGTCCTTTGTGGCGTTACTGTACCCGTTCACCTCAGTTGTAGAGCTGTTGAAACTTTTCTGTGCTGATTTGTTTTCATGGATCCTGTGCCTCTGGCAGAACAGAGAGGAGAATCTGCCTTTTATTTGTACCACCAGTTTCTCCCAGGATAGGGCTTATTTTCTGATAGCTTCGGTAAATAACTGATGTCTACCTGACTGAATAAGCGTAGGCACAAGTTCTGAAGTTCAGTTCCTGATTTATCTTGTATGGTGTTCCTAGGAAGGGGCGACAAAGCCCGAAATTGCAAAACCGGAGTACGCTACTGGGTAGTAGAAATGGCTCCGCAGGATCTGACGGATCATAAAACACTGACCTCTGTTTTTGGAGCACACGGAGCTTATTATACACTGGGTAAGTTAGTGAACATGGCTGGCATTTCTTGTTCTCTGTGCCTAGAAATTAGTGTGCTCTGGGGGGAAGGGTATATGTAGCTCAGCAGTAGAGAGAATGCGGGCTTAGCATGCAGGAGTTCCTGGGGTCAGTATCCAGTTCCTCCAAGAAACGAGTGTGATAAGGGGAAGGAAGGAAGGAAGGAAGGCGCAAAGTTTTTGTTTCGCTTCAGCAGTGTCTTCGCAGGAAAGCCTAATCCTCCATCCTTTTCTGTGGTTTTTAGCCGACGCGGGACCTGGCGCGGCTCCGATGTGGCCCGGCAGCGCCCGCCCACCTGCGGCGGCCCCGGAGGCCCAGGGAAGTGGGGTGGTCATGCTCTGTTGGGCCTCGTCCTGGGAAAGGGGATCTTCCCGTTCTCCTGGCAGCCGTTCCTGGACTCGTCTGCAGACTGTGTGTCCTGTGACGGGTCTGGCGTGGCGTGTCGCTGCCTTTTTCAGACTCAAAACTCTTGCCCATGAGCCAGTGGGCTACTTCTCCCGGGAGCTCGTCGCCTTGGCTGGTGCCTGCAGGAGCCATGAGGGAGTGCTTAGGAGCCGGGGCCCGCAGACTTTGACTGTGGGTTTCTCGAAGCAGCGTGAGGAGAGTGAGCCCTCTCTCCACACTGACTTCTCCTGGCTCGGCTGACTCCTTCCTGACCTCCTGCACCTAGGGTTGCTCCTGGGTCTCTGAGACGGATTTCTGTGTCGTCGTTCTTTTGACTGGTATCCCGGCTCAGGCCAGGTGATTCTCCAGTTTAGAATGTCCATTCAGATCCTGGTAACTGGAAAAGGGGCAAAGCCCTCCCTCCAGCTTTGTACGGTGTGCTTTGTGCAACTTGGAGTCTTCCTTTGTGTGGTAAACGTCACAGCCCGACACTGTCTTTTCTCGGGAGGTAAGTGTGTCTTGCCCGCTGCCTCCAGTTGTACTCTGGGCAGAAAAGCCTGGCTCTCGGAGATGGTGCGTTTGTAGTAGGGAATAGAGGCTGGAAGGGAAAGAGCCCGCCGTGAAAATGCCTCCTTCCCTGCGGGGGAATTCCGATGCTCACCAGAGTGCGTACGTTGTGTTTGTCCCCCATCCTGCGCCGGGTCGTTCCTGCCATGTAAGCTGTCAGAGCTGCTCGTCGGTCTCATGGCACACCGTGGGGTTTTGCGCACGAGCTTGTACAGTCCCTTTGGTGTCAGGTGTGGGGTTGAGACTCCCCACGTCACTATCCCGTAGCACGCATGTAGGGTGCGTTCCGTAGCGAACGTAAAATCCAGAAGTCCCTGAGGATAGGGATGATTGTAGCGGAGCCTGAGTACCTTCTGAGGACAGCCTTGACCCTCGGGAGCCCTTGGCCAGCTCCGCTGAAATACTCCGGGTTGCCCAGCTCCCCTTGGCTCTTTGCGCCCAGGGGCATCCCCTGCGTGGAAGAGGAGGGCCCTTTGTGAGGAGGGGGCAGAGAGGGCCTGGCAGGGTCCTGCAGGAAGAGCCCTGCAGGCAGAGACCTGCAGGCAGAGCCCTGCAGGCAGAGCGGTGACCCTGGTGCGGCTCTGCTTGCTCGTGTGGAGAATGAGCTCTTCACGTCCATCCCGTGTCTGTGATACTGGTCCGGGCATGGCAAGCTTGCGTGGAGCTGGGGAAGGTATCGGGGAGGGCCGTCCCGCCCAGAGTGGCTGGCTGTTGGGAAGGCGCTAGTTTGCCCGTGTGCTGGAAGCTCTATGGGCAGCCTCTCGGGCAGGATGTCCCTTGGGTTCCTCCACTTGGAGACAGCTGCGGCAGTTACGTGCGGTGTCAGGGTCGTATCCCCGTGTCCCCCTGTGCGGCCAAGGCTGCGGTCAGGCCCCAGAGGCCAGGGCGGAGCGTGTGGCACCGTGCTGCTCTCTGGGCACCCGGTGGAGGGGAGGGTGCCCGGTGCCGACGGCTGCTGCATTGGGTTTCAGCTCTTGTCGGTGTTGGCGCTTTTGTCTGTCATCCAACCCAGCCCTCCCTTCTGTCCTGCAGGTCACAACGTGGGCCGGTGGGCCCCAAACTTTCCGAGGAACAGCCTGCGTGGCCTGACCCGGGTGCGGCAAATCGTCGCCCAGCTGGGCACCTGCACCTGGTCCCACTTGGTGCCCTGTGCAAACTCGCCCCCCACCGCCAGCTGCTCCGCTCGGTAAGAGGAAAGCATAGTCCTCTGTTTATTCCTTGAGTCACTGCAGAAGAAGGGCAGATCGCTCTCCGGGGCTTCCCCGTGCACGGGCGGCCTTGACTGGGCTCACGACCGTGTGCCTCTAGTCAATTAGCAGGCGCACTTGATGGAACGCGTCTTCCCAATCCTGCCCTGGGGAGGGAGGTGTCTATTGTAGAGGGAAAGTGGGTCCTCTGACGGAGGGCAGACGTGTCGGTTCTGCACACGGGCCTTCAACAGACACCACGTTCCGGGCTCCCTGGAGGACAAGCCCGCCCCTGTCACTGTCTGCAGCGAGTGGAGCCCTGATCTTCCACAGCCGATGATCGGTTATGGAAGACACACCCGAACCCGGGGCCTGTGGTCTCTTCAGTCAAGGGTCCTGAGACCTGTCTCCCACTCGTTCTGATGTGAGACTTAGTGTGATACGGGGAAGAAGGCTTCAAAGATCTTTTGTGCTTCAGCAAACTAACAAGTTTTGTAAGGCAGTGAACCGTGAAAGAGTGTTTTGTAATTTATTTTATCTATGCCGAGAAGCTAGTTGACTCGGGGAATTACATAGGTTAGTGGTAAATAGAATGCTTGCTTAGCATGCCGAATTCCGTGTGCTCATTCCCGGTACCTCCATTTAAAAACAGAATAAAAGAAAAACCAAAACAAGAGAAAACTTCAAATGTTAGAAATACATAGTGCACAAACCCAACTTCCATATCCATAATATTTACGTGTTTTCCTCTTACTACTTGGTTTGAAATATATCCCAACCTTGACTTAAGCATTTTTTTCAGAAAATGCTCTAACCCTTTGAAAGAATTTTCTGCCACTTTTGTTTTGTCACATCCACGAACGGAGATAGACGCACATGGTGGTTTTAATATACATTCGTGAATATTCTCATTAATGTACATGTAACTACATTTTACAGATGGTGTGTCAGTGCGCCACTTTACAGAAGAGAGAGGAAGAGAATCTTCCTGGGATGAGGTACAGTCTCTTGTTGTTAATGTCCTTGTGTGACTATATAAGTACCAGGGGATTCTGAGACATAAACCGGGGGTTGGTGTGAGTGTGCATCTTCACGTTTGCATCTGCTGATGAGAATTTTTGACTTATGCTTTTAACTTACAGTTTAGGATGTGATTCTGTGCTTAATGCCGTAGGACTGGATAATGCACTTGTGTTCATTTTCCAGATTCACCTAGTGAAGCCAGTGTCTGTATGGGTATTCTTGTTTTCAGGGTCTTTCCCTTACAGTTCATTAGAGGATATTGAAAAGAAATTCATCCCTGGGAAAGTTAGGTGCATCTTGGTGTTGGTTCTTGTTTTAGCCGTCCTCACTTAGAATTAACTAAATGATGTTTCATTTTCAAGGCAGCATGTTTTGTCTTCCCATTCCACCGCCAGTAACAGTTGTCTAGTATCCTTAATGCCTTACGCTGTTTCCCATCTGCTCCTTTTACTCAGGCTGCCCTTCCCCAAAGCCCATCCACATCCACCCTCTGCGCTGGATCTCTCTTTTACAAAACAGTGCGGCCTTCACAGCATTTCCTGAGCTATCCATGTGCAGCGGACTCTCCTGTCCTTTGTGGCGTTACTGTACCCGTTCACCTCAGTTGTAGAGCTGTTGAAACTTTTCTGTGCTGATTTGTTTTCATGGATCCTGTGCCTCTGGCAGAACAGAGAGGAGAATCTGCCTTTTATTTGTACCACCAGTTTCTCCCAGGATAGGGCTTATTTTCTGATAGCTTCGGTAAATAACTGATGTCTACCTGACTGAATAAGCGTAGGCACAAGTTCTGAAGTTCAGTTCCTGATTTATCTTGTATGGTGTTCCTAGGAAGGGGCGACAAAGCCCGAAATTGCAAAACCGGAGTACGCTACTGGGTAGTAGAAATGGCTCCGCAGGATCTGACGGATCATAAAACACTGACCTCTGTTTTTGGAGCACACGGAGCTTATTATACACTGGGTAAGTTAGTGAACATGGCTGGCAGTTCTTGTTCTCTGTGCCTAGAAATTAGTGTGCTCTGGGGGGAAGGGTATATGTAGCTCAGCAGTAGAGAGAATGCGGGCTTAGCATGCAGGAGTTCCTGGGGTCAGTATCCAGTTCCTCCAAGAAACGAGTGTGATAAGGGGAAGGAAGGAAGGAAGGAAGGCGCAAAGTTTTTGTTTCGCTTCAGCAGTGTCTTCGCAGGAAAGCCTAATCCTCCATCCTTTTCTGTGGTTTTTAGCCGACGCGGGACCTGGCGCGGCTCCGATGTGGCCCGGCAGCGCCCGCCCACCTGCGGCGGCCCCGGAGGCCCAGGGAAGTGGGGTGGTCATGCTCTGTTGGGCCTCGTCCTGGGAAAGGGGATCTTCCCGTTCTCCTGGCAGCCGTTCCTGGACTCGTCTGCAGACTGTGTGTCCTGTGACGGGTCTGGCGTGGCGTGTCGCTGCCTTTTTCAGACTCAAAACTCTTGCCCATGAGCCAGTGGGCTACTTCTCCCGGGAGCTCGTCGCCTTGGCTGGTGCCTGCAGGAGCCATGAGGGAGTGCTTAGGAGCCGGGGCCCGCAGACTTTGACTGTGGGTTTCTCGAAGCAGCGTGAGGAGAGTGAGCCCTCTCTCCACACTGACTTCTCCTGGCTCGGCTGACTCCTTCCTGACCTCCTGCACCTAGGGTTGCTCCTGGGTCTCTGAGACGGATTTCTGTGTCGTCGTTCTTTTGACTGGTATCCCGGCTCAGGCCAGGTGATTCTCCAGTTTAGAATGTCCATTCAGATCCTGGTAACTGGAAAAGGGGCAAAGCCCTCCCTCCAGCTTTGTACGGTGTGCTTTGTGCAACTTGGAGTCTTCCTTTGTGTGGTAAACGTCACAGCCCGACACTGTCTTTTCTCGGGAGGTAAGTGTGTCTTGCCCGCTGCCTCCAGTTGTACTCTGGGCAGAAAAGCCTGGCTCTCGGAGATGGTGCGTTTGTAGTAGGGAATAGAGGCTGGAAGGGAAAGAGCCCGCCGTGAAAATGCCTCCTTCCCTGCGGGGGAATTCCGATGCTCACCAGAGTGCGTACGTTGTGTTTGTCCCCCATCCTGCGCCGGGTCGTTCCTGCCATGTAAGCTGTCAGAGCTGCTCGTCGGTCTCATGGCACACCGTGGGGTTTTGCGCACGAGCTTGTACAGTCCCTTTGGTGTCAGGTGTGGGGTTGAGACTCCCCACGTCACTATCCCGTAGCACGCATGTAGGGTGCGTTCCGTAGCGAACGTAAAATCCAGAAGTCCCTGAGGATAGGGATGATTGTAGCGGAGCCTGAGTACCTTCTGAGGACAGCCTTGACCCTCGGGAGCCCTTGGCCAGCTCCGCTGAAATACTCCGGGTTGCCCAGCTCCCCTTGGCTCTTTGCGCCCAGGGGCATCCCCTGCGTGGAAGAGGAGGGCCCTTTGTGAGGAGGGGGCAGAGAGGGCCTGGCAGGGTCCTGCAGGAAGAGCCCTGCAGGCAGAGACCTGCAGGCAGAGCCCTGCAGGCAGAGCGGTGACCCTGGTGCGGCTCTGCTTGCTCGTGTGGAGAATGAGCTCTTCACGTCCATCCCGTGTCTGTGATACTGGTCCGGGCATGGCAAGCTTGCGTGGAGCTGGGGAAGGTATCGGGGAGGGCCGTCCCGCCCAGAGTGGCTGGCTGTTGGGAAGGCGCTAGTTTGCCCGTGTGCTGGAAGCTCTATGGGCAGCCTCTCGGGCAGGATGTCCCTTGGGTTCCTCCACTTGGAGACAGCTGCGGCAGTTACGTGCGGTGTCAGGGTCGTATCCCCGTGTCCCCCTGTGCGGCCAAGGCTGCGGTCAGGCCCCAGAGGCCAGGGCGGAGCGTGTGGCACCGTGCTGCTCTCTGGGCACCCGGTGGAGGGGAGGGTGCCCGGTGCCGACGGCTGCTGCATTGGGTTTCAGCTCTTGTCGGTGTTGGCGCTTTTGTCTGTCATCCAACCCAGCCCTCCCTTCTGTCCTGCAGGTCACAACGTGGGCCGGTGGGCCCCAAACTTTCCGAGGAACAGCCTGCGTGGCCTGACCCGGGTGCGGCAAATCGTCGCCCAGCTGGGCACCTGCACCTGGTCCCACTTGGTGCCCTGTGCAAACTCGCCCCCCACCGCCAGCTGCTCCGCTCGGTAAGAGGAAAGCATAGTCCTCTGTTTATTCCTTGAGTCACTGCAGAAGAAGGGCAGATCGCTCTCCGGGGCTTCCCCGTGCACGGGCGGCCTTGACTGGGCTCACGACCGTGTGCCTCTAGTCAATTAGCAGGCGCACTTGATGGAACGCGTCTTCCCAATCCTGCCCTGGGGAGGGAGGTGTCTATTGTAGAGGGAAAGTGGGTCCTCTGACGGAGGGCAGACGTGTCGGTTCTGCACACGGGCCTTCAACAGACACCACGTTCCGGGCTCCCTGGAGGACAAGCCCGCCCCTGTCACTGTCTGCAGCGAGTGGAGCCCTGATCTTCCACAGCCGATGATCGGTTATGGAAGACACACCCGAACCCGGGGCCTGTGGTCTCTTCAGTCAAGGGTCCTGAGACCTGTCTCCCACTCGTTCTGATGTGAGACTTAGTGTGATACGGGGAAGAAGGCTTCAAAGATCTTTTGTGCTTCAGCAAACTAACAAGTTTTGTAAGGCAGTGAACCGTGAAAGAGTGTTTTGTAATTTATTTTATCTATGCCGAGAAGCTAGTTGACTCGGGGAATTACATAGGTTAGTGGTAAATAGAATGCTTGCTTAGCATGCCGAATTCCGTGTGCTCATTCCCGGTACCTCCATTTAAAAACAGAATAAAAGAAAAACCAAAACAAGAGAAAACTTCAAATGTTAGAAATACATAGTGCACAAACCCAACTTCCATATCCATAATATTTACGTGTTTTCCTCTTACTACTTGGTTTGAAATATATCCCAACCTTGACTTAAGCATTTTTTTCAGAAAATGCTCTAACCCTTTGAAAGAATTTTCTGCCACTTTTGTTTTGTCACATCCACGAACGGAGATAGACGCACATGGTGGTTTTAATATACATTCGTGAATATTCTCATTAATGTACATGTAACTACATTTTACAGATGGTGTGTCAGTGCGCCACTTTACAGAAGAGAGAGGAAGAGAATCTTCCTGGGATGAGGTACAGTCTCTTGTTGTTAATGTCCTTGTGTGACTATATAAGTACCAGGGGATTCTGAGACATAAACCGGGGGTTGGTGTGAGTGTGCATCTTCACGTTTCCATCTGCTGATGAGAATTTTTGACTTATGCTTTTAACTTACAGTTTAGGATGTGATTCTGTGCTTAATGCCGTAGGACTGGATAATGCACATGTGTTCATTTTCCAGATTCACCTAGTGAAGCCAGTGTCTGTATGGGTATTCTTGTTTTCAGGGTCTTTCCCTTACAGTTCATTAGAGGATATTGAAAAGAAATTCATCCCTGGGAAAGTTAGGTGCATCTTGGTGTTGGTTCATGTTTTAGCCGTCCTCACTTAGAATTAACTAAATGATGTTTCATTTTCAAGGCAGCATGTTTTGTCTTCCCATTCCACCGCCAGTAACAGTTGTCTAGTATCCTTAATGCCTTACGCTGTTTCCCATCTGCTCCTTTTACTCAGGCTGCCCTTCCCCAAAGCCCATCCACATCCACCCTCTGCGCTGGATCTCTCTTTTACAAAACAGTGCGGCCTTCACAGCATTTCCTGAGCTATCCATGTGCAGCGGACTCTCCTGTCCTTTGTGGCGTTACTGTACCCGTTCACCTCAGTTGTAGAGCTGTTGAAACTTTTCTGTGCTGATTTGTTTTCATGGGTCCTGTGCCTCTGGCAGAACAGAGAGGAGAATCTGCCTTTTATTTGTACCGCCAGTTTCTCCCAGGATAGGGCTTATTTTCTGATAGCTTCGGTAAATAACTGTTGTCTACCTGACTGACTAAGCGTAGGCACAAGTTCTGAATTTCAGTTCCTGATTTATCTTGTATGGTGTTCCTAGGAAGGGGCGACAAAGCCCGAAATTGCAAAACCGGAGTACGCTACTGGGTAGTAGAAATGGCTCCGCAGGATCTGACGGATCATAAAACACTGACCTCTGTTTTTGGAGCACACGGAGCTTATTATACACTGGGTAAGTTAGTGAACATGGCTGGCATTTCTTGTTCTCTGTGCCTAGAAATTAGTGTGCTCTGGGGGGAAGGGTATATGTAGCTCAGCAGTAGAGAGAATGCGGGCTTAGCATGCAGGAGTTCCTGGGGTCAGTATCCAGTTCCTCCAAGAAACGAGTGTGATAAGGGGAAGGAAGGAAGGAAGGAAGGCGCAAAGTTTTTGTTTCGCTTCAGCAGTGTCTTCGCAGGAAAGCCTAATCCTCCATCCTTTTCTGTGGTTTTTAGCCGACGCGGGACCTGGCGCGGCTCCGATGTGGCCCGGCAGCGCCCGCCCACCTGCGGCGGCCCCGGAGGCCCAGGGAAGTGGGGTGGTCATGCTCTGTTGGGCCTCGTCCTGGGAAAGGGGATCTTCCCGTTCTCCTGGCAGCCGTTCCTGGACTCGTCTGCAGACTGTGTGTCCTGTGACGGGTCTGGCGTGGCGTGTCGCTGCCTTTTTCAGACTCAAAACTCTTGCCCATGAGCCAGTGGGCTGCTTCTCCCGGGAGCTCGTCGCCTTGGCTGGTGCCTGCAGGAGCCATGAGGGAGTGCTTAGGAGCCGGGGCCCGCAGACTTTGACTGTGGGTTTCTCGAAGCAGCGTGAGGAGAGTGAGCCCTCTCTCCACACTGACTTCTCCTGGCTCGGCTGACTCCTTCCTGACCTCCTGCACCTAGGGTTGCTCCTGGGTCTCTGAGACGGATTTCTGTGTCGTCGTTCTTTTGACTGGTATCCCGGCTCAGGCCAGGTGATTCTCCAGTTTAGAATGTCCATTCAGATCCTGGTAACTGGAAAAGGGGCAAAGCCCTCCCTCCAGCTTTGTACGGTGTGCTTTGTGCAACTTGGAGTCTTCCTTTGTGTGGTAAACGTCACAGCCCGACACTGTCTTTTCTCGGGAGGTAAGTGTGTCTTGCCCGCTGCCTCCAGTTGTACTCTGGGCAGAAAAGCCTGGCTCTCGGAGATGGTGCGTTTGTAGTAGGGAATAGAGGCTGGAAGGGAAAGAGCCCGCCGTGAAAATGCCTCCTTCCCTGCGGGGGAATTCCGATGCTCACCAGAGTGCGTACGTTGTGTTTGTCCCCCATCCTGCGCCGGGTCGTTCCTGCCATGTAAGCTGTCAGAGCTGCTCGTCGGTCTCATGGCACACCGTGGGGTTTTGCGCACGAGCTTGTACAGTCCCTTTGGTGTCAGGTGTGGGGTTGAGACTCCCCACGTCACTATCCCGTAGCACGCATGTAGGGTGCGTTCCGTAGCGAACGTAAAATCCAGAAGTCCCTGAGGATAGGGATGATTGTAGCGGAGCCTGAGTACCTTCTGAGGACAGCCTTGACCCTCGGGAGCCCTTGGCCAGCTCCGCTGAAATACTCCGGGTTGCCCAGCTCCCCTTGGCTCTTTGCGCCCAGGGGCATCCCCTGCGTGGAAGAGGAGGGCCCTTTGTGAGGAGGGGGCAGAGAGGGCCTGGCAGGGTCCTGCAGGAAGAGCCCTGCAGGCAGAGACCTGCAGGCAGAGCCCTGCAGGCAGAGCGGTGACCCTGGTGCGGCTCTGCTTGCTCGTGTGGAGAATGAGCTCTTCACGTCCATCCCGTGTCTGTGATACTGGTCCGGGCATGGCAAGCTTGCGTGGAGCTGGGGAAGGTATCGGGGAGGGCCGTCCCGCCCAGAGTGGCTGGCTGTTGGGAAGGCGCTAGTTTGCCCGTGTGCTGGAAGCTCTATGTGCAGCCTCTCGGGCAGGATGTCCCTTGGGTTCCTCCACTTGGAGACAGCTGCGGCAGTTACGTGCGGTGTCAGGGTCGTATCCCCGTGTCCCCCTGTGCGGCCAAGGCTGCGGTCAGGCCCCAGAGGCCAGGGCGGAGCGTGTGGCACCGTGCTGCTCTCTGGGCACCCGGTGGAGGGGAGGGTGCCCGGTGCCGACGGCTGCTGCATTGGGTTTCAGCTCTTGTCGGTGTTGGCGCTTTTGTCTGTCATCCAACCCAGCCCTCCCTTCTGTCCTGCAGGTCACAACGTGGGCCGGAGGGCCCCAACCTTTCCGAGGAACAGCCTGCGTGGCCTGACCCGGGTGCGGCAAATCGTCGCCCAGCTGGGCACCTGCACCTGGTCCCACTTGGTGCCCTGTGCAAACTCGCCCCCCACCGCCAGCTTCTCCGCTCGGTAAGAGGAAAGCATAGTCCTCTGTTTATTCCTTGAGTCACTGCAGAAGAAGGGCAGATCGCTCTCCGGGGCTTCCCCGTGCACGGGCGGCCTTGACTGGGCTCACGACCGTGTGCCTCTAGTCAATTAGCAGGCGCACTTGATGGAACGCGTCTTCCCAATCCTGCCCTGGGGAGGGAGGTGTCTATTGTAGAGGGAAAGTGGGTCCTCTGACGGAGGGCAGACGTGTCGGTTCTGCACACGGGCCTTCAACAGACACCACGTTCCGGGCTCCCTGGAGGACAAGCCCGCCCCTGTCACTGTCTGCAGCGAGTGGAGCCCTGATCTTCCACAGCCGATGATCGGTTATGGAAGACACACCCGAACCCGGGGCCTGTGGTCTCTTCAGTCAAGGGTCCTGAGACCTGTCTCCCACTCGTTCTGATGTGAGACTTAGTGTGATACGGGGAAGAAGGCTTCAAAGATCTTTTGTGCTTCAGCAAACTAACAAGTTTTGTAAGGCAGTGAACCGTGAAAGAGTGTTTTGTAATTTATTTTATCTATGCCGAGAAGCTAGTTGACTCGGGGAATTACATAGGTTAGTGGTAAATAGAATGCTTGCTTAGCATGCCGAATTCCGTGTGCTCATTCCCGGTACCTCCATTTAAAAACAGAATAAAAGAAAAAACCAAAACAAGAGAAAACTTCAAATGTTAGAAATACATAGTGCACAAACCCAACTTCCATATCCATAATATTTACGTGTTTTCCTCTTACTACTTGGTTTGAAATATATCCCAACCTTGACTTAAGCATTTTTTTCAGAAAATGCTCTAACCCTTTGAAAGAATTTTCTGCCACTTTTGTTTTGTCACATCCACGAACGGAGATAGACGCACATGGTGGTTTTAATATACATTCGTGAATATTCTCATTAATGTACATGTAACTACATTTTACAGATGGTGTGTCAGTGCGCCACTTTACAGAAGAGAGAGGAAGAGAATCTTCCTGGGATGAGGTACAGTCTCTTGTTGTTAATGTCCTTGTGTGACTATATAAGTACCAGGGGATTCTGAGACATAAACCGGGGGTTGGTGTGAGTGTGCATCTTCACGTTTGCATCTGCTGATGAGAATTTTTGACTTATGCTTTTAACTTACAGTTTAGGATGTGATTCTGTGCTTAATGCCGTAGGACTGGATAATGCACATGTGTTCATTTTCCAGATTCACCTAGTGAAGCCAGTGTCTGTATGGGTATTCTTGTTTTCAGGGTCTTTCCCTTACAGTTCATTAGAGGATATTGAAAAGAAATTCATCCCTGGGAAAGTTAGGTGCATCTTGGTGTTGGTTCATGTTTTAGCCGTCCTCACTTAGAATTAACTAAATGATGTTTCATTTTCAAGGCAGCATGTTTTGTCTTCCCATTCCACCGCCAGTAACAGTTGTCTAGTATCCTTAATGCCTTACGCTGTTTCCCATCTGCTCCTTTTACTCAGGCTGCCCTTCCCCAAAGCCCATCCACATCCACCCTCTGCGCTGGATCTCTCTTTTACAAAACAGTGCGGCCTTCACAGCATTTCCTGAGCTATCCATGTGCAGCGGACTCTCCTGTCCTTTGTGGCGTTACTGTACCCGTTCACCTCAGTTGTAGAGCTGTTGAAACTTTTCTGTGCTGATTTGTTTTCATGGGTCCTGTGCCTCTGGCAGAACAGAGAGGAGAATCTGCCTTTTATTTGTACCGCCAGTTTCTCCCAGGATAGGGCTTATTTTCTGATAGCTTCGGTAAATAACTGTTGTCTACCTGACTGACTAAGCGTAGGCACAAGTTCTGAATTTCAGTTCCTGATTTATCTTGTTTTGTGTTCCTAGGAAGGGGCGACTAAGCCCGAAATTGCAAAACCGGAGTATGCTACTGGGTAGTAGAAATGGCTCCGCAGGATCTGACGGATCATAAAACACTGACCTCTGTTTTTGGAGCACAAGGAGCTTATTATACACTGGGTAAGTTAGTGAACATGGCTGGCATTTCTTGTTCTCTGTGCCTAGAAACTAGTGTGCTCTGGGGGGAAGGGTATATGTAGCTCAGCAGTAGAGAGAATGCGGGCTTAGCATGCAGGAGTTCCTGGGGTCAGTATCCAGTTCCTCCAAGAAACGAGTGTGATAAGGGGAAGGAAGGAAGGAAGGAAGGCGCAAAGTTTTTGTTTCGCTTCAGCAGTGTCTTCGCAGGAAAGCCTAATCCTCCATCCTTTTCTGTGGTTTTTAGCCGACGCGGGACCTGGCGCGGCTCCGATGTGGCCCGGCAGCGCCCGCCCACCTGCGGCGGCCCCGGAGGCCCAGGGAAGTGGGGTGGTCATGCTCTGTTGGGCCTCGTCCTGGGAAAGGGGATCTTCCCGTTCTCCTGGCAGCCATTCCTGGACTCGTCTGCAGACTGTGTGTCCTGTGACGGGTCTGGCGTGGCGTGTCGCTGCCTTTTTCAGACTCAAAACTCTTGCCCATGAGCCAGTGGGCTGCTTCTCCCGGGAGCTCGTCGCCTTGGCTGGTGCCTGCAGGAGCCATGAGGGAGTGCTTAGGAGCCGGGGCCCACAGACTTTGACTGTGGGTTTCTCGAAGCAGCGTGAGGAGAGTGAGCCCTCTCTCCACACTGACTTCTCCTGGCTCGGCTGACTCCTTCCTGACCTCCTGCACCTAGGGTTGCTCCTGGGACTCTGAGACGGATTTCTGTGTCGTCGTTCTTTTGACTGGTATCCCGGCTCAGGCCAGGTGATTCTCCAGTTTAGAATGTCCATTCAGATCCTGGTAACTGGAAAAGGGGCAAAGCCCTCCCTCCAGCTTTGTACGGTGTGCTTTGTGCAACTTGGAGTCTTCCTTTGTGTGGTAAACGTCACAGCCCGACACTGTCTTTTCTCGGGAGGTAAGTGTGTCTTGCCCGCTGCCTCCAGTTGTACTCTGGGCAGAAAAGCCTGGCTCTCGGAGATGGTGCGTTTGTAGTAGGGAATAGAGGCTGGAAGGGAAAGAGCCCGCCGTGAAAATGCCTCCTTCCCTGCGGGGGAATTCCGATGCTCACCAGAGTGCGTACGTTGTGTTTGTCCCCCATCCTGCGCCGGGTCGTTCCTGCCATGTAAGCTGTCAGAGCTGCTCGTCGGTCTCATGGCACACCGTGGGGTTTTGCGCACGAGCTTGTACAGTCCCTTTGGTGTCAGGTGTGGGGTTGAGACTCCCCACGTCACTATCCCGTAGCACGCATGTAGGGTGCGTTCCGTAGCGAACGTAAAATCCAGAAGTCCCTGAGGATAGGGATGATTGTAGCGGAGCCTGAGTACCTTCTGAGGACAGCCTTGACCCTCGGGAGCCCTTGGCCAGCTCCGCTGAAATACTCCGGGTTGCCCAGCTCCCCTTGGCTCTTTGCGCCCAGGGGCATCCCCTGCGTGGAAGAGGAGGGCCCTTTGTGAGGAGGGGGCAGAGAGGGCCTGGCAGGGTCCTGCAGGAAGAGCCCTGCAGGCAGAGACCTGCAGGCAGAGCCCTGCAGGCAGAGCGGTGACCCTGGTGCGGCTCTGCTTGCTCGTGTGGAGAATGAGCTCTTCACGTCCATCCCGTGTCTGTGATACTGGTCCGGGCATGGCAAGCTTGCGTGGAGCTGGGGAAGGTATCGGGGAGGGCCGTCCCGCCCAGAGTGGCTGGCTGTTGGGAAGGCGCTAGTTTGCCCGTGTGCTGGAAGCTCTATGTGCAGCCTCTCGGGCAGGATGTCCCTTGGGTTCCTCCACTTGGAGACAGCTGCGGCAGTTACGTGCGGTGTCAGGGTCGTATCCCCGTGTCCCCCTGTGCGGCCAAGGCTGCGGTCAGGCCCCAGAGGCCAGGGCGGAGCGTGTGGCACCGTGCTGCTCTCTGGGCACCCGGTGGAGGGGAGGGTGCCCGGTGCCGACGGCTGCTGCATTGGGTTTCAGCTCTTGTCGGTGTTGGCGCTTTTGTCTGTCATCCAACCCAGCCCTCCCTTCTGTCCTGCAGGTCACAACGTGGGCCGGAGGGCCCCAACCTTTCCGAGGAACAGCCTGCGTGGCCTGACCCGGGTGCGGCAAATCGTCGCCCAGCTGGGCACCTGCACCTGGTCCCACTTGGTGCCCTGTGCAATCTCGCCCCCCACCGCCAGCTGCTCCGCTCGGTAAGAGGAAAGCATAGTCCTCTGTTTATTCCTTGAGTCACTGCAGAAGAAGGGCAGATCGCTCTCCGGGGCTTCCCCGTGCACGGGCGGCCTTGACTGGGCTCACGACCGTGTGCCTCTAGTCAATTAGCAGGCGCACTTGATGGAACGCGTCTTCCCAATCCTGCCCTGGGGAGGGAGGTGTCTATTGTAGAGGGAAAGTGGGTCCTCTGACGGAGGGCAGACGTGTCGGTTCTGCACACGGGCCTTCAACAGACACCACGTTCCGGGCTCCCTGGAGGACAAGCCCGCCCCTGTCACTGTCTGCAGCGAGTGGAGCCCTGATCTTCCACAGCCGATGATCGGTTATGGAAGACACACCCGAACCCGGGGCCTGTGGTCTCTTCAGTCAAGGGTCCTGAGACCTGTCTCCCACTCGTTCTGATGTGAGACTTAGTGTGATACGGGGAAGAAGGCTTCAAAGATCTTTTGTGCTTCAGCAAACTAACAAGTTTTGTAAGGCAGTGAACCGTGAAAGAGTGTTTTGTAATTTATTTTATCTATGCCGAGAAGCTAGTTGACTCGGGGAATTACATAGGTTAGTGGTAAATAGAATGCTTGCTTAGCATGCCGAATTCCGTGTGCTCATTCCCGGTACCTCCATTTAAAAACAGAATAAAAGAAAAAACCAAAACAAGAGAAAACTTCAAATGTTAGAAATACATAGTGCACAAACCCAACTTCCATATCCATAATATTTACGTGTTTTCCTCTTACTACTTGGTTTGAAATATATCCCAACCGTGACTTAAGCATTTTTTTCAGAAAATGCTCTAACCCTTTGAAAGAATTTTCTGCCACTTTTGTTTTGTCACATCCACGAACGGAGATAGACGCACATGGTGGTTTTAATATACATTCGTGAATATTCTCATTAATGTACATGTAACTACATTTTACAGATGGTGTGTCAGTGCGCCACTTTACAGAAGAGAGAGGAAGAGAATCTTCCTGGGATGAGGTACAGTCTCTTGTTGTTAATGTCCTTGTGTGACTATATAAGTACCAGGGGATTCTGAGACATAAACCGGGGGTTGGTGTGAGTGTGCATCTTCACGTTTGCATCTGCTGATGAGAATTTTTGACTTATGCTTTTAACTTACAGTTTAGGATGTGATTCTGTGCTTAATGCCGTAGGACTGGATAATGCACTTGTGTTCATTTTCCAGATTCACCTAGTGAAGCCAGTGTCTGTATGGGTATTCTTGTTTTCAGGGTCTTTCCCTTACAGTTCATTAGAGGATATTGAAAAGAAATTCATCCCTGGGAAAGTTAGGTGCATCTTGGTGTTGGTTCTTGTTTTAGCCGTCCTCACTTAGAATTAACTAAATGATGTTTCATTTTCAAGGCAGCATGTTTTGTCTTCCCATTCCACCGCCAGTAACAGTTGTCTAGTATCCTTAATGCCTTACGCTGTTTCCCATCTGCTCCTTTTACTCAGGCTGCCCTTCCCCAAAGCCCATCCACATCCACCCTCTGCGCTGGATCTCTCTTTTACAAAACAGTGCGGCCTTCACAGCATTTCCTGAGCTATCCATGTGCAGCGGACCCTCCTGTCCTTTGTGGCGTTACTGTACCCGTTCACCTCAGTTGTAGAGCTGTTGAAACTTTTCTGTGCTGATTTGTTTTCATGGATCCTGTGCCTCTGGCAGAACAGAGAGTAGAATCTGCCTTTTATTTGTACCGCCAGTTTCTCCCAGGATAGGGCTTATTTTCTGATAGCTTCGGTAAATAACTGTTGTCTACCTGACTGACTAAGCGTAGGCACAAGTTCTGAAGTTCAGTTCCTGATTTATCTTGTATGGTGTTCCTAGGAAGGGGCGACAAAGCCCGAAATTGCAAAACCGGAGTATGCTACTGGGTAGTAGAAATGGCTCCGCAGGATCTGACGGATCATAAAACACTGACCTCTGTTTTTGGAGCACACGGAGCTTATTATACACTGGGTAAGTTAGTGAACATGGCTGGCATTTCTTGTTCTCTGTGCCTAGAAATTAGTGTGCTCTGGGGGGAAGGGTATATGTAGCTCAGCAGTAGAGAGAATGCGGGCTTAGCATGCAGGAGTTCCTGGGGTCAGTATCCAGTTCCTCCAAGAAACGAGTGTGATAAGGGGAAGGAAGGAAGGAAGGAAGGCGCAAAGTTTTTGTTTCGCTTCAGCAGTGTCTTCGCAGGAAAGCCTAATCCTCCATCCTTTTCTGTGGTTTTTAGCCGACGCGGGACCTGGCGCGGCTCCGATGTGGCCCGGCAGCGCCCGCCCACCTGCGGCGGCCCCGGAGGCCCAGGGAAGTGGGGTGGTCATGCTCTGTTGGGCCTCGTCCTGGGAAAGGGGATCTTCCCGTTCTCCTGGCAGCCGTTCCTGGACTCGTCTGCAGACTGTGTGTCCTGTGACGGGTCTGGCGTGGCGTGTCGCTGCCTTTTTCAGACTCAAAACTCTTGCCCAGGAGCCAGTGGGCTGCTTCTCCCGGGAGCTCGTCGCCTTGGCTGGTGCCTGCAGGAGCCATGAGGGAGTGCTTAGGAGCCGGGGCCCGCAGACTTTGACTGTGGGTTTCTCGAAGCAGCGTGAGGAGAGTGAGCCCTCTCTCCACACTGACTTCTCCTGGCTCGGCTGACTCCTTCCTGACCTCCTGCACCTAGGGTTGCTCCTGGGTCTCTGAGACGGATTTCTGTGTCGTCGTTCTTTTGACTGGTATCCCGGCTCAGGCCAGGTGATTCTCCAGTTTAGAATGTCCATTCAGATCCTGGTAACTGGAAAAGGGGCAAAGCCCTCCCTCCAGCTTTGTACGGTGTGCTTTGTGCAACTTGGAGTCTTCCTTTGTGTGGTAAACGTCACAGCCCGACACTGTCTTTTCTCGGGAGGTAAGTGTGTCTTGCCCGCTGCCTCCAGTTGTACTCTGGGCAGAAAAGCCTGGCTCTCGGAGATGGTGCGTTTGTAGTAGGGAATAGAGGCTGGAAGGGAAAGAGCCCGCCGTGAAAATGCCTCCTTCCCTGCGGGGGAATTCCGATGCTCACCAGAGTGCGTACGTTGTGTTTGTCCCCCATCCTGCGCCGGGTCGTTCCTGCCATGTAAGCTGTCAGAGCTGCTCGTCGGTCTCATGGCACACCGTGGGGTTTTGCGCACGAGCTTGTACAGTCCCTTTGGTGTCAGGTGTGGGGTTGAGACTCCCCACGTCACTATCCCGTAGCACGCATGTAGGGTGCGTTCCGTAGCGAACGTAAAATCCAGAAGTCCCTGAGGATAGGGATGATTGTAGCGGAGCCTGAGTACCTTCTGAGGACAGCCTTGACCCTCGGGAGCCCTTGGCCAGCTCCGCTGAAATACTCCGGGTTGCCCAGCTCCCCTTGGCTCTTTGCGCCCAGGGGCATCCCCTGCGTGGAAGAGGAGGGCCCTTTGTGAGGAGGGGGCAGAGAGGGCCTGGCAGGGTCCTGCAGGAAGAGCCCTGCAGGCAGAGACCTGCAGGCAGAGCCCTGCAGGCAGAGCGGTGACCCTGGTGCGGCTCTGCTTGCTCGTGTGGAGAATGAGCTCTTCACGTCCATCCCGTGTCTGTGATACTGGTCCGGGCATGGCAAGCTTGCGTGGAGCTGGGGAAGGTATCGGGGAGGGCCGTCCCGCCCAGAGTGGCTGGCTGTTGGGAAGGCGCTAGTTTGCCCGTGTGCTGGAAGCTCTATGTGCAGCCTCTCGGGCAGGATGTCCCTTGGGTTCCTCCACTTGGAGACAGCTGCGGCAGTTACGTGCGGTGTCAGGGTCGTATCCCCGTGTCCCCCTGTGCGGCCAAGGCTGCGGTCAGGCCCCAGAGGCCAGGGCGGAGCGTGTGGCACCGTGCTGCTCTCTGGGCACCCGGTGGAGGGGAGGGTGCCCGGTGCCGACGGCTGCTGCATTGGGTTTCAGCTCTTGTCGGTGTTGGCGCTTTTGTCTGTCATCCAACCCAGCCCTCCCTTCTGTCCTGCAGGTCACAACGTGGGCCGGAGGGCCCCAACCTTTCCGAGGAACAGCCTGCGTGGCCTGACCCGGGTGCGGCAAATCGTCGCCCAGCTGGGCACCTGCACCTGGTCCCACTTGGTGCCCTGTGCAATCTCGCCCCCCACCGCCAGCTGCTCCGCTCGGTAAGAGGAAAGCATAGTCCTCTGTTTATTCCTTGAGTCACTGCAGAAGAAGGGCAGATCGCTCTCCGGGGCTTCCCCGTGCACGGGCGGCCTTGACTGGGCTCACGACCGTGTGCCTCTAGTCAATTAGCAGGCGCACTTGATGGAACGCGTCTTCCCAATCCTGCCCTGGGGAGGGAGGTGTCTATTGTAGAGGGAAAGTGGGTCCTCTGACGGAGGGCAGACGTGTCGGTTCTGCACACGGGCCTTCAACAGACACCACGTTCCGGGCTCCCTGGAGGACAAGCCCGCCCCTGTCACTGTCTGCAGCGAGTGGAGCCCTGATCTTCCACAGCCGATGATCGGTTATGGAAGACACACCCGAACCCGGGGCCTGTGGTCTCTTCAGTCAAGGGTCCTGAGACCTGTCTCCCACTCGTTCTGATGTGAGACTTAGTGTGATACGGGGAAGAAGGCTTCAAAGATCTTTTGTGCTTCAGCAAACTAACAAGTTTTGTAAGGCAGTGAACCGTGAAAGAGTGTTTTGTAATTTATTTTATCTATGCCGAGAAGCTAGTTGACTCGGGGAAT